>NC_080434.1:37950117-39288258 GCF_028018845.1 Melospiza georgiana | reverse complement strand
ACACATAAAGCAGGCTTATCTTGACTTAGCTTTCCAATGGTGCAACTCTGTGTGCCTGCTTTCTTCACTGTTATACCAGTAGCACATTGGACCCATTTTCTTTACATCATCTGATATATATTCTTTTTTTTTTTTTCCTCCCTCTTCCTAATTCATTGTTTAATGTTAAATAGTGTGGTCTGGTATTTTCTCCCCACATCTTTTATGCATTATTTCTCACTTTCAAAAGGTTATACAGTCTGATTATTTTAATTTATTTCTCATGTGCTAAATATGGATTGGTCCTGAACTTTTGGCTGCTAAAATTTTGGACTGGAACTTTGCATTTTAAAGAAAGTAGGTAGGGAGTGACACTAAGTAGTTGAGACATTCACTTAAAATAAGTTAGATTAATGGAAAATTAGAGTTTTCTGAATACAAATGAGCAGAAACAGAAGGGTTTTACAGAGATTTGTAACCCATATAGGTTCTGATACTTTTTCAAATAGTAGAATGTAATATGTTGGCAATTCATTGAATGCTATGAAAAAAAAAAAAGACTTTTCATCATCGTATTTGCTCATCTAATTAAAACTAAATTGCTGTGGGATATCTGAGGATTCTATAGAACTGCCAAAATAAGATCAGAACTGCAAGAGAAATTAAGATCAATCATTGTGTGTTCCTCCTACCACAGAAATTATGTGCTATATGTGATCACTAGTCAACAGCCTAATAAACTTCACTTACTACTTCATAACCCTGGAGTTTTATTAGAATGTGTAATATATCTTGAGATATGTAAGGCATGTTTAATTGTACTCACTCACACCTTTTAATGAGATGAAACTTCTTAGCCATCCATTTTTATTTGTTATTAAAGTGGTAGGACTGCTGAATTAATGGAGGTTAATAAAAAAATCCCGCCAGTCCTGGAGACGAAGAATTGATTTAAGTTGTGTTTGCTATAGACACAGATAAACTCCATAAAGGGCACATTTTCATATTCCTACCTATGAATAAATTATTTTAAGGAGAACAAATGATTTAGACTGTTATCTCTGTTGGGCATCTGTGATCATGTGGGACATAATGAGCTCTTTCTCATGCAGGCTGTACACTGAGGCATCACAGAAGACACAGCAGGAATTTGGGACTCAATTTCTGATGTGCTAGAAATATGATGCTGTTTCTTTGAGGGCTCCTCTAACCACGTATAAGATTCACTATACAGCATTAAACTGAACTTGGGATCACCTTTAAAAAATTTTTGGGCCATAGTTTTAATTTTCTATCAGTACGCTTTTATTAACAAACTTGAAATGCTTTGAGTTGGTAGGTTTTCTTGGATGAATAGTTACCTTTTTTTTTTTTAAATCAAATGTACTCTATGGGAACAGTCAAATGTTCTTTTTTGTGTGCTTCTGGGTTGCAGTTTAAGCTCTTTCTGAAAACAGAGAGTTTTGTGACATAGCATTATACTTTGTAATGAAATATACCAAGATCTCCCATATCAGGTTAGGAGAAAGGCTTATGTAGCCCAATTTTCATGTTTACCAGAGAGCGACAATTAAGGAAAAAAAAATGAAAGGAGGGGCATGCTAAAAGTGATTTTCCCCTCTTTTTGCAGTCCTTTTCAGTTTCTTTCTAGTCTTTTCCCTCTCACCTGCCTTGTTCCAGCAGAGAGCACAGGATCCCTGTATTTGCTCTGTGGATCTGTGAAAGAGCTCAGACCTGGTAAGTGAGATTCCAGGTGTTGCTGCAGTTGATGTGCTGTGAGATAGCACAGTACGCATGTGGGTTTCGCATCTGAGCAATGGGTCTGTTCACCTGGTTCTGTCAGGGCCCATGAATAAAGGTTTATTCCTGTAAATCCTAAAATGGGGGATTTGCTTAATTTACAGAGCATAATCCTGGTAAATTATACATTGTCTTAAAAAAGAATTAGTGTTAAATAAAGAAAAACTGATAATAATTTACAAATATTTTAGCTCACTTCAGTTCTTCAGCAATATGGTGAAATACAAACCCTCAGCTCTCATGGTTTGCTTTTCCCTCTCCTACATGTACCCCCAGCTCCCAAACTCTTCCTCTTTCTCGCATCTAACAAAAAACATTTGAAAGACAGCTTCTAGCAGCATGTCTGCATGCTGCTGTGAGAGTCAGGGAGGATGGAAGGCATATTGCTCTAACTGTACCAGTGTGTCTAAATTGAGTGCAGATGGCAAATAACTCAGGTGCAAAGGTCTGGGAGAGATTTCATAAAAGTTATCAAGATTTATGTCACCTCAGATCAATGTATTTTATTACATCTGTTCTGAGCAAGGATGTTTTTTTGCATCCACACCATCATTTTGATGAAGAGGCACCTGAATGTCCACAGCAGAAGCTATTGGGTGAGAAAGAACATGAAATTGGACTTGGAGTGTTTGACTCATCCCAAACCACACATCTTTGAGCTGAAGAGTCTCATTCATGGGAATGCTGTTCTTTCTCTCTCTGTACTCCTGGATGTTTCAGCTTTATCCTAGGGTAACAGAGTAGAAAAAAACTGGTAACAGGTACAACTGTGGGATTTTGTTTAGTTGTTTATTTCAGCACAAATAGCTGCAAAGCTACATAGCTGTGAAATGTCCCATTTGGTTACAAAATGGTGAATATCCTGCTACCAGTTGCTTAGCTTGATCTAAGTACATTTGTGTTGTTCCTAACAATTTTCTTTATTTCTAGAAGGCAAAGGTGATATTAGCATTTAAATTAAAAAATATTTGTTTTTCTGATTCCTTATTATTTACTGTTCTATGGACCCATTTAAAACTACTAAATTGTTTTTCCTCATTTGGTCTGTAATTTTCTGAAGCAACTTTTATTCCATAATGTTTGCCCTTTACACACAGACATTGCCCCTCAAATGCTGAACCTTCATCAAAAGCACTTTCCAAAGTGGAAATAACTTTGTCATTAGAAAAAGGAGAATTTTGTTCTGAAACAATTCTTTGTTTAATCTTCAAGATTATCAGCACCTTTCATCCTTTCGTATCCATTTGATTTCTGGCTGGAATCTTCAATTACATTCTCCTGAAAAGAAACAAACTTTCTAGTGCCTGGCTCAGTGTTGAGTTTGAGTTGCTTACCAAACTTTATATATTACCTAAGTTTTAGGTCATGTAACCTTCCAAAGAGGTGCTAAAAATGAAAATAAAAAGCAGCTTCAGGCAAAGATGATATAAGATTATATGACAATAATCATCTTACCATTAGAAGAATTATTACTGTCTTTGTTGTAAGATAGGAAATTTGATTCTTTGTTTTTGTTGTAGTTTGCTATCCTGTAACAAGCACTCCATTTTGGATGGATTTTAGTCAGCTTTTGGTGCAGAGCCGAATATTTCCTAGTCAGAACATAAAGATGCAGCTGTTCCATGTCTGGGCTTAAATATGAAGCTCAGCTTGATATATTGCTTTAAACGTGACAAGAAAATTAAAACTCAAAAGCTTGACATACACAAAATCTTTAGAATGAGCTGTGGAAGAATAAAAATATAATATATTGGTATAGCATATGTAGCTAAGTTATCCCTAAAGCTGTCTACACTTTAAAAATACATGGAGTACACACCAGGCATCCCTTTGCAAATTGATACGATGCTGTAACAAGATATTATTCCACACATTTTGGCTAGATTTTCCTTGTACAGAACCTGATGACTGCATGTTGAATTATATAAAAGGTTACTACAGGTTACATAATCATTTGCACCACAAAATAATTCTACACCATAAAATGCATTTCAAAGTCATTTTCTTGAACAATGTAGATTAGAGGATCAGAGCTGCTCAGCAAGTCCCAGTCATCTTATGCTGCACATTCCACATCAAAAACAGGTTGGGGAGTCTTGTGTGGGCTTTTTTCTTTCAGTTTTGCTTTGAACACTTGAGGTGAAAACCTTGTCCTTTTGAAGTCATCATCAGGAGTTAATCCAGCATGAAAATAGAGTCTACGAAGATTGGATCCCAACAGACTAGGGATTTGTGTCTCCCTCACAAGCCAGTTTCTTCAGCTTTGTAGATTGGTTATGTATAACTTTTTAAATTCTTTCTTTCTTTCTTTCTTTCTTTTCTTTCTTTCATTCTTTCTTTCTTTCTTTCTATTCTTTCTTTCTTTCTTTCTTTCTTCTTTCTTTCTTTCTTTCTTTCTTTCTTTCTTTCTTTCTTTCTTTCTTTCTTTCTTTCTTTCTTTCTTTCTTTCTTTCTTTCTTTTCTTTTCTTTCTTTTCTTTCTTTTTCTTCCTTTCTTTCCTTCCTTCCGCCACTTCCGCCACTTCCGCCACTTCCTTCCTTCCTTCCCTTTCACCACTTCCTGTGTTAAACATGTTCTGCTGTCTATTTTCCTTGTCTGAACACAATGACTAACGACATCTAAAGAAAATAAATATTAAAGGGAAAGCAAGTACATTTAAAAGGGATATATACACAAAGGGCAGAACATCAGATTTATCACAAGCTCCTAATTATGATGAATGACAAAATGTTGTCAGACTGTGCTTGTCAGCATGAGTTTGCTTGCTATCATAAAATTTTAATGCAACATCAGTTTGGTGAGTTATAGCCTGGTATTTTCATTGTTTAAAGCATGGTACCCACGAGCAGGAATGCTTCTTTTCACTCATGCTTGCAAGGTACCTTGCAAGCCATGAGCTTGGTCTAAGTGCACGCTCTCCTGTTGTGATAGTTGGGAAAGTATTGCTTTGGCTTTGCTCTTTGCATTGTATGAAACTGATCCCTTGGGAAGTCTGACCTAGAACAGAGACTAGGCAGTTAAAAAATAAAGTAGGGATTTATTTGAGGCCTCAATGGATCCACCTTGGGCAGCACAAGAGCCCAGCCGGGGCTACACCCAAGATGAATCAAAATGGTCACAAAATGGATGATCAGTCAGAGGGTCTCACACTTTTATAAGTTCTGATTCATTTGCATATTAGGGTTAGTTGTCCAATTACAGCTTTAGGTTATGAAGTCCCATCCTTGTTTTTCTCTCTTCATTCTGCCATTGTTTGTGCTCTTGGGCCTGAGATCTGGATTGGCTGTCCTTGGTCCCCAGCTAGAGAAGGAATTGTTCTGTCTGCACACTCCATGAAGAGAGCTTGCCATCCCCTAATATGAAGCTCAGACCCACACACTAAAGCAGCACAGAAAGTGAAAAATATAGAAGCTTAAACCTTATAAAAGCTAAAACCTGAGGCATCAAAACAAGTTGGAGCAAACCTATGGCTCCCTTTTGAAAAGATAAATTAATCTAGGCCTTCAGGTGTGCTCTAGGGGTGGTGGGTTTCAAAGGCCACAAAAGTAGGTGATGGAAGGCTAGAAAGTCTGGGCTCTGATGTGTGTGTCTTCTGCTGATAGCAATCACAGTTGATAGAGGTTCGCAGGCAGCTCAGAGAATATTATGCACAAGAAGGGGAATTAATTAATCGACTCCAAAGTTTTTCTTCCACAGGAAAAAAACTACTGGTTTGTGTAAATAAGTTGCATATGTGGTTCTATCTGCACTATGCTGTAATTTTGGGTAGATTAGGACAAAAAATGGATAATAATTAAATGTTAAATGAAAAACTAATGCATAGTTTTATCATTAAAAGTTTAATGCAAAATTGCATAGTTTTATCTCATGCTACAGCTAGTAATGAGACAACTTGTACAGTATTAAACACTTGACAGAGGGGTGCTCTAGCTCTTCTACCTTTATATTTCACTAATGTTTTTTTCTTATTATTCTTCTTCCTTTGCATGTAAGAATGAAAAGTGAAAGATTTTTTGTTCTGACTCATTCTTTCGAGGACCTGGAGTTACCATAAAATTGTTGTCTGCAGTTGTCCCACATGACAGCAGAAAGTTTTTGTCCAAGCAGATCTTTTGAATTTCTGGTGAGGAGAAAGCAAAAAACCACCTCCCAATACAGCCAACTTTTCTGAAAAGTCAATAAGAAAAAATAAACCACAGTCAAGAATTCCATTGGCACCCCCAGGTTTGACTGAAGCTAGGCACATGATAGCATCCCAAATAGCATCTACAATAGCAGAGCTATTGTACTCGCAAAATGAAAATTATCAGAGAGAATAAGAGGGAAATCAGACAAAAGAAAAAATGAAGAGTAAAACATAGCTTGCATTACTTGCTGAAGATGCAAAAAAACTTTCTGCAGAGAACTTCAATGAGCTCATTGCATGGCTGGGAATCCAGCCAAGGAAAATCCAAATTTCTGAGAGTTTACTGACTATAGAAAGACAATTAAAAAATAGAGGATGAGGAAACCATTATAGGAATAAAAAATTTGGAGCTTTTTCTTGATGTTTTGTGTCCTTTTGTTTTTTCTTTGTCACAAAGCAGGTTGCCTCTATTTCCGAAGCCAGGGTGGAAAAGAAAGCACCACCACAGCACAGCAATTATTTGACTGATACTCTTCCTCATATCATGAGAAGTCAGGTTTTTCCCAATGAAAAATGCCTCAAACCCTTCACAAGCTTATGGTTATGGAAATGGAGCCACAAGAGAACAATTTGGACTCAAAATGGTGAGAAATTTGTCAGGAAGCACAGATAAATCTTACTGCTGCTGAAGATGCACTTGATATTATCAGTCTGGTAGCATCTGTGCTTGTTTTATGTTGAAACAAGCTCTTTCCCTCTCTCACTTTTGCAATGTGTTTAATTATTATAGTGAATATTAACTTAGTGGTGTTCATTGTCTTCTCTTACAACTTATTTTTCTCCTTGCCATTTCATTTGGTTATTGCTGCTTGAGTTCTGTTTCCCATGATGCCAGATCCTTATTAGCTGACAGTGTTTATTTCTGGAGTAAAACTGTCCATAAAAACTTGTATTTTATTTACAAGTTTTGATCTTACTGAATAGGTAGTGCAAAATAAAAATGTATTTTTTTTATGGAAGAGATCATCAACAGTGACAACATGGATAGGAATTTTTTTTCCTAAACCCATATCTTTTTTCTTTTGGCCTACTTATGAAAAGGATTAATGTCTGTTTATAAGCCTACTCAACATAATAATAACATTTTTCAGTACCATAAGCCGCGTAAAATTCCAAACAAAACTGTACCACCAAATGCAAATGAAAACAACCAAATTTTCACAGAAGTTCATATGACACTTCTGATGAATCTATATTACATTTGTCTATAGAAAAAAAATCCCAAACAACTGCACACTGTCCTTGTCCCTTAGACTAAAAAACTCAAGCCTTTTATGTGCAAAACAGCAAATGAGATTATGGAAAATGTACCTGTTCTCTTTGATAAATATCAAATCTTATTTTAGCAATATATTAATACACATTATACTTACTGTTCTATTGCCAACAATTTTTTTGAGTGTGACTAGAATTTTGATAAAAATGTAGGTTTTTCAAGAAAATAAACCAGAAAAAGCTGTCTTTACAGTAATGGAAACCATTGTTGTATGCACAGCAAAAATCCATTTTTCTCCACATGTTTTACATGTAGATTTTAAGTAATCTTTGTCTAAATTTACTGTAGAGAATCTAGTTTCTAAAGTAAAGACCAGACTGGCTATATTTGTGTAATACTTAGCTATCATTTGTTTTGTAATATAAATTACTTCAGAGGATTTGTTCTCATCGATTTTTGTCATGTACAAAATAATATTTACATTGATAAGAATGGTGAAATATGCTACAATAAATTTTCAAACTCTAGGACCAGCTTATTTAGCAAAATACTTTCATGTCTTCACAGAACTTTTTTTCCACTAAAAAGCAGAGGCATAAATGGGCATTTAGGGACAGATGCTTCCTAAAAATATTCAGTAGCAAGAGAAACCACTCCAACATAGTCACTGAGAAATGAACTCTCAGACAGGGGCAGCATCTTTGTGAATGTTCTCTTGTCTTTCAGGTCCCAAATGCCTCCCTTTCTCCCCATTCCCCACATGGAAATTTGATTTTGCTTGAATACAACTGGCATTATTATTTATATTTTAATTCATTCCTGTTTGGTCCAATATTTGTTGTCTCCTTAAGTAATTCTGTTGGTCTGCTGTCCATTTTCAGTTTTATGGCCTTAGCATCCTGAAGACTTTTCTTCATAAGCTATCAAAATGCTACATATACTGAGGAAAAAGGTTAACATCTTTACTTTTGTTCGTCTGCTCATCTTAGTTGTCTTTGCCTGTTTAATATAAAAAATTGATGTGAAAAAATGATGAAGTAAAAAAATGAGTAAAAAAATGGTAAGGCCTGCCTGTGGCTTCCAAATGGACAAAGCCTTGGTAAGTCCTCTCCCCCCCTCTCTCTCTCTCTCTCTCTGTCCTTTAAATCACTGAATTTATGGGTAGACAGGAGAGCTGACATTTCTAAGGGAAAAATTGTGAGGAGAAATTGTCCTCACAGACATTTGTGGCACATGGGAGAAAACTGAATTTCTCCCTATGCTTTCTTGTAAAAGAGGGTGCTGGTGAGGGGCAGAAGAAAATGAATTTTAGGCCAGGGCTTGACAAGTGTGCAGGATTCTGGTGAATTTGGTTGGAGCAAGCTGTGTGTTAGCAACAAAAGGCAATTTTCTCTCTGTCGTCCTTACAGTTTTTATTTAATCATATTTTGTGCAGCACTTTAGTCTAGGCTTTCTTTACATCATTGCAAAGGTTAATGGCAAAGGAAAGGAAATTAAAATGCAAAAAAATATAGGAACAAATTTCTTAAAGATTAAGTAGAAAATATAGTAGTAACTGTAAGAAAGAGAGGTGGCAAGGGACTATTTTTTGGTGTACAAAAAGCCCCCAAAAAACTTTCCATTGCTGCTGTCACACCGTGTTGTGCATGGGAGTGAAGAGTAACAAAAAACCACTCCTTGAAGTGCTCCATTTTAGTTTTCTAATTTTGAAAGCACTTTCTGTTTTTCTGTTGTCATTTCTAAGTAATAACTGCCTACAAGGAACACTTCTCAGCAGTAGATATCACGGCACTTAAAATAGACATTAGTTTTTCCTTTTTATATCGGAGCAACCTGAGAAGCAGGGAAGTGACAATTCTCTCCTAAAGTGACCTGCAGAGTCAGTGTTGGAATCAAGAAGAAAATCAACCACATCAGGTGGAAATCATATATTTCTATTGAAAAAAAAAAAAAAACATGGAGAAATGGGATTGGAAGGCAGAAAATTCTTGTCAGTCTTCCACAGAAAATTAAGGAGGGGGCCACAATTCAGAAAATCAAATACCTTTTGAAGGTCTGGACAGGAACCACCTCTTCTTCCGGAATTTGTAAAGCATCCAGCTCAGCAGTCTCGTTCCACCCACACAATCCTTTGCTGTGATGGGGACATTTGGGGACCCCTTCAAGTGGCATTGTTGTTGACTCCAGTTGTGCTGTTTTGAAGGGTTCAAGTCACTGGCTTACTCATATTTGAAAGTAATTGTGTATTTAATAGAGGAACTTTGTAAAACCCTGAGCGCCATGAAAAATTAAGTAGATTTTTTAGAGACTGGTGGATGGCTGCCAAAATATTTGGTATTCTCGAAAGTTTTAAATTTTTATTTGATGTGTCTTTGGTGGATGATAGGCAGTAGTAATGCTTGACTCAGATCCAGCAAAACTATAAAATGGGAGTAATTGATTTGTTTCAATAATAATTAAAATTAATGTCTTTGTTAGAAGTTCTTGAATGCTCAGGATGCCTCCTGTTTTGTGATGAGTGAATGGTCCCCAAATATTTTTGTGGCCAAGGATTGTCAATGTAGGAAAGCAGATAGACTTATTGGAGATTTAAACTGGGAAAGGAAGGATCCCCGAGAATTTAGGGATGATATCTGGGAACTCACCTATCCATGGTATAAAGAGCTAACAGAACATTTGCCATGACAGATGTATGTGATTTAAAACAGAAAAGATAAATATTAATACATCAGCAATGCAAAAATTGTGGGTTTTTTTGTCACATCAGATAATGAAATTGACGCCAGAAGCTGAAAATAAATGTAAAAGAGCTTAAGACAACATTATAAAAATACAACTAACTGTCTATATAATCTTTAAATTACAATTATAAATAATAAGCAAGGCATAATCAGTTTGACCAGAACTAATAGCAAATGCACAGAGTATGCTGCTGGTGGATAAAATTCAGAAGTAGCCTCAGAGTGGAACTGTTCCAGAAGGGAAGGACAAAAAAAATTTGCTCTGTCTTTCAGTTCTAATGGAGTTTGGTTAAAATTGGAGTATCAGTTAAGTGACTGCCTGCTAATGCATAATTTATGGAGAGTAAAAATCCATGTATTTAATTGAATTCATATTGCAAGGCTCTTGCCACACGACAAATAATTCTTCATAAACCCAATTCAACTTTCTTCTCTTGAAAGTTACTTCTTCCTCTCCTGCCAGAAGAACGGTTGATGTATCCTGAAGCACATTTTTCAGCCATTCAGGTTGACCTCTCTCCATTTTGGGGTGCAGAATCTGTGGCAGGAAAGGGGGATGGCACTTCTTGGGGGTACACTGAGGAAACAAAAAGAGGAGGAAAACCATAGGCTCAGGACCAGCCATGATGGGGCAGTTTTGGAACAGTCTCATGTGCTAGCTTGAGCCACTGTCTTTTCATGATACAATATCTTCATCTGAAGGAAAAAGAAAGAAATTTTAGAAAGGCTCCCTTTGGGGTTTTTAGACCAGCTCAGCCTTTGGTTGCTTCTTTAGGATGGCAGTGGGACAAAGAGAAGCCAGTCCCTGGAATGAAGGAGCTAAGCAGTCTCAATTGAATGAGCTGGAGTGAGATAAATCCTTGCATATCCCATGATTTCCTTCTGCTGAGAAACTGTTGAGGGTTGCCTATAACTCAGCAAGATTGCATCTTTGTTCTGGGTGAAAAGAGCATCTGCAACATCGATATATTATGTGCTGTAGTTAGGTAAGCATATTAATGATTCTATATTATTTTTAATTATTATTATCTTCTAGTCTGGTGTTAGGTCTGCAAAGAAAAAATGGGTAACAGTTTATCATCTATGTGATTTTTCCTCTTCAGTTCCCTTTTAATTCCCCCACACTTCTTTGAGGGTATTATGTATTTAATCTTAGAGCCAATAAAAACTTCTTTTAATGCTGATTTTTTTCCAGTAATTTAAGAATTTACTTTAAGTAGCACCACTTATAGTGAAGGAGAATATATAAAGCATTTCGTGAAAAAATTCCCAGTGGGTCCATGAGCAAACTCCTTGTTTACTTTTTGTCCTGAATTGAAGTCTCTAAAAACTGTGAAATCAGTCTACTGTACCTAAGCAGGTAAGGAAGCACATTTCATTCCCTTCTATATAATTTACAGATGTGCAGATTTGAAAACCTGAAAACACCTAGACTATAAAACACAGGCCACTAAAATTTCACAAAGTTGTACTCAGGTGGAAGGGTATACATCGAGATATAAAGCCATCAAATGATATGAAATTCCTGGTGACTTGGTCCTTACTGATTAGTTATTCATTAATCTATTTCAGGGCTGAAGTTTCTTCATTTTACTTAGCAGCAACTAAGCCTTGTAATATTTAAAAAACACTTTAAAATGTGTCAATATGCTTTACCTTGGAATATGTATTACACTTCTGGCAGCTTTTTGTATGGAAAGATTTAACTCCTGAGTTGGTGGATTTTATTATCTTTGTGACAAATTTTGACAAGTGGATTGTTCTCAAATGGGCTGGCCTACATTTTTTCAGAGTAAAAATTACACCAGCGTGTTTTGAATGTGCCCACAAATCTCTCCCTTACTTTTCAATCTAGAACCATGAACCAGCAACATGTGCTGTTGCCATCAGGCATTTGGCTATTGCCCACTGAAGGTGAAAGCTAGTGTATGTTTGTTTTGTTACAGATATCAAATCCTTGAAAACCCAGAAAAAGATAAGGGTAATTTTGAATTGGTAATAGAAACTTGCTGTTCCTAGAAATTTATCCATACACACCACACCAGACCTTTAAATTAATAATTTTATTAAAGGTTCAGAAATGTTGTGAGCTTTATATGCCATCGCTCTTTTCCCCTTACCTCTTTTTCAAGACAAACATTAAGTTCGATACACACAAGTCTACAAAAAAGCTCTTTGGAGAAACCCATCTTTTTATTTAGAGGAAAGTCACAGCTATTATGCATTCCAAGTTCAGTTCCAAAAGGAACATTACTGTTCCCAGAACTAGACAGCATCAGCACACTCAAGACATGTTTTAAGAAGGATAACATCCTATTTTCAATTGCACCAGAAGATGGCAATAGTAATTTTTAATAATCAATAGCAATAATAATTTCACCAAAGTCAGTGAGAGTTCATGAGGAAAGGAGTTTGCAAGATGGTTTCATATTCTTTGGGTTAACTTGCATCTCTACTTTCCAACTTCAATCAAAATTTGAGATGCAGAGAGTTAAGAATGTGGGTTTAAAAATAAGTATTCAAGACAATTTGTATTTATTCTGTTTTTAAAAGTACAGTGAAACTTAAATCAGCATTAGCTTCAGAATACTCTGCTTCCATCCCTGGTGTGTCATCTTGCCAGAAAGTGAGGGTAACAAAGCTTATTGTTATAGATCCCTTGGGGCTGAATAGAGGAAAATAACACAGATTGACCTGTGTTTATACATATATGTAGGGTTAATTTTGGAACAGTTTGATTGCAGTGGAAAGCAGATATACAGCCATCTTGGTTGTTAGCTATAGAAATTAAAAAAAAATTTAAAAGTATAGAGATATTACTTAGGAAAGTACATAAGGGAAAGAAAAAGAAAAGCAGAAAGATGTCACCACCCATGGATGTATAAGGACTTAAAGAAAGCAGCTAACTTCTCAAAACACTGTCAAAGAAGGAACTTCCCATAGGATAAGCCACCACAACAGGAATTTGATATAAGCACAGACAGAGCAGCAGGAAGAAGATAATTCCAGGTTTAACAGAGGTGGAGGTTCAGTTAGCATCTGGACAAATGTTCCCACCATGGCAAACTGTGGGAAAGGAAGCAAGTGCTTATGCACATACCTTCTCAAGTTATGAGAGTGGCATCCATGCCCCAGGAAACTGGAGCTTGGACTGCATAAGATGATACCCCAGGAAAACAACTCCAGGACCCCCACCACTGAGAAGGCCAGGGTAAAAAAGGACCAGTGGGATGCCATAGGGATCCACATGAGGGGAATATCTTTCGGTATCTCTCCTGTCTTAGGTTAGAAATGTGGGATGTGGCTGGGGGTGTGTGTTCTCTTGCCATCTGTAAGAGGTGGGGCAGTTACCTTCTGTTAACTAGGGCCACATGTGAAAACCAGGTGGGGCAGTTTGCTTTATGTCTTCCACAACCAATCCTCCCTCTGGGCAATATCTGCTGTTAATGGGCCACTGAGCATCACTGCATGGCTGATAAAATTCCATCATCCATTGTGAGATGCTCCACCCAGGGGGAGGAGCCAAACATTCCTACCTGGATATAATCTGAGATTTGGAACACCACAGACAGCCTTTTCCCACTGGATTCCCAGAGGAGCAGCTTTCTTCTCCACTGGATTCCCAGAGGAAGACCAGGCCCATCTACATCACCAGTGGATCTTCAGAGGAAAACTCCACCCTTCTACAGGATCCCTGCTCCAACAGAACCACCCCTGTCACTGCAGGAGGGCTGCAGCCACCATTTAATGGGACTGCTGCCAACACCCTGACCCACAGCGTGTCAGGCCATATTCTGGCTCTATCAGTGGGGGTTTTTTGTACTATTGCATTTGTATTTTTAACTTTTCTATTATTATTGGAAAATTATTCCTATTCCCATATCTTTGCCTGAGAGCCCCTGAATTTCAAAATTATAGCACCAAGTTCAATGGGTTAATGCACATTCAGGTTCAGGTGGGAATGCCCAGGTACCTCCCCTTGTGACGGTGTTCACAGGGTTCTTGGATGAGGGAAGAGATGAGGATCTGACTCCATGTTTCAGAAGGCTTGATTTATTATTTTATGACAGATATTACATTAAAACTATTCTAAAAGAATAGAAGAAAGGATTTCATCAGAAGGCTGGCTAAGAATAGAATAGCAAAGAATGATAACAAAGGTTTGTGGCTCGGCTCTCTGTCCGAGCCAGCTCACTGTGATTGGCCATTAATTACAAACATCCAACATGGGCGAATCACAGATGCACCTGTTGCATTCCACAGCAGCAGATAATCAATGTTTGTATTTTGTTCCTGAGGCCTCCCAGCTTCTCAGGAAGAAAAATCCTAAAGAAAAGATTTTTCATGGAAGATGTCTGCGACATCCCTTGGCAGGGAAGGTGTTTTGCACTGTCTTTTTCAGCACTGTGGATTATGTGCAGTCCTCTGGTGGAAGGCCTCAGAAATGAGTCTGGGGGTGCTTCAGGGGTTTATGATGGTTTGTGACCCCTTCTGAGACATGATTGCTGTTTCTCACATCAGTGTGATTGAGCCAGTTATTCCCCATCAGAAGGGATGAAAACCCTCAGACCTATGTATGAATGACCTGATACCTCTCCTGGAGGGAAATTTTCCACATGAGCCAGTTGTGTAAGGGAGGATATTGGCATGGTAAAAAGCAACATCCCAGCTCCTCAGGAGATGTTTCTTATTGTCCTTCTCCCTTATCTGGCTCAAAACCCAGTTTGTTGCTAAACAAAGGTTGGTTTGTCATGGTCACCACACATCAAAATCCTCCTCCTCCCCTTTGGTTGGTGGTACAAACCTGGCCTCAGCAAGGCACCCAGAGGATTTTACAAATGGCTGATTGTTTTGAGTCTTTAACCTTCAACATTTCAGTCTCTCACACAACTGTGTCTCTTGGCTTTTATTTTATTCATCCTATTTTTCAGGAAAGTCATAGAAGCAAAGTCTACTTCAAGACAAATGCAAAAATCCACCTTAATTACTGCAGATACTAGAACATGCAGAACCACAGCAAATTTCAAGCATTTATTAGTCCGTGTAAGAGCATGTGAAAGATCATCTTGACATTTCAAAATTGGTTCATAAATTCTACTGCACATGTTGTGATTTCTGACTGAGCCCTCGCTAGTTCTTAGTTTACTCTGCTATGTGTTGCAGTGACTTCCAGTCCTGATACACAAATATCAGGTAACAGCACAAGTGGTTCCTCTACTTCCCTGAGGTGCAATTACTGTGATTACTGTTGGCTTGCTCAACAGCAACATCACTAAAATCTTTGGTTTTGCTGATAATTTCTTAGTCTGGCATCCTTAGCAATCCTAGTGCTGAGCATGCCTTCTAATATATAAATATATATGTATTTATATAAAACATATAAATGTTAATTTAATCAAAACCATAGCTCAGGGTGTCTTTCAATATTAAAAAAAATTGCTGGGAAGTAATATTGGGTTAAAATATTTCATCCCCACACATTGCTCCTGCCCAAAGCCATACAATGAAGAGAACTGATCTGAGATCCAACTAAACTATTTTCTTCTTAAGGAAAAAAAATGACAAGTGTGTTGTTGGATGGCTATATTCATTATCTGCTGTGGTTGAGGGCTGCCAACAGAGATGGTTGTTTCTCACATGTAGAAAAAGATCTGTACTGCTTAAGGTTCTAAAGCCCAGATCATATAATTAGAAATGAGATTTTTGTTTCTGCAGGCTCCTACCTCTGTCTGCACCAGGGCAGCTCATGCTGAGCCCCATCACTGTTGTTCTGATGTCCCTTTACAGCCCTGTTGACCCCTCAAGTCCAAGGAGACATTTCAGCTGGTGAATTAAGGCACCAATCTGCATTGAGGCACCAATCTCCATTCTCCAGATTTATTTTCTGTCATGGAGGCGTCAGTAATGAAAAAATGGTTTGTGCACTATATCTCAGGCAGGTGCAGGTGGGTTTGCCTGTGCTAAAAGCTGATTTGTGTCATGTGAGCACAGCCAAGGGCACAGTAAACCCATGCTACCAAGAAAAGCGGAGAGGCAGAGCACAGGTGCCTGAATTTGGTGCCTTATGAAGTTTATGGTCAGTGGACAATGTGTCTGGGATCTCTCCACATCTGCCCAGATGTGTGCTTGCACCAACACTGTCCTTCAGCTAGGCAGAGCTGTGGGTAGGGCACAGGGTCATTTGATAGAAAAACCCAGACAACAGGCTGACTGAAATCAGCCATGAATTTTAAATTTTAATTGAAATTGCTTACAGATGTTTTAGGGTAGACTTTTTCTCAATTATTTAACTAATGCTATAAGAGCATGTCACTGAGAAGAACCACTTTGATCCGGGCTGTGTACAAACAGCCAGCTTCTGTGCATCAACACTTCCCTAAGCATGCCTGTAAATTAGACATTCAAATATTTAAGATCACAGCAGACTGTAAAATAAAGATGTTTTAGAATGTACTGTATATTTCCACGGGGACTTGGCATAATCAAAGTGAAAGTGCTGGCCCAAAAATTTGACTGAAGAGCTGGGAAGGGAGAGAGAAAGAGAGTAGAGGTATTGGTGTCAGCAGGGGGTTCATAATCTGAATAAACTTTCAAATGGAAACGGTATGAAAAAGCTCTGTACCTTAAGGGCAGAACAGCTTTATTGTATCAAGTAGTTTATTTGGTTTGTTATGGCTCTCTCTGCAGAACAAAATTACCAGTGTCTGCTGGCTAAATGGAAAACACTTGGATCATAAAAATATCAAATGAATCTCTTTGGCAACCACTAAAAATCTACACACGTTTATGTAACTGTTATTTTTCTTCCTGTTATATACTGTCTGGAAATATAGCCTGAAGCTTCCTTAGATCTCTTGGAAAGAGCTAGCATGCAGATCCTTGCTGCAAAAATACATTGCTTAGTACAGGTTAATGTTTATTAAGCTCTTTGAAGGTTTTTATTCACTCCTTCATAATGATTTTTTTTGTATTAGAACAGTTCCACTTATTCATTGCAAACACAGATGTTGACAGGAAAGCCCTAACATCTGCTTTCCAGTGGCCATCAAGCTTTTTTGAATTAGTAAATATGGAACAGATTGTGAATTTGTTTTGAATGCTTTAAAGTGGGAGTATTTAATACCTGCCTCAGAGCTTTTGGGTCCCAGAGAAAAAGTGAGCTGCTGATGAATTTCTGGTTGTTTAGGAGGCTTAAAAAGCAGCACAAGGCAGCCTGCAAATGTGGGATTTCCCAGCTTCTTAAAACAAACCTTTGTACAGTTTCTATATAAAGGAAAAAGCCAAATAAATTATTTCTGCTAACAGAGTCAGAGGAGGCCTTTTCTACAAGGTGATAAATGTGTATCTTTCCTGCACAGGTCATGTGTCCCCAGAAGAAATCAAATCTTTGCTGCAATTTGTCTTTAATCTTTTTTTGTTTAGTAGTATTGTTTTCCAACAGAAACAAAACTGTTATGTGACTTACAGATATGATCTCTCTTTTTGTCTAGACAAAATAATAAGCCAAACACAGCAGAATCATGTTAGACACCCACTGATTTTATTAAGGTCAGTGACAATATGGCTCTAAATTTAAGAGAAACTAGTTTGTGGGGGTTTTTTCTCCACAGACTTGTTTCAATTGACTTAAAAGCTCCAAATGATTAATATATCTACTAAAAATAATTTTCTGGTTTATATCTATTACCAGATTTTCTAGTCACTTGGAGTCCCTTCCATAGAAGTTATTTCAGTGGTTGCAAGTAATCTTGTTTTTTTATCTGATGCTCTTTCTATTACCCTTGGCTTTTCCACAAGAAGTTACTCTTTCACTAAATGAATTTGCTCAGATCTGTAAATTTTATATTTAGAAATTATATGCTAGAAAGATCTAGACTGATGGGACATCTACATGAATTTTGGGATGTGGAAGATATTTAACCTTAGAGAAGAATGAAGATAGGAGAGTCAGACTTTGAAGTGATTTGAAATCCCAGCTCTTCACCCAAGATGTCCAATGGTGCTCACACAACTTTTCACTTAGGAAAGTTGCTTGCAAGTTCTGAAACAATACTTTTGATCAAGTGACAGCATCTCAGCACTCATGTCTTTCTGCAGTTATTGTGTGTTGTCCAGTTCTTCTGCACACTGGTGTCACTTTTCCCAAATAACCACCTATTTTTGATCTCCAAGATGGCTCATTTTGCTATGAGGCTTAGAACAAAGTTTCCCGTTAGTGTTGATCAAGAAGATGATGGTTGAGAAGCCAGGTAGCACCTGGCCTCACATACCCTAAAAGCCTTACAATAACCCATCAAATTTATGAGGATTCTCTGATGCTTTTGCCCTTTTGATTAGAAAACTTTATGAGGAGTATGCATTTCAATTTTTAGTTTGGGAGTGCAGTTGGAGAGGGGTTCTGGGAGGATGAGTGAGCTGGAGATCAAAAGTGAGTTCTGTCACTGCAAATGGAGCCATGTGCTGCATCTGAAAGGCAATCAAACCCACTCTGTCTGGTGTCCTCTGAAAGACAGAGGATCCCTTCAGAGAGAAAATGCCTTCTCCCTGCCTCTTGCATGCTTTGTTCCGGCTTTTGTGATCTTCATTCTCTGTGTTCCCTCAAAAAATATCTCTGTTTCTGTGATTTATAGATCAAAATGAATTCTCTGATGTAGCTGGCTCTTGATCCCTTAACTGCTTTGAAAACTTGAATTAAGGTTTTCGGCTTTTGCAAGAACGTGCCTGGATGCCAATGGAAGCTTTTCAGCATAAGCTTCATTTTCTACCCAACCCAAAGCCCTGGAAGGAGGAAATCAGTCACAGAGTCACCACCAGAATCTGTAAGTAACTCTGAAATTTGGACATACCCAACAATTATAAAAAGAGAGCGCAGGATTATGAAGCCATGTGCCAGTTTAGCTGTGCTTTCATCCAGGAGAAACACATTTCCAGAAAGGTATGGGTGGTGAAAAGCACTTTTGGAAAACACTGCTATGCAAAGTCTAATTTTACTTCACTTCAAGTGGCAGATTTTGTTGGCATTGGAGGAAAAGGTGGATATCATGAGGAGTTTTTCTGCTATCTGACATGAATTTGATCTTCTCTCACTTCTGTGTGTTCATTCACAAGCTAAGGGGTCTTCTGTTTTGAAGAAGATTTAAAGGTTGCTTTAGCTGAAAATAAATGGTATACAGAGGAATGTTACTGGAGCACTGCTGACATAAACCAGCCTGTATTGTGTCCTCTGCCACAGGTCAAAAAAGAAGAGGATCAATAATGTAATGACTTTCTCCTTTGAAGCCTCTGATTCTTTTTTTGCATTTTATGCAAATTTTACTAACCAAGATTTTGTTTCTCTAATCATCTGTAACAACATTTCTATGTAAAAAGGGGCAAACCCATTTTTTGGTTGTAATTTATGCAATTGAGGTTCAGTTTCATTAGCAATTAGGTTCAGTTTCATTAGCCTACTTTCAGAAAAAAAAAAGCCTAGTCTTTGGACCTGAATGTAGATATAATATCCAGAGTTATTATTTCACATTTATTATTTATTCAGCGCACAAAAATAAATCCAATACCTTAAACTGCAGTAATATCAGCTTAATGTTCTCTTGGCTCCCTCCCCTTTTTCTATTTGAAAACTAGAAAGGGATAAAGTGGGGCAATTGCATTCTGTAGGAAATTGCCTTGCTGATTCCATATTTACAGCCTTTATTAACCTGACAGGGAAGAGTGGAATAGCCAGCAAATCAAGGACAGGGTTGAAAATGTCAGAGTTGTGGAGCATAACACCAGCATTACCAAAGTACATCAGGTGTTATTAAAAGTTTGATAGTTCCCTCTCATGACAAGTACAGTAATGAGAACAGAAAATACACAAAATTAATTTATTTTTATGCCAAAAATAATAATGAGGTGAGATGATTACATCCAATTTGCAATCTCAAACTTGTCATTTCCCAATGGACTGGACCAGTAATTTTAGTAGCTTAATTAAATCAGAGGTAATAATTCCTCCCTTCCCCCATCTGCTCAGAAGAGGGAAAACTTAATGGAAAGGGAAGAAGATTTCCACAATAAAAAATTGTCTTTAGATTTGCACTCAAGAGAGGCAGGGACTAAGCAGTTTAATATATATTTTTATGTATGCTCTTGAACACTGAAGTTGTTTCAGAACTTGTGAGTTAATATTTGGAAGAGACCTCAAGAATTTTTTTACACCTTTATGAAGGTGAATTGCTTATGCTGCATGGGAAAACTTTATAACTTTATTGTTTCTATAAACACTGTATATATATGTGTTATTTTCCTAGAAATAATAGTAGAAGAGTTTCCCTGTACATAAATATTTCAGGATGTGATCAAATAATACTCTTTGGCCTTAATATCTGTTCATGTTGTAAACTTCTTGGTACAGAATAATTGAAAGGTTAATAAAGTAACTGGCATCCACTTCAAAATCATACTCAACAGCACTACACAAGCCTCCAGTAATTAGTATTTTAATTAGTCACTTAGTTGCACCCATATTTCATTGCATTTCTACCTTGATATGTCCTGTAAAACTGAAGTGTTTATGTCTCCAATAACCATTAATTACAAATTAGGCCATCTCAGTGCTTAAGGGTTACAAGAGAAGACAATTTAATTCCATCTCATATTTTTTGAAACCTCTGTGAGGTTTAAAACTTTATTCTGTTAGCATCATCTTCATTTGATTGTTGCTCATCAATTTAATAATTTTTTTTTCATTAAGATCTTCCAATCAACATCAACTTCTGAGTCTAAAACCTAATTTGCAAGGTCTCTTAGGTTTTCTGTTAGCTATATGGATATCCTAATTATTAAGTAGGTATTTATATCTGATGGATTTTTTTTCTCTTACATTCAGCTCCTCTTAGAAGATGGACACAGGGTTAATGGAAACAACATTAAAGGATTAAAGTGCTTGGTCATGCTGCCTAAGTAGTAGGTGGCAAAAAGTACTTTAACTAATATTATATCATCATCTACTGTGGATACTTCTAATGAGAATAGAAATCTAATGAGAATCCTTACCAACTTGTTTCAGTGCCCGTAGATACATAGTAAAAATCTGGAGGAAAATGTACGGACTTATTTCTAAGAAAATGTGTAAATTACATTAAGGCTGATTGAGCAGTAAATAATTATGAAGATAGCTTATATATATGTATATAAATGTCTAATTTGGGTTTGTTTTTGTTTTTTTTTTTTTTTTTTTTTTTTTTTTGTTTTTTGTTTTTTGTTTTTTTTTTTTTTTTGAATAGCCAAATGCAAGTTTGCAAGATTGAGAACTAAGAATTTTGGGCAGTCCCTTCAAGCCGTGAGATGATATCCTGGGAATACTGCTTGGAGAAGAAACTGTGGTCACAACCAGGTGAGAGTCAGCAGCGTCCAAGCTGCCAGAGGTGTGTGTTGCATCTCTGGGAAGATATCTGAGCTCCGAGTGGAGAATATAGACTAAGAATAAAACTTCTGCAAAAACATTGAGGGTCTTTCCAGCCAAAATCATTAGACTATCAATAGTTGCATCATTGGATGCAGCTGCCAAAGGCACCCGGATGAAGAGACAAATCAGATCCCTGAGAGTTTCCAGCTGGTGCTCAAGGTAGTAGTAATAATGATGAGTAATAATAATAATAATAATAGTGATTAATAATAACAACCAAGTAACTTGGTGTTGCTGGCTTTGTGAATACCTAAATAACAACACAGGTTGTGAGGCTACACCAGGACTTAAATGAAAAAATAAGCTTCCACTTATCCATAAACCTTCTATTTTCCTGGAATAAGTTGTTTCTATACTATAAATAAATTTTGTATCAGTATTTTTATTATGACAGGGATGAATGGGAGAGGGAGGTGAAGTCTGGTCTAAGCAGATGGTTGTCAAAAACTGCACATAGAAATAGAGAATACAAAACGAAATAAGAGGAGATGTTCCCCCATTTTGTAGTTATTTCACAAATAGTGAGTAAAAGTTACATTATAGACACAAGGAAAATGGTAAAAAACTCAGTAATGCCAGAAATGAAAAAGAAAACCAACAAAGTTGCTGAGAAATAGATTGTAAATTAAGTTGTGTGGTTACCCTAAGACCTTTAATAGTCAATGTTGATTGGACTGAAAACAACAAAACAATCAAAATAATAAGAAGCATATTTGTTGATTGATAATCTCATACTTGAGATATTGAAAGGAAAATTATTTTTTTTACCAAAAAAACCCAATGTCCTTGCTTCTGAGAAATCAAGTGTCTGCCATGGATGCAAAGGAAAGCTAATGAAAAGATAAGTAAACTTATCAGATAAGCTGCTCTCCTCTGATTGCATTTGATTGTGGGTGAAAATCTAAATGCTCACTTGGTCATTTCTTTCCAGTCAGAGAATTCTTGTTAGTCTACTCCCTGGAAAATCATAGATTGGAACAGTGTTTTCATATTGATTTAAAGGAATTTCTGCATAAGAGACATGGACTATTTGTTTTGTAATGAAAAAGTGCACAGGTTCAACAGGAAATTGAACTACTGGGCAGGTATGTATCTAGCCGTCTTTTAAAAACAGAGTTTGACTGCTTTGAAATCTTCATCTGTACAAAGGTGCCTGTATTTTGTTTCACAGATGAAACATGGGAGAGCAATTCCTCAATGGGAGTTTTTACAGGCTCTTGGTGAAACTGCAGAATCTGTTTGCTTGTTTAGGTTATGGGGTTACTTAACCTCAAACTTTAGAGCTTCTGTCAGAATTTATTGAACTGACAGAATAAAGAGGGGCTGCAACATGAATCCACTTAAGTACCCTTGAACTGTATTAAATTGAGGGTCTACACTAACTTTGATCATACATATATTTATAATATATAGTAATATTGAGGTTTTTATATAGTCTGTAAAGAATAAACAATTGTTGTGCTGTAGTAACATTGATAATTGCAATGTATGAAAACTCCACAAAATCAAAGGAAAACGAGGGTGGTTTTTTTTTTCTCTTGGTTAATTTTTATTTGAATTTAATTTTGAAGGGTAGCATTTCCTCATTCTTTCTGGAAAAAAGTGCTTTAAATCCAAAGTCTGCTTCCAACTAGTACTTCAATTACTGATGCTTCTTATGCAAGAAGTAGAGAGGCATCACTTTTGTACAAAAAGGTATTGCTGTTCTAAACTCAAAGGTTAATTTGAATGCTGAAAATGTGTACAGTACTTTGGCAGTTTAACAGGTACTTTGAGCCCTTGTAAATTGGTTTATACTAGCAAGGATAAAAATTACAAGGGTTACTAATCTTCATGCTGAAATCATTAAGCTAATTACCACCAACTGTTTTATTATCCAAGCATATTAAGGGAAATGTAGCTGCATCCTGGAGCAATGAGTAAAACCTGAGTAGGTATGTACCAGCCTGTGCTTTAAATGACGTGCTGAAAAATGCAGACTGAAGCTTGTGCATGTGCCTGACACAACTTTCCCACTGGAAAACTTAGAAACTATATATATATCAAGTGGAATATTATCTCTGCAAGCAGGTCCATTATTTCTCACAACATAACCACATCAGAGCTCCTTTTCTGGTATTTTTTACTAATTATTGTGCTCCCTCTCATTTGGCTTACATCTCTTCCACGCATCAGATAAGGCTATTATGTGTTATTATTTTTTCAAGTCAAAACTCCACACTTGCAAAATCTATTTGTAACACTGTAATTTGAGTCTTCCAAAGGAAATGAACAAATCTTGGATGATTCTCTTTTTTAATTAACGTTGCGAGTAGGGTTTTGATTTCCTTCCTTTTGTGTTTAACACACAAAATATTTCCCATTCTCCCAAAATGGGAAAGTGCAAATGCTTCCAAGAAGTCTTCTTAAGCTGTTTTAAAATTCTGAAAATGTTCAAAAATTATTCTGAAAGAATGAGTATGCTGTGCTACACTTTACACCAAATATATGCCACTACCTTTCGCAGCACAGTTTGGCAAAATAGGTTCACAACCACATAAAAATAGTTTCTAGACTTTTTTCTTTTATAATTAATAACACACAGGGGAAAAAAAGCAACCTGAATTTCCCAAAACATTTTTTAAAGCAACAAGAAAGCCTTTAGTGAATTAAAAGTAACCATTTGTTTCAGTAACAGGATAAAAGTTGTTAATAAGTAACATTAATTTTCAGTTGTTGTATTATTTAAGTATTTTTATATTAAAAGCCAGGTAGTGATAGGAAGCTTGTCAGGTAAACTTTAGCAATAAAACCAGACTAGGCAAAGTGAGCATCATGAGGAAAAAAATCAGGCTTAACATGTAGCCTTGAATATATCTAAATATTTCCTTTTGGGTGTTGGGCCCTTGTAATCAGGACAAATACTCTGCATAGAAGGGGATTAGAGGAAGGAATTAGAGGAGAATAGTGAAAAAAACAAATAATAACAAAGAAAACTTTAAACAGTTTAGAATAATTGGAAAAGGGATGATTTTACTTTTCTGTTCATGTTTCCTGCTTACAGAGAAGTGCTTTCCAAAGCAGAAGGATGGATTGCACAGAAGAGCAGCAGATTTGTTTTAACAGCCTAGCACGTCTCCTTTCAGCCCCACACCTCAGATGCTCTCAGTTCCCCAGGGATGAATCACAAAAATGAAAGGCAAATAATCTCTGGGAAAACAATGAACTAAATCAGTACAAATAAAAGGTATAAGTCCAGGAAGTTTTTGTTGGTTTGGGTGAGTCAAACTTGTACACAAGACTCAAATTTCTTCTTTTCAGAGCATGCCCTCAGGTGGCTACCACAGTGATTTCTTCCCAGGGTGTTGTGCTGTTGTTTTACAACATCTGGAAAAAGAAGGCATGCACCAATGCAATATTCTTATAATGCAGATGTTTTCAACATTATTGTATCATAACCATTGTGCATACACCAATACATAATTCTTATAATGCAGATGTTTTCAACATTATTGCATCATAACCAGACTGTTAAATTTTTTCCTCTCCTTTCCCCCATACATTTCCTCTGTATGTCAGAGGAAATCTTTTCTATGGGAAGCCCCACAATTGTATTAAAGGCTCTCTCAGCCCATGAAGCTGTCAAACCCTGGATGATTATGCCAAAAAATCTTCTGTACACACTGTCATACCCTTAACTGGTGTAAATTGACTTAGCCTCATTGACTTTAATGGCACTATATTTGCAAAACACTTATATCAACTCTGAATCTGAACCACTGTATTAAACCCATTACAATGTGAGATAACTACCCAGGGACTATATTTACACTTTAGATGTTCCTGTGTAAATACATAGGGAAAACATTTCCAGGAAGCTCTACATTTAACCATTAAATGACATTCAATTACTCTGTATTTCATTAAAATTACCTTTTCAAAGAATTAATGAGAGGAAAATAAACAGCCCTTAGAGCTCATATTTGTGATGGGTCTGCCACAGATTCACAGAGGGTCCCTTGAGGTCCTGCCTCATTGAAAATATTTTTTTTACCTTAGTGAACAGAGTTCAGGCTTTTAGTCTCACAAAGATTAAAAATCCATGATGGCCTTACAGATGTATAACATTATGGAGCTCAAACACATAGTAAAAACAACAATTCCCTGGAGTTTTGCAGAGGACCAGGGAAAACAAAGGTAGTTTTTTTGGATGTGACACCTTTCTTGTTTTTGTTTCAGCTTTTCCATTGTAAGGGATGTGTACAAGCCTGGTGCATTAGTCTGCTGTTGGGAAGGAACATGTAGCTACAGAAATGTCTGACAGATGGGAAGTGCCCGGGGGATCTGAGGTCAG
The DNA here is from genome assembly GCF_028018845.1 of Melospiza georgiana. Classification (NCBI taxonomy): domain Eukaryota; kingdom Metazoa; phylum Chordata; class Aves; order Passeriformes; family Passerellidae; genus Melospiza; species Melospiza georgiana. The sequence continues at coordinate 39,262,554 of NC_080434.1, read as the reverse complement.
AGGATAACTGATTGTTCATACATTATCTAGTAAAGTAAATAAATAACTGACATTTCAGTCTCTGAAAAATCAGCGAAAAGCCCACAGCTCAACTGTGTTGGACAATATATGGATTCCTCAACACAACTGCTCAGAGATGGTATTAAATGATCTTTCTGTTAGGAAATAAAATATTGAATGCTGCTAAATTTTAACTGTTGCATACAAGTTGGAAACTATGGAAAATACAAGCAGTATAGATTTTTACACAGTAAATAATACATTAAATTTCTGGAAAGAACAATGGTCCTTTTGAATTATAGGACAATGTGGAAATATGGCAATTTGGAAGTTTCTTATTTCCTACAGAATGTCTATAAAAACTAGGTAAAAGTGCTTCACAGGGAAGCACTCTTTTCAAATGGATAACAAAAGAAAATGTATGCTAGCTAGATGACACTTTCCACTCTTAAAAAACAATTAAAATCTGTACTGCAAGTCATACCAAACATTCCAAGGGCTGGGCCATGACTTGAAGTTTACAAGAGCAGTTCACAATCATAGCTGAAGAACAAACTCTTGACAGAATGTACTTGAATCAAATTGAAAACTCTTTCTGTGCTTTTCTTTCAGTTCTCTTTGGATTTTCCCCTCCCATGACCCTCAAGGAACACAGGTGACAGCACCTGTGTGTTCAAGCACTCTACATAACATCTGTGAGTGGAGGAGAAGAGGAGAGGGTGGATTTCACACCATTCCTTGAGCAGTGCTTTGTCACCCTTGTCAAAGGGCATTTTGACAAATTTGGTTTATGCTATAAGTTACCAAATGGGATGTAGTTTCAATTTGGTAGCAAAATAATAAAAATGTGGGTTTTCTGCATGTGATTTCTCTAGTTGCAGGCCTTGCCTTTCCTTCCAAAAGCTGGATGTTAAATCTTTCTTTACTCATGCTAACACCATTTATTAAATGAGGGTTTGGTGATGCTTGGTAAAGCTCTAATATGTTGTTATGGGGTTTTTCTTTTTCCACTGAACATCCGACAGCCATGATATGTAGGTTTGAGAAAATAACTCAGTTTTTAAGTCAGAATCCCAACTGGGTTTGCATGTATGGATTGTCAAAGGGCATTATAGTATGGGATGTAGTTTGGAAGCAAAATAAGAAAAATGTGAGTTTTCTGTGTGTGAAAGAATAGCTGCTGCCCACTCTACAGTTGCAGGCCTTGCCTTCCTTCAAAAGCTGGCTGCTAAATCTTTCTTTAGTTATGCTAACACCATTTATTAAATGAGGGCTTGGTGATGCTTGGATGTTGTTATGGGGTTTATCTTTTTCCACTGAACATCCAATAGCCATGATATGTAGGTTTGAGGAAATAACTTAGTTTTTAATCAGAATCCCAACTGGGTTTGCATGTATGGAAAGGACACTACCTTCACATGAACCTGTGAGTTTATACTGATGGTTTATCTTACCCTGAGACATTGGTACTGCTGAATTTGTTACTGAGTGTCCTCACAACACCACAAATTAACCACTGTTTGCTTGTTGCAGACCAGGGTCAGAAATCTGTGGCTGTTTTTACCTCACATCTTCTAGGAATTCACTGTGCTGAGACCATGCAACAGTCTGTGTACAATTCAGAGATTAAACATAATCCTCTGCTTTCCACTGCTGCCCAAAAATACTTTGCCCTGGAAACTCCTGCTGGAGTGACTCATCTGTATCAGAGGATACAAGAGTGTTTCTGTCCTGATGCCCGGGGGTTTTTTCTGAAGTGTGTCATATGATTTTTGTCCTTGAAATTCGTGGAAAGAAAAGATTCCTGGCCCAGTTCACATCATGCCAATGTCTAAGCATCCCATTGGCCATGACTCAGAAGCTGACTTTTTTTGCTGAAGACAAGCTACTAGTAACTCCAGGTTATCATTATTTATGTAATTCTGGTGGCTTATAGGAAAACTGAGTTACAGTTCAAGTATGTTGCCAACAACTTTCTTTATATAAATACAATACAGGATAAATAGCTGGGTAGTGGCTTACTGTCAATGATATATTTTATGAAAAATCCTTTTGACAGGATCTTTTCTCCTGAGAAGCTTCAGCTTCTCCATGTTTTGCTGCTTTGGAATGTCATTTGGAGAATTGTTTACCCAGCATGTGAAATTGTTTTTACTTGATGACCAATGACAGCCACCTGTGTCGAGGCTGTGAGCAGCAACAAGATTTTATTATTCATTCCTTTCCTTTCTTTGCTAGCCCTCTGATGAAATCCTTTCTTCTATTAGTATAGTTTTAATATATAATTTTCTTTTAACATAATATATATCACAAAATGATGAATCAGCCTTCTGAAACATGCAGTCAAGATTCTCATCTCTTCCCTCATCCTGGGAGCCCAGTGAACACCACCACAGCATACCAGAATTTATGAAGAACTTATTCTTCTCCATTTAAAAGTGTGGGGCTTTCCCACACAGCACTTACCACAGACAACTTTAAGGAAAAACAATAAAACTGTCACATTCTTCTCCATTATAATTCCACCTGACCATTTCAAAGGAAATACAGGTTTTATGCATGCTGTCAAAGGATTTATGACCTGAAAACCTTCAGGCTATATATTGCGTTGAAAAACTTTTAAGATACTTTCCACTGCATATGTAATTATTAGTGTACAGATATAATTCAGGAAAATACTAATTCCAGATGTAAAAAATGATCATGTAAGAGAGTAGTTCTATCAATGTTAGTGTGACTTTTCATGTAAAAATGTAAAACTGGGTCTTCAGTCTTTCTTGCTCTTTCAAGAGTACATTCGACAAGTTTTTGACAAACATTCTGTAAAAATAAAATGTATTGCTAAAATTCAGTATGAATTGTAATTCAAGGTGTCTTGCAGTTATTTTAACAGGTGGCTGTGACAATATTGTTAACATGTTGATTGTAAAATTAAAAGAGGGGAAGGAAAAAAGAAGGAGTTTTAAATTTTGACAAATTTGGTTTGTACTATAAGTTACCAAAATATGAGAGCTTCACACAGCCTGTTTCACAAAATGAACAATTTTTAAAATAATTCTGGAAAATATGCACATAGGCTTAAATGTTGGTTTAAACATAAAGGTTGGTCTCTCATCAGCAAAAAAAATACTTAATCTTTTGTTAAAGGTATTCCAATGAGAAAATGAAACTTTACAAATATTATCTTTTTAAATGCATTGATTCAGCTCAAGTGTCTTAAATGATGAAATGATATCTGGGATTTTAAGCTATTTGTTTTCCTGACATTATAATATACCTTTAACTTTTAAGAATAAAAAGGAAGAGCAAAGGCTGCAGATAATCTAGTTTATTCTGAGCAAAATCTAGCCTGAAGGTGGGCTTGTCTTTCAAAGAGGGGGAAGAAACAACAGTTAAATGATGCTTTCAATTTACTAGGCTGATTAGAAGTAATTCAAGTACTTCAAGTGATGTAAAGCTTTAAATCTATTGATTAAATTTGCATCTCTTAATTTTGAAATGATCATTTATGTGGAGTGTAGCCTAAACTGCAGAATCTTTTACAACTTAAGTATTGATTTTTAATATGTCAAATGTACTAATTAAAATGGATATTTTTTAGATTGCATTTTTAACATTAATATTTGCTTGCATTTTAACCACTGACATCAAAGATATTTTGCAGAATGTTATGGGTCACTACATGTTACTCCACTGGACAAAGAAAAAAAAGAAAACAAGCAGAAGTAGCTGCTTTCAACACAGAAGACTTGAAGACTATGGCATATAACAGAAATGTAGAAAAACTGCAGTTTTGGTTGAATGCAATAGTTCTGGCACTGCATGGTATTGAGTGCATCCAGTCTTCAGTTCATTTCATAGGAATAAATGGGTTGAATAAACTGACTTAAGGCATTATGTCCCTCAGAGCTGCAGTCTGACAGAGCTGTGCTATGTGTTCAACACCTTTTTCAACTGGGGTCTTGCTCAGCAGCACCTGTTTGGAGATTCTTCCTGGCAATTTTGGACACTTTCATCCGAGAGATGCATTCTACATGAGGTAATCTTGGTGATTTAGACCAGTTTTCCTCAGTACAAATTTGTATTTGACCTTCTTCATGGACCTTTCACATGTTATGTGATTTGCCTTTTGAAGTTCAATTTCACCTCTCCTTGGAACCAGAGACTTGAAGTCTATACTTTTTTTTTCAGCAGACAGAACACCTTTCAAATTATTTAATATTGATTAAAATGTTGTTATCCCCATGTGAAGAAGTGAGGCAGTGCAATTATATCAGTTTTACAGGCAATCAAATATACTGAGCCGCCATTTGAATTCAGGGCTCTACCAAGAGCGAGTCCAGTGTGTGGAGGAAAAGAGGCTCTCAAAGGAGCTTCTAAGTGTGTACAATAAGTTCTTCAAATATAACTGTCTTTTTCTAGTTCTTTTTCCTTATTATAACTGTCTTTTCCAGTCCTTTATCCTGATGCCCAGTGTAGAAACAATAGACCCTAGAAATCTATTATATGGATGTAGCAAGTTCCCTATAGACAAGGACAGTTTAAATGAATAAAATATAAATGAAAGCTATATGGCATGAAGAATTAAGAAACCTGTTGCTCACCATTACACAAGGACATAAGAAGAATAGGATCTACAAAAAGGCATAGATCATCTAATGAAAATGAGAGTGGACATTGGCAGTGTTCATGCTTTGCTAATATCATCTGAAGAATCTTATTGGAAGATTTCTATAGGGGACAGAGAATAAAGACATAAAGGGACACTTTATTAATGAACAAGGAATGATGCTTAAGGAAAGACATAGCAATTCATGGAGGGAACAAGTAAATAGTACAGCCTACTGGAAAATTAACTATGTTCTTTGAGCTGTTTGGTCGTTTGGTGGCAGTGATTTAGATGTCCTAATTTAGTTCAAGATGAATTAAGGTTACTATAAAGGGCATTCAGCCAAGTAGTTTGAATGTACATGCCTGCATTGCACAGTTCAATACTTGGCAGAGGGAATTATCTCCTGTAATCCAAGCTAATTTAGCTGAGATCCAAGATCACCACTTTTGGGAGAGCTCTGAAATGTGGAAAAGAAAGAAAGACAAGCTTCTGGTGCCTCTTAGCAAAGGCCTGGGGCTACACTTTCCTGAGGGGTGGGTGGGCAGGTCCTGGCTGTGTCTGTGCCTGCTCAGAATCCTTGTGCTGTCCTTCCCAGGGAGATCTTCCAGCGAAGACATGGAAAAGGCAATTTGCTCCTGGAAAGGTCTGGTGTTGTGCTATGGGACTTCAGAATACTCAGGGTGAGTTAGCCAAGGTTATTCCAGGGGTGTTTTTGTGCCACTTTGCCTTGGATCCAGTGGGTCAGATGGGGCCTGGACTATGCCTTTTTGTCTTTGGAAACTTGAACTTTGTAGAATTATTCAAGGAAATGGTGAACATGGACACGTGACCCTAAAGCCCTGCTTCTATCATTGTACATCCACTTTTGGGAGAGCTCTGAAATGTGGAAAAGAAAGAAAGCCAAGCTTCTGGTGCCTCTTAGCAAAGGCCTCAGGCTACACTTTCCTGAGGGGTGGGTGGGCAGGTCCATGCTCACCATCCTTGTGCTGTCCTTCCCAGGGAGATCTTCCAGTTATATCAAAAATGGGAACACATAGAAAAGGCAATTTGCTCCTGGAAAGGTCTGGTGTTGTGCTATGGGATTTCAAAATACCCAGGGCGAGTTAGCCAAGGTTCTTCCAGGGGTGTTGTTGGCCCACTTTGCCTTGGATCCAGTGGGTGAGATGGGACCTGGACTATGCCTTTTTCTCTTAGCAAACTTGAACTTTGTAGAATTATATAAGAAAATGGTGAACTTGGAAATGTGACTCTAAAGCCCTGCTTCTATCATTGTACACCCTTAAATTGAGTTGCTGGGATCTCAGGTGAACTTCACTATGTTTTTATGTTCTGTTTGAATGTGTTTTACATTAAAACAAATGGCAGTGTAATTTTTTTTGCTACCAGAAAGCACAAACTTGATATTTCTACCTGAAGGAGTCTCCAACTTGTTTAATATTTAGCTTGAAATTATTCTTCTTTAATGAAACGGTTTCATTGAAGGCTTTGAGTACATATAAGTGATACATTTATCCCAATCATAACATTCATTATTTTCAATCTGTAATATGCATATTTCATTTTTAAAAATACATAAAAATGCTCAAAATCCTTGATTACTCAGGAATTATGTGCAATGAATTTATGAGATAATGTTTTCAGGCTTGTCAATAAAGCCTAAACCCCTGCTGTGATGAAGCTTATGTCATGTGCTGCACACACATTTCTGGCACTATAATATGACCTGGTTTTACCTTCCTGTATTAAACTCTTATCAAATGGGTCATTTATCCTCTACTAAAAGCACTGAAGGAACAAAAAGCAGCAGCAGATAATATCATAATAAAATAGAGCTGCAGGTATTATTTAGATTGCTATTTAGAGCAAATAACAATCTGTAAGTAATAGAAGAGTCATATGGAATACTGCTGACTTGGGAGTAGCCTTTGGATAAATGGATGCTCTTCCAGTTATGTGATTAGAGGAAAACATTTAAAAGTGCTAACAGCTATATTTCCATTCTTGTTCAGTACCTTTCAAACACTTTTTCTAATTTCTGGTAGAAAACAAAACCCAGTGCATGTCTGCTGAGCAGAGAATTTAAGCAGCTGAACATGTTCCCCAAAATTGAACTGCAGATGATTAGCAGATAGAACTTGGCAATAGAATCACTGGTGTGAAAGAGGAAATGTTTTCCAAGAAAGCAATATATTTGGGACAGGGAAGGGATTTAGTAGACACAGTAAGGATTATTTCATTTAAAGCCCACTATATATTTGCACATTATGTGTGATGTTCAGCTGGTATATCTAATTTGTGACCAACATTTCACCTGCTAATTTGGAAACAGCTTCAGCAGTTCCAGCTCTCTACAATCTTATGACCTCACCAGACATCAGGGATTCAGAGATCTCTCAGGTTTTGTATACTCATAATTTTGCAGGGGAAGTAAAGCAGTAAAAGAAACAAATATCAAATTATTTTAAAATACAACCAAAGTAGTGTCTTATATCAGCATTTTTTACATCTAATCCTTATTTTAAAATTGCAATAGATATGCCTGATATACTAGAAACTGAAAAGTGATTTTAGATGCAGTTTTGGCTCTCCCTTTATGTAGGACTTTCATTTTGATAAGAAGAAGTCTTAGCCCTTTAAATTTCTGTATCTCTTACTATTGTATCTTATTTATAGTCTCTCTTTAGAATCTGTGTTTACAGCCTCTTCTCTGTTTTCTTTTTCTTCAATCACACACAAATATTTGTGTTACCTCAATGAAGGCAAGGCTTTGATAATTCTGTCTGATAAAGATTTTCTCTTCTCATTATGCTGCTTCCAAATTCTAACAAACAAGAAATACTGTTATTTAGCTGGTTACCAGGCCCAAATATGCTTCAGTGCTTAAGCAAACGCAGCTGGGAGCACGAAAACTGTAAAGGAGAAAGAAAACAACTACAATACAAATGAAGCAGTGTTTCTTGCATTCACCTTAAATCACTACATATGAGTTAGTAACACTTACAAAATCCCTTTTTTTTTTTTTTACAAAGCCATTTGGCACATTTTAAGTAATTGCAAGCTTTTATAATTTTTCCATTGTTTTAGCAGTTTTCAGTGCAGACAGCAAGTAAATGATCTAATTTCTTAGAGTAGATGCTTATATAGAATTTAGATTTAAGCTTAGGCTGTCTAAATACCTGCAGCAAAATCTTGTTCCTCTAACTTCAAACAATTTCGTGCTGCAGAGTTTAGTGGAAAGGGTGGATATAGTAAAAGGATTTAAGAAGATGCACAATATGCTTTGAAATGCTTGTTATCATTGCTGAGCATTTGCTGATTTTTTTTCAGAATTTCTGCACAAATTCAGGAATGAGGACTTGAGGTGGATCCATATTAAAAACTCACTGTGAACAACAGAGTTGGAAATCTACCTGAAACAGGAATTATTCTGTAAACTAAAGTTACTCCCCTTCTCATCCCACCCAGAAAAGATAAGTGTGAATTCAGTTTTCCTCTTTTGAAAATGCAGAAATTAAAGTGTTGCAGGAACACTGTTGGAAGGAGGCAAGTAGCATGCAAGTAAAAGAATAAGAGTAATTGAATGCACCTTGAAAAAACCCCGAAAATGTAGAGAATGATGAGTTGGAGACTTTTGTATAAAGCAATGCACACAAACTAGGTGGGAAGCAGCAGGTGCCTAGAAAGAATTGGTATTACACAGTAGATAGTGGAAAGCACATGTGTATATAATTTTTGTTTTCCTTTCAAAGCCTCTCTTTTATTCTTCCCCTGGTTTGTATTAAAACCTGAAGCATGTGAATACTGCAAATGAGAAAATGTTGCAGAGTAATGTTGATTCAGTAACTCTTTATATGCTCATTAGCTGTGTACACTGTAATTGAACTCTCTTACATGTGAGAGCCACAGGAATGCCAAATGAATACATTATGATAAATGCTGATATGATGAATGCCAAATTAATTGCAAGTGAGTGAACATTTCCCATTTTCCCATTGATTCCATGGCATTCAAAGTTTAGATTTTTAAAAAATAGGGTTTGGAGCAGTGACATGAGAGGCTTACTGTATTGTAATAGAGAATATCATCAGCTGGTGCTAAGTTATTCTCTGAGGCTTCATGAGAATTTTGTTGACATTTTAAAACAAGGAGCAGGTAAAGAAACTATTTTCCTAGAAACTGAAAACAGATGAAGGATTATTCACTTGCATCCCTTGTAAGAAGTGCTAGACAGAGGTCCATGGACACTAACCAGCCATCACAAGGAAAAAATGGGGATAACTACTAAAGCAAGAAGTCATTTTTCATTTTGCAAACCATGGCTCTGGAGTGATGGGAAAACAGAAGTAAAAAGTTTTATTGTTGTCATGCTTGGATTAAATGCTGCTTGAATAAACAAACAAAATATTCACACTTTAAACACAAGCTTTGTTCTTTATTGAAGTAAGCAATGCTTCCACCAGGTTTCTCAGCCTTCAGGTAGTATTTATTTGCAGGGAGCAGCTGTCATTAATGCTACTTTGTGTAGGGGGATACAGTATGGGTAAATGAAGGTGGTACAGAATGTAATCTTATCCCCCAACGAGTTGCAGCTGGAGCAATTACTAAAGATTAGGGCCAGGCTGATGTTAACAGGCCACAGCTGTGGCCAATAAGAGCAGTGGTATAAAAGAGTGGGTTGGTGGGATCTGGAGTCAGATGGCTGCTGCAAGGAGCAGGAACAGTCAGTGCTTGGAGGAGCTGACTGTGAGAAACATCGAGGAGGTATGGAACTCTGAGGGTATGGAATCCTTGCACTATAATGATAATAGAACTCTTGATATGTTAGAAAACAAATGGTGACCCCCAACATGATTCAGGAGAAAAGGTTTTAAATGCTAAAATATATTGATCTGTGGATTTGGGACTAGACCCTATAACCCCGTGGATTTGGGGAAACAGGGTTTGAACACTAAACTACTGACAAAATATATCAATTGCAGCTATTAGTGTTTGGTAAATATGAAGATAAGCACTTTGTAAGCTATAAAAACTGAACTAAAATTTAGAAATATATATATCTGTACTATAATATGCTGTTTGAGCACTTGTATAACTCTTAGTTCTGAGTGAAATGTATAAATATGCCATAATGTTAATTTATTTGAATATGTCCTTCTGGAAATGCTGATACTCTGTAATTAAAAGAAAAAGAGGGAATTGTAGAGGGATACAGTGCGGGTAAATGAAGGTCGTGTAGAATGTAATCTTATCCCCCATCAAGTTGTAGCTGAACCAATTACTAAAGATTAGGAGCAGGCCTGATGCTAACAGGCCACACCTGTAGCCAACAAGAACAGTGGTATAAAAGAGTGGGTTGGTGCGATTGGGAGTCAGATGGCTGCTGCAAGGACCAGGGACAGTCAGTGCTTGGAGGAGATTCCTATGAGAAACATTGAGGAGGTATGGAACTCTGGTGAAATGGATTCCTTGCACTATAATGATAATAGAACTCTTGATATATAAGGCAACACCCTTGCCTGCACAGTAACTTGTTTTATAAATGGACCCACTCTGGGGAGTGTTTACCAATGACTGAAGAGTTCAGCAGCCATGTCTCTCATGAAGAAAATATAAAATTAAAACCACATCTGCTGTGTTTCTGGGGGACAGGAAGGGCCTGGAGAAAACAAGGTTAACACATGACATGCTTATGTGAAGTTATTTTTACTGTGTTTTCATGATCTACACTAAATGTCCTGTGAGTCACATGCCTGTGGACTAGTTGATCTCTTCAGACATAGCTTGCATGAACTTCAAGAAAAAGAATTCAGATTTGCTCCTGAGTTCACTAACACCAAGCTGTTATTCCTTCTCTTTGACTTATCTTGGAATTAGAGGTCTAAATTGGTATAAAAGATTATAGGGTTGGTGTGTATGCATTTAACACAAGAGTTTATATAGAGAAAGCAACGTGAGCAAGAGTAAGCAGGTGGCTAGCTAGGTATTCCATGAGAAACTGCTGTAAATTAGGAAGAAACTTGCGCTCCATAAATAACTGACTGACTGCAGAGAACAAGAATGCCACTCCTCATGGCAGCAGCTGAAATGTCTGCTGATAATGAGAGAGGAAAAAACTACTGGGGTTCTCAGGCAGAAAGAATGAAAGGTCAGACCTGGACACTTCTGTGCATTCCCCTTTCCTTCCCTTTCCCCTGCAGGAAATTTTCAACCTCGGGGTTTGTCCTGGCATACAAAACACTGAGGTGTGTGGGGATGAAGGCAATTTTTGCCTTTTGCTTTGACACTGGGTGAATTTTTAACTGCAAATGAAAGAAAGCACTTTGTGTTTCAGCCTATGAGGTTTTCAAAGTGCAACATTTCTCTCTTTTTGCCCTCACTTCTCTTGATATGCTGCCTGAATTGCATCTCTACCATGATATTACTTTGATAGTTTTTCTGCTTTTCTCATTCCCCTAACATATTAAACTCTCTCTGAGAGTTTTTCCATCATCCAGAATACTAATTTTCTGATGTTTTCTTTCCATGGCCAATGGAAAGCTATGAAAGGCCTCATATTAGGTTATTTTCTCCAAGAAACTTAGGGACATAAGGTCCTTCAAATAAAGTTGAAAATCATTCAAGCAAGCATGTTCATGACAAAGATGAGTCCAAGTGAGTCTGGAATTGAGTGAGTAGGCCCAGATTAAGAAATACTTGATGGCTAGACTTGGAGGTCTTTTCCGTCTTTTTTGATTCCTGCCATCCTGCTTGCACAGAAGAAAATCAATCTCCTTTTAACTCCCTACAGTATCTACCCAGTTCTGTCAGATAATGCATATTTTTTACTACAGATTGTGTCTCTACGTGGAGTACAAAAGGAATTAGTCTGAGGGAGGTGCAGTCTGAACAGCAACACACAGGGACAGGCATTCACTCTATTCACAGTGTTCTGTAAGGAGCAGACCTTACAAAATTGTTTTGTAAAGGGGAGGAGGACTTGAGGTGCAAATCCTTGTTCGAGTTCACCAAAGCTTTCTGCTGCTGTGCCAACCTTACCCTTTCCCAACCGTGCCCAGTCTCTTATGCCCAAAATCACCACTCTTATGCCAAGTCTAGCCATTTTTCTAACACAGTTAAATTGAATCTCTGCTGTACACTGAGGTGTTTTGGGACTCTGCAGTTATGGGTGGGCCCCAGGGTATGTGAAAGGTGAATACCCTGGGTAAATTTGGAAAGAGCAGCACTTATTTATACACACATGCCGACAAGTACTTGTAAACTTCCCCTGCAGAGTTATTTTTGTCTGCTAGCACAAATTTGTCAGCTGCAGGGAGATATTTTGGTGAGTTGAGAGGAGGATGCTTTTCAGGGATGGAGCAACACTGGCATGGACCAGAGGGCTTCCCACTCTGAGGGATTCTAGGGACAACTCGGTGACTGCCCAGCATCAGCAGGGCTCCTCCCTCAGGTCTGGGTTTGGGGCTGCTGCTCAGCAGTGCAGCCCTGAGAGAAGCACAGGAATTCCAAGACTGGTGTTTCACTTCTTGCTGTACTTATGTTTTCATCAGGGGATGCAGTGATTAAAGGATCAGCAGAGCTACCCTGAAGTTTGGAGTTTTTTGTGCTGTACTCCCCCAGAGTATTCCAGTGCCATTCCTGGGGCCTATAAACACTTAAGGAATTCTCTTAGGGCTCTCTTCCACTTTTCTTCTGTGCCATGTGCTCTTTAACTTTGTAACATTATTTAAAATACCATCAGTTTGAATATTAGATCTCCATTTATAACATTAATTTCATATTTCAGGTTTTTCTCTTAAAAGGCGATGGTCTCTCACTCTGTGGGGATCTTCTATGTCTCCAGGCAAAAATTAAAAAAAAAAAAAAAAAAAGAAATCTAAGTAAACCAGCCAGAAAAAGCTGGAGTATTCTTTCTGGTGCTATTGGTTTGCTGATGTTTTTTCCTCAAGAAATAAGTAGCCAGCTCTGCTATCATGATTTGCAGCATTGATTCAGATATTAGCAAGCCTGTTAATCTTTAATTCCATGCTATCATTTTTTCCTGGTGATTTACATAGAAGGAGCTTAAGATTAATGCTCCCACTTTCACTATGTCATATAGAAATTATGATAAAGACTTTTAACTTGGAATGTATGATAATATCCAATGAATACTTCTTGTAAATAAATGTTTGTTAAATCTTCCCTTCTGAGATGGAATTTTTCATCATTTCCTCTTGTGTGTCAATGAATTCTTGGTTAAATATGCTAAAAAACATATAAACTGCTTTTGAGAAAGGTGTATTCCTATTTGAAAAATGAAAACCTTTTGCCTCTCAGGTTAAAAGTGTGAGGAGGAAGAGGTCACTCTGTTCTTTTAAGCTCAGGAGAGTTCTCATAGCTTTATGTGCAATCCATGAGCGAGCTCTAAGGAACCAATAAAAACCCATTTTGTGCAGACAAGTTGCAGGAGATGGATGAAGATGAAGAATGAGCAGAAGAACAATTTGCCAGCACACCTGATGGCACAATGACACTGGTGTTTCTTGGCTCATGCATCACCCCAGGTGGAGCTTTATGTCACATCACTTCCATCCAGCACTAGGGACAGTCTGTGAGGAATATTATGGCTTTTTAAGTCACTGCCTCTCTGCCAATTTGCTTTGGGGGCTGTGCAATTACATGTTTTTCTGCCTGTGGGCTTGATTTCAAACTCCTGCATGCAGCTAGAGAGGTGATCAGTTGTTGCAGATATCTTTTCATGAAAATCCTTTCCTTGGGATTTTTTTCCTCCTGAGAAGCTGAGAGGCCTCAGGGACAAGATGTAAATGATGATTATCTGCTGCTGTGGAATGCAACAGGTGCATCTGTGACTGGTCTCATGTGCTTTTTTTGTAATTAATGGCCAATCACAGCCCAGCTAGCTCAGACAGTCTAGGACAGCTGCCTTTGTTATTCGTTCCTTTCTATTCTTAGCTTAGCTAACCTCCTGATGAAACCTTTTCTTCTATTCTTTTAGTATAGTTTTTAATTTAATATATCTCAAAATAATAAATCAAGCCTTCTGAAATGTGGAGTCAACATTCTCATCTCTTCCCTCATCTGAAAACCCTTGTGAACACCGTCACAATCAGTTAAGGATTACCATAATCAGGTAAGTTAGTCCTGTGTCTGTCTGTCTGTCTGTCCTGTGCTTCTCCATCAGCCTCACCTCTGCTGAAGTACAGCCTGTGAGCCCCTGTGGGGCTAACACCACCCTGCTCAAGTTCTTGGGATGCACATAGGGGAGCTTTAGATTGTGTTTATGGGGAATTTCATCAGTGCAAGAGCGGTCAAACATTGAGACAGGCTGACACTTCAAGGGGTGAAATCACCATCCCTGAGAGTGTTGAAATATTGTGTGGATGTGGTGCTTGGGGAAATGGCTCAGTGGTGCTGCTGTTAGGTTGATGGTTGCCTTTGATGACCTTACAAGTCTTTTCCACCCTAATGACGCTGTGAAATACCTCCTACAAGGTGATGCCTCTGTATCACAAGGGTGCAGATCAAATCTGTTTTTCCAGCTGTGACAAACAAAAACCTTGTCTAGATACTCTATGGAAAGCTGTTGACAACTAGGAGTGGCAGGCTGAATTTCAGATACACATGGAATATCTTAAATGTTTCTAATAGGTCTGACCCTGTGTTCTTTTCTCCCCTAAATCTTTATTTTTTTTTTTCCTCCTAAAGGACCCATGTGGAACTATGTCCACACATGATGAAGAGCTGCAGGCTACATTTCTTGTGATGTTACCCAATGCCCATATCAACACAAGAAAGAAAAAAATCCTGATTTATACTGAGCATTGAATTTTCACAGTAAGTCAACAAATCTAAGTCAGATCTCAATTACTTGCACTCTTGTTGATGTTGCCCACATCATGTTTTTTTTTTTTCACCTTGCAAAAATCCAAAAAAGGCATTCAGTTTTCAACACCTTTAGGCTTTGTTATGGCATAATGGCTTAGTTTTGTAACAAGAAGATGAAATATTGACTGTCATGGAATTGACTGTCAAACTGAACTTTTTGTGGTTTGGTGTTTTTACAAATTAAAGCTGTCTTCTCATTTTCAGCTCTGCATACAATACCTGTGTTTTGAGAAATGCGTAGTTTGGAAAGTCTGTGTACTGTGACAAGAAAAAGACTGTTCCTATTTACTGTGATTAAATTTAGGACTGAAAAGCTACAAATGCAAGGCACATCTGTACAAGGCACAAGGGACAGGTGGCTCATCTGTAATAGCAGCTATTCCTTCTAAATTTGATGTCTGGACACCAAAAAGAAACCACAAAAAAAAGTGGAATAAAGTGTAGCTTTAAAATAATCTAAACATATTACAATAGACAACAGCATTGATTATGTGATTTATTTTGCTGCAAATCTCTAACATTAATAAATACTCTGTGATATGTCTGAAAAATGCAGTTACATGGGTAGCTCTTGGTATTAATCATGGACAGCTCTCTAGCACTATATCATGATTTCCCAAAGCAAAATAATTTTCTTTGGCAAACAAAATAAATGAAAAAAGTTACAAGAACTTCTAGCAATCCTCTCAAAACCCCACACTTACAAAAGGCATTTTTAGAGAAGAGGACCCCTGAAAAGCAGTGGTTTATTGGACATCATATGCTTGAGGCATCTCAGCTTTTTCACAGCAGGAAATGTGATCTAGAGCATATGGTAAATTCACATGCAAAAGCACGACAGACTTAAAATGGCAGTTCCTAATTAGCACCTTATTAGTGTTCAGGTTCTGGCAGTGTTAGCAGCAGCATGAAATATATGGTCTAGATTTTTGCATTTAGGATGGAATGACACCAGTTTAAACATATTTTGTGAAATTTGGATTGATTTCAATGGCAGCAGAGGATGGCATAGATCTTCTACAATGCAAAATTATATTTAGGCTTTTGAAATCCTTGAACTTTTGGGCAACTGTACACTAAACAAAATTCTGTGTTAATATACTACAAATGTTCCAAAGGCTGCATTTGCTTTTTTCACATGCAATTTTAGACAAAATATCTAAACTTGCCAGGAGTCTGCCAAATGTAATTGTAGTGCTGTTGTTAAGAGTTCTCTGTGAGCAATCTGTATTTAGTTTACACAAAGTAACAGTTAGTGAGTAAAACAGGAAAATTACTTCTAGTTAGATTAATGAAAGAAATTTTTTTTAATATTGATTTTATCAAAGCAAATATTAAGTTTCCTGTGATTTGGGCCTGTCATATGGACATGTACAGACTGAGAATGATGGGATGAGTAGCGTGAAGAAAAAGCTATAACCTTACAGAAAGTACCTTACTGAAAGGTACCAGAAAGCTGGTATTACTTATAATTAAAAATGTTTTGTTTACCTGCTGGGCATGTCTGGACTGCTCATCTAAGCCATCACACAAGGTATATTCTACCTTTCCATTTGACATTTAAATAAAATGGTAGAGAATCACAGTTGACAGAATTGTTGTAAATAATGGCAGTGAGAGATCAGGCTGCCCAGCAGCAGGTAACAAGAATGTAAGGTTTGTTTGTTTTTTTTAATGCAGCAACCACATTGGAAGGCTGGTTCTACCAGGAAACAGAAAAGTATTTTCTTGCTAAGAGAAACCATTAAACACATTTCCAACACACTTAACTCTTTTGGGAAGTTGCTTGTATATTTAAATCTAAGCCCCCCAACTATTCAGCACTCTTTTTCATAGCCAGAATGTCTGCAATTATTCAGGGTGGGGTTGGGTTGGGCTGGATTTCCACCAGACAGTGACCAGAGGCAAAGCCATGAGTTGCAAACCTTGTATATGACGTTTTAGGGAGAAAATAATAAGGTAAAGCACTTGCCCTGCCTGAAAACCTGCACAAAAGCTAAACAAAGAATAAGGTAAAGCACTTGCCCTGCCTGAAAACCTAATTGCTTTTGGCACTTCTGCTGGTTGGTCTCCATGAGGCACAGAAGCTGATGGGATGGGACAGGGAAAATAATTCACAAGGCCACCGGAAGTGACTCTTTGACTGATTTGTATGTGGTTCATTGCCTGATTAAGTAATAGCTGTTTCCATTTATTTGCATGTGGAAAAAATAGTTTGATAGAGTGAAATAATAGCAAACAAGTAAAAAAACAGTTCTTTTCTTAGTAGCAATGTGGGGTCTGCTGTTCTCGGGAATTAGCTCTGTAGCTCTGGGTACACTATCTGAATTTTCAGGAAGACATAACATGAGGAGAGGTATGTATTCAAATCAGCACTAATAGTCTTTTTAATGCTTGGAACAGACTGAAAACAGAACTGAAAAAAACCCACCTGTGATAAATTAGGTGTCTGGCTATTGTTTTTTTATTTCTTCTATGGTCAAATTAATGTGAACAAGTGCTACTTGCTTCTTGTTTCATTTTTTTTCTTTTTTTTTGTTTGTCTTGTTTAGTTTTTAACTTGAGGGGAAATGTTGTCTGATATTGGCAATTTTTGTTTAATTCCATAGGTGGCTATAGTAATGTAATATCACTTAAGTTCCTTAAATTAATAAATTTAGGGAATATGAGCACTTTTAGCACAAGCTCTTGCCTAATATTGCAGCTTGAGTAAGCAAAGAGATTGTTATAGAGATGAAATGATTAAAACAAAGATTAAAAAAAGGTCTTATTACATTTAGAGGTTTGAGTACTCACCAAAAATGAACACAGAGGCTGCATGTTTTTTCATTAGTTTCACTTAAATGTAGTGTGCCTAAGCAAATTAGTTAAAGCTGTTTAGAGAATTAAATATGACTGCAGGAGGATAATTTTAGTGTCTAATCTCACATAGTCATGCCAAGCTAATTTTATTCTCCCTTTTCAACTCAATGCATTTATATAAAACCATGATAACTTGCTTTCCCTCTTTATGAATATATATGTATATATGGAAACTGATATATATACTCATGTATATAGTGTATATATATACATGTACAAATATTTATAAAGATATCATCTGTAGGACTAAAATACAGGAAAATATCTCAACTCTACATAGTGGCTGGGAGAAAGGGAACAAAAATAATTGTCAGATTATTACTGTGGATTTGTTTCTTTCAGTGCTGTGTATTTGGCAACACTTTTAACTTTCCACCAGTGATTTTTACCATATTTAGGGAGTAAGCCAGAAGAACTAAATTATGTGTTATGAATCAGATCATTGAAAAATATAAATTCATCTGTCTCCATTTGAGTAACTTACATTTTATTACTTGTGCTGTGACAGAAGTCAAAGTGTGTTTTGCTTGTGATTTCAAGGGCCCATATTGGTAAACATTGCCTCTGTGTGATATGGGGGGGACTGAGGATAATCCATGCCTTGTGAGCAGGAAAGAAATTACCTGTAAGTTCTTTTAATGGACATTCTCAGTTTTCAGACCCCAGCAATTATCAGACATGTGATCTGAAAAGAAGAAGATATAAAAGAGAGGATTTCTTAAATTTTTTTTTCAGATAATAATAGAGGAAAATAAAATTAGTTTCTCTTCTCTCTGGATGACTTACCTGAGGGTTATCTTTTTTTATTTTGAGTGTTCTTTCACACTTCCAAAATAAGGATCATCATTTCTGGTATCATCACTAGAACATATTAGTACAGGAACCATTAAAAAATATGTCTGAGGACCTAGATTGATCATTATGTATATAAGTGATGTAAATTATATATAAATATATATAATTGATATATATGTAATTGATATATATAATTATATCAATATATATAATTATATATCTTGATATATATCAACATATATAATTTTATATAATATGTATCAATATATATCAATTATATATATCAAATATATATATCAATATATATAGTGATCATTATTTTGTATATAATTGATATATATAAAATAATGATCATTACTTTTTTGATAAATAGGGGGATAGTGATTTTGAATGTAAGCTACAGGATAAGAGCATGCAGTACTTAAGCAGGCTGTACAGAGGAAGAAAGTACCAACAGAAAACTTCATTGCACAGCACAGTCTGCATATTTTGATGTTTCTTTCTGATGAACTTGTAAAAAAAAGTTTTATTACTTTTATTACTTTTTATTACTATTACTAATATCTCTGTTAGAAACCATTGCTGCCATAAGGAAGAAGCAGTTTGATTAGCCTTTATAAGAAAAAGGCAGTGCTGCACTTTTACTGCTATTTATTTAAAACTTTTTTATATAGTAAAAAACTTTTTCTGTGTGTTATCAAGAATTGTTATTCTCAGAAAGTGAATAAAGAGCTTCATGGGTATTTACCCTTGAAGACTGGCTGCTTTATAGCATTTAGCCAGAGTAGCAACAAAAGTGCATTTAGGGCTGCACTTGCAGAATCCACAGGCACAGCAAAACAAGTGAAGGACAAACCAATGTGTGACCAAGTACAACTTTACCCTCTGCTCTGGATTTTTCTTTCTGTCGTTGAATGAAGCCAAATACAGAGCCCTTTTTGAATGTTTTGTTTAAATTGGGAACATTTGGCTTGTAATGGTTCATCACCCCTTTGCACAACCTGACTGACAAGGGGGTAGCTGTGGGGTAGGAGGGACAAGACTTGCTCTGCTCCTAAAACCATCCTGGGATAGCAGCCTGAAAGTCACAGGACAGGCCTTTTAATCTTTTCTTTGATCAGAGGTTTGGCTTGCATAGACCCAGCCTTAATGTTTGTTATAATATGAAGTGACAGCTTTGAGAATTTTTTTCCTCAAGTTGATGTTGGTGAGGATGGGGAATTTGGCTGCAGCATGATGCAGATGATGTCCTTAAACTGTTCCTGTGATGTCCTTGAAGAGTTTGTTGGGGAGGTTAAACTTAATTAAATATAAAGAATTAGATTAGAAATATGTGAGGAATCTGCTGAATCATTTTTCTACCTGAAAAAACTATGTTTTCTTCTAAAATAACTCTTTATAGTTTGATACATACACACCTAGCTGTGGACTAGGTAAAATAAAAGAATGCTGGCTGCTCCTGGAACAAGCCATCAGTGTAAGGGAAAGAGTAACAGTCCTCAGCACAACATGAGGAAAATAAGAAAACAAACAGGCTCTAGTGATGGGTGATTTCAATTTCCCAGTATGAACTGGGAAAGCTGAAAAGCATGGCACAATGAAAAATAAAATTATAGAAGAAATAAAGAGTTATTGACCTGTGGTGTCAGAGTACTAATAGGACTTGTCCTTTCCAATCTCAGCAAAAATGTGCAGTTAGTAGATTAGAAACAGCAAAGCCACTTGGTTCAAGTGACCCCATGATTAAATTCAATATAACTTAGAACACTAAGCCAAATAGATCAAAGCCACAATATGAACTCTCAAAGGTCTATATGGAAAAAAAAATTGGAGAAAAGGAACAATAATGGAAGGTGTTTCAAGTGATGAATTAAGTTTTTTTCTAACATTGCCAAGATGCAGATTTCTTGGGGGAAGCGAGATATGAATGTGGGGAATTAATCCTTACAATCTGACCATTGTATTTTCTGTGAACTTTATATTAGATAAATGTGTTCTATTACTGAATCCCTGCTAAAATTATTGTGCAAGATCCATAATTACAGCTTTACCTGAGAGAGTGGGGACAAATATCACTGTCTATTTATATCTATTTGATAATCACAGGAGGGTAGCTTGGGTTATGGCTGTTCCTCTGTTAAGTGATTTAACCTCAATCCTTGACTACAGCAGAGGAAAGCCTTTGTAGAAGTTTATATTTTATTGTTCTGGCATTGCAGAAAAAGGTATCAAAATCTAGGAATCACACTGGAGAGCTCCTAGACATGCTCTGAACATGGTGATGCAGATGTGGAATTAATACATTTGTGCTATGTCTCTTCCAAAATAGCAGTGTAGACACTTGAGCCATCTTTGGTTAGATTTTAAACTTAAATACCTCTGCTTGTTCTGTCTAATTAAAAAAAAAGTGCAAACTGAAAATAGGAAGGAAAGGAGAAGGGTCTCTTTTTCAAAGGATATATCACAAATATACTCAGATGTGACCAGTACAAGGCAGTATAGGCAAATCTTGGAAGATGATTTATGCAGATTCTGGTAGAGCCTTTGTCGTGGGTTGACAGCCTTTATCCCAATATCGTGTGTTGAGTCTGGCAGCTGTGCCTTTTCTCTCTTCCCCCCCCCCCGGCTGTCTTGCTGCGGCGGGGCGGGGAAGAGAGGGGGGAGTGTTTGACCAGGCCTTTTGGCTTTTGGCTGCTTGGCTTGGCTAGCCGCTTTGCTTGCTTGCTTTCTGCTTTTTGTGCTGTTTTTTTTCATTTTCTTTTGTTCCCTCTTTCTTACCCTCCCCTGAAGATACTGGACTGGCTCCGGGCCTGACCTGAGACGTCCAGGACACCTGGAGCTTGCGAGAGAAGCTTGGCGCCCTCACAACACAGTCTGTTTTCTTTTCTTTTCTTGTGTTGGGGAGTGTTCTTTTGTTACTTGTTAATAAATAGGTTTTGTTTTCCACTTTGCTCCTCCGAGAAATTCCTTCCCGAACCCGGTGTTGGGGGAGGGGTGGTTGGAGGTTTGTTTTGTTTGGGGGGCTCCCTTTTGGAGATTTCCCCTAATTTGTCCTAAACCAGGACAGCCTTTCCTTATGTTTCAAGGAAAAAGCTGAAAAAAACCCCAAACACCTCATTTCTATGAGGTTTGGTGCTACAGCTGCAATTTTGTACCCTTTGTTGGACAGGCTGTGTTTGTGGCTGTTCAAGCTTCAGTCTGCTCCTCGAGGCACACTGATAATTAATTTAGTTTTGCAATGATGTTTTCTATGAGTGGTATACAGAGTACTCCGCTTGTACTCTCTTGCTTAATTTTTGCACTTCTTTGATCATTTTTGTAAGTAGAAAACATAATGGAGATTAATAAATCATAAAACCCTCCCTCCCAAGAAGCTGGTATACTTTCAGCACTTAAAGTCTCTTTAAAAGTACATTTTATGCAAATTTTGGAACTTACTTTCAAAAAATATAGCTCCAGGGATCAGAGAATTTCTTATGGCTTTTCCAAAATTTCAATGACTGTGGGCTGTGGCTTTCTGGATTGTTTTTTTTCAATTGTTTTTAGGTATTATTTTTACCAGAAAGAAGTCTCTTGTCATACTTTGTATTAATCTTTTTTTCTTTAATCCACATTACTGAGAACCTAGTAACTTGCATTTTCTCAGTACAGTATTAGAGTCAATGCCCATAAAATGGAAAGAGAAGGGGGAGCTAAACAACAATTTAGGAACTGAGAGGAAGAAGTACCTTTGTACCCTAGAATATAATGGAAAATGCACAGTATCAAATATTATGACATTATATTAAAAGAAAATGTTTATCTCATTTCTAAACTTTTCTCATCAGACATTTCAAACTTTTTTAAATTGTTTGAAAAATAAATGGAATAGAAAAAACTTCAATAAAATATTCAGAGTATATAGACCTAATATTGGATTACTTGAGCATAAGGCTACAGTATGGGATCTCCTGATTCTTGATAAAGACCTTGCAGGTAAGATTATTGCCCAAGGTGGATTAGTTTTCCTTTTCACTGACCAGAATTGCTGCTCAACACCCACAAAGTGTTGTGGGTCAAAAGTGTTGGAGGACAGCTTTGTGCAAATTTATTTTTCATACTGGAGTTTTCAGAGCAGCCTTTTAGAGCTAGCTCTGCTCATTTTGTTCTAACTATGGGTTATAGCAGAGTAATGCATGTCTACAACCTCCTTTTTATTGTCAAAATAAATATCTGAGTTTAAAAAAAAGTTAATCTGCTTCAAATACTGTCTTGGGGATTGTGGCAAGCATTTATAAGGACGTACCTGACAGAGCACTTGTTCTGTAGCTCAGAGGCATAACAAGGTTGAGAGGCTCTCCACTTGTTCAGTTTGTGGACCAGCATCCAGATGAGCTGAAGGATGACATTTTTGCAGTGTTACATCGGCAGATCACATCAAACATATGCAATGCCATATGGTCACCAAGTGGTTATGGACTTTTTATTTATTAGGTAAGCTACCAGAGCTAATATTAGGTATGGAGCAGTTTATATGCCATCAAAAGAGAAAAAAACCCAAAGTATTAGAAACAAGATGAAAACTCAAAGAAACAAATCTTATTACTGTTTTTTAGAGAGGTGTGCAATAGCAATAATGAATCCTGTGGAGACAGCCAGATCAGACTTCATCCTGAAGGAATCCTGCACCCAGGTATGTTTGCTCAGCCCTCAAACTTGCAATGATAAAATTGCCTTTTATCAGCAGTTCCTCAGGCCAGGCAATGCACCAGTATCTTGTGCTAGTAAATGGGTAAAACTGGCAGCATCTGTCCCAGCTTTAATCAGCGCCTAGTTTTACATCTGCTGTATCCAGCTGTGGTCCTCTTATTCAAAAAGTTAATTTATCTTCACTTACTCCTCTCCAGTCTTGCCCTCTTCCCCTTTAATCTCTCTTGAGCTACCCTCATGCCCTCAGCTTTAAATATTAATGTCCTAGGTATGCCTAAATTCAGGGAAAGAGGGATGCTCTTCATCTCACCACACCCATCACCTTTAGCCATAGCAGACCTAAACTCATGCCTAATCCTCTCTGTCAGCAGGCTAGAAAGCACCATGAGGCAGGTTTGTATTTTAGTTTCTATTTTACCAGGAGTAAAAATATAATAGTTTCTATTAAACTAGGAGTGTGGTATTCCCAGTGTTGTCTATCGTGGGGAGGAAAGATGAATCTGGATCCATGTTCTCAGAAGGCTAATATATTATATATTATATATTATTCTAAATAATAGAGAAAGGATACTTACAGAAGGTTTAACAGATATTAATGAAAAACTAGTAACTCTTGACAGAGCCTCAACATAGCTGGCTGTGATTGGTCATTAAGTTAAAACAATTCACATGAAACCAATCAAAGAACCACGTGTTGGATAAACAATCTCCAAACCACATTCCAAAGCAGCAAAACACAGGAGAAGCAAATGAGATAATTATTGTTTTCCTTTTTCTCTGAGGCTTCTCAGAGAAATGTATTCTGCAGAATACATTCTGCCATTGCCAGGCACCTTTTTTTCCCAGACATTGACCACAGTACCTGCCCTGACACTACAACATGAGATGGGATGCTTGGGGATATTCTGGTCTCAGGCACTGCTGCAAGGCTTACAGGTGTCTGCTCTGAGCCTGAAAAGTGTCACACCAAAGGAGCCTCTCAAAGTGTCCCAGTAAAGGGCTTCAAATAACCAATTTCTGCTTCTGTTTGTCTCTCAGCAAATGCCACAAAATATAATGCCCACTACTGTGCCCCAGACCCATGAAGCTACACTTATTCTTCATAATGCCGTACACTCTGCAATGAAATGTCTAATTATCTTCTCATTTCTCTCTCTGTGGTTTTATTTTTTGGGGTTTTTTTTATTTGTTTGTTTTTGTTGTTGTTTCTTTGGTTTTTTGTTTTTGTTTTTTTTTTTTTATTTGGCTTTTTTTGGGGGTTTTTTGTTTGTTTTTTTTTTTTTTTTTTTTTTTTTTCTGGACAGAAACCAGTGTGAGTTGCTCTTAATAACAAATTTAACTACCCGTGGGCAGGTGCTAGGTGCTTCAGTTGTCTATGTATAGGTACCTACAGGTACTAAATTTAGGTGAAAGTAGGGTATTTCTCTTCGATAAACACCTGAAATCAGCTCTGTGCCAACTTTGCCAACTGTAAAATGACAAATCTGGCCATTAATTCAATATAATCCACTCTGAACATCTATTTACTCCAAAACACTGGAGAATGCTTTAACAATTTTGAGAATTAATTTGGAAGAAAAAAGGCAATGAACCAAAATAATTTCCAGAACACTAGATTCCTAAAGTTTTTTGGTTTTTTTTTTTTCTAAAATAGGATGGAAAATTTCTGATTTGTTTGGCATTTTGAATCCCAGAATTATTTAGGAAAGATTTTCTTCTGTCTATGATAATCCAGGGGAATTAAAAGCGTTTCAAAGAACTGTACAGGGCTAGACACACATTGCAATTATTAAAAAAATATTTGTAATAGTTAATTTATGCTTAAGTACAAATAGCTTCTCATTAAATCAGTGCTTTACCATTTATCTAGGTTACTTGTTTCCAATTTCTGTGTTTTTTTGCACAGTAATTAAAAAGAAGTGTATTCTTTGATGTTGAAAATCTTGAGTTATCACAGCAAGAAGCATATGTTCAGCCAATGGAACTTGTATGTATTTGAATCAGGAATTAACTGAGTCTTAAAACACACTTATTAAAAAATAAATAATATATAAATAACAGCATTATTCAACATAGTTGGACATAGTCCATCTTGTATTGATTGATGTTTTCCTTGAGCAAGAAGCATTTTGAAGAACCTGCAATTGGAGTGTTTTGTTTCCTTCATTTCAGAGAAAATTCTCTTGGTTAGAGCTGGCCAAAAATCACAATTTCTATCTAGTGGGAAATTTTTGTATTGCAGCACTTGGTTTTCTTCCCAAATGTGGTCAAACTTGAAAGACTGAAATTTCACACAATTTTTTATCAAGCACCTGGAAAAAAAAGAAAAAAAACAAAAATGTAGAAACAGTAAAACATATTTTCTGTGTGTTTTCAGTATTAAATTGCATTTTCTGTGCTACTGATGTGCCCCAGTGAGTTGCATTTCAAAAATCTCATGGACTCACCCTCCTTGCATGGCTCCCTGAACTGACAGCATCTCCCTAGGTGCAACCTGCATGAA
The DNA here is from genome assembly GCF_028018845.1 of Melospiza georgiana. NCBI lineage: Eukaryota > Metazoa > Chordata > Aves > Passeriformes > Passerellidae > Melospiza > Melospiza georgiana. The sequence continues at coordinate 39,237,208 of NC_080434.1, read as the reverse complement.
CGGGAGTGGAGAATTCCCTAAGGGAAACTTTGATTGTCAAGGCCATGGGGGACAAAATGCAATAAAAGAAGGAAGGAGTTTTCTTCAGGACATGGGTAGGAGAACACCTTGGAGTGACTTTCTTTTTAAATGAAATAACAGGGAAGGAAGCAAACATCATTCCAACATAAAGAAGTAGAATTTGCTGGAAAAAACCCAAACCAACTAGTTTCTGCAAGTGATACAACTTAAAAAAATAATGATGGCAGAGTAGAGGAGAATGATGGCATTGCAGTGGTTTGTCTTTTTTTTCTGTGTGTAATTTTTCTGGTCACTGTGATATGCTGACACATGGGTTTGGAATGTTTATACTGGATGATTATGGATGTTTTGATTGAGTAGTTACAAGACTGGATTTTTCTGACCTCTGCAAGTACAACAAGATATTTATAAGATCCCTGTAACCCCCAATGATGTTATTAATGTAGGTATGCTATACACACAAGTGACTTATGGTCCAATAAATAGAATAAAATTCGGTGTAAAACATGCTTTATAGCTTTGAATGCATATATGAAATAATACATGGACCTGTTTATAAAATGGAAGACTTTAAAATGCATTTTTCACTTCTTTTCCTGATGCACTGGTTTCATTATCAATTACCACCACATCCTCCCACGCCAGGGAGACTGTGCAGACGAAAATCCTAACTTTTGCTTTGTGTCAGGGACAGAGGCAGTAGCTGTTACAAGTGACTGTGGGGTTTTTCTGCTGAAGAACAGATTTCAGTGGAAAATTCCTGTCCATCTCCAACATTTTTTGATCACTATGCGCAGTAGTTTCCTGGAAGGCACAACCAGCACGTGTGAAGAATCAGTCAAGCCTCGGTGCAGAGGCAGCTTCTTCCAGTGCCCTCAGCTTTTCCCACCTGGGAAGCAGCTTCAGGACACACTAATTAGCTCCAGCAGAGGACTCCACTAGGATTTCTGGTCTCACTTCAGGTTTCACTTCACTTTAATTTGATTTTAAGTGTCTGAGGAAAACAAGTCCTTTAAGCTATACTCGGTGGGCAAAAGGTCTGTTCAGAAGCTCAGGAGCATTTTCCTGAACATTTTAATAGATTACAATAGAGAGTCATTCATGTATCTCTTTATTAGCTTATTTCTCAAGCTTTTTTTTTCTTTTTAAGCTTTTTTTTAGCAAAAATAATTCTAATTTTTGCAGAGTTGTGTGTATGCTGACAAATGCTTAACACAGGCACAAAACACCAAGAGATTAGTAGCATGCCTAAAATTTCACCTGTCCTTAAATACTGTGTTTGTTGGACACCTGAGATATTCCAGGAATAAAGTGCTCATGCTCTGACTAGACTAAAATACATCATTTCAGAGCTCATGCCTTGCCCATCTCTCCTTTTTGCAGCCACATTTCTCTTCACAGAGAAAAGCAAGGCATAACTTCGCAAAAATATTTTCTACAATTCACATAATCTGAACCTCAGAGGAAAAAAAAACAAAAACACAAAACAATTCTTATCGCAATTGCTGCTCCTCTTGTTGTTCACAAGTGGAAGGCATTGTGGAAGATTATTTACCTGAAAGAACTTGCTTGATTAAATTCTGGCGCGAGTGTTTTAATTCATTAACCAATTAAATCCATGTGCGCGTGTGTCGGGACTGTCGGCTGACAGTCACGAGATTCTGAGCAGTAAAATTAAATTAAGTGCTTGTGCAAACTCAATTTAAATTCAGTGCAATATAGTGTAATATAGTGTAAAATACAGTGTAAAAATATAATGTATAATATAAAATATAATCAAATATTATATGTAATATACTATATACAATGTACTGTATACTATATACAGTATACTATATGCAGTATACTATATACTGTATATATATACTATATACAATATAGTATATACAATATAGTATATACAATATAGTATATATTATACAATATGAATTTAATTTTAAAATAAATTATATCATAATATAATATAATAGAATAGAATAGAATAGAATATTTTAACCTTCTAGTATCAATGGAGTCAAATACATTTTCCTCCCTTCTTTGGGGGCACTCTAAATCCAACACATTTTGATTCACAACAAATGCATGGCAGGATAAAGGTGGCACAACAAGCAGCTAATCCCCAGCTCCAGGTGCTTCCAGGATGGTGGCAAGGCCCCTTGCCATGGTCAGGGAGCCAGGGAAGAGCAGCACCAGATGGCCCTGCAGGCATGGAGCCAGTGGCAGCTCAGCCCCAGCCCCAGCTGGTTTCATCCTGCACAGCTAAAAGCTCTGCTCCTGGGCAGTGCCATTCCATGGGAGCTCAGGGAATTGGATCAGGAGCACCCTGGGGCTCAGGGCAGAGAGATCCTAAAGGAGCAGAGAGCCAAGGGACGTGGAGGCAGTTTGGTGGCAGTGCAAAGGCGCAGCTCGGGTCAGCTGAGGACAGATCTGAGCCGTGGCTTGCAAGCCCTGCTTGATTCCAGCTGAGTCTGCAGAGCCATTTAGATCCCTGCAAATGTCTGTAACCTTGGAGTGTTCATTAACCAGACTGTTTCAGTCCCCCTGTATGACAGAGCTGACTGTAGCTAGCAGGGCTGGACTACTTGCAAATATTTCAGCTGTATGACTCTTTTTCCTAAGTGATTTGTATTGTGCCTTTGCACTTGACTAATTTCATGTTCCTGATCCTTGTTCCATTTAATATTCTCTTTGTATTTTCCATTCTGTTTCTACCAAGATGTGCACCTTCACCAACATTACTGCTAATGATTTTCTCTTCTTTTCATCAATAAAACACATATTCTCTGGAGTGACAGTGAGTTCATCTGTTAGAAAATGCATTACTGTTAATAAGACAACACAAATAAGTAAGAAAATTTATTTCAGTCTGGCAACAGTAGCATCACTTCTGCCGCTTGTGTGTATGTTAGGGAGGAGGAGTAGGCTTTCTTCTTCCTTCCATTTCCAATTTGAGAATTTGGGATTTGAAGTTTTGTTGTTCAGTTGCTACAACTAGAGGGATAATTTCTTTCTGTAGTATCTATTTACAAAATGTGTCAAAATCAGAAATAACAGATAATGGAGATATTTTGATAAGCAACATGAAATACAGAGTGTGAGGTGAGATGGTGGGGCTTATTTTCTAATGGACATCTCACTTTCTTATCATGGAACAGGAACATTATTTATAATAAAGTTTCCCCATGTGCAGGATCCCTGCAGAAGTTGATGTCTCAGTAAGTAACAATGCTGTTGTCTGGTTGTACAGCTGTCTCTGACTGATCCTGCAGGTTTGTGCATTAATATGGAGTGGAATTTCATCCCAAGAACACAATTGTAGAATGGTTTTGTGGGCTGCAGATGTTGGCCTTTGACATCTAATCTGGCTCTTGCAAGACAAAATGAAAAATTTCACGGCACATTTTGTTTTCTGCGGGCCTTGTGGTGAATGACACATGAGCCTGTAATCTTTTGTGTAGTCAAAACTGCTGCTGTGCTTATTTATGGGCAGCATAACCTGAGCAAAATAGTCTGTTGTCTATGTTACCTCTTTTGGACAAAATCATCAAAATCCACAGAAGTGTTTATTAGTCATCTAAATCCCCAAATTTTACAAAGTTAGTTTAGTAATCTCAATTCAGTAATTTATACGCATGAGAAGGAAAGTGGCCTAATGATTAGCCAGCAGACAGTGGGCAGAGTAGGAGGCACTGTCCCTCCCATGGTGCAGTACAGAATTCACTCTCCAAAGACTTTCATGCTTGGGACAAGTGTTGGGTGAGGCTAATGATTTTATTCCCTGCTTCTCTGCCAGCTCTGCTTTTTCCACCTCTCTGCAGCAACAAATGACTGTGCACATGGCTGGGTGTGAAAGTAGAAATAATAGGTTTTGTCAGCTTGAATTTTCAATCTTTTTTTTTTTTTTTTTTTTTTTTTTTCCCTAGGAAAAACTGCATCTTTTTCTTAGTGTAAAGTTACCGCCACAGCTGCAGTCTCTGGTGTGTGTGTGTGCATATGTGTGGGAATTGCAAGGTAATAATGTGCTGGACAGTCACTGGTTGTTTTTTAAGAAGGAACCAAACCGCTAATAAGTTCGGACTTATTACTGGTCCTAACTTACTAGTGGCCCCATTACTTTCAAAATGTAATAATGATTAAACTGGTTACTGCATGGCAATAAATAAACACCTCTGGTTATCTTTGTATCCCAATAATAATAATAAAGAAAAATAGATCTTCCCTATCCAATGACTCAAGGTCATATTATAATATCCATGATGATTTTTTTGCCTGTTGACACAGATATCCTCAGTAGACACAAACACAGGTAGCAAAAGAAAAAAAAAAAAAAAAAAAGAAACCTCTCCTATGTCTTTAACACCTTTAAACCAGAAAAGAATTGTAATAGAACACTGAATCTGGGGACTGAACATAATGAACATAACAGATCCCTAAAATATTGAACATAAATATGATAATGTGTAAAACAATATAAAAGGACAAGATTAAAAAGCTCATTTGACTACATGCATAAGAGAAAGAAACTACATCAATATTTAATTCATTAGTCTTATCTAAAAAGAATTGGCTTACAACTAGATTGTGTAAAAAGAACATAATTTTGTTTAAGTACATACTTTCAGACGTTAATATAACCACTTTCCATATGTTTCTACAATGATAATTATAAAAAGGACCTTTCTGTGCCTGAGATTTTGCCTAGAAACTTTGCCAACTCCTATAATTCCTAAAGTATGTGCCTTCTTTGGGGGCATTAATTTTCAAACCTGCTGAGTTTTGTTAAATAAAATTCCTATTCATAGAGTAATTCTAATTAATTCCTGACCCTCCCAAAAGGAATTCCCCCTTTTCAAGGACCTTTCCAAGGTAAAAGAAATATCTTTGAGAGGTACTGTAATAACTGTGTAAAGCTGCAGTAGTTCTAGAGATATTTTCAGGTGTCTGCTAAAATATACAAAACCAATTTGCTTTCAGGATGTGGCTGACCACAACATAAGTGTTTGCATGAGCATTGAAGCTGGTTGTATGTTCACTTCCCTTCCTCAAGGGATTTTACTCATAAAATTTGAAATCAACATAAAGTATTGCAAATGTTTTGGGTACAAATTTTACATTGCCTCGAAGGGTCAACCTGTGTCTTCTCTTGAGTAGTATGGTTATGATTACAGTCTTCCTTGGGCTCTGGATCACAACAACAAACAAATTATTAAATATTCCAGCAGTATAGTTTTCTTCCATCGATGGTCCACTTTTGCAAGAGGACAAGGAAGCTGTTTGAGGAAGAGGTATTCTCCATCTGATGTGCTTAGGAAGAATTGCAAAAATCACTCATGCTACTTTTAAATTAGTACCTACTGTCTCAATTATGCCTTCTTTAATTTTGAAGACATTTGTTTAAATATATATAGGCTTACGTCTGGGAGAAAAGATGACAAATAATTTCTCTACAAGTACAGAAGAGCTCCAGATGGTGCGAGAATGTACACAAACAACGCTTGTGGAAATCCTGCCATTAAAATGCAGAGCATCCTAGAATTTCCTGAGTTGGAAGAGACACATTGATGTCATTGAGTCCAACTCCTTGCACAGGAGAGCTCCAAGAAATATATAATGTACTTAGAAGAATTGTCCAAATACATCTTGAACTCTGTCAGGTTGGTGCTGTGACCACTGCCTTGGGGAGCTGTTCCAGTGCCCAAACATCGTCTGGGTGAAGAACCTTCTCCTGATATCCAACCTAAACCCCCCCTCACACAGCTTCAGGCCCTTCTCTCAGGTGCTGATCATCAGAGAGATGAGATTGGAGCTTGCTCCTCCTCTTCCCCTCACATGGAAGTTGTGACAGCAATGAGGTCTCCCCTCATCCTCCTCCTCTCCAGCTGAACAGACCAAATCACCTCCTTATGAGCTGCTCCTCATAAGGTTTCCCCTCTAGAATTACAAGGCTGATCGTTTTTCCAGTTGTCAATTTGGACACACAGACTCGTCAGCCACGGTAGGGATTTGCTCCCTCACAATGCACACAAGTAGTGTGTGGTTAATTCCTGTGGAGGGATGGAATGTAAGAAAATAAATATAGTGCAGAGGGTAATCTCACCAGAGGAGCTGCAGCTGTACTAATCACCAAAGATTAGGAACAGCCCTGCCCTTAATAGGCCACAGCTGTGTCCAATAAGAAGATGAGTGCTACAAAAGAGTGGGTTGGTTGTGCTGTGAAGAGGGTTGGAGTTTGTTGTCTGTACTGAGAAGAAGTAGTCAATGCTGTGAGGAGGTGACCATGAGAAATCACCAAGAAGGTATGGAAGATTTACAATAAGATGACAACAAATTCCTAGGGATTTTGAGCCTAGGTGTGAGGTTTCTGACTTCCCCTGAACATGGAGGATGCTGTGTGAGGGTGGTGCCATCCAAAAAGGTGCGCATGGTCTGATGGGTTGATCCCATTGACCTGAAAGTCAAGTTTTCCTGTTACATCCTTCATGTGCCACTTCATGTGCTTCCATGGATGAGCAGGTGCCTGTTTCACACACCTGATCACCCACCCTTGTTTAAGTTTCCAAAACACGTGTTCCTTAAACTGGAGATTTCAGCAAATTATAATGGTAGGGAGAGAAGGTCTTGGGGAGATTTCCTGTGCAGACCCAAATAATTTTTACTTAGATACATGGTGAAGTTGAATGGACTAAGTTAATGTTTTAGAAAGTGTTTCATGTTGGCTGAATACTGCTTCAAAACTTTTGCCAAAGTTCTCTGATTCTCTAAATTGGCCAGTAAAGCTTTTTTTTGTTACTTTGTTGAGAATATCTTGCCAGTATTTGTCCCGTGTGTCTAACTCAGACTACATGAACAACTGTAAGCCCTTTCACAAGCCTTGTCAAGAGAGATTTTTGGGGCCTTACAGACAGCTTCACTTTCACATTACTAACTCTGGTTTGTGTTACTTGGAAAGGAGCCTCTTTCATCCAACATACCAAATAGAAATAGAAGACACCACAGAAAAAATTCTGTCTGCCCTAGCTACAGCAAACACTGGGAAAAATTAATTTTCAGGAAAACCTTTATGAAGAGTAATGATAGCTGAAGGCAGTGTAGGACAATCTGAAGTCTTGTTGCTATTAGTCCCATGTCTGTTTCTGAGGACAATGAAGACATTGTGCCCTCAAACTGATAGAATCCTCACAAATGAAGTCAGAAGCGGTTCTGAGCAGGCTGTAGGAGTTGTCTAAGACCTGGGTGAAGCAGGACTCAAGATTTCTTGGCTCTGAGTGGCTGTTGAGCAGGAAAATGCTTATAAGTCGTTGAACCATCACTGATGTGATAAATTCCTAAAAAGCTCTTTTGAAAAATTAATTTTCATATTTTTACTACTCCAGTTACATTGAAATTTATATACAAGTGAGTTATGTCTGCTGTGGGAAGCAGCTTTAAAATTTCTAGTCATTTTTGCATTTAAATTCTTAGCCATAATGTTACATTAATGTAGTTGCATTGAATATTAAATTGATTTAAAAGTATTAATACTATATACAATATGCACTCTTTAGCATGTAAATATCTTAATGCAGTAACAAAATGCAAATTGGAAAATACTATTCACATTCTTGATACAATATTAGCTTTTTGCATTAATTCCTGATGGCTTATAATCATTATAGCAAAATGACTTGAATGGAATTCTTTAATTTATGAAAGTGTAAATGAGCTCTGACTTGCTTGTTGGACCTTGTAGTGTCACAATATGTCTATTAATTTTGAGTGCAGTGATTGAACCCTTTTAAAACCTCTTAAAAAATAGCTACCTCTGGCAAATGTGTTGAATTGAAATTGTGAATGTTACAGTAAAAAAACTGATGTGGTCTTGTGAGCTAGAATAAAAAAAAGTCCCAAACCTTAACGACAGAAAAAAAAGTCCCAAACCTTAACCACGGGGAAAAAACATGCAGTTCTAACACAGTTAGGTGTTTACCAAAAGTATTGCATTTTAAAATGTGTTTTCCTTATGCAGGGTGTTAATGGGAACACATTCTATACTGAAAAAAGGTTTACTGTTAGTTCCTAAAAACAACTCCTTTAACACAGATCTCTTTAATGAAAATATATTGTAAACACAAACTCTTTACAACACATTATATTTTTCTGCTGCAGCACTCTTCAATAGAACTGTCCAAACTATACAGTTAACTGATTGTTTTCTATTAAAACACATTAAACAAATCCTGTTTAAAACCAACATCTAGGTCAGAATTTTTATGAACAGTTTTAGCTAAGCATTATAAACACAATCAACTTGATACAGAAAGAAATGTTTAAGGTACTCCTTGTTGATTCACTTTAGAGTGACTTTTTTCATTTTGAGTGGAAAAAGTGGGGAAGTAGGGTAATACAAGTAAGTTTTGAGGGCAGTCATAATAAAATATGCTTTACTTCAGGTAAAATTGTTCTTGAACTTAGTTATATAGAACTGCCTCTATAATCTTTTTTCTCTACTCCTGGGTTAGGAGACTTCACCACTACTGCCCTTAGGCAGAGTCTGTATTTACACAGATTCACATACTAGGGGTCAACAACACTGAAAACAACCCTACTGGGAAATAACCTGAATTTGTCAGTGCCCTATCAAGAAAGATTTTTGTTGTATATTCTCTCAGGAGAAGGTGGGTTAATGCACAGCCTTGCTTTTCCAAAGAAGCGCTTCCCAAAGAAGATTTGTGGCTTTTGCCCACAGCAGCAGAATGCCACCCAAACCCATGAAGAAGAAGGAAGAAGCAGCATGAAGAAGAAACCCATGAGAACACCCTGTGCCCTCCATCTTGCTGTCATCCACAACACACTAAAAATCCCAAAACCTCAATTTCTCACTAAGTGATACACCTACACTACTCTCTATAATCTGTTTCACACTTTTGTGGATTCCAGTCTTTCTTGAAGTCTGGGAAATTTTCTCCATGAGTGAGGGTCAAAGCCAGTGCTCCCCTGGGGGTCAGGGCACCCCAGAGCAGACAGAGAAATATTCCCAGTGCCCCGGGTTTCCACAGAAGAGGGACAGAGTATTGAAAAGTTAGAGGTTTGAGGTTCAGATGCCCTAAGATGACACCTCTGCAAGGCAAGGAATTTGGTCACCGAGGCAAGGAATCATTTTTTCGTTGTCAGACCTTCTCCTGTCACATTGTTGGAAACTGCTAAAATATGCAGCTGCCAAGCCCTCCTATTCTCACTGTTTCTCCAAGAGGTAGTGACCTGTAAAAGCAAATTGCCTTTTTTTCTTTTTTTTTTTTTTCCCATTAAAACTCAGGGTTTAAGAGAAACTAAGCAAATTACGAAGAATGTATTAGAACCCAGGTTTCTAAGAGTAACTAAGGAAATGTTTTATTTTAACAAAATAGACTTATGGGTCCCCCCCAGGGTGACTTATCTGTCTTTGAGTTCCATGAAATGATGCGCCAGGAGCCACCATATAGTTCAAGCTGGGAAAGATATTCTCTGCTTGTTAACTTAATAGGAATGGACTGGCTGCAGTTTGGAAAGGATTAGTTCCTCCTTTAAAGATTAAATAATATCATCGACCTCATTTAAGAATCGCTGTTTCTTTAACACATTTGGGGCTTTACAGTCCTAGCAAATATGCTGGAAAGGCTCATTGGTGGTGAAAGTTTTGGACTTGTGAAGAGGAATACATAGGAGGAATGTGGGCCAGAGAACAGACTTGCTCTTTGATTGCCAGTGTCCAAAGTTCCCACTGCCTCACAGAGAAGAGGGATATTGCAAGTTCTGTGTTCTCTCTAAGCCTGTTGCAGAAGTCTCCAGGCTCTGGCACCACATCAGATGGAGCTGTGCTTGAAAGTTCTTTAGGTGACTTTAAATGGACTCTTTCAATATGTGAAGTTATCGCTGCCCATTGTAGAACAGTGGGAAATTGAAGTGCTTAGACAGAGGGCTATATTTAAAATCCTAGCATTTTCATACAGCTAGCTTATTTCAGGGGCTAGAACAGCCTTGAGGCAAATTATCCTTTGTCCTGGTTCAGAGTGTATGTGATAAGCTCTCCATCCCATTCTGTTCAGCATTATTTCTCTTTTTGTTTTTGCTCTCTTTTAAAACTCTAGCAAGAAAAGAAAACAACCTCAATACTCAAATATCTTGCATCATGTTGCTACCATGAGTCTTTCACCCTTAGCCATAACAGGAACATTAAATCAGTATTTAGCTAGGATGAGTATTAGGAAAAAGCTTCTGTGCCTTAGCTGATCATGATTTTTCTCTACAAATAAAAGGACAAAATTTCAAATCTGGCTTTTGTTTCAGTGAAGCATTACAATAGATAAACATTCAATAACAGTGAGCTGTGACATTTACAGAGAGGAAAACATTTGAACACAGAGATTTAGCAAATTCTCAGGATTCTCAAGAGCAAATCTAAAATATTGCATCTCATTGTCCCCAGCTGAGCCCTGTGGACATTCAAGGAGAGAAAATACTTTCTGTCTGCTATGAAGCAGACTCCTGAATGTGTCCATTTTTTCCTAGCCATTTTACCCACACCGAATTTGTTTCATAGTCTGAATTTTCTCTTTGGAGTTATTATAAATGGTCTTAGGTAACCAGGAAGGTGTCTAAGTTTTGGTGCTGAAAAAGCCAAAATGATATTTTGAAGTTCTGTCTGCAACCTATGAACTGTGATGTAAAAATATGACCTAGATATGAGAGTGAGGAATTTGAGTAAAGGAGCAGTATCTATTGATCTCTGTGGACTTTTAGGAAGGTAAAATGGTTTATAGGGTCTCTTTACTCTCACTGCCTGGAACAGCTGGGCAAAGAGAGAGGAAATGGCTTTCCCCCAGTACTTGTCAAATAACTGCTGCAAATTATCCCTCCAAGGGACAAGGTAGACCAAGAGAGTATGTTCTTAAATCAAGAGTAAAGTGGCAACACTGTGGCCTAAATTCAGAGAGAAGGATTGAACAAAAGTTTATGGGATAGAAAATTGACTTATAAAAATTAAAGTAATTTTTTTACTAATAAGCTACATGGGCTACCAGATCAAGATTAATTAAATGCAATCTCTATTACAGAATTATCCAATAAGAACAAGTTATATATGGATATTATCTGTCTATATATTTCATACAAGTAACGTTCTGTAAATGAGCATGTGCCCAATATTTCCAGGTATCTTTTGCCCAAGGCAATGTGATTCAACAGCCTGTGTGAGCTGAAATGAAAATGGGAGGAAATTCCTGCAACAAAGAAAGCTTGTAAAAGTGAAATCTCTTTTTTTCTTCCATTTTATGTGGGAAACACTCATCATGTAACTCTGACATACACTTTGATAGGAAATAACTAATTTCTTGAATCTGCTGTTTCTTGGTTGAATGACTTCAAAAAAATGTGTAGCGGTATAGAAAATCTAGTTATTCGATTATACTTTCTGTTGTGCTGCAAAAAACCAGGGCACAGCCCAACAAAACACTTGAGTGTTTACAAGCTGAAATATATTTCTGTAGCATCTTATTAGGAGTTAATATCTTAGGTGATATATCAGTACTAAATGTACCATCCCAACTGAAATAATAAATTTCATTTTACTTGTGCTTAATAGCAAGCATGAATCAGAAAATGTTTCCTGAATTTTATTAAAATTCTGTTATAGCTCATTTATAACTGAGGACAATGAAGTGCATACAGAATACAGAATGGTATAATCAGTGAAAAGATAAAGAGCTCCAAGCTGCCTATTCTATATTGTTAACATAAATGGAAAATGAGATTGGATCAAGATAAGAGTTTTGCAAGACTGCCTTGGTTTTCTTCTCAACAACATTTTCTCCTCTATGATTTGACATGCATTTTATTCTGTGTAAGGGCCTAATCTGGAAGTCTTCACCCAGACAATGACTGCAGGAGCAGCACGTGGCCTCAGAGCAGCAGGTATGTGTTTGTGACTTGCTGCAATTGAGGCACCTCAACAAAATGGGATCTCCAGCACTTCAGCCTGAGCCTGCAGCACTTCAGAAGCAGCTGGCAGAATCCTTCTCTTGTGTCTCCTCTGATCTCTATGAAGTAGAAACTGTGTGGCCTACAGAAACTGAGTGATCAAACAGCATCACTGGGTTTCTGCAGTAAAAATTATATAATATGCTTCTCAATTCAGCTGTACTGGGGAAAATTGCAGTGCTATTTCTGAGGGGCAGCTGAGCAAAATGCATATTTATTGAAGCTTCTTTTGGAGTAAAGCCCAGTATCTTGAACTTGTTTGCAACAGAACTGAATTCTTTTTCCTTAGTTTTTGCAATACACCAGTCTCCAGGCATGACTATTATCCTTTGGAATTTACACTGACTTCCTTGAGAAGTGCATGCCTGTTCATGTGTTTGTGTGCATACATATGTGTAAAAATCCTTTATGTTTGCAGCTATTCTATTTCTGAAATGCTCAAGATAGAGGACAGCAATGGTAGACTGTGACTGTCACATTTTCTGAAAAATCCCTTTGCCAGGATTTCATTTCCTGGGAAGATGAGAAGTCTCAGAGAAAAACCAGTATTATCTCATTTGCTTCTCCCTGTTTTGCTGCTTTGGAATGTGGCTGGAGAAATTTACCAACGGGTTTGATTGGTTTCATGTGAATTGTTTTTAATTAATGACCAATCACAGCCCAACTATGTCAGACTCTGAAGAGTCAGTCAAGATTTTTTCATTATCATTCTTGTTAAACCTTCTGTCTGCATCCATTCTCTTTCTTTAGTATAGTTTTAGTATAGCATTCTTTAATTTAATATAAGTACATAAAATAATAAATCAGCCTTCTGAGGACATGGAGTCAGATTCTCTTCTCTCACCTCGTCCTAGAGACCCCAGCAAACTCAACAGTAGACAAAGATTTATCAAATGCCTGTGTTTGAGTTTTGGTTTTCTTTCAGTAAGACATCAGAACATTTTGATCTGCAGGTACTATAAAGTAATAAAGGGATTTATTTCTTACAGCCAATGCAGTGTTGGCTTTGGCAGAGAAGAGGAGGCCCGGTGTTTGTCACCTGAAGCAATATTTTCAAATTGGAACAAAGTTTAGTACTGGCCAAGATGGTGCTATTAGATCTGTAGGTGAAGAAGTTAAATCTATAGCTGGAATTTCTTGCTACCAAAATTCTTTGTCTAGAAGAAGCCCTTTCTTGAGACTTCCTACTTTTGATTATTACATTTTTACTGAAAGTAAGTGCCATTATAAACATTAGGCATGGAAAAGTGAAGCAGGAAGAGCTGTAATATCTACTATTTAAGCCATTTTGTAAAGCCTTAAAGGTTGGAAATGTAAAGAATTAAAAATATATTAAAAATACATTTTTGAGGTCTAGAAAGTACCACTGGAGTTCAATGATTCCCTTTATCTCAATATAATGTTACCTCTCTTCATTTTATTTCTCTATTTATATATTTAAGCATAAATGTGAGTGTGCATTTATAGTGTATCAGGTCCCCAGTAAGAGATCTTTAATTTAACCCCCAGTGTAATTTAAACTGCATATATACATCATTATCAGAAAACTGCATTTATACATCATTATCAGATCTCTACTGCTTCCTGCTGCTGATTTGTACTTAGGTGATAACAGCTGGACTCTCTTCACTGAATAGCTGATGCCTGATCTAAAAACAATGTCATCTGAACCTATCCTATAAAGGCAAAAAAAGTAGGGTTGTTTTCTTATTTATTTTTAAAAAAACCTAGTTCCATGTTCTGAAGGTGGGTGAGAAGTCTCTGCTCCCCTGTCCCTGTAATGTCTTATAATTTAAATAGTTTCTTAGCAGTTAATAAATTAATTGCTCAATCCTTGGAAAAAAAATATTCTCTACTCCCAGCTTAAGGGAATGTTCATGAAGTTGTTTTTTAAGAAATATTTATGAAATTATTTTTTCTGCAGAAAGCCTTATTTACAATTTTTAGTGATGAATGCAGATTTATTTTTCTTTTTTTTTTAAGGAAAAAGAAGATATAGCACCATACCACTGAGAAGTCTCCCTTAAAAACTGTCCAAGAGAGAAATTCTGTCATTACCTCTCCCTGAATGATTTTAAATGCCCTACCAACATGAAGACAGTTTTTCATTTTGTTAGTCTATGAAATAAAAAGCTCCAAAACATCCAGTATCAGAACAATTTCAAACCTGTTCTCATCTGAACAAAAATGCACACATACTTATATTTGAAAGTATTTATACATGTATGTTAAAAAAATTCCTATTCTTCTTTATCATAGACTTCAGATTATTAAGAGAACTCACCTAATACTGGTTCCAAGTTTAATGTCCAAGTTAGAGGCTTGGATGTTTCTAGGCATCTGTTGCTACAGCCCAGTGCCATTTCAAAGTAAAAAATATTGACTGTCGGTGGGATCTTGACATTTAAAATCCTCTTGCACCATTGATCCTCACTGTAAATACCTGTACAATAATCTTTTTATTAAAAAACTTCTAAGAAAGATGAACTAAGGATTGGAACAGGGCTATTAATGAGTAAAAAAAAAAATGTAACTAACCCCAAACACACTTTAGATATTTGATATAAGATATTTGGAATATATTTTAGGTATTAGATATTTGAAGATTACTGTGGATGATTATTGACTTCCTGCACAGAAATGGTCTATTTGTTAATATCTCAGATCCTAATATAGTCCCTGAATTCATGCCATTTTAATTTTAATTTTTTAAATACAATTAAGTACAGGTTCACTCCTTTAAGACAAATGATTAGTCCTTTTCTAGGATTCTAACAAAAATAATGTTAATTCTATTTAACTGGCATAAATGGAGGCTATTTTTATCATTAAGAGGTAAACATAATTGTTAGAAATATAATTAATCAGAAAATTAACTAAACATTTTATCCTGTAAGGATACAGAGGAATCTTCTTACAGGAATCCACGGAGATCTGTGTGGTACCAGAACAAAAGAAAACTCTGCAGCTGACACTTACAGTTTAATGTTTCTTGTTACTTGAGTCATCTTAGTAAAGAAATCAGTACTGTGCTCCTCCAGATGCTGGTCCTGGGCCTCTGAGTTTGTGCCCTTTGAGGAAGAGCTGGGAGAAGGACAAAGCATTGTCCATGGCCGTGTATAGACATGGGACTGTTATGAAAAATAATGAATAGATATTTGTCTCAGGCTGGAAACGCAAGACACAGCTGGGGCTCTGTATTCTATTGCCATCTGTTAGAGGTGGGGCAGTTACCTTCTGTTAAGTGGGGCCACCTGTTCAAACCAGGTTTGCTTTATCTATTCCACAACCAATTGAGTGCCACTGAGCGGGCCACTGAGTGTCACTGCATGGCTGATAAAATTCCATCATCCATTGTGAGATGCTCCACCCAGGGGGAGGAGCCAAGCATTCCTACCTGGATATAATCTGAGATTTGGAACATCACAGGCAGCCTTTTCCCACTGGATTCCTAGAGGACCAGCTTTATTTTTCACTGGATTCCCAGAGGAAGACCAGGCCCATCTAGACCACCACTGGATCTTCAGAGGAAAACTCCACCCTTCTACAGGATCCCTGCTCCAACAGAACCACACCCGTCACTGCAGGAGGGCTGCAGCCACCATTTAGTGGGAGTGCTACCAAAACCCTGACACATAGGTCAGTGTTGTTTTGTCTTACTGCATTTTTCTTTTATTTTTTGGCTTTTTTCCCAAATAAGAACTGCATTCCTAGTTCCATATCTTTGCCCCTTAATTTCAAACTTATAATCATTTGCAGGGAGTGGGTTTGCATTTTCCGTTTCAGAGGGGGATCCTGCCTTCCTTAGCAGACACCTGTCTTTTCAAACCAAGACACTATTAATTACTATTAGCAGGTAAAAAGCATCAAATTCAGAGACAAACCTGCTTCACATATGCTGACCCTCACCTTGCTTTTTAAACCCCAGCTTTTGTCACAAGAGGTGTCTATTCAGATGGTTAAGACTTACTGCTGTCATCACCACCTTACAAGGCAGGTTTTCTCCATCCTATTTCATAAATTCTGTTCCCTAGTACTTTCAGAGAGCATTTTTTTTGGCCCATTTTGGCTTCAAATGAGAATTGAGTAGTTTTGTCCCCAATCCATGCTGCTTATACACTTTGTCTATCTCTTGACTTCGACTGCCAAAATTTGGATTGTGTTTTGTTAAATAAAACTCCACGTAACATAGGGACTGCCCAAATTCATAAAGAAAAAAACCTATAGAAGATGGAGACCTTCCCATGGCACAAGGACCTAGATCCTGAACATTTCCATATGAAATGTGAGGATAGGTGTAATTCTGATGAGTGTTGGCCCTGATATAAATCAGGAATAGCTGCTCTGAAGTTAGCAGAGTTGTATTAGTCTACAAAAGGATGTGGGAAGATCAGGCTACACATCCATCCATTACTAATATAAATTTTCTGTATTTTTATTTGTGTATGCATAGATATCAAGATATTTTTAATTTCAGAATTCTCTGCAAGACAATTTTTGTTTAAACAAAAAAAGAAATTAGTCTAGAACAGAAAATGTTTGATTTTGAATTATTTGAAGGTGTTGCCCAGGTAAAACACCATGGGTCATATTTTTTTTTGATCTGCTTACATTTTGACTTCACTACTTAGATTTCAAATGTAATTATACTTGCTTATCCTAGACTACACGAACAAAAATTTGTCAGCTGTTACCAGAGTTAATACAGTCTAGAATTACATTTTCAAACACTGTTAATTGGTGTTTGAAATTAATTAATTGCACTGTGCAAATTTTCTGAAATGAAAGATCTGGATCTTAGAGATTGTTTTCAAAAATCAATGAATCAAAAAAGTTGTGAATACGTCTCCTGGATAATATTGCAGAAGATTCTCTAGGAATAATTGTACAGTAGCAACTCAATAGTGCTGGTTAGCTTTGGAAGAAAAAGCCACTGTGTTGGTGTCCTTCACCAAGATTTTGAGGAAATTTGTTTACACTGAAAAAATATAGCGGCATATGAGACTTGGTAATTTTCCACAAAACCAAAATGAGCTTTTTTGACTTAATGTTGTGTGTAGGCATGTCTCCAGACACCTCTATTTTTTTTGTTTGTTTGTTTAAATACCTCCTTACAGATGTAACGTAGACATGAAAAATATAAGCAATAACAATGGGATTTATGTGTGTGCAGTTGGTATAAAAGTGGACATCATTTGGAGCCAGCTGTGCCACTACCTGTTGTGATGGAAATGGAGTTATGATTGCTAAATATTCATTTGGTTGCTGAGATGTTTATTAAATGAATGTTGGTTTGGATTAATATAAGCCTTTATGGGAAAATCAGCAGGGTGGAAACAGAGCACATCAAGGTAAGCCAGGTAGGCAGAGATTATTAAAGGGCATTGGTAATGTAAAATATCTCTGCAGTCAAAAGTACTTCAGTAATCAAAAGAGGGGAAAAAAACAGAGCTAAGGAGAACATAAAAGTTACAGGATCACACTGATTTCTGCAATATCTCTGACTGCTTTCTCAGGAGGGCAATTTGGAGAGCAGAGTTGGGTTAACTGCGTGGTGCCTAAAGTGGCTGTTTGCTATTATTATTCTGAGCTTCATTACCATTGACAAAATCAATAATAATTTGTAAGAAAGCTGCCAGGAGTATCTCAGTGATGCAGACGTGGCCAAGGGAGCTTAGGTGGGGTTTGCCCAAAGGAGAGGAGGAGAAAAGTGTGTCCAAGCAGATGGCTGAGGCTGGAGGGTCACCCACGCCCCCTGCAGCATCCTGTTTCTCCAGTGCTGGAGAGGAGGGAGACACTTGTGCATCCCTTCTTTTCTGTCCCAGCCTTGGGAAAAGAGGTAGGAAGGAAAGTGTTGTTTACTACATGTGGGCCTTGAAAACCTGAGAAATGCATTTCACGCCGTGCTGTGCCTGAAGAAAACTTTGCTTCCTCCTGGTGCGTGAGGCCAAGCGATTCAAGAACCACTGTTATGTAAATATTTACATTTGTAAGAAATAGTTTTTCTCATCATAATTATGTCTATTCAATGCTTACCGTACTCACTTAGCAGCAAATATTAAAACAAGATCCTTGCAAAGAGAAATCCCAGTCATTTGGCAAAGAAAGCTGCATTAATCCTCTGCTACTTGCTCCCCCCTCCATTTTAATTGTTAATAACTTTTCAGCATGCAGGAGAAGTAATCTCCCACCATGCTAATGCCAGTCAACCTAATTGAAAAGAAATACAAGTCATCTAGTGCACAGCTGAAAAATTCAACTTAAATGCAATCTGTC
Source organism: Melospiza georgiana (assembly GCF_028018845.1). Classification (NCBI taxonomy): domain Eukaryota; kingdom Metazoa; phylum Chordata; class Aves; order Passeriformes; family Passerellidae; genus Melospiza; species Melospiza georgiana. Next base: position 39,218,920 of record NC_080434.1, on the reverse strand, counting down.
ATTATCTTTCCAATGCCAATTTTAAATAGGTATTAAAGTAAATGGGGGAAGCATCTTCTCATTTCTCTTGCGGTATCATTTCGTTTTTACAGAAGTCCCTAATCCCCAAATAAAGATTCTGCTCGATACCAAACAAAACACTCAAGAAAGCCTCTAGTGTCTTGGAAACCAGATCCAAAAATAGAGGAAAAATTTCCCTATCATGAATTAATCTCATTTGAAAATGATTTTAAAAATACAGTTTATGCAATGCAAATCCTCGCTCCCAGAATAACCTGTATTTGTGGTTGTTATGCCACAGTCAAGAGATAAATTACTGCTCAGTGAGCTGTTTCAGCACAGCAACGTGAACTGCAGCTAGGATTAAGGAAACTGATGAAGCATAACGTACCATGAAAGAAATGAAAACATTTTATGGGACATATGGGTATTATTGACAGGTTTCTACTTTTTGATACAATGAACTCTTTCAGCAGGAGATGGTATTTGAAAAGTATCCTGCATTAGGAAATTATATGCCACATTTAAAAGTATTCACACTTTTAGTCCTCAAATTATTATATGCTATATAACACATTTCAATTTAATTGGAAGAATATTGTATAGTGATGCTGAAAACTTGTTTAATGGAGATAATACTTCAGCTCAGTAGGGGAAGTTGGATTCATTTGAAGCTGAGACATCCTCAGATTTGTAATTACCAAAGAATGCTTCTGAGTAGGTAAAAGTATATTGAAAATATGTCAGATGGGGCCTTATAGAAAATCCATCAAGTCTTTAACAGGTCAAGCTCAAACAAAATCTTACTAAAGCTATTGCTATCAAAGTGTATTTGGTTCTGGTCTCAGGACAACTTTCCTCAGCCTCCTCCACTGACTGAAATTCCCACAACTGCAGAAACCTCAGGATCTGTACTATGCTGCATGTGCTCAGCGAGTGTAAGAAAATAGCTGGTTGAAAAGATCCTGCTATATGAAGCTCGTCAAATTGAAAAAGAGAGTTTTTAACATTCTACCCTAAAACACAATGGATAATTATTTTTTCCTTCAGCAGCTTTGTTTTCTCCATTCCTTCCCTGAAGTAGTAAGAGATTCAGCCAGATTGAACAAAGTATATGCTCTCAGGAGAAATCATCTGCTGGTAGAAAATTATGTGAAATTTCTTATGTTATTCTTTCCAGTGTTCACAAACTGGAAAATTTTGTACTTCAGACCAGTACTCTGTTGTAGCTACAGTTGTTGTGGTAGAGAAGAAGAAAACAAGAAATAGGGTCAGGAAGAATCACATCCTACTGTGTACATTCTACACAGCCCTTTTATATGAATCAATAGCTGCTAGTGTTTTAGAGAGATCTAATTCAGTAGTTTTCAAGACTCTTCGTGTGAGATGGTATAAATCTCTTCTCAGTGTCCATGTAGTCCTAAATTCATGGGGCACAGATGTTTAGAGCAAGATTTCTTTACATGGTGTTTTTGATCTGTCTGCATTCTGCTATGGCTTGCACATAGACGTGGTTGGTAACAAAGGTTATTGTCTCACTGGTGGGAATCAGTATTAGAGAGTGGGTTTTAGATTAGATAATTGGAAAAAAATATTTTCTGTGTGGGTGGTGAGGTACTGGAGCAGATTGCCAAGAGTTGTGCATGCCCCATCTCTGGAAGGATTCAAGGCCGGGTTGGATGGAACTCTGAGCAACCTGATCTACTGGAATGCATGTACCTCTGTCCATGGTGAGGGAGGTTGGGACTAGATCATCTTTAAGGTCTATTCCAACCCAAACCATGACCCTATAAACCTTGATAGACATTTGATGAAAAAAGCACATCCTTTTTGACTTTTACATCTGTTCTGGTGACATTTTATAAGTCAAATCTGAAAAACAGACACATTTCTGGTGGGACTCACACAGGGAACACTGGAACAGACTCACTAGGGAAGTGATTGTGTCACCACCCCTGAAAGTGCTCAAAACATGAATAGGTATGGTCTTTTTTTTTTATTTTTTAGTAGGCATAGTGGTATATGTTTGAAGTATATGAACTCAACCTTGGAGTTCTTTTCCCACTGTAATGATTTTGTAATTCTAAGATGAAGGAAGATAAAAGAGCACTGAGGAAAATCATGGCAAAGACAGTTTGGAATATGAACTACGTGATTTTATATAAGCTGCATTATTCTTCACTGCGACTCAAAATCTAAAAGATGTGTTTTTCATGCTCTCTGTATTTAATTTGGAATTTGGGAAGGGACAAAACAATGACAATAATAATAAAAATAATATTAATAATAATCTCTCACAGGGGCAGAGAGGAAAAAGGGAATTTTGGTGATATTGTAGTGAGACTGCATGTGGAATGCAGATTAATATGAATTAGGTAGAAGAAAATGTTTGTGCAAAAGGCTGCCCATCTGAATACAGATTACATAATCAGCACAAGAAGAGGTTGAAAACAGAGAATGTTTTTCTTGTGTCCTACAAAATGTCATTATTTTCAGACATTGTACTGTGTTGAATGCATCATAATATGCAGCACAAGATCTAGAGGAGAAAATCAAACCAGTAAACTCATAGCACCCAAAATGCCTACTTTTCAAAAGCAGAGTCCTGAACTAAGGAGAGAGCCAAAGCAGAAGAATGATGTTTTCTTGACATTTGGTAGCAATGACTTGCTCATGGTAATAACTGTGGTATATGGAAAATTTTCAGTAACCTTCCCCCCACATCAAGATATTTACACTTCTAGTGGAAACTACCTCTTCTGCCTGTTACTTTTTAACTTACATATTGTATAAATTGTTAGAAAACCTTAAATTATACTTCTTATATATACATTTTTCTTCTACTTATTTATATTATATAAGAGAAGTGCGAACATGCAATTTCCCAAACAGTATGTGGTTTCTGTATATTCTGTTGTTCTCTGCTAGGGCTTAAAGGTGGTCAGGTTCTCTTGAAGGGAAAGAATATAGGAACAAGATATTCTGGAACTCTGATTAAGTGCTTGCTAGTTATATTTATCACAGAAATTGCTTAAAAATATTAAAATACTTATTACTAGTTGGCAGTTGGTTAAGTTTTCATAGACTGTTCAGAGTTCCAGTAGGATGATTGGGGTTTTTGGGTTTTTAGTGTCTAGGGAAATGCCCTCAATGTGTAGGCTGAGTGACTATAATTCTGTTTCTTTTAAATCCATGTCTCCCAAACATGTTGCACAAATTCTTTCAGTTAAACTTCTGAATTAAGTTTATTTTTCATTTAATGACTCTCAACCGGATCTATGCTGGGGCTTAGCGTAGTAATCGACACTTTGGGAGGAGTGAGATAAAATTGTCGCAAAAAGAAAAAAATAAAAACAAAACAAAAAACTTATGAAAAGTATTTGCTATTCCTTGTAAATGCCAAATATCCTTAGCTAAAGTTAACTGCCACAGAAACTGCCCCCAGTGTCCTCATCACTAACGACAGGACAAGTCCCAGCTGGAACTATTTATTGGCTTAGTCAAGTGCTCCACTCCTTTGTTCTGAATATGTCAACTTTGATTCATCCTAGGGCTTAGTTCCTGTCAAACACTGTTAAATGCAACTGGAATCAGCATTGCACCTAGGCATCCACTAAGCCAAAACCGTAATCACTTCTGCAGAAATGTTAGTAGTCTGTGGCACTAAAGAGTCAAGGCATTCCTGTGAGGGTATCTTGTACAAAAGGGAAGTCTGGTCTCATCCTTGGCACCAGCTAGAGGTAAGAAGTTCATAACATCAGTACTGAAAGCTTTGGCAGCAAGCTCTGTGACCTCAGAAGAGTGAAAGTTCCTTTTATTTGTGTGATTGATATTGTCAGGGCACGTGCAGGAGTACGTCATGAGGAGTTAGAATTGTCCTCACCAGCTAAAGCATTGCCAGTGTTCAACTTGGCATTTTATTGGAGCTTGTTGGTGTGAGACTAAATGGAAAAAATAATAATTTTGAGAGATGAATGGTAAAGCACAAAATATTTTTAAGTGGATAAGAGAAAAACAGATGTCATCTATAGACTGCAACAGCAGTTAAAGGAATCTGCTCAGAATGTCATGATATCTTCTGCTCATATCATGCAAAGGTAGCATTTACGCTGATTTCAAAGGGTATGGTTGAGGATGGCAGCATCTGAAAGCAGCAAATACTTGGATGCCATGTGAGCTATTAGGAAGGAATGGTACCAATTGCTAATGAAGTAGCAATTTATACTATGGTGAAAAATAAAGTTAGAAGGCAAGGTGGGTAAATGGACATTCACAAGGTATCTGAACACAATGTGATTTATTTTGAGCAGAGGTCTTCAAAATGTGAGAATGAACCACAAGGATTTCTAGGGATGCATACCTTCAGGAACTTATTCAGACAAGTCTTTGTATGTTTCTTTTCTGTGAAACAGAGAGTATGTGACATGGTCTCAAAAGATATTTTAAGTGGAACATAAAGGTGCATTCTCATTAATTTGTTGTAAATGTCATCAGGATATGCCAGGAGAGATATAGGCTGTGTATTAGGGAAAAAAATTCTTCATTGAAAGAATTTTCAGACCCTAGAAGAATCTACCCAGGGAAGTTGTGGAGTCCCCATTCTTGGAGGTATTTAAAAGATGGATAGGTGTGGACCTTGGGAGCATTTTGGCTCCTTTGCCAGTGGACTTGTCAGTGTTGGGTTATCAATTTGAGTCTATGAGCTTAGAGGTATTTTCCAATCTAAATTATTCAATGATCCTTCATGTAGAAGAATAGCTTTATGTAGAAGTTTTACCAAATGCATAATAAAACATGCACTCAGTAAAACTTCTACATAAAGCTATTATCTCCTTCATGTAGTCCATAGGGCTTTGGATGGCAGAGTCACCTTCCCTTTACCAATGACCAAGGCTTCTCTTGCAGTTAGCTCCTAACTGTTGCCCAGATCTCCTGTGGAATTCCAGTACTCCCTTCCTTTTTGAAAAGGTTGAAATTCTTGGTGTGGAGAAGAGAGATTACCGAGGAATACTACAAATGAAATATCTGAAGATTTCCATCCTTCCATGATTTCTTCTAAAAATCTATTTTGGACTTGGAAAGTCTTTCAAATATGTGTGTGATTTCATGGCTAGGTGGGTCTGAAGAAGAGGAATCCCCAGGTTCTGGCATGTCAGCAATTCATGCTGTCTTCACAGCATTGCTGGTTTGCTTTTGTGTGTATGACTGTGCACAGGGATAAAACACTAGCAAATAAGAATTCTTTACTCCCTCTGGAAACAATGATTTGAATATTTTGTGCTCTGGGCAAAGCACAGGAAGAGTTAAGGCTTGTTTAGCTGTCAGCCTGCCACAATATTTACTTTTGTATTTACAAATATTCAGTGCATCTGATTTAAGCAAAGCTAAGAGAGATTTCACCTTAAATCATTAACACAACAGAAGCCAAAAACTCGAAATACAATTTTTATGCAGTATTTAAAAAAAAAATAACGTGAAGGCTATTTAACCATTAATGGTTAAATGTGCTAAAAACCATTGTGAATGCAGTTCTTTTCTGGATTTAGTTTCAAAATTTCTAGATAAAAGTAATTTAACTCTTTTTATGTTACGTGTATTCAATTTTATAGCAGACTAATTAGAATCCTGGAAATTGCTTAACCAAGCATTAGACCAGAAACATCAATGCTATAATATTTCATTAATGAGGGAAGCATTGTGAATAACTAATGGATTTTATTAACACTAGTATATATAACAACAGGAATAGCTGGTAGTCCAAGGAAAGATTTTTATCAAGAAGTCTGTGGAAGTAAAAGTCACTGAAAGGTAAAATAATAAACTTGTTTGACACACTGAGGTGCTGGTTTAACTTTGGCAGTCATAGGGTGAAGGCGCTGTAGTTGATAACTCAGTGGCTAGAAGGGTCCTGAAGTAACAGCATTTGACATGCCTGGGAGATCTCATCAGAGGCAAAGGAAGATCCCTGAGAAGAGAAATTCTAAAAAGGATTCCTGGTGGGAAAGCTGCTGCCATGCAGAAAACTGTTTCAGATAAAGATATCCAAGAAACTCCTGCCCCTTGGGAGGCAGCAGTGTTTCTAATAATTGATGGATATTATTAAGATATGCTGGTAGAGATACTTTTGGAGCAGTGTGAACAGCACCAAGTGTATATTAAGAAAGTAACATTTCATTAGTTTACTTTTGTTGTGCTTAAGAAACAAATTTTGAGCCTTTTGTGGTATCCAGGCAGTTATTAATTTATTGGTAATTAATGTACATCAGAAGTAGAGCCACACTCCCAATGTAGTAGCCTTTTTTACCATTACTTAAATCAATTTCATAGTAATGTGACTACTGATTAATTCAGCTCTTGTAAATATGACAGTTTTTAATGCACTTATTTGCACTGACTTAATCTTCCAGAACAACTAAATGCAGCACTGCCCCTTCCCCAGGTTCAGTGCTAAAAGAGAGCAGCTTAGTTTATCTTCTGCATTAACCTAACTTTAAACACATCTTTGAGTCTCCTTAGTAAATAAACCCAAGCCTTTCTGGCTGGTGAAAAAGCCAAGTGTAGCTCAGAGCCATGACTATGTTTAGGAGAGGTTAGCAGGTCATCCAGCAGCAAATACAAATGAGAACAAAAAAAAAAAAAAAAACCCAAAAAAAAAAGGAACCTGTCCCTGGTGTGGAATTACTTTTGCAATGCCACCTGGTGCAGAAGTTCTTTACAAAACCCCAGAAGGTATCACCCATCAGCTAAGGGCAGGCTGCAAAGCAGCAGCCAGTACATAGGGGAACAGGTGTGGAATAAGTAGGGAAATAAAATGTAGTAAAAAGAACCCATGCATGCAAGAAAATTTGTCCTTCTACAGAAAGTTAGTGACCCAAACCCTTTTTTTTCTATCTGTTTGGTCTTGATTTGAACTTTAGGCGTGAACAGGTGATCTGTATATCACATCACGTTTTGTTACACGTCGTTAAGATCACTGACCACTGAAAAATCCCCAGAAAGTTACTCTTCTGCTTTCAAAGCTATGTTACAATTTTTAGAACTTTGGATTTTTTTTTTTTTTTTTTTCCTGGACAAAGCTGGAGCATTGAATACAAAGTTCAAGAGAATTATACTGCTGTTAATTTCTGGTGTCTCAAGTAGTGCATGCAATCCAAAGACAAAATATTGATAGAGAAAATATTAAGCATATTTCATTGTACCAGCTGTGTTTTATAAATAAAAATCCTGACGAAGAGTTAATTAGCTCTTCAAGACACGGGACACTGTAAACTTTCAGTTGGAGGTTTTAAATCCAGAAAGCAACCGTAACAGTCACCTAAACTTACTGCATATATGGCAGTAGCCGTCACATTCCCCAATTAGTTCCAATTTAAACCAGTTTATATATAATTTCAGATTTAGACGAAGCTTTGAAGAATTCCCTATATTGTAGGTCAGTTGTTTGGTAGCTCTGTGGTGCAGTAAATTTGGTATTGCCACTGCTAGCCAAAAGACACAGATGTTGCATTAGCCCTGTAAATCACCCGAGCTGAGCCTGGCCTGGCTTGCTTTGGCTGCCCTTATTTGGCTTGCCTAAAGATGTGCTTTAGCTTTTTATTTTTTGTCCAGTGAACAGTTGAACATTTCCTAACTTGTTTGTCTTTATGCTAGCAATTGTGTGTTGCAGTGTTATAATAATTTTGTTGCCTTTCGGTAAGCAATAACCAGTAATACCAGAGGTATTTCACTCTACAAAGAGCAACATATTGTTGTTCTTTGTAGGGTGAGATATGTTGTTCTTTGTAGAATGAAATACCTCTGACCCCTCAAAAAATAATATGGAGCTGAGGAGAAACAGGCAAAGGATGGTAGCAAAGGCCTTCCTTGAAAGGCTCAGCCTTGGGATGACAGCAGATGTTATAAAGATGCAATAAACAAATTGCCAATGTTGCCAAGAAACCTAGCCTTGGACTAAACCAATTCCAGGGCAAAACAAAAGGAAGAGCAAGTGTCTAGAATGTGCAGCACACACTGTGTGTGCTACAGGATATAGGGATATCATGTGGAGGTGTAGATTAATGTAGATCAAGGTACAACATGGATTAAAACCAATCAGAATCAAAGTGATGCAGACCTTACAGTTGGGAGAAGGAGAAAACCCACTGTCAGCATCCTACTCCTTGTGGTGTAGAATTCTGGCTGACCTCTGATCCCAGTTTGCCCACCTCTTCTTCTTGCAGGAGTTCTCATCTCTGACTTTAGGATCTGGACAAGCAGGGGAAGGGGTAGCGCAACACACGTGAAGGGCTTGTATATACACAAGCCTTTGTGTGTATATATATATATACAAAGTGCACAGATAAAAAATTAGAATGTCCTATTAATGAGGGGTTTTGTATAATAATGTAGTTTGAACAATCAGCATTAGTGTTGTTGTAACTGGAGTAGTAAGTCTTTGAATAGGCACATAAAAGTTCAGAATAACAATGAATTCTTGGCTGCAAATATAAGATATTTTTCCTCTAGCCCACAAAAGCTGGAAAAGGTGCAGATTCTACTATTAATTAGCCTCAGCCATAAATCTGCATTTTAGAAAATTGCTATAGTTGTCTGGATTAACAATTGCCACCCTTTTTGAATTTGTCATGTTTGGCTTCTGCTACATAAAACTTTGGGAGATTGTACATCCCTCTGTAATCAAATCAATACAGCCAAGTTATTTACAGTTCAAGTTAGTTTTTAACTTTTTGTTTGAAAAGATGGAATAAATAGATTCTGATTTACCAGTGGTTTTTAAAAACAAAATGTGGCTTCTAGTGTTACTCTTGTATCTCTTTACTTTTTCAATTTTACAGAATCTTCTGAAATCAAATGTAGACTCAGATTATGTCAGTAGTGGTTATTCCTATGATAGGAAAATATTTTTTGTATTTCTACCTGGTGTCCTCTGTACATGCAGCTCTTTGTTCTTTTTGCTTCAATCTGACCCTAGAAATCAATGTCAGAGAGAAGATTTCATTTGCTGTCCTGAAGCAGCCCCCACCTACCAGTAAATTAAGATATTTTCTAACCATAAAGTATGCCATAAAAGCTGTTTTGAAGTGTGTTTTCTTTGCTGAGATCATCTTTCCTTCCTTTTTTTCCCCTTGGTATTTTGCTAAATCCTCTGTTTCTAATATTGTTTGTTGTTGTCTGCTTTCCCCTTTCCCATTTAATGCATGTTCTTTAATTTAAGAATGCTGGGATTTTGTTCTGCTTGTGTTAGCCTGATCTCTTGTTCTGCAGAATATTAAGACAAGGATCAAAACTCCATGTGAATATCATGGCTGTGTTTTTGCCTTATCTAGTTTTTCTCATGGTTTATTTGATAGTAATTATTCCTTTTGATAATTACTTACTTCCTCAGCCATGAATCTTTTCTTTAACAGCTTAAACATGTGGTTCGTGCATGTTAAAACAGCTGAGCTGCATGGATGGCACTTGAGCAAGCAGTCTTTAATGCTGTGGTATCCAACTCCCTCTGTGAGAATGAGATCTGACATAGAGTCCAGCATGCCCGATAATTCACTTTAGAAAGTAGCTGTCAGTTGCTGACAATTGCTTCAGAAGCTCACAAATTTTTTTTTTTTTATTATGGGAAGAATGATATGTCACGAGGAGATCATAGAAAAATGTCCCTGATAATAAAGTTGGGATATTTTTTATGGGATATAAAGCATAACAAATAACTTGTTATGACTTTCTCTCATTTAGACTGTGGCTTGACACAGGGTATATTCTATTTTAATATCCAGATTTCTAATATTTTTTCTCTCTCAATTTCCCTTGTTGCCTCAGTAATATGATTCTCAGTGTAAGTGATGCACAGTGTACAAGTCAGCACTTGTTCTTCCCTTCATTCTTCCTGTTTGCATCAATAAATATCTTTCAGCTGCCAGATCCAAGGTTCATTGAAGACACAGAAAGACTTGTGATGACTTCACTCTGATTTGAATGTAACAGTTATTTAGATATGGAGAATTTTGTGTGATGTCAACCAAGATGCATGATGAGATGGTGCAAACACTTAGCATGACTGAGAGCCCAGTGTCCATGTTCTGTACAGAGTTCATCAGCATCTACTTTAGGTGCTAATGTGGATAAGAAACAAAAATAAATAATTGACAGCTTGTCTTGTCTTGGCAGGCAGTCACTGGGATTCGTACAGGAAATATGCCTTAGTGAATTTGGGAAAAACCCCCTTTCATAATTAGAAAGCAAAGAACTCTCAAAAAATATATATTTCTAGCCATACCATTAAAAAAAAAAATCCGACCAAAAACAAACAAACATAATAGGCTGGATTCTAAATATGCTGATTTTTAAGTAAATTGTAGGTATTTTCCTACTGGAAACCCTTATGGCTCATGGATCATTTTGTTCAAATTAAACATCTTTGAACAAATATTGAGCAGTCATTTTGCCTATGAATTGAAAACAAAGCATCTCAAAGACATGGTCTTTTGTCATACCCAGCAAACTGGATTTTTCACCTTTTCCACAAATATAATCACCTTCCTTTTGTGCATGGTAATGGATTGACCTAGTGGGTCAAACAATTAATATAATTTACCTACACAGTTTTCTGCTTGCTGGCTGTGACACGTGTTCATCAGTGCAGATATCAAATAGTTGTCCATTGGTAAATATTCCTGATAAAATCATGATAATAGTTTTGCAGAACTGAAGTGCTGCTCAGTAAAAAAAGTATTCTTTCTCATTTGGAAGAGACCTCTCAGCTTTGCTTTTTTTTAAAGCTACCTTTGAAAGTTTGTCATTAATGGGAAATCTATCCGGTTAAATAAAAGTCAATCACAAGATAGAACTTAAATGCACCATAAACAGGAATTGTACATTATCAGCTCATACATTGCCATTGAGGTGTCTCTCTTGCAGAGATTCCTTAAGCTAGCCTGGGCTTTTTTATACTTTTCTATTTCTTTAGCACTTGCTAGTAAGAGTAGGAAAATCATAGAATCATAGATTAACAGATTGGAAAGGAAAGATCACTTGGTCCAACCTTTCTTGGCAAAAACATGATCAAAACGAGATTCCCCAGCACTCTGTCCAGCTGAATCTTAAAAGTATCCAACACTGGGGATTCCAGCACTTCCTGAGATTATTCTAATGACTGATTCACTCTTTGGAAATGGTATTCTCTGTCTTTTTTGTAGAGAGCTGGAAATTGGTGATAAGGTCTTCCCCAAGCCTTCTTTTCTCAAGGCTGAACAAACCCAGCTCTCACAGCCTTTTCTCACAGACAGACTTCCCAGTCCTGTTGCTCTTATATTAAACCTGGTTTTGTTGATACCTCTGCAGTGATTCTTTAAAAGACCTAAAAATGTTAATTTCTGACAGGCTTCTCTGGATCCTCACCAGCCTGTCCATGCCTTTTTTGTACAGCATGGACCAAAGCTACACAGTATTCCAGGTATGGCCAGTAAAGCCCTGAGTACAGTGGGACAATATCTTCTTTATCTCTGTGATGTTTTCTTGAAAAAACCCAACATCCACTTGGGTAATTTTTTTGCCACAGCAGCACGCCATTCACTTATAATGAGTTTTCCCACCAGGAGCAACCAAGACCCTCTCCAAAGAGCCACTCCCCAGCTTGGGATATTGTGATGGTGTCCACAGGGGTTTTTGGATGAGGGAAGAGATGAGGATCTGATTACATGTTTCAGAAGGCTTGATTTATTATTTTATGATGTATATTACATTAAAACCATACTAAAAGAATAGAAGAAAGGATTTCATCAGAAGGCTGGCTAAGAATAGAATAGCAAAGAATGATAACAAAGATTTGTGGCTTGGCTCTCTGTCCGAGCCAGCTGGGCTGTGATTGGCCATTAATTACAAACATCCAACATGGGCCAATCACAGATGCACCTGTTGCATTCCACAGCAGCAGATAATCAATGTTTGCATTTTGTTCCTGAGGCCTCCCAGCTTCTGAGGAGGAAAAATCCTAAGGAAAGGGGGCCCACTTCCCCACTCAGTTTGGTGCCATCAGCAAACCTTTTCCAGGCTACAGCTTATCCCATCTTTCAGATTGCTTATGGAGACACCAAACAGTGTTGGAGCCAATATTGATCACTTGTGGCAGGTTGCCAGTTTGGAAAGGAGCCATTTGCCACCACCCACTGGGTCCTGCCTGCCAGGATTTCCCCATCCAGTGCATGGACCACTTGTCTAGACCATAACTCATCAGCTTCTCTAGGAGGAGGCTGTGGAAAGCTATATTGGAAGTCTTGGAGAAATTCAAGTGTCAGACAATGTCCATCACTTGTCCCACATCAGCTGAGCAGGTTAATTCATCACAGAAGGCTTGTCAAAGATGATTCACCCCTGGGTGAATTCAAGCTGAGTTTTCCCAAGCATGAGCTTCATCTGACTTGTCCTAGGCCACGGGAGGATTCCCTTTCTCTGGGGATGGATAGATTTCTCTGGAAAAGGACTGACGGACTGTAGTTTCCTTGATCATGCTTTAAGCCCTTCTTGTTCAGGGCAGTGACATTTAGCCTTCCTCCAGTCCTTTGGAGCATCCCCTGATCTCCATGACTTCTCAACCATTATAGAGAGCAGCCAATGACAACAGGCAGCTCTGTTGACACCCTCATTTGGATATTTCCAGGGCCAATTGACTTGTAGGGTTCAATCTCTTATACCATTATTTATACTCTTCCTTCACTGATGATGGATCTGTATTGGCATCAAAATGAAGATTCTTTTGGGAAATGCGTGAGCAAACTTTTGCCTTTCTTTTTTTGCTTTAATAAACTGTCCTTTTTCAAACTACTAGTTGTTTTCCATGGTCTACCCAGGGAAGTGGTGGAGTCACCATCCCTGGATGTGGCACTTGGTGCCACGGTTTAGTTGAGGTGTCAGGGAACAGGTTGGACTCAATTATCTTAAAGGTCTCTGCCAACCTTGTGATTCTGTGATTGTCTTCCCTCCCGTGTTCTTCTGGGAAAGGGAGTCATAGAGAATCTTGATGGGCACTTGGATTTTTTTTTCCCAAGGCTTGTAATGAAAAGCCATTTTGGTGTCTCAGCAATAATATAAGCATGTGGCCCTATTCTGTTTTTCAATATCTGAAATAAGCTTGTATGGACATTAGGGTCATATTTGCCTAAGAGAACTAACCAGTTCACCGCTATATTTCCCTTTGTCAAAAGAAAAAAGGAGAAAGAAAAATTATAACTTTATGCGTTAAACTGTTTAATTCAGAATTCCTTCTGGAAAATGAATCTCATAAAATGTAAGAATTTTACGAATGGTTAAATCTCTCATGTACAGAATAAAGTTTAAGAACCTTAAAATATTTGTGTTTCCATTTGCATATTTTAAAAAAGGCAAGGTAAAATAACATCTGCAGACCTCTGTGATGATTGTTATGGGATCTCCCCTCCAGCCACCTGAATGCTTATTGTAAATCTGGAACACAGCATTCTTTAATACCTCGCATCTTTCACTGTAGCACAGCAATGGAATTATATGTACATAGTATTAATAAATAAAATAACTAATTCCAGTTCAGCTTCTAGCGTGTAACCCAGTGACCCACACTGCAGAAACAGGCAGAAAAAGATTACACGCTTGTTTTTTCTTTCTGAGGTTGGGCTTATCAACATCCCTTCTCACAGGACATTGCTTATGGAAGGAGTGTGGGTAATATTCTTGTTCTACACACTCAAATTCTGCTAATAAGGATTAATGTGGGGCTTAGTCATAGAATTTTAAATATTTACAATGCACCTGTTTACACAGTATCACTTTGAGGTTAAACACCCAGCTTAATACCCGTGTCTACTCTTAATGTCTTTTTACCAGACTATCTCAACAATTAGCAAATAAATGAGAAGAATAATGAATGTAATTTTGCATAAATACCCACTCATAATACAGAGTTTTTCATATCCTTTTTGGTCTTTGTTCCAAGCAAAGGTTATGATATGAGTCAATCCTCTTTGACTGCAAAGCATTGGCTGGTGTCATCCAATCCTTTGAAGAATAATTTTTCAATAGTGAATTATATGTTACAGACAAACCCTAGGCAATATGTGTCTCTATACTGTTATAAAAACATCTAGCTGAGAGGGACCTTCAGAAATGTCTTCCTTCATCAAAGTGGGATCTACTCTACTAGTGTCATTTTTTGACAGAAGTTTGACCAAGCTGATTGCTCAGTATCCAAACTATTTAAAAGTGACTGCAGATGGGGAAGTGAGTAATTTTCTCCGTATCTGGTGCAGGCATGGAGAAGAATACTTACTTTTTTTAAGATCTCTTTGATGGCTAGTTCCAGTTTTCAGCATGGTCCTTCCTGTCTTCATGTTTTCTCTAATTCTGCACAGAAGCTCTCTCTTCTTTCATTAATTAAGGATTGAAAAGAGCTGTGTGAAGGCTGGGGCCCTGTGGGGAAGACATTTAATATTTGCTTCCATTTTGACAGAGTATATTTGGCAAGTCTTCTGGGAGGTACCATCCAACCACTCCTGCGCCCAGTTTATAGCATTCAATCTAGACCATGTTTCCCTAGCTTAAAAGATTGTACTGTGGAATAATGTCATGTTTTAAAGGAAAGATAACATGATGCTTATTGCTTCTCTCTAACCTCATAGATGGATACTGTGCTGCTGAAGGAAATGAGCCAATTTTAACATGATTTGTTCTTGACAAATCTCTGTTGGCTCATCTTGGCTTTGCTTCCCCAGTTTTAAATAATTTATAACCTTTTCGTTTTGCTAAACAGGTCTCCTCATCCTTTTTAAGACTCAAATTAATTATAAATTTGTAAGAAACTTGATAGTCCAACTTCCTTTATTATACCTGACAAAGATTTTCCTTAGTACAAATATAGCACATAATTTGAGGCTCATTGACTCCTACAGGATGTAGACATATTTTGCATTTAGGTTTAGATGATTAAGAAAGTTTATTGTTAAAGTATCTTTCATAAATATCCTAAAATTCATTGTAGTTGTAGCATGGCCAATCTGAAACAGATCAAGTCTGAATACTTGGATTCGTTAATTTGCTATAGGAGAAGAAAAAAAATGCAGGAAAAACATCAGTACAATGTCTGTGCAATGCTATATTGTGCATAGCCATTAAATAAATAGGTATGGTAAGAATGGATCAAAAAACAATTGCAAATTGTCATAAGTTTTATTTACATTAGCTAAGGGGCTTGTGATTTTCTTTTCTCTTTGAGGTCTGAAGCTTCAGATGTGAGTCCAGCTGCTCATTTGCATGGGAAATTACATTTCTCTCTTTTGGCCAAATAAAGTGGAGTGCATTTGATTTATATATTATTTCTAAAAATGCTGAATATTTTAGGTAGAAGGACAGAAAATTATATCCTCTATATGAGTGGAGAGGTGATGGAGTAGGAGAGAATAAAGATTTAATTTCTACTATGCAATGTTATTTTCCACTGCTGCAGGACAGGCCTAAAACTTGTTATTTAAGAGCTCACATTTTATATAGATTAAGCTCAGCAGTTCTTACATTCTCCCTTGGCACTTCTCTGCCATGGAAACTGGAAACTGAGGTCAGTCAGAGCTATAAAGGTTAGAACTGGCCTAGAGTGACACAGCAGTTGTGCAGACTGGGAGAGCACAGGAAGCTGAGCAATCTCATCCATTATGTCCTTGTGAAGTGCCCAGCAGCAACAGGCAAGGTCCACAGTGCACATGGAAAGGAGCTCCATGCACAAATATTGAGTTTTGCTGTAGTTGGAAAACAGGCACTTAGATGGGAAGTCTGAGTACTGAGCTCAGCACTGGCTGCACCACAGACCAGCAGCATCTTGCAAACATAATTTCCTGCAGCACTGTTGTATTTCATGCTATGATGTGTTAGTAATTGAAATAGCTGAGCCTTGAAATTCCAAGACAAAATGCTGAAAATTCTGGAAAAGTCTTTAATATCAAAGTTCAGATATAGATGTGGAGAAAGATATGGGTGGTAAGGAAGGGTTTCCATGGCAAAAATGTTGGAAGAGAAGCAACACTTCTCTGTCATGACTAGACATCACTCTGTAAAGTGAACATCCACTTGAAGACACTTTAAACCCTACAAATAAACTTGCAACCACTAAAATTACAAGGTTAGTAGCTGTACAGACAGAAGTAACTATTAGGGACAAACAACAAATACTACAATAGTCTCTATCAGGAGCTAAAAGTTGACTGCTCCAGTTCAATTTTATGAGCTTTTTTATTCTGGACTGAATTTATACATTCATAATGATGTCATTTTATGTCTACAGTGGGGATTCATATCTGTATGATTTTAAGATACTAAAAAGAAATGTGTCAAACTTCTAAAGTAATCAAGCTAAATCCATCCTCTAGTTATTTCTTTCTGACTTTAGGCATAGAGGAAACTGACCATCAAGAAACAATGTTTTCAGAGGCTGATATTAGTGGGCATCTGAATTTCTTGAAGTCGTAAATAGGCTTGAACTGGATGAATTGAGTAAGGAAACCTAGAAAAACCAAGCTTCTTAGCTTGGTATAAAAGGCACTCAGTAATGTCCCTTTTGCTAAATAGCCCCTTTTAGAGGGAGTACTCTTGACTATTTGCTGAGGAGGACAAGTAGTTTGCCAGATGTGATTAATTGACACTTTGAGGGGGCTAGGTTGACACATATTTAAAAATGGACATCCTATCTAAAGTTTCCCTTGTCCTTAAACTCTGCCCTTAGGATAAGCTGGTGTGCAGAACAGGCAGCTGTGTTGTTTATCTGCATGATATAGATAATCTTACAGATGAAGCCTTTTGTTATGGTCTTTGTAACCAGTATCATATAAGCAGCTTAAGGTTCCTTGTGCCTATATTAAGTCACCACATTGTGGAGAGGTTTGTAACTCTCACCTCATGTCACTACTGCTGTGAGTGACGTCAAGGCTCTTGTACAAATCTGTGGACGCGTCATAAAACTGTATTAAGTTCCTAATTCAGTAACCAGATGTGTGTTAGAAATCACATAACAAGCCATTTTTTATGACCCATGCAGTTACAGCAATTACAGCAGAATCCACTTTAAGTAACAGTAAGTTTCAAGTTATGCAGTTTGGGATCTTATATGTAAACATAACTCTTCCTGTTGCAAACCTCTCTTTCAAACACTCTGAAACAACAGTTTGCACTTAAAAATTTATTTCCATCATGTTCTCCTACCAAAATAATTGCAGATACAGGGGCAGGGTTCTCCTGTGCAGGCACAGGTGAGTGCTCAGCCCCAAGCATTGATCCATTCTCTGATTCAGTGCCCTGTGTAAGAAATCTGTGAGGCCGGGGTTTGCTTTTGCTTTGCTTTGTATGGAAAGAACCAAGATTCCCTAGGCAGGAGAACTTCCTCCAGGTAAGGTAGATAAACACTTGGACATTTTCATAGGAGTGAGGGGTCCTAGAAAGTTTAGACTGAAGGAGACAAGTTATCCATCCAATCCATCCAATCCATCCATCCATCCAATCCATCTAATCCATCCAATCCATCCATCCATCCATCCATCCATCCATCCATCCATCCATCCATCCATCCATCCATCCATCCATCCATCCATCCATCCTCTCCATGTCCAGATTCTGCACTCTCCTTCATGCCTGCTACTCCTTCCTTAGCTCCATGACTTCCTGTTATTTATAGCCTTGTAAGAGATTATAAACCTTTCTTCTGGAAACTTAAAAGTCATACAGTCCTATTGTAAGGGAAATTGAAATAATGTTGTTTTCAAGCTTTCTAGACTTATGATTTCCTTGCTCAGCCACAGGATCTCTTTTGCCTAGTTATTCCTCATATTTGGAATATGGTTTGAAAAAGAGATTTTGACCCAAAATATTTATCAGTGAACTGAACTGTCCTTTTGCTCCACTGTAAGTTATTTTTAGAGCTCCAAACACAAATGATTTGAATACTTTGAATAATTTCCATTTCAAAATTTTTTTTTCTTTCTTTGTAATTTACTTCCTATTAATACACTTGATGTCAGCAGTAATGCAGAGAAAAAAGGCATTCATATTCTCTGCAGCTTTGTCTTTTGTTTTATGAATTATAATACTGAAAGCAAGATGAGAGCAGTGTGTAAAATAGTACTCTGGAAATGCTGCTTCTATGGTTAATGAAAAACCTTCTGAAATGAAATCTGGATAGATTAATTTGGTTGTCAAGTGTACAATAAGATGCACAGGAAGTTTTTGGTGG
The DNA here is from genome assembly GCF_028018845.1 of Melospiza georgiana. NCBI lineage: Eukaryota > Metazoa > Chordata > Aves > Passeriformes > Passerellidae > Melospiza > Melospiza georgiana. The sequence continues at coordinate 39,200,688 of NC_080434.1, read as the reverse complement.
GTTTTTTTGTCTTTTTAATTATGTAATGATCACAGATTTTGAGTTTGGGCTTTTTATTTCTTTTTTTGGTGGGTCTATGGTTTTGTGGGTTTTTTTTTTTTTCTTTTTTTTCAAATTTGCAGAATGAAACACAGTAAAACAGTTCAAATAGGTCTTTGGTTGCTTCTAGGAATAAATGTATTCTGTGAACTCATGCATAAATGGCAAATTTACACTGAATTTATTGTGTGAACATTTAGTAAACACTCAGAATATCTTTCCTGTTAAAAAAGTACTATATCAAGCTAAGTAGCTTTGCATAGAAAAGGTAGTCAGAATAACTTTTTTTTTTGTGTACCAGCAGGTGCAAATATTGCAGCTGGAGTTGCACTTCAGAGCGGAAAATTGTCTGTCTTTTTGTGGATGAGTGATGTTGCTTATATTATCCCTAGAAAAATCTGCCTTAAAATGAGATTTAGGCATGTGTGTATGTGATGATAAAAGAAGGTGCATGTGAGAAAAACAGAAAGGGAGAGAGAGAAACTGAGACTCAGAAGCCTTAGTTTCCTTGGGTTTATTTGTTAATAAGGTTTGTGGCATGTTTCATGGAATGGAAGACCTTCATTGTTGGGAAGCATTTTATCTTTTCCTGTTCTTACAGCAAGAAACAATTCATCAGCTTTCCTGGGATTTCCAGTATTTAGCAACTCAAAGAGTCAAGAAAAAGTAACTTTTCTGCCACAGCAGAGAACACTGTAAGCAAGTCATGCTTCCAGTCACTTCCAATGGCAAGCAACATTGGAGTGCACAAAGGTGTTAACAGAGCACTTCTCTTCTCTCTGGCACCCCAAAATCAAGTGCAAATCTCTCTCTGGGTTGAAGTTCCAGCTTGCTTCTCGATGCATAATACAGGAGAAAACCTGAGCACATGTGAAAATGTGCAGTGAATATAAATAATGCTGATTTATCTGGGCCTAAACTCCAGGGACATCCATAGGGTGTCCTCTATGGGCAGAGGAGGGTTGTGGTATTTTCTGAGACCCCCATTGAAGGGAGGAAATGATAAATCTGACTCCATGTTCTTAGAAAGCTAATTTATTTTTTTATGATCTATATTATATTAAAGAATACTATACTAAATTATCCTAAAGAATAGAGAAAGGATACTTACAGAAGGCTAAAAGATAAGAATGAAAAACTTGTGACTCTCTCCAGAGCCCTGACACATCTGGACAGTGACTGGTCATTGAGTTAAAACAATTCACATGAAACCAATCAAACAATGACCAGTTGGATAAGCACTCTCCAAGCCACATTCCAAAGCAGCAAAACACAGGAGAAGAAAATGAGATAATTATTGTTTTCATTTTTCTCTGAGGCTTCTCAGCTTCCCAGGAGAACAATCCTGGGCAAGAGGATTTTTCCAGAAAACCTGACGGTGACAAAGGGTAATTTAACAAAGGTGCAAAGAAGCAGCAGGGTGGCACTCAGAGGATATGAAAGTGGATATGGCCTTTCCTCTAGCCCACTGGATTCATAGAAATGTAGACATTAAGAAATGCTGACAGACTTTTTTTCCCTTTTTTGGTTGTTGTTAAGACTACCAACAGCCACAATTTCCCTTTATGTTGTTGTTACTTGTTACATTTTTTTAATTTTTTCCTGCATTTAAAAAGCCTTAATTCATCCACTACATGTTTCTGAGAGGAGGAAAGACAGCAATTGTATTCCCTACCAAATTGATGGTAAAATATAACAACAAATCATGATGTTCTGGGAGCCAATACTGTCAAGAGATTAATTTTACTCTCTGATATCTTAAAACCACTTTTAAAGCTCTTCCTAGAGATGCACTTACAAAAGCAAAACAAATATGAGAAAAACAGTTTCAGACAGCTAGCAGAAGAAGACCTGCCAACAAACCAGGTCCAAAACTAGTCTGGAGTATTCAGTTTGCAGTTAAATCGGTGTCCCCCACATAATTCTGTTGTTTTTAGGTAAGCATATAGGTGTAGGCAGGACTTTAAATCTAGCGAGGCTGCTCTGATACCAGGTCTACAGTCAATATATTTGGAACATTTCCATTGCTATCCAGAATGGCTGGAAATTCTGTGTGATGTTGCCTTTCATCTTGGGCTGTTGTTTGCACATCTGCAGAAACTGTAGGTACATAAAGTGCTTGCATAGTAACAAAATTATTTGTCAGACAGAATAATGTTTGTGTAAAACAGCAGTGTTACTTTTCCCACTTGTGTTATACAGAATTCTCCCATACATTTGGGCATAAGTTTTTTCTGAGGCAAATTTTTCAGTTTCATTTGAGAGTTTGTGACTCTAATGATCTAATAGTCTTGAAACCAATGCTATGCTTTTCATGTTACAATAGTAATTTCATATCACTGATTTTTTTCCATTTTTATACTTTCTAGACTGTAATTTCTTTAGCAATCCTTCCAAAATTTGTGGAAATTAAAGCTGTAAAATAATTTAAAAGTATTGTCAGAATAAGTTACTATAGCAGAAAAGTGAAAGCTGAATGAGGCAGCACTACCAAGATGCTGGTTTTATATTCCACATCCACACACAGCAGACTTGAGGAGTTGTTTCTTCCTCTAAACCCAAATGTTCCTCCTCCTTTTCTATTCTGTTGTATTTTAAAGTCCTCAATGACCATCTTAACAAAATCTGCAGTACTGTTTTAACTTGGAAAAACAGCATCTCTCTACACTCAAAGAGGTGTATTTAGACCACTTGAGTTCTTCAAACTACTGTTTTTAAACATTTTACCAATAGCCTCCTCTCCCCATCAAACAACAAAGTAAATCATGTGTTGTGTTGATAGGGCTGTGTTACAAAAGCAAACATTTTCCTTTATGAAAAAAAAAATAGCATATTTCTGCACATCCTAAAAATGTAGCCAGTGTTATTTAAGTGAGCAGATGGACTAAAAGTGTTTAACAGGAAGGCTATAATTGATCTAGAGAATGGCTTCCTTAGGAATGACAACTGGTACATTGCTGCTTACATTCTCCAGCCATTTGCCATTGTTCTACTCATCCTATCACTCAGTGTCTTTGTAAAAAGTCCCTCTCCAGCTCTCTTGTGTCCCTTCAGGTACTGGAATGAACTTTAAAGTCCTCCCAGAGCCATCTTTTCCCCAGGCTGAACAGGTAAGTGCAAGGTGACAAACACTGCTAATTCTCAGGTGGACTAAAGCCAAGAGATGGATTTCAGTTCATGGTCATTTTACCAGGCTGGCCAAAAGTATGTGGGGGAGGAAGTCTCTTTTATCTTTTTCCTTTTCCTCTTTTTCTCTTTTTTTTTTTTCTTTTCCAGAAATCGACATTCTGCAGGGTTGTTCTAGGATGTGTTGTTGATTTACTTTCAAGTTTGTATGATTTACCAAGGACTAATTCAGAACCTTGAGCATTATTTGAAGTGTAGCATGTCAAGCCAAAAAGAAATGACCAGCAGCACTGTAACTTGGAAGAAATCCCATTTTTTAATAAGTATTAGTCATCATTTTTAAACTCACCAGGAAGATGAAAGCCTTGTTTAGAGTAAAAATGAAAACAAAGGTTAAATAGCACTTGTTCACATTTTTCAGCTCAGCAGGAAACTATTTTCAGTGCACTGCAACAAAATGTGATCGTTTGAATGTAGAAAAGGTAAATTAAAATTATCATGACTTAAAGGATATATTAAAATTATTTATGTTTTATATTGCAGAGCATTGTCAGACAAAATTATAACATTATGAAATTTTATTATTTATTATTTTATTTATTATTCATTATTTATTATTTAATTATTTAATATTCATTATTTTGAATGAAATCGAGCAGTTTTATAAATATATATATTAGAAAGCATGGAAAAATACATGACAGCAGTAGAATGATTATTGTGCTCAAGTCTTTTTAAAAATAAAACAACACGACTTCTGATGTTTCTGACGATAGTCTAGATGTACTAATAGATGAGGATTTTGCTAAATCTGATGGAACTGTAAAGTCTTAATGTCTACCTAATAATTCACTAGAATTTTGAGGCATTAATTATGGTGACATCATCACGTGTCAGCACTTGTCATAGCAATGATCTGCAAATTTAAAAAAAATAAATATTATAAAATAAATATTTTTCCATCTTGAGTAATATAACTGCCATTTTTATGATCTCACTAAATGTTTTCTCTCTCACTTTTAGGGTTTAGTAATAATTCCACCAGACATGTCAGGCAGCCCACCTCACGTCTGCTCGTTTTAATAATCTAAAACTTGTTATCCATTTTTTAAAAATCTAATTTAATGCTGCCCTCTTCATTTTTCTGTGGCATGACTTCATAACTATGTTTATGATGACAGCTTGAGCTTGTGCTTCCTTCCCCTTGACTTTATATGAAAGTCCTTCCCACTGGAGTTTTAGTACATTTGTGGAAATGTTCACATTAAAGCGTTCTCTCTTTCATGGCCATGTGTCTTCAAACATGTTTCCTTCTTTTGCTTTTTATGGTTTCTCTTTTTAAAGAGTTTCCTGTGCCTGTACTGAATGAATGGTATAAAAATATGCACAAATTTGCATAATTGCTGCTAGATGTTTCTCAGGAAGTCGTTACTTTCTTTAAAGCAGCCTGAGGAATATTTTAGGTTGCTGTCACCTCTCCTCTGTTATAAAGAAATAAAATGCATAGAAATAGAAATAGGATTTACCTTTTCTGCTGGCATATGTAACTAACTGCAATGCTTTAGGCTCAGAAGCAAAAGAAAGCAGGTGAAAGAGAGAAATGCAAGGAAGTTATATGATTACTGCCCAAAGGTCATGTTTTGTAGTGGCAATAATATAAGTGGAAAAATGGGACTGTGAAGCAAATATATGTCTTTATGAGATCTGCCCATGTGTACCTCAGAGGTGAAAGAGCACAATGGTGCTGCCATCCATAAGAGACCTGCTTTATTATGACTCAATTTTTTAATTCTTATTGAGCTCTTAATTGGGCATTAAGTTCCTTTAGCCATTTCAGAATTTGCCTAGCTCATTGCCTTGATAAGACCTAGGAGGCCAGACCTGTCCCTTACGTGGCTACACTGAGTTCCAAGAGACCTCAGCAGGGAGAAATTACTTTTTATTAATATAATATTAGTGCTGCATACTGAGAGATCTATGTGTGTTGACATAGCATTCAATTTTAAAAAGATCAGTTTTATATGTAGAAAATTAGGATGTATCTTGAGATTATTCCCTCGTGGGGAATTATTTTTTATAATATTATTTTTTTTTAACTCAACGTTTGCTTTTTGAACCTGGAGTCCTGTTTTTAGCAGGGTGGGTTTGCGCTGCAAACAGAAGCAGTCAGGCTGAGCAGACTCTCTGTAAACAGCCCTGCTAATGGAAGAGCACTCCTAATCAAGCCAGAATCATGGCCACTGTAAACAGTTTAAATAGTTAATGAAATTTACTTAGTAAAATGCAAGCTAGTGCATTTGCATGTGGACTCCATACAGAGAGAGGACTCTCTGTCCACTACCTGGCTTTTAAACCAGCCAGTTAAGGTGCTGGACTTTGCTGTGCATCAGAACAAACCCATCTTGCCTCCTGGTATCTGCATATTGGGATAGACTGCAACACCCTGACTTCCCTTGTTTTGGCGTCCAAGATTTAACTCTGCCTACACCTCCACAGGTGTGCTCTGGCTGCTTCAGCAGGCCCTCTTCTCCTTGCCCTTATGGCATTTTCAACAAGAAGGAAGCAAAAAGAACATTTTGAGAAAATGAGGACACAATTTTCAGAGCAAATGTTTTGCTAACTGCATACTTACGTATTAAAGAAATCAAAATATAACTTATTTGCTAAATTTTTTCAAAACAGCTGAAACAAAGTTGCTTGTAATTTTCAGGATGATTGACATTTTTACATTCATTATTTTTTAACCAAAAAAAAGTAAATTAGTAGTTTGTATAAATCAAAATAAAATTATTAGTTAAATACATACATTATTAGTTAAAAACATAAAATTAGTTAAATAATTCAATCAATAAAGGGCTAAGATAGCACTTGTTTGTATACAAGGCCTTTATAAATTAGTTATGTGCATAATTTGTCTTCCTCGCAGCTGTCTACTAGTGCATTTTTAGTGACAACCTATTTACATTCTTTCTAATTGTATGAGCAAGATCTCAGATAAACATCCCTTATAGGGCAGCTGAATAATTGTTTGACAGCATTTTTGCATCTTTGATGAGACATGAAGAAAAAAATCCACTAACAATGGCACTGCTGCCAGGGCCAGTTATCACTCTGCAAAATCCAAACTTCAATGTTACAAAACTGGGATTATAAAAGCTACACATTTTTATGGATGTATCTATTCTTTCTGTTGCACTTGATAATTTGGTTCATGGATTGTGTAGAAAGCAGTACATGGTTTTAACAAGCAGTCTTAAATGAGCAGATTAACAGGTAGAAGGAAAGGGATCAGGGTTTTATCTAACATCAGCATTGCATGAGAGAGTATCCACTCTGCTGGGAATAATTAGTTTATTTAAACCCTCTTAGATTTAAAAGTGTCATTTTTATTAATTGAGTGCTTAGAATTCTCTTCTTACCTTTTCAGTCCTGTTTTTCATGGTTCTATACAGCAATGGACATAAAAAATTGATTAAAGGCACGTTCCTCTATTTTTTCCAATGTTTTTACTTCTCATACAGTAATGAAAGCATTTCTCTTAAGAAGTCAAAGTATAATAAATATATTTGTACCTGAAATTACCTGAATTCTCAATTGAAATGGTTATTTGTGCTTCATCAAGCAAGCATTCTAAAATTTAAATGGTGCTTATATCTTTTAACAACTTTTAGGCCTTAAGTGATGACAAATCTGCACATGACTACCAGGGGAATTTCCATCATACTGTTATTTAAATATCTTCATTTTGTATACAGTGCATACAGTAGAGTCAATGAGAAAGCCACACTGGCCAGATCAGCCTTTGATGTACTGACAAGCTGTAAAAAAAAAATCAAAGGTAATCCAGAATGCTTAGAAATACCAACAGCCAACTCAACTTTCTGTACAAAATGTGCTGCACGTGATCTGGTCAATAATAACATGTGTAGCAGAAAGCACACTCTCACATGACTAATCCTGTAATTTTTTTGTTATTTGTTCACTAACTTATACATAAATATGTATAAATACACATTTTCATGCAATCATCTATTTGATAACATCATAGAAAAGTTGGGCTGGAAGGGACCTTAAAGAACATTTAGTTCTTTAGTTGCTTTGGGGCCCATTCAGCCTGGTCTTAAAACTCATATTTATCTATATTTAAATGCAGTTTTACTCATAATATGTATATTTTAATTTTTTTTTCCTAAAACTCATATTTATCTATATTTATATGCATTTTTACCCATAATATGCATATTTTAAGTTTCTTTCTCCCCATATGCATTTCAGTTATTCTTTCCCGACTGAGTTTTGCTAGTGTCTATTTGATGTTTTTGAGGGGGTTTCAAAAAGCGACATTTTTGCTAAATCCCATTCTCCATTGATTTTTTCCAAAAGCCACATGTCCTTAGAGTAATCACAGGGGTAAAGCTACCCCTTCAGAGGGGTATTTGCATCACTACTCACTAGTCAGTGCTGTATTTAACATTGTGTAATCACAGCAATTAATTTTGTCTTTATTTTTTTTCCTGTGTTTTGTAACTTCTAGGTTAAAATTAGCCCGTGAGTACCTTCAAAGAGTAGCCATGTAGTACAAAATAACTTTATTTTATTTTATTCAGTTTCTTCCTATGTTTTAGATTGATTATTGAAGCGTGAGTAGCTGTTCATCTGTGTTCTCCTTCAGTTTGAGCATTCAGGAAAAAAAACCCACCACTTCTTTCCATATGCATTTTCAAAGAAGAACTAAAATAAAAAGCAGATTTCTTTGTGAAAGTTCATTTGCTTAGGAATATCCTTAGAAGCCTGTTTAACGAATGAAGCCTTTGTTGTTCCTTCAGTTGTCTGTATGAAGATCTGAAGTTTATTTGTGACTTATTGAAGGTTTGATCTGTCCTAAAAAGGAAACCAGAAAACTTTCAAGCCTGAAATAAAAATTAGATTTGCATTGTTTAAAATTGTGGTGCTAATGTTTTCCTATAGGGGAAACACCTGTTACCAATAGAGTAATAAAAACAATGTTCCAGATCCCACAAAAGTGAATAAAGAGCTCAAAGAACCATTCAGACAGAAAGCCTTCAACAAAATTCAGCAAAGACTATCAATCACACTAGAAAGCCTTGATGAAATGTTTTCATTACTTTTAAACAACAAAAGGTGTCTTCCAGGGGGAAAAAAGAAATCCTTGGGGATATTTCAGCTGATTAATTATACAAATAAATTGTCTCTTTTGTAACAAAGTGGTTACAAACAACATTGCAATGTGCCTCTCAAACTTCAGAAAGTAGGCATTTCAATACTGGTAGGAAAATTTAAATTTCAAAGCATGTTCTTTTTCATTTTTAGTAAATGCCTGTATGTTTAGGAGGAAGAAAGTAATTGAAGGCAAATCTGAGGGAAAGCTATCATAGAGGGTTTTATTCTTCCATTCCAGCTCCTGTTGGTTGGGATCTTATCTTAAAATTCATCCCATTGATCAATGGTGATGATTTCCATAGGAAGACAGCACTCAGGATGAGCACTGTGGTATATTTGAGACCATAATTCCCTGAAATCCACAGAAATCTGTGTGTGCACTCAATGACTATTGTCATTAGTGACAATATGACTCCTCCTAAAGTAAACACAGCGAAATGAAAGATTTCTGCACTGAGAGATGGCATAATAGAAATGGCCAGGGACTAATGAAAGTGATATCCTTTTTTTTTTTTTTTTTTTTTTTTTTTGTAAAGCTTTCAGTAGTGTTGCATATGGGACTTTTTTCATTAAACTCTGAAGACCAAGGGCAACCAATATGATAATTTTCCTGCTTCATGGCATAGCTGATAACTGGCAATTTTATAAACTGATTTCAAATCAAGTCCACAAGTCCACAACTCCTGGTTGAGCTGGAGGATATTGTTTAATAAGATAGCTAATGTAACAGAGAATTGACTGCTTCAACAGAGAAGTTGCTCCAATGTAAGGATTCTTAAATATTTCCACCTGATTTTTTGTATGAATTTACCTGCTATCAGTAGCAAGACACTGCAGTGTCACACTGTTCCAGTATCTGCATCAAAATTCCTTTATTAAAATTATATTTTCTTGCATATACTCAGAATCACTTTTTTTAATGAATGAGCTCATTAATTTTTTTAATTTTCTCACTATAAAACTATAAAATATATTTCCTAGAGTAAATAGCATGTCTGGTAGTTTTTTAGTCCTTTAAAAAAAGTAAGTATACTTACTTTGGGACATGAAAACTGGACATTAGAATGGCTATGTCATTAACCTATAATATTTATTTAACATATATTGTAGCATCATCAACATATAACATATAAAAGAGCTTTGTCTATGCCATTATTCAGTATTCTCCAACTGTTAATCAAAGTATTGTTTTTGAGGTGGCTAGTTAATGAATTTTGGTAGTCTAGATTAATTATTTAAAAGATTGTTTCATATGATTTATCTATAATGTGATGTCTGGTAAACAATATAGAAAAATGGAGCAGGAAATGTCTATAACCCAGTAAAATAATCTTCAATTATGTATTTAATCTGATGAGTTTTGATATGATTTATCATAAACTGAAGTTTAGAATCATTAATTGTGTATATCTCACTGTAATTTTTAGTGTACCTCCATATTTGAATTTTGTGGGACTTGGAACACTTGATTTGTGGATGTTCACGAGATTTCTGTGTTTATTACCATTAACCTCCAGCTACATGATTTCAGCCTTGATACCTCTTAAAATAGGTTCTGTGTGTGCCCTAGTAATATATCTATATCAGTGAAGAACAGTCTCACCTCTTTTTCCAGAAGTTATTTCTCTGTTAGAGCAGAGCATCCTTAGTTCAGTCAACTCTTCTAAATGGATTGTTTTTATTTCACCTCCACCATGAGGTGTGATGTGATTTCCCAGATGGATGTGTCTAACTCCAGTGCATCTGAGGAATCAGCCACATCTGTGCACTACATCTATGTTTATAATAATCACAGGAATGCAGAACTCATGAGGATCTCTTCCATATTCTGACCTGTGTTAAAAAAAAAAAAATGAAGAAAAAAATGTTAGATGCTCTGAAGTTTCTTTTAATGCAAATGGCATATATAAAATATTTCAGTAAGTGTAAAGATAATTTTTTTCTGTTAATTTTCTGTGATCAAAATTATCTGAAAAGGCGTTAAAATATATCAAAATCTGCCACATATCACAGCGATAGAAGATACTGTTTAGTTGACCTGTGAAAATTATGATATTACAAATTGTAGAACAGCAAAAGTGGTTTTATTTTTTCTAGCTAAGGATCTATTGTAGCTTTTCATTTCATTTGATTCTGATTTTTTGGGGCTTTTTTCTGAATTATAGCGTAATTCAGATAGAATGGATAAGCAGCCATTCAGCTACTCAGATCATGATAAATAGGACCAAAAAGTATTACATCTCCATTTTAGAGGAGATATCCTCTTGAAAAATTATGGAAAATTCTTCTGGCATGAGTAATGACAGCCTAAACAATACAGCTGAATGATATTGAAAATTTCTGTAGGTGTCTACTGAATATCTGTGAATGGTAAAAAAAACTGTGCAATAATAATATATGGAGAAAATTTGTATCTTGCTGGATGAGACTTAATAGTTGTGTAAATTCACAGTGTTCATAATCTGTGGAAGCTTCAAATTTTTCACGGTAAAAAATAATTTTCCTTATCACAGATTTTATAATCACAAGCCCCAAATTCTAGAAGACCTGAAAATAAGACAAATTTCCTTTCCTTAAGATACAGCAATGAAACAACTAAAGCTGTTCAGATACCATTTAAGTTTTGAATGTTGGTACTCCATAGGATAAAAACCAAAAGAAAATCCTCACTGGATTAATATTTCCCTTGACAAATGAATTCAAAGCAGCTGTTTTTGAAAAAGGCAGCCCAAGAGATGTAGGTGTGTTATATAGTAGGTGTTACACAGTGCACTCTATCATTTGTTTTGTAAATCTTCTTTGATATTTTATAACCCTTTTATATTACAATATTGTAATTACAACCTGTGAATTATAGATGTAATTATGTTGCAATTACTGTAATGAGGACAGCAATGGCAGTGCAGAACCTGTTGAAGACAACTTGATAAATGCAAGTGAAAAACAAAAGAAACAGAAAAAGAATATAATTTTATGTCAGCAGTGAAACCATAGTAATAGATTGTCTTTTCAAGCTGAAAGAAAGATTTTTTTTCAGCATTTAACAGTCTATAGAAGTAAGCAAATCCAAAAAAAGTGTGACTGGAATGATCCTAAAAACTCATAGGTGCTTTATAAAATATCAGAGTGCTGTGTGAGGCTCAAGACTGGTAATCAGGCTATCAATACATTTTTGGGGTTTTTCACCAATTCTTCTATATGTCTCTATTATTTATTTTTTCTTTTCATCACATGAGAGTTTATTATGTGTTCTGATCCATTGATTATGTTTGCTGCCATCCAAATTCACTGTGAATTCTTTTTGTCTTATTTTACAATTGATGAAAAATGGTTAATTTTTGAGGAGCTGTATTCGTGGCAGCTATGTCCAGGTTGCCAAGGCAAGGTTTATTGAGACCTATTCATCAGAATCCCATGCACGAGGGCTTCAGAATAACTGTGGTAAGTAATTAGTTTATTTTTTTGCACCCTTCTCTATGGATTCTCATGTTGTGTCATGTTGGTGATTTTGCTGCTGGAGATGCCTTCAGGTTTGAAGTGGTTTTCATACAACACTTCAGCTGTCCCCGTCCAAATCTGCTCCTCTCAGAGAGAACAGTCACACCACTGCCAGCCCTGAATTCTTGCCTGTGCTCCTGTCAGCTGATTTAATCCTTCCAGCTCTAAGGAAGATTTCTCATGCCATATGCCTTTATTTGTTGACCAGGGATTTAAACCCCTCAGCTAATCTGAGTCCGTTGTGAGGCTGCAGCCAGGCTGGGAGGGGCTCTCTGCTGGAATAAAACATGATTACATGGGATGGATGAGCTTTCATGGTTCCCTGATCCCCTGTGGCAATGTCACTGCCAAGCTGTGGAGCTCATCCCCGGGGTGATGTGCCTGGGAGTTGTGATTCCCAAACCTTGTCATGCTGGAACAGCTGGACTTCCATGGGAGTGGAGAATCTGTCCTCAGCTTTCTCCCCCAAAATGCACTTCAGGGACCTAATTGCACTTAATGGGAAATACCAGGGGAACGTCAGTCTATAAGGGCTTATCTGTGTACCTGCTTAAGAGTTTGAAGCACAGTTTTGTCATAACTCTGTCCAAATCAAGGTGTTTTCTACTTTCATTTCTCAGAAATAACTCACAGATTTTGATATATTAATCTTCATGTGTTCAGCAGTAACCAGTCTGTTGATTTATGGTATCAAGGCAGACTATTGGCCTGCTTTATTTTTTTTTTTCTCTTTCCCCTGCTATGACAGCCTGGAATGCCATCTGCTGCTGGGATTCTTATCCCTTCAACTAAGTGTGTAATTCAAGTATACAATACAGTATTGTACTTCTGGGGTTTTTTTTAACTGCACAGCTGTTGGGTACAAAAGATAAACTCCAACAGTGTTGTTTTAGGTCTGTTATCTATTAAATATCAATGAAGCCATGCATTGATTAGCACCATTATTAAAGATGAGGTTTTTGTCCAAATAATCAAATAAACAATCTGCAGCATCCCAACCAAGGTGGGGGATTTCATTAGGCTGTTGGGTATATCTAATGGTCTCATTTATCAAACCTTACAGAACAAAGATGTTCATTCACTTGAAATGGTACAGTCCTGTACTTTAAATAGAAATGCTTAGGAAAAAATGCAAAATGATTCATACTAAAGAGGGAAGTAGGAATACTGCAATATAAAGTCTTGAACAAATTAAATAAGCAACGAGTAAAGAATATATTCTATCTTAAGTTGTTGCAATTAACTCTTGAGAGAGATTCTTAGTTGGCTGGAAGATATGAGGAAATCACATGCTCATAATTTGTACTTGAAGGAAACGTTTTAAATGAGAGTGAATTTTGAAAAAAATCCACACACAGATCTTTAGGAACAGGCTAAAAAACCATCAATCAAAAGATCAAATCAAACAACAATTTAAAAAAGCTCTTTATTTTTGCTTGACATGTTCTAGTCACTTTTAACCTGGAAAAGATTTGAAGATTTTCAGTACAATAAGAACCCAGTGGAATCATGTCACCATACACTGTAACACATGGGCATATCTCATGCCTTGTCAGCATATCAGGAGTTAGGCTACAGAAAGAATATCACAATAATTCTCTAAGAGACTGTTAACCATAGAGACCTGCAGATCAATCTCCCCTCCAAAGAAAACTGACTCGCTAGAAGAAGCTGTACCCACGGCAGGGAGAAGAATGGGAGGCATCTGGGAGAGGCAGCTCCCTTAATCAGCACCCATGGTTGGTTTCCAAATTCTTCCATCAGACAATAAAAGCTGGGAGCTGCTGCTTTGCAACACCCAAAACCTTAAAGGGCTGCTTAAGTACTGGCTGTAAAATAATTTTGTAATGCAGAATAATTGAGTATGTTTTCTCTGGAGGTAAGATTAGAAGCAGAAGTATGTCTTGTGCCACATGCTCCAGTCAATGCAATAAAGAATTTTGCTTTGCCTCTGGGGCAAAATACCTGATTTAAAAAAAAAACTTAAAATTTGGCAACTAGAGGCAGTCCCTTCAGCTTGTCTTTCCCTTACATCAGGGGAGCTGTAGCATTCTCCTGAGATGCAGGTTTAAACTCTTTCAGGCTGAAGAAGCCATTGAATCTGTCTTTGGCATGCTGGCACCTGAGCTGCCATTTTAAAAATAGGGCATTTCTACATCTTCCTCCTTCAGATATATTTTTATATGTAAATAACCCATGACTGCTTTCTCTGATGTAATTCACTCCTGACTGTTAAGTAACTCTGAGGTGGCAGGAACATTTCTCCTTTTAGAAAGTAACCACAAGTATTTTCCTTCTTTAACTACACGGAGACAATTCTCAACACAGATGGAAACAAACATTTGCTGCTCAAGAATGAATTCTTAAATGAAAGCATAAAGGCATCAATAGACACCAGCATAAATGGGTTTTGCAGGGTTTTGAGAATTGGACTCCTCAATTCTACCTAAGCTCCTTGTTAGGGATCTTAATCCATATGGGAATCTGAGAGTTTATAGTCCAGTTCTTCAAAAGCATTTTGTCCCCTGTTTTAATGAAAGTACCTTTGAAATCTGCTAATTAGGTTAGGCACTTATCTTTGACTGAATCTTGATGAGATTTTTACACCTATCAGGAGCCTTTAAAGTTTATTCAGAATTCCCATTTCAAAATCTTAAAATGCAGCATCTGAGAGTAAAACCTGATGCAGGTCTGGGAGGTGGTACTGGGACGTTTTTGTACTGTAGCTGAGACAATTCTATTAGAAAATATTTAGAAAATCACGATTATTAATTTCATTATAAAATGCCTGTGAATACTTGAATGTGCAGGTGTGATTGATCTCTTTTTTGCAGTGCTGTGGTGTCCCAGTGCCATGCCATGAGGTAGTGGGGACCTTGTTCCTGATTTAGATGACAAAAGAGTGAAAAATTCCCTTGTGAAGAGGAACAGATCTGTCTTATGAGAGAGTCAGGAACAGTGGCATTAACTATTTGATGCTACGTCTATTTCAATTGTATATATATATATATATATTTCAATTATTTATATAATATAATATAATATAATATAATATAATATAATATAATATAATATAATATAATATAATATAATATAATATAATATAATATAATATAATATAATATAATATAATATAATATTATATTATATTATATTATATTATATTATATTATATTATATTATATATCATAATATATATTATATCATAATATAATATAAATTATACAATATATATTTTATAATAATTATATAATAATATATTATAATTAGATAATGTATAATTATATATTTTATATATATTTTTCAATTATATATAAAATATAAAAATATTTATATATTAATATAACTATTTGACGTTACCTCTATTTCAATTATATACATTATATATATATATATATTTATATATTTATATATTTATATATAGATATAACTATTTGATGCTACTTCTATTTCGATTGTATATATATAATATATATAAATATATATATTTATATATAAATACAACTATTTGATGCTATTTCTATTTCAATTTAACAATTTTAGCATATCCAAATGAAAACAGCATTGGAAGCCAAAAGAGGAATGGTTTTGAGTATGCTTCAGAATAAACATTTCTCTGGGAAAAACCCTTTTTTTTTTTTCTGTTTTTGATTGGTTTGAGGTGGGTTTTTTTGGTTGTTTTTTGGTTGATTGGTTAAACAACCTCTCCCTGCTCCTAGCAGGCAGCTGCACAGTAAAGCCAGCCCCCAGAGCCATTTATAAAGTACAGGGTTCCAATTCCTGACCCCAAGCCCTGCTTGCCGTGAGCTTCCAGGAGTGAATTTTGTGTTGATGACAAGTAAACACAGTTAATGGAAGTTCCATTTGTCCTCAGCTTTCACCTTGGGCTCTTTGGCTGCCTGTGCAATTTCCTACACTCTGCAGTGTGCCTCCAGGTCCTTATTCCTGCTTTTAGGACACTGGGATGCTCCAGCTGTGCATGGGAGGGCGGGAAGCCCCCATGTGTCTCACTGGCACTGCAGCCATGGGGAATGCAGGAGGGTTTGGCAGTGAGGGCTCTCATGTTTCCAGAAGTGCTCCTGTGCTCCAGAGATGCTGGTGGAATGCAGGGTGTGAGCACATTTTGGGGTCTGGGAGGGATATTCTCAAGGGAGGTGGATGGAGATAATCCAGGGGTTTCTGACTTTAACAGCAGGTCAGGAATTAGGTGACTTAACTAGAGAATGTCATTAGAGAGCACCCAGGCAGTCTGGGTATAATAAACAGCAAAGCCTTAAGTCCAGAGGACCCCATTAACACTCAATGTGTCTTTAAAAGTATTAAAGCCTAACAACACCACAGACTACTTTGTGTTTTAGCTGTAAGATGCTCAGGGGTATTAGGTGTAAAGCCAGCATGAGAATCTGCCATGTGTTAAAGTTTATCTGACTTTAACATCCAACCACCACTTCCTAACCTCTTTGCCCACAGATCTATCTCCCATATTGCAGGGATAATTTTAAAGCAAATTAAATAATCATGGATGTGAAGGTATGACAGGCTCTTGGAGTTCAGTTTCTTTCTCAAAGGAAGCAAAAAAATTAACAAGACACAGTCTGCATAAGCCAAAATAATGGATAACTATTGACTGAAACATCTTAATTCTTAAAGTTTAACATCTTTTACTGGGAAGCTTACCTAATGCTTTAAAACTTGAACATATAAATTTTAAAAGAAAATTAAAATGGAAAGCATTTGGTTTCCAGAATGATGAAATAAGATATTTTGACATTTATAGAAATTGCTTACACTTATAAAATGAAATTCCTGTAAAGCTTACTTGATTTGTGTAATGTTAACTTTCCAGAGACATGAGTAGTCTGTCAGCACGTTCCATTGAAATGGCAGGCATTCATATTAAAAGCGGTAAATAACACATTTACAAACACAAGCATCTGAAACAAAGCACAAACCATATAATAATAGATGGCACCTAATGGTAACTTTTTAGACATTATACAAACTTACAGTCAGGTGTTGTTTACCGCTTTGTGAATTTTTGCCGTTAGTTAAAAAATCAGTTTCATGAGCGTGACAATAAACTTTTGTAAGGAAGCTTAACTTTTTTAATAACTGCTTGTAACTGCCACAAGGAGCTCATTTGTCACAGTCTAAACTGTACTGTTCATCTTCACAATCATCACAGTTTGGCTAGTCACAGGGAAGCCATTTAAATATAATGAGTCCTGTCTAGGAAAGAAGCCGAGGAGAAAATAATTTTGTATTATGGACTGGAAGAGTATCATAAAAACAGTAATAATCAGCTTTTCTTGCTAAAGGAAGTTTCCAGATTTGCAATGTGAGTATTCTAGAGGGCCAGGCAGCGGGAATCCTCCACCCTCTCCAGGCAATGTTTTCACGCAAAAATCCCAGAAAGCTGGGTGCTCTCTCTTGTGTAGAAAATACAGAAATTCAGAACTTGACTGCATTTGCAAAACCCTTGGTTTCTCACTGGCAGTAGCTTGTGCCTTCTGTGTAAGGCTGTTTGCAGCAATGCCTGTGCAGTTCCTTTGCAGCACCTCGCTTGATAATAATTTGAAGAAATCGTCAAAATAATCTGACATGATGGTGCAAGGCAGCTTTCCAGAGCAGAGGGGGTTATGAGCAATCACAAATATGTTTAGTGAGAAGTTACCACATCACTGAGCCTGATTTGTTTCATTCAAAACAGCTTTATGTGCTTTCCTTCTTCTGCAGCAGCATTCCTGGGGAGCTTTCCTGGAGCTTCTGAAGGAATATTCTGGGTATGCCAGCATCTTACAGAAGGTTTCTGCAGAAAACTGAAAAATTTAAAAATTTTCTGTAAAACAGAAAGGCAACTCTTTTGTTTGTATTGCCTTTGGATGTCTATGGTCCATAAACAATGTTAATAAGGCAAAAAGAGGGGAGACAAGGGAGGGGCATTTATAGCTGGCTCTATCTTAAATTCCAAATCTATGCCTGCACAAGATAAAGGACCACAGTGCATTGGCCTTTTTGCATCTGCCTGTGCTCAGTCACATCCCAGCTGAGGAGAGGGCAGCTCAGGGAGGGAGGGAGGAGGTTTGGCTGCATGAATTTCATCTCAGCTGCCGTGCACCTTGTGCCTTTGGTGCTCAGAATAGCATTGGGGCCAAGCTGAGGATGACTAATTTTCTTGGGAGTACTGGAGATGCCAAGGTAACTAACGTCACTTTGGTCTGCCCCCTCCTTCCTATTCTTTGTGCTGGGGAGAGGCACGAGGCACTTAGGAATATTTAGTGTACATTGATTCAGAGCTGTGTTTCTCACAAAAGCCCCTGCAAGTGACAAAAAAATCATAGGATTTTTTTTTTTCTAGTAGTGGCTGCTAATGTATTGGTAGCCATCAGGATTAACCACGAGGAAAAGGATTAAAGGAGCTGCACTGTAGGTACCACCCCCTAAAATATATCAGTTCAGCATTATTATTATTATTATTATTATTATTATTATTATTATTATTATTTCCAAAATTAAAACATTTACAAAAAAAAAATTAAAAATCTTTTCTAATCTATTCCTGGTCCCAGCGTTTCCAATTCAAAGGCAGCTGGGATTATCCATCTTTCAATCTAACTGTGTCAGAATGCAAGGCCTACATTTGGTGGGTGTAAGCAGGACGTTCTATTTAATTAAAAGCATTGCTGCTGTGATCCTCAGCGCTGTGAATTAGTCCTGTCCCTGGGATAAAGGGAAGCACACTAATTGTAAGCTGATTTTCTGGTTGTTTTTTGGGCAACTGGATGGCACTGCTATTTACACGAAATGCGGTCAAGTATCCTCTTAATACAGACATGGATTACACACATTAAGCACAAGACAACATAATATGAAAGCACACTGAAATGTAACAGAAATCCTGACAAAATCTAAACCAGCTGTTGTGCAGCTACAAATTACTTCTGCAACCCCTCCTAAGAGTTTTAGTGAAATAAATAGAATGGTAAAGAGCAAGGGAAAAAAACACCCAACAATACAAACCCTTAGAATAATGACAGTGAGTGAAAAATTAACATATTTTAAGATGTGGCAGAAAGGATTTTCTGTATGAGTGTTTCTTGCTGAAGAAAAAAAGGATTTTTACAAAACTTAATATCAGCATAAATGCTCACACATTTACACATTGTTTGCTGACACCCAAATCCTTAAAAGTTTTTTTTTTCTGCTTGGCTCCCAGACTCTGTCAAGAAACCAAATAATGCAATTTTCATACACAGGGTGCAAATATTTTAATTGAGATTTTTTTTTTTGAATTTTCTCTTATTGCCTCTGGAACATTGATGGGTATAATCACTCATTCTCATCCTGATTTTCCATTTCTGTTGCTGCTTTTAAGAAAGTCTGGCATCAATGTGTAGCCAAATTTAATTACCTCTGGCAATTACTTCTAGAGGAACTCTAGGATTCAGGAAAGCTGACCTTAATTCTAGCATGTTTTCACTTCAGTTTTATTCATATTCTGACAAAAAAGTGAAGTATCCTATACTGAACAGTTTGAGGATTTAAAAAGTATATATATAAAAAAAGTTTTTTTTAAAAATTGTGTAACAGTCATGCTTAAAATTATGAATATTTATGATGTGATTTTGATCTCATTCTGATTGAAATATTGATAATGGAAGAGAGGTTGTTTGGGGTTTTTTTACATTAAACATGCTATTTTTGTTATTTGTTTTTGTCTCTCCTGTAGATTTGGTGGTGTCAGCTAGTTCAAAATACCTCTATGTGATGAACTGTGGGAGGGTTGTGCAATGAAAACCTTCTGTGACCAGACCCTCAGCCAAGAAAGAAAGGTTGCATTCTACACTTGGCAGTGTTTTAGTAAACTTAGTAATAACTCTGTCTAGGTACAAAGATTTACATCTCCAAAGGTCAAGCTGCTGGGTGCAATATGCATAATGAAGTTCTTGTCAACAAGGAGGAGCCAGGAAACTGGACCACAAGAAATTTTATTTTTTTGCAGTTAAGACATGAGGCTTAAAATTAAAAAAAAAAATACCCTTAAAATTAAACAGTCTACAATGTAACACTATGCTCATGGTTATACTAAGAAGAGTTAAGAAAGGAAAGATAAAATTCACAGATAAGTTAACACTAAGTTGTCTGTTTTTACTGAAATAAAAAAAAAGGGAAATGAAGGTAACCTTCTACTATTAGTTTCCAATATTCCTATCAGTGTCACTAATTATATTTATCAAATTTTTGCTTGCTTTTATCTGGCTTTTGTAAGTGGTTTGTTTTTTTTTTTTTTATTTTTCCTAATGAAAATAGTATAAAAGTATTTTCCCCTTGCAGAAAGGGAAAAATGGGGTTTGAGGTAACAGGACCTTATTGCTGAGAAGAAATTCATGTAAAGGGCTAGGTGTACTTCAGATAAAGGAGAAAAATGAAAACAAATTTTCATACCTAAATCTAGTATGTTTCAAAGGCATTGAGGTGAGCCTGTCACTGTATCCCTCAGTCAGCAATTCCAGTCACCCTTGGGTTGACAGATGTTGACAGAAATTGTGACTTTTTAACTGATATGACCTGAAAAAAAAATCTTAAATCATATTTCTGTTAGACAACTTGATCTGACTTCTGAAGACTTCATTGTAATTAGTAGATTTAGTTTCCATTCTTTATTGTTTTTTCTTCTAACTCTAAACAGAAAAGTCCTGAGTAGAGGATACATGCAATATTATACTGGGTTTAGAGAGAGCTGTCACAGTCCTTCAGTTCATTTAGTTCTAGTAAAATAATGGATTCTGGCTCGCAGGAAAAAAAATCCACAAGAAATTTGTTTGGCTTTTTTCCCCCAGAAATTCTTTTCTTTGACTACATCAAGCCCTGAAATCACAGAATCATTAAGGTTGGAAGAAACCTCTAAAATAATCAAGTCCAATCATAAAATTCCTACGTGTTTTCTCAGAAGAGTTGTTCAGTTAGTGATTACTACTTTTATTATAAAGTAACTTATTAGGACCTTGGAAATCACATTAAAAGTAAAACAGAATAAAATAAAATAAAATAAAATAAAATAAAGTAAAATGTGTCACAGTAAGAGGACTTGTATATGTGTTGAGTTTAAAATCTTCACCTGGATTTCAGATATTTTTGCACTACCTTATATCATCAATTCCTTTGTCCTTTTTTGTTTCGTTTTGGTTTTTTTTTTTTTGTTTTGTTTTGTTTTTCTTAAAACAGAGCTTTCTCCTCTTCTCTCTTCAGCTTCAGGTGGGCAGCACCTATTCCGTTTTTATGCCACTGATGTGATTGTCCATTTTGTTTTGATGTTTTAAAAAATTTCAAAAAATTAAAAAATCAATCCAAAGAGACAATAGTCATGGTATGGACTGTAGGAATTAGAGAATTCCACAGTTCTAACATTATCCAGGAAAATATTTTATCTTTTCTTAATTTTGTCTAGGAATTCTGGAAATTATTTTATTTAGCCTATTAAATAGAAGAAGAATGTCTCTTCAATATAAAGTGTTCTTTTCAATAAGTCAAATGTCAGGTCTCCTGTTGATTAAATACTTTAACCTCTTTACACAAAAGTGAACTTTATTAAGGAAGTCTGTTCATTAGACCACCATGCAGCCCAGCATTTATGCAAAGCTTACTTGGCATCTGATATTCCATACAAAAACAAAAGTCCATTTCCTTTGTATTTTTGTATTTTTTTATTCTATATTGTATTTTTTTCAACAGTATTTGTGAACAAAATTTCAGCATGTTGTGAAATAAAATTTCACATGAATTTCATAAAATGAAATAAAGTTGATGGAATGCTTGCCATTTTTATGAGTTAATGCGCTCTTACCTGAACCCAGCTCAGATACAGCTTCAGGACAGTGGGACAGTGACATTGACCAGCACAAGGAGACACTGGTGGTGCCTTCAACCATGAGAAGGGGCTCTCACAAGTGAGTGGATGATGTAGCACCTAGCCAAGGAGAAATTAGTGTGGCTTTATTTAAGAGTAAATGTCACAGACATCTTTTATGGAAAATCCTTTCCTTAGGATTTTTCCTCCTGAGAAGCTGGGAGGCCTCAGGAACAAAATGCAAACATTGATTATCTGCTGCTGTGGAATGCAACAGGTGCATCTGTGACTGGCCCATATTGGATGTTTGTAATTAATGGCCAATCACAGCCCAGCTGGCTCGGACAGAGAGCTGAGCCACAAACATTTTTTATCATTCCTTCTTATTCTATTCTTTACCAGCCTTCTGATGAAACCTTTTCTTCTATTCTTTTAGTATAGTTTTAATATAATATATATCATAAAATAATAAATCAAGCCTTGTGAAACATGGAGTCAGATCCTCGTCTCTTCCCTCAATCTGAGACCCCTGTGAACACCGTCACAAGTAAATGAGAAAAAAAAATCCTGATAAAAATGTTTTGCAAAATAAATGGTAACTGTGGAGACACACAACATGGCTGAGCTCCCATGGAGATTATGGGGATATAACATTTTTGTCTGGGCCAGCTGTAGTATTGGACACCTCAGAAGGATGTGATGTGTACAGAATTTCTGGTGTTCCCTAACAAGCACTCTGGAGGTGGAGGTATATTCCTGTCCCCTGCTTTCTGAGATGCAGAAGATGAAATCTTATTATCCTGTGCTCAAAGCCTTCAGGGAGAGATTCCATTTTGAAAGAACCAACTCCTTCGAGTAACTCAATTTCCGACAAGATCCGTACAAAAGATAAATTGTCAGATAATCAGAGATGCTTCTTTCTGGTGGGATTCCACAAGAATAGTGGGCAAATAACCCACTGGAAGATAAAACACCTATTACCAGCACAAAGTGTAAGTCCCTCTAAGCAAGGTTTTGCCAGTGTGAATGACCGATACCATCTGGAAGCAGAAGATTGACAGGCTGGAAGGCAGTTCAAGATAATAACAGGGCACCTGAGAATCACTGAGGGAATTTATCACTGTCACAGTGTGTGCTAAGTAGCACACAGCGAGGGTTTGCTGCTTTCTTTCCCTCATGCAATTTAAGCTTCCAAACTGGTTTCTCATGCAGCTGAAACAAGGCAGCAGCACAAGGGATATTTCCCCTCATAATGCCACTGATTTCAAATGCATCTCATTAGTGCAGCTTCATCCTACGTAGCTCAACAAATGCTGTTCACAAAAATTGCTGTAATTACTATTGTCCAAGCCACATAAAGTAGAGATTATCATTTAAAATTTACAGTCAAACTTAATTCTGATGCATACTTGCTGTCTTCCAATAAAGGGAGCATATTTTATTTCTAGTTGCTATTCATTTTCTCTTAAGTAACTGCATTATTGGTATTTCCTATGTGTTGGCATTTACATAAAAATTTATGTAAAGGAGGCAACAGAATGAAGAAACACGGTCACCCTCTCTTTGTGTGAAAATATACAAAATATGAAGCACTGCAGGTGAAATCCACCCATATGCTAAAAAACCCCTGATTCATGATCTGTGTGTGCATTTAATCCCACCTCAGCTCTCAAAATAGAGTGTGGTGGGAGTTGTGATACATGAAGTGGCAGATTGAAGCTATGGCTGTGAACAAATTGTGAACTCCATGCTGCCTGGTGAATCCTGTTTTGTTTCAGGATGTTTCTTCTCTATCCTCATCTCAAATTTAAGTATTGCCTTTGAAACAGATTATAAAGAATTTTGTTGATTAAATTGTATTCTATTTAGTGAAAAGGACTCGATACTTAGTGAAAAATATGTTTGAGAATGCAAGCTAAATATTGAAGAGTCATAAATGTTGACATTCCCCCTGTGAGCTACTTCTTTTGTGTTATTAGGTTCATTGATGTGAAGTTTCTTGTGTTCTCAAACACAGCTAGAGAAAAAACTCAGTAGATATGCTAAAGAATGAAAACCAGCTTCTCTTAAAGGAAAGCTAATTTTCAAGGAAAGATATCCTTCCATTTTTTTTCTTAATTTTTAAAAAATTATTATTATTTTTCTCCCAAAGACAGTGACTGTTTACCCTGATCACTGTAAACCTTGCAGCTGGGCCAATAAAAGACTCTTGAGAAAAGATGGGGCTATTAAAATACTTCCTTGATTCCTCTTCTGAAGGTGTGTGCCTCTAGTGAATTTTAACTAAGAAGGGTGTTTTGGGTTAGTAACTCTGCTTGGAAAGTTTGGGGCTACCACGAGCATTCCTGATATCCCTGAGGTTTCCTTGGTCCTTGAGGTCTGCAAGGGATGTTCACCTCCTGCCCTCCACCACCATCCTCACTGTATTTTCCTTCTTCCCTCTGCCCTAATCTACCATCCTGTGTCTCTTCCCATTATCTGTTTATAGCCTTTTATTCCTGGAGGCCTTTTTGTGTGCTTACCATAGATGGATATATAATATAATTTAGCTGTTGTATGTCATAGCTGAACAGGTTTTAAAACAGAAGTTTTATGATTTGCCCTCATTTGAAGCTGCAGAAGGCATTCCTCACTCTGAAAACCAATTGCCTTTGCAAACTTAAATCTGTGACACACCTAATTGAAATTAACCTGCTTGTTACTATCTCTGGTGTGCTGATTTCAGTCTCATGCTCAGAATGAGCTGCCCGAATTGCTTTAATTTCACCTGCCTCTCCTCACCTCTCACCTTGAAAAACCCTCAATTGCTAGAAAGTTTCAGTCTGAAGGTTTGTCCAACTAGTTAAAATGAATGCAAGGGGATCTAAAAGGCAGCCAGGAGAAGTAGTGCCTGTGTGCTGGATTTTCACAGTATGGTAGCATTGGCAGTATTTTGTGATTCATTTCCTTGCCCTAAATAAATTAATTCCAACCATAGCCTCTTGAAATCCTTTACCAAGCAAGATCCCATACTGTTAAAGTCTTTTGGTCAGTTCTGTGCTCTATATACAGAGCCTGATAGTTCTTGTTATTTGAAGATTTATGGGATAATTAGATCAGTTTTCTTCTTGACCTTGCCTGCCTTGCAGAGCTGCTTTTCAAGTTTGGAAGCAAAGGCCTTAACTAGACAAGAGAAAAACTGGGTATTACCACTTTTCTGTGAGCTCCATATGGTTTTCAATTAAGGGGAATATATATGTAATGGCTGCCAATTGTATCAATTTGTGCAGGATTCCTGAGAAATGGCAGTGGAACACAGGGCATCCCCTACAATGAAATGTGAGAGGCAGAATGGGAGAGATGAAAATGAAGGGACAGAGAATGTCCGGAAAACACTTAAAGCATCACCCTGACCACAAAGGAATAGAGCTCAGAAATCCAAAATGCTCTGAGTGGAGAGCACAGGCAGAATGGGAGAGAACTGTATTAGAGACAAGGGCATTCCTAAAATCTTCCTTTAACTAAAAATCAAGTTATTCTGATCCATGGCTTTGAGTATTTTAATTTGCTCTAAGGAAGAAAAAGACCAATTCTACACTCTATTTTAAAATATCTTTCATCTC
The DNA here is from genome assembly GCF_028018845.1 of Melospiza georgiana. NCBI lineage: Eukaryota > Metazoa > Chordata > Aves > Passeriformes > Passerellidae > Melospiza > Melospiza georgiana. Next base: position 39,175,395 of record NC_080434.1, on the reverse strand, counting down.
TGCATCCAGATCTCTTAGCCATCCAGTATATTTTCTTAGAGGAATTTATTTTTAAAATCTTTATGTTTAATTATTATGAAATGAAGAAAAAATTAACTTTATATCCCCTGGCCTAGTAAGCAGAATCACTATATCTGATCAGAGGCAATTTAGCAGCCTCCTCTTAAAATGTTAGGATGATATTCATTTTCTTCATCACCCCCATCATTAAGATGCAGAGAAAAGTGGCACAACATTTATAATCAGCAAGTGCCCGCAATCCATAAGCAGTTCCCAGAGCATCCGTGACACATCGGGCGGCATGTTCATCTCCGTGGGAGGCCTGGATCTCTCTCTGGCTGCCTCATTTCACAGTTCAGCCAGGCCCCTGAAATTCTGGGAGGATTGTTGGCTGTTTGTGGCACCATCAGGGTGAGCAAAGCTGGCAGCCTGTCTCAGGCTCAACTGTTGGTGTTGTCTGGGGAATGAGAGGAGAACACGGGACTAAAATGGGGAATTCCATGCTATGAGGTGCCATGCAGGCCAGGGAGGCCAGGAAGGCAGGTGCTTTCCTTCAGAGAAGCTCATGGAGGAAAAGCCCACCAATTGCTGTTGGAAAAAAAGAATCCTCATCTTAGGAACTCCTAGCGAGGGATACAGAGGTGGAATATTGGCACAAACCAACTGAGGGAGGAGCAACAGTGTGCTCTGTCCATATGTTGCACAGGGCATGGCCCAGCTGTGTTCTGTAATGTTATATATGTGTTTGGTAGTATTTCTGGACAGTTATCCCCATGGAACATGAGAACAGCGTGTTGGAAATCTGTTATGCATATAGAGGTGCATGTCTGAGGGACAGGCAGAGCCCCAACATCTTGGGGCAGAGGGCTGTGGTTATGTGGCTGCCCTCATGCCATGGGACATGTCACCCGTCAGACACCTCTCAACACAGCATCCAGACCTCCCAGGAGCTGCCCTGCCATAATTAATGGCCAATTAATTACTTCCTACCCACTTGCACCTGCAGTGGGTAGAAGATATTCCATCTGCCCCAACAAAAAGAGACAAACATCTTCCCCGAGCTCACAGAAATGGCTTGGTGCAAGGCCCAAGCACAGAGTCAAGCAGTTTGGACTCCTCATAGTTTGTTCTAATCAATAATCACAATATGTCATGAATGTGTGGTTATTATACCTGCATCCACAGCTTGCCACCTCAGAAATGCATTACAGGTTTAATTCCTCTCATAATTATGACAATTTTAAATGTGTCACCTGTGTCAGCACTGGCCAGTGTTGGTGCTGGAGCCAGGTCTCCCTCCCTACATGAAGGCTTCTGGCCATGGGCATATGCTCAGTAAGTGGAAATTAGTGACTTGTTTCTTTCTGCCTCCCAATTGTTCCTGTACATTGCTGCATGTAAAGTGGATTTTTACATACTTTAGTGTAACATAGTTTAAAACATTCTTATGTAATTGCTTAAATTACAGTTTTTACCCATTTCTGTGTTTTGGTTTTTGCCATGCTTGGCTTGAAGAATGTAAATGAGCAAAGAGTGGCTGTCAAGGTTATCAGCATCTTCTCAGGCAAAGCAAGATCTTGGTTTCTTAAAATGCTTTCTTTGCTCCCAAAAGTTATTTGTCCCAAGGAGAGATGTGCTAGATCTGTTACAGTTATCTTGTTTTATTTCTCTCAGTCATAGTGATGGCTGGCACATGTAAACAAACCATGTCTAATTTTGTGTTTATTTAAAATCATCCTTTTGTTATTTGTGTGCACAGTAAATATTTTGTTAAGGGTACTTTGAGTTTACTAGGAAACAGGAAACAGTTAAGGAAGTAGGTGCTGTTACTCTTCAGAAAAACAGGTATGTGAATAATATCTCTGCAGTCTGAAGGGACTTGCATAGCCTTGAAGCCCATAAATTAATGAAAAATGTGATTTAAACTCACTGCAAACATTATTAGGAAAAGTTATTCAGCCAGCTCTATGAGCTACCAAGTAAAAAATGAAATTATAAAGGTAGGGTGATTACGGTAATTTATCACTTTAGCTATCATTTAAATATGAAACTAGTATAACTCCCAAGATTTACAGGTCAAGGGTTCCCTCCTGCATATTTCAGGAAGGGCTGCCTCCAATTTTTTGGTGAAAGATTGCCATTTATTTCACTAATCAATAATCACTCAATAAGGTGAATGTAGAAGATGCAATCTATTGGTAGCCAGATACTCTCTCACATTTTAGGGTAGTGGATACACTGCAGCCTTAGTCTAACAAGCCATAATCTACTTGAGCTCAAGAAATGTACATAATTCACTACATCAGGCTATTATTTGAAGTGCATATGAAGGGTGTACCCTACAAATACCAGCCCCTAGAAGTGCAATTTGATGGCTTTTTATGTTAGGCTTACTAATTTTGAATGACTTAGTAGTGATTTAAAAAACGAACAGCTACCTGAAACCCACAAGAATAATCTATATGACTTCTTGTCATGATAAATTTTCTCTCTGCTTATAAATCATTTGTCCCCTGCTATAATTCATTTCAATCCACAATTTACTTTTGTTTATTAGTCAGAAGTTAAATAAACTTGTAGTACCAAAATGTATATCTCCCTAGATGACATATAAATCTTGTTTTATCTTCTTAGTAGCAAAGGGGCAAGTTGAGAGTAATTCCAGTGACGACAGTTGTGACACATTTAAAAGTGACATAATTATGAGAGGAATTAAACCTGTAATGCATTTCTGAGGTGGCAATCTGTGCATGCAGGCATAATAATCACACATTCATGACATATTGTGATTATTGATTAGAACAAACAATGAGGAGTCCAAACTGGTTGACTCTGTGCTTGCCTCTTGCACCAAGTCATTTTTGTGAGCTTGGGCAAGATGTTTGTCTCTTTCTGTTGGGGCAGATTGAAATATCTTCTGTGACGGTGATCACAGGGGTCTCAGGATGAGGGAGGATCTGACTCCATGTTTCAGAAGGCTTGATTTATTATTTAATGATATATATTACATTAAAACTATTATAAAAGAATAGAAGAAAGGATTTCATCAGAAGGCTAGCTAAGAATAGAATAAGAAAGAATGATAACAAAGGTTTGTGGCTTGGCTCTCTGTCTGAGCCAGCTGGGCTGTGATTGGCCATTAATTACAAACATCCAACATGGGCCAATCACAGATGCACCTGTTGCATTCCGCAGCAGCAGATAATCAATGTTTGCATTTTGTTCCTGAGGCCTCCCAGCTTCTCAGGAGGAAAAACCCTAAGGAAAGGATTTTTCATAAAAGATGTCTGTGACAGGGGAGTTTCTGGGAGGTTTGGATGTTGTGTTGAGAGGGGTCTGACAGGTGACATGTCCCGTGGCATGAGGGCAGCCACATAACCACAGCCCTCTGCCCCAAGATGTTGGGGGTATGCCTGTCCCTCAGAAAGGAGGCTCTAAATCCTCAACAGATTTCCATCACACTATTTCTCATTTTCCATGGGGATAACTGTCCAGAAATACTACCAAACACATATATAACATCACAGAACACAACACACTGACTCAACCCAGGGTGATGTATCGCACATGGCATGCCTTCAGAGGGCTCAAGGAAATGGTGCAGTCTGGCCAGTTTTCATTTTATATAATGAATTCCATTTGTATCTCAGGCTGCCGTGTCGGCTTCCCCAAGATTCATTAGCTGGAGTGGAACTGCTTTGTTAGGCAAGTATTTACAAGCCTGCAGCTGCAGTGTGGCTGGCTCTTTTTGCATTGTTGAAAACAGTGTCATGAAGCCAAGGAAGACTACGTAAATTATTAGGCTAATGCATTCTTGTAGATAAAAAATAAATTGAATTGTTCCTTCCGCTGAATTAAAAAATCTTTCATACGGAGAATGCTATGAAGAAATGCCTGCTGCCAAGAAAACATAAAACTTGGCCGTAAGAAGGTGGTAAATGCAATCTTATTCACTCTGCTTATTGCAGTTCAGATTAGAAAAGAGACTTTGCAGAGGAGACCAAGAGAGATACTGCTCTTGCTGGCCTTGCTGCTAGTAAATTCATTGAAATGTAGAATTGATAAGGTTGGAAAAGACCTTTAAGATCCTTAAGTCCAACTATCAACCTTGAAGTGCCACTATGTTTGCTATTAAACCATGTCCTTAAGTGCCATATCCACACGTTTTTTTTAACACTTCCAGGGATGATGGTGACTCCAGACATCCCTAAGCAGCCTTTTCCCATATTTTAAAACCCTTTCTGTGGGAAACAAACAAACAAAAAAATCCTACAGTCTAATCTAAACCACTCCTGGTGCTACTAGATGCCATTTCCTGTTGTCCTGTCACTTTTTAGCTGGAAGGACTCACAACAGGCAAAGTCTGAAGATATGAGTGTTGATGGCAGATGCAACCACTTGGCTTCGAAATGGAGTTTTGGAGTCAGCATCCCTGGAAGTGCTCAAAAAATGGGAAGAGGTGGCTCTTTGTGAGATGCTGTAGTGGGCATGGTGGTATTCAGTTGAGGGTTGGACTTGATATTCCTTTCCAACATTGCTAATGATCTCATGATTCTAAAATGAGGCCATGAAGTCACGAATGCTGACATTCAGGAGGCTGCAAACGCAGAAAATATCCCCTCTCCAGCAGAGGCCTTCACCCCAGAGCTCTGATGAGTCATTTCAGGGTTTGGCATGATTTTCTGCAAGAAACACACCCTGCTCGTGATGCTTCGCAGATACAAGGACTGTTAGCACTCTTCAAAAACACCAGAATAAAAGGAAAATGGATACACCGTGAGCACAGGGAAGCTTTGCTCTTAAGGAAAACACAGCATTAAAAAAAAATAATTAAGATTTGGGCACTGTAGGAGAACACAGTGAATTGCCCAGGAATGCAAAATGGAAGGTCAGTAGTCAGTCTTAGCATGCAGGAAGAGTTTTTTACTGTGGGAATCTGACCTACCATGATCAGCAACATTTTCTTTCTCAGAAGAAATAATGGAGCAATGAACAGGAGGAACAGGGAAGGAGAAGACTTAAAAAAAAAAAAGCAGGGTCAATGGTAATGCACAGATGAAACATATTGTTTTTTAATAAATACTAACGATGTTTAAAAAGCAAAACAATGTCACTTTTAAAATATAAAATAATAAAGATTCTACAAGTATCGATCCTAGAGAAATAATGAAAATAAAATCATCAGAAATAAGTTGTCCAATGAAGTTAAAATTATGCTTAAGCGTTGTTCTGAGCAACTCAGCACAAGCAACAAAAATTAAACAGAAGCATGGTAAAAGAATTTGTGGGATAACAGTCTAAATGACATCTAGATAAAAATTGAAGTATCCCATCCAAGTATTAATCTCCCATGTTCAGTTGCATTATATATTTTTTATTATTATTTCACATTCCATCTCGTGCCCCAAGCCATTTGTTTTTATTTATATTAGGCAGAATCATGGTAACTACAAACCAAGGGCAGTTCATAGGTCACATTTTATATAGAGACGTTGATATGCACAAATACTTGAAAATTGTGTCTTTTCACCCCAATGCTAGAATACATTTGCTCCCCACTAATTTTTGTCTCAATTTACAGTCCATTTAAATAAAAGGGACTTGTCAAAAATTTGAGACCTGAAATTCTGGATCACAACATTAGTCAATATGCAAAATCCACAACAATGAAAGGTTTCAGACCTTTTAGATATATTCCAAACAAATTTGACCTCAACATTATGGATTTCTGGCTCAAAATTTTGTTTCTTTCCCAGTGTAAAACTAGGTCCTAGTGCATTCTATGACAGAAATACTGTAAAAGAAATTTAAAAAGCCATATTAGCAACCATGTTCATTCTGAATAATTAAAACAATCTGAAAATAATAGTTTTCATTTTTAGCATCCAGCAGCAGGATGAATGCCAGCATGAAATTTGATGTCTCAGTTTATGCATGTTGCCAATAGGTGGTGCTGCTATTTTTACATTTAATACTGTCTACAGCAGCACAGACTGTCTGTCTGACCATCATGAGAACAGAAGTTTGCCTTTTTCAGGAGTGTCTCTCAGAGAAAAATGATGTGTGGGTTTGTGATTAGATTAGTGGCAGCAAATAAGAAGAGATATAACAGATTGAGAAAACATGATCTCTTTCATTGTTAGATATAAAGTTTTAAGTAGTTATGTAGAAAAATAAAGAAAAAAATCCTGTGTGTATTTTTGTTTGTATACATCCCACTTGTGCTTCAGCTGTGAATTTTTTAGTAGTATACAAAACTTTGTGTCAGTGAGGGCCTGATTCAATACAGATGAAAGGCAGTGAGAGAAAAGAGAGCAAAATAGGTATAATTTGAGATTAGTTTGTTTCAATTTAGCTTTGTTACCCAGCCATGAATGGTACAAAGCTGTTAATTATACATTATGAAATTTGATATTTCTCTCTACATTATTTCTAAAGCAGATACGTGGCTGGGCACTTGGTAACACAAAAACAGACAGATGTTAAGCTCAGTGGCTTAATAAATAAAACTTTCTTACTGAGGCTTCTATTACTCAGCTTATTCAAAAGCTTTCTTGCTGAGACTTCTGTCATTCATATTATTCACTGGCTATTTCTGAAAAATACAAAATAGAATGTGTGTGTGTGGTGGCACGTGTGACTTGGGGCATTAAAAACCAAAAGGAGGTTTCAGATTGCAATGTTTGTACCCAAACCTGCTCCTCTGCACTGGTTTTCTGCCCCTCTAAATTTTTGGAAGTGTGGTGAGACGTGTTCTCTAATGAAGTTAGGTGAATACAGATGAGTCTTAGGCATAGACATGCATTCTGTGAAGTTTGCTTTTCAAGCATAGTGTGGCTCTGAGATTGCCCCCATAACATCACAAAAGATGGATTGACAGCTCCTGACACCAGAGACCTTTATTTATCTTCAAAATAGGTACAGTGCAAGGACCAGGCAGAATTATTTATTATCGCTTCTCAGAAATCTATTCTGTATTTATTTACTCCCTGTTGGAAAATAATTTCTTAGCAGCCATCTGGAGAGCTGCTGCTGGGATGGGGAGGGAATTTATTTTGAGTGCTCAATGAAGCCATCAGGAAAACTTCAGCTGTGGTGCAGGCACCTCTCAGTCTGAGCTGTGCTTTTGGATTGAGATCTCAAACTCAGTTACTCACTGCCAGAGAAATCAAGCAGGGCTCAGACCACAGTACTTTTCTACCCAGACTATATTTAAACAATTGCATGACAGTGAAAAATACCCTAAAATCTACTAATTCTGAGATTAAAATAAAAAGGAAAAAAAAAAAAAAAGGAAAAAAGAAAAAAAAAAGAGAAGAAAAGAAAGAGATCACTTAGTTTTTAACATATTATTTAGTATACTATTCAACATACTATTTCTTGCTTGTTTTACTTATGGTAGGTAAATTATTAAATCAATAGCTGATCTCTTCAGACCGAGGAAAAATGCAGAAATACCAAAAACAAAGCAAAGGAAGGGTAAAGTAGATACCAATGAGCACATACTTGTTTTCTCTCTCCCTCTGCGAGTACATGCATGCAAATACATCTAGTAAAAATATACAACATATCTAAACAGTTCTAGCAAATTTTGCTTGAAAATATCTCCACAAAATGTAATCAATTTTTTTTTAATGAGTAGATCCGTACGTTTTTTTTTTTTTTTCATTTTCATATTGATTGAAAAGTATGGAACAGCCCGAGGCATGTAACTAATATAGAGATTTCTTGTGCTCATCTGAATTTAGGATGATCCGTTTGCTGAGGTAAAGGGATAGAAAAGAAAATGAGGACTGTTTCCATTCCCTCCTTCTTAGAACAAGATTAAAATGAGATTCAATAAAGGCAGGTAATTGGTGAGGTAAAGAAGTGATAGCAAAGCATGTCCAGTTGACAATAGAAGCCAGGAGTGTAAAATTAATATTCTGTCTTGGCCTATCCTTCCTCTCTGGCTGTACTTTTAGATTATTTAAAATAACTTCTATCTTTAAATAATGGCTCCAGGAAGAATAGCAAAAGCCTTGTCCTACACACTGATATTCCCGATAAAAGCACAATTTAACAAATTATTTTTAAATTTTATTTCTGTGTTCTTATCATACTTGAATGAAAAGGGGATCAACGAGAAAGTATTTCTGTAATTCCAAATTATATTTCCTGAAGAGCAAATAGCATGGTCTGAGGTGCTTTCAGGTGACTTAAGAATGATGCATGAACATCTTTGCTACAAAAACCTAAAGACTGTTCAAAAGTCCTACAAAATTTTCCATCCAACTGCTTAATTAAAGAATGCGGGGAACATAAGTTTCCTAGAAAGAGTCAACTCATAAATATTAGTTCAGGAAAGACAAAGCAAATAATCTTACAAATATTTGCAACTACAGCTGGTTAAATAAAAGTCATGGAAATATATAAATAAAGGGGGATGGACAGAAAGACTGATGCAAATGGTACATGGAAAACAACAGTGGCCAGAGTTACCAACTAGAATGAAGCAAATAATGGGTTTTTTATTATTTCATGTTGTATATTTCGATATTATTATTATTATTATTATTATTATTATTATTATTATTAATAATAATAATAATAATAATAATAATAATAATAATCAGGCATATGCTTTTAGAAAAGACTCTTGATTTGGAACATAATGCTATGACTTGCTGCTTTGTATGGCCTGCAAAATATCTTTTCCACTGCACAAGAAGCTGAGTGCAGAAATTATATTTGTTTGGTTGGAAGACTAGTAATTTAATGTGCCAATTAGTTATAGGTGAAATTAGTATGGAAGTTTGGAGATAATGTTTTGATAATCCATTTTATGTCATCTGGCTTGAGTGGATATAATTTTGCCTTCAATAAGCGCTTGGATGTGACCGTGTTCACAGGGTTCTTGGATGAGGGAAGAGATGAGGATGTGACTCCATGTTTCAGAAGGCTTGATTTATTATTTTATTATATATATTACATTAAAACTATACTAAAAGAATAGAAGAAAGGATTTCATCAGAAGGCTGGCTAAGAATAGAATAGCAAAGAATGATAACAAAGGTTTGTGGCTCGGCTCTCTGTCCGAGCCAGCTGGGCTGTGATTGGCCATTAATTACAACCATCCAACATGGGCCAATCACAGATGCACCTGTTGCATTCCACAGCAGCAGATAATCAATGTTTGCATTTTGTTCCTGAGGCCTCCCAGCTTCTCAAGAAGAAAAAAATCCTAAAGAAAGGATTTTTCATAAAAGATGTCTGCGACACTTGGATTAGACACCATCTCAAAAGGCAAAGCGTCCAATTCACTCCTGAATTCCTAGGTGCATAGAACTGGTAAATAAAACTTCATTTGCCTTGGGAAAATCTGACATACTGGTGAGGAGAAATCTGGAGCAGTGGGTTTGTTGGCATGTGCTGTGGAATGTGAAAGTGTGAGTGGAACCAAGGGACCTTGTCCCCCAGGTCAGGCAATGCTCCAAAGTGGGAGAAGAGGTCCCTGCTTTCCCTTCTTTGGGTTTCTCTAGTGATACAACACCAAAATCTGACATTATGAAGTGCAGGAAAGACAACTGTGCTGAAGAGGGGGACGTTCAGGCAGCAGGGTTGTTGTAATGTTGCTTATGCCTCTAATGATGGCTGGTCAAAAAGAAAAATTTGTGGTGTGTCTCCTGTCATCTGAGCAAAAGGCTGAAAGTTATTGCTGTCTGTCGTTCCCCTTGAAGGACATAATGTAAATGTCACTGACTCCTTTTAAATCAACACAGCTTCTCGACTTCAGTGAAGCCAAGCTGATTTACACCAGCTGAAAATTTGGCTGATTCTTAGGAGCAGGAGCTGTGAAATCCAATGCTTGGTGGACTCAGCCCAGAGCTATCAGAAATCAGCATTGACTTTATTGGGCAGCAGCCCTGGTGAGTTATTACTGAGTGTTTTGTCTTGCTGTGTGCTGGACAGCAATCAATAATGCTCCATGACACAGACAGAAATCTTGCTGTTAACCATAAAGATTTACCATTTTCTACTGTCTTTCAGAACTCACAGGACTTCAGCTGGGTGGTGCCTTTTTGCACCTTTTAAATCACCTGCTTGCTTGGAAGCAAGACAAGATCACTCATCTCTGTGCTGGTGATTGCTTTGGATATATTGTAGTCTCACACTTAAAATATGAAATTTATTTGATTAGAAAGGATACTTTTATATATGCATACATATGTAGATAGATAAACATTCCTATTCTCTGCTTGAGAGAATTTAATAATTAGCAGATGAGAATGATACTGTACATTTTTTTTTTCATTATTAGCATTCAAATAGTGTAGCACTGATTTAATGTTCTAAGATATCTTTTTGTTCTTTGCCTTTTCCTAGGCTGACAATACAAAGTAAAATCACTTCTTAAATCTTAAAGCCTTCTGAATCTTAACTGTCTCCCATAGTTCTGAGAGGGAACGAGGATTTCTTTTTACTGAGGCATTATTGTTGAGTCTTAAAACAGCAGATAGAAGCTTGCTACAGCTTTACCCAGATGTACTTAGCTTTGACTTGTGAATTCAAACCCAGGATATTTTATAATAAAATATATATATGATTAAGATAAAGTGCATGTTTCATTTTGTTTTGGTTTATTTTTTTATTTCATGTTTTTATTACTTTGTTTATTATATGTTTTAAGACATGAATTCTGGTTCTCTACACATCCAAGGGTAATGCTGGGAGAGATTCCTTAAAAATAGGTAGTAAAATCTTTTGGGTTTTTTTTTTGTTTCTAAATTTTCAAGAGAACACAAAAAGGCATTGAAGTTATAAGTTCCTGTAAAGACTACTGTTCTGAAAAAGCTGGAGAGCCAGAATCATTATTTTATTCATGAGGAATAATCACTGTGTCATAGAGATAAGTTGCATTTTTATAAAAATCTCTGTGACCATAATGAAACTTTTCAAACAAAAGTACAGTTCTAGTAGCTTCCTCAACTCTATCTGCAGCTCACGTGCTCAGTAACTCAAAGAAAGTTATTAGGAAAGTTAAAATACATGCACACATACAGCTATGCATAAGCAATTTCCAAAGACTCTACAGCATTCAATTTTCTCCTTGATGCCTTCCTTTAATTTACCTTTCTGCTCTCTGCCAGAGACTTCCTTTTCTCTCTCACCTGCCTTGATGATACCCTTCACTAAATACTCAAGGTTTGAATACCCTTTATGACCAGTACCTAGGAAAAAAACCACTTCCCTCCTGTCCTCACCCTCCCCCAAAGAGTTTCTTCAAACACATTTAGTTTACTCCAGCAGTGTAACTCTTGTCCTCCCAAAAGAGCTGGATTTTTTTTTCCATCTCAACTGTAAGAAAAACACTTCTGGAGAGGAAATTCTCTATGCAAACATGAAGACAAAATAAGTAGTTTGTTTTACACATTTAAGCTGAAAACATAGCTGTAGGGAAAAGACAATAGAGAACTACACCATTTATTTCCTTGTCCTTTTTCTGGTAATGCTAGAGAGAGGTAAATATACCATTAATCCTCCTATTCTCCCTCCATCACTCACAACATTTATCCAAGCACCCTTATTCTTAGATATAAAGATATCAACAAAGGGCAATTCCAAGGGAAAAATGCAAACTCAACTAACTTTAAACCCACCTAATTAATTAATGATTCTCTAATGAATCTAATCTGTCTCTCCCTGTGGCCTCAGCTCGGTGGAGACACAGTCGCATATTTCCAGAGCATGCTTTATGTGATTTCAGTGCAGTTCCACTTGGATGATTTGCCATCCCAGAGCCAGATGCAAGATCAACAACTCCCTGAAGTCAGAAATGGGGGAAAAATATAAGTCTGTAGGAAAAATATAAGTCTGTAGGAAAGTGCATATAGAATTAGTTGGTGACATGTTGTTTCACTGATTCACATGTGAAATCCTTGTGGTTAATTGTGTGTCAGCAAATGCACGCACACATCCACCCAAAGCATTGGTAAAACTGATAGAATCACAGAATGTTTTGGGTTGAAAGGGACCATTCCAACTCCCCTGCCATGGACAGGGACACCTTTCACTAAACCAGGTTGCTCAGAGCTCCTCCATCCAGCCTGGCCTTGAGCACTTCCACGGATGGGGCATCCACAGCTTCTCTGCACAGCCTTTTCAAGTGCCTCACCACCCTCACAGGAAAGAATTGCTTCCTATTATCTAATCTAAACCTTCCCTCTTTCATTTTGAAGCTATTCCCCCTTGCCCTAAGATAGCATCTAAGAAAGCCTGGAGCAGACATGTTTGTTCTCACTGCTGCTGTCTGATAATGCTCCATGAGCCCACACCTTATATAAGAAAAACACTGATATTTCATTTATTTAATGCATTCTTTTGATCCTCCAGTTTTCTGATATTTTAGATGAACTTCTGAATTTGATGTTTATAAGAGATGGTAAAATTTAAATGGTTGGTGGGAGTCTTCATCAAGGATCTGAGTGCAGGATCTGAGCTTCAGGAAAGTATCAGTTCTCCCCCTCTGTGTACTGCTGGAAGAGTTCAGTAGCTCCCAGGAGAACTCTGTGAAGCTTGTTTGACACAGTTTTGATTTTTGATCCTTATCAATTTAGTTCTTGCTGCCTTTATTAATATTGCCATGCTGTTCCAGTGTTGCTCACATTTCCCAAATTACCTCGTTGGGACCACAAACTCCAGGGTGGATTTCTGGTCAGCCAGCAGAAACCAGTTACATGTGATCAGATTGACCCCAGTCGGACCCAAACAGCTGAGACCAAAGTGAGATTACCAGAATCCTGTTGCTGAAATGCTGAATCCTCCAGCTCTTCCCTCTTGTATTTGATGCATTAAAAAATAAATAAATAAATACAATCCCTGGTAAGCGTTTTTGATGTTGGGAAATGTCTGAGCTATTTACCAACTGCCTTTCTTGGCTGGCTTGGGAATCCTGATCTTCAGTCTGGACAGAGATTAGCTTTGTGTGTGCTGCTGGGGTTTTGGCTTTGTTTCTTTAGGGGGGTTATTTGGGGTTTTGTTTTATTTTGTTTTGGTTTGGTTCGGGTTTTTTGTGGGTTTTTTTTATGCGCTCAGTTTGGGTTTTGGATTTTTTGGGTTTTTTTTTGTTTGATTGGTTTTTTTTTGGTTTTTTTTTTTTTTTATTTTTTGGTGGGGGGTCATGAGTTTGGCGTTTTTTTGTTAGTAGTGGAGTGGTGTGGAGTTCTTTTTTGTTGTTTCCTTGTCTTGTTATGTGTGGGTTTCTTTAATTCCACTCAGGGACTGTTGGCTCATCCCGCAGTGCCCTCTGGTGGGAAATGAGTCGGTTCTGCATCCTTGGGGATGTTCCTCCTCCCTGGAGGTTGCAGACACGGGTCCCTGTGCCTGCTCTGGGGAGAAGGAGAGGGTCAGTGGGTCAGCTCTGCTCAGCTCGCTCCAGCTCAAAAAAAGTTGATAAAACCATCAGGAAATAGAATGGATTTCTCTCTTGTCACAGACATGTTTTATGAAAAATCCTTTCCTTAGGATTTTTCCATCCTGAGAAGCTGGGAGGCCTCAGGAACAAAATGCAAACATTGATTATCTGCTGCTGTGGAATGCAACAGGTGCATCTGTGACTGGCCCATGTTGGATGTTTGTAATTAATGGCCAATCACAGCCCAGCTGGCTCGGACAGAGAGCCGAGCCACAAACCTTTGTTATCATTCTTTGCTATTCTATTCTTAGCCAGCCTTCTGAGGAAATCCTTTCTTCTATTCTTTTAGTGTCGTTTTAATGTAATATATATCATAAAATAATAAATCAAGCCTTGTGAAACATGGAGTCAGATCCTCGTCTCTTCCCTCATCCTGAGACCCCTGTGAACACCGTCACATTCTGAGTCCTGAGTACTAAAAAGTGCAACCAAAGTGATGGCCTCTGTACCAAAAGCCTTTAGAAGGCACAGTAAGAAATTTTTGTTGGCACAGTCTTTTCATTCTATCCTAGTTTATTTTTAATTATTGACGTGATTAATTAATGACCTCCATAAATGACATTCCAAAGTGACGACTTTTCAGTCTCAATAGATCCATGCCAGTGCATCTCAGCCTCCAGGAACTTTTCACACACCAAAAAAATAAAGCAATATATTCCCCAATGTATGGTTTACAAGTCATGAGTTGCTAAGGATAATCTTAGAGATTATTCCTCTCAAAGAGGAATTCTGTGTTCTCAGTAGAAATAGCATCTGCAAGCCACAGCTGCTTGTCAGACATCTCACCCTCTGCTCTCAACCCTGCACAACTTCTTGTTTGTATTCTGCTTTGTGATTTTAAGATTTTATTTTCCCATGTGATCTGTATCACATTATTCCATACTGCAGGAGGAAATTCCCTCAAGGACATTTTTTCCTGAACGTTCTCTAATACAGAGCACAGGGAAATTTCAAGTACTCTAATGTATATGTGCATCTTTTTGGGTTTTCTTCAGGCTTCTTGTCCAGGAATACTTATTCTTGCTTGAAATAATAATAATTTCCCTCCACCAAATATTTAATTATAGAGTTGATTTTTTAACAGAGAAGCACAAATAATGTAAAAACGAGTACTGATTGTTTTCATTATTTCTTTTCAGCTATGGGATAGCTTCAGAACAGTTCAGAATCTTTCTGATTTATAAAACAGAGGTGGGAGCACTTATCTGGAAATAATGAACATTTTATAAATAATATGAATAAGGATTTCACTGGGGAAGACTACCTTGCTGCTGAACAGAAATGTCTCTGGATATACAGATCTATATATTTTGTTTATATTACTTTAAAATATTATTATAATGTATTATATTATATAAATTATAATATAATTTATATTATATTATATTATATTATATTATATTATATTATATTATATTATATTATATTATATTACATTATATTATATTATATTAATTATAATATAATTTATATTTTGTTTATACTACTTATGTTATATTTGTTGCATTTATTATATACAGCCTGTTTGGAGGGGCTGTTGTTCATATAGAATAAAAGAGAGCAGGCACTGAAGCTGTAATCATCAGCCCATAACTAATGATTTTGGAGGCAGAAAGGTGTGGCCTCCACGATGCTTTTTTTTCCTATGAAAAGGCTCAAAGGCAAAAGCTTCATCCACACACAGGAAAGGAGTATTTTTTACTGTTATATTGTTTTGCAACCTCAATGTCTTTTTCCCAGCTCTAACAGGCACTACATTAGTGCTGGAAAGGGGAGGATTGTTTATCTTTTGGCAGTCAGGAGCCTATCAAAAGCATGAAATTGCTATTTTGAAAGGGCATTTAAAAAAGAAACTTCTCATCTTGCTACATCCTTTAAAATATTTGTCTTTTAAAGTTCCCTTTTTGAGCATGGATGATCTGTCTGTGCTTTAGCACCGAGCCTTCCCCATCCTGGACTTTTGGAGACAAAATGAAACATGTTTGAATAAAAGAAGAAGCAGTTTAGACTGGAAAAGTTTTATCACTGCCAGCCACTGGCAGATATTAAGGTGTCAGGAATTCTAGAATAAATCTGAGGAAGATGTAAGCAGGCAGGGGAAGGGGTCACAGGTAGATGATAAAGCAATGGTGGCAGGCTGAGCAATAGAAAACATGCTGGGGCATTGCCTTCTCCTCTCTACTCTCTCCAAGAGTGAGTGGTGTGTGTGCGTCTCTAGAAAATAATTTACTTTATAAATAAAATGATTTTTTAAATAACACAGCTAGTAATTCAAAGCTATTCTAATTATTGTTAAACAACATTTGTATTTTCTGTGATATTA
Organism: Melospiza georgiana; assembly: GCF_028018845.1. Lineage (NCBI taxonomy): Eukaryota > Metazoa > Chordata > Aves > Passeriformes > Passerellidae > Melospiza > Melospiza georgiana. The sequence continues at coordinate 39,159,619 of NC_080434.1, read as the reverse complement.
GATGACCCTATCATCTAGAATATCTTTAGAAATAATGAAACTTATTTCTTCACATCCTTTACTTGTCATTTATATTGAAGGTTATTTTCACAGAATTTGGCAGGTCTGTGAGCAGTTCTCTTGTCTTTGTGTGGCAGGATTTTGGGATCAGAGTGGGGGCTATCTTCTGTGAGATACTGCCAGAAGCTTCCCTCATGTCCAAAGGTGTTAAAGGGAGTAAGCCAAAAATTCAGGAGTGATGCAAAGCTCAGGAAGAAGGGAGGAATGGAAGAAAGCTGGTTTAAGTTTCAATTTTCTCACTATTCCCCTTTGATTTGATTGCTAATAAATTAAACTATTTTCTCCCAACTGAGTTTGTTTTTCCCATGACGAGAATTGGTAATGGATCTCTCCCTATCCTTATCTCAACCCTGTTATATTTTCTTCCTGTTGTCCAGCTGAGGAGAGGATGACAGAGTGGATTTGGTGGGTACTCAGCATCCAGACCACACAATCCCTGCACAGATCTCCACTGCTTCAGTATCATCCCCACAGCAACTGCATTTATTTACTCTTAATAGGAATTATTCATTAAAATTTGGAAGACTGTTCAGGTCAGCTCACCAAGTGTGCCAGGATCACTAAAAACCTCATTACCCTTAATCATATTCACTCTTTTCTTTTTTCTTTTGCTTTCTTCTGTGAAAAAATGTTTTTAGACACTCATGTCAGAGCTGCCACTGGACCAGATGAGGAGCCTGATCATTTGCTTTCTCTGAAAAGCTTTTGAGAGCTCTCTGTGACACCAAAAAAAAAAAGGGAGAAATCATCTCATCTCCATTTCCAAGAGCTGCTAATTACATACAGCATATTAAATCAAGTCCACTTGGGAAAGACTTCCCTAATTAATTAATTTATTAGCAATAAGGCAGTAGAGGGAGATATGATTATCAAGAGATATGATTATCATACCTTTGGGACACTGCATGGCAAAGCTTTGCTTCATCTTTTCCATGGCTGTGGTTTACCACTTCCATGTGGTTTTGATAAATAACCTATAGATCTACTGAACAGGATTACACTTGGTAGTGAACTTTTTTCCTTAGAACAAAGCAACTGTAATCAGAAATTAAACAAGTGATTTGTAGTCTGCTTGAGTGTAATAACTGGGGGAAATCATGTCATAGAATCTGGCCTCTTATAAGTTGTACTGCTGCAGAATAGACACAGATGGATACCAGGAGAAAAAAATTGAGAAAATACCCTTCTGGTTTTGGCATTTTTCCTGACACATTACTTTTTCTGGCAACATGAAAAACAAATTACTTCAAATTAATTATTTAAGTAAATAGTTTCTGACAGCTTTTCTATTAGATGACCACATTTCTTACAAGTTTGAAACACAAAGGAAATCTTTGCTCAGTAGTGCTCTATTCATGTGGGGTTTGAATTTTCTTGTACTGTATCTTTTCCAGAATCTGCGTGGGCTGAGGAAAAGCCAGGATGCTGATCTGCCTCTGCACAAATCTCAGCTTTGCATCAGTTTATTTTGCAGTGTGATACATCCATCTACTGAAGAGACACAGCAATACAGTGCCTTTAAAACTGCTCAGCATAATTCCTCCACAGGAGAGTTACATTGTTAGATTAGGTGCTCAAGAGTTATCGAATCTGGGGAAATCTTGGCATAAAAAAGTGCATCTCTTAAGAAAGCCTTGAGGCAACTGAGCATTAGATGTTCCTACCCATGACAGGGTGTTTGGAATGAGATGATCTTTAAGGTCTCTTCCACCCAAAACCGTTCTTTGATTTAACATGAACACAAGAAGCAATAAATCTGGCTGTGCTTAAAATCAGTCGGTTTTGACTTATTTTGGGTTTTTTTGCCTTACTGAAAGTTGTTTCCTTTATAGGTTGAATAATCTATGAACTAAAGTAAATTCATTAAGCATTTAAATGTTTCATATTCGATGCTGGCTAGGGGGGTTATTTACAGATGTGAACAAGACAGGGCTGCTGTGGAACGGGCCTTGAGCTGTTTTATTTTCCAGCATCATTCTCATTCCATGGTTATGACAATGGGAAGATGCCAGCAGCTCACATCCCAGGCAGCAGACAAAGAACTTAATGTTACAACTCACTTTATAAGATTTTTGCCCAATCACAAAAGCAAAAGCACATTGACAGTAGTTCTATCCAACCACTATAAACACAGGTACCTTTGGTTGAAACAATGCTTGTTTATTTCAAATACAATACCTGCTTGTGAGCCTTAAACACAATGCACAGAGCTCCATTATTAAGCTCCAACCTTCCTAATATCTTGCTAGATAAACTCTTCTGTAGCTTAGAGAGTTATTCTAGACAAGCATTAATACACAGACCATTGTTCTATTTGCCCTTGCTTTTTCTACAGTTTAAATAATTTTTCTGCTGACCAATCTCATGGCTGCTGCTCAGCTCTGATCACAGTTCTGCTGTCTCTGAGGCCTGCCTTTTGCAGCTTTCCCCAAAACCCTCTGATTTTCCCTCTAATTTTGTGGATTCCCACACGCATTCACCAAAATCAGTTCAAATTTCACCACGAGAATCATTTTAGAACACAGGAACTTTCTTACCCACCTCATTCAGCACTCCCCCTGAACCAAAATTGTTTCCCTGCTCTCTTCCTTTGTTTTCTAGTGTGACAGAAGGGCTGAAGTTTCCACCCTACGGTGAAGCAACTGCGCCACCCCACATCCACAGCAGCACAGACAAAGCTCAGCTCTCCTCTCGCTGCTGCTACAACACCAAACCTCTGGTGTCACTTGCTTCCTCCCTCTCTGCTCCACTTACTTTTCTCTCCCTCTGCTTTTTGCACTGACAAAGTCCCTTCTTTCTTCCACTACAGACCCCCTATTGTCCTGACAATGAGAGAGATTGTGTCTGCTACAGGAGAGGTGCACGACCTGCTCCGCCTCTGCTCCCAGCAGTTGGTGAGTGAGCAGCTCCAGCGCAGAAGGGTGGGATACCCAAACTGAGATATTCTGCCTCTTATCCTCTCTGTTCTCCCCTCCCACTCCAGTTTTCTTTGTGTTTGTAAGTCTTTCAGCGCTCTGTGATTTTCAAGACCCTATGCCAGCACTTGATCTCTTTGTTATGCTTCTGGAGAAATCCAGCTCCTTCAAGTTCCAGCTGCTTTTTGAGAGGTTAGAAAATACAGATTTCACCCCAGTCTTTCCTCCATCCTTTTCTACTTGCCAAGTGAAGGTGTAAAGGAGTTCTGCAAGCCTTTAACAAGCCATTTATTCAGGGATACTCATATGGATGTCAATTCCTGGCCTCTTAAGCACAAGGAGAATGAGGAAAAGGAAGTGAAAAATGATCATAAAACAGGGGGAAAAGCAAAAAAATGAACTATAACTCATCAACTGTATTAACAGAGGTCAACTAAACCAACAAGATGTCAGCAGAGTAGTTCTCCTTGTGTGCTTTAATTAAATCAAATGATCCTCAAAAGTGACATCACCACAACAAAAAGTCAGATTTATTGCTGGTCATTTAATACTTCAGCTCCCATATTGTCAGGTAAAGGATTTAGGAGTCATCCACTTCCTACCTTTGGATCTAATTAGTTGGATCTGCTCTGTCCTATTTGCCCTGTTGGCTTAAGCAGAAAGGAGGCAACAGGAGGCAAATAAACTTCTAACTTTGAGTTCGACTTTTTTTTCCTAGAGTATAATTGAGTCTCAAGAGGGATTCAATGCTGCACAGCCCACAGGAGGAGATCAGGCATCTCCTGAAGATTTCTGACTTCAGCAGGAACAATGCTAAAATATTACAGTAATTTTGAAAACTGTCATGACTTCTTGCTCCAAATGAAATTCTGAAGCATCTCTCCTTTACTTCTGCTTTTGTTTCAAGTGCCCCAGATGAAAGCTGAAAGTGTGTCTGCAGCACTGCAGAGAGGCAGAAGGTTCTGAAAATGACATCCAGGCACCATGAAATTACAGTCTTCAGAGCCTATCAGCAAGAAGATAATTACATATAATTTCTCACTCTAGTTACAGTTTTGGTGATGCCAAAGAGGTGTCAGACTTGGAATATTGCCTTTTGTGGTTTGTACTATTTTGCTGTACTACTTTGACCTTTTTAATGTGCTGCATTTTGGTAGGATGGACACTCCAGCCTTCCTGCTAAGAGTAAATTATCAAGGGACACAAGTGGCAAAGAAGAAGTTGCACAGAAACATTTCCATGTGAGTAGTTTTACACATGAATATGGGCTGGGGAGAGGGAGAAAGGTGAAGATTCAGCAGAACTTGGTTCCTTCACACTGCTGGGTTTTTCCTCATTTCTATCAGCTGAACACGGCTGGAAACCAGGAGTTGGTAGCTATATGTGTGCTCTTCTACATCTTTTCTGTCTTTCTAATTCCCTCTTCTTGGCATTTTAGACTTACTTAAAAGCAAAGAGGCTTAGAGTTTGTGGAGCTGAATAGGCCAAATCAATGCTTTGGGATGTGTTTTGGTTGAATGCTGCTCTAAACCTGACCTGAACTAGCCAAAGGGGATATTCCATGCCACAGAGCATGATGCTATGATGCTCAGTGCTTAAAACAGGCAGGTTCACCTGAAAGTCAGGGCTGGGCTGAGCATCAGTGAGTGGGTGGTGAGAGAAAAATCTCATTTTTGCATCACTTTTCTGTCCTGGGTGTTATTTTTCTCTCTCATTCTCATTAAAACAAAAAAAAACAAAAAAAAAAAAAAAAAAAAAAAAAAAAAAGGAAATGCAAAACAGAACAAAAAAAAAAAAAAAAAAAAAAAACAAAAACAAAACAACCCCCCCCAAAAAAAAAATATCCCAACAAACAAAGAAACAAAAAAACCCAAAACAAAACAAAACAAAACAAAAAAGAAAAAAAAGAAAAATACCCTGACAACACCTTATGGTAATAATAGTTGCAATAGCAATAACAATAATAATGACAATAACGTGATTTATAGTAATGGAATAAAACTCTTTATTTTACTTCTCAAACTGTTCTCATCTCATTCCATAAGTTTTAACTGTTTTCTTATTCTGCTCCCCATTCTGTGGAGAGGACTGAATGAGCAGCTGGGTGTTGCTGGGTGGCTGGCTGGGTTCAAGCCACAGCAGAGAGGTGTGATAGCTGCACAAACAGGATGTTTCAGGATAGCACTCATCAGGGACAGATCCATTTCCTCCAGCCTGTTTGCCAGATTTTCAGTGCCCAACAAAGACACCTGCTCAGATCCCCAGCTCATCTGCCAAAGCGCCATCCAGCTGCCTTTAGATGGGCATGTGCCTGCTGAGAGCAGAGCTCTTCAGCTGTGCATCACCAGGAGTCCAGCTCAAGTGCTGTGAACACGCATCCTGCAGCAGCAGGGATGTCTCCAGGGTTCCCCAGAACACGCCTTGCAGTGCTGGAGCTCTCTGCAGAGCCTGTCTGGAGCTCTCTGATGTGCTGAGAGGGGCAGGCAGGATGTGCAGGATGGCTCACATGTACTGATTGCCCACAGCTATCAGTGGGCAGCTGCTGGCAAGCTCCTACAGACTGTGTGGGAATCCACAAACCCAGAGGGTTTTGGGAGAGCTGCAAGATGCAGGCTCAGAGACAGCAGAACTGTGATCAGAGCTAAGCAGCAGCCATGAGATTGGTCAGCAGAGAAATTATTTAAAAAGTAGAAAAGCAAGGACAAATAGAACAATGGTCTGTGTATTCATGATTGGATATAATAACTCTCAAAGCTACAGAAAAGTTTATCTAGTAAGATATTAGGAAGGGTAAAGCTTAATAATGGAGCTCTGTGCATTGTGTTTAATGCTCACAAGCAGGTATTGTATTTGAAATAAACAAACATTGTTTTAACCAAAGGTACCTGTGCTTATAGTGGTTGGATAGAACTACTGTCAATGTGCTTTTGCTTTGTGTGATTGGGCAAAAAACTTATAAAGTGAGTTGTAACATTGAGTTCTTGGTCTGCTGCCTGGGATGTGAGCTGGTGGCATCTTCCCATTGTCATAACCATGTAATGAGAGTGATGCTGGAAAATAAAACAGCTCAAGGCAGTTCCACAGCAGCCCCGTCCCGTTTGCCACCCAGACTGGCTGGCATCAGTCTGCTGTTCCAGTGTGCTGTGCTTCTGTGCCTCCCTGAAAACAACATTTCTCTACACCCAGGTCAGATACAGTCTGACAGGTCGTGGGAGCTCTAGGAAGGACACAGACTGGGATGGGGACTGATTGGCACAATCCATGTCCTACTTAGGGAATTTTAAGTACCTGCTTGTGAGCCCTTGTCTCAGGTGTAAGATGCATCCGCCTAAATGCTGTTCAGTTACAACTTCTATTGCTGTGCCTACAAAATGGAAATAGCAACATTAGTCTGAAACTTGTATAACACAGTGCAATCTGTCCAGCAGGGTAAGTGAAGCGTGTTTACTGTATTTTGCAGTGTTGTGGATACACAGTGTAAGTCAGTTTTAATTTCTTTAAAGGGGATGAAAATTTGTCACAGATTCCTCATTTTTTTTTTTATTAGCTATCGAGTTTTTCCTAGTCTGCTTTTCCCAGTTCTGATTTTTCCAGTTTCCTTGTAAATAACTCCTTAGATAAGTAATATATATATATATATATATACACATACATACATATACATATACATACATACATATACATATACATACATACATATACATAGACATGTACATATAATTAAATTATCTAATTATAAATTATCTGATATATTAAACTTATTATAAATTCTAATCTTATATCTAATTATATATTATCTCATATAATATATGTTTTATATATATAATTAACTTATCTAACTTATATATATGTTAGATAAGTTAGATAAGTTATATATATAGATAATATTATATAATGTAATTATATATAATATATGACATATATATATTAATACTATAATTATATATATGATAGTATATGTAATATATAAATATATTATATAATATTATCTACATTTTGATGTTTTATATATATAGATAATATTATATAATATAATTATATAATATATATTATAATATTTTAATTATATATATAATGGTGTATATATATATTATATAATTTTTTATTATGGAGGAGTTATAACTTATCTATATTTATATATATGTAGATATAGATAAGTTATAACTCCTCCATAATCAAAAATACTAAAAATTTTGGATACTAATGTATCCAAAAATACTAATGGGCTCTCTTGATGAGAGGTGGGTGGTGGGGATAGTTCAGATCTTCACTTTTGCATATTTGATACTGTTCATGTTTCTTAACTATTTATTAGAATATGAATTCATGTTATAGAATTAATACATTAAAGGCCTGCATTAGCCATATGGAAAAGCTAGCAAAAATGAAATATAACATCTTGAATTGGGTTTCTTTTGCCCATGGCAGCGTTTGATGAGTGAGCTTTCCCAAGCTTCAGCTCATGAACCTTTTGCTGCATTTTCCCTCCCCTCTCCAGCTGCAGAGGGAAGTGAGAGAGTGGCTTTGGTGGGTGCCTGGAATCCAGCCAGTGTCAACAGACCACACATGTACTTTACCCCAGTTTATACAGAATAATGTCTTCCAAGAAGAAACAGATTACATTTTTATGCAAACAAAGTCCAGACTTAAGTGATTTACAAAGGTATTTGAGACACTGTCAGAAGATTTCAGACTCTTAATTAATTCCTTGTAGCAGAATCTCTCAATTGCCTTCCATTGCAGCTATCTGAAAATATTTCATAGTTTTTCAGCTTACTTGTAGGAAATTTATTATCCACCTGTGATTTAATACCAGTTTGAAAAAGAAGCTATGCAGCAAGAAAAAGTTTAGGATAGTAATTTTCCTTATCACCTTTAATTTTCTCTGGAAATTATTATAAGCACTTTTATCTGAAGTGAAATCTTCAGCCAAGCTTTTTGAACCTGTTACAAAATGTAATTTAGGTAAGTTCCGTGATCTGGTTCATTAAATGATACTCCTATCATTTTGTCAACCAGAGTATTTAAGTTTGTGTTTTCTGGGCAGAAAACAAGTTACTGGATGAAGACCACAAACCTGTGTAGAAGGAGGATTTTAAATCATGATGTGACAATTTCATGTGGATGTAGAGCACAGGGAAGGAGAAGGTGCAGATTTGTGTGGTTTTGTGTTTTGAATAGATCTTTGAGTTTAATTTTACCCATGCACCCCATGCTCCTTCTGGCATCTGACATACCTGACAGGCTGATACTAATTTGGAGTTATGCAGGTGCTTGGAGATCCTGGGAGTCATATCTTAAAGATGGTGTCATTATTTGAAGTTTATATAAAGCTGGAATGGAAACAAATTTATTAACCTTTCAGCTCTCTGTGAATGTTTTAGATTTACTGTTACAGAACTTTGTACAAAGGGGTTTATTTCAGGTTAGTTTCATCCTTGGTATGCCTCAAGATATAAAACTGAAGCCCCAGATGATGATGCTTCCAGTTTCCTTTCAGCCTCTGAATCAGCCACTGGATTGTTTGGGTGCTTGCTTCAGCTGAAAAGAGGAGGAAATTGAAATCCAGAGTTTCCATCTTGAATTCAGGGCTGGTAAATAGACAATATAGAATTGCAGGTAATGTAGCATTGCAGTAGTAATAGCATTGCTATTACTACTATTATTACCATAAGGAGGTTTTGTTTGTTTGTTTGTTTTCTTTTTTTTTTTTTTTTTTAATGAGAATGAGAGAGAAGAATAAAACCCAGGACAGATAAGTGATGCACAATAAAATCATATTTTTTACATAATTTTTACATTCCAGTGACCACTCCTCATGTTGCCTTTTCTGAACAATGCTCTGAAATTTTTGCGCAGGGCTTTGGGCAGAGACCATGTATTTTGTTCAGGTCTCTGCATTCTGCTTTAGGAGGAAAAATTCCTCTTTTATGGGTTTCATAAAATTCATTCTCACATTGTCCAAGAATCTTTGCCAGATTAACTCTTTGGTTCCTTACACCCAAAAGTAAGATGGTGTTCAGAGTGTTTATTTACTCATTTCAACTGTGACTCCTTAAAAATTTAAAAGGCATTGAATCTCTTTAGTGTTTTCAAGAGCCTGATGGGGTAAACACATTGCAAATCTCCAATATTTAACTCTCCAATGTTCTGTACCTTTCAATTATGTCTGGGTGTGACAGTAGATGAACAGAAGAAACAGGGTTTAGCATGTCTTTTGTGGGAAGCATGATTATGCATAACAACATCCAAGTGTTACTAAAGGGCATAAAGAGAAATTCCATGCCTTGGACTGCATGTGAACACTTTGCAGAAAATTTCTTCTGAGTGATGCAAATCACACCGTTGGTGCTTGATTTCCCCCAAGAAACTTCTGCAACAGCAAAGAGCTGCCAGCCTGGTTGACTTTGTCACTCTTTTTTTGTGGCTTTCTAAAAGTCAAATCTGGGACTGCTTGCCAACCCTTGTGTTGGAAGAGGCTTGAGTGACTGGAAAAGAATTTCAAGTTGCATGGAGAATATTCAATGCTTTCTAGATTTAAGAATTCCAACCCCAAATGCTCCACATTCAGCAGCTTTAATTCACCTGACAATTGCAGTAATTGGGCAAGGCGACACTGTTTACTCCACACTAAAACCAAAGTTTCCTTTATTGTAAGAAAATCTGTGATGAACTTTGAATGGCTATTTTGATTGGGTCTTTCTTGAGTCTCACAGCTTTCCAAAGCTTTTATTGCCATCCTACGTTTAAAACTTTAGGAAAATTGCTTCAGATAATTTTTTTGAATGCAAGCTGACAAGTACGTTTTTTAAACACCTGAATTTAAAAAGTAAAAATTTTCTCACAGTTTCTTCAGGAACATTTAATAAGTTGCTTCACTTTACTGAGTCCTTATAGAAGTCTCCACCTTTAGGAAAGGTTTTCTTGTTCTCATTAGTAAATATTTTGCGCAAAGGCAGGATGCCTGCCATAGATGTCTGTATCTGTGATTTATGTGTCTGTTTTCAGGAAGATGTAAGCGACTCAAAACTGAGTTAAAATGAAAACATGTAATTTTTCATATAAATTAAATTTCTTATTCAGTGAAAAATATGGCCCTAATTCTGCCTCCAGATGTTGATGTCAGCAGAATTAGAACATAAACCTCGTAAACGGGTCTGTGAGGAAGGCGAAAATGACTAGCTATCTACTTGAAATTCTTTTAGATTTTCAACTTTGGAGATATGGGTGTTTTTTTCCTCCCTGGATATATATCTACACCCCTATGTGAAAGATAAGGATATGTGTGATTTGCTGCTCTTCTCAGTATTTTGCACCAGCTGTCATAATCCCCTATTTCCTATTAAAAAAAAGAAGTATATTTATCTGTAATTTGCTTTATTTTTTACTAAAAAGAGGGGCTGTCATTAATTACCATTTTAATAACTATAGATATTTCTGGTAATGACATGTTTTCTTTGCTGTCATATACTCTTAGAGGAAAAATACTAATTCATAAGTACTCAGTCTTCTGAATTCATTTCCATCAAAAAACATCAGTGCTTTAGCTATTTAGAGCGCTGGTAAAATAATTACAGATCCTACTCATAAAAAAACAAATGACAGAAATATTTATTATTAACAAAGTGCTTATGTCGTCATAGCCATGCTTTGGATCTGTGAGGAGACACTCAATATGAGAAAGCTGCAAACTAAAACCTGAAGAAATTATGCAGGAAATGGAGGAGGTTGAAATAGTAGGCTTCAGTTTCCACTAGAAATAGATATAAATTGGGCAAAACATCCTAAATCTCTAGAAATGCCATTCCTTTGAGGATTCAATCTGTTGAACTGCGCCCTCGTGATCCAAGGACGATTTTAAAGTCGTACCCACTCTACATGCTAAAATCTGCCTCAAGGGGCTCTCAGCATAACCTAACCTCTTCTCTTTCATTTCTGCAGAAAGATCAAGAGTGCCACAGATACGCTAGATATTTCCTACCAATTCAAACTACCCAAGGCTGCCTGAGAATCTTGAAAAGGTCTTTCTGTCCAACAAATTACACCAGAGCCCTTCGATGCACAACTGTTGAAGTTTAATATTCAAGATGTTACGCAATTTTTATTCTAAGAAGAATCACCTACAAGCCTAAGAAGAATACCTACAAGCCTTGGATGAGGTTAAATCTCAGCAGTGTCAGGAGGAAGTTCTGGAGGTCAGGAATGGCTGAAGTGACACGGGGACACAGCTGCCTGTGGTGAATTTGTTTAGTGCCACAGAAGGGACTCCATTTCCTGGTTCAGTGCAGTGCTTCAAGGACAGGAGTTGCCTGTGAAATACACGAACTCTTACCCATCACAAATTATTACCTATGTGGAAAAATGTCTTCCCAAAAAGCAGGGGGGCATTGCCTCTGGCCTGCTTACCTGGAGAAGATGTCTCCATCCCTACCCCACACCCCTGTAAATTATAGAGGTTTTCTCATGCTGCTGAGTCATTCCAGCTGATGCCAGGGAAAATGTGATTTCTTGCCATCACTGTATCCAGCAGAGGGGTGACTCTTGTTGTCTTCCTGATGTTCTGAGTGTGAATCCAAGCACACAGAAAAGGCCCTGATTTTCAGTGACATCCCTTTTTATTTCTCATCAGTGCTTGTGCATGCCTGCACACACCTGCACCCACAGAGCCAAGGCAAAAGGACTGAAGGAAATCTGTGCACGCTCAAAAAAGTTGTGGGAACATTTTCTCCAAGGTTTTAATTATATTACCAAGTTTGTTTGTAGTGATAAAATGTGGGGCTCATCTTAAAGAGCAGAGTTCACAGCTCAAGCTTTTAAAGTCACAGGGGAATGACTGCTGAGCCAAAGCAGCTGATTATTAAACATTCATCCTGCCTCCTGCCCACAAACAGAATATCTGATGGCTTAGTTTGCTGGTTAGTGCACAGTGGCAGTCAGCTTCCACATGTCTGCCTGAACAGAAACTTGAAACAAAGGTCCTGAGAATTCTTCAGAAATTCAGGAGGCAGTGTGAGATGTGGGATATGAAATAGATGGTTTTGGCATGAGGGCCAGCTTGGATGGGCTCTAGCAGCTAAGGGTGGAGAGCTAGGTAGAAGAGATATGCAAGGCAAGGAGTCAGATACCGCCAGTGTTCCACAAGCCTGCTCATTGCATCCCAAAATTTATCCAGCCATCCATCTAAATCTGATGATTCACTCGCTTATGACCAAGTGATTTGGGTGTTGGTTTGCAAACAGGAAGTTATTAATAGTGTTAAGACATTACTGATGCTATAGTAATTTAGATGAACATGAATATTTAGAATCTTCACAGTTTGTTTTTCTTCTTATGAAACTATTTTTTAATGCAAAACAAACATAATTTTTTCATAATGAAGCTTCATGAGAATTTTTTTTTTCTTGAAATATTTGGTTGGATTAACATATACATTCATTGAACAAATATTTTGTATTTATATGTGTTTGCAATAAGGCAGCCTAGAAAAATTCTGAAGACAGAAAAAAACATAAGGAATAAATATTTGCTGACAGTTTGGGTTTTGTTGCTATTTTATGAAGAGAAATTATCGACTCCATTGCAAAAAATCACAGAGTGGTCAGCAACTTGGTAATTGTTAAACTTTTTTTTTTTTTGTTTTTGCTTTTGTGATGTTATTCTCCGCTATGAAAGTGTGAAAGTTTGGATGTGGCTGCTCAGAGCTTGCCAAATAATGTGTAAGATTGATACAGTTTCTGTGCTAGTGATAGATTACCTGTGCTTGACTTTATAGACTGACACTATCAATGAAGAAATTTGGAAGCTGTCTCTGAAGGAACAAACAAGACGTGGGTTTAAATTCAGAAGGGGAAAAATGCAGAAAAGTGTTAGAGAGAGGAGAAAAGTAAAAGATTTACAAAGACAGCCATAAGAATTCTCCTCTTTCCGGCCTGCTTTATGAATTTCTGAAATTTAATGCAAATTTATTGGACTATTATACAGCTAAACCTAGGTGGTCATCCTGCCATGGAATATTCTTCTCATAACATCTTATGTCAGGCTTACAGCTTTACAAATATTAATTATTCATTTAGGAAAAAAAAAGGATATATCTATTTTGTCACAATCAATAAATATATAAATAAGCAGTTTTATTCAGTTCAGTATAAATTAGACTTTAAATTAACCTTTTAAAAGTAAAATGCTCTCCATTATTGTAGGTAACAACTTGTCTGAACTGTCCAGAATGACTAATGAATGAGATAACAGAAATGCCTATCAATCCTTCATTGTGCTCAGCATAAAAGTTTTTTTTTTCCCTGAAGTCCCACAATAGCACCATATTTGATTTGAATATTAATGTTGAACTCTGAAATTATTAATTTCCAAAGAAATTTTCTTCATTTGATATTGTTAGATAATTCACATAGAAAGATAATGGAGTATAAAATATAATGAACAGCACCAGCCTAATAAATTATGTAGTAAGACATCAGAAAAGGTAAATACATTTACTTTTCATTTCATTTTCACGGCACATTTACCCATGTGAGACTGAAAATAATTTTATTATATGCTGGTCTTATTTATATATATAATTTAAGAAATTATCAATAAGCTCCTTCATACTTGAGCCTCTTGTCTGAATGCAACAGAACCATTCTGCCCATGTACCTGCTGTATTTTATTTATTTATTTGGACACCAATCAATAAATTAAATAAACAAAGAAATAAATTAAACAAGTGCTATGGAGGTCTAGTGGATTAAGGAAGGCTGTAGGACATCAAGAAATTCTGGTGGGTGATAGATTGGTAAAAAGGATGCTGAGAAGTTGATGTCCATGAGTTTTGAGAGTGAATCTGACAATCTAGAGGTGAATTCCTTAAGTGGTAGCAGTTGCTTCCACACAGTTGTTTGCACTTTGTTTTTGTGACCTCATAGGGGATATATTACTCAGGTTTCAAATGTGCTCATTTTTTATGGTATTTTCTGCTTTCAAATCTGAATCACAAAAACCTTTTAACCCATTTTTATGTATTGCTTCAGATTTCCTTAAGAAAGACACCAAAGAATCCAACCAGATCAGTTTTGTGATTTGGTTTACAAAGAAATAATCTGTTATAGTTTCAGATTAATGTCATAGAGAAACACTTTAGATCAGCTCTAAATTCAAATTCCAAAGGCCTAATTATCCAGAAGCCATCAGGAGTTTGGAATGTTAGCAAAAGAAAAGTAGAAACCCCTCTATGTGGCTTTGTTCCTTCGGCCTTCCTCAAGATAATTGACATGTGATGATTTTTCAATATTTAGAATTTTCCTGAGGATGCCTGTTGGGAAGATATGTTGAGGTCTCTCAGATGTTAAATTTGTGAGTGCAAAACATACTGTTTTGTGGCTGAGGAATGGAGAATACAGTAAGAAAAGCTGGGTGTAAAATGATCCCTCCAAAGTGGTGATTCCCACAGTAATTTTTCCCATTTAAAAGCTGGCTCTGCACCTGAGATAAACGGCAGCAGTCATTTCTCAGCCCTGCCAGCCCTCTTAACCTCATTATTGAATTTGAAGGATAACAGTAAGTGCCTATCAGACCAAAACTGATTAGCAGGACAAGTCCAGATCCATCACAGGCTCCTCATGAAGAAGCAGTCTTTGGTCATTATTAGACACAAGAGTTCATATCATATTTGTGTAAAGACATTTTAACCTTTTTGTCATTCCATTATACAGACCTAAGCACTTAGATAAGGATTCTAAATCTGGATATATTCAGGACTAAAATTCTGCTCTCAAGGATTCCTCTTGAGGATGTAGAGCTTCTGATCATTTTGATCTCATCATGAAATGCTGCTCCAGTAATGGTTCCAGGTTCAAAAAATTCCAAATACTGCACATGTCATGGACTATGTTAATTGATTACATGTTAAAACAATGTCCAAAAAGAAGGAACATTAATTATGTGTAGAAATTTTGTCTACTTTTATTTACTAACCACCTGGTTTCCTGGGATTTTTACCAACTTTGGGGGCTAAACATCAATGAATATAAAAAGAAAACAAACACACAGTTAATAACAATTTCCATAAGAATGCTGAAAAATAGCAAGCCGTGTATTAATGTGCTGAAAAATGATTTAGGACAGAGCATAAATGCATCTGTTTCAACTCTTTTGCAAAGAGAACTTTGTAAAATGAACAAATTTATCTAAGTTGATGGATAATATTTCATAAAACCAGCAATTCTCCTTGCCAGAGGATACAAGCCAAATCTTTTTAACTGAAATATTGTGCAATAATAAAACTGTAGAAAGAAATTTGTGCTATATTACTATATAGTGGATAAAGGTAGAGAAAATATTTAGGGACATGCTAAGAATAAAAACCATACAGAATGAAAAAACAGCCAGAGGTCTCCTGTGTGATGAAATATTTTTCTTTCTAGGCCAGTTGAAATGAGTAATTCAGCTGAAGACACAGTGCATATTCAAATTATAGTAGCTAACAAAGCTCAGATTCTTACCTAATTATATTAATCCATTTAAAAATATAGTCCAGCTCAGATTTGCACCTCTGAGGAGGATATAGGGGTACAATCTGGCTCCTGACACTTGTAAGCTCTTCTGCAATATGGTTGGTATTTTAGTAAATTCAGATTTAATAGAAAGTAATCATTTGGTCTTAATTTATTGGTTCTTTTTACTTTTTTGATGTTCTGATTGTTTTAAGCCCTATCACATCCTACGAACAAAGTGTTTCATTCTAAGGTGCAATTGCTGAGCATGAAAAAAGTATGACTTAGTTTCTTTTAATATTACCCTTTTAGGGTGATATTTTATATATATACATATATATATATATATATATATATATATATATATATATATATTATTATTATTATTACCCTTTATTATTTATTATTTATAATATGTTGCATTATATTATATATATATAATTATATTATAAATACACATAATATTATATATTATTATGTTATAAAAATATATTATAAATAATATTATATTATATAATATATATATTATATTATATTATATTATATTATATTATATTATATTATATTATATTATATTATATTATATTATATTATATTATATTATATTATATTATATTATATTATATTTATTGATACAATCTTTTTAGGCTTTTTGCTAACATGCAAATGACAAAGGTTGCCGTGATATGTTAAAGTGAAGAAATGACATTTGTTCAAACCCAGGGGATAATATATTGAGACATCTGTGCAGTGGCTGCTTTGATAGAAGGGTTCTGGCAGTATATTCAAGTAATAGTTATGACCCTACAGGATTTCAACAAAATTTTAGGCCTTCTCATTTTGGAAATTAAAGAATAAATGTGAAATATTTTTTATTGCTCCATTATAATGTATCATACATTTCACCATGTATATGTCCATGAAATTGTGAATTAGATAACTTTATTTATAAACTGTAAATTTTACGACTTTACCTTTGGTGATTTCCATCTCTTGGATGTCTTGCTCCAAAGAAACTGAGACAGAAAATTCTTGATATATTTCTGTTTTCTAAAATTACATTGATTTGAATGATAGAGAATATTTTCCTTGTAAGTGAAAGCTCTACCTTTTCATGAAAACTGTTATATGATCAGTCAAGGCAAAAATAAGAAGTCTTAATTAAGACTTATCTAATTTCAACCTAATAAAAAAGGCAAGGATTTATAAGAACAGTATACAGATTTTCCTGGATACATTAAAACCTAAACAATAGCTTAGGGATTTTAATTTTTGTTGGGTTTTGTTACATGTTGATAGTAACTTATTATACTCTTAAATGTATTTATCTTAATAAACTTGCTAGCAAGTCACTGTAAAAAAAGCAAAGTTTTCCCCTGTTCCCTTGTTTCTTTTTGAAGATTCCAAATTTTTTTCTTCCTTAGTAATAATTACAATGCTATGATTCTATCAGGCAGTTTTATTCCAAGGTGGATCAGTGCTTGTCTTCTTGTGGAAAAAATGGCTTTTGAGGTGTTTCACAGCACGTGCTTGGGAAAGTTGACATTGGATATATGGGAATATGCACATTGACTCTTGTCTTGTTTATAGAGAATCTCACTGAACCTTTTTTTTTTTTTTTAAACTTCCCTATATGAAATTTTGATCCAGACTTTAAAAATTCTGACTTTCTGAATTACTGCATTTTTTGGAAGCCATCTCCAGTAGCTCTTTCCTTGGTTACATTGGATTGGATATATTTTTCACCATTCAGCCACAAAACTGAAAGTTTAAAACTGCTCTTGTTAGTGAGATGGAGAGCTACTCAATGAAGGAAATGACTTTATGTAAACTATATACTCTTGCACAAAGGAAATGTAAACAGACAAAAATGAAATTCTAACTGGAACAATCTAGAAAAACTTTCTCTGTTTTTATAATTATAAATCTTATAGTTCCTTTTATTCTTGCAAGCCATTTTGATTTTTTAAAGTGCTTATCGTTGGTATAATGATAACATTTGAAAATCAAAATTATTTGTGTGCCAGAGCTGCAAGCTTTCTAATGAATTCTGAATCGAGTCCAAGCTTTAATCCTAACTTTAATATTTCTAATTAATTAATCTTGGCTGTAGCAATAGCAACCTGGAATGGATGAGATTGCTGCAGAGTTCATCTACATGCAAACAAATTCATTTTTATGTCAGAAATATTCCTAAAACTGGTGTCTAATAGTTAGTAATGATTTAAATTGTGTCTACATAGAAATCATCCTAAAAGAACTATTTAATTCTCTAAGTAAGTGTAAAGCCCAAACCATCCTCAAGAGAAAGGAATTCCTCAGAACACACTCACCTTTTAACAAAAGCCAACTTCAGGTCATTTTTTGTCAGTTAATTTAGAGAACTTTGAGTCAAAACAGAGTGTGTGCTGAATGCAAAATGCAATGGAGCTCTGCTAACTCCAGTGGTTTCTGTTTGCCTTCCCGTGCTATAGCAGTAAATAATGCACTGGCAAGGTTAATCCATGGACAGGCAGGTTGCTTTTGAATGCAAAACAACCACAGGGAGATCAAAGAGACCAAAGAGTTGCCAGTTCCTCCTCTCACAGCTTCAAAATCTTGCAGACTCTCACCTGGTTTCCATAGGATGCCTGGGAGAATATCAGGCAAGCCTGGTTAAAAAAAAAAAAAAAACAAAATAATTTTGCCAAATTCCTGCCAGCTGTATTTGGACAAGCAAAGCTGAGGTACAGCAGTAAGTTTGAAGAACATAATTTTGCTAAGTGACTCCTCCCAGGCAATGCAGTTTGACCAAGCTCAGCTGAGATCAGCTGTACACGTCAAAATTTGTGTGAATTTTTACAGTGTGAATGCTGCTCCTTCAATAAATAACCTCAGCTTTAAATTAATGTTTTGCTATAAATTCCTGGATATTTTTCAGTCAATTTTTTAAAATGTGAAGATTTTCATTGAAAATACTCTTATTTTGAAAGGAAGCCAAAGCAAATCTTAAAATACCAAAGGCCCATAATAAAATTTACATGGTTTCCCCATGTGCATGTAGTACTAGAAAAGAGATGTTGGCATGCTTTAGAATAGTGACAAAATGAAAATGAAAAGGTTGGTAAAAGGCATTAAGGTTTATTCTAAAACCGTTAACATTATTTGTTTGTTTAAAATTGTATTAATTTTTTTAATTACATCAGTCCACTGGAGGAATTGTTGTATTATAAAGATATTTAAACAGTGCAATGCAATCAGTTGTATCTGTTTTGTGGCTTTAGATGATATTGGATAGAATATTTTCTCAATGAAGCTGAAGAAATTTGTCATGACTGCTAAGAGCCAAAATAAAAAACCATTATACTAAGACCATTTAAAAGAACAAAAGTAATTGCTGATTTATTCAGATTCTTTATGAGTAACTGAAATTTTCTTCAGCGAGTATCTGATAAATGTATAAAACCATTAAGCTAATAAAAATCCTACATATCAAATGTAGAATAATAATTACAGCCAGAAGCATTAAATTAATTTATTAAATTGATTAAATCTCTTCTGAATCACTTTATGTTATAATGAGTCTAGTCATGTGATTGGGTTCTCTTAAAACAATATTTTATCAGAACCATCTGCAGCAGAGCCAGGCAAGTGTTTCATCTTTAATTTTATTCTGAAAAGTTATGACAAAGAGAAATTTTTCACATGGCTCATTTGTTTTCTGTGCTTCTAGTCAGATCTTTTTTCACTGTACTGCCACACTTTCTCAAGAACCTGCTGTCCTAGAGAGCCTGAATGCAGAGGCAATGGAGATGGGAGATGTACTGAGGATAATGCTGTGTCATGCCACTGAGGGCTTTTAGGCATGACAAACCTTTACAATATTTTAAAGTGCATGCTGGCCCCAAAAGAAGTTAGTGGCAAATTTCCTCCTGGATTCCAACAGGGCCAAAAAAAAAAAAACGACTTAGCAAATTTTTCTGCCAGGTAGGAGCCTTCCACATCATCTGTGACTGATGACAAAGGAACTCAGTCTCGGCTGAGAGCCCAGCCTTGTGTTTTTATTAATGGAGTAACACTTTTAGGAAATAGGTTGTTGTCTTAGTAATATTTTCTTGAATCTTTTTCAATATGGAAATTATAGGATGGTTAGCTAGACAGGTATATGGTAGAGAAATTCTTTAGAAGTTTGACATCAGTAAAATTTCTTTGTGCAGGATTTTTTAGCTCAGTAATGCCTATTTGAAATTTTTCTTCTCAAGTCATCCCGAGCTTTGATTTCTCTCCTCTGATTCTTGAGAAGTGTTTGTTTCTCTCATGAAGAAATGCTCAGGTACATTGTAGAGTGTACCCATGCACGTTGATAAATGAATTTGTCAGCAAGTTGATTAAAAATCTCCCTTTAACCAAGGTAAATAAGGCAAAGTGTGCAGGGAGATCAAATTCACATAAAAGAATGCAGTCTAAGCTGATATTTCATGTTACATCCTCAGGAAACATGTAAGGTCAACCTTACCATGAACCATTTACAAGACAGAAATGCTGATCATTTTCTGCAGCAAGTACCTCCTTCTTTTTCTGGTTTAGAGGAGTGCAGGATATTCCAGATAATTCAGTCCCATCCACTACCAAGTCCTCCCCATTTTCTTTCCTTCTTATTTTGTGTGTTCCCACATCCTCATGTTAAGGTTTTTTTGTTTTGCTCATGGGTTAATTGCTAAATTTGATTATGGACCAGTCTGGGCTTCTGATGTGTACAGAAATGCCTCCTCACCTCTCCTCCAAGCATGTCCTAACTTCTAGAGATCCCTGCATATGGAATTGGTGTTTCCAGCTCCACATGGTCCCTTTTGAAGCAGTAACCAGTTACATTTCCTGAAGGTGTGATTTAATCATTTAAATTTGTTCAATGTTTGCTGCAGGACCCACTTTTTCTTGCATTTGCTGGGAGAGACGTTTGACAGCATCAAAGTTGATGTTTCAGTCTTGTGTTAAATGTCCTGAACACTCTGCATCCAGTGGATCTGCAAGGGATTCTTAGAGGTGCATAATCAAGGCAGATTTCTAAGAAAGGGCTTTTCCAAAATTGTCCATAGGTGTGTCAATATGTACTTAGATTATATTGGCTGGAAGAAGCGCTCTCAGTGGTCTTTTTGCAGGCTCCCAGAAGAAAGAGAGTTTTATTTAGCAAAAGCTCTAGAAGTGCTTAAACTGAGCCCTGCTTGCCAAGCTGTTTTATCCACTCAAGTAGAGCAATTGAGCACAAATAGAAATTCCAAGGCTCTTGTGAGAGAGCAGAGAGCAGAGGCAAAAAGAGATCGTTTTTGGAGAGCTGATGTACTATCCTTTAATATAGGTAAGACTCAGGCAGGACTGTTCTGAGACACCTTTCTGTAAATCTCTGTTTGTTTGCCATGAGGGGAAAAGAAATGCCAAATAACATACACAGCAGGTAGGAGCAAATGTGATAATGAGAAATTCCAATATAAAAATTGCATGGCTTCTCTTGAATTTCTACAGCACACGATATAAAAAGCAATTTACTCACATTTTTCATTACATAATGATAATGATTTTATTTGGAGACCATAATTAATACATTATGGGAAGGTTCCTGTGGTTAAAATGCATTATGAGCTATCAGAGATGGAAACATACACAGCATGAGTTTTATTTCTTGGGATATTTTCATTGTTTTTTCTATGCTCAAGTAGAGATTCTGCTTTTTAGCTACATTTTCTCAGTAAAATTAACATATCTGGTAATACCACAGCGAGAAGCAGCATTTTTCATAAACACAAAGCGTATGAGAGAGTAAACTTTGCATTTATAGAGCCAGTCTTTTGAAACAAGGTACTGTAAACAGAGGAATATGCATGCAGAAATGTAAGGCTACTTTATAAAAACATAATAAGAATAAACTGCCATTCTTCATGTACTAACAGATATGCTGTATTAAGTGTCATCTTTCACTGTCACTTCGTGAAGAAGCAACCTGATTCCTAAGGTAATTTTTTTTGTTTGCTGCTAGCTTTTGATTTATTTGACACATTTGACCATGTGGTTACTTGATAATAGCATTTTAAGCTGCTATCCTTTCCTCCACATTTGGTGAAGGCACCTTGGCTGGCCGTTTCAGGCAGGTTGCCTTTTGCTCCCCTTCGCTTCTTGGTGCTGCACATCGATTTCTGTCAGTGTGTTTGCTTCTCACCTTACTGACTGTCAGAAATAATCAGCTCACTGCCTCCCATTCATTCAGGTGCAAATAGAAGCTGCACTTTGTCATATGAATACCAAGGGATGAAGCTAAAAGTCTTGGACCTTTTAAGTGAGGGTAGCACAAGCAGAGCAAGATGCACTCTGATGTATAAGCAAATGTTGTGCTCAATAATAGGTTCTGAATAAATTCTGCTTCACTAATTCAAAAGTTTGGCAGACAGTCCTCTAAGTATTCAGAAAATCCCTTAGACATAATTGGCTTTGTTATCAAGTGAGTGAAAATTATACAAATTCATAAAACAATTATTAAACTTTTAGTAACACACATATGTGATGGGGGGGGGGGGGGTCTCAGGCTGAGGGAAGAGATGAGGATCTGACTCCATGTTTCAGAAGGCTTGAATTATTATTTTATGATATATATTACATTAAAACTATACTAAAAGAATAGAAGAAAGGATTTCATCAGAAGGCTAGCTAAGAATAGAATAGCAAAGAATGATAACAAAGGTTTGTGGCTCAGTTCTCTGTCCGAGCCAGCTGGGCTGTGATTGGCCATTAATTACAAACATCCAACATGGGCCAATCACAGATGCACCTGTTGCATTCCACAGCAGCAGATAATCAATGTTTGCATTTTGTTCCTGAGGCCTCCCAGCTTCTCAGGAGGAAAAATCCTAAGGAAAGGATTTTCCATAAAAGTTGTCTGTGACACACATACGGTGTTGTAAAATTATTCTAAATAGATATAAAAACCTGGTCCTCACTTTCACATATTGTTTTGAATGAGGAATGTGCACTGCATGGCTACTCAACTGTTTGCAGATTTCTTTATAATTGCTAAACACTAAAGTGAACCTGCTCCCTGCTAATGCAAGCACTAAATTCAGGATGCTTATTAGTTCTGAGGTGTTTTCATTCTGAGAATGTCACAGACCCAGAGAGAATTATCTTCCCTGTCTTACTGACAAGGGAAGGATAAAGAGAGAATAAGGCTTCAGTCCTGCACCTCTGCTTGGTACTGTCATCAGGCCAGAAAATTTCTTGGTGGAGCATCAAAATGCTCAAGTAAATCACCTTGCCTATTTACCTTCTCAAGGACATTCTTGTGTAGTTAACATAAAAATAAGGTGCAGCCCTATTGCTTTCATTACTGTTAGTAACAAACAAAAATATGGTGGCATTAGTAAGGATGGATGGCCATAATCAATAATAATTATAATCAATGGCCATACTAATCAAGAATTAACCAACCCAATTGTAAAATCAAATTCAGAATTTGAGCCAGTATTTTAATAAATGAATGATTCTGTTGAAGTCAATCCTACTTTTCCTTCTAGGTCAGCTTCCTATCTATTAGGATTTCATGTGCATATCTCTTATTGTGTTTAAGACTTTTCTATTCAAGAACATGGATAATATTTTCTTTTTTTTTTTTTTTTTTCTTGCAAAAATAATCACTCTGCAATACTGGCGTTGAATTTCTGGCATGAATGATGCAAAAGTTATGTGGATAGGTTTGAGCCTGGCTTGGGTATTTGCAAGCAGTCTAAGACTGAATATATCCAATAAAATGTTGTCATGGTTCTTTTAGTGAACAAAAATATCGGTGAGCTACTTGAAAAAAAACCCAGAAATGTAATGAGAAAATGACTTTAATTAAACATATAGAACTTAAAATGTGTCACAGATTTCTTCTAATGGCACCCATCTTCTAATGGTCTACCTCTTTTCCTATATCCTTTCATTCTTATGTCAAATATTTCTGATTCCTGCTGCCAAGAATGCCTTTCCTACAACCTAAGAGGTTTTTTGACCTCTCCTGCTTTTGCTGGCACAAAATTTAGAGTGGCTTAGATACATCCTCCAGGGGAGAAAAGGTGAAAAGAGGGTAACTGGTGCTAGAACTGAGCACATTTCTGACTGAAATTTTGTGGTTTATAATGAATACAGAATGAAAAAGTTCCCTTTTTTTAGCACAGTCCTGAAAACTGTAAAGATATAAAGAAAGTACTCTTGCTTTATATTATTCACATATTTGATGCCACCATTTAGAAAATTAAAAATTGATTTACTCCTCCTCTCTTTATGTGAAGACTTAAAGTGCAGTTATTTTGACATGGTTTGAGACTATTCATTATCCTCATCATCAGAGTACAGCAAGATGTAGATTTTAAGAGCTGTAAAAGTGTTTTAAGCACTGGAGGCCTTTTCAAAAGAAATTGTTTCTACAGCTTTCTACAAAAATGATAATAAAAGCATTGGCCAAAACTGACCAATCTGTAGTTATATTTTCCTCTCTCTGGGTTATGAATCTGTTTGCTATATTCTAGATTTAGCACAACATACCAGCACACTTGGATCAATATTGTTGGCATTTTCTCTGGATGCTTCAGCACATGTCAGAGCTGTTGGACAAGCCCAGGTTCATTCCCTCAGCAGTCAATTTTTTGTTGCTTTGTTGGTATTTGAATACCTACTTGCTGTGTTAAAATGCCATAAAATAATTTCTTGGGTAATTAGGCTTTTTTTTTAATAATGGCATATTACAGTGATGTTAGACAAATTTAAATAATTTATTATTTTAGTGAATCAGACTCGCATCTATTTCAGAAAAGCTATGGGCAAAATTAAAATCTGCCAAATGAAATAAACTTGCTGCAGTACCAGGATAATGCTTTTCCTTTCTTTTTTCTTTTTTCTTTAAGCTCTATGTACTTACCCATACAACTAAGAAGTGGCTGCTCTCATGACCTGCCAATGATGAAAAGAAAAATCTGTATCTGAAACTGACACTATCAACAGATAATCTTCCCAGGCCAGTTTGTCTGAGAAATCCACTGATGCCTTTCAAAACTTTGGGCATGGCAGCTGGGAGATGGGATTGAAAGGCTGTGCAGCAGATAAGGAAAGATCAGGAGCTCAGATAAACTTGCCCTGGGATTTTGAAATCTCTGTTGCCCCCAGTGCTGTTGCCCAGTGAGTGCATAAGGCTAAGGAAATAGATTATCTATGATAATAGATAATAGATTATCTATCATTGCTTGCAATATTATTAATTTTTCTACTGCTATCTTCTGACTAATATGTTAAACTTATTATGTTAGTTCTTTTATAGTGATTTCCTTTTTGATTCATAAAATATGCAAGACAATCAAAATGTTACCATGAATATTGACTTTTCTGCTTAAAATTCGTACTTGTCTACTTAAAATCTCAAGTCAGCTGTTTAACAAAACTTTTCTCACCATTTTGAACATTTCTTTATCATATGAGTGTCTTTGGGAGCAGAATGACTTACAAGAAGCAGATTATTGCATTCACTATTGGCACTGGAATAATAATGGGGCAGATGCAGGAGAAAAACTTTCAAAGACAGTGTTTTGAAGTTGCAGAAGTACATTTTCAGAACAAAATCAAGTCATTTATTACTTTTGCTTGTTTGTTTGAATTTTGTCCTAAGGGTCTCCATTGTGTTTTTTACCAGAATAATTCTGGATAGGATAAATCATAATTTCTCAACTTGACCATTATGTTATTCAAGGTCTCCCAAGCATCACCTGTGAGAAAAAAAGCTGTTGAAAGTGTAAAAATAACTGTGCAGAGCTGTAAAGGAGCAGATTCAAAACAACAAACTGGCCCTATGGCTCATTAATAATTATTGTTTGTTTCATTGCTAAGTGAAAAAAATAGTAGATTTGGGGAAGAGAAAAATATTTTTATCTGGTTTAAGATAAAAAAATATAAAAAATATTGACCCTCTAAAGAAACAGAACATACTAAGAATGTAGCCATCACTGCGATAGCTTTGATAAAGGGCAAGTTTGGAGGATTTTTCACATGAAAATGAATCTCATAATATATGTAATAATATATAATACATAATAATACATATTAATATAATACATAATATATAATACTCATTTGCATAGCATTAAAATTGGCTTTTTTGGCTTTTGTTATCTTTTGAATTGTGGTGCAGCAGACAGGATTGAAGCTTTTACCTTAATCCCTCAAACCTTTCCATCTGTCCCTCAGAGAGTGAAAAGATTTTGCTTAACTCACACAGTCCATTTAATTCTGTACCATCCTGAAGGTGGAGCCTGTGTGACTCCATCACTCACACTTGCCCCCCAGCAGGATAATTGGGACCTCGTTAATGATCCTGAGCAGACCAGCTTTCGGACTGGAAGCATTCCAAAACCCAGGATACCTAATTAATAGCAGTCAGCAATAGCTGTCTAGTAAGAATGCTGTAAGTCAGGTTCTGAGACTGAAGTCAAGCATCAGACTGTCCCTTTTTCCATCCTAAACCCACAGAGGCTTTTGTGGAACAGATCACATAAGCATAATAAATTTTGACCCTAAGTGGAAAAGTAGTACCCTTAAAGTCCCTTCAAATGACTTTCATGTAAAGTTATTTGATTATATAATTTCATGTTTTTGCTGTTATTCAAATCACATTAAAAATCCATAGTAATAACACAATTTAGTAAATCTTTAAAGCTTTTATTTAAACAGAAATGTAGCCAGCAGGCCAAGGGGGGTGATTCTGCCCCTCTCTTCCACTTTGATGAGACCCTATCTGGAGTATTGTGTCCAGCTAAGGGGCCCCCTTTGGTGGTGTTGTGAGGGTCCCCAGGATGAGGTGAGAGATGAGAATTGACTACAAGTTCTCAGAAGACTGATTTATTAATATAATATAATATAATATAATATAATATAATATAATATAATATAATATAATATAATATAATATAATATAATATATTATATTATATTATATTATATTATATTATATTATATTATATTATATTATATTATATTATATTATAATATTACATAATGTAATATAATATATTTACTATATTATATCATATTATATCATATCATATATCACATCATGTTATATTATATTATAATGATATACTAAAACTACAGTAAAGAGAAAAGGAGATATCTGAAGGCTAGACATGAATAATAATAAAAAAACCTGTGACCAACTCAGCGAGCCCGACACAGCTGGACTGTGATTGGCCATTAATTAAAAACAATTCACATGCTGGGTAAACGATTCTCCAAATCACATTCCAGAGGAGCAAACATGGAGAAGCTGTAGCTTCCCAGGAGAAGAAATCCTGGCAAAGGAAATTTTCAGAAAATATGTCAGCGACAGCCCCCAGCACTGGAAGGTTGTGGAGCTGCAGGTGTGCCACAAAGAGTAACAGAAGGCTGGCACACCTCTGCTATGGACACAGGAGCTGGAGTTGCTCAGCTTGGAAAGAGAAGGCTCTGGGGAGACCCCACAGCACCTTCCAGGGCCTAAAGGGGCTACAGGAAACTTGGTGAGGGACTTTTATGAGGGTACATAGTGATAGGACAAGGGGGAATGGCTTCAAGCTGAAAGAGAACAGGTTTGGTTTACATATTAAGAAGAAATTCTTCAGTGTTAGGGTGAGGCGTTGGAACAGGTTGCTCAGGGAAATTGTGGGTTCCCCATTCCTGGAAGTGTTCAAGGCTGGGTTGGACGGGGCCTCTGAGCAGCCTGGTCTAGTGAGGGTATCATGGAGGCATGGGAATTTCTTCAGCATTTTTACTGCTGTGTTTTGTGTGATGTGATGGCACAAAACAGAGGTCTTCATTGCCAGTTGTGAAAAGGGTTGTCACCTTCACTCATCAAGAGATTTGATGTTACTCGTATCTGATTCTGCAAATGGGGAGGGGCTCAATCAAAATGGTTGTAGGCTGAAAAGGAAGGTAAAGGAAATGCTTGCAAGGCCAAGACTAACTATGATAACATTTCACCATTTAGAAAAAAAGGAATTCCTAAAATTATAGGAGAAAACAGTGTCCAAAAAATATAAAGTGGTAAGTACTCTGCATTTTTCTCCTTCCAGTTCCCAAGGAGATTTGGTTTTCCTTTGGTTAACTGCAGCGTTAACCATGGGCTAATGGTTGGCTCAGAGACCAACATTGATTTGAAGTGACAAAAAGTCTGAAGTGGTGGACAGTTTCTTAGAATGCACTTGTAGTAGAGGGAGTTTATTGTTCTAGATTTTAATGATGCTGACGACCTGATAAGACTGAAATCTTTGTGGCTAATTCACTTTGCACTCTTCAACTACAGTTCTGTATACTAAAGACAATTATTAATGTTAACTTTTTCCTTTATTACATTTTTCTTGTACTTGTATCTGATTTTGCAAATGGGGAGAGGGTCAATCATAATGGTGGTAGACTGAAAAGGAAGGTAAAGGAAATGTTTGCAAGGCGAGGACTGGCTATGATAACATTTTAACATTTGGGAAAAAAAAAAAAAAGAATTCTTAAATTTACATGAGCAAACAATGTCCAAAAAAAAAAAAAAAAAAAAAACATAAGTACTCTCCATTATTCTCCTTGCAGCTCCCAAGGAGATTTGGTTTTCCTTGGGTTAACTGCAGTGTTAACCATGGGCTAATGATTGGCTCAGAGACCAACACCGGTTTGAGGTGACAATAAGTCTGAAGTGGTGGACAATTTCTTAGAATGCACTTGTAGTAGAGGAAGTTTATTGTTATAGATTTTAATGATGCTGAAGACCTGTTAAGACTGAAATCTTTGTGGTTAATTCACGTTGCACTCTTCAACTGCAGTTCAGTATACTAAAGACAATTATTTATGTTAACTTTTTTCTTTTAACCATTTAGGCATGATTTAGGCTAGTTAGGACAAAGCTTTCTTCATATGTTTATGTTAATCTTAGATATTGATTAGAGCAACAGTCTGAAGGGACAATTAGTATGTAAACAGTAAACCACATTGAAAGGAAACATGGCCACAAATGCTCCTTTTTTTGAAAAAAACTAATTTTTGGGATGATTGGCAGTGCTATGGTAATATAAAATAAATTTTAATAAGTGATTTAGCAAGAAAAATCAAAGTTAATAGCATACATAATAACTGAGAATCTAATTTAGGAGAGTTGATGTGTTTCAGAAGGTCACAAACAGCTGCATTTTATTATTTATGCGAGAGTTATTACTACATGCAATGCTAATTAATAATCACTTGAAGTAATAGGATTAAAACTTGACAAAAATCAAGCCAAGTGAGTTTTAAGCCATATTAGTAGTGGCATTTCCCCCTCAGATTTCAGACTAATGAGGCAGAAGGATAGCATGGATTTGTAATAGTTTCTATGCATATGTAATTATGTTTGAACTCTTGGAGAGAATGAGGGGACATTGTACAACAGCTCATTCCACAAAAGGGGAAAAGATGAAAAAAGCAAACAGGGCAGTGAATATTAACAGTGCCTCTTGACCTTGTGTTAAAATGCTATTACTGACTTCATTGAGAGTGAGAGAAGCTATCATTAAACCATGATGCATGAAATCTCTCAGGCATATGTATAGCTTTAATGAGCAATACCTTAAATGCTTTAGACATATGTGTCCAATTTAAACATCTGTCGAGCTCAATCCAATTGTGTGCAATCTGTTTCAGCAAAATTTGAAATTATAGTGTAAAAAAAAAGTAAAACACAACAAGAATAGGGCTTTTTTTTATAAAAAGGTAGAAAATAATTAAGTATATGTTTGAGAGAATTGTGTTCAGGGACATGAAAAATGAAAGATTATTGTTTATCTGTGTTAACTTATATTCAAGTTTTTGAAAGCAAAAATAAAAGGTAGAGGAAAAAATTAAAGAGGGATTCTATTAAAATGGTTTTTGAAATAGATTGGAAAATCGAAAAAGAAGAAGAGAAAACAATTTTCCACCTACATTCATCTACACACATTTGAATAGGAAACTTTGGCTTTCAAATATTTTGGGTTTAACAGTTATGTGGAAGATTTAAAGGTGCTTTTTTTTTCCTTTTCTGTAATACCAGTTTTTAATAGAATTGGAACAACAGTCAAACTGATGGAGCTGGAAGCAGCTATTGTATTTCCAATAGTTCTGTATTTCTGTCAGGTTTTCATGTGAGTGTGACTGAAGTTGATGGTCAGTGCTCTTTCACGGTGATGAAGCAGAGAAGCAGCACCACAAAAAATGGGTTTGGAATGAGAAGCTGACCAGTGAATCAAAATCCAACAATTTTACACACAGCCTCAGCTTCTTCTATATGCACCAAGAGGGCCTTACCAAGCTTACTGCCTGCTATGATCTCCCTCTTTGGACATCCAGATCTTCTTTCAATTTGGCCTGAGCTTTCAGCTCTGTTGTCTATTGATACTTTACAGTTCCTTAGAGCTTTCACCAAATACATTTTCAACACAGAAATTAACCCCAAAACTTGTGCTAGGAGAGAATGAAATTATTCAGATTATGGAAGGGAAAAATAGTTCAGACATGTGGTGCTCAGTATGAGGCCATGCTGAGAAGAAAGTTTAGAACAATTTGAACATTTTTCCCTAAATTCAGAATGGTTACATGTAGGTCAAAATCTCCCAGAATGTACTTTAAATAGTTACCTTAGAATTAGTAGGAAGTGGGGGGAAAAGCGTAAAAAAATCTGTTGGAGAAAAAGATACTGAAATATTTTCCTCACTCACCAGACAAAATTTTTGGCCGAAGTCCTGCAATTCCCTTTGTGATGTGTCTGATTTTGATTGCTGCCTTTTTTACAGAAGGAACTGAGTCAGACACACCTGGTGTTTAGAGCAGAGAGTTACTGTAAAAAAGAATGGTCAGAGCCAATGCATGAGGGAAGTGTTGGAATGGGAAAATTCACTTCAGATTGCTCTAGATGGAGCAATGATTGAGATTATTTTCAGCAGAAGCACTGAGCAAATATTCATGTGATGTGGTTCATGGGGAATATGTTCAAAAGAAGGTAGAAATTACATATGCTTAACCAATGAATGTCAAAATTACTATTCAAAAAGTATTTGCTATGAGAACTGTGACCATATTTGGAGAACAAAACATCAGAACATTTTGAATGTGCCTTCCTATAACTACTCATGGTAGCCTCCTTCTCACTGTCATTTATTTTGAAATTTTATCCTGACTACTTCATTTTAAAAGTGTTTATCTTCTTCACAGAAAAATAAAAATTAATCACAAGTTCCTGCGCGGTTTTTGTCACCATTTTCCTCCTATTTTTTGAGACATGTTATGTTTCCAATATAGCTATTTTTTTTAAATTATGATTTAGTATATAGCTTTTAAGAAAGCAAAAGTTTTTGACCTCCGTGTCGACTCTGATGCATAAAGAACAAACTAGCAAAATCATGTTTGATATTATGAAATGAAATTTGCATGAAGTTGTTGTCAGAGTTATGAACCAACTGATGAGTGTTATTTTCATTCTGCCTGGATCCATATAATTTTGGGTGCTTCTGGTAAAAGTGTTTAGGAATTTGAAAGTTAGAGACATGTTGATCTTCCTTTTGTTTAATGTTTATAAAAGGAAGGAATTTTTCCTCTGTTAGATAAGGCAGACACTTCTCTATCTAGTTGAAAAAATGGAAATAACACACCTTCACTAAAATATTAGGAAAAAATTGACTTGTTAAGTCTTCATTTATGTGAAAATTTTACATTGCTTTAGGAGACATGGCTAGGACTCATCAAAAGAAATGAGGAGAGAACATGTTCTGTACAAGGAACTAGTTCTTCATGTAATGATCAATTAAGCTGTAGGAGTTTGTGTGCAGAATGCTCTGAGTGCTAAATGCCAATATAGATTTGAAACCAACCTAACAACTTCATAAAGCGAAAAACCCAGTTGAGGGTCATTAAAAATAATAGAAGAATTTTCCTATCTCAGGAATATCCCTTGAACTGTAGCTTTTCAGGGGATAGGAGACTATATGGAGGCTGTGTTGCCATTTTCTTCTCCTCATATATATGCCTAGGTAGCCACCAGAAACAACTGCAAGTAAGAAGACAGTAAATTGATTTACTTTTGACCAAATGAAATGATTTTCCTCTTAGGTTCTTAAGAATAGAAAATTTTTAGCTCATAATAGAATTAAAATAATATTTATGCTAAAATTTGAGTGTTAGAGTGTGCTGTGGTTGAAAATAAAAGTTTAATTCATGCTTTAGGGGAAAGCAATAATTTGTTGATGAATAAATCAATACTCAAAATTTGAACAATATTCTCTAGAATCACTTCTACATTAACTTAATCTACTAGGTTATTTTATTTTCTAGATTAAAAAGTATATAGAACCAAAATTCAATCCACATCCTATCTTACTCCATTAGATTGACAATTTTAGTCAACGGTATTTTTTTTTCCTCTTGGATTGATGCCATCAAGAGTATCAGTAACAAATGGTCACAAGAATTTTAAAATTCATTTCTCAGAAATGGAACTTTAGGAATTCATTTGCTATGAAAATTACAGTTAATGAATATTTTTGATAATGGAAGTGTTCCCATCTAAGAATGAATCCTTTCCATTTAGCAAATGATGCAGCAATTAGTTAAAATAGAAAGTTCCTGAAAGGATACTGGAAGCCATAAAACAGTTCTACTAAATTGATCTGACTTGTTAAATTGATGAATCTCTTAGAAATTCATTTTAATTCAGTGCTAACACTGTGGGAACACTTCTGATGACTATTTTATAAGATGCCATGGAGCTATCAATGCTTTCTAAGCCTTGCAAAGTCTAAGTTGTGTTTTCTTTCATTTTTGGAAGGAGAAAACTCACAAGAAAAGTCTATTAAAAAAACACATGATTTTGTTCTTCAAGGTATAGGCATGCTTTGGTTCTTTGTTCTGGATTGAGATGATTTGCATGTGACTCCTAAGCCCTGCAAAAGTACTCAAATATTTTCCATTTCTCTTTCTGCTCCCGTGAATACAAAGCCTATATATAGTTATCCCTAAATTTAAATCCAGCTCTAGATGTTCAACATAATTTAGAGAATCAGGAGAGTTAAAGAATTAAACAGCTGAAGGAGTTAATACAAAGTCACCTCCCACCTGTCCTGGTGTCAATCTCGTGGCCAGGAAGGCACCTAGGGGTATGGCACCTGGCAAAAGCAGTATGTAATCAGCAGGTTTTCCCATTTAATGGTTTAATTTACATTATTATGGAGGCTTGCTTTTCCAACTAGCACTATTAGTTGCTTTAAGCACAAATTGGACAAGCAATGAATTCTTGGCTCCATACATGGGATGGGTCCTCTTTTGCACGTGATCAGATATTGAATGTTGGAAGTCTACCACTAGATACCCAATACTGATCCTTTTTCACTGATGGGAAGTCAGTCAAATTGTGAATAAACTCATACAGAGAGTTTGTGCTAAATGTAGAGATCACTACTTGCTACTTCAGTCTACCTCATCTCTTTATTATTTCTTTATAGGTCTTATTTAAATATAAAAAATGGGAAGTAAAATAATACTTTTTAGGAATAAAAAGGAAACATATTTTCCTTGATTCCTTTTTATTTATTTTTTAGAAAAAGATTCAAGCAATCAATATTTTTACTGCAATGATGGAATGATAAAATTTTATTATAAGACAAATAAAATGTTTAAATTATTTTTTATCACAGCATTCAGTGCTGTTAATCATAAAGATACATGAGGGGGCTGAATGAAAAGCAAAACTAGTAGTTAGAAGAAATCAAAATAACTCTGCTTAACTGAAAAAACCCCAAACATATGACATGCTGCTTATATTAGGAACTTATCATTTTTCATAACAGATGAATTTAACAGTATGGAGACTTCAGTTCTCAGTGCATTACAAAACAGATGAATTTAACAGTATGGAGACTTCAGTTCTCAGTGCATTACACAAAATACTGTTTTTCTTGTTTAATGCAAACATTTCAGCACAGACCAAGACATCCCTATGCCCAGAGAAGAGGAATTGAACAGAAATTCCATCGAATTTCACGGCATAAAGCCCTCTCACGCCCTGGGGACAGAGAAAAGGTGAGTGTAGCTCTGTCACTCAGAGCACAGGGCTGGGAAGCAGGGCAGTCCCCACGCTGACCTTCAGTGGAATGTGGATGTAGGGAGCAGATGGCTGCTGTCAGCAGCGCTGTGCTGTTCCGACACTCCGTGCCAAGTGCCAATGCTCCCTGCTCCTTCCAGGTAGATTGTGGCCTCTGGGAGAGATGTGGGTTTTCTTCAGTCGGAAGAGTCAGCCCTGGTAGTTTCAGATCAGTAGTCATCAGGGATTTGGAGTGGAACCAGCCTTCTTCTTTGTTCATCAGGGGAATTTCAGCTCGGCCACTGTCAGCAGCGTTGTGCTGTTCCGACACTCCGCGCCAGTGTGGGTGCCAAGTGCCAACGCTCCCTGCTCTTCCAGGTAGATTGTGGCCTCTGGGAGAGAGTTGGGTTTTCTTCAGTCAGAAGAGTCAGCCCTGGTAGTTTCAGATGAGTTGTCATCAGAGATTTGGTGTGGAACCAGCCTTCTTCTTTGTTCATCAGGGAAATTTCAGCTCGGCCGCTGTCAGCAGCGCTGTGCTGTTCCGACACTCCGTGCCAAGTGCCAACGCTCCCTGCTCCTTCCAGGTAGATTGCGGCCTCTGGGAGAGATGTGGGTTTTCTTCAGTCAGAAGAGTCAGCCCTGGTAGTTTCAGATGATTTGCACCGGGGATTTGGTGTGGAACCAACCTTCTTTGTTCATCAGGGGAATTTCAGCTCGGCCACTGTCAGCAGCGTTGTGCTGTTCCGACACTCCGCGCCAGTGTGGGTGCCAAGTGCCAACGCTCCCTGCTCTTCCAGGTAGATTGTGGCCTCTGGGAGAGAGTTGGGTTTTCTTCAGTCAGAAGAGTCAGCCCTGGTAGTTTCAGATGAGTTGTCATCAGGGATTTGGTGTGGAAACAACCTTTTTCTTTGTTCATCAGGGAGATTTCAGTTCGGCGTTAAAATATCCAAAAATGTGTTGAGCTCTTTACTCTCTGGAACTTCAGAGCTCTGAAACACTATAAGGTTTAGTTGCATTTCACCTGACATCAAATATTACTATTTTCCACAAATTTTCCAGCAGAACTGATGAAGATTTTATGAATTAATTCAATATTTTAGCTTTACAGGACATTTAGCATGATCACAACCTGCTTCTTCAACCCACATCGACCAATAACTTTTTCACAACATGCAAGATAATCATGTCAGAATTAAGAATGAAATTGGCATCAGTGATAGTCCCAGCCCCATAAAAAGAGATTTCATTTTTAAGAAGGAAATACAGATTTTTGCTTTTTTACCTTTCTGTTTTATCATAGTGGTTGTTTTTTCCCCACTGATTTTAATTTTTTATTGTCTTGAAAAAATTTTAAATTACAATAAATTTTGTTATATTAATTCTTTCATAACACGCACAAAAACTTACCAATACCACTCTATTCCTATTGAAATATGGTAAAATCAAAAATTACCCGTAAATTCTATATGCATAATCACAAATGAAATTACAGTCAGGAAAGTTAAAAGTCACCTTCTGCTTCAATAGAAGTTTTAGATAATAGTTTTGGTTATAGTATTCTGAAGAACCCTGTTTTTTCTTTGGAAAAGAAGCTTTCAAACACTGATGTTTCCCAGTACTCTCTTCATCCAAAAATTGCTTTTAAAATACATTTATATATTTTAGCCAATTCTAGTCCCAGTCCAATGGTTTGCTCTACTTACATTCATAAATGATTGTCGAATTAGGATTTTTTTTTTGTGATGAATTATATATGCAAAATATATTTAAGTTCTACTTTTTTTTCCTCTTTTCCCTCCAGACATATGTGTATCTATAGTTTGCATGCATATAGAGAAGGGATGGTAATAGTTTGACACAGACCCTGAAGTAAATGAGTTGTTCACACTATTTAAATAATACACAAATGAGTCCATTCCAGAGATCCATGCCACTTCTGTTTCCCAGGAATATCTATTCACAAACCTGTTCTCTCACTAAGTAGAAGGCAGTGAATTACTGAGTGTGCTGATTACTGAGTCTTTACTCCTCTATGGCCTTCACATACCTGTTCTGACCAATGTTATGAAGTTGGGTTTTTTGCACAAAAAGATATTTAGCAATTCTAAAGAGACTTAGCAGAAAAATTCTCCAAATAGATTTCCATAAATGCTACTTAATTCTCAAATCATGTTTGAAGAATTATCTGGGATGCAATTTCAATGGAAAATTTTTAAAGGCTACGATATAGCAACTGACTTGTTAGTAATTAATAATTAATATTTCTTGTTCATGTGAATTAATTAAAATCAGAGCTTAACAAAAGAAAATAAAAGTGTATAATGTCCTTCTATTAACTATCTTGCAACATTTATTTTTTCTCCACTGTGTATTTCTCCACTTAATCTTGCCTTACAGCCTTCCTGTACAGGTGTCACCAAGAGCAGTAGTTACAGCACTACTGATGGGCATAAAGTAATTTGCCTGATTTTCATCCTTTCTTTTATGGTCTGCAACACCAACAAAAATCAAGCCACAGTTACTAAAACCTTTGACCAGTGTTGCCATGGCAATAATAACAATAATGGTAGTTTTAGATGATCTTAAAATAAAAATGCAAGCTTCAAGTTTTTTCAAGATATTATTGGATTGACAGTTTTTCTTTACACTAGGAAAGCAGAATACAAAGAGCATGGCTAACAAATCAGCCATTTCTCACACTGGGCTCTCTCTAGACCACTCTCCAGTTACCCTGTATTTTGTACTCTGCACTTCAGGAGAAGATAGAAGCTTTTTTTACCTCAAATGTCTTTTTGAGCTGAAAATTCTCTTCTACAGAAATGTGGTCCAAGAGGAGAAGGGCAAATGGCACCCCTATGCAAATCTTGACCCTTCAAGGAATGCTCTGGGGAGTCTGAAAAGAGTGAACTATTGAGTCCCTCCGACCTTCTCTCCACATCCATTGGTGTGGATCACAGAGACCACAAGTCAAGGGTTTGAGGAGGAAGTAGCAGACGAAAGGAATTTGATTTCTGCTTTCAGGTGAAGGGAGAATATCTCTACTTGGAGGAAGTGGTCTGTTATGGATACAGAGAATATGATCTGGGTTGGCATGGCTTGAACTCTTTTTGAACTATATGATTATATGAGGTTGGAGTTGACGATTTTGGAGGTCTTTTCCAAGTTTAATGATTCTATGTTTCTGTTCTTAACTGTATATTTGAACAAGCCTTAGTTCTTCACTATTACAACAGTACATGTGTCTACCATCTTATGAAATATCTTAAAAGAAGAATTAACATATTTTTTTTCCCAGCAACAAAATGGTCATGTCCAGTGGGATATGTTCTTTCTAAGCATGTTAAAAGTCTCTGCCAGATGCTTTATTCCTTTAACATTTGCAAAGTTTTTGTTTCTGTTCTCATGAGTCCCACTGTTATGTTTAAAGCTGGAAAGGATAAAGGTTGATGCAAACTCATTTTCATCAAAAATACCAAGCTGATCTCAAAGTAATCTATAAGCAAGTACCCCAGGCTCCAGAACACATATTTAGTAATACTCTGTTTTACTTGTACCAAATATACAAATAAAACAGAATATTACTAAATATGTATTCATATTGTTTGCTCAACCTGAACTATATTCAGAATCCAGAAGGTTTGAGCTGCTCACAGAAAAGAGACAAAGCTTTCTCCAGAGCAGATTTCAAGGCAGTAGAATACCATATT
The DNA here is from genome assembly GCF_028018845.1 of Melospiza georgiana. Taxonomy (NCBI): domain Eukaryota; kingdom Metazoa; phylum Chordata; class Aves; order Passeriformes; family Passerellidae; genus Melospiza; species Melospiza georgiana. The sequence continues at coordinate 39,122,358 of NC_080434.1, read as the reverse complement.
GTTAAAAAGACAGAACATTATATTTATTCACTTGGGACCAGATTTTTGAAGGCATCATTACAACTAGAATTCAAACAGAATGCCAAGGTAGAGAGTCAGACGCTTATTACCACTAATTTCAGTGTGGGTTAAGTGTTTTTCAAAGCTCAATTTTTTAAGTGCTTCTTTGCATCACCTTATTATAAAAAGAAGGAAAAAGGAAAACCAGAAATACAGATTTTGTTAAATCCCAAAAGTTATTTCCTTAGAGTGATTCCTGTGGGACACCCTCTTAGCAAGACTGGGCTGGAAGTGGCTCAGTCCAGCTTCTGTAAGATGTGCATTGGTGAGTGGATATGATGTTTCCTTACTTAATATGTAAGAAGGTTTTTTAATTATTTTAATATTCTAATTTGTTACTCTGACTTTATTGTAAGGAATTTTCTTCTGCACTTTATTCACTTATTCAAATTCTTCTTTACTGAATTAGTAAAACACACTTACAAGGAGTTTACTGCTTATCTATCTGTTACATAATTTTATCTGTAAACTCATGCAGTTTATTTCTTTCTATGTTAAGTTAATAAAATTATTTTAGAGATTTGGGCCTTTTTTTGTTAGTTTATGCAGGGACCTGGAGTATAAAGGAATTAGAATAATCAGTAAACTGTGTCCAATGATGCAATATTTGTTGTTTAAACATCTCTTATTTTATAATATTCAAAACTGATCTTTAGTCTTATTTTTCTAGAGATAATCATGGAAATTAAGCACAAAAAGATGAACATATTGTCTGGAGTGATGGGCAATCTAAGCGCTGAATGAACTTCAGCATAGGTTTCTGATTTGGGACACTCTACAGTATGGGTTTAGGTAACAGCAACTCAGCCAAAGGTAATACTTCAACAGAAGAATTAAAAGAATTTTCTTTGGGTTCTTTGTTTCATTTAAGACAAATGTGTGGAGCCTTTGGTACTGTAGGTAATGTATGCTTAAGGTACTGTAGTATTCTAAACCCAGGATTACTAAATGCCATGGGTGTCATTGGTGATGAAAAGGGATTGTGGTGAAACAAGGTCAACAGTCTCCTTTTGAAAGGTGTGGTATTGGAGGAGAGCTCATTTATTAGATCCTTTACTCAAAATTGTCCACTGTCACAGGATTTCAGGGTCCTGTTCTGTCCACAGAAAGCAGGGTACAGCCTGAACCAAAGAATATTTCACTGAACATTAGTTTTCATGGTTCATTTCTGAAACGTGTAATGGAGATATCTTAGTTACTTAGGCTTTTTGGCAGAAATATGTTTTATTACAGTCCCATTTTTAAAGGCTGAGAAATGAGCTTTTCTCACACAAACTCAAATTTGGATTACTGTATTGTTCCATAATGTTGTTCACTAAAACCTTTTGGGGTAACAATACCTTCATGTTCTGCTGCTTGAACATCTGCTGCTGTAACCTGTCATGCTGAGCATCCTCTATCACAATGGGTTTCTCTGAGAACCTTGATTGATTGGCTCCATTTGCTGTATTGAGGCCTTGGGTATCTTGGTATCCTGGACTAGTCCAGTTAACTGCAGAGGGTTTAGTCTTGCCTCAGTAGTCATGATCATATGTGTTATTTAGCTTATTTTTCTACTCCTCTTGGGCTAGAAGGTGCTGAATTTTACAACTGAATAGAGTTTGCAGGTACCCAGGAAGCTATGAAGATAATAATATTACTATTTCAAAGTTGGAAAAAAAACCCTTTTTTTTTCTGTAATTACAAGGCTATTGGAGGTAGATTTATTATAGCATTTAAGTATTACTCTTACGTTGGCAGAGCAGAAAAGAAATGTGGAAAGTTGTGTTGATTCAGGAGGATACTAAAGCACAATTGTGATTCACACCAGAAAAAAAATATCCCCTTCAGAGCCTAATTCAGAAAGGACTTAAATAAAATAAAGGCCATTCTGCCGACTGCTCACCTGCTGCAGATTTGGCTTCCCACTCTGTTATGCTCTAAGCAAAATCCAGTGAATTCCTTGGGTAAGTGTGAAGGTGTTCAGCTCCTACATCTCTCCTAATCACTCCTACATAAGAAGAATTAAAAAGAAATCTTAAAAAAAGACTACTACATTGTAATTAAAAAACAATTAAAGTTTAAGAGTATGTTTCATTTAATAACTTCTCAGGAATCTTTTGTTACTTTTTAACTTTGTGAAAATTCCATGGTATCAACAGAAAGGTAACACCCTTCCTTAGAAGAATGATTCTTAAATCCACAAAGAACATTAAAGATTTATTATTTTTATAGCTAGTAACTTTTTTTATATGCATATTTACAAAATGTGACTTCTTTCTGTCAAGTCTGTCACAAAACAAATTTTATTAACCTCATTACTCATAAGAAAGGAATAAAAGAGTTCAGAGATTCCACTGAAGTGGATACATTGCCTTTATTTAAGTGAGTAGCTATAAATAAATTTTTATGTTATTTACCATCTTGCAATTCTTAGAACTCATAAATGAACTTTATAATCTGCAGTAGCTGCTGTATGAGTGTGAATGATTGAAATGCTATGGTGTTTTGTAAATGTAATTTTAGCAAACACAATCGATCATTACTCAAAGTAAAACACGATTTTCTAGAATGTTAGTTATTTCTCTGAAGCCTAGCTGGAATTTCCCAACTATAATTTTTCTCTCAAATGATTTGTTTGTTCTCAGTATGAACAGGTTATTAGGAGTCTCTGTCAGCTTCCACAATGATTTAAAACACAAACATGAAATTTGGCAAATGTATTCCAGGCTGATAACATGCATGTTTGTGCTCGCATTGCTGGATGTGTTTGGGTGCTGTGATATTTCCTCCCTGCACAGAATTTGTGGAGGAGATAAATCCGTGCCTTGAGTGGCCTTCTCTAGAGTTTGCACTGATTGCATAGTTTTATGTAAATGGTGATCAGTGGGAACTTGGGTGGATGTCAAATACTTGTCTCAAAGGGTAGAAATAACTGAGTCCATGTCATTGCCATCTTAATTTTGAGTATCTGGAGTCTTTAAAATTAAGCTAAACCCCGTGACATGTGTCTTGCCTGTAACTGTAATTTAAGTCTTGATTCCTCCTTTCAATTTCATCACTCAAAGACATGAGTTCTATCTTGGCATTTGTGTTTTGCCTGGCAAGGTCTCATGAATTAGAGAGGAGTGAGATCACCTAATTAGAGGGACAGCTGGCATCACTCCTCATGGGCAAGGTGAGGGAAAAGAGGCCTGAGAAAATACATTCATGAAAGATAAGAAGGTATATTTTTTTCTGAGTCCCCTAAGGATGCTTCAAATGTAGGTGTAACTCTTGCTGGAATTCAAGATATTGTGCTTTAAAAGGCTCTGGCAGGTCCTTCACATTTTAAAGAGCAGTGACTCTGTGGGATGGGCATGAAAAAGATAATTGTAAAAGTGGTCCTGATCAACATCTTTTAGTCCTGAAGCTTTCTACTCCATCAACTAATGTAATAGCAGTGACGTCCTGAAAAAATTAAATGTTTTATTAGCTAAGAAGTTCCTCACTGCTATTAAAAATATTTATAAAATTAATTTGGGGATTACTGTACCTGTTAATATCTTCACTTCTGACATATTATCAGCATAAAGTACTACAATCCAATGTTACCTAGCAAAAAATAACAGCTACCACCAGGATTAGAGAACTACTTCTTAGCAAGATTTGAGAAACATTTTTAGTTGAGTTTACTTTGGAGAATAAGAAAAGGACTGCTTTTTATAAAAATGTATGGTTCTTTTTTTTTTTTTCTGTATGTAGTAACGTATTCTACATAGGAAAAACGTCTATTAAATGGAGAAAAGAGGAGCTCATAAAAGTATTAATTTTATCCATTTTATGACCAGGAACATTTAAAGAGTGATAGAAATTTATGTGTATTTATTGAGCTTTACTCCTCCAAATTTTCATGGTATTATGCTTCCCTACTGTAAAAAATTATTCACTTATTATTTCCTCCCTTTGTCCTGCTGTTTTCTGCTGCATACTTGGAATCTGCACCTCTGACTCCACAGAGATGTCCTTCTCCAGAGCACTAAATCAGCACACAAATGTGTCACTTTTAGCCATTACTGCAGCTTTCTGCTGTGCATGGGCACCAGAGTAACCTGGGACAGAGCAAGGGATGCAGGCAAAGGAGCTCACAGTGATCAGGGGCAGGTGTCAGCATGGAGAGCTGCATCCTCAGCCCATAAACCAGGGAATATCTGAACGCTTCTCTAGAGACTCCTGAATCAGGGCTGAAATGTCTCGGAGATTATGCTGGAGGTAAAGTATCTTCTGGAATGATTTTGGGCTGCATTTTGCTGCCACTATTAATGCAGAGTGTCTTTTCCCAGGAGGGGAATATTTCACTTCAGCAGGATTATCACTTTGAAGGAGTGTTGCTTCACACAAGTTGTCCTGTTTCAATAAACCCTGTTTGACAGTGAAGGCTGCAGTGTTCTCCTGTGCTTTCTGAGACTGCACAAGGATAGATGTGTCTGGGCTTTTTACAGCTCTTCCTGTCAGATTAATTCCAAGGAGTCGGGAGCATTAACAACTCCTTCACTTAAAGAGCACTGGTAAGGATTTCTGTCTCCCTGTCTTCCATGCTTCTAATAATTGCCTAGCTCCTGGGAGAGGACTGTAGACCACAAATGCTGCACTGAGGTACCAAACTGATGGTGTCCCTGAAGTTTCTGTGCAATAGAGAGGAGGGGACTATCACCGGCTGGGAGTCTGTGTATAAATCACAAACGGGACGGGGCTGCTGTGGAACTGCCTTGAGCTGTTTTATTTTCCAGCATCACTCTCATTACATGGTTATGACAATGGGAAGATGCCACCAGCTCACATCCCAGGCAGCAGACCAAGAACTTAATGTTACAACTCACTTTATAAGTTTTTTGACCAATCCCACAAAGCAAAAGCACATTGACAGTAGTTCCATCCAACCACTATAAGCACAGGTACCTGTGGTTAAAAAATGCATGCTTATTTCAAATACAATACCTGCTTGTAAGTCTTAAACACAATGCACGAAGCTCCATTATTAAGCTTCAACCTTCCTAATATCTTGCTAGATAAACTCTTCTGCAGCTTAGAGAGTTATTCTAGACAAGCATTAATACACAGACCATTGTTCTATTTGTCCTTGCTTTTCTACAATTTAAATAATTTTTCTGCTGACCAATCTCATGGCTGCTGCTTAGCTCTGATCACAGTTCTGCTGTCTCTGGGGCCTGCCTTTTGCAGCTTTCCCAAAACCTCGGATTTTGTGGATTCCCACAAGGACAAGCCACACTGGGTAAGGGAGCACCCATCTTCTCTACTCCTTGGAGGGGAGGGATACTTTCAGCCAGGTTAAGAACTGGATGGTGGTAGAGAGAGCAAGGAAAGGAGGCGGCAAAGCTCTGAATCAGACCTCATGCTGAGTGGGGCATGAAGTTTTTAAGCATAGGAATTAATAATTGTCTGAGATTAAATGCTAAAAATAACAACAACTGTCACAGACATCCTTTATGAAAAATCCTTTCCTTAGGATTTTTCCTCCTGAGAAGCTGGGAGGCCTCAGGAACAAAATGCAAACATTGATTATCTGCTGCTGTGGAATGCAACAGGTGCATCTGGGATTGGCCCATGTTGGATGTTTGTAATTAATGGCCAATCACAGCCCAGCTGGCTCGGACAGAGAGCCATGCCACAAGCCTTTGTTATCATTCTTTACTATTCTACTCTTAGCCAGCCTTCTGATGAAATCCTTTCTTCTATTCTTTTAGTATAGTTTTAATGTAATATATATCATAAAATAATAAATCAAGCCTTGTGAAACATGGAGTCAGATCCTCGTCTCTTCCCTCATACTGAGACTCCTGTGAACTCTGTCACAAATACAAATAAAAAAGCTACAAGAGTTCTTGCCTCTTCAGGAGATCATTACTATGCCAAAACCACCTAAAAATTATATATAATTTTCCCATTGTTTTGGACTCTTCCTTGTTATGTGGAGGTTTGTTTGTCAATTGCCCAGGAAGGTCAGATCTAAACTGTGTGTTCCACAGGAAAATTTGTCATGCTGTTAAACAACAACCTGTACTTTGGAAGAACCTTTATTTGAATTACATCCATACATGTTAACTGAAACTGAACTGTTATCTCTGTATATATTTAACAGTTAGAAAATCTCCTTGATGTCAGATGTTATATAAATTACCAGGAATTTTGAAAGTAATCTTGTTTTGTGCAAACTGTTTTGCTGACTCCCTCCTACCCAAGGTGTTTCTATGCCGATAGCATCTTGTTCTCTTAAGTGAATTTCTTGTAAAAAGATTAAGTTGGCTTTTTCCTGTTTCATAATATTTTCTGTGGTTATAACTCCAAGCCATTTATGTTCCCCATTACAAATTCAATTATCTGGTTTGCCATAATTCTCCTCTGTAATATTTGACCATTTGGTATGCTATACAATGTCGTTGTCAAGTTTTAACATAACTATAAAAAGACTGGCATATTCTAAAAGTATTTGGAGACGCTGATTTTTAAGAGATTAATATATCAATATAACCCTGAAAAACCTTCTAGAATAATTTGCATATATTTACAGTTTATCTTTATCCCAGTTTCTCATTAACAGCCTCTGTTGGTTTCTTATATCACCATTAAATCAGTTATCCATAAAAATGAGAAAATGAATTATTTGCAACAAAAAAAAAAAAGATGGGAAGTTGAAGTAATAGAGATAATCAACACAGTTGTGGCTAAACCTGCATAAGCAAGAAAGAGCAGAAGGGTGTGATTTTTTTTTCCTTTTGTGGTATGCAGATGTGGCTCTACTGGTACAAAAAAATAAGAAGTGTGTGTTGGGTTGTTTGCTTTTTTTTCTCTCTTGAAAAATTCTATTACAGGCCAGTCATCATATCCAAATTTCCCTGGCTGATGGGACCTGACAGGATCGCTGCCTGTGGGAATATGTCTGTAGGCCAGCAATTTTTTTTTTTTTGGTTCTTGTCAGAAATGCTCAAAAGGGTAAGGCCATCTGCTTTCCAGCAATTAGATACTCCCCTTTCAATTGTAATGTACTGTGAGTCAGATAATTTATTCATCTCAGGGAAAATGTATACACTAGCAGTACGGTGGGAAGGGAGAGAAGTGAGCCTGGCAGAGGAATAAATAGCTGCTTTGGGGCATGAAAGAAAGCTGTCACTGCCCTGTTACTGGGAGATCTCTGAAGAACTGTGGTTTTTTTGGTTAAAAGTTTTCAGTAGTCCATGAAGATGCAGATGGATTGTCTGATTTGGGCAGTAACAAAACTGGTGACCGTAGAAAGAATACTGGCAGAAGATACAGCACAACCAGTTTGCGAGACAGAGTATAATGGAAACCAAAGCAAGTTTTATTTTTCAGCATCACTCTCATTACCTGGTTGTGACAATGGGGAGATGCCACCAGCTCACATCCCAGGCAGCAGACCAAGAATTTAATGTTACAACTCACTTTATAAGTTTTTTTTACCAATCACACAAAGCAAAAGCACATTGACAGTAGTTCTATCCAATCACCATATATAACAATTTGCATTGTCACTAATGAGGCTTGATTAATCAGAATGTGAGGTGTCGATACTATTAAAACTGGAATAATAATTATTACCTGCTGTAGTGTGATTAGGCTGCTAAAATGTGAAATAGGGAAAAAAAACAAATTCTTGAGTCCATTTTTATTGTACATTCCATTTTTCCCCATTGTCACAGTGATATTTTATGAAAAATCCTTTCACCAGGATTTTTCTTCTCCTGGGAAGCTCAGAAGCTTCAGCTTCTCCCTGTTTTGCTGCTTTGAAATGTGATTTGGAGAATTGTTTACCCAGTATGTGAATTGTTTTAACTTCATGACCAATCCCAGTCTCGCTGTGTTGGGACTCTGGTCAGTCATGGGTTTTTATTTTTTATTATTCATTCCTTTCTAGCTTTCTGATGTATCCATTCTCTTTCTTTAGTATAGTTTTAGCATATAATTAATATAATATAGTATAATATGGTATAATATAGTATAATATAATTAATATAATATAATATAATATAATATAATATAATAGTAAATCAGCCTTCTGAGAACAAGGAGTCAAATTCTTATCTCTCATCTCATCCTGGGGGACCTCACAACACCACACCCTCTGATGAGGTTTTGAGTGCTACCAGTGGAAGAGCTTCCTGATGGAGTTAATTCCATGTGAGAATGAAAAATTTGACTTTGAAGCAGTTAGTGTAACAATAGTAATATTTAAAGGTCCCAAGGTAACAAAAGAATTACGAAAAAAAAAGTCTTGGGAGGGCTAAGCCTCTAACGCTAAGCTGGATCTGTCCTCTTAACTGTATTTCCACATAATGGCAATTATGCAATTTTAAAGGGTGAGGCATCAAGTAAATATTTCTCTGGAGGAAAACTCTAGTTCCAAGTTCTTTTGATATTCAGAAAAATTCTAATACAAATCTAATCAGAAGTGTCTGGCTGTTTCTTTTAACAGTAAAATAAAAGAAAATATCATTGTTAGTCTGCTTTGAATTCTGGAGAGACTCAGAAAATTTTATCACTGCAATTTAAAACATGAGACTTTTATCTGGTATTTGAAAAATTGTTCAAAACAATAATGTGTGGCTTTTATGAACACACATTAATAAAATTTCATTTGATAGAACTGATTTTAATAAACTTTGTATCCAAGATATAGACGCAACTCTTCCTAGAAATAGTCTTCAGTCTATCATTTGCTTGCACGACATGGGAGACATTGAAGAAGTGAATTCACAGACTAAAAATATCACAGAGCATTGATCAGAATTAAGATCAGTTCCAACAGAGCAGCTGTAGAAATCAGAGCGCTCCTGGGAGAAATTAGCAATACTTGGTCGTCGCAGGAGTCAATGCGCTAGACCCTGTGCTTGTGCAGATCAGCGCTGAGATCAATAAAGCTCTTACTTTGCCACAGCTTTTGCTGTTGTTAAATTAAGGTAATATTTATGACAGCACTTTGTAGTGCTCTGTCTCTTGGAAATGTGCAGGTGGCCAGAAGGGGACGGGAATGCATCGCGAAACATTAGCCGTGAAATGGAGGAGAATAATGGTGGAGATGACACGGTTATGGCTGTACACACTTGATCTGGAAGTACCTCAGCAGCACATTGTCCCACCAACAGACTGAACCTTTAAGAGGGGAGGCAGTGTATGGAGCCTTAATGCAGCGTTTTCCGTCTGCTGTGGTGCTGGATGTTGGCGTTAATTCCAAAGGCTCGTGATTGAGCACTCTCACACCTGATGTTGTGTACTCACCCCCCCCCCCCGGCAGCCATCAGTTGCAGTGGAGACAGGAATTTGTCTTGCTTTAGGAGAAACAAAGTGATTTTTACAGAAATATTAAATAGCAGAACAGATTGCAGAACCCCGGGCTAGATATCACTAGGAGCTTTAGAGACTTCTTCAGGGCAATTTTTTTCTACTTCACTTCATAAGTAGGATAAGGTAAACACCTACCCTTTATAAGCAAACATTGCTTTATACAAACCCACAGACAGGAGACACAAAAGTTAAAGCCTGATAGAAATGTGATGTATATTACCTCCACCTTAATGGAAATGTGAGGATTTGCTTCCATTTTATAGAATGAACTTTCTTCCCACAAATTCTTGGAAAATACATTTCTTCCTTTTAAAAAACTTCAGTCTAGCTGAATTGAGGTTACAACCCTAAAATGTTTCCTAACACTAATCTCACATATTACCAGGGTGATAATAACTTTCTTCAGCTGAGAGTGGTGAAAAGCGAACAGGGAATAGGATTGCTGATCTTTCATTTTTGTTCTTCCAGTCACCTTTTCTGAACATATATGCCATTAAATCCTTAGTCTAGGAAATAGAGCAAAGATTCATTGCCTCAAAGTAGAATTTCCCAGATACCAAAGCAGAGGAAAATATGAGGTTTCTGGTTTATAAAAAAAGGAGGCAAAGTATATGACCTACCTTGTCTGCTACAGTGGTATTTCAATACGTGCACGTAGAATTTAAAAATATATATCTCAAAAGACATGTATTTCCTTCTCTCTCATGAAGTCCCAATATGAACCACTCATTTGAAATTTCATATTAATTGATATACATTTTTTAGTTTATATTTGTTTGGCATGCCCAAAGGTATATAAGATGAAGCCCAAATTCAAGTAAGCATTGGCAAAGCTTTTTTTCATTCATTACTTATTTTAATGTGCGATGATTTTTATGAAAAAAAACAAAATCTTGAGTAGCTCTCCATTCATCTGTCATAAATACAGTGGTTCAGCACAATTAGGTTCCTTAGATGGTCTCGATCCTTATCCTCTCCTACAGTGGGCTCAAGGTTTTCAATCTCCCAGTCCCTGCATTTGCCTTTCTTCACTTAGGTGGTGTGATTGTAATATTTGCTCTTGAAGACTAAGGCATAGAGGTTTTTGAGAATTTTAGCCTTTTCCTTGTCCAGGAAAGCCAGGTCTCCCATTTACTTCCAGAGAAGGCCCACATAATCCCATCTTTCTTTTGCTTACAACATATCTACAGAAACCCTCCCCTACCCCTTATACTTCATATGCCTGGCCAGACTCAATTCCAACTGAACCTTGGCTTCCTTTACCTTGCCCCTAGCTTCCAGGGCAATTCCCTTATATTTCTCCCAGGCCACCTGTCCTTGTTTTCACTTCCTGACAAGTGCTTTTTTTGCTCCGAGTTTTCTCAGCAGCTCCTTATTCATCCTTGAAGGCCTCCTGGCATTTTTGCCCAATTTTTGTCCATGCCAGCATGAATTGCTCCTGAGTTTAGAGGAAATGATCCCCAAAATTCAGCCAGCATTTTTGCACCCCTCTGTCCTTGCAAGGGCTATCCCATCAGAGTTTATCTCTCCTTGGAGAAGCCAAAGTCTGTTCTCCTGCAGTCCAGGGCAGTGAGTTTGCTTTGTGCCCTCCTCATTGCCCCGAGCAACTCGAACTTCACCATCCCATGCTCCTTGCAGCCAAGGCTGCCCTGGAGCATCAAATTCCTCACAAGTTCCGCCCTGCTGGGGAGCACAAGGTCCAGCACAGCACCTCTTCTTGTTGGCTTCTCAGTCCCTTGTGCCAGGGGGTTTTCATTGACCCATTTGAGGGGCCTCCAATGAATGTTTGTGCCCTGCTGTATTGTCCATCCAACAGACTGAGGTTTAAACCCCAATGAGGACCAGGGCTTGTGAGTCTTACCTGCCTGAAGATGGCTTCATTGCCACTATCCTGCTCATCAGATGGCCTACAGCAGAACCCCACTAAATAGCTCCTGTACCCCACTTAATCTTGACCCACAAGCTCTCGGCTGGCTCCTCTTCCTTCCCCAGGCAATTCCGAATTGTCCAGCAGGTCACAGACAAAGAGGGATGCACCCTTCTCCACCCACTGTTTGTATTGGGGAGGAGCTCATCTAGAGGCCCCAGGAGTTTGGGAAACTTTAGTGTTGAAGTCCTTTGTGGTGCAAAAGTGTTCTTGTCCTTGCAACAGGGTAGACAAGTTGAGAGAATTGATAACTTTGAGAATTAATGACTAGAAACTGTCTTGATAGTTTAACTAAGTGACAGTATGCTCCAAACTAAAAATTTTTCTGATCTATTGAGGAAGTGCAAGACATGATGAGTTTCTCATATTTTTATATGATGAGTATTTTATAGCTTTGTCCTTGCTATTGCTGAGAAACTATATGGCTCCTCTCTGTAATCAGGAGTGCCTGGAGGGCATCTCTTTGCTGTGACAGAGCAGCAATCCTCCTGCTCATTCACAGCACATTTCCTTGTCAGCATGGTTGTTTCTAACAACATTGCCACAAAAGAGAGAATAACAGCACTGAGGGGTGTGTAAAACTTCTCTGGGAATTTGTGGCATTTGTTTGTCTAGGACCTCCATAATTGTTCTGGCATTTTGCTCCAGATTGAGGATCATGAAGCACCGCATCTGAGAAAATAATCAGTATCTTATCTAAATTAAAATCTAAATGAAATCTATGTTCCTTGCGATTCAACATTTCTGTCTGTTTTATTGTTGGGCTCAATTCACTCTTGTTTCAAAGAAGGTGCAAAAATGCTAAAATCTCCAAAAATAATCAGGCAGGACAAAGAAACCTATTCAAAGGAAGCATGAGAATAAAGAGGAAGAGCAAATTCAGGTATCACATTAGTCTGTTCTCATCCTTTTCCTTCCTTTTTACTACAGACATGACATGATAGGAATGCTGGATATTCACTACTTCTGCAGCGAGGTTTTAAGGTGGCTGAGAAAAGTAGGAAAATCATGTTTATGTCTGCCTGGCTATTTAATTTAAATGTTTCTAGGTAATTGTGGGAATACCTCAGGAAAATGAAACAGTTTAAAGTCAAACATAGGTTATGCCAAAGATTTATTTAACACTACCAAAAGCAGAATTCTATAGTGTAACTAATTAAAAAGAAAGTGTACCAGCTTTAGCTAGTTCAAAGCCAGAAAATATTTTATTATTCTCTGTGTATGTCACACTATATTCTGTAAAAGTATAATGTTGCTGCTAACTTTGTTTTAATCTGATATTCTCAGTATTGGAAACAAACACTCAGGATCTCTGGGAGTTTGGTAGTCTACCTTTTATTTTTTTTTATCCCCTCTTCTAGACTGTGTGGACAAAAAAATACTCATTGTTCTTTGCAGTGTAGCATAAAACCTGTAGTCAGCAAATGAGAATTGGCTTGTAAGTTTTAGGAGCCTTTTTCACATTATGTTGATGTATAAATACAATTTTTATTTTCGAGTTTCTAGTGAGCCTGCAGGGAGCAAAAAAAGCTAAAAAAAAAAAAGAGCTTTTGGCAAATACCATAGGATAAGCTGTTCAGATGCAATGCTGTCTTGGTTCTGATGAGAATGAAGCAAACTTTTTTCAGAACAGCCAATATGGTGTTTTGGGTTTTGTAGAACCACAGAATGGTTTGGGTTGGTGTGGTTTTGGTTGGAAGACCACCCAGTTCCAATCCTTCTGCCCAATCCTTCTGCCATGGGCAGGAGCCCCTTCCCCTGGACCAGGCTGCTCATTTGTGTGAAGCAGTGCTGGTAACACATCAGTGTTTGGACTTCTGCCAAACAGCGCTTGCATTGTGTCAAAGATTTATTTTAGTCTTGCTCTGTCCCCTCCAGCTTGTAGCTCAGGTTGGGCAGGACACTGAGCTGGGGCAGTGCCAGGACAGCTATCCTGAGCTGGCCAAAGGGATATTCCATGCCAGATCACATTATGATCAGCAAAGAACCGTGCAGAGCTGTTGGTTCTTAGAAACTGCTTGGGTGCTGTTCTGCTCATGGGACGTGGTAAGTGGTCGCCTTTGCATCAATTTATTCCATCTCCTTCACTCACTAAACTGTCTTTCATATTGACCTATGAATTTTATTTGGTTTTACACTTCCTCTTCTTCCCCCGTCCCACTGGGATGATGTGACCGTGTTCACAGGGGTTTTCGGATTGGGGAAGAGACGAGGATCTGACTCCATGGTTCAGAAGGCTTGATTTATTATTTTATGATATATATTACATTAAAACTATACTAAAAGAATAGAAGAAAGGATTTCATCAGAAGGCTGGCTAAGAATAGAATAGCAAAGAATGATAACAAAGGTTTGTGGCTTGGTTCTCTGTCCGAGCCAGCTGGGCTGTGATTGGCCATTAATTACAAACATCCAACATGGGCCAATCACAGATGCACCTGTTGCATTCCACAGCAGCAGATAATCAATGTTTGCATTTTGTTCCTGAGGCCTCCCAGCTTCTCAGGAGGAAAAATCCTAAGGAAAGGATTTTCCATAAAAGATGTCTGTGACAGGATGCTGGGCTGGGGAGAGGCCAGCAGTGGTGTGGGTCGGACAGATGCTGGACAGCACTGACCACCACAACTGCAGAATCACTGTAGCGTGCTCTACAAAGGCAGGCAGGAATGTGTCCATGAGAATTGGATGTGCCACCTAGCATATTTTCAGAGAGACAGTTAGGAAGTACTGCAATAAATATGAATTACCAGCTTTGAAAACAAACAGTAAGGAACACTGCTGTGAGACCTAGCTGCTTGCCTTTGAAGAATTTGTTTTGCATGAGTCATGCACAGACAGAATTTCAGAAGTTTACAAGTCACTGCAACAAAACTATTACTAGTACAGCTACCAGTACCTCTGTATCAAGAATATGTGAAAATAAATCAGAAGTGTATTTTACTATGTCTTACTGTTTGATAGTGACAGGAAAAAAAAAGCTGTTTGTTTGTTTTCTATTAGTTTACTATTACATTCTTATTTTCCCAGGTAGAATAATGCTGCATAGTCCCTTAAGAATAATTATGATTGCAGAAAATAATTGGAATCTTCCAGGAACTTGATATTCACAATCATATGTTAAATATACTTGTCTTAATATACACAGTTGGAATCACAGGTAAGTTTTTTTAATGTGCTGTTTGCATAAAATTGCATTTATGTTTCCCGTTTTCATGGAGTTTCACTGAAAAGCATTGGTTTTGCTATTAGGTATTTGCAAATAAAACAAAACAGAACAACAAAGCCAAAAGACACAAAAAAATTCAACAAGAACAAAAAAACCCCACCAAAACTGAAAAACAATCCACCACCAAAATGCAATAAAACAGTTTCAAAGACAAAATACATCAAAGTATAGAGGCTTAATAGTAAGAAATGAAGAGGAAGCAATTTCTGTGATTCAACCAGTCAATAATCCATTGAAAGTTAAGACAGAAAATGAGAGAAGACACTGAGCAGCCAATTAAGTGTCATTAGTGGGTATTCTTTCCTTTTCATGTTGTGCTATAAAACATCTGAGGTGCAGTGGTAATGCAAGGACCTTGGACACACAGACTGATTTTCTGCTCTGTCTCTTTTGCTATCATCCATCCAGTGTGACCCATTGATGGAACAGCTGCATACACTAATTACTTAACTATTCTTTGTGCCCTTGGATCCACATCATTTGGCTCAGAGGGCAGACAGGGAAATATTTCAAAGAGCTTTTCTGAGAGTCAAATCTGAAAATCCTATATATTGGACTTTGTCTTAAATTGATTTTGCAAAAAAGAAGTTGCTGCTTTCTCTGAAATTCAGCAATTATCTCCTAAAAGCTCCCCTCAGTACTGGGAATTGTCCCATCCCTAGCTTTATTTTCTCATTACAAGAGGGAGCTGCTCAAAAAATTACATTTTGTGAATGAAGAAAATTCTCAACATCCCGAGACTTTGTCTGACTTGCCAAGACTAAAATAAGCGATAAAATGAGACTAAAATAATAAATATTCAGTGCCCAAAATAAGACTACAGTTGATGGGGTTCAATTTTACTGTGACTTTCTAAAATGATAAAACCTTACAGCCTGTACAGAGCAAGTTCAGAGCTCCCTCTTTGTAACATAGTGAAATACGTGCTGTGGCTAAAAATTCATCATATTTTCTTCCTCTGTGCCAATGAAAATGTTATTTAGAAGACCATCTTGTTATACAAACACAGCACATCAACCTGCAGATTCTAACCTGATGCAACACTAATGTGAACAACAGTAAAGACTGAAGCAGGAGAGTTTGCTGAATGCATACTTTATTTTCATTTGCTGCCTTGCTCAGCAGAGCTCATCATAAAAGCACAGTCAGTTAAAAATAATGTGCATTTTTAAAATTTTTTACACATGTTCTCATACAAATTGTAAAAAAAAATATGTTCCTCCAGGCTTTCCCCAAATAATGCTTTCTCCTTCTGTAGTATGGCTGTTAACCTGAAAGAATATCCTAAAGGCCTGTGAACAGGCCTTTACTTTCAGGATTGAGGCTCCACTGATTCCTTTTATAGCCATAGATACTGTTCTTTTCATTCACATTTTCTGAAAGAACAGCTGTATGAATTTTTTATTTGTGTTTAGTTTGTTTACTGTTGTGAAAAGTAGTTTAAGTACAGCTGAAAGGACCTATAATTTACCATTTCCACTTCAAACTTTACTGGCATATTAACATTAGAGCTGGTTAATGATATAGGAGCGTGCTCTGCAGATGCTAATTCTGAATGGCACAATTCTAGACATTTCAAGACAGGTGTTCAAAAATGCTGCTTTTTATGTCAGTGGCTCTGTGGTGTTCAGGATATGGACTGCATGATATACACAATGAAAACTGACTAAAAAGAGTTACTTTATTTCTTTGCTAAATTTAAGACACAGGTGCTTCATTTTACAGATATTTCTGCAAAATATCTGTCTGCTGGTGGTCTCTTAGGTAGCAAATTAAAACTTTATGAGCTGCTAAGTTGGAAAAAACTCCTTTTTTTGCTGATTAACATACAATATCTAGCTCTGTTTTCAGATTGAGTGCACATACAAAGTCACCTTTCAGCTGTTCCTTTAAGTACATCACATAATGGATACCTTTTCCTAGGATGTGAGGAACCTGCCCTCTTTTACAACACTGTTGTCCTTTTTGGTTTGTTCCTTCAGTACTACTACATCAGTCAGTGTTAAGTTTTTCATGTTTGCTTCCTAAGATACCTGGTGTCTTCTTTGAGAACTATAAAGAATTTTGCCAAGTCTTTTCTTGGCCAGACTTTAACAGAACTGTTAGAAATATTTTATAATTAAAAAAAAAAGTGTTTTGTGTTTCAGAAATGGCTAATGCAAACCCCTGTTTAACAATTTAGCATGCTCTTTGAGCAACTTTGAGTTATAACACTGAAATCAGGCAATTGTGCCCCCTGCCACAACCACTTCTATTATGCTCAACAGCAGCAGATGAGGAACATGTAGAGGGTCTTCTAAAAAAGAAATATTCTTAACCTCATAGTTTAGCTTTGTAGCTAAATATAGAAAATCCAAAGATGTGTGTGTATTTATAGAATTCCCAAAAATGTTCATAATAAGGGAAGGTTTAGATTAAATATTAGGAAAAGTTCTTCAGAAAAAGGGTGGTCAAGCACTGGAACAGTCTGCCCAGGGAAGGAGTGGAATCAATGTCCCTGGAAATGTTCAAAACACATGAAAATATGGTGTTAGTGGTGTTAGAGACATGGTTTGGTGGTGGAACTGGCAGTGTCAGGTTGGTAGCTGGACTTGGTGACCTTAGAGGCCTTTTCTAACCAAAGTAATTCCATGATTTCTATGTAAAGCACACCAGTGTTGAGTCACCCTCAGAGGAATATTTTTATACAGATGCCTGTCAATGAAATGCTTTGTAGTGTTGGTCAGCAAACACTTCTGAGGCAATGTGTAAACTTGGCTGATTGACACAAGAAACATGTTTGCAACTGGTTATGGATGCAATCATTAGATGACAAAATTGGGAATCCACTGGTTTATAGACAGAAGCAGGATTTTTGGAAACAAGAACCATCATGTTTCAATCACTTCTTAGCAAAGCTTACTCAAGACTGCCAAAAGGTTGATTTAAAAATTATGAGGAGTGATCAACTGTCACAGACATCTTTTATGGAAAATCCTTTCCTTAGGATTTTTCCTCCTGAGAAGCTGGGAGGCCTCAGGAACAAAATGCAAACATTGATTATCTGCTGCTGTGGAATGCAACAGGTGCATCTGGGATTGGCCCATGTTGGATGTTTGTAATTAATGGCCAATGACAGCCCAGCTGGCTCGGACAGAGAGCCGAGCCACAAACCTTTGTTATCATTCTTTGCTATTCTATTCTTAGCTAACCTTCTGCTGAAACCTTTTCTTCTGTTCTTTTAGTGTAGTTTTAATGTAATATATATCATAAAATAATAAATCAAGCCTTCTGAACCATGGAGTCAGATCCTCGTCTCTTCCCTCATCCTGAGACCCCTGTGAACACCGTCACAATCAACAACACGGAAATTTGGATTATAAAGCACTGACTTGAACAGGCTTACCCCAGGAACCACATAATCCACTCACTGGGGTGTCCTTGGTGTCTCCCTAATGACTTTATGGACTTGTTTGAGAAGGAGTGGTAGGCAATGGCACTCAGGTTGCCATCTGCAGAGGTTGGCAGCTGGAACTGAGGCCACCAAAGAGCAGAATTCATTGGAAAAGCAGAAAGGGACCCCATGTTGGCAGCATGGTGGGCTCTGCTTTCTTGAGGGCAGAGGAACTTTTCACAAGCCTTTAAAATGAGCGCCCACGTAGCCAGGTCACTGTTCTCACATCTTCTGCACATGGAGAGAAGTTGCATTTATGAGCTGACATTACTTAGATCAAGTGAAGGAATTAATTAGAAGCTGACTCTGAGCACGCATATATTTTTCATACACTGTAAATCAATTTTTCATTATTTCAAATTGTGTTGAGAGATAATATATTTGCTTAAAAAAAAGAAAAAAAAAAAAAAGTAAAGGAAATGTAAATCTCTCCAGGAACTGGTGCAATGTAATATACAACAATGCTGCACAACAACTGGAGGGTCCCACATTCATCAGAACATGATGTCCATGTAGGATGCTCAGCTGCATTTTGAAGTGTTGCCTCTTTGAAATGTCCTCTTACATTAACTCCAAAAGAGCTAATGATAAAGATTTCCTGGCAGCAGCTTCTTCTCCTAAATATGGAATGTGATGTATTTAGCATGTATGAGGTAGTTAATTTGTACAAGAAACACATTACTTAAAAGGCTGTAGATTTGGGTATTGCGTGATAAAGATGGCAATCCATTAATCAATTTATAGACAGAAATACAATACAATTCAAGGAAAAAAAACCCCTCAAATTTAATTTTTAAATTAAAACAATGGTGTGATGCAGTTATTTATTTGACTGTTCTTCAGCTGTCTGACACATGGTGAGATTACTGAAGTATGGAGCCAGAAAGCCAGCACTTTATTTAGTTTTGCTCACTGAAATAATGAAGGGGTATTAATGATGAAGTACAAAACTGTGTAATAGAAAGTAATGTACTGTGAAATAAATTTATGTTTGGAAATCAAGAAAAATATAATCAAAAGTTCAAGGCTTAGATGTATTTGGAATCTACTTCATATTGTTTTTATAGAAAAATGGTTGTGACATGCAGGCTTGTGAAATTGCAGGAATGTGTTATGAAAGCAAATTAATTTCTGAGAAATAAAATATTTCAGGCTTTTCTTGAAGTACAGGAACTGTAAAAAGTTGTTGGAAATGACCACATGCTATCTAATTATTGACTTCGGTTTGCATTTTCATTTAATAGATTTTTGTATTCTGTATTTTAGGAAGCCAGTGATAGTGATTGTTTGTTAAACTTGAGTCAGGGGAAACACAGAGAAATAGTGGTAATGGATGTGATTCCAGCATGATAATAATAATAGATTATAACTTTAAAAAAATTTAAATGCATGCATATATGAAAGCATGCTTCCACATGCTTCATACACACTTATCACAAGTCAAAAAACCATCTCTCTTTCAAATAAAGAAAGTTTTTCTTAAAAAATTTCCAGCTAAAACTAATAGAAATGTAATAGTAATGTAATAATTAAATTATTGGCCAACAAGACAGCTAGGTGTTTGCTTAACAACAGCATGACAAAAAATATTTTCTTTTTACCATGTTCTATTTTAGCAAAATGACAGGCAAATTAGAATGGCACTACTGAAAATGCTATGTGTTCTAATAAACTACTGATGAATATGTAATTATTAGCAGAGCCTATTTATGTTTCACTTTGTGATACAAAGGTTTCCTGACCAAGCTTGTGAGATCCTAACTCACATGCTTTAAAGGACTTTCTCTTTCTGAATCTCTAAATTCTGAGCACTTATGTGTTATTACAACTGAAAACTTAACTTGTTGGAAAATCAAATAAACACCTGCTAGTAAGCCTGAAGTGCTGTTCATTACTTTTCAGACATTCACGATATTATTTACTTTTAAAGAGGTGTGAAAAACTAAATAAAAATCCATATATATAAAAGCATGTCTCTATCATCAATCTCTTGATCTCTTGATGCCCAAACCCAAGCAACTTAAACTATTTTAAACATCATTTTTTCAAAATAGTTTTCCCATCTTGACCCCAGTGATTAAATATTATCTTAAGCGAGAAAAGGTTAAATTCATTAAACTCTTCCCACCTTCAGAGAGATAGCTCTGATCAAAATCACATTTGGCTTCATTTTCAGTGCAGTCGCGGTGCTGATGGCAGTAATTATAATACATTCATTGGAATGTGACAAAGCTGTGCAAAAAAAATCACTGCACATGTATCATGGATGGCAGTTGCCTGGAGACTGAGGGGGCATCATTTGCAGTCTTCAGCAGTTGCAGCTTGTAAATATTTCAGGTAAGAAAAAAAAAAACCCACAGGTTTTACACTCAGTCATCACGTTATCTTCACAAAGAATAATGGTTTTAGTATGGACTTTTTTGCATAAGATGGAAAGGGAGGTTTTAATTCTTAGCTCTGAATCCAGCTGTTTTCTTTTCAAAAGACTTCAGCTATGGCCATCTGGGGTCTGTGTACAAATCACACACGGGACAGGGCTGCTGTGGAAGGTGCCTTGAGCTGTTTCATTTTCCAGCATCACTCTCATTACATGGTTATGACGATGGGAAGATGCCAGCAGCCCACATCCCAGGCAGCAGACAAAGAACTTAATGTTACAACTCACTTTATAAGTTTTCTGACCAATCACACAAAGCAAAAGCACACTGACAGTAGTTCTATCCAACCACTATAGGCACAGGTACCTTTGGTTAAAACAATGCTTGCTTATTTCAAACACAATACCTGCTTGTAAGCCTTAAACACAATGCACAGAGCTCCATTATTAAGCTTCAAACTTCCTAATATCTTGCTAGATAAACTCTTCTGTAGCTTAGAGAGTTATTCTAGACAAGCATTAATACACAGACCATTGTTCTATTTGTCCTTGCTTTTCTACAATTTAAATAATTTTTCTGCTGACCAATCTCATGGCTGCTGCTTAGCTCTGATCACAGTTCTGCTGTCTCTGGGGCCTGCCTTTTGCAGCTTTCCCAAAACCCTCTGATTCTGTGGATTCCCACATTCAGCATTTTCTTAGCTGAGCTCTTTTCCAAGCCACCCTCCAGCGATGAGGAATGAGCAGGAGATCCAGTCATTGGCTGGGACTTGGGAGACCTCATCACTCCCCAATGGATACTTCCTGTATAACACTGGAAATATTACTTATTTTCTCTGGTTTTTGGGTTTGTTTTTTTCCAGATCATTGCTATAAAATCAATTTGTGTCATGACAATCACATTCTCTAAAGGCAAAGGAGTGAGGAGAGATCTGAACCCGGCCTAAGAACACCTGGCACCCTGTTGTTGCTCATGGTGAGTCCTGCACTATGACAATATCAACTTTTCTAATAGGGGAGAAACAGCCAGGCCTTATGAAAACTGAACAAGGTCGCAGTGGAATTAGAACATTATGAATAAAAGCAAAGACAAAAAGTTTTCTATGGCATAGTCATGGAAAGAGGTAGGATAATTGAAGCAACCAATATGAAATTAATTTAAAAAATATAATACACTTTGATCTTACTGGGACATTTAACCATCAAAGCTTCCAAGCATACTGGCAACAAGGCACACATCCCTCTGTGTGTCATTCAGGAGAACAGTAATTAAAAATCTGCCTGGGAAGCAGGCACTGTTTTGTGGCACAGTGGGGACCTATAGGCTGCTTTGTGGAGTAGGGGCTGTTTGCACCTGGAAAATCAACCTGCTTCTAACTCTGCCAGTACCAGAGCTGGGTATCTAGAAAATTGAGAATTTCTTTCAGAAGGAAGAAAAAACAAGCATAAACCTTCACTTTTCATATTTACATAACTTTTTGTTTTGTTCTGTTGGTTGCGTTAAAGAAAAAACAAACAAAGACAATGAAGTCTGCTCCCCAGAGAAATTTTAATCCAAAATAAAGCCAGAGGTAGCAAATAGCAATTATTTGCCAACAAAAAGTAAACTAAGAAAATGTGTAGGCCTTGAGAAGAGAACCAGCATATACTGCATATTAGGTGAGCATTAATATGGTTCCTAATTATATTTAATGTAATTGCACATCATTTTATATCCATGAAGCAGACACAAATATTAAGCCAGTAATATATTGACAAAATATTTTAAGTCATGCACATCAATCTGAGATGCTCAGCTGCTGCAGGATAATTCCACAACAAGTACTCAAAGAGATCAAAAGAACTAGAAACATAAAGAAGAGATCTGCAAACTTCACTCTGAATTGCTGTTTTGCCTTTGCTGCTGCAGGAACATGAATCTAGGGATGGTTTTTGTTTTCTCTCCTACATGATTTCCAAGATAACTAGACAATGAATATCTGAGAAATAACTTGCAATGGGGCTTGTTAAACATGGGTAAATTCTGATTTTTATGGAGCTTACACTGTGACTTTCACTTATTGAAGGTAACAGTAAGAAACTGATGGGAAATTGCAAGCAGATTAGCAGGTTCTTGTTGAAGAATGTTTTAGAATTTATGTCCAAGAAAGAGTCTGTAGCTGAAATTGCTTTGGTGGTTAGATTGTAGCTTTCATTTCAAGAAGTAGGAAAACTCCATGTACAGCTCCTTGGAGATTTAAAATGTGTCTAATTATTCACTAGAATGGAAACCCATTTTTAGGAGGGGGTTAGTAAAAGGAAAACACAGACACTGCTATTTGTTTCCAACAAGTTGTAATGATAATATCCACATGATTAGAGAACTGCCTAATAGGCAAGGAGTCCTTTCAGATTGCAGTTTGACAATAGCAAGTTTTCAAAATTGGATGGAATGTGGAAATTTTCAAATGTATTTCTAAAACCTCAATTTACTTCTTTGGATTTATATCTTTCCACTTTAGATGGATCTATTTCCAATAAAGTCATGAATCTAAAACTATTTTGTTCATTGGAACAAATTCAGTTCATAATACGAACAAAGTTTTAAATAACTTTGTTAATTTGTTATGAACAAAAAAATCAACCTGTAAAAAAGTAATACTTTTACCAAAAACCTTTTATCCATCTACATCCATCAGTTCTGCAATGTTATATTCTACTATGCTTGACAGGAAAAGTGCCTAGACCCTTGGTGAGTGTTGCACGAGGCCAAAATTTACCAAATTTCAAGAGCTTTTCCATATGATTCCCATATGGGAATCTAGGGTACACCCTATGCAATTAACATGTGAATTTAATAGGAAACTTCAGGAGAGAGAAATAATACAGCTCTGCACATGTTAAAACTGTACAAAATGCTTCAAAAATATTTTTACAAAAGCATGTTTGGTCTTCTCTTGTAAAAGATATATTTCCATTTAGCAATCAGGTTCACCTTTTATGCATGCTGCTACTGAGGTAAAGTGCAAAATAATTCAAAAATATTGTGTGCCATGAGCCACAGTGTCGGCTACTGTCATGTTGCAGAACTAGGGAGAGTACAGAGAAGGGATATGTACCTCTCTCCTGATTTCCCCATAAAACTAATTGCTCACAAACACAGAAATCATGAAAGTGACTGCAGCATCCAAATTGCCAAATGTGTTGGAGAAAGGAAAGTAAGGTATTCCATGTCCTCTGTATTTTCTTGAGAGCTTTTGCTTCTCCTTTCCTTGAACAAAACTTGATAATTTCCTATTATTATGAAACATGCAGTTATCAAAGAAGCCATAAAAAAGCCTTTCCCTGGAAATTCCATTTTATCCCACTTGCAAGAGAAGACATCAAGGGAAAGAGTCTTGGACTGACTTCCTTTAAAGGAATACTAATAAAAAAAAAATAGGTCTTTAAAATTATTAGGAAAGATAAGCATTTCTCAGAGCTGTCAAAAATTACTTGCACTTATTCAAAGGAAAGGATGACCCAAGTTTTCTGTGAATTATTAACCTGTTCTCACAAGAGTTATCAGATGTGAACAAGAGAAGGCTCCCAGGTCAAAACTGCAGCTGAGCCAGTGGGTTGAAAATATACCACAGTATATACCAAAGATGGGGGGAAAAGCATCAGCTCAGCCTAGACATTAATTTACATCAAGAATTCAATTTTCAGCTTGAGGATTTCCTTTAGCAACCCTCTGGTATTGTGGTGGTGTTCACAGGGGTTCCAGGATGAGGGAAGAGATGAGAATCTTGACTCCATGTTTCAGAAGGCTGATTAATTATTTTATTATATATATTATATTGAAAGAAAATGATATATTAAAAATATACAAAAAGAATAAAAGAAAGGATTTCATCAGAAGGCTAGCTAAGAATGGAAAGGAATGGAATGATAATAAAATCTTGTGACTGACCAGAGAGTCTGAGCCAGCTGACTGTGATTGGCAATTAATTAAAAACAACCACGTGAAACCAATCACAGATCCACCTGTTGCATTCCACAGCAGTAGATAATTAATGTTTACATTTAATTTCTGAGGCCTCTCAGCTTCACTGGAGAAAAATCCTAGCAAAAGGATTTTTCATAAAGCATGTCCATGACATGGTATCACACAAACTTTCTAGAAGAAAATAGCAACGGAGGGAGGGTTCCAGCATTGCCTTCCATGAAGGAATTTCAGAAATATCCTGCATAGGAGTGGATTTTTGGAGCCAAGGGGATGTGGTTGACATTGGGAATCTGCAGGAGCAAACAGCCTCCTGCCCATCC
Organism: Melospiza georgiana; assembly: GCF_028018845.1. Classification (NCBI taxonomy): domain Eukaryota; kingdom Metazoa; phylum Chordata; class Aves; order Passeriformes; family Passerellidae; genus Melospiza; species Melospiza georgiana. The sequence continues at coordinate 39,097,712 of NC_080434.1, read as the reverse complement.
TAGCACCTCCCCTGTGGGATGCACCTGCCAGCTTTGGGGATGTAGTGCAGAAAAATGTCAGCTTGTGTTTTGTAATGAGCACTTTCCCTTTCTCAAGGAAAGTATAGATTTTTAGTGTTCTCCAAAGCTCAGGACATGGAAAACAATCAAATAAGGGGTATTTCTCAGGAGATGGCTCTGCAGAGACATGTTGTTCTCTTTCTGTGATATGTCTGTAATTATGAATTTCATCTTTTGATGCTGTTATCATTGTTTTTCCCCCCAAGAGTTCCTCAGTGTAGGAGCATACATCCTCTACAGAGAATTTCTTCATTTTAAAGGGCACCTCAGTGAGAGTGGCCATCCAGTCAGCTGAAGGTTTCTTGTCATCAGATGTTATTGTAGTGTGGTCTGTTTTTGAGCTTTTCAGGTTTTCCTCAGAGAAGTGGGTCACCCTTACTATATTTCCTTGGATGTTTATTTTTTCTCTTAGTCTGTGCTTCCATGTTCTAAATTTTTTTTTCCTTTTCTTTTGGATTACCTCCCCCAAATCTTCTGGATCAGTATTGGGGTGTTTCCATGTGCACACGTACAGGTACATACAAATATGACTTGTACCAGGAGACCTTACAAAGGATGTTTAAATTGTCTTTTTGTGAGATATTTTACTTAAAATAGAATGGGCTTAGAGATTGGGAAGCTGAATGGGTTAAGTTAATTCTTTGGGAAGTGTTTCATGTCAACTGAATGCTGGTCTAAACCTTTTGCCAAAGTTCTCTGATTCTCTAAAGTTTCTAGTCAAGCCTTTTTTGTTGCCTTGGCCTCTTGAGAACATCTTGTCAGTATTTCTCCAATGCTTTCAGCTTGGAGTACATGAACAACTGTAAAGCCTTTTTAAAAGTTACGCTGAGTGATATTTTTGGGGGCCTTACACTTTAATCTCTCACTTTTTGCCATCTATCTTTTAAAAAATGTCTCATTAAATAATGAGTTTCTTGAGCTCAATTTCATTTTATTCCCTATTGATGAGTCTCCTGAATCATAACCAGCAAGGTACCAAGGCTGTGGGAGGATCTGAAGACCTTTCCTGCATATGTTTGTGAATTCCTTTTCCCATCAGAAGTGAGGGAATGTCACTGCATGGGGCAGAATGAGCCATGGAGAGCCGTTCAGCATCACAACTTAGAAATTCCCTGTTCTGGCAGCCCCTGGTGCGGAGCTGGAGCTCCAGGTAGCTCCAGTACTACAAGGATTCTCAAAATCTCTTCACATAAATGAGAAACAGTTCCCTTGAGTGGTACTCACCTGAGCATTTCAATTGCTGGAGAGGAAATCATCCCTATTTACAGTCTCAGAAACTGGCTGGACATGAAGCTCACTCAGCAAGGGCTGGAGAAGAATCTTGAACTTTTAATATTAATAATAACAATAAATATTAAATTTTTGCAGAGATTCTTCTACATAGGAATGGCTGTTGTTTAAATTCAGGAAGTGATGGATTAGATTCTGAAAATTTGCCATCCTAGGGTGGGACAGAGTTGCCATTTTCATCTTTTTTTCCAAGCCATGAGGTCAGCTGAGGAAGCCACCATCCAGGAAGGTAGGTGTGTTCTGCCATTTTAAGATTCTCATATAGTGAGATTTAGCAATTTTTTATCTAGTTGTTATTTAGTGTAAATTTTTTTTCCTGTTACAGTTTTGCTTGTCAGTAGACATTTTGGTGGTTTTGTTTGGGGTTTTTTGTTTGTTTGTTCTTGGTTTTGTTTGGGTAATTTTTGGAGTTTTTTTGTTGGCTTTTTTTTGGTTTTTTTTTTTTGTTTGTTTGTTTTTTGCTTTGTTTTTGTTTTGTTTTTTTCTTCACTTAAATTTCCTCCTATTTTGTATTGCCTTATCAGTGAAAAGGAATTGCTTAAAACAAAGGGAGAGAACTCATTTTTAAGTGTTCTCCTTTAAATTATCTTAAGCCAAGACAGCTGATGTGTTTAGAACCTGCAATTAAATGCAGGTATTCCAGTTTAAAGGAGTCAGGCATTAAAATTTGTTCTAGTCAGAGACTGTTTTTTCCTTACTCTTGACCCCAAGCCTAGGCTGGCCTTATTTTGGTGTAATTTCTCCTAAACATTCTGAGAATAAAGGACATTTTTTTTCTTGGTAAAGGAAAAGCAGTCTTATCATTAGGGAGATGTTTGTTATATGTCAAAAGCCTTTCTTTATTATTATTTATATCTCAAATTTGTCATGATGAAAGCAGCTGGAAGAGGTAACTGGAGAGAAGTCACTTCTCAGAGGGATTTGTGTGCTCAGACTCAGGTGAAAAGGAGCTCTGGTAAAAGTAAGATATTGTTGGCTGCACAATCACTGCTTTCTGCTTATTGTTTCTTGTGGCTCACAAATTCTTTACCACTGCTTTCCAAAACACTCACCTACCCAGGATGTGTATATTGCTGACTTTTTTTTGTTTGGTTAAACTGAATTATTGTTGCCAAAGACTGCCTGATCTGTATCTGTGCTGACCTCTTCAGTATTTACCAATCTGCCAAGCCTTATGTCATCTACAGATCTTCTTCAGTAACGCTTTAATGTTGTCCTTGAAGTAATCAGTTAATATTTATATAATTTTAGCACATGAACTGCCTTGTAGAGGACCCTGCCAGTGTCAGGGGTTTGCCTGCCTGGATATGGGGAGCACTAAATTTAAGAGTGCCATTCCTAAACTAAGACACTATAATCTTGTGTCGATTTTAAATAAGAAAGCAATGTTGCACATTTAATAAATAAAGGTAATCTGGTTTGGGAGGCTTTTTAAAGTGAGTTTTATAATAGTTTTCTTTTTTCCAATTTTTCATCTTTTATTGAACTTTCTTGGGTATTTCTCATTTCTAAACAAAATTCATAATACTAAACATGGAAAGTTTCATCCACTGTGTGATATTGCTCAATATGATGATATGATTCAGGTTGAAATTGAGGTTCAAGATGAAGGGTAGTGCTCTCTGTGTGTTTAGGTGGCTGCATGTCATTGTTCAGCCTGGTTGCACAATCAAAAGTGTCTAAAAGAGACTATGGTAAGAAAAAAGAAAATACATTTAATGGACTAAAGAGGACCTGCAAGAGAGCTGGAGAGACATTTTTTATAAGTGATAGGAAAAGGAGTGTGACGATGCTCACAGGGATCTCAGGATGAGGGAAGAGATGAGGATCTGACTCCATGTTTCACAAGGCTTGATTTATTATTTTATGATATATATTACATTAAAACTATACTAAAAGAATAGAAGAAAGGATTTCATCAGAAGGCTGGCTAAGAATAGAATAGCAAAGAATGATAACAAAGGTTTGTGGCTCGACTCTCTGTCCGAGCCAGCTGAGCTTTGATTGGCCATTAATTACAAACATCCAACATGGGCCAGTCACAGATGCACCTGTTGCATTCCACAGCAGCAGATAATCAATGTTTGCATTTTGTTCCTGAGGCCTCCCAGCTTCTCAGGAGGAAAAATCCTAAGGAAAGGATTTTCCATAAAAGATGTCTGTGACAAAAAGGGTAATAGCTTCACACTGAAAGTGACCACCTTTAGATATTGGGAAGGAATTCTTTCCCATGAGTGTGATGAGGCGCTGGAACAGGCTGTGCAGAGGAGCTGTGGATGGTCCATCTCTGGAAGCATTCAAGAGCAGCATGATGGAGCTCCGATCTGATGATGGAAAGGTGTCCCTGCCCTTGTCAGGGGACATTGGTAGGAGATGTTCTGTAAGGTCCCTTCCAAATCAAACCATTCTGTGACTCTCTGATTGTCAAAAAAAAACCAACAAAGCAATGTGTCATACACATTCATGGGTGCATCTCTGTGTCTGCATACATAAAAGCTGTCTATTATTGACATAGATCAATATTTAAGCAAACAAAGCCAAATAAAAATGTATTTTTGACAGCAAAGGTTACTTGTTTCCCTCTGTGTGTTATTTGTGTGCTGTAGCTGGTTTCAGTCTCTTGTGTCCTCCCACTCTGGGGTTGTGTAGCTGATTTCCAGCATTGCTGAGTACAGTTTCGGGGCATTACGTGTATCCTCAGGAAGAGATTACTGGTACTACGTTAAAAGGAAAGGCAGAGAAACATTTCTAATAATTTTAATGATTTTGCAGTGCTATTTTTAATTAAAAACCTAGCTTCTCTGTGATAATTTCTTCTTCTGAAATTGTTAATAAAATATAGGAAAATAGGTCTTTACTCAGAACATCTCACAATATATTTTATTTCAAATTTAGGTAGAACACCAATACTTCCAGTGGGAAATAGTAAAGTTTGGACAGGGGTGCTTACTACTTAAGTATGTGGGAAAGCAATGGGCAAAAAAAATAATAAAACTAGTAATTACAGCCAATTATTTTGTCTTGGGGAAAAAAAGCACATTTGCTGCATTTTCTTATTGAACTGCCTGATGGAATAGGAAAGCATGTGGCTAAGAGATTAATAATTCAATCTGTAATACAAATAATGTGATTTATTCTACAATTACGTTAACATGCACTATATATCACATTGGTGTATTACTACACAAAAACACTGTTATAAGAGGGAATTTAAAACATTTTGCTGTGAGAACTTCCATAAGCAAGTAGGCATCTCATTATTCCATTCAGGAGTGAAAATAAAATGCTATTTCAGCTTTTTAAAAGATTAATTTTACTGTCTATTGACATGGTAAAAAAGGGGGAAATTTTAGGTACATTATCAGAGTCATGTAGGCAGGGAGATTTTCCTTCTCTCTTTTTTCTTTTTAATTTTGAAAGCTTGCGGAAAGGAAGGGAGATTCTAAGAAACCTTTAAATGTCCAGTATCTTTGGGTTTGTTTTGTTTTTTTTTTTTCTCTCCTCTCATGTGGATAAAGTTGATAAAAATCTGTGACCAGGAATGTCACTATGTTTAAATAGAATTCAAATCTGTATCCAGGCCTACTGAAAATCCATTCTGCCAAAACTGCTCTCTGTGGTACAAAATAATGTTTTTGAGTTGCTTTTCAGGCAGACAACTTGACATGCACCAAAGACATAGAGATATATTAAAAAATGTTATACTTTCTATACTGCATAAAGGAGAAAGGGGGTTAAAGAGCAAAGATTACACCTTGACTTTCTTTGCTCCTATGTGATAAAAGCATGTAGTTGTGTTCACAGGGGCAACAGCTAGCACGGGCTAAAAATGAATTTTCTTTCTCATCTCCAGCTGTAATTGACTTTCATCTTCTGTGTGGCCAAGAGCTATTATTCTGCACACCTGCACTCAGCCAGGAGCACAATGAAAAAAAGAATCAATCTCTGCAAAGAAAGTTATCACCAGCCAATAACATCGGGCCACTTTCATGGGCCTTGCAGCGTTTCATCCAATTGCCAAAACTCCTGGCCATTGTGGACTGGTGGCAGCCCCTCAGCTGCTCCTCCTGGGGAGCACAAAGTCACAAAGAGCCGTGCAGGGGGTCTAGAACCTGCTATTAAAGCAGGAGAATTCATCAGGGCAACATGAAAGCAGCGTTAATTTGTGTATGCAGAATAAATTGTCTAAACAGTGATGGACAGGAGTGCATGAAAAGCATTGTTTCTGAGAGTTGGGTGAGTGCTTCTGTATTCTCTCGGCATTGGCTTTTTTATGTTCAAAGCTGCTCGTGTTCTGCGATTTTCTGAGTTTAAAATTCAAGTATTGCAGAAATTTATTGATTAGTAGCAAGCTGCCAAGGCATTCACTGGGAATATTTGTGTTCTAGGCTTTTAGATTGCATGTACAAATGTTCTTATCATGACTGGGTGAGCATTGCTGTTAGATTCTGTTTCCTGGTGTTGACATGTATAATTCCAAATGATCACTCTGCAAATTTGCCACATCGAATTCATTTATTTCAGCACCTATTCCTGTTACTAAACTAATTTGCTTGAATGCAAATATATCTGGATATTTTCAAAATAAATGTAATTGGTTTTTGACTGCCTTGGGAAAGTATGCTTATGTTTTCTGTAGAGGAGATGTATAAAATATATCTAAAATATATAATATATATATATTAATAGATATATAGAAATTTTATTTATATATTATATATAGATATTTTATATAGATATTTTATATATATAATATATAAATATATATAAAATATATATAAAATGTATATAAAATATATAAAAAATATCATCACTACTACAAGTGTGATATTTCCAGGTTCATCTCACAATAGATCTGAAAATAATGAGTCTGATGAGTCATCAGTTGAACAGTTGTCATTGAAATATGTTGGATACACTGCAATGACTGACTTGATCTCTAAATCAAAACTGAACAGTAGTTTAGGATATGTCATAGCCCTGCAACAGAGCCTGCTCTCAGGAGAGAAGAACTGTTTGTTTCTCTGGAGAAAGATCTCATCGTTGTGGTGTTGTTTGGATCCCAAGGACAAGGTGGGAGATAAGAATCTGACTCCAAGTTCTCAGAAGGCTCATTTATTATATTTTGTTATTATATTATGTTAATTAGTTATATATATTAGTATATACTATTATATATACTATTATATAATGTTATATATAATATTATATATTAATATATTATTATATTATATTACATTATATTACATTATATTACATTATATTACATTATATTACATTATATTACATTATATTACATTATATTATATTATATTATATTATATTATATTATATTATATTATATTATATTATATTATATTATATTATATTATATTATATTATATTATATTATATTATATTATATTATATTATATTATATTATATTCCAAAACTATACTAAAGAAAGAGAAAGGAGACATCAGAAGACTAGACAAGAAAAGAATAATAAAAACCTATGTCTGACCAGAGTCTGACCCAGCTGGACTGGGATAGGTCATTAAGTAAAAACAATTCACATGGAACCAATCAAAGATGCACCTGCCACATTCCAAAGCAGCAAAGTAGAGGGAGAAGTGATTAGATAATTATTGTTTACATTTTTTTCCTGAGGCTTCTCAGGAGAAAAATCCTGGCAAAGGGATTTTTCAGAAAATATCATGGTGATACCTCATAATTGGAAATATTATAATAATGTTTTTCTCACATTTAAAATCTGCAAATGAAAAACATTTCAGAATTGATTGCAAAAAGACTTTGAAATCTTTTCATTGGTGAAGACTCTTCTGCCAGTACTGTGACAAACAATTAAGATAAGACCTGTTATCCCAGGTAGAGTTTATTTCCACAGAGTCCAAGACAAATCTGTCAGCATGAAAGAACCAAACACCAACCCCAAGTTCTTCCAGTTTACATTCAGCCATTCCCCACACAGCTTCAGACAAAGTGATGGTGTATCACCTTTGAGGGGAGAAACACCTGGGGAACCTGCATGTGCTCCAGAGTTGAATCAGCCCTGTGGGAAATGCACATTTTACTTTCATTTAAAGGGGGTTAAAGAGCAAAGATTTCACCTTAAGGGTGCCTGAGCTCTCTCTCACAGAGGAGGAGCTCAGCAGAGTGGCTTGTCAGGGCTTATTTGGACAGACAGCAATCTACAAGCGCAGACAAAGGTTTAGACAGCTGGCAAATCAGACATAAAGAGGTTCTGCAGGTGACTGAGACGTTTAGAAAGGACTTGTCACGTGCTTAAGCAGGAATTGAACTCCACAGATTGACAGACACAATCTCAGCTGAGATGATGACATGCTGCATTTCTGGGCTAGCAAGTGTCAGTGTCTCAAACCATTTTGTTTCCCCCAATACAGCTGTTCCAGCTGTGCTCTGCTCCTGTGACAATTTGATTGGACTGGCTGTTTATAAATCCAGTGTGACTGGCTGTTGCTGATGTATTCCAGATGTTGAAGAATTGAATGGGATGAAAGGAGGGAAATGAAAACTCAGTTAATAGATACATCAAAAAGCTTTGGTCAATTATTTTTAATGCTCTTTTTGTGAGACTTAGATTATAGTTTGGTATAGTTAGAGAGCCTGGGTGAAATCACCTGGCAAAAGCAGGGGAAAAGGCCAAGGAGGATGACACAAATTGGAGAGGGAGATATGAAGGACATAGCACAGATACTTAAAAAAAAAAGAATAGAGAAAAAAATCTTTCCCAAAATCAAAGCATTAACCTCTGTCTGTAGATGGAGCCACCTTCCTGCAAACCTTCCTGCAAATCCCACTTGGAATCTGTCTGCTAAAGCTGCAGAGAGCCTGCTCCCTGGGTCATCTTTTTTGCAGGTTTATTTAGACTGAGACTGGTCTAAATGAAAAAAAAAAAAAAATCTCATCTTCACGAAGGCAAAAAGAAAAATTTGAAGACCTTGCCTCATCAGAGTGGTTTCTTTTAAAAGCGTTGTGACTAGATGTCGTCAATTAACGTCACATTCCAAAACCACTCATTATAAAGACAATTATATGAGAGCCAGAACCACCTTCTGGATGCAATGGAAATAAATCACAAAATTAACTTTTTAACTGCATTCACAATCTGTAAACAGGCCCTCAAAAAATGAATCCCTTGGCTGCCTTCTTTCCTAACATTCCCCACTGTGGTATTTGCTGGGGTCTCCAGGATGAAGGATGAATTGAGAATCTGACTCCATGTTCTTAGAAGGCTATATTATATTATATTATATTATATTATATTATATTATATTATATTATATTATATTATATTATATTAGATATTTTACTCTATAGTAAACTATACTAAAGACTAGAGAAAGGATACAGACAGAAGGTTACAAAAAATGGTAATGAAAACTCGTGACTCCTCAGAGCCTCGACACAGCCTGACTGTGATTGGTCATTAAGTAAAAACAATTCACATGTTGGATAAACAACCTCCAACCACATTCAAAGTAGCAAAACATAGAAGAGAAAAATGAGATAATATTGTTTTTCCTTTTTCTCTGAGGCTTCTCAGCTTCTCAGGATAAGAATCCTGGGCAAGGGGATTTTTCAGCAAATGTGACAGTGACACCCCACTGCAGCCTTCACCTCAGGCTGTCACCAAGCTCTACTAGCCCAGCAATTCCCCTCTCTTCAGCTCAGTTCACAGAAGCTGATTGCTATTAATGTGATACCCTACATTTATATCCTAACATTGGAAATGTCAGGTGGTGTTTTCCCCCTGCCATGGTATGCTGCACCTGTTTTCAGAACACAGGCCAAGAGCTGATTTAAATTACAGCTGTAGTGCCATCAAATGTGATTTCACTTTCACAAATCTAAAAGCAGAGCATGTGCCAAATGGTTCCTATAAAGCAGTTCCCATATACATTCCTTGTGTAGCTGAAGTGCAGCTTTATCTAGAAGAGAGAAATTTCCTCAGACACACAAAATAAAACCGTTTTTAAAACCATAAATCTGCTTAATGCTGACTAGTTGTACATTCAATAAAACAAATTGATGTTATAGTATATTTTTTGGTGCAGCATTAGCAGAGAAACAGCTTTCTTTTCCTGTTGTTGAGGAAAAGGAAAGAACAGCAGCAGGCAGGTAGACATTCTGCACTTCCTCTGACCCATTTATTCCTCACTCCTCACTGCCTCTGTTCCCCACCTTCCTGGGGTTCCACATCTCTGCCAGTATTAGACTGTGTTTTGAGGGTTTTCATAAATAATCCTTTTCTCTGGATGATAAATCAGGAAGTGAAGCTAATCAGAAATTCCCAAAGGAATATACCAATATGGCAGTTGTAGATATTACACCTGAAATCACTTCTCTGTTGGTCAATAGTGCATCAAAAATCTTCTCTAAGCTGATTGACAACTCAGTTCTTATTATTTATGTGGATATTTTTTTCCAGGAGCAAATTTACTTACAGTTTTTACTTGGAAAAAAAATTTTACCTCATTGTCAATATTGAAGGCCCTTGCTTTTAGGAAGATCAGCACTAGCTAAGGAAACAACATCTCAGGCTTTCTTGAATATTCTAAACCTGAAATCCTTGTTCAAGGTAGAGCAAATGGAACAACTGCTGAATTACCAGGCTCCATATGAGCAAGTCAGCAGATACTGTCTTATTCATACTCTTCTCTCTGAACTTGTTTTCTTTTCTGAGGCTACTTAGTAATTTCTCCAGTTTAATGAGCTAACATTTAGCAAGCAGCGAGCAACTTTGATTTAGTGATGTGACAGTCTCAAAAATCTGCAGCAAGTGTGCTCAGAGCTGGCTGCTGGCACTTTGGCATGCTGGCAGGTACAGACTTCAACTGGAAACATGTATTTTGTTCCTGACAGAAACTCCTCGGTGCTGCTTCTGTGTTACTTGTGCTGAATGTCAGCCCCTGTCAGTGCGGGACTGCTTGCTGTCATCACATGAAATTAGCCTAACAGAGAAACTTATTGACTTGTGGGTATTAACAGCCAAGAGAGATTTTTAAATTCAGAATGAGATTCCAAGCATAAGGAGCTCACTCTGTGTTTCCAGTCTAGTTGATTTTTCTAATATTTAAAGTATTGCAACTGTGACGGTGTCCACAGGGGTCTCAGGATGAGAGAAGAGACAAGGATCTGACTCCATGTTTCACAAGGCTTGATTTATTATTTTATGATATATATTGCATTAAAACTATACTAAAAGAATAGAAGAAAGGATTTCATCAGAAGGCTGGCTAAGAATAGAATAGCAAAGAATGATAACAAAGGTTTGTGGCTCGGCTCTCTGTCCGAGCCAGCTGGGCTGTGATTGGCCATTAATTACAAACATCCAACATGGGCCAATCCCAGATGCACCTGTTGCATTCCACAGCAGCAGATAATCAATGTTTGCATTTTGTTCCTGAGGCCTCCCAGCTTCTCAGGAGGAAAAATCCTAGGGAAAGGATTTTTCATGAAAAGGTGTCTGCGACATTGCAACCATACTTACTGATGCTTGCAATTCAAGCTTCCCTTGATAATACAGTTTAAAAAAGAATCTGAAAGCTTATCCTTGGGAAAAGAAAAAAACTGCATTGGGTTTTAAATCATAAATTTATAGCACTGAAGACTGTTATGTAACAGACCCCAAAGAAGTATCAGTGTTCATTTCTAAAAAGTGACACTTCTCAGTATTATTTATTGATTTTCTCTCAGACAACTGTACAGAAGTCAATGAAGGTAAAGGTTGTGAAACAGAACCAGAATGGAAACAACTGAAAAAACTGATAGGAACAATTAACCCCCCTGTTCCATTATTCATCACCAGTTATTTCTCAAAAATCTGGGGGATTTACACATGTTTCTTAAGATTAGAAAACAGATCTTGTTAAATTAGCAAAGTTGTGGGTAAAACCCCCATATATGTCTTTGTCATACAGAACCAGATATTTACGTCTTCTCCATTTTCTTGAGAGCTTTTAAACTGTTTTGAAGAAAATTCTGAATTGTGACTATTAAACCACTCAGGTGATAATGGGGAAATAATATTCTGATAGCACTGAGCAGTTCACTCTGGTTGTCCTCAAACAGGAGCATGGAGTTTCAGTAACATGTATCCAAAGGTCTAAGTGGTTTTGGTGATAATTACAAAACATTATTTTTGTGCTTTGTCACTGCAATTATCAGCATCAAGTCTGCATGATATTATTATTATCTCCATATTGAGTTCAAGTAACCCTAAAAGTAATTTATTTTCTTTCCTTATTGAACTACATAATATGTCATCCAGAAATTTGATGAAATGGAAACTAAAATCCATTTTAAGTCTGCTATAATTGAGACTTACTTTTTATTTGTTTCAATTTGTGAAAGCAAGTATTTAAGACAGAAATGAGCTTCGGTATTGGGAGTTGGCTAAAGACAGAATTTCCTTTAAAAGAATAGATATAAATAAATAAATAGATAAAAAATATAAATATAAATAACATAATGCTGTGGCTTAAAAATGGAATTCTCCCATTTAGTACTCCAAATAAAACCAGATACCACTTCTAACTGCAGGCACAAAAGGCAGAGATCACAGGCTAAGACAAGAAACTGGAAACAGCAATGAGCTAAATCAAACAGTAACAGCAACAATATTAAATATAAGAGGTATAAAAAAAGGAAACTATTCACAGAAAACAGAGAAAACAGAAAAAAGCCCAGTACTAGACAATACCAGATGTCTGCCTCCACCATGTGTTCTCCATCAGACAGAAACCCTTTCTGTCCCTTCCCCTTGCCCCCAGCAAGGACATGAGGTGGTACAGAACAACCTCCTGTTACTGTAAAATTAACCCTGTCCTGGACACAACCAGGATGCCAAGGAGCACTTAATGAAATTAATTGGAATGGCATAGAAAGATGAATAATTTTTTTTTAATCCTTATCACAGAAGAAATTCCTAGATAAGTTTCAGTTCCAGACAAAAGTAAGACAAGTGGTGCGCTCAGAGATCTCTCCAGTGAAGCTGATGAAGGTGTATATGGTCCAATGTTCACAGCCATGTGTTTAAATTTTTTACCTTGCTCTCCCTAAATTAAATATTAATCCCATGTTTTTCCTAGTGATAAACCCTATTTATGACAGAAGAGATCAGAAACTGATTTTGTTTATGCATTTACCTGTATTTAGGTGAAAAAAAAAAAAAAACATACATGTCTTCATCATATAGAACCTGATATTTACATCATCTCCATTTTTTGACTGCTTTTAGGCTTTATTTGAAGAAAATTCTGAATATATTAATATAAATATGAATATATATTTGCTATCTGGAATTACAATAGACTGGTAGTAAGATGATGCTGGTATTTGCTAGCATTTTCTGTAATGAAGGTGGACAGTCCTCTCTGGATGACATTTTGCTTTACACCCAGGAAAGAATGGGTTTCTCTGGCTCCCAAGACACGCTCTTATCAATGAGTAAAATTTGGCTAAAGAATGTGTTATAATTGTTCATCTTTGTGGGAGTGCAAATAAGATACTAGATTTCTCATGCAAAGAGATGCCAGAAAATTCTTTGTGTTCCTGGAGATTTCAATAGTGAGCCCAGATAAGGACCATTGATTTGATTTGCTATCTCCTGTGTACTTAGAAAGCAATCACAATTCCCACTTTTTAATACTTTTTCTTTCACATGGAATATGGATGGGACATGACAACAAATACAAAAATATATACAGATATAGATGTATGTGTTTATTTAAAAAATTTCAGGAGTTTTTCTTAAACTCTTGATCTTTATCTACAACCAAAATAAGATATATATTAATGGATTTTTCAATGGCTTATGGACTGGCTTTCCTGCTTTCCTATGTCAACTAAATGTTCTTTCTTCAGTGAAGTTATAGCTTTCAGAAGATCTGCAATAAGATTTAATTGCTGGAAATTAATTATGACCTTTAAGTTTGGTAAAAAAATACTTAGAATCATGTTGCTTCATTAAGAATAATTAAAAGATTTATTTGGTCTCTTGAGGAGTGAGGAAGTACTTCTCAGATGTCTTGTTGCACAGGAGTAGCCCTTTCACAACATTGTGGTATTTTCAGGTTCCTCTGTGGCAGGAAGGAAATGATAAATCTGACTCCATGTTCTTAGAAGGCTAATTTATTATTTTATGATCTATATGATATTAAAGAATGTTATAGTAAACTATACTAAAGGATAGAGAAAGGATACAGACAGAAGGCTTAACAAGATACAAATGAAAAACTTGTGACTTTCCAGAGCCTTGACACAGCCTGACTGTGATTGGTCATTAAGTCAAAACAATTCACATGAAACCAATGAAACAACGACCTGTTGGATAAAAAAAAATCTCCAGACCACATTCCAAAGCAGCAAACACAGGAGAAGCAAATCAGATAATTATTGTTTTCATTTCTCCCCGAGGCTTCTCATCTTCCCAAGAGAAGAAATCCTGGCAAAGGGATTTTTTTAGAAAATGTGACGGTGACACAACATCACTTATATCTTTTGTGCAAAAGGAGGTGTTTGTTTACTCCCACACTTGCAAACCCATTTCACTGAACTTGAGATCCCTCTGCTAACTCACACAGCTTTAACAGCCCTTGACAATAGTCTGCATCTCATCTTTCCAGACTGGCACCACATCAGGAGGAAAACACTGGTGTCAAGAAAGCCAGTGTGGCAATGGCAGGTAATGTGACTCTCAGTGAATTTCAGCTTTTCAGCCAAAACTTTTGCAAAAAAATAAAAAGCAAGTTCCATCATCTCCAAACTACTGGCAAAACCAGGCAAAATCTATGAAATGCTACTCATAGACTGGAGGAGGGGACTAGAAGGGGGAAAAGAAAGGCAGAGGGACAGGGAAAGAAATCTCTCCCCTTTGCTCTTCAATCCCTGTGATCAGATTACTGCTTTGATAGCAAAATTTTTGATTACTGTTGCAGGGTATTTCTCATTTCTTTTGGTTTAATGTTAGATTTATCGTGTCTTTCATAACAAGTACATTGGGATTCTGAAAACCTCACTACTGCTCCTAACATGGTACAGTGTAATTATTCTGTTTTGGTTTGGGGGTTTTGTTTCTTTTGCTGTTTTTTCACCTCTGCTCTTCCTTGCTCTCCTGCCCCTGCCTAACAAAGATTCACTGAAATAGAAAACAGGCTTGTAATAACTGCCTGCTATGCTTTCGCTTAATGCACTGTGCAAAATATGACAGGGGTGACTGTTAGTAGATGAAACAGCAATCAAAATGTTTCTTTATTCCAGCCGTTGTATCCTCTGCATGCAATAGGCAGAAAAGATGTTAAACAACCTGGGAGAGTAAGTTGTAAATCTTAAGGTCAAAAAATGCAACTCATTTTTGTTTTCTTTCCCTGAATAGGAAAAATGTGATGACATAGTATAGTATCTAAGCCTAATTTTTTTCCAATCCTAGCTGTGCTAATTTCCCTGAATATTTATAATATACATAATTTTTCTCAATACACACTGCAGAAGTGTCTTTGTGCCATATTGAAATTGATCATGATTGGTGGCCCCTGCAGCTAGATGCTGTTTAACTAAGAAACCTTTGTGTTAATTTAATTCAATTTAAATCATTCTTAGCATCCTACTAACAAGCTATGTTAATAAACCATTCCAGTCCGACACACGTTTTGCTAATTGCAGTCTCTGTGACAACATCATTTAATGCATCTAATTGCTATACATTTACTTTAAAAGCTAACCTGTCACAACACCACATGTATTTCTTGCATTTTCTGAAAGAATATGCTGTGTTTCAAACCTCCATACACAAGACATGGAACAGTTGCTGTCACCCATACTCTTTTTGTTTCTGGCTTTGGTTCTTGTACTTGAGAGGTATCTGCTTGCCAATTTTTATTGCATTGCTAATCCAAATATATTCATCCTGGATGTATTCATTACCCTGGGCTATCTTTGGTGTTCCAAGAAAAGGTGCAGCATGATATATATTCATTTTTTCAGTTCTATAACTTCATTTGTTTGTTTGTAAATCAATCTATTTCAAGCCTCAAATCGAGGCTTGCAATGTCAGATTGAATCAAGAATGAAGCAATTCCCTGGCTTCTGTTTTGACAGAAATTCCAGGTTTTTCTGCAGACCTTTGCATAAGATTTGCTCTGTAAAGAAAAGGTATCCCTGTAGGTGAGAAACAGAACAACTGTATTAGCAAAAGCTGCCAAGTAGGCTGACTTAAAAGTCAATCTTAAATGTAAATTTAACTTAACACACACTTGACATATTTGTTGTATTTAAATGAGACTCAGAGAACCTGCTTTGGGAAATATGGAGAGCTCAGGGCACTGCAGGTATCATGATCAGATGCATCTAGAGTAATGGATATATATGCTTATTTTGTAAATGAACAAATGTGTGTAATTGCATAATTGCTTCCACAATAAATGTCCTGCAGGATATCTGCATGTGGAAAATTAATTATGATACATATTTTCCTGGATAGAATCAGAAAAAAAACAGTAAGTCCAGAATCGTCTGCAATCGGGAATGCTTTTCTATGTTTTGGAAAAAACCTGGTTTCTTTTTCACTGAAACAAAGCGCAAAGCTGTTTAAAATGCCAGTTTAGAAACTGATTTATATTTCTGGATCCATTCTGTCCTACATGCCTTATTAATAGATACAGAGGAGCCAGCCACAGTCCTTATTCCCAACAAGACTTTTCAGCATGGCATTGGCACGTGGTTCTTACAGACAATTACAATGCCCTGCACACATCTCCATTCCCTGCCCATCTCTGCCATAACTCCTGCCCTGAATGCCTGGATCTCTGATCCACCAAAGCTTCTTACTGCCCTACAACAGGGTATTACATGGAGGGAACTTTTGGGTATTCACAGACCCAAAATTTTGGTTATTAGCAACATCCTTACTAAAATCCTACTGATTTTCTTTTTCCAGATTTTCTTTTGCTCCATGTGCCAGTAGAAATGGACTAAAAATACCAACTGATAGGATTGATCCTTGCTGTTTTCTGTATTCTGTATGTTCAGTGCATATATTGGCATATTCCCAGTGCAATCACAAAATGAACATTCCCTGAAAAGTTTATGGAGTTTTTTTAATAATTTCTGTTTTGATGCTACAGAAAAAGAATGTTTCACAGTTACCATTTTTCATACAATTTCCTTTTGGAATCTTTAAATTCCTTCTATGGAGTCAGAAGAAATTTTATTTTTCTATCAGGACAATAAAACAGCCTACCCAAGTGGAATATTTTAGGTTTTACCGCAAAACTTCCGTTCGGTGCTGAATGTGAACATTTCTTCTAAAGGTTTTTCTCCTGAGATGCATCAATGAGCTATTTCCTCTGCTTATCTCTTCAAGAACCTGAAAGTGCAAGATACAAAATGTATTACCTCATAGGAAATTTTTCTGTGAATTATTTTGCGAGTCACCTGACTCTGAGCCTCTAGTTTTGTAGTCATAACATTCTTATTTTAAAGCTGTGGAACTGTCTCTTTCTTTCTTTCTTTCTTTCTTTCTTTCTTTCTTTCTTTCTTTCTTTCTTTCTTTCTTTCTTTCTTTCTTTCTTTCTTTCTTTCTTTCTTTCTTTCTTTCTTTCTTTCTTTCTTTCTTTCTTTCTTTTCAATTTTCACACTTCCTTTTGGACGTTCATAATTAAGAGCAAATCTCAGATTTTATTTGATTTCTTCCTAATCCAGAAGCTTTATGGGAGACACGCATTTCACAATCCTTCTGATCAGAGCTGGGTAAATGAATGTTTCTATCAGGAGGGTTCATGCCTTTGGAAAGGTTTAGAAAAAGGCTTTATCTGAAAATAAAAGACAGACAGTTAGATGTTAGTCTGGGAACTTCAAAAAAGAGAAGCCTATCTGTGCCTCTCTAATTCATTATGCTGCAAATGTTGAAATGTTTTCCCTTAAGCTTTACCCAGCAGGGTTAGTATTTACAAGGCATTACATGAAATAAGATGTTATGCCATGGGGAAAGCATCATGGAAGGGGAAAAAGAAGATAACTGTATAATATGAATTTTTTTGGGGAAAAGCTTGCTGTTTGCCTCACAGGCAGAGAGAGTAGGTGGAGTGCAAATCAAACCTACCAAAAAAGATCAGACTGATCTCAAGGTTCAGGTATACATTTCTAGAAGGAGCATGCTTACAGGCAAAAAATATCTTGACCAATGGCTGTTTTGTGAAGATGAAAGGGATACAGAGCTGAGGCTGACCTGCTCTTTGCCCTATCCCTCCTCTCAGCATTTGTGGGGCTCCTTGACTCTCATTAGCTGTGCTTCCATCCTTCCCGTGGCACCTATTAGGGACTTCTTTTGAAGATACCAATTAAAAATTTGAAATGCTAAATTTTTCAGTACTGGTTGAAGAAGGAGGCTTTTATGGAAGCTGAAAAGATGGGGAAGCCTACCAATTGCTAAGTGCCTGTGTACTAAAATAGGCAGGGGAGTATTTGGGAACTGAATTTCTGGACTCCAGCACCTAAATTCTTCTTTGTCTTTGTCCTCAGGGTGCATAAATACTTCAGCTAATGATGACAAGAGCTCTTTTCTGGCTTGTGAGAACTTCATGGGGATAAATGCATTTAGAAAGAACCCCCACTGTCATGGATCCCATGATGAAAGAGGCAAGCTAGCTGTCTGTAGGAACATGATTTGGCTGTTGTGAGCTTTGTGTCTGGCTATAACCAACTTGTTCTCCTCCCAGCAGCCAGCACAAGACCTGTTAATAACCAGCGTTAAAATTATCGAGAAAACAATCTTCAATTTGCACATAATTAAATCAGACTTTTAATTTGGATGGTTTCCATCATTCCTTTCCCTTCAGCTTTGAAGTGTTTTACAAAGTGAAAGCATAGTTCAAGAAGACAATAAAATCTCTCTTGAGGAAAAGAAGATGGAGGCAACTTGGGTTCTCAATTTTGTTTTGAAGTGTTGGGTTTTGTTGATGATGTTTGATTCTGTGTGTTTTAAAGCAAAACAAACTCACAAAGTAGGAAAAAATAAAAAGAAAGGGAAGGGAAGGAAAGGAAAGGAAAAGAAAGAAAGGAGGAAAGGAAAGGAAATTTCAAGGAAAGAAAGGAAATTTCAGGGAAAGGGAAATTTCAGGGAAAGGGAAATTTCAGGGAAATTTCAGGGAAAGGGAAAGGGAAAGGGAAGGAAAGGGAAGGGAAGGAAAGGGAAAGGGAAAGGGAAGGAAAGGGAAAGGGAAAGGGAAAGAAAGGGAAGGGAAGGGAAGGGAAGGGAAGGGAAGGGAAGGGAAGGGAAGGGAAGGGAAGGGAAGGGAAGGGAAGGGAAGGGAAGGGAAGGGAAGGGAAGGGAAGGGAAGGGAAGGGAAGGGAAGGGAAGGGAAGGGAAGGGAAGGGAAGGGAAGGGAAGGGAAGGGAAGGGAAGGGAAGGGAAGGGAAGGGAAGGGAAGGGAAGGGAAGGGAAGGGAAGGGAAGGGAAGGGAAGGGAAGGGAAGGGAAGGGAAGGGAAGGGAAGGGAAGGGAAGGGAAGGGAAGGGAAGGGAAGGGAAGGGAAGGGAAGGGAAGGGAAGGGAAGGGAAGGGAAGGAAAGGAAAGGAAAGGAAAGGAAAGGAAAGGAAAGGAAAGGAAAGGAAAGGAAAGGAAAGGAAAGGAAAGGAAAGGAAAGGAAAGGAAAGGAAAGGAAAGGAAAGGAAAGGAAAGGAAAGGAAAGGAAAGGAAAGGAAAGGAAAGGAAAATGCAGCCTCTCTCTGTCATCTTGTGTCTCTGGAATTCCCTTCCCCTGCAGCCTTGCTGCTGGGATGCTACAGGCACGGTGTTATGGCTTATCAGCCACTGAAATTCAGCAGACTTTTAGCAGCCTTATGTTGTTTAACACATTGTTTTTCCTGCGGAGGCTCATGGCTCTCTTGTAAAAAAAGAGGTGGTGCTTCTTTACTGGCTGAACTCAAAGTATGTTAGAGAGAAATCAGGAGAAGAACCACAAGAGGGAAAAGAGCAGGACAAAAAAATAACATGCTGGGGAAGCAATAAAAGCTGGAATCAAAGGGTTGTGCCAAGTTTTGTCAGAACTAGTTGGAGCTGGTGGAGGGGAAGATGCTGTTTAATTTCCCCTCTGCTTTGAGTCTGCTGGGATGCATTTCTCAGTCAGAATAACAAAGGCACTGTGGTAAAATTAATTTCTCACATTTGCTATAGTTGTGGATATGCCACCTCCAAAAGGCAGTGACAGGTCCTCTCCAAAATATTGGCCTCTGAAAAGTGGTTCATGATAATTTCAGTATCCAATATATGACCCCCCTTTTTAGAGTTAGATGTTGTCTGGCTGATCAACAGCCTGGTCAGGAACACTGAGGTGAGTTTACATCAAACATTTGCAGTTTGGATCAGACTTTTATTTTAGTGTATTAGGGTTACTTTTGAGAGAAAATATAAAATATAGGCTGAAATGGACTTTGACAAGAGCAAGGGCTATAGGGTACAGTTATCACTGTGTGACTAAATAAGACTTGATCTTTTGACATGGTTCAATCTCCTCTCAACCTCTACTTGTATCTGTTGTTCTGCCTCCAAACTGCAGCAATATGTTAATATCTTTTAGTAGCTGAGCCATTATGCCTAAATAGGGGATTGCAGATAAATAAGGGTGGACAACTCCAAACATGCACATAAATAGAGAGGGACAGCTCTCAACATATGGCAATGAATGCAGCCATAAGGTCTGAAATATGTATTTTAACTGCCAAATTTCTGAGCAGCTTCCAATTGGCTTTCATTTGGCTTCAACTGTATGTCTGACAGTAATTGTAAACTCATATTTTGTGCCATATCATTTTTGTGCTCCATGGCTGGTACTTATTTGGCAACAATAATTTGAACTATAGGCTGAGACTGTTCAGAAAATAAATATTTTATGTTTGAACTCGGTATACTGGGTGCAACTATTAGTGCAAATTGGTAGTTCATGTTGCTGTTACTTTCCAGATTAATATAAAGATAATCATTATCAATATCTGATACCAAATCTCAGTGCTCTCTCTCCCCATCTTTTCAAAGATTCTTTACTCTTGAGATATTATTTATAACTTGCAACATGTAAGGTAAATTAGCATAATAAATGTAAATACAATTTCTGTAATTATACTCTTGCAAATCTTAAATTCATTCAGGTAAAGAATGAATCTGATTAGCACCTGTGAAATTCAGTTCGGTATTTCCAATGAGGAAAACCTGAACCTCTAATGCAATCCTGTTAATTGGAAAAAAGAGAGGTTATTTTGGATATCATATGACATCATGTTATCCCTTCCTTTTGAAGTGACAGCGAGAACAACCTGGGACCTTCTTCTTTCTTGCTAATACAGATTATTTGCTTAGGGCATTTTGTATTTACCATTTCAAATTTTCACCTGTCAGCTCTGGCATCTTATGTGTTAATAGGAATTCACAGAATAATGATATTTCTGGGGAAAAAAAAAATCTTTACAACGAGTTAATTGCATTTGTCATCAAAATGAGGATGCTTTGGGCCTTTTAAATTGATAACTTCCATGAAAATCAGAGGGTCTGCTGAATTGGAATGAGACTCTCCCACACACACACAAGTCAATTTTAAACTTCAAGTCTCACTCTGCTTTTGAAATTGGAATTAAAATTAGGTTCTATATAGATAAATATATATATATATGTAGGTTCTATATAAATACATATATATATATACACATTTATTACCAAAGTAATAACTTACCTTGTAATTTCTATAGATTTGAATCTTTTGTTTTATCATAACCTATATGTTTTTATCATTGATAGGATAAGAGTTTTCATGAACATACTCTTGGTGATTAATGTCTTTTTGAGGGGATATTTTCAATGTCTGGTCAGTTCAGTCTCATGTTTTTTAGGCTTTTGCTTTTAGCTGTTTTAGCTACTACATTATGAAATACAGAAATGTGAATAAATGATGGCTGGAGAAGTCTATGAAAAAGGGTGAAATAAAATCCTTGTAAAGGAACAGACACAGTTAACTTTACTGCTTGCTTAAAAATGAAAATATTCATGAAGTCATTTAAAAATAATAATAAAAACCTCATCCTGATTGAGAGAGGTAAAAGGTGAGATTTATTAGTTACTATGACAAGATGGCCATTTTGTCTTGCTATGTGCACATTAATATGTTTCTTCATGACATATATGACCCTGGATATTAGTTGGTATAACAACAAAATAAAGATAAAATAATATATTTTGAGAAAGTTTTAGCACTAATATCAACTTCTCTTTAACCTGTAGTGTTAAACTATTTTTTATGGATATCATTGCCTGTGTGATGACTTGGAAACATCAGCTTTTACACAGAGAAGCAGAGGTTGGAAGAGAACTTTCTTAGATGTGATTTCAATGATTTTAATTTTAAACATTATCACAAACTATATGCATACCTATACTTATAATGGTTCTCAGTGGAGAGAACATTTTCTTTAAGATGTAGTTCTTTTTATTTATATCAACATTAAAATCCTCAGGAGTGTTTTAATTTTGGAATAAATTCACTAGAAACAGAGTGATATTATCTTTTGGTCAGCTCTGTGGAGGACAACTCCACAACACATTTTAAAATAGTTATTTTTCCATTCTGACACTATTTTATGTATATTTTCTTGACACTATCTGCATATCTTATTCTTAATTTAAGACCTTAATTTAGAACAGCTGACAGCTCCCTTTAGCACCTCTAGTAGACAGATCTAAGAAAATATAGGCTTTGCCACACCCATATAGAAAATTATAGCACTGCAGCTCTTCAAAAGGTTATGGATGTTTTCTCATACAATTTTTTTTACAGTCATACCCTGAAGCTGTGGTCTGCTGTGCCACACTGACCCTCACAAATAATTGTGCTGAAAGTCATGTGAGTTCCACCCGCACCAGTCACACACAACAGTGCCAGCAGGCCAAAATATTCAAAGAGTGTTACTTTTAACCAGATTCTCTATATATTTTTGGATTATATTATCATTAAAAATGAATGAAGTAATTATTTGAACTAATAAAATGATTGCAAGCTCAAAAAATGAATTGATTAATTGTCGCAGATATCTTTTATGAAAAATCCTTTCCTTAGGATTTTTCCTCCTGAGAAGCTGGGAGGCCTCAGGAACAAAATGCAAACATTGATTATCTGCTGCTGTGGAATGCAACAGGTGCATCTGTGATTGGCCCATGCTGGATGTTTGTAATTAATGGCCAATCACAGCCCAGCTGGCTCAGACAGAGAGCCGAGCCACAAACCTTTGTTATCATTCTTTGCTATTCTATTTTTAGCCAGACTTCTGATGAAATCCTTTCTTCTATTCTTTTAGTATAGTTTTAATGTAATATATATCATAAAATAATAAATCAAGCCTTGTGAAACATGGAATCTGATCCTCGTCTCTCCCCAATCCAAAAACCCCTGTGAACACCATCACAGATTAATATGAAATGTAAAATGGAATGATGATGAGCTTATTTCCATTGTAAATAATGGAAAATATACCCAGTAAGTGTCTGCTTTATGGACTGCAAATGAAGTGAGCTCACCTCCAAATCAGTTAATGATAGTTAGCCCTATCTGGCTTAGAGAGGGTTCCTCAAGCCAAAGCTAACAAAAAATTCATGGTTTGAATATAACTTGTGTCCCCTTGAGCCACCTCCCAGAGACCTGAAGTGGGTATGTTTAATCATGGCTCTGCTTTTCTGTATTACTTGGCTCAATTTAACTCAGAATTTTACACCTTTTTATATCTTAATTCCTTTTCATGGCAGGCCTGAGGAAAAGTTAGCTGTTGTAGCAAAAGGTCCTTTTTTTGTCTCCCTCATAATGATACAGGTGAACAGAACTTGTGCTGACCTTTGCTGGTAGCCTCTTCAGAGGAAAAGCATGTAATTTTACAAATCTTCTCCTCGTCATAATAGTGCAGACAAGACAAAATAGGAAGATTGGTAGATCCTATCTCTGTTCACTGACAACAGAAAAAATTAAGAGCAGAGGAGACATATTTAGGCAGACCTAAAATACCCTGGAAGACAGTTAAAAAAAAAGATAATTCCTAATTTTTGAAAATTTTGGGAGGCAGACTCACAATGCTACATATTTTGAGCACTTGCATAGCAAGAGACAATGGAATATAAAAGGGAATTAGATAGTTTTGATTTATTAGCTCCTATTCTGGAAGATTAGGTCTTATTCTGAACGTTCCTTTGTGACACCACCTCCAGCAGTGTTGAAAATCAGCTTTTAGAGGAGTCTGTTGTCTGCATAAAATCATTCCTGCTACATTCATCTACTGCTTGATAAGTTTTATTCCAGAGTATCTTACAAATATTTAGCGTATTTTTGAGTCTTTATTAGGTTGGATGATGAGACAGAAGTTTGGGGTTATTTTTCTTGTTTCATTCTAAGATGGTTGTACATAATTAATATTAACAGCATCTCCTCATTTTCATTTTTTATATTTGTTGAGCATGTTGAGCAGTTACTTCTCAGTTAATGACAGTTAGCAGTACCAGTCATGTTTAATTAAAAAACAAAACAAAAAAAAAAACAAAAAACAAACAAAAAAAAAAAAAAAACCAAAAAAAAACCCAAAAACCCACACACAGGAAAATAGGAGCCTGTAATTAATGTGTTTAAATATTCAAGCAATGAAGTAAAATTCAATCAGGGTTGAATCATAACCTTGTCATCCATAAGACATTTAGATTTCTGTGTCTTGATTACTTATGTCACATATGAAATAGTTCCAAACCCATTGTTACTTCATATTTTCTCGGTCCTACATGGATTTAATCAACATTAATTACACTGTAAGTCTGGCAGTGCTGACCTATTTAAATACAGCAGGTTGTGTTTCTGAGGCACCAGGCCAAAATTACAAGGCATCATAAATTCCTCTTGACTTTGCTCCAAGATGTATGGATCACCACTGAAGTGTCACCGATGTGGGGTCTCCAGAGAATTGGTTACTCACTATATACACAACTCAACCTGTCCATATTGACCATAAACAAAGAAATTACACGGTAGATATCACACATTTTGTTGTTAAGAAACATCAAATATTTAATTTTTTTCACTTTATTCAAAAGTGTGGTATCTGGCCACTGAAGGATGACACCGACCACAAATATAAACCACCACTTATGGTTTATATTTTCTAGAATTTGAAAAGAAATCTGAATTCAGTGGCAAATTTAATTAACAGGATCTTTTTTTTAACAAATAGGTGCTTTTTCTTTGACACTTTCCTTGCGGATTCTAGTTCTTTTGATGACTAATAGAAATAATTGTGGCAGTTGGGATCGACAAAGAGACACAGTGTACCGTATTTGCCAAATGCTGCACTTAAAGCAAAAGGAATTCCATATGTAACTACAAAAATTGGGCATTTCTCAAATGATGAAAGAACTACTTTGCTCCAAGGCAACTTCATGGGGCACCATCTGGCTTCACAAATCTTCAGAAGTGAGATTTTCCTTGAATAAAACGTTTCCAATCAGCCTCTCTGAAAACAGTGCCATGTAGGGAACCCTTCGTTATCACATTTGTTTGGTGCTCCTTGATAGTCAGGATGAGACTGGGTGCAAAACTGAGATTCTTTGTGTACTAAAATGGTCTGAATCTTGTTTTCAGTTCTTGGCTTTCCAACTTTAATCTGCTTTTTCTTCAAAAAACTAATTTCAAATACAAAAAAAATTTTTACCTTTATTAAAGGACTTCTTTCAAATTCCACTGCCTTTCTGCCAGAACGCAAGTTTAAGAATTCAAATTTCTGCAATGCAACTGTAAGAACTTTATTCTATTTAGGCAGCCTAAGATGCAATGTATTTAATATGCTTTAAAAGATGATCTTTGCATTTTAAGCCATGGATGAGAGTTTTTCCTATTATTTTATAGCAAAGATTCTGGAGCTGTAATGTGAGATGCTTGAGAAGGGCTGGCATAATATTTCAAAGCTTTTTTTTTTTTTTTTCTGATTATAGGGAAGAATAAACTGGAATAAAAGTTCAAACTTTTTATTTGCATGGGTCCAAGTTTGCCCTCAGACATCTGTGTACAGATATTAAAGCAGTTTGCTATTTAAAGTGGTGTTACTCCCCTAGCTCACTCAGTGGGTTTTTAAAGGGGCTAGAGGTATTTTGGTACCCTTGGGCAGCACACAGGAGAGAACAACAAACTTCTCAGGAGGTTGAATAGCAAACTTTTACTGGCAAACTTTAGAGAAAAAGGTGCTTGGCAAATTTTAAAGCAAACATCCAATCAAAGTGAGACACTTCACATAGTATTCACCAAGCAAACTCTAACCAGTCCAACTTCAAGTTATCCATATTCTGAGAAGAGGAATTTAGGAGAAGAAAGAGAGAGAAAGAGACACAAAAGGGAATGAAAGGTCAACGGTATGGTGTCCAATGGCTTGGTAAAAAAATAGAGCTCATATCAATATCTTGACCTTGTACATTCTGTGACACATTATCAGTACGAACATTGAAAATATATTTAAATCTTGTATATAATATGAAGGCAAACTCTATGAAATTAATTTATTATTTTATATACAACAAAGCATTCACTTCTGATTGAGACCATTACACCCAAGTAGCACTGGACTGATACAAAAACAGAGTCCCTGAAATGCCTGGCCATAGTTTATCCCTTCTGCAGGTGCAAGAGAAGCCAAAAAGCTGTCTCAAGGAAGGCTTCACCAGGCTGGCTCTGACAAAGACAGAAGTTTGCCTTTCAGGTCTTCATATAGAAAAGATAGCCAAAATTGTTCTTATATATGAAAAGATTTGAAATGTGAGGTGTCCAAATAATTCAAGATAAGCTGTCGTGCACTAAGAAGTTTAGTATCTCTACATCACCTCATAAATTAAAGAGAAATTAAAAGAAATTTGGCTTAATCCCAAACCAGGATTGTGTGGCCAGGTTATTGTAGGAAAATGTCTTTGATTTATGATTTTAAACATTTTTTTCCTTAAAATAAGGCATTAATGTAAACCAATGTGAGCTGCAATGGGCAATGTTTAAAAGAGATTTAGTGAAATGCATCACTGTGCATTTTCAACAAATTTTAAAAGCATGCCAAATATTACTTCTGGAACTTGTTACTAATCAGGTTATATTTCTATAAGTCTCTGCAGAAGCGGGAGAAGAGAGAACTAAGGGGCTTCATCAACTCCATAAGAATCCAAAAGGAGGGTGTAAAGAGGATGGACCAGGCTCTTCTTGGGGATGCCAAGCCACAGAACAAGAAGCAACAGGTAGAGATTGATGCTCGGGAAATTCTGCCTGAATATAAGGAAGAACTTCTTTACTCTGTGAGTGAATGCACACTAGAGCATATTCCTGGAGTGTGGAGTGTCCTTCACTGGAAATATCCCAGAACCATCTGGACAGAATCCTGTGCCACGTGCTTTGGGATGACTCTGCTTGAGCAGGGAGGGTGGAACAGAGAACTGCACTGAAGAGGAAGAAGAGACAACTGAGGAGGGTCTTCATCAACATCATAAGAATCCAAAAGGAGGGCATCAAGTGATGTCACCAGGCTCTTCTTGGAGATGCCAAGCAACAGGACAAGAGGAAACAGGTAAGATTGATGCTCAGGAAGTTCTGCCTGAATATGAGGAAGAACTTCTTTACTGTGTGAGTGAATGCACCCTAGAGCATATTCCTGGAGTATGGAGTGTCCTTTACTGGAAATATCCCAGAACCTTCTGGACAGAATCCACATGCTTTAGGGCGACTCTGCTTGAGCAGGGAGATTGGAATAGGAGAGTCCCTGTGGTAGAAACTCCACTGTTGGAGAAGAGACAACTGTGATGGGGCTTGATCAACGTGGGAACTCTGCTGAAGTGGAAAAAGAGACAGCTGAGGAGGGTCTTCATCAACACCATAAGAATCCAAAAGGAGGGCATCAAGTGATGTCACCAGGCTCTTCTTGGAGATGCCAAGCAACAGGACAAGAAGAAACAGGTAGAGATTGATGTTCAGGAAGTTCTGCCTGAATATGAGGAAGAACTTCTTTACTGTGTGAGTGACTGCACACTAGAGAAGATTCCTGGACTGTAAGTGTCCCTCATTGGAAATATCCCAGAACCTTCTGGACAGAATCCACGTGCTTTAGGATGACTCTGCTTGAGCAGGGAAGTTGGAACAGGAGAACCACAGTGGTGCTTTCCAACCTGACCCATTCTGTGTGATTCTGTGATTATGTGAGAGTTTGTCTTTTGCTACTAGGCCAGAATAACCCAACAGGTTCTCTCAGCACCAGCACACAGTTTTAATTTTATTTCATCCACCAATGCTAATGCAAGACTGCAAGGCAAGAATTTAAAATGAATCATTACAATACTGTAAAAGATGAAAAAGAATCTCTGTGTGTCAGTCATCTTCAGGGGGCAAGGAATAATGAAAATTAAATGCACACAGGAATGAGTTTGCTATTGTCAGTGATGAAAGTGATAATAGCCCCAAGTCAAAGCAAAATGACAGATGAAAGGAACCTATAGAAAATCGCCTGAGGGAGGTCCTCAGGCCAGTGCTCAGCACCACATATACACATTCCAGACTGATATTTAATGAAGCTCTGGTTGACTCTGTAATGAATGTTGAAGGCTCTCTGGAGCATCAAACATTATTTAAGACTGCTAGAAGCAAATGCTTTGTTTTTTGTTTGGTAGGGGGAGGGCGAAGGGAAATTTCTGAAACAGTTTTTCAGCTCTTTTAATTAATAAAATGAATTTGGAAGTGGAGAAAAATCCTTTCATGATGCAGAGAGAATTAATTTTTATATTGCATTTGTAACATCTTAATACATCTGAAATGGAAGAGGAAATAGAGCAGGGGTAGCCTAATGGGTTAATGAGAAAAAATTAGGCTGGTTTTGAAGTCTCTGTTATGTATGTCAACAAGGGACTAGTCTGACCCTGGTGATATAAGGAACAGCCTAGAGATTTATAAATCCTGTCTGTATGATCTGTGCTCAAACAGCTGAAGGTGAAAAAGAAATTGAAATACATTCTCACTCATGATTTAATATGGGAGTGATGACTATACGGTATAAATGTATCTTCTAAAGACCTTTGGGACAGTACAACACTAAATAATGGTTCAAGTTATATATTAGTACTGGTGCTAGAGCCCATAGCACTGACAGGCAACATTTCCTATCTGTTTTGATCTTATTCAAGTTATTTATCTGCCTTTTGTGGCTCTCCAGAGACATTTTTTGAAGTTAACATCACTACATCAGCTTTTGTCCAATTGTTGGCCGAAGTTATATCAGATTTTCTTCTCTCTTCCCCCAATTTTTTTCCAGCATACAAATTTTGCTGTTGCTAGAATCAATTTAAGCAGAATATGGTCTAATCCAGTCTCAACTAGCTATTGCCTTTATTTGCATTTGTAAGGCTCTAAATGTGTCAACCCCCCTGGAGAGGAGATACCAAGTTCCTATCTCTATTTTTTTTGCTACCTTGCCCAGGCATGCAGTGTGCTAAAGACACAAATATAAAGGGTTCTGGAAAAAAAATAAAATCTTATTGAACACTGGCAAGTGTCAGCTCATGTTTATTGTAATGGGAGAAATTTAGACTTCTTTAAGTGAATGCCAACTCTTGAGATGCTGGAATTTGTGAGTTCACCTACTTCAGCAAGCAGTTGTGTGTCTACTTCCCACAAAGGAGACATAAAAGAAAGAAAATGATCCATTTTATTCTACAATAAGTTTTTCTTATTACCTAGACAGAATCTTTTTTGACAATCATTCCAAAAACGACATAATTTCCTTCAGTGAATGATGCATAATAGCAGGCCCACATTGTTGGGTGTCCAAATTCTTTGCTCACAGATCATCTTAAGAGCTCTAAACCATCCTGAAAACTCATTAGTATTTCCAGGCATTGAAGCTGGTTGAAAAATGATGTAGAGCATACATTAAAAAATTCAGAGTAGTTGACATAATAAGGACGGGCATGGTTGATATTGAAGCAAATTTAGCCCTTCTGTATAGTCACCAGAAAATAGATTTTCTGTTTTAAACATAAAAAGGGTAGGACCCTCTCACTCCCATCCAAAGATCTGATAGTTTACCAAATATTAGTCTTTACCACAACAACATCTGGGTACAAGATCATTCTGGAAATTATATAAATCTAATTAAGGGTAAAATACAGCAGAGCAACAAACTGCCAAGAGCAGTTTTCAGGTGTTGGAGAAATACATTTCCCTTTTAACCCCGATGAGTTAAGAAAGTCTCTTTTCTTTCCATCAGGCTTACTTCCCCCCTACGGTATGAAATAGAGGGAATATGGCACAATCAAACTAAACAGTGCATATTTATTGCATGTTTTTATGTAGGACAGGACCAGCTAAGCACAGATGGCTTCCTGAAGCATTTTAGCTATCACTAAGAGAATTTCACTCTGTTTCTGAGCAAGTTTGGGCAAGCCAGACATGAGCATATGAGTCCAAGGTGGAAACAGAATTTAAAAACTAGAGGTCAGGAAAAAAGTTATCTAAGTATTTTAACACAGTGAACTCAGGACCCGGTAGCCTGTGGTATATTCAACAGCATTTCATGTCTTTTTTTAGTCAAACAGCATCCTAGGAATGGTCCATATCTAAAGTTTTGTGTGAGTCTACAAAGCAAATTCCTGTTAGTAAGTTTGCTCCATTCATTTCTCCTGGCATGAAAACTTTTCTTCAGATTCTTTTTTTTTTTTTTTTTTTTGTCTAGGCATCTTATATTCTTCCAAACTTGTGTAACTTCTGCTTGAGGTAGTGACTAAACTCACAAGTGGAAAGCATGCTTCCCAAGAGGTGATTAGATGCAAAACCTATATATAATACTTACATTTATATTAGTAAATATATATTTATATAATTATATTTCTATTTATAAATACATAATAATATATATTTATATTTATAATATATAAATAGGTACTATAATTGTATATTTATATTTATAATTATATAATATAATTATAATAGGAGTATAATTATAGTAATATTATAATTATAATAAGTATTCAAATAATATTTAATTTTATAAATATATTATAGCTATCAATATTCATTTATTAAAATTTATTTTTATATGTCAAATATATATAATATATTATAATATATACTATATAATATATAGTGTATAATATATAGTATATAATATATAATATTATGTATATAATATATAATATATATAGAATAATCTGAATTTTTCATTAAAAAACAAAAAAGAAAATGCTCATTTTAAGAAATAAAATAGATGCCTAAAGTGCAGAGATGTCAGACAGACTCTGTTAGAGCAAGGTCACACAACAAGCTTAATGAAAGTGAATTTCTGCATGTGTGTGTGAATTAGGGAAGCAAGGAAAACATTTGCAACACTGGCAAAGCAATATGAGATTTCAAATAATAGTGACTCTCAGAATACTGTGCTGTTATGTGTTTCAGTGATTAATCTCAGGGAGTTTCTGCATAAAATTTAGTCAGTTTGTAAATAGAAATTAGCTTTTTGTCTTTAACACCTTTTCCTTCAGGCTGGGGTCATGCTTCTTACATGTGATTTTTTGAAGGGGATATTAAGTGATCTTCAGTCTAACCTCAGCATCTCCTGTCATCAGATAAATCCCTTTATTGCTAGAGTAAGATGACCATACAGTCTTCTTCAAGGTGGAGCTGAAGGACCTCAAAAACTCTGTTTTGATTGAGAATGAGCCACAGAATGAAACAATTGGGTGCTGTGAGGGTGATGGGGTGGCCCTGAGGTGTATTGGAAGCCTTGGGGTTCGTAAGCTGACCTTGCAGAAAGCCCTACTCTCTGAAAGGGAAATTTGGAATTTGTTTTCTCATATCCTTAATTTGCTTGCCTATTTAGAGAGCTGGATCACTCATATTTTAAAATCAAATGCAAACATTTATTTTATATTGCTCTTTAATTGTATTTGAATTGCAAAATTCCCTATGATATGCTTTGTTAAGAACATTGCACATTAGTATGGATATGGTTGTTAGCAACAATAAGGATCAAAGCTTGCATCTCAAAATAGTGTTGATTACCATGTTATTCAGACAAAAAGTATAAAATCACATGTATAAATTTAGACATGCTCAGACTGAAGTGCATTACTTGCCCCTGATATCTCTAGAAAGACACAAATAAAATCTGAATGGCAGCTGTGAAACCCTCACAACTTTATGATTCATTGGGAAAGAGTGGATACATACAGATGCATGCACAAAACTTTACATTTCAGAATAAAATGAAATAAAGTCATTTGAAAACCTGCTCATTACTTTGGAAAGGTGGGAAAAGGTCATGTTTACACACACATGTTTGTGTGTATTTTTGAGCCCTTCTAGGATGATGTAGAACAAGAAAAACAACATGAGGATCAATATTCTATGCGAACCAATTGATGCACATGAACAGTGAGGCTGTTCATTTCAGGTCTCCTAAGGGAAAAGGTTTTTAGATAATTTCATGACAAAAAGACCTTTTAGGATGTATGAAAACACACTCCAAAATGTCAAATGTATAGGAGCCATGTGTCACCTGCAATGGTAAAAGCAGTACATTCTGTAACCTTTCCTGAAACAGATTTACTAAACAAATTGTCTGAGTTTTACAGCACTGTAAATGTCTCTTGTACTGTACTGTTAGGAAATGGTGCTCCACAAATAATGGTGTCCTGTTAAAGGTCAGCCTGTTGTGGGATGCTATGGGATTTCCTGTGGAAAGGAAATGCAGGCAGGGTATGTTTGGTGGATACTAGATGTGCTAGCCAAGTCTGGGGAAATTAACTATAAGGGAAAGGTGATCAGAATTTCTTAATAGGGTTGTTCTTGCAATTTGGTGCTTTAGAAACAGGCAGTCCACCAGCTCATCCTCACAACCCAAAAAAAAAGCCCAGCAGCACACTGTACCTTTCATCACCATAACATCAGCTGCTAGTGAATGAGATACCTGTCACTGACATATTTTATGAAAAATCCCTTCACCGGGATTTTTTTTCCTGAGAAGTTGAGAAGCCTCAGAAAAGAAATGAAAACAGTAATTATCTGATTGCTTGGAATGTGGTCTGGAGGTTGCTCACCAACAGATGCATCTTTGGTTCCATGTGAATTGTTTTTAATTAATGACCAATCCCAGTCCAGCTGTGTTGGACTCTCTGGTCAGTTACGGGTTTTTATTATTCATTCTTGTCTGGCCTTCTGATGTCTTCTTTCTCTTTCTTTAGTATAGTTTTAGTATATCACTTTCTTTTATTATAATATAATATAAAAAAATAATATGATCAGCCTTCTGAGAACGTGGGGTTAAATTCTCATCTTTCACCTGGTCGTGGGGACCCTCACAACAACACCCCAACACCTGGTGACCACAGACAGCTGCAGCCCCTGAGCAATGCACTGAAGTGGGCAGGCACCCTAGGTTGGTATGATCAGAATTTGTCATGTCAAACTCAGAACCTACAAAGAGGAGTGAATTTCTTACCCTGCTCCCATTCCCTCCTCTGTAACTCTTTTATATGGAGCGTGACAGTTTGGGGGCGGGTGAAAGTGTGAGAGTACTTTCACCCAAACCAGCCCTTGCTCTGGGGGTAGAAGAAATCTGCATTTCCATATCTTCCTCCACAGCAGAATCCCATCGCAGTCTTCACATTGAAGGCCACCATGGCTCTGCTTCCTCAGCCTCAGATTTGGGGCTGTCAGGTGAGAAGAAGAAGAGACGTGCCTGGCATTCAGGCTCCTAGGCAAGGCAGCAGCCACAACAGCAACTCACAGACTCCTGTGCAATGTTCTTGTCCTTGTCAGATGTCTCTCTGTTTAGCAGTATGGCATTTTCCAGCTTTGGCTGGCAGGACTGGGCAGCAGTTTGTCACAAGGATTAAACCCAGCAGGTTTTGGCTTAGATCGCGACGTGATTGATCAAGTCAAGCACCCCCTAATGAAGAAAGATTAAAGCTTTAAAAAAAATACATCATCACTTGCAATATATGACAAGGTTTCATATAATCAATGTGCCCAACAAAGCCACACTATGCAGAGAGTATGCTTAAACAGATAAAATTAATTGATTCTTTTTTTCATAGAATATAACAGGAGTTACAATGCATAATAAATCACAAAACCACATTTTTGTATGTGCTTGCTAACCTTACATATTTGCAGTATGTGTATTACTTGTAGAGAGTGCATTCCTAATCAGACAAGCCTTTAGCATCAGCTAAAAGAAATGTGTGATGTTGTTAAAACAAAATTTTTCTTTCTGAATATGAAGATGCTGCCCATGAAATATGCAATGAAATGTCTCTGTGGTACCAAAGAGCTCTGACTCACACTGCTAATTTTCATTTCAGACATGCCTAAAGATCTGACAGAGGCTGGTACACAGACAGACATGCAGATGGAAGTGAAACCTGAGGATACCTGACCACAGGAACATCCCAACCCATATCCCTGCAGCACCAGTGAAGGTGCACAGTGGATGTGCTCCTGCCTAATTACAGGAGAGAGCCAATCTAAATGTTTATTTTAGGTGTGGGATGGATTTGAGTTAGGCAGACTCAATGTAGGTTACATTCCAGAATGTTTAGCAGCAAACCAGAAAGAACTCAGGCTTTATCATCATCCCAGGACTGTCCTGTGCTGAATTCTCGCTTGCCCCAGTTCCCATTGGAAAATAAATTTTCATCTTAAGTTGAAACTTGAGAAATTTTAATTTCTCAAACTTGAGAAATGTTATTTGCCAAACATAAGGAACAAGTTGCATGACATAAGGATCTGTCGGTAACTTATTATGTAGATACTGAGGTGCTGAGTCAGTGATGAGAATCATTATGGGTGTTTTTCCTGGAGAATGGCAGAACTTTACTGTCCCTCATAGATAGATATATATTTATATAATATACACTTATGCACACACACACACATATATATACACATATATATAAAACATATATATATAACATAATTTATCTGTTATATATTATAACATATATTATAATTTATATATAACATATAATATATAATATATAATATATAATATATAATATATAATATATAATATATAATATATAATATATAATATATAATGTATAATATATAATGTATAATATATTGTATATTGTATATTGTATATTGTATATTGTATATTGTATGTTATGTTATATGTTATATGTTATATATATGTTATTTATATTATATATAACATATATATAATACATATAAAATATTTATATATATATAATATATATTTTTTTTTACTACAACATGGTGAACAAATGCTATTTTACTATAGCAGCTTCTGTTTCCTCCTCCAGTGTTTACACCCATCAGAGGAGGAATTAATTTAACATGGCTTTAGCTTTATCATTTTAGGCTTCAAACTTCAAGATCTCCTCTGTCATTAAGCCTGTCCACCACATTTTGACCTATTTCAGCCAGATTTTGTTAGAGCTGCCAAATCTGACAAAACCAGGGAGAAAGACAACTACAAAATATGTTGTGCCTGGTTGGGATAAGAGCCAGATTATTAACGGGACATTTTGTGAGATGAAGTGAAAAATTCAATATCACCTATGCCTTCCATGCCCTCTCTCCCTTCTGATACAGATATTTGAATAGATGTTTGGTTTTTTGGTTTTTTGTGGTTTCTTTTGAATGTATAGCAATCAAATAGTGGCACTAAACTGAGAGACATCTTCATGTTTCACATAGAGGTTCCACTGCTGCCCATTTCTTCATTTTTTAAAAATATACTTGAATGACAAGCTGCTGATAAAAATAAATACTTTGTGACAAGGGAAGAAATATGACTTGAGGGTGGCAGTGCTGGAATGAGTATCACATAGGTCTTCCATCAAAAATGCTAAATGTGGAATGGCATCTAAAACTGCACAGCTCAACAAATGGCCATTATACAGCCCATATCTGTAATTAGGACACCCTGTATCTACTCATGTATGAGGCCAAAATATTGTTAATATCTGAAATTTACAGCACCTAAGCCATGGTTTCCAGGCAGCAATGGGTTACTTTCCTAAAGGATGCCTTCCTAAATCAATTTCCTTCTTATCTTTGTTGGATTATTTTCACAGTGCATACCTAATGGTCTATTATCAAGCCATATGTTTTGATTTTTTTTGGTTTTGAATTAGTTTAAAGTAGGAAATGAGAGTTTTAAAAGAGTTTCATTCTGTAGGGTTATTCTCTACATGCTAAGTGTGTGTGTGTGACAGTATGAGAGCATGAGAGACAAAAATAATGCAAGGTGACACAATCTTCTATTCAGGATTTATCTTTCCTTTCATTGAACAATACCTGATGATTCTGCTTCCTTTGTATAAATCACCAGAAATTAGTTTATTTCCTTCAGTGGAAAACAACAAATTCCTAGCAATGTGTAACATTTTCTACTCTGCTTTTTCTTCATATGATTTCTTCCATTTTCACACCTCCCTGTCCCCAAAACCTGAACTTTCTTCACAGTTTCCATTTGTTTTGAAAATGCTTTCCCTCTGATCTGATGAAATGGCTTTTATAAAGTGCAATAGTTTTTTACTCCTCCAATCTTTTGCTTTGATTCTGTTGTTTTAATTTTTAATGAAGATTTATTAATAGTTTTAGGGAGTCTTAGAAATTGCGTTTTATCTTTTACAGAATTTGAAGAGACTTTTGTGGGGTTTAAATTATTCATGCTGTTATTATCATTGCCATTATTATTAACTGCACCTGTTTACTTTTAATGGTGTGCATTTTTTCATTGAAATCATCATCTTATAAAACATTAAAGCCACACTGGAATGCATGAGTGGCAAGAAAGCCAGTCTAGCTTCACTTCTAGCCAGAATATATTTTGACATAATCTTTTTAAAGTAACATAGGGAAAGAAATATCACCAACATTCAGATCATCTTTAAACAAAACCCTGATATTCCATATATTGGAATTGAAGTTGAAATTTCAGAGCACCAAGGCTGTAAATTGTAAGAATCAAAGGAAAGCCTGTGGACTGATAAAAAATGCTTCCAGTGGAAACACATTAGAAAAGAAAACAGAAATATAAACAGAAATCTTGCTGACCAGGTTTTTTATTTTCCTTTTCCCTTTCTGCCTTCTCTTGAATTGTGGTATTGCAAAGTTATGCCAGCTCTATCTTTGTGCTTTACATTTGGTCCCAAAAGCACAGTCCAAGCATCTAGCTCTAAAATTACAGTGATGTTTAGAGTACAGATTTTCTATTCTCTCTTTTACATCCTGTGTTTTCTAGCAGAGGGCTTCGCTGCCCATAAACCATAGACTTTTACTGCAGAGGCCATCCTTATTCCTACAAACCCCTCATTCTTCCCTCCCATAGCCACTCATAATTCCCTGAACTCTGTCAATGTTACCCTGTGGCAGGAAGCTAAAACAAGTTCATTTTACACTGTGCTTGATCCTAGCAAACAATAATTAGTTCAAATTTTTCAACTTTCAGGAAAGTGTAGTTAAAAAAAAAAACAAAAAACAAAAACAAACCTAAAACAAATGCTGACTGAACCCACATCAATCTAATACTTCTTTTCTTTCCTATTAGCCAGTTCTCCAGGAGTTTCTTTGGTCCATTTCATGGTTATTTCTGAATCCATGCAATAAAAGCTTGTTGATGCTTAAACAGTGTGTTGGTGCTCAGGAAATTCACTGTGCAAAAGTCAAGTATGACCTAAATATTATTAATAATTTGTTGTGCTCTTGGGCAACATATGTTTGGCAAAGAGCAGGAGCAATAAGCTTTGAAGAGTCCATGTGTTTTGAGAGAGGATTTTTCACAGGTGTTGAAGCTGTGTGGGTCTCAGATGTTCTTAAGGATCTAAGACAACAGAATATCTCTCCAAACCATTAAATTTTGAAAAGCAAGCGAACAGATGTTCAGTCTTTTAATTTAATATTTCAGGCAGCTGTGTAACTTTACCCTGTTGGGGCTTTTAAAATTTTTTTCCACCTTTTTTCCCCTCTAACATTTAAAAACGAAGCTGGGTTTAAGGTCAGGCCTGATGACAGGTTGAGAAGGCTCTGGCAGCTGTTTAAATGTTTGTGACATCTGGCGCAGAAGCCAGGGCTCTCATTTGCCAGAGCTGCTGCAGCACAGTGTCCCTGTCACTTCCCCAGGCAACTTCCCCTGGTGAACAAATGAAGGCACAGGTAAAATATTCTGGTTTTTTGTTGTTGTTTTGGGATTTTATATTATTTTATTTTATTTTATTTTATTTTATTTTATTTTATTTTATTTTATTTTATATTTTATTGTATTTTATATTTTATTTTATTTTTTATTTTATTTTATTTTATTTTATTTTATTTTATTTTATTTTATTTTATTTTATTTTATATTTTATTTTATAATTTAATTTAATTTAATTTAATTTAATTTAATTTAATTTAATTTAATTTAATTTTTTTTTCCTGTGGGGCTTTTGTTTGTTTTTGTTTGTTTTGTTTTGTTATATCTTCTTAAATGCTTCCTAACCCCCACGGTGATGAGAAGAACCATGAAACAAGATTGGGGAGTAAACTAATTGCAAAATCCTGTGGGAACAAGAGGAAGCACAGCAGTGTAAAGGAGTTTCTGGGGCTCACACAGTGCCTTTGCCTGAGACAGCAATATCTGTTCCTTTGTTTCTTCATGCTGAAGACATTTGACAATACAGAATTCTAGACATAAATAGGAAGAAGTATATTTTTTTTAAAGACCCTCCATATAACAAATGTAATTTATAAGAAAACAGAGATATTTGGATATATTTTACCAGGGTTTCCAGTGGTAGGTCAAGGGAAAATGGTTTTAAATTGAAAGAGGGTGGGTTTGGATTGGGCATAAAGAAGAAATGGTTTTTTGTGAGAGGAGTGAAACAATTAAACAGGTTGTCCAGAGAAGTTCTGGGCAAGGCTGTCCTATCATGGGGGGAGTGTTAATGGTCAGGTTGGATGAGGAATAGAAAGGAACTTGAAATGGGCACGAATATAAACTTTAAACCATAAAAACCATCTTAGAAACTGAGAAGAAAAACAAAAGCTTTTGAAAGTATCCCTTACAAAATATAAAACACATTGTGCTGCTTTTGAGAGACTTGCACGGGTGATGAGATGTGGCAAATTTTGCACAGGAGTCTGAATCAATATAAAATACTGCCTTTCTTCTTTCAAAAGCCTACAAGAAAACCACCTCCCAAGAAGCATCTCTGAGAAAACTGGCACAGAACTTTTGATTTCTGGGTGATATATCCTCACTGCTCACTTGTTTCTGTGTTAAAAACATGAATAACTCTCAATAAGGCATGTTTCCATGTAAAAATCTCATTGAAGTGTTGTAAGAGAAAGAAGATCTGGAAACACCTGGTCCTTTTTTAAAACTCTGTAGCTAAATATAAAGCACACAGTGCACAGGAAGGATTGAAACCACAATTTGCTTAAATTGTGATCTTTCAGTGATTCCTCTCCTTTCCTTCAACACTTGTGTCTCACTGGAATTGATGCTGTTATTACTGTGCCATCAGTAATTTTCTGGGTAAGGTGTCCAAGCAGCCTTTGTTCTTTTGGCTGTGGCACTTTGCTAGCTGACCTTATCCCAAAAGGTGGCCCATGAAACTCGTTCCTGCCCCAGGGTGAGCCAAAAGTTCAAAGTCAATATTTCTTCATCTAATCAGACCTGTCAGCAACCATCCTTTCTACTGGCATTACCAGACTGGCATTACCAGCAGACCAGTTGGTTTTGACCATTTGCTCTCACAGCTTATCCTTTCTACAGTTACTGCAACTTGGATCCATCCAAATTCCACCATTTCTCTTTTTGGCTGTTTGTTGCCATGCTGTTAGCCCCCTAGAGTTACTACAATTTTTTTTTGCCTACATTCTCCTATTTCCTTAGCGGCATTCTGTCACCACAACTGTAAATTTTACAGTTCCTTCCTTCCTTCCTTCCTTCCTTCCTTCCTTCCTTCCTTCCTTCCTTCCTTCCTTCCTTCCTTCCTTCCTTCCTTCCTTCCTTCCTTCCTTCCTTCCTTCCTTCCTTCCTTCCTTCCGCCACTTCCTTCCGCCACTTCCTTCCTTCCGCCACTTCCTTCCTTCCGCCACTTCCTTCCTTCCTTCCGCCACTTCCTTCCTTCCTTCCTTCCTTCCTTCCGCCACTTCCTTCCTTCCTTCCTTCCTTCCGCCACTTCCTTCCTTCCGCCACTTCCTTCCTTCCGCCACTTCCTTCCTTCCGCCACTTCCTTCCTTCCGCCACTTCCTTCCTTCCGCCACTTCCTTCCGCCACTTCCTTCCTTCCTTCCGCCACTTCCTTCCTTCCGCCACTTCCTTCCTTCCGCCACTTCCTTCCGCCACTTCCTTCCGCCACTTCCTTCCTTCCGCCACTTCCTTCCTTCCGCCACTTCCTTCCTTCCGCCACTTCCTTCCTTCCTTCCTTCCGCCACTTCCTTCCTTCCGCCACTTCCTTCCTTCCTTCCTTCCTTCCTTCCTTCCTTCCTTCCTTCCTTCCTTCCTTCCTTCCTTCCTTCCTTCCTTCCTTCCTTCCTTCCTTCCTTCCTTCCTTCCTTCCTTCCTTCCTTCCTTCCTTCCTTCCTTCCTTCCTTCCTTCCGCCACTTCCTTCCGCCACTTCCTTCCGCCACTTCCTTCCTTCCTTCCTTCCTTCCTTCCTTCCTTCCTTCCTTCCTTCCTTCCTTCCTTCCTTCCTTCCTTCCTTCCTTCCTTCCTTCCTTCCTTCCTTCCTTCCTTCCTTCCTTCCTTCCTTCCTTCCTTCCTTCCTTCCTTCCTTCCTTCCTTCCTTCCTTCCTTCCTTCCTTCCTTCCTTCCTTCCTTCCTTCCTTCCTTCCTTCCGCCACTTCCTTCCTTCCGCCACTTCCTTCCTTCCTTCCTTCCGCCACTTCCTTCCTTCCGCCACTTCCTTCCTTCCTTCCTTCCGCCACTTCCTTCCGCCACTTCCTTCCTTCCGCCACTTCCTTCCTTCCTTCCTTCCTTCCTTCCGCCACTTCCTTCCTTCCGCCACTTCCTTCCTTCCTTCCTTCCTTCCTTCCTTCCTTCCTTCCTTCCTTCCTTCCTTCCTTCCTTCCTTCCTTCCTTCCTTCCTTCCTTCCTTCCTTCCTTCCTTCCTTCCTTCCTTCCTTCCTTCCTTCCTTCCTTCCTTCCTTCCTTCCTTCCTTCCTTCCTTCCGCCACTTCCTTCCGCCACTTCCTTCCGCCACTTCCTTCCTTCCGCCACTTCCTTCCTTCCGCCACTTTCTTCCTTCCGCCACTTCCGCCACTTCCGCCACTTTCGCCACTTCCGCCACTTCCGCCACTTCCGCCACTTCCGCCACTTCCTTCCTTCCTTCCTTCCTTCCTTCCTTCCTTCCTTCCTTCCTTCCTTCCTTCCTTCCTTCCTTCCGCCACTTCCGCCACTTCCGCCACTTCCGCCACTTCCGCCACTTCCGCCACTTCCGCCACTTCCGCCACTTCCGCCACTTCCGCCACTTCCTTCCTTCCTTCCTTCCGCCACTTCCTTCCTTCCGCCACTTCCTTCCTTCTGCCACTTCCTTCCTTCCTTCCGCCACTTCCTTCCGCCACTTCCTTCCTTCCGCCACTTCCTTCCTTCCGCCACTTCCTTCCTTCCTTCCGCCACTTCCTTCCTTCCTTCCTTCCTTCCTTCCTTCCTTCCTTCCTTCCGCCACTTCCTTCCTTCCTTCCTTCCTTCCGCCACTTCCTTCCTTCCGCCACTTCCTTCCTTCCGCCACTTCCTTCCTTCCGCCACTTCCTTCCTTCCGCCACTTCCTTCCGCCACTTCCTTCCTTCCTTCCGCCACTTCCTTCCTTCCGCCACTTCCTTCCTTCCGCCACTTCCTTCCGCCACTTCCTTCCGCCACTTCCTTCCTTCCGCCACTTCCTTCCTTCCGCCACTTCCTTCCTTCCTTCCTTCCGCCACTTCCTTCCTTCCTTCCTTCCTTCCTTCCTTCCTTCCTTCCTTCCTTCCTTCCTTCCTTCCTTCCTTCCTTCCTTCCTTCCTTCCTTCCTTCCTTCCTTCCTTCCTTCCTTCCTTCCTTCCTTCCTTCCTTCCTTCCTTCCTTCCTTCCTTCCTTCCTTCCTTCCTTCCTTCCTTCCTTCCTTCCTTCCTTCCTTCCTTCCTTCCTTCCTTCCTTCCTTCCTTCCTTCCTTCCTTCCTTCCTTCCTTCCTTCCGCCACTTCCTTCCGCCACTTCCTTCCGCCACTTCCTTCCTTCCGCCACTTCCTTCCTTCCGCCACTTCCTTCCTTCCTTCCGCCACTTCCTTCCGCCACTTCCTTCCGCCACTTCCTTCCTTCCTTCCTTCCTTCCTTCCTTCCTTCCTTCCTTCCTTCCTTCCTTCCTTCCTTCCTTCCTTCCTTCCTTCCTTCCTTCCTTCCTTCCTTCCTTCCTTCCTTCCTTCCTTCCTTCCTTCCTTCCTTCCTTCCTTCCTTCCTTCCTTCCTTCCTTCCTTCCTTCCTTCCGCCACTTCCTTCCTTCCTTCCTTCCTTCCGCCACTTCCTTCCTTCCGCCACTTCCTTCCTTCCGCCACTTCCTTCCTTCCGCCACTTCCTTCCTTCCTTACTTCCGCCACTTCCTTCCGCCACTTCCTTCCTTCCGCCACTTCCTTCCTTCCTTCCTTCCTTCCTTCCTTCCGCCACTTCCTTCCTTCCGCCACTTCCTTCCTTCCGCCACTTCCTTCCTTCCTTCCTTCCTTCCTTCCTTCCGCCACTTCCTTCCTTCCTTCCTTCCTTCCTTCCTTCCTTCCTTCCTTCCTTCCTTCCTTCCTTCCTTCCTTCCTTCCTTCCTTCCTTCCTTCCTTCCTTCCTTCCTTCCTTCCTTCCTTCCTTCCTTCCTTCCTTCCTTCCTTCCTTCCTTCCTTCCTTCCGCCACTTCCTTCCTTCCTTCCGCCACTTCCTTCCTTCCTTCCTTCCGCCACTTCCTTCCGCCACTTCCTTCCTTCCTTCCTTCCTTCCTTCCTTCCTTCCTTCCTTCCTTCCTTCCTTCCTTCCTTCCGACACTTCCTTCCTTCCTTCCTTCCTTCCTTCCTTCCTTCCTTCCGCCACTTCCTTCCTTCCGCCACTTCCTTCCTTCCTTCCGCCACTTCCTTCCGCCACTTCCTTCCGCCACTTCCTTCCTTCCGCCACTTCCTTCCTTCCGCCACTTCCTTCCTTCCGCCACTTTCTTCCTTCCGCCACTTCCGCCACTTCCGCCACTTTCGCCACTTCCGCCACTTCCGCCACTTCCGCCACTTCCGCCACTTCCTTCCTTCCTTCCTTCCTTCCTTCCTTCCTTCCTTCCTTCCTTCCTTCCTTCCTTCCGCCACTTCCGCCACTTCCGCCACTTCCGCCACTTCCGCCACTTCCGCCACTTCCGCCACTTCCGCCACTTCCTTCCTTCCTTCCTTCCGCCACTTCCTTCCTTCCGCCACTTCCTTCCTTCTGCCACTTCCTTCCTTCCTTCCGCCACTTCCTTCCGCCACTTCCTTCCTTCCGCCACTTCCTTCCTTCCATCTTTCACCCCAAAAAGGAACAAAAAATGTTTTTGAGCAGTCTTAAATTTTTCTCCAGTGAGGAGAGTTTTGGGATTTTTATTTTTTTAGTTAAACCATTAGAGATAGGTACTATGACTTGGTAAATAAACCCCAAATCTGGGTACCATGCTGTTAACTCACAGAATTACTATTTTTTTAAATTTTTTTTTGCCTACATTCTCTTATTTCCTTCGCTGCTTTCTGTCACCACAACTGTAAATTTTACAGCTATGCTTGACAGGGATGAGCAACGAATGCATATAATACATGAGTACATCTTAAGGGGTTCTGCTAACTCCTTGAAGACTTCAGGGTGTTTGTGATCAGTATTCAGCAACGCTTCAGGCATTGTGATTTCTGCTTTGCATTGAACCTTTGGCTGTGTTTGAGTTACACTGGCCATGGGATTGCCATGGCAAGCAGTCAAAGCCCAGCCCTTCTGCAGCTGTTGCCATCTTAAGGTGATTTCTGTGTTTTCCTTACCAACATCACAGCACATGTAGCTCATTCTATTTCTTCATCTGGACTGGGATGTTGTGTCTCTTTTGAAAGATGAATTTCAGCTGCTGTGTTGCAGACATCTTTTCATGAAAAATCCTTTCCTTAGGATTTTTCCTCCTGAGAAGCTGGGAGGCCTCAGGAACAAAATGCAAACATTGATTATCTGCTGCTGTGGAATGCAACAGGTGCATCTGTGATTGGCCCATGTTGGATGTTTGTAATTAATGGCCAATCACAGTGAGCTGGCTCGGACAGAGAGCCGAGCCACAAACCTTTGTTATCATTCTTTGCTATTCTATTCTTAGCCAGCCTTCTGATGAAATCCTTTCTTCTATTCTTTTAGTATAGTTTCAACGTCATATATATAATAAAATAAT
This sequence comes from Melospiza georgiana, assembly GCF_028018845.1. Classification (NCBI taxonomy): domain Eukaryota; kingdom Metazoa; phylum Chordata; class Aves; order Passeriformes; family Passerellidae; genus Melospiza; species Melospiza georgiana. The sequence continues at coordinate 39,053,919 of NC_080434.1, read as the reverse complement.
AAATCAAGCCTTGTGAAACATGGAGTCTCTTCCCTCATCCATGAACCCTGTGAACACCGTCACACTGCTGTGCTTAGCTGGAACCCTCCAAGGAAATTCTAGATGTGCTGTAGAGGTTGTCCTAATTTCCCATATTACACCCACAAGAGGAGTTTATTCATATACAAGTTCAGCTAAAGATTTGTGGTTTGGTTTGACTTTCTAAATTTTTTTTCCTGGAGTAAGTTTGTTGTTTTGGAAAGCAAGAACAGCACTTACATTTGCTGTCCACGTGACAGAAAATTTGCACAAATTTGGCTGGTGGAAACCTCACAACCCCAGTGTGAGGTGTGGGTGGGTTCCTGCTCTGCCTCAAATCCTCCTGCATGGTTTTTTGGGATGGTTGGTGTGGGAGCCATGACTGATTTCTCTGCACAAAACCCAAGCAGGGTGTGATGCTGCAGCTCTGCAGGGTGTGATGCTGCAGCTCTGCAGATTATCTCTTCTGTACTCCTAAATCAGCCTCCCTCAAACAACTTTACCTGTAGGATTTATCAGTGACACTGAGTTTTATCTCTAAGCATGTCACTCAGTATTTCCTGACTCTCAGTTTCATGCCTTTTGCCTCGATTTTGTTGCATGGTTGTTTTTTTTTTCATCTGCTGTTCTTGGTGCTGGTGAGGCCAGAACTGATATAATTCAGCATTTTGGGCTTGTTTCTTTGTTTGTGTTTTTATATTTTCATGGATAACCGTATTTCTAAAGCATTCCTGAAGCCTTCTCTGGACTGGGAGTATTTTCAGTTTGTTTTGTTGATAATGTGATTCAAATCCCAGAATCTCCTGACCTAGTGAGTTCAACAAAAATGTCTATTTTCATGGTTTATACTCTCCTTGGGATTTTGTGCTTCTCCTTTCAGTTTTTTGCTTCTGTAGTGAGGGAAGGGGAGGCAACTTGTTGCTCCTGTTGCTTTCTGTGTTCCCTGCTCCATTTTTTGCTTGCAATTACTCAGTAAAACCAAAACTGAGCTGTTCTCTGACCTGCCTGTGTTCACTCCCCCAGTGACTCTGGAACATGGGCATCAGTATGATGAATACCAAGTCTAAACTCAAACTCCATTTTAGGGGAAGAAGAAAGGCTCCTAGGCCAAGCAGGCAGCCCTTGAGCAGCTCATTATAAGAAAAGCAGAGATATTTCACCAGGGTTTCCAGTGGTAGGTCAAGGGAAAATGGTTCCAAACTGAAAGAAGGTGGGTTTAGATTGGGCATAAAGAAGAAATAAATAGGGGTTTTTTTCAGACAGGAGGCACAGAGCATGCTTGCTGGGGATTATACCTAAATACATCTTGAGAGACCATATCAGTGCTAAAAGCTAATCCTGCTTGCCTACAGGCCATACCTGAAAGGATCACCATGGCTCTAATGCTTAAAGCAGACTTAAGCATCTCCTGGAAATTAACCTGCTTTAGATTAGGGATGATCTGGTGGAGCAAATCTCCATCAACTGATGTTACACAGCGCTGAAGTTTCCTTGGGTTGTAATTAACAGGATTTTCATAAGCAAGAGAAATCCATAAATAAATGTAAGAGTGTGTCTTTAAAATAAACCTTTAAAATTTGTTGGATTTCTTGCTGTTGTTTTTTCTCCCAATATTGCAGTACTGCAGCACATCATGTAAGGGAAAATTGATATTGAGGCAAGAATTCACACAGGTGGGTACACAAAAACACACACTATCTCTGGTACTATCACTTCCAAGGCAAAAACCAAATAAAGTAAAGAAAAACACTGAGCAAATCATAAGGAGGGGGGGAAATCCCCCTTAAAACAACAGGATAATTATCATAGTCACCCACTTGTTATCAATTCACAAGATAAATCAATATATTTGTAACAGTGCCACCTGGTGATACCTACTGCAATATTACATTATGTTATGCTTTTGGTACAGTTCTAAAATCAATTTATTAATTTTCTGGTTCTTGCTTGTCAGTTTGTATTCAGAAAGCCCTTTAAAATTTTCAGTTGCATTTTGGTGACATTTTCCAGGTTTTGCAATTAAATTTTGACATGAGACTAATAATTTTACTGTATTTCATGAGAAAAATTGCTAGAAGAGATTCTAGCAATTATTTTCTAGGAGTGTCAGAGTTCTATAATCACACATTAGGGACTGTATATACCTTAGATAATATGCAGATTTTTTTTTCTACCTTGTGTGGCCTTAAATAAAAACAATCTCAGCTGAAGACTCTAAATTCATCCCAACAGCATGTGTCCCAACTCTGCCCCTCTAGTTCCTTCAAGTCCTCAATGCAGGGCTAAGTTCCATAATTAAGAACACCATCTAAGTCAATAACGTTTTTTCCAAGAAAAGGGTGCAATTTTCCTCAGTTCTAATAATAGCTTGAAACATAATGTGGGACTATATGATTCTGAAAGCCATAATTGTAATTTCCAGAAAAATTAAGGAATGAGATTTCCATGAGTAATTCAGTAGCTGATAGTTGACCTTTTATTCATAATAAAGAATATAAAAAGAGCCCACTAAAATTTCTTTGTTCTTCTCTCTCCCTCATTAAAAAAAAAATAGTTTGGATTTATTTTTCCTATTTTTTTTTTCAATATTATGTGGCAATCTGGAAGAAGATTTCTCTCCCGCTCTATTCCAAGGCAGGTAAGCTTAGAAAAGATTTATCTCACTCTCAGTTACTACTGGGCAGTAAGTAGAATGATATATTCACAGACATGATTGCTGAATCCAGCAAAGTGATCCATCTTTGTTGGAAGCTGAGCCCCTTTGCTTTTCCATGCACTTTGGAGAAGGTTTATTACAATAAATTTTCACATAAAAACTGCCTATGTGGGAATGTTTTAGCATTTAGAAGTGTTTGTATGCCAACACTTACAGACAAACACTTATGTATACAAGAAGCTCTTTCCTTCTTTTTTTTTTCCGTTCTTTCCCTACTCTTTTCTCATTTAGAAGAATGAAACAAAAGTTAAATCTCTAAGGCAGCAATAAAACTGATTGTTCTTTTCATATTTTCTAGTCTAGAATTTAGAGCTAATATAATTGTTTAATGTGATCCAGAGCCCAGAATTTTTAAGAGTCATTCTTTTGAATAATTTACTGGCTGAAATACATTTTTTGTCTGAATGTGTTAGAAAATACAAACTGCAGTACAGTTGTCAAGTAATAGAAGGGCATTGCTGAATGGTAGAATCATGAGCCCAGTTGCTTTTGAATAATTAGGAAAATTGACACTTGAATAACTAGGAAAATTAAAACATTTATAAAAAGCAGCCTGCTACCTGCAAAATGACAGATAAGTGTAACAAAAATTAATAAAGTCACCATGTTGAATGATGATGTCCAAAAGCAGTAGTCAAAGAATTTGTATGTCACATTAAGACAGAGAGCTGTTTCAGTTCTATTCTTGGTGTTTCTAATTACAAGTTTGAAAAATAAAAAAAACAATGCCAGAAAAAAAAGCCAAAAAATTAGCAGCAAACAAAAGCTAATTTTTGTAGTGCTGGGACACAAAACAAGCCAACAATAGCAGTTGTTTACTGCAAATAGATCTGCAGAAATGTCAATTGCTGGTAACAGAGTCCCAGGGTGATTATCAGAACAGACTTTCAGCTCCCCTTTTGGACAGAATTTTTCTGTGTGGATATATTAGCTCACAGTTATAGTAGGGTTTGGAGAGCTGGAAATCCATGGGCTCCACCTAATTAGTACACAAATTTATTTCCTTAAAGAACAATTTGACAACTTTTGAGTACTTTTTATAAAAGGTAGGGTAATGCTGGTCATAGTCAGATATGTGAGCCAACCTCTACAAGACTTGGTTAAAGTAAGCAACACTTTCTGAATCCCAAAATAAAAGCATATTTTCAGCATTAGGATATGTCAGAGCAAAACCTTTTTTAAGAGTAACTGAACCCTGGGGCTGAACTGAGCCCTCATGCCAGTAGGAATTGCACCTTCATGTTTCAAAAATAATGTGTTTGTTATTAAATCTTTCTAGAAGTAGACACTGCACTGGAATCATTACTGGGAAACCTGGTGTTGTGATGGAAGTATTGATGCCCATTTTAACATGGGATGCTTCCTATTAGCATGTGATTTACATAAGTTCACATATGAGAAATGCCTTCTAAATTGAGACAATTCCCCACCCACAGAATTAACAAAATTTTTTACCTCAAAGGTGAACTGAAATGAGAAAAACCCATTGAAGCTGCTCACCTGCTCAGTTATTTCCTTGGTGAACACTAACAGGACCCCAATAACATTAAAATAAATTTGAAGAAATTTACACATCCACAAGTTCCTCATTTATTTTATTCAGGAAAATGCAAAGGCTACTGTGCAGTGCTTCCCATCCTGCTTTATATCTGTTGTGACAAGGTAAGGCTCTGGCTTTTATTTTTTAGTTCAGCAGTTACAGTTGCTATTTCACTTTGGTGACTTGAATTCCATTTGGAAAAACTATTTTCTGTAGATATGTGTAGCTGTGTTTGCACAGAGGGAAATACATTTAAATGAGGAAGTATTTGAACTGGATATAGCAATTAAAATGGAAGAAAAATTAAACTGTGTGTGACACTGCTATGGAAGGGCTGGGGTGGCAAAATGGAATATATAAACCACAATTGAAAAGAAAAAAGGAAGCAAATTTTTATTGATAGTGTCTGCTTTATACAAAGATGAACAGACAGATGTGCACACGTATTGTAACTTATTTTACATGTTACAACCAGCAAATAAAATTAAAAACAGTCTTTGTCTGCAAAGAGAAGTCTAAAAAGGAAATAGACTACTTGCGAGTTTTTACTTTTGGCACTTGATACTTGATTTCCACCCTGAACATCCATAAAAACCCCAAAACGAACAAGCTTTATTCACTTTAAGGACCTCTTAATTGTGTCAAAGTTGTTGTCAGGAAGTTCTGCAACAAATATCTATGACCTGAAACCCAGGAAAATCTCAGAGTTCAACAGAAAGTGTCATCCCCTTCAAATTACTGAATTCCTGCACATCCTGTATCCCCTGCATGTACCATCAGTCCATCTGACACCAATCTGGAAGATATTCTCAGTTAACCTCAATAACCTTGACAGTAAAAGTGAAACCTCTGAGCCAACATGTGCACCCAGATTGGGGGTTTATTGGTGTCCAAGTCATACTAACTACGTCTAATGGTTTTAACTAATACATTAAAAATAAAAAACCCAAAAAAATCCTCACTGGGGAAAAAGTTAAGTCTGCTCAAGAACATTTTTTGTTCCTTTTTGGGGTGAAAGATTGAAAGGAAGGAAGGAAGTGGTGGAAGGAAGGAAGTGGCAGAAGGAAGTGGCGTAAGGAAGTGGCGGGAAGGAAGGAAGGAAGGAAGGAAGTGGCGTAAGGAAGGAAGTGGCGTAAGGAAGGAAGGAAGGAAGGAAGGAAGGAAGGAAGGAAGGAAGGAAGGAAGGAAGGAAGGAAGGATTTTTGTCCCAAATACCTCAAGTACCTACCCTGAAAAATTCACACTGAGTAAGGATAGACATTTGAAAAAGAAATATTTTTTAAAAGAGCATTTCTCCTTTTGTAACAATGGATAGTAGAATTTTAAATACCCATATTCTCTACATTTTCACCAGTTGCTATGGTAGGCCAAATACTATTTTACTAGCTTTTTTTTCTTCCTGAGCACCAATTTTCTTTAACATTAGGAGCATAACCATCTGTAAGTTTTAAAGGAGGAGGAATACAGGCCATAGTCACTGGAGAAACTCATCTCCCATGTCAAGCTGGTCTTATTGCCAGTTCAGGGACACAAACAGTGGAGATTACCTATAGCAAAATATGATCTCTCCAGAGGAACCCCTCCTTGCTTCAGAAGACAAAATTCCAATCTATAGCCAGAGCCCGTCTAGGTGATTAAGATAAATGATGTATTAGTCTTCAAATATTTTGTAAAAAGTTAGATTTCATATTAAGGCTTGCACCATGGTTAAATATAGAGATTTTATTGAACCAAGAATTCCAACAATACAGGTATAATATTGAAGCTGACATATACATTAGCTTTATGTTATTGATGCTGTGGCTCCTATTTCTTTCCACCTTGAATGTAATGTGAATATCAAATATAAATTCAGCTGGCATCAAGTTTTTCAAATTGAGGACAAGGTTAAAATCTAAATCTTAATTTATTTTTCTAGGTTTTCTATCTTTGTGAATAAGGCAGGCTGCTCTTCAGAAAAACATTACATAGGAAGGTGGCTGTACTAACAATCTTTTTAGAGGCAAGAAAAGCAACCTCATTTTACCCACGCTTCCCCAAACATGGAAGAAAGCTCCTGTGATTCATAATAATCAAAATGTGATTAAAATACACCATGTTCCCCTTAAATTCTATTTCTGCTTCAAATGGAGGCAGTAATAGAGTTAAAACCAATTTTTGTTCAAAGTTGTGTGTACTTGGACAAGATGGAGAAATTCAGCATGCGGTGCATATGGATGGAAACAGAATTTATACCATCCTAATACACAGAAATGCAGAATATAAATTTTATCCTATATGTATATATATATATGTGCATGCATAAAAATTAGACATACAACTAAATGAACTCCTGTACAGATTTTCCCCTTTTCAGGTCTGCTCCCTGTAGTGACAAACAATAAAAAAAATCAAAACAAGATAAGAAACAAAATAAAATAAAATAAAATAAAATAAAATAAAATAAAATAAAATAAAATAAAATAAAATAAAATAAAATAAAATAAAATGTAATATAATATTTTAAAAAATGGATATATTAAAGTAAAATTGTCCTTATGTATGCCTGACATTGTAAGATCTTTGCTAGGTATATTATTGATACTGAAAAAAATTTGTTCCCTGGTGTCCTTGGTAATAAAGTATAATAGTAACTTCACAAGGTTTCACATAATGCTTTTTCTGGTCCTCAGTCTGTATGGTGTCACTTATGGGTTATTAGCAAAGGCCCAGAAGTAATAACAACCTGTTAATTTAACCTCCAGAAGTGCAAGGAACTCCATTTTTATTAGTCAAAATGCATTTACAATGTCAGAAGCACCTTCACAAATACTGAGGGCATGTTTATTTAAAAATAATCTTCTCCCTTTAAAAGTCTAATGGCCACAGATTTGTTTGATTCCCACTCTGCCTAAAACATCAAGGTGTGCATGTTGCATACAAGTGAGAAGCCCCTTAGCTCCCTGGTGCAAGCAGGCTTCACAATTTCAGAGTTCTTTGCCATAGGCATCTCCAAACACTACCAGTTTAATTGGGAGTAGAGTCCTAGGGTCCTGGACACCTAGAATTCTTTCTGGATAAAATAAAGATTCATTAAAATTACACCGAATGTTGGAAATTAATATTAAATTCTTCAACAGAGCAAAAAAATCTGCCTGCAATTACATTTTTTCTAACATGCTTGCTTCCCCTTTGGTTTTTATTGTTGTTTAAAAACAAAAAAAAACAGATTAAAACTTTATCCATGTAATTTACTTGTTCTTTCACAGGTTATATTTTCCAAATGCAACCACATTCAGTTAGGTTTTACAAAACTCACCCTACCATTGACAAGGTATCTTGGAACAAGCATGTGTTTCAAAAATACACCTGCAAATATTTCTTATTTTTCCTACATGCCTCTCCCTTGGGGTACAGGGTTCATTCATAAACTGGCATTTTCTATTCTGTAGGAGTGGGATGTGCTAGCTTTTTTTTAGCACTAAAAAAATTAAAATTCCTTTCTCATTGCCATCAGTAATCTGATGTGCTTGCAAATACCCTGTCACACTCTTCCATGCACATTCCTGGTCTTCTGTTGACAGTCATATTCCCTTCCATTTAAACAGCTTCACTCATGCCCATTCTCACTGAATCAAGCTTTGTGCTTGGCTGATCACACTGCATGGAAACCATTCTTTGCCTCTTGGACTTTTTTTTATAATCATTGGTGTTTCTTTATTCATATTTTCTGCTTCACACATCCATTACCCATTACTTCAAGGTATTTCCAGCCTTTAAAATTTCAGACCTGATTTAGGAAAGAAAAAGAAAAAAATCCATGAAACTCATGTCTTTAAGAAAAAAAAAAAAAAAAAACAAGTCCACTTTCTAGATTTTCTTCTTTCTTGAGGAAAAAAATGGAATGGTTTAGAAAACTGGGAAATGCATGGAAAAATATCGCAGCGCTGAAAAAATACATTTTAAACAAAATGCTGAATATACATTTCACTGTTCAAGAATGCACACATATACACCTCTGCCCTCACTCCTCCCCACTGGGAGGATGCAGGGGTTATATGTGAACATGTGGAACTTTCTGTAAATCTTAGAGAGCTTTATTCTAATATAACTTACTCTAGAATTTAGGATGGACAAGATTTTCTATTGAGACTGGTATTTTTCAGGTCTCAGCTGATACAAAAGGGATGAGGGCATTGAATTTTGTGTCATAAAATTGAGTGCAATGGTATAGATGATCTGGTTCATAGAATCCTCTGTATTCTCTTAGTATGCTCAACCTCATAATTTTCTAGCAAATATTCATTAAGATTTATTAGCATACTCTCATCTCACTCCTCCAAGCAAGAAAGTTTGAACCCTACTTCACACAAGTTTTTCTAAATATTTTTCAAATAGTTGCAGTCTCAACTCCAAAACCCTCTTTCTGCAGCTCTACTGTTTTTTGATGCTTTATTGTTCTGCCTTCTACCCTTACTTTTGTGCAATGCAATAGTTTACCTATGACTCCTCTCTTATTACTCTGATGGTTAGGAATATACTATGCTATTGAAAAGGAAGAAATCTATAAATATTTATTTAATTTCTTCATTTATCAGATGGTAAATACTGTATCAGTACTGTTTAGACTCTATTTATTTATAAATTGATTAGGCATTTCACAACCAGGTCATCCACTGCAAACATTTTAGTAAAAAACATATTTGAGTGCTGAAGGTTATGTTTCATTAGCATTCAACACAACAATTCACAGAATACCTTACTGTGGAATCTAAATGAGGTTCCTGCTAATAAATAGGTACTAACAGGCTGCAATTAATAGACAGACATAAATATAAACATATGTATTTATGGCATTATTGAAAGAGTTAATATAGATTATATATTTATATATATATATTTACATATACATGAAAAATATTTTTGTACCTTTATATATATTCAATATATTTTCAATATAGTTTTACATATGGTATATGACTACTTACAGCAATAAATTAATTACATATATAACTAAAGTCTATGTAAATACAAATTATATAGGCCACGTGGAGACCTTATATATATACATACGTATGTATGTATATATATATATGCATGTATGTGTGTATATATATATATATATATATATATATATATATATATATATATATACACACACACAAAATGTATCTACCTGAATGTATTAATGCATTCATACATTCTAAAATGAGTATCACTTTTCCATCATTGCTAGTTAGGATTTATAGTGATAATGTTGACAGACCTTTAACAAATAAAACATGACAAGCACTGAAGTTTTGGGCAATTATGCTACACCTCAGGTGGCGTTAGCTGGCACTAAGCCAGCGACTATAATCACACAAGAATTCAAACAATCTCCCTGTGATGTTTTATTTTTGAGTTCCTTGTTGCTCTTTTGAAATGCTGAATGATAGATGAAGATAAGAAAGATAAATGGTTATTTCCAAACTTACTGAGGGTATATGATCATGGGAATGACATCAATGTCAAAGAGTCCAAAAGGCCCAAATGTCTTCTGGGCTGTAAGATTTTCATTACCTGCAGCAGTATTAACTGATGCCACTGTAGTTTATGCATTTTTCACTGTGATCTCTGAAACAGAATAGGTTGTCTTAAAAGGAAATGATTTTGTTTCTTTACAGGCAAAAGTAAATTCAGAGGAGATTTGGAAGAGCTCTTTTATCAGATCAAAACGTCTGTGAGGTTAGCAGCAATTGGGCACAATTTCTGTAAATGCCCCTGCCATTCCTGTTTGCAGATGACTGATCACTGCACTTTCTTAGGAAAACAGCTGGATTCTAAAATCCAGCCATAATCAGGTCTATAGAACATACTGAAGAAATTGTGTATTAGGACTGGGCCAAGGAAGGTATCAACCAAATTAATTAGTAAGTGCCAATTTCTTTGCTTAGTAATTAGTTAATACCTAATGAATTCCTCATGGTTGTTTCATTTAAAGCCAATTAAATGCTTGAACAGATCTTCCATGTTTAATAAAATACTAAAATTATTAATTTATAGCATATGCATTTTTAATTATTAACAACCAGCTGTTCTTATCACCAATTTTTATTCAACCTAAAAATAATTCAGTATTTAAAATGCAAGATTTTGAAAACTTGTTGGTATTTATCTGTATTGCTTATTTTGAATAATTTTATTCAGTGTTGGTCATTTGTCAACACATATGAAATTCAACTTTAGCTGCTGGTAATAACTTACTTCGGATTCACAATTCTATTGTCCTGCAATGTAATAATTTTGTTGTCTGTAAAATATTAACATTTGGTTAAATATAGGACACAAACTTCAAAGTCCTTTATTCTGAGGGGAAATCAACTGTGCTTACCCACTTTTTCCAAGCCATTTGATGTGTATGAAAGAATATGAATCATATCCACTTACACTTTCAATTGCAAAATTAATGATAAAATGATAAAATGAGAACAACGGGACTTCACTTATTTCTACTGCTTTGTTATGGTAATCAGAAAAAATCAATATAAATTCATATAAATAATAAGTCTGTCTTAGAACTAACATTTTTAGGAACTAATATTTTAGGAAGTTAATCTAAGAGAAAAATAGATGTGCAAAGCATGAAAATGCATACAAAATATTGAAAATGCATACAAAATGATGATATTTATTAGGGCAGGTACATGATCATAAAATCAAGCACTAGAGAATGTGTGCTTACTCCTTTCAGAGTAAAAACCTCTGCTAGGACTAAAAACTAATGTGTAGGATGTTCTACCTTTTGTACTTCCTGAAGGTAAAAGATAGCTTTCTGTGAATAATCTCAAATTAATAAATAAAACAGGTCAGCTCAGGTTCCTATCTCGTTAAAACCAAATTATTTTGGCTAATGAGTTTTTTCCCTCCTGCTACACGATCGGTGCTGTGTGGTCTGCCATCCATCCTCTGGAAGCAGGATGGCTAACAGAGAAAAAAGAGAAAAAAAGAGAAAAAAGGCACAACAATTTCTCTTCTGGAAGCAGGAGCGCTACCAGGTGCCCATCAGGCCACGGGCAATCTGTTTGCAGCAAGGTTCAGAGCTGGGAACTAAGCTGAGCTGACACAGGAGCAGCTGTGGGTCCCAACAAGGGGATGGCGGGCACAAACACAGCCTTTGCCTATTTCCACTCAGATGGAGCGTTATTCCTCTTGTACTGACACGCAGCATAACAGGAGGGAGGGCTAACTGGCAGAAACCAGAGCTGAGTAACTGTGGGGAATGGATTTGTAGAGAATTTTTTAAAGCTTGACAGAAGGCTCACGTAGCAGCTATCTGTATGTATACTCTGGGAAAAGAAATGCTGACTTAGAAATGCCATGGCATAGGGCAGACATTGTTGAGACAGAAATGGAACTAGAAATAAGCTTCAAAAGGTGGCCTTTTGAATAAATAAAATAAGACTAGATACCTTAAAGAAATAGAACTATGTAGTAGGGCCCACAAGGGGTAATTTTTAGATGATTGACTTTAAGACATTTACAGCTTGGCGTGGCTAAAGCTGATAGACCAGGAAGCACTATATAACAAATACAAGCACCATATTGACAAATAGCAATTCAAGCCAGCATTATTTGTCTTCATTTTCCCTGGCTGAACTGTGTGATGCAAAAAAGACTGATTGAGTTAATGCACTGTCTCCAGGATCTTTTGGTTACTGCAGATGCCAAAGTTTGTCCTGCTGTTGGTTTCTCTAGGTCTGGATGGAAAGCACTTGAGATGGTATTTCATGTTCAGACTCAAGTGTGTATTATTTCTTATCACTAAAACAGTCTCACAACCATGAGTTTGGCAGCCTTTCTAGCAAGGCATGAAATGGCTAACAGTCTCTTGTTACAAGGTCTTTTAAGACTAAACTATCTAATTAAGAAGGACACCTAGATTATTTTCCTTTTTAACCCCATAACTGATCCCTGGAAGCCCACAATGCTGACTTTTCTGGCCAATAGAGTGCCACCCAAACCCATGGAGAAGACGGAAGAAGAAGATAAAGAAGTACAATCTGCCTCCACCCTAAAACCTCCATCTTGCTTCATATTTATTTCTATATCCTAAAATCCCAAACTCTAAATTTTCCACCCTGTGATATTACACACTTCTAACCAACTACACACCTATAATCCCAGTGCTATTAATCAATTTTGGAAGCTTCTCCACAGCCTCAAGTCAAATGCAGTTCTCTCTTGTGGGTCTTTGCCTTTAAGCACAGAAAGTTTAAAATCCTCAGCATCCAGGATTCATTATACAATTGAGGATTTCAAGGATATGTCTTAGGTTACAGAAGCTATCCTTGTTAGGCTTTCAAATCTAACATTCCTAAAAAACAATGTTTTTATCAATGAGTTAGTAAATCTATGGCTGAAGGAGATGTGTTCTTGAATTTAATTTAATTGTTGTTGAATTTAATGTGTGTTGAGTACCAAAGAAACAAAATGGCCTTGGCCTGAAAAAGAGTTCATCTTGCAAACTCAAATCCTCAAATTTCCCTCAAATGTCTTTCCTTCCAGTTTTTCAAGTTTAAGTCTCATTTTCTTCAAACAATATTGTTGCACTGTAACTATAAATACCTATAGCTCTAAAAATTATGCATATCTAAGTTGGGACATTGTAGTGTCAGTGAAAAGATATAGGAACTTTGAGGAGAAAATTTGTCTTATCCACTTTTAAAAAGGTTATTTTTAAGTATACTCACCCTTCTGGACTTGACCACTGTCAACTTTTCTTTGTTATGTAGTCAATTAGACCAGCCTAGACAAATGCCTCAGTCAATGTCTCAATATTTAACTTCCAGACATTTGAGACCAGAGGAAACAGTTCTCACTGATTCCCTTTCTGTTTGCAGAGGAGAAGGACAGGTCTTTTGGCAAGGCCAGTTCAAGCAGTGGGTGTGCATGGAACTCTTGGAGTCACTGTTCTTTCTGGATGGTTGCTCCTCCACCTCAGAGATGTGACACCTGACTGGAGAGGGTTCCCTGGGTGTCAGTGTAAATAACCTCTTTATTATCAAGCCCTGGTTCTGCTGGACTAATGTCAAGAGACATATATAAATTATCGTTATATACGTTATATATATTTATAACTATATATACAGTTATTTATATAAGTTATATAAGTTATAGTTATCTATACAAATTATATATATATGTAACTTACAGATATAACTCATATATACAACTATGACACTTATATAACTTTATAAACACTTTTATAGCTTTTTAACCGAGATGAGGCACTGTGCAAGTTGCACAGTAATCAGTCATGGTATAAAATGTAGAAAGACAAGTGCAGGAAAAGTTGGTTTATGCAAGAAAAGAGGACAAATAAAACATTAAAAGAACACTCAGGATATGATATTAATTAGTTCATAAAGGACTGATAACTTTATAAACACCTTTATAAACCTATATAACTTTATACACCTATATATACACATACATATATATGCATATATATACATATATATGTATATATAAATTTAAAACACTTATATATATAACTGTATATAACATATATAAAAGTTATAGTTATATATGTTATATATATATTTTATATATATAGCATATATATATTTATATATGTTATATATATGTATAACTTATATATATAACTTATATATATATATATATATATATCTATATATATATAATGTCAAGAGGGATCAAAAAAGGACAAGTGTCCCATTCTTCATTTCTTCTCTCCTTTGAAGAGGAAAGGAGGACAGAGAGGTTATGAAGGGCAGAGGGGTTAGGAAGGGCAAACTTCTGCATTTCTCTGATCATCCCAGAGAACACTGAAAGAGCCTTTATCTATCCATGTGCCACAACTCAAAGAAAGGTGGGTAGAAAGAATTTTTTCCCTATCTTCTAGTGTTTAAAACGTAGAGAAAAAAAATAAGTCCTTGTTTTTATATATTCTCACTAAATAACAAATGAATAATATCTATTAAGGCAGCTTTCAACCTAATCTATACAGTACAATAGATAGTGACTGTACATTGTCACTGTGATATTTTTATGAAAAATCCCTTCACCAGGATTTCTTCTCCTGGGAAGATGAGAAGCCTCAGCTTCTCCATGTTTTGCTCCTCTGGAATGTGATTTGGAGAATTGTTTACCCAGCATGTGAATTGTTTTTAATTAATAGCCAACCACAACCAGCTGTGTCGTGCTCTCTGAGTCAGTCACAGGTTTTTATTTTAATTCTTTTCTAGCCTTCTGATGTCTCCTTTCTCTTTCTTTAGAATATAATTTTCTTTTAATATAATATCATAAAATAATAAATCAGCCTTCTGAGAACTTGGAGTCAAATTCTCATCTCTCATGTCATCCTGGGGATCCTCACAACACTGCAACAATACATATTGAAATAAAGATTGATGGAGAAAAGGGATTATTAATTTTCTTGCAATTTGTATATACTTTTCATGTATTTTTTTCCCAATATCAGTCTTCAGCGTGTGTCTGACATTTCAGGAAAAGTGGGAGCATTTAAAGCAGGTATTTGTTTTGGTTTATGTTTTGTAACAAAACTTGCAACTAGTGGTTCTGCTATTTAATGGGAACTTGGTGTAAATCCATTAGAGGGCCCACTATATCCTGCAGTGGGTAGAGGTCTGATAAATCCAGTTCTCAGCTTACTGCTTTAGGGAAGCCCTCCTTTAAAAGGTAATCAGCGGGCAATGAAAACAGCAATGAGCCGTGCGCTGACTGCACTAGAACCTCTGAGCTTTTTACATCTTTTCACTAACCAAAAGGAGTCAATTATTTTTCAAGGTCTGCAAAATGTCTAGTGGGCTGCCTGAAAGTTGTGGAGACTGAGAGAAGTGTAAAATTAATCAAGAGCCTGTTTTAAAACATGGACAAAAGAAATGTTATTTGTCCTGAGAGATTGAGCTCAAAAGCATCTCTATTTTTTATCTTTTATCTATCTTTTTATTATGTAATTTTCCCTAGAATTTTTAAATATATCACAAAACATATGCCATTATCTATTAATAATGTGGTTTGAGATCCAGCACTTCTGCCTTGTCAACAGGAGGGTTCTGTATGTCCCCTGAGCATTAGCAGGTATAGAAAAATATATGTAATGAAAGAATAACAAAACACTGTAATGAAATAATTACAAAAAACACTGTAATGACAGAATTTGAAAAGTGAAACAATTTGTGTAAGAACATAAGACTTTTTTTTTCCAAATTTCTTGCCATTTGATAAAATTACTGTACTTTTTAAAACATTTTAAGCATCAAAATTTTTTCCTCCTTTATTAAAAACAATCTTCTCTCCTGAAAGGATGTCCATAGTGATCACAGCTGAATTCATCATCATAAGAAATAACAGCTAGAAAGCACAATTGTAAAGCAGCAAAAAGATAAATAGGTTTAAGACCTCTTGACCATTTAATATCTTTGTTTGTTATTTTCCCCAGCATATGTTTAACCTGAGTGTTTTATGGTTACACAGGAGATTTAATAGCACAGAATTTCTGCAGAGCTCTGCAGAGCACTGAGATAAAATGTATTTCATGTAAGAATATTTAATATGAGACACAGTGAAAAATAAATCACACTCTCCTTATTTCATCTTTCTCTTCCATCGACCCTACTCAATTCAAGGCTTTTTTCTCTTCTGTATCCAGTTCATTTCTTGCAGCAGAAGTCGGTGTGTAGTTGGATATTCTTAATTTTGTCAAAAAGAGAGTGATATAAGCTCCAAATTTGGCTTCTTGCTTACACCACAAGAGCCAAGTGGCCTCTTAATTCTCATTGTTCTTTTAGCATGGCTTTGATTTGTCACCTACCTTCCTTCAGTACAGTAAATTTTTTGCCTAATATTTCTTTTAGGCTATTTTAAACTTTTAATGAATGGACTATTGTAAGGCAATGAGATTTTCAATGGCAGGATGGCTGCATGATGGGTCTAGAGAGACCTGTGGATGCAGTGATTTGGCAATGTGATTGTTTTCCTATGGCACTGGACTAGAAAAAGAGTTCAGGTTTCAAATTAAGCCTTTAGAAAAGGATACCTAATGATACACTTGCCAAGCAGGCGAAGCAGATGGAAAAAAAATACTTTTCCCCATGCATTGCAAATGAAAATATCTCAGACCATCAGTCTTGGGATTAGACAGTCCTGTGCCTAATGAAAAGCTGGGACTGGTGTCTACACTGCTGCCTTTTCACTTCCCAAATGACCAGGAGTTTTTCATTTTTCAGGAGAGGAACACCACCTTTCTCAGGCCATGGGAAATTAAAACAAACTGACTGAACCAGCAAAATGCAAGGCATAGTTTCTGTGACAACAATCTGCCTTTGACAGCTCTCAGAACCTGCCTTTGCCTCCCCAGAATTATTTACTCTCCAGCAGCAAAGGTAGGCAAGGTGAGGCACTGAGCAAGTTGCACAGTGGTCACTCATGGTATAAAGTGTAGAAAGGCAAGAGTAGAAAAGTTGGTTTATGCAAGAAAAGAGGACAAATAAAACATTAAAACAACACTCAGGATATTATATTAATTAGTTAGTTAATAAAGAAGTGATAATTTATTAAACACCTTTATAAACCTATATAACTTTACACACCTATATACATATCTATATATATATACATACCTATATATATACACATATATATGTATATACATATATATAAAATATTATAACACTTATATATAACTATATATATAGTTATATATATACATAACTATAACTAATATAACATATATATTGTTATTTATATAAGGTATATAAGTTATAGTTATATTTATAAGTTATATATATCTTATATATATAACATATATATTACTATATATAACTATAACTTTATAAACACTTTTATAACTTTATAACTGAGTGAGGCAATGTGCAAGTTGCACAGTGGTCACTCATGGTATAAAGTGTAGAAAGACACGTGTAGGAAATGTTGCTTTCTGCAAGAAAAGAGGACAAATAAAACATTAAAAGAACACTCAGGATATGATATTAATTAGTTCATAAAGGACTGATAACTTTATAAACACCTTTATAAACCTATATAACTTTATACATCTATATATATACATATATATATGTATATACATATATATGTATACATATGTATATATAACTTTAAAACATATGTAACTATATATGACATATATATGTTATAGTTACATAAGTTATATATATATAACTATATATATAGTTATTTATATAAGTTATATAAATTATAGTTATATATACAAGTTATATATATGTAACTTGCAGATATAACATATATACAACTATATATAACTTTATCACACTTTTATAACTTTATAAACACATATAACTTTATTACTGATGTGAGGCACTGTGCAAGCTGCACAGTGATCACTCATGGTATAAAGTGTAGAAAGACACATGTAAGAAAAGTTGGTTTATGCAATAAAATAAGAAAAATAAAAGATTAATTCAACAAGTGGTTGTAATTAACTGTTATAATTTCTTTTTCCTGATGTGTCTTTTCTTTCACTTCCCTCTCACAAGTCACTGAAACCTCAACTCTGCTGTCCTGTTGTCCCCACACCCCTGGTATCCACTTTAAGCACATTTTTAACCTTCTGTATTAATGATGAGTTTTACATCACAAAGTGACACTTATTCATTTTACTTTATTAATCCACAATTTTAAAGACAGGTCTGGAAAAACAGACCTTTTGCAGTTCACAGAATAAGACAAGGGAACCCACAAGGACCATCAAGCCCAACTCTTTAAGTGAATGGACCCATATGAGGATCAAACCCCCATCCTTGGCTCAGGATATGGAATTAATTAGTTCATAAAGGACTGATAAATTGATAATTGAATGTTTGGGTGGGGCTTGGAACACAGGCATTGTTAAATTCAGCCTGATAAATCCAGCAGTCTGAGCCAAACTTATTCAAGCCTGCTTTCCTCTTTAGTTATTTAGTGCTGCCTCAGACACCTTTTAGCGATATTTACATGTGATAAATTGAGTTTCATTGGTGCCTTCCCACAAGTAGGAGTCTAATTATTGAATAATGCCAGAGCCTAAGACAATAATGATAGTAATTATAAAAACACTCCACATAAGCATGTAACTTTTGATCATTACAAAGTCATCCTCATTAAATAACCATGTTGGTTATTAAGGAAATTGCAAAGAATTGATTTGGTGAAGCAATATGAAAAACACTGGCAATTTCAATGTACCTCTAGCTTTAATTTTTTTTTTTTTTTTTTTTTTTCAGAATAGCACAGTGGGAGTTATATGGATAAGAGGTGAATTCCTCATTCCCTTCGCACATTCATCAACAGACCATAAAGTGACAAATAATGGCATGACCTTGATAACTGGTTGAGAATCATCTTTCAAAGGCATTTAGCTGAGTATTTAATATCACACCAGTGGGATCTTTGGTTACTAGAGATACATATTTCAAAAGCTATTAGAAAACTCTGGAAGAAGAGATAAAATCCTACTAGCCATGACAGCTATGGGTAAAGGATCAACATTTTGAGTTTTAATTATGGATTTTGTAATAGGGGAGTGCACCAAAACAAGGATGAATTATGAATCAAACTATTGAAAAATCCCAGTTCTAATTTTGCAGAGTATTTAGGTGCCCATGAAAGTGTTTTTATAACTACCTAGTCGTATCAATCCAAACCTTTCAGTCTCAAGGCTCTTTGTTAATTTCTTTATTTAATATACTCTTGACCTAATGAAATGTGCTCAGTATCCCCTGTTTGGGTCTACTTAATTTTGACAAAGTTAAACAAACAAAAAAAAATATATCTGAACAGTATTGCTAAAATAGAAAACAGCTTTCTGAAAACTCCTCTCACAGGTTTGAATGCAGATGTATTATACACATATAAATAGGTGCCACATTCATCCACAGCTCTTTGAATTTTATTGCCAGAGGAGAATTTGTTACATGCAGATGTTTCATTCTGATTCCCAATGTTTCATCAAGCCACATTGTCTTTGGAGATATAGTTGCTATTTTTCACAGAAAATTTAATTATTATGACTATTCCAGCCTGGATTGAAAAATTAATTAGAGGAGAAAATTATATATTGGTATTTAGTATAATTTTTGATGTTTCAAGAGAGGAGAGAGGCTGCAAAGTACTTGAAAACTATGTGCAAAAGTCCTTGGTTGAGCTGGTTCCAGCCCTGAGAGACTGATGTCTATCTTCAACCTATTATCTTTGCAGAATATTCACTTTGCTTTTGCCATTTTGTTTATCAGATTGCTTCAGGCAAAATTAGATTACTGACCTCATCAGTTGGAGTTTTTTGTTTTATTCTCAATGGAAAGCAGTTAGGTCCAACTCACATAAAGGATCGGCAATGAAATTGGCACTGGGAGGATTTTATTTTGTGTTTGTTTGGGAGTTTGTTTTATTATTTTCCTTTTATTTCTTCGGTGAAAGAGTTTTCACTGAGCTATGGGATCTGAGTGAAAATTGAAAGCTGGGTTAAACAGGGATGAAACAATTCAGCTATTTCCTCAGAAATAGGAGAGGGAAAATGTGCAGCTATTTCCCTTACTGTACATTAATCTGCTGTTGAAATCTGTGTCTCTGAAAGAATACTGATTATTTTTTTAAATACTGCAGGTTCTTGGGTTTAGAGTTGAGACAGTCTACTTTTTTTTCTGCAAAGCAAGACTTACACATATGGAATAACACAATTAATGGAACTGAGAAAACTGTGAATGAGACAGTTAAAATAATTAGAACAGTGCTGCCTTATCCTCTTCTCGTGTTTATAACTGAGATACTCATATTCAAAAATATGAAAATAATAGATTTTTTGAAAATATTGCTGTAGTAAACCAAATCCCATTTTCCTGTTTCTGTGAGTGTCCAGACTAGGTGGTTCAGAAAGAAGCATGAGGAAGGCAGAGCAACTGTATGATCATATTTACCCATGCACTCTCCTCTTCAAAACAATTAGCTAAAAATTGCCTTAGATCCTGAGACACCATAAGCCATCTGTACTGGCAGGTAACTGTTAACAAATAAAAGGAGAGCAGAAAATCAGGAAGAAAATGAAAAATCAATTTAATATTTTTCTTTTCCCACCTCTCTAATGATGGATGATAACTGAGTGCTTTCAGCATTAAATTATGTTTCACATGCTCTGATCAAAGGGAAATTCCTTTTCTGTGTATCAGCAGAGGCAGAAGTGTCTCATCTAGAGCTGGTGTTGCTCACCTGACACTCACATCCTACAGCAACAGAGTCACTGATGTGCTCATCTCAGAACTTTTTATCCTTCTTCCAGACCTGCCAACCGACCAACCAACCAACCAACCAACCGACCAACCAACCAACCAACCAACCAACCAACCAACCGACCAACCAACCAACCAACCAACCAACCTACCAACCAACCAACCAACCAACCAACCAACCAACCAACCAACCAACCAACCAACCAACCTACCAACCAACCAACCAACCAACCAACCAACCAACCAACCTACCAACCAACCTACCAACCAACCGACCAACCAACCAACCAACCAACTGACCAACCAACCAACCAACCAACCAACCAACCAAGCAACCAACCGACCAACCAACCTTCTCCTGACAGCACAAGCTGTGACTGCAGCCTGTAAAAATGAGCATAGCATGAAGAAAAGTATGGAGGCAGAAAGGAAATTTGATGTCATTGAATTTTTGGATGTGACAGAACTAGCTGTGTCAGCTAGCCACCAGCCAATAAACAGCCCTCACCTTTTTGTGCAAGCACAAATGACAATGAGATTTCTTGTCTTTTTGTCTTATTAGGCATCATCTAATAAAAGGTGCTTCTTTAGCATTGGCTCAATCACTTCTCATTGTGTTCAAAATAAGGAGACACGATCACTGGATTCCAGCCATGGATGGGGATGAAGACTTGAGGAGGCTGAGATGTGACGGAAGCCAATAATTAGAAAATTTGTTGAATTTTGTTAGTGGTAGGATGTGGGATGCTGTAAGAGGAAAAAAAAGCTTTTAAGGATGCCCCTTTCCAGCTCCACAGAGATCCATCCATTTGCCATCCCTTTCCTGCTTACCCCAAGCTATGTTCTGAGCTCAGATGAATTTAAAACTGGAACTGATTCAAGGCTATAATTAACTCAACACATTTCTACAGTTTACACTGTTTAAATAAACCTACCTGATATTTTCAGGTGCTTTTATGCAGAATCCACTGAAAGGTCACAGGGTTTTATTTCACATCCCCTAGCTGATGAACTTCTTTAGCCTCATGGAGGCTGCTTCATAGAAAATTAAAGTTGCGTAAAATAATATTGACTGACTAGACCAGCACTTTTTTCCTTTGCTTGTTTTTACAAATATTTAGGATATCTAATTTTAATGATATGTACATTGTGGAAAATCAATTTAAAATCTGAAAACACAGAATCCATGGAAACCAGCTTCTAAATTCTGACATGCCAAGGAAGGAAGCCAAGGGGGCTTGGAAAGTCATCTGGGAAAAAATAAAACCAATTTACAAATAATTAATGCTTTCAATAAAAACATTTTAGCATAGCCTAAAAGCTAAAAAGAACCCCACAAATCATTAAATTCATATAATAAAACAAAATTTTAAGTATATTTTGCAACATGAACAGACTAAGTTTAGTTAGTATAGAGCATTCATTTATGTAAAAAAACAACATCTTTTTGACTATAATAAATTAGTCCTTCACCTCAGAGAAGTAATTTTCTATCACTTAATCAATCTGTTCTCACAACAATATCTGTCCTGGGTGGTGATAGACAGAGAAATCTGTTCAAAAGACTTTGTTAGGGGAGCCCAAATATCACAGGAGGGATTTGCTGGCATGCTGACCACTTCAGGCTGCCTTTGGCTGGCTGGGCAGGGATCTCATATGGTGGCATCATCTGGCCAGCTCACCAGGAAAGGTGAAAATCAACGAGTTAATCCTGTGGCACCTCTGCTGAGGATAATGTCACAGCACAGAATCTTGTCAATAAGCCACACGAAGCAACTGAAGCCAGCATGAGGTTTAAATAACCTTGATAAGAATGGTAATAACTGCCTCTTCAGGAAATGCTTCATTTGATCAGTTTCATCAGTAAGGCACAGGAAAGTTTGGAATGTTTCTTCTCCTGTTTCCCAAACTTCTGCAGCAACACCAGAGCTGCTGCTCCAGCGCTGATTGGCACTAGAAAAGAGAGAATTATCCAGCTGTGACTCTGCAAATAACTGCAGCCTCACTGGCCATAAACAAGGACATGTGAACCTTCAGACTTGGATGCTTTTATGGCTGCTCAAAATTGTCCTTGGTCAATTTTGACAGAAAGAATTCAACATTTGTACATCCCATGCCTGTTTTCCTTCTATGAAGAGTAGCTCAATACTATCCCTGCTCCTTTCCTGATGTTCCAGGGAAGCAAAAGAGAAGCAGAATTATTTTCCTAAGCATTGACTAAACATCAAATATAATGTACAATCAGTATCCAATTCCTATGAAAGGAGTAGTGATAAGGGAGGGATGAAAATATCAAGGTTTTCCTGTATTTTAAGCACAAGCTTCCACTTTTAGCCCTGAGACTCTGACCTGAACTTAGCTTCTTGATGGTATTTTTTTGTTTGTTTATTTGTGTGGTTGTTTTGTTTTTAATGCTCTTTAATTTCCTCAAGTATCATAAGTCAGGAAATTAACTGAATACATTTGATTTAGATTTTACATACTTCATGATTTAATGTCTATAGTCTAAAATATTTAAAATACATGTGATTTCGATTTTAAATGCTTCACAATTTAAAGTCTATAATCTGAAATATTTAAAAATACATTTGATTTAGATTTTAAATGCTTCACGATTTAAAGTCTATAGTCTAATATATTTGAATTTTAAAGTCTATAGTCTAAAATAGTCTTTAAAACTATTTTACTAATTAGTAGTAGTTTTTTTTTTTTGTTTGTTTTTTTGTTTGTTTGTTTTTTTTTTTTTTGTGCTGAGAAATGTCATAGAAATGTGTAGGAACATTTCTGCTAAATATCAGAGAAGCTTTCCTGATTCAGGTTGAGGTCAAAAGTGTAACTCCTAATGTATTTGAACAAGATGTGCAAATAAAGAGAGATTGGCTCAGTTGATTAAAGTGTGGTGTTAATAATGCCAAAGCTGGGGGTTTTATCCCCATATGGGTCCATTCACTTAAGAGTTGGGTTTGATGGTCCTTGTGGGTTCCCTTCTCTGATTCTGTGAAAAGAAAAAGGTCTTTTTTTCCACAAAATTGTGGATTAATAAAGTAAAATGAATGAGTGCCACTTCTGTGATGTAAAACTCATCATTAACACAGAAGGTTCAAAATGTGCTAAAAGTGGATAGCAGGGGTGTGAGGACAACAGGACAGCACTGTTGAGATTTCAGTGACTTGCGAGAGGGAACTGAAAGAAAAAACAGGTCAAAAATTTTAAAAAAAGTGAAGTTTCAAATTATTACAGTTACCCAAAGAAAGAGAAAAAAAAAATCACTGGTACTATATTACTAGATGAGCCAATTGAGTTATCATTGTCAGTCTTGGGCCCCTAACAACCTGATCAGCCAAGGATGCAAAGCTCCCAGCCCATTAAAAGGCTAATCTGTGCCACAGAACAATTACAGGGATTTTATTCCTTCTGTTGGCCTCGGCCAGATTTCTCACTGATGGATTTCCTGTGATAGACTGGAAGCAGAAAGATTAAAATGGAGATTTTTGGTAGAAAGGAGTTATACTTTAAAAACTAAGTGGGGAGATAGAAAAAAAAAAAAATGCCAGAAAGAAAAAGCTGTAACTCACAGACTATGGTAGTTAAAGTTGAGAGTTAGGGAAAAAAATCAAACAGTTAATTAGGTAGAAAAGAAAGAGTACAGTTCTAGTTTTATCCACTTAATTAATTTCCACCAGTTCTTTAGGAGGTTTAGAAATTTAGTGTTAAAGTTAGGGAAAGCAGAGAGAAGATCTTTATCAGCAACTTACTCCAGACAGTTTTGATCAGGACACAAACAAAAAATAATCCACAATAAGGTGGAGTAAAATTTATGAGAAAATCAATTACAAAGTTAAATTTGGATATCTTTTGAAAATAGCAAGCTTAATTTATGTATGTATTCCTCCCAAAACTGACATTGCAGGGATTAAATCTGTTTCTCTTTTGCTTCCCTGGAACATCAGGAAAGGAGCAGTGATAGTATTGAGCTTCACTTCACAGAAGGAAAAATGCCATGGGATGAACAAATGCTGAATTCTTTATGTCAATGGTGTTTAACATCACTTCCTAAGCATTGACTAAACCTCAAATATAAAGTACAATCAGTATCAAATTCCTACAAAGGAAATAGTGATAAAAAAGGGATGAAAATATCATAGTGCTGTATGTTATGCCATTTCATTATAAATTTTACAATTATTGTTCATTATTTAGGCAATAAAGGAAAGTCTATACAAATGTGTCAATGCAGGATGTCAGTCACAAACTGACATGACATGTGAAAGGCCAATGTTGAAGTGCACAGTGCTCTTAAAACCTTATAATTAATTTCCTTCATTTCCTGAGTTTTCACCAGTATCACCTGAATATTCAGTTGAACTGACCAAGAAATTCCTTAATTACAGTAGTACTTCTAGTTTCAAGGAAAATCTGTTTCTGGAATTCAAAGGAAATGAAATATATGTGTTCCTTCAAAGAAGACATTTGCCAAGTGTGAGATATGCTAATATTTGTGTTTAAAATATTTTCAAACGATTTTATGACCATTAATAACACTGTACTTCATCCACATGCAGATGTCCCTCTGGGAAAATAAAAGCCATCTGTTCCTTTCAAGGGTATTACAGTAGTGCTTATACATGGTTCTAAGGAGATCCTTTCATAAGGTTAAAATCTTACATTTGTCACAAAATGGATTCATTTCTGTTGCCATTATCAGACCTCATTATATTTCTGGCACAAAGTGAAATGGGTTTGTGTCATTTTCTGTTGAATTTTACAAATACAATTTTACACATACAATTTTTTTTCACTGATAATGCCTTGTAAATATAAATTTACATCAAATATTGACCTTGTGATAATTCATTCTTAGTGCAGAACAGCACTGATTAGAATGGCCAATTGCACAAAACCAGTTGACTCATAAATATTGTGGGAGGTGGTGTAAATATTGCTTGTTTCTTATGGTAATTTATAGCCAATTTGAGAAGAAAAAAAAATATTGTTAAACTTAACTGAGACCACAGTTACTGATGCCTTAAATTCCTGAGATGCCTTCCATTTCAATAGAGTGAAAATATATAAAAAACTTACCTGCTGAGCTGAAGTGGTCACAGGAGAGCTTCTGCCAACCAGCCCTTGAGGCAGAGCACACCAGGCTGGGAAAATCCTCCTTCCACCAATGTGTGAATTTGATTCTCTCCAAGCCAAGCTGCCATAAACAATGTGATAAACAGCGTGCATTTCAGGGCCAGCAGTGTATTTGGGTTTTCCTGAGTTTGTGCCCTTTGTTTATTGCTGTTTGGCACATTTCTGGCGAGTTCCAGTGACCAGCAGCCCCTGCAGGCAGCGATGCTCCAGCCCACCAAAGGCTGTAAAAGGGGAAGGATGGCTCTCCATGCTTGAGGATGAGCATGCATACAGCTGAAAACATCCTGGTCCCCTCTGTCTTTGTGCTCCTGGGGGCATCAGAGGTGCATCAAACCCAGGCGGGACAATGACAGTCCCTACCCTGAAACCTGGCACGTGGGCATAGCCACAGACCAACTACTGCTGCACAGAACTGGAAAGCAGCAGGGTGTTCAGCTCCTCTCTCGCAGGCAATTGAATTCTTAAAGTGTTTTCCTTTATAATGGACATATTAAAATGTAAATTACAAGTTTTTATGAAATTTCTGACAAGGTGAGGTGAATGCTGAGAAGTTACATGGACCGTCGGGGTACGAGTTCAAATCAAAACGTGGCCCTGAAAGTCCTGGGTGACAAATTACAGGACTCTGGGAGATAATTTGTGGAAGAGTTTCATATAAATTTTACATGGTATTCTACCCTTTGTGAGCCTTCTCTTTTTAGATATATTTTGAGACATGGTATGGGAGCAATGGTTGTATCCGGAATAAAGCAGCTGTAATTACTGTGTTTTGGTTCAGCCTCACTGTTCAGTGGTTATCATTCCTCTTCATTTCTTCTCTACCTCAAATTTGCTCAAAGAATAACTTCAAAATTCTATTTGCTCCCACTTCTCTCTTCCTTGGGGAAAAAGAAAGCAGAGTGGGAGACAAACACATTTAGCACAGATGCAACATAATAGAAACGAAGCAATTTTATTCTTTATTTAAGGTGAAGGGGGGAAAACAAAAGGAAAAACAAAGTTCTGAAAGATATGCCTCTTTCAGAAACAATATTTAGTTCCAATAGCAAAGCTATCGTTCAGTTTGAATGCCATAATTAAAATTAAAAAAAAAAAAAGTCTTGCTTTTTGAAATCTGTAAACTCTCTCTGAGGACACCATATGGTGCTTCAAGTGCATTATGACTGAATAAAGCTAATATAAATAGAATTATTTGTGTACAAAAACCTGTCAGAGCAAAATCCCAAATCAGAGAGGCAATTCCTCTGGAAAAGCATTCCATGCTCCTCTTCAGCATGGCCTGGTTGAACCCCTGAACGTTTCAGTCCTGGCACATCTTTAATCCAAATTCAGATTGCAAGGTACATTGTAAAGCTATTAAAGCAGAGTGCCATCAGAGTAAAAGGAAATGCAGAAAACATTTGAAAAATGTTCCCCCTGAATTTTAAAGTGACACAACCCACTGCCTAATATACAGCTTAAATTAAAAGTACAAGCTTAAGGGGTAGGTTTTAGCATGTTTGTAAAATCACTTTACGGCCCAGAAAAAAGCCATTTTGCCCCACCTCCCCTTTAATTCACAGCTATTAGCTGCGATTATTTTAAATTAATAATTTCAGCTAATTATAATTTAATTCATAGTAATAGCTCACTTGAAACTTGTCCTGTGTCTCTGGGCCTGACACAGGCAAACACAAAATCCCAAACTTGATGATAATTATCTGGTGGGCTCCAACTGTATTCTTGTGTATCTTACTCTCCTCTTTTCAAACATGTAATATTTCTATTTGAATTAATAATTAATGACCCATAAAGTGATATTAAACCATTTATTTGACGTTAATCAAATAATTCACTTAAAAGAAATCAATTGTCAAAATCAACCCATTTGTTACTTTTTTTTTTTTTAAATTGAAACTTTCTAATATACTTTTCTGCTTTCTAAACATAAAAATACACCATCCAAATACAATTCTCCTTTGATCAGGAAGACATAGTGTCAGTAAAACTAAAAAACTCCATGTCCAGAGTCCAGTTTAGTATAAACAAGGTCTTAGTTTTGCTGTGTTTATATACAACCTCTGGGCCTTTTTTCCTAATGTTGCAGCATCATTTCAATGCAGACTTGTGGAAATTTAGGAAAAAAACAGTTTTCTGTGGCTGCATGGCTTGCTAAACAGTGTTCTTCCAAATTTCTGGGAAAAAAAGTAAAAAAGCAATTTCCATAAATAGTCATAATATTTCTTTTGTTACTCCCTACTTGGGAGTGGAAAGCATGAGATAGAAAAACAGAGGGAAAAAAAAAAAAAAAAAAAAAAAAGGAAAAGGCACCACCACAAATTCCCCAGGTCCCTGAAAAAAGCCTGGAAAGTTTCTGTTTGGAAAACTTGTTTCCTTTTCCAGAAAGAAAAACTAGAACTCTACATTCACTTGTTTTTCATCCAACCAGGCAATGTCACACAGAAGGAGTAAAAACTGCTTTGAGAACTTCTGGAGTTGCTTTTTCACTGCATTAACGAAGAATATTATGCTGTTTTAAACAAATAAACAAACAAAACCACAAACAAACAAGCCAAACAAAACTGAAGTCCATAATATGTAATCTTACGCTTAATACTTTCATGCTTACTCTAATATTCCACTGGCACTGGAAATAAGACAAGAGTTATTGACTCTATAAAATAGTCTTTCAGTTCAACATTGCAACAGTTTTTGGGCCTCATACAGGCACACAAAATTACTCTTTTCTTTCAAATAATTATAAGCTTTTTCTTAGGAAAGTATTCCCCTTAATGACTCTGAGAAGCCAGTTAGGCTGCATACCAACTTGTATTTTGCTCCAGTTTGATTGCCTGTTTTTAAGTAATAGGATTACATGAAAACTGAGGCAAAGTTAATTTCCTGTTTTATGTATTCATAGAACTGTGAATTAATAGCTATTGGTCTCCCTTTTTTTTCTTAATGTCACTCAGAAAAGACGCTGGACCTGTTCTTTCATTATTTTTTATCTTTACATATAAATTTAACAGCCAGTTCCTGGAATGGCATATGGGTTTGTATATCCACCTATCTAGCCAGATAAAAAATGAGCTTTTTGTAGATCTAAGAATGCAATTGTGAATGTTGATTATTTCCAGTGGTTTTAGCTTCATACAAATAAAAGCTCTTTAGCATCTTGTGGAATGGTGTTAGTCATTTGCTAGCTAAAAACTCTCCACAGAAGGTTGCCATTTGTATGATTTCTTCTAGCATTTGCCAATTGTAATTAAAATAATGTTTGCAGCAAAGTGGTGGTTACTGAATTGATTTGATTGCCTAATCTTGCATCCCCACAACAGTGTTGGAGAAGTGTCCCTGTAATCAGAGTCATGACAAATTGAACAGTAAGACTTTCTGCTAAGTGTTTTGGTGTGTGTTTTGTGCAGCTGAGGGTTTTTTTGTTTTTTTTTTCCAGCCTATGCTTTTTTTGGCCTTTGGTATCTTTGACAGCTTTCTTTTTTCCCATTAATCTTTCAGCAATCCAGACAGATGCACTGCTGTACAGCACTTCTGCTCTCTTAGTCCATTGACCCTGAAACACTGACATGTTACAAGGCAGAGTTATGTTCTGGTTCTAAGAAACCCAGATCTTCCTGAGGCAAGACACTCAAGGCAGTTGAGCTATGGTATTGCTGAGTCCTGTACAAGTTTCAGATGGTAAATATTTAACTACTCCCCTTTGTTGTCTTTCTTTCTGCTTTTAACAGCGTTTCCCAGAGTGATATTGTCATTCTAGCAGCAGGCTGTGACTAATTTGTACCATCTTTTCAGTTTTCTGTTTCCTTCTCAATTTCAAAATACTGACTGCAGTCTATTGAAAGCTCATGTTACCAAATCTCTTTCAGCTCTGATAAATACCCCTTCCCTGTAAAGTCATCACATTTATTCTGCCTTTTTATTAAAACACAGATAAAATTTATTAATAAATATTAAGCTATAAATAGTTAATAATATAATAAATATAATATAACATAATATAACAAATATAACAAATATAACATAACATAACATAACATAACATAACATAACATAACATAACATAACATATAATATAATATAATATAATATAATATAATATAATATAATATAATATAATATAATATAATATAAATAAGTAATAGTTTCTTGTTTAGAAACACAGGGTTCTTACTATAGTTTTTGGCATTAATGGACACGGTGTTCTATGCATTCAAATTAAATTAAACCTCTTCCCCGAAAAACATTCTATGCAACAACCATTAGGGGCAAATTCCTTGGAGGGTTTAGGGAGTGTGGTACTTGGGCATGGTTTAGAGAAGCAAGTCTACAGAAAAAAATTGTAGACCAAACAGAAACTTAGCACTTGCAGAAGTCAGGAACAGGACCTCATATTTTTTGCCCAGGGTTAAATGCTCGTGCTGAAGGGGTGGTAGGTGTAGCACTGCTCACAGGGGTCTCAGGTTGAGGGAAGAGACGAGGATCTGACTCCATGTTTCACAAGGCCTGATTTATTATTTTATGATATATATTACATTAAAACTATACTAAAAGAAATAGAAGGAAATATTTCATCAGAAGGCTGGCTAAGAATAAAATAGCAAAGAATGATAACAAAGGTTTGTGGCTCGGCTCTCTGTCCGAGCCAGCTGACTGTGATTGGCCATTAATTACAAACATCCAACATGGGCCAATCCCAGATGCACCTGTTGCATTCCACAGCAGCAGATAATCAATGTTTGCATTTTGTTCCTGAGGCCTCCCAGCTTCTCAGGAGGAAAAATCCCAAGGAAAGGATTTTTCATGAAAAGATGTCTGTGACAGGTATGTTTTAAAAAATGTAAGGGAGAAAATCTATCTAACCCGAAGGAAGTTTATGCCTCAAGCATTGTCCCAATATTCAGACAAACCCTGAATGATGTGCTCTGGAAATGCCCTAGCTGGGGAAATAGCCTTGTCATGACAAGAAATCCATCCTGTTGCTCATTCTTAATTCCTGCCATCCCCTCTTGCGCTGTTTCTGCTCTTTCCCTTCTTTATTCACAGGAGCAGTAAGATATTGTCTTGGGTTTGCACAGCCTACTTTGGGTAGAAGGGGGCCTTCAGAGGTGGCTCCTGTGAGGAACTGCTGGAATCCTCCTCCATGTCTGGCAGAGTCAATCCCTGATGGCTCTGAGTATGGACATGCTGCTGGCCAAGGCTGGGCCGATTTAGAAATGCTGATAACAGATTTTAAAATAAAGAAAATAAAATTATCAAGCAGACGTAGTTATGGGCAAAGAGTGGGGTGAGAAGATGTGAGAGGAACAGCTCTGCAGACACTGAGGTCAGTGCAGGCGGTGCTGCAGGCCCCAGACCTGGGATTCCCCTGCAGCCCATGGTGAGGCAGTTGTGTCCCTGCAGCCCATGGAGATCCACAGGGATGCAGAGATACACCTGCAGCCCCTGGAGGAGCCCCTCTCCAGAACAGGCAGGTCCCTGAGAGGGGGCTGTGATCCTGTGAGAGGCCCATGGAGACAGGAGCCCCCACTGGAGCAGCCTTTCCTCGAGGGACAGCAGCCCAGGGAAGGGTGACCCACGCTGCAGCAGCCTGAGATGGAAAGCTGCCCATGGGATGGACTCACACTGCAGCAGATCACAGGGGGCTGCTTCCCGTGGGATGAACTCCCAGTGGAGAAGGTAATGGAGAGCTGTATCCCCCACTGTGGAGCAGGGACTCTTCTCCTTGAGCAGCAGGACAAACACAGTGTGATGGACTGACATAACCCCCCTTCCGTGTCTCCATGCACTGCTGGGGAGGAGGTCGAGCTGGGGAAGTTGTTTCTGAGGGGTTATTTTACTTGTCGTTATCCTCCTCTAGTTTTGTTAGCAATACATTCATTTCATATCTCTAATTAGAGCCTGTTTTGCCCTTGGTGGTATTGGATGAGTGATCCCTCCCCATGAACCCTTCATAACATTTTCTCTCCCCCGTCCAGCTGCAGAGGGGAGTGAGAGAGGCTTTGGTGGGTGCCAGGAATGTGAGCAGTGTCAAACCTCTACAGCTATCCAGCATAACAAAGCAGCAAGCAAACCAGCTCCCCTTGAGGACTAATGGAACCTTGTTTTCTATTTATCTGTGTACTTCGTAAATTCTCTCTGGTGCAATTTCAAAATTAATCTATTTTGCTTATGATTCTCCTGATGGAAGAATGCAAGTTTAGAGTTTGTCCTTTGACAGACTTAGAATCATTTGTTTCAGATGATGAATGACTGTCATTTGTAGTCTTTTGCAGGTTGTTTTTGCAATGATTGATGCCCAAAAGCTCCTTGAACAGAATAATTTAGAAGAAAAGATTCTGCAGACAAATATTTAAGCAAAAACGACAAACAGAACATTTTAGTAAAACAAAAATAACCAAAGAGGGAAGAGGACTATGAGATGTTTTATATTCTTTTGTCTGTGAACTGTAAGACTTTAAATCTTTTGTTGGTCTCATTCAATAAGGGATTTAAGCAGTACCAGAAATGCTGAAAGTAAAACACACACATGACTTTCTCAGTGTTATAAAAAAATCTCATCTCAAAGGATGAAAAATATTTGGCCTTTTTTTTTATCTCTGCTCCTAGCTCTGTTTCAAAGGAGTTACTGTCTGTCTTACCTTCAATCACTGGGCACAATTATTACAGTACTCTTTCTACTAAAAATAAATGGTACAGAAGAAATGCCATAGCCTGGTGACCCAGACAAGGACAAATGAAATGTTTTTAAGAGTGTCCATTAACTCTAATTTCTCTTGTATGTTGAATATTGGAGCTCTTCAGTAAGCAAATCTTTTTATACCACAAATCTAATAATTACCCAAGTCTCTTTGAAGCCTCAGAGAAACTTATGAGCAAAGGATTTATGGCAATTTTGAATTGCTTTCAGAAAGGTACATCACGTTTGCAGCTGGGACTCAGTGTGTAGAACAGCTGTCCTGACAGAGTCCTTGTACTGGCATGATGACATCCTGCCAGCTCTCTAAAACATTAAAGCATCTGGTTCACATTTCATTTTTGGACTCAGATGACTTATCTGCATTGCATTTTACTGTAGGGTATTTCATTCATTATTTATTATACATAGGTGTTAAAAAAAAATCCAGCAACTTTGTGTTTGCCACACAAAAATCCTCACTGGCTGTTTACATCAACATACATTTTCAGTAAGTCAGGGAGATTAAAAAAGCAAAAGCTGTGAATTTATGAAAAACTGATTGAGTCTATTAAATGGCTGAAAAATTTCTTGAAAAACCCTGAATTTTTTACTGGAAAATTACCATTACTCTTCTACTAGTGCTGAGACAACTTGTAGTGTATATCTGAGCTGAACACATCTCTAACTCTGAAACTCCTTTCCCCTGTCATGGGCATGATGTGATGCTGGCAGAAGCCAGCTCATGTCAGCCCTGCTTTGCAAAAAGCAAATGATCAGCGTGAAGTACCATAATTCCCTAATTTGATTTTTGAGGGCATGTATCTGGTACAAAAGAATGAGTAACAGCCTGTTGCCTCATCACCTGTTGCCTCATAAATCTGCAGACTATTTCCAGTTCCAGTTGCATGGAAAAATGCCTTTCAGATAAAGCAATTCCACAAGCAAAGTGGTGATGTAATAGAATTTGAGTTTTGCAGGCACCACTTTTTGCACTATTCACAGATATTGACAAAGCATTTGAAAGTAACAGGGGTTTGGCAGACTAGCTCTACAGCTTGTAGAAAACAGAATAATGTTAGAAGATTGGCTGAAATACCAAAAAATCTTTTAACATCAACACTTTGAGATCATCAGGTGACCCTGCCATGGCAGGGGTTTGGGAACCAGATGATCCTCAAAGCCCCTTCCAACCACTCTCGTTCTATCTACAAGGAAATCACAGAATCACAGAATCACAGAATTTTCAAGACTGGAAGGGACCTATAAGATCATCTAGTCCAGCCGATGTTCTAACTGTTCAACTAGATCATGGCAGCAAGTGCCACATCCAGTCTTTTTTTAAATTCTTCAAGGGATGATGCCTCCACCACCTCACTGGGTAAATGATTCCAGTTTCTGACCACTCTTTCTGTGAAGTATTTTCTTCTTACTTCTAACTTACATCTACCTTGACGCAACTTGAGACTGTGTCCTCTTGTTCTATCCGTTGTCGCCCGGAGAAAGAGGCCGACCCCCAGCTCACTACAGCCACCCTTCAGGAAGTTGTAGAGAGTGATGAGGTCACCCCTTAGTCTCCTTTTCTCCAGGCTGAACAACCCCAGCTCCCTCAGTCGCTCTTCATATGGCTTGTGTTCCAAGCCCTTTATTAGTTTCGTTGCTCTCCTCTGGACACGCTCAAGTAACTCGACGTCCCTCCTGAAGTGAGGGGCCCAGAACTGGATGCAATACTCTAAGTGAGGCCTCACCAGTGCCGAGTACAGGGGAAGAATGACCTCTCTGTTCCTGCTGGCCACTCCATTTCTGATACTGGCCAGGATGGCATTGGCCCTCTTGGCTACCTGGGCACACTGCTGGCTCATATTCAATTGACTGTCAACCAGCACCCCCAGGTCCCTTTCCACCTGGGCACTATCCAGCCACTCCATCCCCAGCTTGTATCGGTACAGGGGATTATTATGGCCGAAGTGCAATACTCGGCACTTGGACTTA
This sequence comes from Melospiza georgiana, assembly GCF_028018845.1. Classification (NCBI taxonomy): domain Eukaryota; kingdom Metazoa; phylum Chordata; class Aves; order Passeriformes; family Passerellidae; genus Melospiza; species Melospiza georgiana. Next base: position 39,019,600 of record NC_080434.1, on the reverse strand, counting down.
TTGAAGCTCATCCCGTTTGATTCTGTCCATATGTCCAGCCTTTCCAAGTCTCTCTGAAGAATCCTACACCCCTCTAATTGATCTACACTCATTCCCAATTTGGTATCGTCAGCGAAACTACTAATAAAAGACTCTAAGCCCTCATCCATATCATCAATAAAAATATTGAACAAAACTGGTCCCAACACAGACCCCTGAGGGACACCACTGGTGACTGGTTGCCAGCTAGATGTGACACCATTCACCAGCACTCTCTGGGCCCGGCCATCCAGCCAGTTCTGAACCCAGCAAAGGGTATTCCTATCCAGACCACGGCCAGCTAGCTTGTGTAGGAGTATGCTATGGGATACAGTGTCGAAGGCCTTGCTGAAATCCAGAAAAACAACATCTACAGCCTTCCCTGCATCCACTAGCCGGGTTACCTGGTCATAAAAAGTGATCAGGTTAGTTAGACATGATTTACCCCTCCTAAATCCGTGCTGGCTGGGTCTGATACCCTGGCCATCCTGCAAATTTTGCATGATGGCACGTAATATGAACTGTTCCATTATTTTGCCAGGTATAGATGTTAGACTGACTGGTCTATAATTGCCAGGATCATCCTTTGCGCCCTTTTTGTGAATGGGTATCACATTGGCCAGCTTCCAGTCATCCGGAACCTCACCAGTAATCCATGACTGTTGGTAAATGATGGAGAGTGGCTTTGCAATCTCATTTGCCAACTCTCTCATCACCCTGGGGTGGATCCCGTCTGGTCCCATAGATTTGTGAATGTCCAAACATTTCAATAGTTCTATAACTGCCTCTTCTTGGATAATGTGGGGACCATTCTGTTCCCTAAAACCATCTACCAGTCCAGACGGACGGGAGTCTTGAGGGCAAGTCATCTTCTCTTTAAAAACCGAGGTAAAATAGGCATTGAACACTTCTGCCTTCTCCTCGTCTGTAAATACTAAATTCCCACCTGTGTCCATTAAGGAACAAAGGCTGGTCCTACCTTTTTTCCTACTATTAATATATTTATAAAAACATTTTTTGTTATCCTTAACAGCGGTCGCTATCCTGAGTTCAAACTGGGCTTTGGCCTCCCTAATTTTTTTCCTGCATACTCTAGCAGCCCTCTTGAATACATCCTTGGAGACCTGACCCTTTTTCCAACTCTGATACGTCCTCTTTTTATTCCTAAGCTCTTCCAAGATCTCCTTACCCAGCCAGGCTGGACGTTTGGCCCGTTGACTGATCTTTCGGGATACAGGAATGGTTTGTTCCTGCGCCTTCAAGATCTCTGCCTTGAAGTAAGCCCACCCTTCCTGAACTCCTTTATTTTTAAGGGCGGCTTCCCAAGGGACACTCTGAATTAATCTCTTAAACAGGCCAAAGTCCGCCCTCCGGAAGTCCAATGTACGAGTTTTACTCGTGCTCCTCCTAATATCGCCAAGTATTGAAAACTCTATTATTTCATGATCGCTCTGTCCTAAACGACCTCCAACCATCACGTCCCCCACCAGCCCATCCCTGTTTGTAAATAACAAATCTAATGTAGTCCCTTCCCTGGTGGGTTCATCTACCAGCTGTAACAAAAAGTTATCTTCCATAGTTTCTAAGAATTTTCTTGATTGCCTCTTGACTGCTGTGTTAAATTCCCAGCAGATATCTGGTAGATTAAAGTCACCAACAAGAACAAGGGTTGATGCTCTTGAAACGTTGCACAACTGCTTATAGAATAGATCGTCGACTTCTTCTTCTTGATCAGGTCGACGATAACAGACTCCCAATGTGATGTCGGCGTAGTTAGCCTTCCCCTTAATTCTTATCCATAAACATTCGACACCTTCTTCCTTTGTTTCAATTTCAATGGCATCGAAGGTTTGCTTAATATAAAGAGCTACGCCACCTCCTCTTCTTCCTTTTCTATCTCTCCTGAAGAGTCTGTATCCAGCCAATGTAGTACTCCAGTTATATGAGTCATCCCACCACGTTTCCGTGATGGCAACTACATCATAGCTTTGCAGTTGTACCATGGCCTCCAGCTCTTCTTGTTTGTTGCCCAAACTTCGTGCATTTGTAATTTTTTGAATAATTTTTTGAAGGATCTCAAGTAAATTACATTTTTATTTTGCTGCAGCAGCCTAGCAAAAAAGTGGTTGTGTAGCAACATTATATTGATTTACCAATATTCCAATGGCAAGAACCCTTACATTCCATACAAGCCATGGATACCAGTTTCCAAACCTCTCCCGACATCATTTAAAGATGATTATGTCATGATCTTTTTCTTCTTCCTAAATTATTAAAAAATCATTAGAAAAACCCAAAATTTCAGAACTGTTGCAAAATGCTGGATGCTCTTGCATTTTCCAAGTTTATGAAATGAGGTTTTAGATATGTTTGGTATTCTTTCCAGGGAGAACCTAGTTCAACAAAGGGTATCTAAAACTGTTCCCTTATTTTTGTCATGTAATACATGAATTTCAATCATTAAGATGAGTCCAAATTATTTTACTTTGGTTTTACTCAAAACAAGAATTAAAATTAGTATCTAATTAATATAAATACATTCATTTATATTTTTAGTACATTATGTGATACATCATGATAAGTTGTAAACAATGGCAATTTTTAGGACACATAGGCCTTTTAAAATTCAGGAATATGCATTTCCAGGGATGGAGATCTCTCCAACTATATTGCTGTGAGCTATTAAACTGAGTATAGAGTTTTAAACAGATCTTTTAAAGTCTTCAAAGGAAAAAATGTTTATGTTGGCAGAAGAAAGTGTAATCCGAAGGCGCAAATCAGAACTAGCCTTCACTCAGAAGTATCGTTTGAATGACTAGAACAGCAGAAGATCAAGATGAGATTTTTCAAGTGTCTTCACTTTATTGAAGCCCAGCATGACTTTTGAGTTATGAACATACTTCTCAGAAGACAAACCTCCTTTTCCTTCTTCTTTTGAGGAAGAATTGCCCACAGAATTTTCAGGTTATTTTATTCTGGCTGTAGGAAAATACAGAAAATTTCTTTCACCTAACCTCGATGATTTTGGGGTGGTTGTTTTTAGATTTTTGATCCATTTAAAATTTTTACCAGGGGTTCTTTAATTAGCCCTGTTTATTAAAAAAAAAAAAAAAGAAAAAAAAAAAAAAGATGAAGAGAAACAGATGTAGATGCTATGGGGCAAAAAAATGTGTCCAGCAACTGATTCCCTGGAACACAGCACTCCCCATTTCATCTCTGCTCTGATAAACCACTGTTTGAATGGCTGAACAAACTTCTTTAGGGAAAGGAAAGAGACACTCCTACTGATCTTTCTCCAGAACAAAACAAACCAGAAAATTATTCACTTTTTAGTAGAGTTACCTCTGCTGTGAACCTTTTGTGGAGAATTTTTTGAAGGCCAAAGTGCCAAAGTGCTGGATGTCAAAGCGGTGAAATTCCTGACGTGGGACAATACAGTAGTTGTTAATTGCCAAAGGCTTTGTGTAGGCAGCTCTTGGAGAAGATACACACAGGCAGCATCCCTGCTGCAGTCATGGCATGTGCTGTGTAAAATTTATTGCCCCTCAGTTGTTAAAGGCCCTGTGGTGCAGAGCCTGTTATCTGCGTGCAGGCAGGAGGGACGTGCCTGTGCCTTTGAGCTGCTCAGCTGCAAGGAGGCTGCCAGGAGCCAGAGCTCAGGAGTGATGCCTCTTCTGAGCCCCTACATCAGTGAGCAGTGTGGCTTTCACATCCTCTGAAAAATCCCTTTGCCCAGGTTTTTTTTCTGAGAACCCTCAGAGAAAAAGGAAAACAATAATTACCTGTTTTGCTTCTCCTTTGTCTTGCTCCTTCAGAATGTGTTTGGAGATTGTTTACCCACAGGTGATTGTTTCATTGGTTTCTGGTGTGAGTTGTTTTCACTCTTTGGCCAATCAGGGCCAAGCTGTGTCAGCACTCTGGAAAGAGTCAGGAGTTTTCATTATTATCTTTTTAGCATTCTGTAAGTATCCTTTCTGTATTCTTTAGTGTCGCAGACATCTTTTCATTAAAAATCCTTCTTTAGGATTTTTCCCTCTGAGAAGCTGGAGGCCTCAAAAACAAAATGTAAACAATGGTTATCTGCTGCTGTGGAATGCAGCAGGTGGATCTGTGATTGGTCTCGTGTGAATGTTTGGAATTAACGACCAGTCACAGCAGAGCTGGCTCTCTCTCTCTGTCCGAGCCACAGACCTTTGTTTTCATTCTTTTCCACTCTATTATTAGCTTAGCTAGCTTTCTGAGATGAAATTTTCCCTTCTATTCTTTTAGTATAGTTTTAATGTAATATATATAATAAAAAAATAAATCAAGCCTTTTGAACATGGAGTCAGATCCTCGTCTCTTCTCTTACCTGAAAACCCCTGTGACCACTGTCACACTTTAGCATAGTTTTGTATAATATTTTTAATATAATATAGTATCATAAAATAACAAATTAGCCTTCTGAGAACATGGAGACAGGCTCATCATTTCCTCCCTGCCACGAGAGTCCCTGCAAATACAACAGAGCAGGATGAGTGCTCTGGAGGAAATAAGTGCAGGCTGAATCCTCTCCTCAGCAAGGAAAGAAAACATCTGATGTAGAAGTACCTACAGAAACATATATACTCCTTTTATGCAGACCCTGGGATTGGGCATGATTTAGGATTATGTCTCCCCAGCTAAAGTGGAGATATTGCTTCATATTGAAAAAAAAATTATGCATAGTAACTTTGGAATGAAATAGTTCCACAGTGCTTTGGTAGCTGTTATGGTGAGAACCAAAGCAAACACTACAGAGATGCATAATTCACATAAAATCTGAGATGCCATTGGTAATAATTTCACTGCCATCCCACTGAAACTGCAGAGAAAATTGTATATATCTTCTAGAATTTACAATTACTGATATTTGTACTGGCCTCAGGAAAATAATTCAGATGCATAAGTTGTCTTCTGTGTTCCTTCTCCTCAACCCAATACAGGTGCTTAGACAATTCAGTTTTCAATTCAATTTTCCCAAAATAAACATTAGTGGAGTTAAATCCAAACTACATAGGTAAACTTGAAAGTTAAAATGTTTAAAACTTAGAAAAACCAAACAACTATTTAACCCATGTTTGAGAGTTTAAAGCAATTTCCTTTCATATTTCAAAACATAAATCCTTCATTATTGTTCTTAGTGCCATTCCTGCTGTGCTGATTTACCAGTTGTTTTATTTGGGAATGAAATTATCCCACATTCCTGCTTTCAAAGACTGCAAGCTCTTCATGATGCTGCTGAGCCTAACTTGCCTGGTTTCTGCTTGCATGGGGCAAGTAACCTTGTTGAACATAAAAATAATAGAAAGTATCACAGAGCTAATAGACTCCCTAATTGCTCAATTTTAGCACAGCTAGTTTGTTAAAATTTTAAATAAAAGAAAGAAAAAAAAATGAGGAATTTTTTTTCTTATGACAGATTTCAGGTTTCTCTGGAGTTATTTCAACGACCTGATAAGAAACAGAACCTCAGGTCTATTCATTTAGATTTTCTTTCTTTGTTCCATGTTTTTCCCTCTACAGTCCCTTGGCCAGCTCTGCAAAGCTGGGGGCTGATGCCAGACTTCATAAAGCTTCCCACTGCAATGTACTGCACACCAAGGACTATGGTAAATTAAAAAAACAATCCACATTGAACCTTTTCTTTCCTTGCTTGTGCCTTTATATAAAATGTCGTGATAGTGCAATGCATTTCCTGAGATAGCAGCACCTAATGCCATGGGAAAACATCCTTGGGCATCCCACTCAACTTCCCTGTTGAGTTCTGGTACAGCATGAATTTATCTTGATTTCCCTTTGTCCCTGTCCCAAACAGATGTCTCAGAGACAGCAAGTGATGTCGAAGGATGTCCTGTGTTTGGACAACTCAATCACACAAAGTTTGTTGTTATATTGCATGAATCAGTAACACAGCAGTATTGCACTTTAGGATTGTGGATGAAAGGGAATATGAATTTTAAGTGGATCCAAGTAATTAGGATACATTAGGGTTTTGATAGTCCAATCAAAATGCAGTGGGCCCTTGCTATTAGCCCAATTACAGCAATGTCAAGTCACTGATCAAAGGAATAGACACCCCTCCACCCCAATAACATTTTAAAATTTAGCTATACATTCACCTTCAGGTATCTATCCTTTTTCCTCAGTGTAGCATTCAGCCTTGAGGGTAACCATCTGCATCCCAAAATCCACATTACCCATCAAGGAATTTGGAGGGGAATCAACTTGTTAGTAGCATCCCAAGGGCTTTGCTGGGAGGAATGTGGCATTTATGGTGAGGTTGCATTCTCTTCAGTATTGGGCCTGCCCAGGGCTACTTTCTTTCTTGTTTTCTTCAAGCAGTCTGCTTACTTGTTATTTTTTCCCCCCACTGGATCCCAGCTACAGCTTGATCATCACCACTTCACTGTTCCAGATACACAACGGCACCCCATAGCCCCAGCTATCAGAAAAGTGATGTTTTTTCACTTGTTCTGTAGAGACTGTACAGCTTTTCTAGATCTTGATCACATTTGCTATGCATGGTGATAAGCTTGAGCAAGGCAGGTAATAATCTTGTGACAGAATGACAAATGCTGTCACAGCAGAAACAAGCTGAAATGAACACTAACCAAGGAGAGTCCCAGCAAGTCCTGAGGCCAGTGCTGGTGAGTGAATACTCAGCTTGGAGCCTCATTTTCCCTGAGCTGCAGCCAGCTCCCAAGTTTTGACCAACTTTCATTTTGTCTGATCTCTCCATGGCCCTTAAAATCAGACAACTGGGCTTTCGTTGATGTAAGAGCACTGGCAGATGGAGAAACAGACAAAAAGTGGTCAAAGACAGAGAAAAATCAGGAGTGAAATGAAGGGAAAAGCACATTAAAGGGATTTTTGACACTTGTAAAGCATGAAAAAGACTCAAGGGTTTATCCAGTTTAGTCCCCAAGTCATATGGGTACATATTTACACAAATCCACAAAAAAATGCACACATATATCTGTGAATTTGATACAAACCTACTGACTGTACTTCTGTGAAAAAAAAGAGAGTTTATTGTTTGAACTCAGCAGCAGAGCATTTTCCTATTTGGAATATGAAATGCAAATCACACTTATTGCCAAAAAAGCTTGATGTCTCTTTGTGTTCTACTGAACATAAACCAGAGCCCCAGCTATCATACTTTTTTGGATGTACGTGAAAAAGATGAGTTCTACAGCTCAGAGTGTTTGTGTGTAAGAAATATCTTCTTGCTGTAAGTAATAGTCTATCCTTATTCTTCTATATTCCACAGAAAACAAGAAAATTTCTTATATTTGTGATGTGCAAATTATGTGTGCTTTCAAAAAATGCTTGAAACACATGCAGTTCTAAAATACATGATACAAAATTCTTATCAAAAATGTGTATGGGTTCATATCTGTATAGGGGATCCTGCATCAGATTATATTGGTGAGATTGTGTAAGAAAGCAATTTATGAGCAGAAACAATTACATTCTGGCAGATTAGTTTTTGCTGGCAGATTAATAAGCAAATAATTATCTTACCAAAAGATGTTTCTTAATATATATGCACACATATGTGAAGACTGCTTATATTTATTTGTTCATGGAGAGGTTCCAAATGCTGAAGCACTTTAATAAAACAGGAACAAACTGGCAGTGGGAGCTTTTAATTAACAGAGATAGCAGCAGTTTAACAAGCATTCTGAAACCTGTAGAGCTACAAGATCTTAAAACTAATTTATGTACACATTTAAGTATATACCTTATTATGTTCTCTTTGAGTGCTTAACTGCTTAAAACACTTTAAACAGGCTGCAGCAACATTTTGCCAAATATTTTTGCTGTAAGTAGGGTTATGTATTTGATTTGATGAAATGAACTAAACAACTCCAGAACAGCAGAAATTGAAATTAGGCCTGTGTGCTTTTCCAGAGTGGTGCTGATAAGTGCCAGCAGGGCAGTGTTCATACTTCTATTTGTCTTCCCTTAATGACAACAGAAAGAGATGCACTGTTAGGAGCTGTTTTTAAAATGTCTCTACCAAAAGAATCATCATGGCTTTTTCTCTTGTATAGATAGCAATGATTTCCTTGGTGTGAAAAACACCAATCACTTGTTTTTAAAACTTTAAATAAAATGGTTATAAAGATAGTAATAAAATTATAGTAATAAAATTAGAGTAATAAAAGTTGGACAATTAGGATTAGGACAATATGAGACAATAAAAACAAAGACTTACAGACACTCTGGGTATCTCTTTCTGGGTAAAATAAGCCTGAAAAAGGACCCACATTAACAGAGGATTAACCCTTGAAAGCAACAGCCTGTTGCATTTTCATACACCTCATACATGATGCATAAATTCTATTCAAATACAAGATTCTGTCTGGTCATCGCCAACTTCTTCCTCTTAATCCTAACAGCATCTTCAGGGCTGAGTGAGGCAGGAAGAAGTTCGTTTCTTCTGATAATAGAACAATAAATTCATTTCTCTGAAAGATTCAGATGTCCCATGGCTGCTATCTGGTACAAGTCCTTTCTTTTAAAAAAAATATCCTACATAGCATAATTTCTATTATAACATTATGTTATAACCTAAAACTATATTTAGCACACTACTTAAGAAAATTTATACAGCATTACTTTCTAACACAACACATATAATATTCACTTTAATATTTGCAAAAAGCCAATCATAAAATAGTCATTTTTTCACACTTGAAAAGGAAACTCAGGGTGTATTCTCTTTCAAAAAGATCAGTGGGTTTTCCCCATTCCCTGGACTGTAAAAGCAGAGACCATTTGCTCAGAATGAAGTATGGGCACGGCCCCTGGAGTGCCAGTGTCTTACAGCTGGCTTGGGGGCTTGGTGGAGCCATGGAGATGTATCTGCACATCTGTGCAACATCTGGTACCCAATGCACACCAATTCACTACAGGGATCCCACATCTATTTACTTTTTTAGGAAACCTTTTCCTGTGAAAAAGCATTGTCTTTCTTTGCCTCCTAAAATGTTCGTTGATCGGGAAGTACGCCAATGGTAAGATGGACAAGTGAGTTTTCTGTCATGAATACTAGGGTAGGATAATTAAAAATCATATATCTGGACATGAACAGGTAAACAAAACACCCTAGTCTAAGGATATAGAGTTCAGTGAAAGATTTCTTATATTAAAATGTACCACATTATGACAAAAATCTGAATTTGACTTTACCTTACTCCTACAAATTGGCTTTGACTCACCATTTACCTGTTATTAACACCCATTTATTTTTTTAGATGTCTTCAGTGTGCAATTAAAATGAGTGAAAGAGGAACTCTAAAGTACCTGTGATTTATTCACTAATAGATGAAAACATTTACTGCAATATTTAATCCATTATTAAGAAGGATATCAGCCAGAGTTAACATATGGAACTAAAACTCTTGGATCAAAATCTCCCAGAAATGCCATGTGGTTTTAATTTTTTTCCACATCTGATTCAATAACACTAGTGAAATGCACCCTCTATTAACTACCTCATTATTTTATCCATTATGATACAGAAACATTTAATATTTTTATCCCTTAAAAGAGAAAATTGAGATGCAGATAGGAACAAGGGTGGGGAACCAGCCCCAAAATAATGAAAATAAAACGAGTCAGAGTGCATGAGTGCAAATCTCTAATTCAGACTTTCTTTCCTAGCATGGAAATTCCTGTGATAGTGGCTGTAAAGCCAAAGGAAGATTCCATGCTAGAGCCTCTGTAAGCCTCAAAAGGCAGCATCCCTCCTCTGGGTCTCATTGAACCTCTATGGAGCTGGTGTGTGCTGTAGAACTTCTCATCATTTCACTAGAAATTACAGAGGAGCAGTGTTGAGCAACAGAAAACCAGATTTGGATGAAATTCAGATCAGAAATCATAATTACTGTTATGTAATTATGTACATATGTGTTTACTGTTCTTTAGGAAACTCATCTGAGTGGCCCCAGCTGAAAGCTAGGGAAAGGCTGAAGATTTCATTTCAGACACAGCAACCTGTGTGCACCGATCCTTACAGTGATAATGAGAAGAGGTGACTACAAAGGCATGTGACACCTCTCAAAAATACAAAATGGCACTCACAAAACAATAGAAACCTAAACCAGGATGAAACCTGAACCAAATGGCTGATTTTAACCCACATAATGCTGAGACTGAAAACGAAAGAGCACTAAATGGAAATATTTTTGGTTTTCTGTAAAGGGATTCAAATTCCTAACATGAGCATCAGGTTTCACTAAAGATTGCAATGTGTGCAAAAGCAGAGCAAATGAAGTAAAACCCCAAACATCAAGCTGGTTTTGAAGTCATTTCACTTCCCTTCTCTGCAGTTTTCTTCAGAATGCCATACTTTCATACAGAGCTACCGCTGCGTTTGCAGCACCTCAGGGGAAAAAACATAGTGCTCCAGATCCCTTGAAAAAACATCTTTGTGTTTATACAAGTTGGCTTTCATGCAATAAATTTCTTTTCCTGCTCTGTTCACAAACCCAGGGGGAAGCAGAGCCACAGAGCCTCCTTTTGTCACTGAGAAGATGCCTTGGGGAATTTCTGTGCTGCTGCCACAGCATCCCTGATGGGTTTGAGATCCCAAAAACAGGGACATGTTTGGGGATTGCATTCAGGACATCAGGAACAGGTGTTTCACAGGCAGATGATTTAGTTCTGAAGAGAGGTGCAGAAAATCTGCTTGCTTTGAAGGCTGAGGTTCCCACCCGTGTCACCACCCTCTGTGGTTAGATATTGAGTATTTTCCTCCAAATATTGAGTATTTTCCTACTGAAAAGCTTTCTTCAAAACCTTAAGGAGGTACACCCCAATTACTATTTGGATGTAGTTGCATGATTTAAGACATAACTATAATGTTCTCAGTGTCTGAAAAATAACACATCTCTCTGAAAATATTAACCTGAGCTGAACCAAGCTTGTGAAAACTAGGAGGTTTTTTTCCCAAAATACAATAATGTATTTCTTCCTCAGGATAGTTTTGTTAACTAAATGCAAGTATATCTCCCAGACAGCCAGGCTGCATTGCTTTCTTGTTTAAATTTTTGTTATTTTTTGTTAAATATCAAAAGTATTGCCTCCTTCAGATAATTTCTTCAGATATTTGTTCCTTCTTCAAAACCTCTGATATATTTGTTACAATTTTAGTATTAAAAAAAGACATAATAGTACAATAATTTCATGATAGAATGCTGTTTTCACATAATAAACTGCATTTCATAGTTTAGCAGACTTGGCAGGGCAAATGTTGTCAAGTGTGATCTATCCCAGTTAACTCAACAAAATATGAAATTCCATTAGGGAAAGATACAGCCTAAAGAGAGGATACCTAAACCATACTCAGGGTGTGCAAGACAAGACTCATTTATGACATTCTGGTTTAGCAAAAGCTCTTTTGAGCACCTGTGAAAAGGCTGGAGTTTTTTTTGTAGGATTTTGTTGAGTCAAAGGAAGAGATTTAAAGTTTTAGAGATAGAAGTTGGTAGGTTTTGTAAAGAGCTTTCTGAGAGGAAGTTTACCAGTGTAACTGGATTTTTTATTTTCTTTTATTTGAAACGTCTGAAGGAGGAAGTGCTTATCATGAGGGGCTCATGTACACACTCCTAGAAATGTCTCACACATAATTATTCTTTACTAGTGCTATATATTGTAGCGGTACATTAACTTTCCCTGTTCTTTTTACACTGCAACTTGGACTGGCTTAAAAAAAAAAAATCCCTCCTGGTGGGTTTTAACAACTGAAAAACTTAATTTCCCCAAACAATCATCACCTGATAAGCCCTTAGAAAATTTTATAAACCTAGACTTACAAAATCCACTGAGGAACAGAAGCTCTACAGAGTCCCTTAACCTCAATTCCTAAAAATTTAAGTGAACTTCTATTCATTCACACTACAATACTCTGGGCAAGGATGTAGGGAGGTTGTATTATTTGCCTTACAAACATATTTTGAGGTTTCTTACATAATAAATTGCTAGTGCTACACCTGCTGCACAACAATGGCAGGTTCAGATGACCCAATATTAATTACAGCCTTATTAAAGAAGAAATCTAGGTTAATTTCAGGGCGTTATGGCAAACCAAATCATACATTTTACACACAGGGTATATGCAATGCAGGCACCTGGTTTCTGTCTATTTTTCTCTTGGAACACAGACTAGACATGCGCAAGAAATCAAGGTTCAGCAGCCATTCATCCTTAAAAACATCCACACATCAATATGCATGGGCATCTTTACATACACAGTAATATCATGGGGAGGAAAGCTGAATCTGTCTCCATGTTCTTAGAAGGCTAATTTATTATTTTATTATATGATATATTATATTAAAGAATGCTATACTAAAACCATACTAAAAAATAGAGAAAGGATGCAGACAGAAGGCTAGAAGATAATAATCAAAACTCATCACTCTCTGTTCCAGAGTCCCAACACAGCCTGATTGTGATTGGTCTTTAAGTTAAAACATTTCACATGAAATCAACCAAACAACCACCTGTTGGATAAGCAATCTCCAAACCACATTCCAAAGGAGCAAAACACAGGAGAAGCAAATGAGATAAATATTGTTTTCCTTTTACTCTGAGGCTTCTCACCTTCCCGGGAGAAGAAATCCTGGGCAAAGGGATTTTTCAGAAAATATGACAGTGACCACAGGTACACACAAACCACTTTTCTTCTTCTTCAGCAGCACTACTATGGCATCTTTAGGTAACAAGAATTATCTATCATCTAGAGCCCTTTAGAAAAGCCAAGAAGTAGGGTTTTTTCCCTTGGAATTCACAAGCATTGGAGAGTTGCCCCATATAACAAGAAATCTTGCAGTCTGCAGGCCTTGAGTCAAAGCATATATCATATCAGCTTTTTGGTAACCAGTGAAATAAAGATAACAAGAGAAACCATCAGCAATATTTCATTGTGTATGACACACAGTTACTTAAACCAGCCAACTGTACAGATAAATAACTGTCAGTGCACTTCATACAGACAAGGACAAACAATGCCTTAATAAAATATTTTTGCACCAAATGTGTAATTTTGAAGATCTGTATAAATTTCAGTCTTTAAATAAATCTTCACCTAAAAAAAAAATACATGACATTCTACAAATTTGCCTGGCCGGGTGCTAAATCATCAAAACTTGTAAGCAGTATCAATTATTCACAGTGACTGTGGTACAGGCATGGATGCCTGAAGTTATGAATTTATGGCATAAATTCACCCAGCTAAGAAGCTTTGAAAGAACAATAAACTCCTGTGTGTTGTGTTGTGTTGGGGGACTGAAGTGGGGATTTACTGGCATCTGGGTTTCCAGAAAAAGACCCTCCATACCAGTTTACAGTCAAATTCAGAACAGAGAATATTTGGGAACAGGGTAATCTGATAAAAATAAGCATTTTCTTGCATCAGAGGAGTTATCAAATCACACCAAGAATACATAATGCAGTTCTCCAGTTCTTTCTGCCATGCTTCATGGCAAATCCTACCTGTTAATCACCAAACTAGGCTATAGCAGGAATGTTTTGGCCTTCACAAGTTAGGATGAACAGACTCTAAATATTTTGGTATTCAACAAAAATTCTTTGGAGAATCATAGAATTATTCAGCTTGGAGGAGACTACTAAGATAATTGAGCCCAATATCAAAAACATCATAGAAAATTAAGCAAAATAGCTGAAAAAATTCCAGCAATAAATTACAAACCAATGTTTATGAAACCACTATACTAAGCACACCATAAGGTTAACATCATCCCACATATACCAGGGTGCTAAAATTTTACCATATTAAAACTTCAATAGCTTTTTGGCTAGTGTTCTATTAAAGGGGGAATTGGTACAGTTTTTAATTTTTAATTCCTTTTCAGGAGTATCTCCAGCACAAGCAGACAACAGGACAAAGAACCTGTCTAACCAGACACTTTGCTCAGATTTACAATTATTTATTCCAAAAAGAACACTACATTTACTTTCCCATCAAAGAGGAGTGCATAGACTGGCTAAAGATCTCAAGTCTTCCGTGTATATGATGTACTAGCTCCCATGATTGTAACTGCCTAACAAATAAATGAGAAATATCTTGACAGGAAAAACCCAGCTTTTTTTTCCCTCATTATGAAAATATAGATGCTTTTCTTTAAAAATATCTCCTGATATTTAAAAGGAATTTATATCTTTTTACTGTTAATCAATTTTATTTTATATACTTTATTAATCCTTTACTCTAAAAGTTATTTTTCAGTCAGCATTTTTAAGTGTTTCCTCTAGCCAAGGATTTACCTTTATCCAGAACACCTGAGTAGAACTTAAATTCTGCACACAGCTCAAAGAATTATTCTTTTTACTATATTTAAAAGTACATAATCCCTAATATGAAATGGAATGCTATTAATTCATATTTAAGCAAAGCAGAAGATATGCAAAAAAATCTAAATAAATATTTTTCTTTTATTAGCTTAGAGAGCAATTTTTTTATTAGTTCATTAAATAAAGCTATTAAATGTTGTATCCTATAACTCCACATCTTGAATTAGGCAGCATTAACAATGCTCCTTTTCTATGGACTTTACATCACCACTTCCTTGCAAGAATTCCTTCCTTCATTATAAATTTCTGTGGATCCAGCTGTGGGGGATGTTCTTATTAATTTCATAATTTATCTTCATGGCATGGATTATAACCACACAACAAGACAGTGGCACAAATACATGTGGAAGTGATAAAAGGATAAGATCATAAATGTCACTTTTGAAGATATTATCTGTGCAATCAATTCTATCTTTTGATATAGGGAAATTGTTGTCTTCGGTTCAATACACATAGAAAAACTGTATTCTTTTATTTATAATATTCAAATTTAAGGCAAATGCTGTGTCTTATATGAGCAGGTTGCATAGTGTAGTCTCATGCATCCAAGCCATCTTAAACAAGAACCAAATTACATTTTATAATCCTTCCAGAAATATATCAATAGAAAAACAAGTGAAATATTCACATAAAACTTAACAGAAATTAAAATGCCATGAAGAACCAAGAAGCTCAGAATTTGAAACAGCTTTTTAAATGCCTTTATAAACATAACCACAGACCAGATTATCATAGCCTAAACTTGGAAAAGGTGTTTTGAATATTCTGTTGAACATTTCCAGCTTTTAACATTATTTCAATATGCCTAGTGATGCTTCCACCTAATTATTTGCCTCTCTGCTTAAATGTAAGAAGAAATAATAATGGCATTTTAAGAGTCGACTCAATTTTTAGGAGAGATTTACAATGTTACCTTTTAGTACCTGTTCAATGGAAGGTCCATCAAGCCATTACTTTTGAGATGACCAAAATGGCACAATATAGTGCAGTTGTTGAAAAAAATACCAGCACAAAGTAGGACATTTTAAGGGGAAAGGGAAGAATATAAACTATCATAAGAAAATAAACTATCATATTTGAAAAGAAACCTTAAGCTAAATGCAACTGTTCTATCCTTGCATTAGCTGTATTTAATAAAATAATAGCCTGGGAGATGATGGAACAGCAGGTTATACAGACTCTGTAGACATTGCCAGGGAAAGGGATGAAGAAGTCATTCTCTTGAAATACCATCAGTCAAAAAAAAAATGTTTACCTCAAGGATAAATGAAAATGTTAAAAGCTCCAATCCTTCTTCAACAATGGTGTTAAAAATGTATGTTTACTGTTTTCAGCTCTATTTGCTCAAATTCAAAAGAGATGGCAAACACTTCTATTTATAGCCAAATGTCCTGTACAACACAGAATGTTTTTGTATTCCACATCTGTTCCCAAAATTGTTTCTGTCCCTCTGAGACCCAGCAGCGGGAAATGGAATGGGACAATGGAATGGGACTGGTGCATTTTTGGTTGGAGTCACTCAGGTTGAATCTCTCCTGCTCTTTCCCTTCCATTCTGTTCTCTCAGGGAAAGCTGAGGCAGCACAAGGCAGGAGCTCCCTTTTGTTTTCTTTCATTTTTCTCCTGAGGGTGTTGCTTCAGGCAGGTCTCCAGAAGCTGCATTTTGCAATCTTAAAGCTGCTCCAAGGCAAATTCTGCAAATATCTGCCTGCATGGAACAGCACCATTCCACAGCATTGCCTGTAATAAAGAAGAAGAATTTAAAAATTCTTAGATTAGGAGAAATGGCTGTATTTGACAGCAGCTAATCTCTAACTATGAGAATATTTAAATTATTCATGATTATTTTTAGAAAGAATCTTCATAATGTTCAAGCCATGGAGGGCTATGTTGTACTGCTCAGAGAGGAACAGATCCACAGTTCCCCTGGGAAAGCTGGGAAGGCACAGCCCCTCTCCAGGCATCCACATAGGTGCCAGAAGTAAGCAAATGGTGCATCCAATTCCTGCCCAGCACGCCTGGCATTCCCTCTCATGGCTCATGGAGCTCATCTCTCCAATGTCCTTGGAGCAATATGCCAGCATAAGGGAGGCATGAGAGAAGAATCTGTACCTCCCATTGCAATTTTTTGTTTTTTTCCTCATGCAAGAAAGACTCTTGCTGTCCTTCCCGAGTTATATACCATGCTGCAGTCCCTCAATATTCATTGCTAAAATATTAATTGCTCACCATAAGGTCTAGGACTCAGCAGCAACCAGCAAACAGGTATCTTAAATCTAGAAGCCCAAAGTCTCTTTTATATTTATATTTAAACCAAAAATCACTTCAAGCAATAATTAGCAACCTGTACTTACCCCATTGACTTTGCAATGACTTCTGCTTCAGCATTCTAGTCAAGCCCATAGTATGAGCTCAACCAGCTGAACATTCCCTTCTGTTTCCACTAGACATGTCCCTAATTTTGCTGTTTGTGGAGAAAATGCTTCTAACATCCAGCCACAGAAAGTCTGTTAGAGATTCTCAACTCCAGAAGCATCTCCCCAAGAATCAAGGGTGTGGGGTGAGAAACACACTAAAGCTTCTCCACAGGAGAACTCCTGTGAGGAGATTCCCTGCATGATAGGAATGAAAATAAACCTTAAAGAAACTTCTGGGAGCTCATTTCAATGAAGAAGCTGAACCCTGGAGATAGTAAATAACAGTTTGAAACCCTTTTGCAGATCACCATCAAAGGGGAAAAATACAGAATGAGTCATGAAAACAACCCTTGACTTATTTTGCTGGACACTGTTGGAAGAAGAAGACTATGAGGACTGCAGGTCTAAAAATAATTCAAAATAATTCATTTGTGTGAAAAAAAATATTTCGTAACAGCTTCAGTTTTTATTTTTACAATCAGTAGAATTGAATATAATTGTGTAAAATTTTGTAAGCTATTTTGGTTCCTTTTAAATTGAAAATTCTACCAGTCTTTCTGAAAAGTCGAAGTGGAACGGTCTAATTTTTTTTTAAATTAAGGTTCTATTTAGATCACTGCATTACCACAAAATATTTAATTTTAAATGAATCAGCCTTTTCTAACTGAGAAGTACTCCCTCAGAAAATCTTTTAACCCTTTAAGCCCATCCTCTTTTAAGCCCATCCTCTGTCTTCCACCCTTCACCTGCCATTTCAGTGGCCTCTCCCTTTGCTGCCCAAAAATGAGGTACTGGAAAAGTCTTAAGATGAGCAGCACCAACCTGAAAAGGGTTGGCAGGGAGAAGAATCTATTTTTTGTGAAGATTTGACAGCACTATAAAGCTCTCCCTGGAATGGGACTTGTCCTGCTGAGATGTTGGCTGTCCCAACAATGGAGTCCTCAAGTGTGGAGGAACTTTCCACATGGACCACTACCAAAAAATCAAATATAAACCAGAAACAGCTGCATCCTGTTGCAATATCTGATAAAATATCTGAAAAATAGGACTACAGAAACACCCAGAAAAGATATCAAATGGCAGGCTGTGATGTCCCAGAAGGGAATATAATCCTGCAGGTTCTGTGCGGAGGTAAGTAGAAGAGAGAAGTCTATTAAATCTCAAACTCATTAAATCTTAGGACTACATTGAAATCTGCTATAAAAGAACATAAATGCATTGATCCAGCCTGATGCTGGCGTTTAATCCCTGCTTTTCCAAGCACATGTTAGCCACACAATTCCCATGGAAAGGAGCTGAGCATTGGCAAACTCATGCTGAGTGAAAGTATTACCTCATTTCCATATGGGAGTGCCTTTAGATCTCATTTGCAATTCTCATTTTAAATTCTTACTTTACAACCTGCATAGACTATCTTAATCCAGGTTTCACAACTTTAGGTGATTTTTTTTTCTTTCTCTGCCTGCACTACACTTTGTAATGGCATAAAAAACAAAATGCCATTAGGTGAAAGGCAGAATTCAGTGTGTTAGGATCTGGAATTTTGTCTCCTTCAACCTTTGCTCTAGGAAAATACCTTTGAGGTATCTTAAATCTAGAAGCCCAAAGTCTGTTTTATATTCATATTTAAACTAAAAATCACTTCAAACAATAATTAGGAACCTGTGCTAACCCCATTTTATGACATATTATGCCCTTGTAATTAAAACAAGTCATCAGTCCAGTCTCAATGTCTTGTGTGATTTATTTGTTGACTCACTGTTTTTCATGCTTCTCACAGACTCAAGCACTTTAATTACAGCAGGAAAGCTTTCATCTTTCTTGTATAATCATTCAGTAGGTAAAGGGAAATTTCCCCTGATCTTTTTTATCTACTTCTCTGCTTTGTGTATAATAAAATCTTTCAACTTTTCTGTATTTATCCCTTACCTGGGGAGGTGGGAATGAGCTAACCACTCCCTCCCTCCCAAAACCTACCTGTGCCCTGAGATAAGAAACCTGCAGCAGAATCTGAGTCCCAGTTCACTGATGGATCTCTGCCTGCCTAATTAAACTGCGGGCAGAGAACCCTGGGCCATAACTCTGCTCCTCACAGAGCAGCAATTCATCACTTTGCCTTGCAGCTCCTGTTATCAGGACAAGCTTCTGTCATATGGTACATGCCAGTTTTTGTTTTGATAGTTGGCTTTTAATTGAGCCGTAATGCCATTGCTGACAGAGTTTGGGAGGACTGAAGTTATAAATCATAAATCCATAACTATAGCCCTTATGCTCTTAGAAGTGTCTCACTGTTAAAGGAGCCTGATGCTACAAGGTTTTCCAATAAAAAATGAGCTGCTATAAAATGTCATGGCATGAAGACGTACTAACTATTTATGTAGATTTATAAAAGTAAAATAAATGCAACAGGTGGTGAAATAAGCCACCTGATGAGCAAGTTATGATGAACCTTATTGGACTAGTCATAACTTCTTTAAAGTATTTGGGTTTATATCCTTGCAGACCTCATGAATTTAGAAATGCTTCAGTGATTTCAAACAACTGACTATAATGACAGGCAATTTGCAGTAAGTAACAGCTTTTTATGGCTGCTGCAATTAGTAAGTGAGACCAAGCAGAAGTCTTGAATAATACCTCAACTTCTAGACATAAAAAACTGTATGATTAGGGAATATAATATGTGTATATATATATAAAAGATTGTTAGACAAAAGAGTGATGGCAAAAAAAAGCCATACTAACCATCAAAAGCCATTAAAATCTTATGTTTAAAAATACAGCAACTTTCCTAGCCCTCATATTACCGTGAAGCAGTATAGTATTGCACATCCTACCACAAGCATGGATATGCAGGGCAAAGCCCCTACAAACAGAAGATGAGAAACGGAGAAACCTTCCTCTCCTCTATTGCACAAAAGATCCCCATTTTTTTATTAATCCATCAGTTTTCACTGTTAATAAGCAATTTTGCATATGACCATGTGCTTTTTTTTTAATAAGACACAGGTGTGTTAATTGTGAGAGTGCACTCACTTCCTAATTTTTGCATGTTCATAACCTTATTTTCAGTTTTATGGCATCTTTCACTTGAATAATTTATAGAGGTATTGTACAGTTACTACAGTTTCAAAGAAGCTCTTGACACATGCATTATGAAGCCACAGTACCCTTCTGCATCTCAGGGATCTGATTAGATCTCTCCAGCCTATTCCTCTCCATACAACAAACTGGATTCTTTATACAGCCACAGAAGTGAAACTTTCAGTTTTTCTAGCTAAGCATTATGGAAATAATTTGTAATCAGCAGCTATTGTAGAAAACCTTAGTTTCATTATGTTACTTTTAAAATTAGTTGAATGACTCATAAAAGTGGCAAGGCTTTGGCTTTACAGATAATTTCTACTTCAAAAAAATGAAGTGAAAAATTGGTTAAAAATCTGAACTTAGCACCAACCAGAGTAGCTGTCATCTAAGTACTCCTGTTTTGCATGTCTCCTAATTTAAAGAAAGCAGCATCTAAAATTATTCTGCATTTCAGTTTTATAGGTTTCAGGTCACAAAGTGCTCCTGCACCCAGATTATTTTGCAATGTGATAGCCGATGGGGTATTGCTAAGGTCTTAATCTTCCTGAAAGCGCAGTTTTGGAATTAGGGATATTTATCACTCCATTTAACCAGCTACAAAGATATGGAAAACTGTTTAGTCAGTATTTCCAGGATCCAATCACAGCATCAGGACATGTTCTTTGCAAGCATTAACAGACAGCTCACCAGCTCTGTCACCCAACACGACTGACAGAGTGACAAATCTTCTCCTCAGGAGCTTGAGTCACATCAAATTAGCCACACAGCCATGTTAGTAACATATAACCTGCAAAGATGTAATGTCTGTCTGATTTTCTACTTGCCCTGCTGTTATTCAGTCACTGCCATGCAGATGCAGATAGAATGTCTCCTTGATTTTAAACTGCTCGTGGAAGCTTTGAGGATTTGTTTTAAGCTGGGGCAAAGAGCTCACATGACATCCGAGGTTGATGATATTCAAATGTATCTAGCAAAAATTAATTTACACAAACACTGTATTTATTATACACCAATTCTATTATGTGCAGAATTCTCCTGGGCTTCAATCTACAGGATCAGATCTCAAGGGCAGGATTCTTGCAATATATATTCCAGGTAGACTATTATAACCAAATTATATGAGAGTGTTATTCAAACCTGGCCTTGCAGAGCTGTTTGGAGCTCTCTGTTGAACTGATAATTTGACTTACAGTTCTGGTGGCTTTGCTCCCAAACAAGCACATAAACCAATGAAAGAAAGCATAAAAGCCATACTGTGGCTGTGATCCATTTGCCCCTGCAGCCTTTCTGGGATTTGCAGTTAAAGTGAAGTGTCACTCTCAACGGCATTGTAGCTTACTGGGGAAAAAGCCTTCCTGTCTCTGCTGCATGGCCAGGCTTGGAGTCTGACATAAAGACACCCACCTAGGGCCTGAAAAGAACATTTTTTATAAATGAATAAAAGAATAAAAGAAAGGAGTCTTCCTGAGGTTTCCCATTGCTCAATATGAATTGTCTCAGTTTCAAGTACACAGGCAGTCACTGTTAAAAATAACAAAATGGTAGAATAGGCTATGACCAAAAACTGCAAATTTAGATTACTGTTTATTGAGATTGTTGTGATCTCCAAAAGCTCATAAGTATCTTCAATTAATTCACAGATATGCCTGTCATGCTTAGAGCACTGCTTTCATTACTTCAGAAAAGGGTTTTACCAAAGAAAACAACAAAAGTTCTTATTTATTCTTTTTGAATACGAGTCTTACCTTTGCTTTAGTTTTAAGAATCCCAATACTGCTGTGCAGTGTTGTAGCAGCAGAGAGCACATGACTTCCTTAGTGATGCCATGCACCATGCTAGAGGTCTGGAATGTACCCTTCATAAAATTTCCTACACATCAACCTATGTAGGATGTCACAAGTTGATGTACACATCAACCCCAGTGATTTGGAGGATTTTTTTTCTTTTTATGCAAACTCCAACAGCTTTTATAGGACAATAATAAGTTTTTTTCTGGAGTCTTTCTCCCTCAGCACTTTCTTCCCATACCTCAGTCATGCACTGGAACACAGCACCAGAAAATGACATTACCTTCACATTTCCATGTCTGAATTTGAGCTCTGGATTCTCATACACATTCCCTTCCTCTGTGAAGTGCAGCATTCCTTAATATTTCACCATTCCTACTGGCTGGAGAACCAGCACATCACATGGAAAACACAAACTTACCTTGCAGGCTTTCCCAAACTGTGGACCCTCACTTGTGTGTACCTCTTATTTCTCATGGAAACGTAAGGAATTGCTCATCTGTGAGATCTCTAGCTTGCTGTTGACTTCGGCTGAAGATGACAGAGCAATAAAAAAATGTAAAAGAGGTTTCTCATTGGTTGACACACTAGCTAACAGAGAAGCTGCTTTTATTTTTGAAATATGGGTCTGGTATCCAGTTCTGTGAGTAAGGAATGTGAAACTTCCTGAAATATTAACAACATTCTCTTATTTCTTTTTAATAGTAATGAATTTTAAATTTGACCCACATGTTTTTTTTTCCTCCTGAGGTATAAAGATCTAGAAGACTTGCTAATTTCTTTCTCAATTGGCCATTGACCTGCACTTACTGCAGTGAGACATCTAAAATTTCCTTTACACCACTTGTTAAGTATTGGATTTTAAAAGACCTTTACTACAGCACTGATCTATTTTTCATTGAGGTATTCTCAATCCTCCAAGTAGTGTGAAAAATCTTGATGTCAGTTCATGGACTCTTAATGCCTCTAAGCTCTCAAGACAATCATAGCTGTACTTTGAGACTTCACCAAATCCCCCTCAAGTTTAAAGTAGAATATATTGCTGCCAATTCAAATTATTTATCTTCTCCTATAATTCAGACTACAATCTGCTACGTGCCAATATAAACAATTACTGTTATTTGTTCACAAAAATGGGTGCCTCCAAAGTTAATTTGTGTTTGTACACAAACATGATTTCTATTTGTCTGTGGACTTTTTGATAATGCTCTTGATACTCTGCTTTTAAATTATGTATTAACTGCTTAGACAAGTAGTCTCAGTTTTTCTTTATTGCCAGAGAGGTGATACCAGGGATTAAAAGAATGAATTTGCCAATAACTACTATTTATATTGGCTTAAATTAAAGTGCGTTTCATCATTTATGCTTCCATATGGCATGTGGATCTGCATAATAATATATGATAGCCATGATAAAAAGGACATTCTGTCATCTTAAAGAAATGAAACCAACTGCTGAGACAGATGTAAACAACTTCAGCAGCAGTGAAGACAACTTCTAATGCTTTAGTTTTTTATATACACCAATTTAACAGGCAAATTCCCAAATTAAGATAAAGTAAGGCTGAAAAACATTAGGGTGTTTTATTCATAATAATTTATATTTAAATATAACTTCAAAATCCTTTTAACTGTCCATGAAACAAAAATGTATACTCATAAGAGAAGGATTGCTTTTTTCTCTTTTGTTTTGAAACTGCATTATTTATGGAAGCAGCTTAGTACAAATATTTTGAATCAGATCTCTTAGTCTCTTTGCAATATTTAGTTAACATCACCGTTTTCTCCCCATTTTCAGTGAAGATAGCCTGGACTTGCACAGCTCACCCAAAGAGGGGTCACTGCTTCCCAAATTTCTAATTGCTAATTTACAATGCTTACCTTGTCCACTCTTTATATAACTAAAATATTCAATAATAATAATAGTAATAGTAATAATAATAGTAGTAGTAGTAATAGTAATAATAATAATAATAAATATATACTATACTATATAATATATACTGTATAGTATATTATATATTATATATAATATATAGTACATAATATATACTGTATAATATATACTATATACTATATAGTGTATTGTATATAGTATATTATATATAGTATCTTATATATATAATATTATATACATAATATTATATATATAATATTATATATATAATATTATATAGTATATATTATATAGTATATAGTACATATTATATAGTATATATTATATAGTACATATTATATAGTATATATTATATATTATTATTAATCCTGGGCAACCTTAGCTAGTACCACCTCCTCATGCTGGAATTACCTTCCTTGGCTGGCACCAAATCCCTCTGCACACATTTACAGCTGCCCTTTCCACGCTGCCATGGGCATCCTATCTTCTCCTGTGCATTTATTCAGATTTTATTCCGTTCTTATTTTTTTAAATACAGCTAAAAACACAACAGGGCATTTTCAACATGCCACATTAGACATCACATGGTGATAATTACTCTCCTGAAGTAGCAATTTTTTTTTTTAATCATTATTGCTGTCCTATGTCTAAAAGCTTGTCAGTGCCTGCAGGTAGAGCCCTGTCTTGTATTTGAATCAAATATTATTTACTCAAGTTATTATTGGTAATTATAAATGTAGTCTTCACATTTCTTGTGTTCATCTTCCCATACATCCAGCACTCTGTGGCTGTGTTAATGGCTCTTGTCAGTCCCTTTGGCTGTGTCAGCCTCTCCTTAAACCCTTGCTGTGACTTTGAATACATTTTTCTCTCATCCCATCTTATTGTCACAACAATAATAACCCTTTTAGTGGCAAGGTTTAGGAGAATGAAAATGCATTAAGGAAGAAAATAAGACTAATAATTTGAGGGATAATGCTATGTTGATCCTCAAGAGCTGCTTTGTCTCTTAGTAACTTAGCAAGAATTAAGACAACACAGAAAATCACTAGGAGCATAATAATATCAATGATAACTAAAGGTTTATATAATCCCTCAGAAATAAAATGTTACCAAGACAAGGCAACATGTTTTTTCTCAATGATTCCTTTTTATTTTTCTTTTTCAAATTGTAGTTGCAAACTGCTTGGAGGGAAACAAACCCCAAATTTTATTTCTAAAAAGAATTTTCAAACACTCACTCAAAAAAGAGAAGTTACAGAAGAAGGAAATCCATGTCGAAAACAGTCTAATTAGTATTTGTCTGTGTTTATTTAAACAGTAAAAAAGGAGAGAACATTCTATAGAGAAAATTATAATAAAAGTAAAGAGAAAATAATATTATGTTTTGAATTTTTATTATATTACTTTACAATGATTCAGAAATATACCCATATTCTTGCAATTTTGTATTTCTGCAATGGATTGTACAACAGAAAGAACATTTTTAAATAACAGTGAAATTTTGTGTGTTGCATGTCATGCCACAAGACAGAAATATGACATGACATACTACATTAACCTGCCAAGATACCATAACTATTACTGTGTGTTTTCAAATTCTTATTTAAAACCCATGAAGAGTTAATAATTGAAATCCTAACCAGATAAAAATTGCTTTTATATCAGTGATATCTCTGGGGATATGCTTATAATTGAAATGCTTGGGTTTTGAACACTTTGACATTATTACTCAATGAAATGAGCATGAGAAATGGTTCATCAAAAGTAGAGAGAAAAGAAAAAGGGGGATTAACATTTTAAACCTGTCCCAAGAGCTTGACTTAGAATGGAGATAATTTCATAGCCTGCTAGAATTTAACTCCTTCTCAAATGGCAGCTCTCATACTACTTACAAAAGAAGAATATTATTTGTGTACATCATATTGGAATTATTTTGAATTTATTATTAATATTAAATGTTATTTCTTCTCTGATTAAATGAAAAGGCTGATACTCTGATAAAGATAATTTATTTTTCTTCTGATAATTTATTTATGCATGAAAGTGATTTTGGCAAGGTTTACTATGACATTGCCATGCTAGTACAGTTTCTTATGCTCTTGTTGCCCTTCCAGATTATTTTCTTCCCTCCTAGCTTCCTTCTTTATCTTTATTTCCTTTCTTATTGCCTCATTTTACCTCCTTCATCTCTTCTCCATATTTTTATAATCACAAGTAAATTCCTACAAAACTTAAGAAGCTTTCAGATAGATCATTACTAATATAATTACAGTATGGAGAGCATAGTGATGTTTGAGTGTAAATTAAAGTGAGTTTTTACAGTTCATTAGAAAGACTCAGGGATTGAATTTAGTTTAATCAAAGCTTGAGTGCTCCCAATATACACAGCACATATGCAGTGGAAAAAAAAAAAAGAAAAAGCTTTAATACAGATTCAGAGGTTAAAGATAAATGCTGTGCCTTGCATCCATTTACAGGACTACATCCAGGGTGCACCACAGACCCCAAACCTAACAGCCTAATGGAGCTGAATTTAAAACAATGGCATGCAATCCAATAATTTCCAAATTAATATACATTTCTCCATTTTTCTTCCTCTTTTCTGCAATCATTTTCCAGCAGACAAACAGGTACTGGGGCAGAGTCTGCTAAGCACCATCCTGCTGCTGTTTGCCAGGCTCCTGCCTGATGGCAGCAGAGAAAAAGGAAAATCCTGAAGCATTTTCCTCTTTATCTGACCTAAGATCATTCAGATGCATTTGGCACTTTGGCTGGCAGAAAAAAGGGTGCATCCCACCCTGGATTCCCTGCTGGCACTGTCGCTATTTCCAGGCTTTGATGCACCTGGGAAGGTGCATGCTCAGGAGGAGAGCCCCTGGAGATCTGGGCTCCTATAAACTGTGAGCACTCCTTGTGCATGGAAAACACATCTTATCTGCTTATTGGAAAAGCATATCTGTCTATATCTACATCATCTATATCTATATCATCTATATCTATATCTGTATCTATAGATATATCTCTATCATCTCTATCTATATCTACATATCTCTATATCTATAGATATCCATATATCTATAGATATAGATGACAGACATATAGATATAGAGATATAGATGATATCGATATAGATATAGATATAGATATAGATATAGATATAGATATAGATATAGACGATATAGATAGAGATATATTTTCTCAAGGTAATAAACCAAAATACAGAGTTCATTTCCTCTCAGAAAACACCTCTGTGGAAATACGACATGCCAAACTACAACTATATCTATATCTTTATCTTTCTATATCTGTATATCTCTATAGATCTCTATATCTATAGATATCCATATATCTATAGATATAGATGATAGAGATATAGATAGATTGTGGAGAGCCTGGTTGAAACATGGCTTAAAGAAAGAGGCCATGAAAGTATACAGCTGATGGAAAAGTAAAAGGCAGCTGTAAAGCAGCAGTCCCCAGGCTTGATTTTGTAAATAACTAGGTTCTCAAGCACATTTTTTATAAACAGCAGGATTCTCAGACAGTCTTCTCATAACAGGTAAACATTCTGTCCTTGGCTGCTCTGGGAACAGATATGAAGGTTTTGAGAACTTTTCATATCACGGTGAGAACACAAATCTTGGTTTCAATAAACAAACCACAGGTATTGTAAACAAAAGGAGGGGTTAGAGTTTTATCTGTAACCTATCGTGAGCTCGGATTTTGCAATATGCATGAAGTTAATTAACACTGTTATAAAAAGTGATTGATTGGTTCAATAAATTGGAGTCGATGATGATCAACAAAGATGGGTCGTCTCCCTTCACTTCAACAATAGATATAGATGATATAGATTATATAGATAGAGATGATCGAGATACAGATATAGATGATTAGATATAGATCGAGATTATATAGATATAGATATATCTCCTCAAGATAATCAACCAAAATACAGAGTTCATTTCCTCTCAGAAAGCACCTCTGTGGAAATATGACATGTCATACTACAACTACAACTATATCTATATCTATATCATCTATATCTATATCTATAATCTATCTATCATATATATATATATATATATATATAAGATAGAGATATAGATATATGTGATATAGATATTTATGATATAGATATAGAAGATATAAATAGATATAGATATAGATATATAGATAGACAGATAGACAGATAGATAGATAGATAGATAGATAGATAGATAGATAGATAGATAGATAGATAGATAGATGATATATCTATATCTCCTCAAGATAATCAACCAAAATACAGGGTTCATTTCATCTCAGAAAACCCCTCTGTGGAAATTCCCCACGTGGCTTCTAATTTCCCACTTAAGTTTGGTTTGCAATATCCAAAAATGTTCAAGCTGTCAATCCAACTGCTAAGACTTGGTTCGGTGTTAAAAGTTAATGCAATTTTCATGCCATGTTAAACTGCTTGCTCTATAGATTTCACACAGTATTTTTCTCAGATTGCCTTCAGATGCTGGAGAAAAGAAACAGAGGCAGAGAAGAGGCCACAGAACCTGCAGGGGCTTAGTGGGACACATCCACTTTGGGATGCTTTGGGATGGGGATTGAGGGGAATGGGTTGCTGCTGCAAAGATCTCTTTAAGGAGATCACACTAGAGGGAATTTATGATGCAGGGCATGTGTGTGAATGCACATATCAGATTTATGAAAATAATTAAGAATTATTATTATTGTTATTGTTATTGTTGTTGTTGTTGTTGAAAATATGTATGGTATTATAATATTATATGTTTATTATTAATGATATTATTATTATTATATCTGCAGGTTATATTATAATAATAATGATAATTACAATCTTTCCTGCAGATTTTACACAGTTTAATGTAAAAAGTTGCATACTACAACAGTGATATATAAGGCTACTAGCCTATATAGACATAGAGTTATTTTACTTATAAAATATCCAAATTTGTTCACTAAAAGACAAACATGATAATAGTTATTATTCTGCATATCTGAAATGTAAAAATATGTTTATCTACAAATGGTAGAAAGAGGCTCTCACGAAGAATCCCATTTCAAAGAGAAAACAAGTAATCCCCAAACCCAGGAATGTAAAGATAGCTTTTTTAAAGCAGTATTTTGTACATAAATTGCATAATTGCAGCCCTAATGATATTTTCAAGATTGCAATATGGCTTTTCTGCATCAGTGTTGATTCTGACTATAGGAAGCTGTAATTCTGTTTGTGCTCATGGAATTGAGTGGAGTCATGCTAGCTGCATCAGCTGAGAATTTTGCAGCACCACCATACATCAGGCTAATGTACTTTGTGTTAAGTTTTTGCTGCCTTAAAAGCAGGGTTTGATAATGGAAAATTTGACACACCCTTTAATTATAGGGGAGCAGAGGAAGCAGTAGGGGAGATGTAAATGCAGCTTGATAGTAAATTCTTCATCTTATTGTTAGAGAGTCATGATGGCAGGTTTGGCAATGCCTGTGTGTTAAGCTGCAAGATCTGCAATCAGGTTTTTAAAATGTCCCTCATTTGCCTCTCTCGTGGGAATTATCATGTTAAGTCTGTCAAAATGAATCGAGGGAAAAATGGGGTGTGAATGGCAGGAAAAGAGAAAGAACACACCAAAAGTACTGAGCAGTGCTCAGCTTAATTGAATTGTGATTTGTTGGGCTTGCCAGCACTCCCCAGGAAGGAATGTCATCTTAATCAAAAGCTGTCCAACCTCACCTTCCTTTCAGCAGGAAAACTTTAAATGAGACAGTTCAGGATTTTGATTTCTGAGGGGCGTTGGATCACATTCACCCACAGGGCATTTAAATATAAAATCCTATTTATATGCAAATTCTTTAGTATTCATGAAAAGTGGATTTTTATAAACTGACCATTCTATTCCAGTTTTTATGTTGCTAAAACATATTCAGTAATGGCAAAATGAAGGAATAAATACAACCAGCACAGGATGGTCAAGTAGATCCTGGACTTTTTTGGGGCATTCCTGTGAGTTCTGGAAATGTGGAACTGTAAAGTTTAAAATTTGTACTTTATAGAAGGACCCAGGAAGAGAAAGTCCTCAAAAAAGGCTCTTTTGATAACTCTGGCCTTAATTAGAGAGATAACTTATACTGGGGAAAGTTCAGAATATGTTACTCAAAAGCCAAAGGTAATGAGAACATATTTTTGCTACAGAATCAAAATTTTTAGTTTATTTTTTTTTCTTTTTTTTCCCAGAAATTTTGGGTCAAACACTGTCAGAATCCAGAAAACATTGATGTCTCCAGACATTTTGGGATGCCTGAAAAGCCTGTGTGTCTGTGGTGGGAGAGGCAGGTCAAGGCCCTGCCCAGGAGAAGAAATGAAATGCCCCAGCCCAGAGCCTGGTAGTTATATCTGTGTTTTTCTATACCTTTTCTGTATTTTTCTCTCTCTTCTTCTTCTAATTCTCTTTTCAGGAAACATTTTGGGTAACTTCCCATCTCATGGGATTAAAGGTTAATTTATGTGGCTAAGCTAAAAGTTAAAGCTATAAGTGTTTTATATTGAATTTGGTGTAGTATTTAAACCCTTGCCCCATTTCCTTGATTTTCTTTATTTTGCCAGTAGACTTTTGTGCACTATTGACATCTAGAGAATATCTGCTTGTTTCTTCTCCTGTGTGCCCACCCAGAGTAAAGGAACTTCAGTTTGCTCCCGAATAGTTGAATGTTCTGGGGTTGTTAAAAATACTTAATGCCCATTAAATTTTACCTTGTCCAACTTTTCAGCACAATATCCTTTAGATATTTGGAGAAGAAAATGCTTCATTATCAGAGCATCTCTGGCTGCAATGAGGAAGAATTTGCTGTTTCAAGGGATTCCTTTTCATAGCGGGTTCCGTGCAAACA
The DNA here is from genome assembly GCF_028018845.1 of Melospiza georgiana. Taxonomy (NCBI): domain Eukaryota; kingdom Metazoa; phylum Chordata; class Aves; order Passeriformes; family Passerellidae; genus Melospiza; species Melospiza georgiana. The sequence continues at coordinate 38,989,092 of NC_080434.1, read as the reverse complement.
TGTAAGCTGGGATGGGGTACATAATTTTCACTCACCCACTGTGAAATTTATTTTAAAAAATAATTTTTTTTTTTATTGTACTGTAACAGAGCAGTACCCATAACAGAGCAGTTTCCTCCTTTCCTGGAATCAAGGTAGTATTTCTTTACATCTTTTATCCCTCTAAGGCTGAAATCACCTTTGAGCAATAATGAAGTATTGAAGATTGTGTTGGATTTGGAATCATACACAGAAGTGGCCATTTCATACACCATCTATCATGTAGGCACACATTATCACAGATAATTACAGCATTTATCCGAGTAGCCTTCCTGGTAATAACACTGCATGGAAAATCAGGTATTAATTCAAGTATATTTGCGTGACAAACACTCAAATATTTCTTCTAGATTTACCCAATAATTTCATGAGGTAAGAGAGAAAGGACAGGTGACTTCACAAGTTTTAGCTCATTGGATAAAAGAAATATTAACATTGTTAGTCTCTAGTTCCAGAATTCAATTTCAAAATGAATGATAATGCTTGTCTTTGTTAATTCTTAATATTGTGTGGATCATGTGACATTTGAATTTACAGTATTTTTAGTATTTAAACTTGGCCATAGTAGGTTTCACAGCTGACTGCAACACTCTTGTTGCCTCCAAACTATTCTCACAGTTCATCTCTCACTTTCATCTTTTGCACTGTTCTCTAATACATTAAAATAAATAGGGTTTTTTTTTTTCTCAACAGGCATACATTATCACTGATTGGACTGGCAGGATCTGTACTATTTACATTTTAGTGAAGATTAATAATCTTTGGTGTCCTTTCTCTTTTGGTTGCACATATCAGTATCAACCAAATTCTGCTGCATTATCACAGCTAAGTCAAACAGGGTAATGTGTGGAAACATTCAATGACGTTCATTAAAATTATGGACTCATGTCACTATTTATAATTTCTGTATATCTGTATTGTGTTCATGGATTCATTAATTTCTTCTAATAACATCCACTCTTGGAAACAAAACTGCCAAATCATTTATTTGATGAATGTAATCATTTGGAATCTTCTAATTTTCTACCAATGGTACCAAACTCCTATGAATTAGTTCACAATTTCCAATCATTTACTCTGCTGAAAAAGGACATTTCATCCTATAATTTCCTCTTTATCTTTTCAGTTATTTTTCTACAATCCTAAATCATTAGATAACTAAAGCATCAGGGCACTTTGTCCCTTGATAAGCTAACATTTATAGCTTTTAATATAAATGGATATTCTAATGTGAGCAATGTTAGTGATATCAGTTTTAAAGCAGAAGTTTTTTCCAGACTCCAGGGAAAAGAAAGATGCCACTTTAACAGACAAAACACTGCCCAAATCAATTCTAACCTTATGAAGTAAGTTTACCCTCAAATGTTAAAATCAATAGGCAATAGAAGAAGAGATGAGGCTGAATTGTAACTCAGGGTAATTTTTGTGATATCTCTCCAACAGATGGAAGACCTGCTAGAATCCTTAAATGATCTGCTTACCCTTTTCATGAGAAGTTCCATCAAATTTCACTCAGTTTCTAATTTAAATTCATGTTCTTTTATGTACAAGAGTAGTCATTGTTCTATAACACAGAAAACAAGCTTGTAAATAACTTGTCACGTGTAACAGCAGAATTCCAAACTTTATTTAAAGTCACTGTATTTTCTCTAAAGTTCCATCAGGCCATATCTATTAAGATCATTGTGGAAATTGAATGGGGAAGAAAAGGAATCCCTTTTCCAATGTGTTAAATGGGAACACACTTTGAAATCACACAGATTTGTTATATTTTTACATATGTATTTCTGCTTTGCTATAGCAGAAACAGAAAAAGAAAAACATTTAGAGTCAAAGACAAAATCAAAACATACAAAAGTTCTTAAAAATCTAGAGTTTCCTACCAAACACTATTCCAGCTGCATAAAAGCAGATAAAATCCCCAAAGTGCCATCACTCATGTTTTTAAATCCCTTCTTTCTCTTCATTAACCAAAGAAAGTTATCATTTGGAATTAGTTTCAAAGGTGTACTGAGACATGACCCATCATTTACAGGCTTAGAAACATTTTTATCTTATTTTCTAGCTTTCTACTTTATATTAATTTTTAATTTTTTTTAAATGCAGAATAGAGAAGATTTGGGTGTCAACTATACATGTTTGTCTCTGGAGTGATTTATGAAAGCAAACTTCTACTCTGGACCTTTCTGGAAGGAACTGGAGTGGAAAGTATCCAAATCTTCACTTTCAGTAGACACTTAGATCTCAGAATTATCATTAGTGAATTACCCATATGCATCCTTTTCATAATCAGACTTAATAAGGATAAAAGCTTATCTCCTATCCTCAGATGTAATTACAACATACTGCTGATCTTTACTAAGTCTACAAACAGAATACTTTTTAATACTTGACCCTTGGGATCAAAACCAAATCAGAGATTAAATGAAGTCAAAATTTTTCATCAGCTCACTATAATACAAAACAAAATACAGGGAGTATCCACAATGATTTTGTATTCAGGCTTTGCTTTGTATTGTGTTCAAACACTAATCCTTCCATACACTATAAAAGATTAATGGGGAAAAAAGGTAACTAATTGTAAAAGGGTGCAATAAGGTTCAGGTTAATGCCCTTTTGTATTAGGCAAAAATAATATGTTTGAGAAGGAGAAATTAAATTTTCTGAAAGAGGTCAGCACAGGAATCAAATGAATCCTTCTGATTCATGCAGAGTCATGCATTAACCACTTGAGATTTGGAAGGAAAAGACTTAAAGCTTTTTTCCTTCCTGTAAAGATAATTTCCTCTAATAACTAAGACACTATTTTGTCTTCAGAATATCAACTTTACAGATTAGCTGAGTTTTGAAGGTCCTCCAGAGCACAACATCTATGATTAAACACTTTCCAAAGTTCATTGTACTAGCAAAATGGAAATTCCATTATTTTAGCAAGAGCAGGCATGTCAAATTTATCAATGCATGATAGGGCTGAGGATGGAATAGAGGTAAGGAATCTAAGTTTATAACATATTCATAGGGTGCAGAAGTTATTATAAACCTCATTAATGTGTGGTGCAGCAATCGAAGGGAAAGTGCAGCTATTGCGACTCTTGTTAAATCTAAATTGGGAGCAATTACCTTCAAAACTTTTAAAAGACAGCAATCTGTAGGCAGCAGGGTTGTGCAGGCACGATTCCTTTGGCTTGATTTACCCATGAGAAAAGCCTCTCTTTATAATTTAGCCTCCTAAGGAGCTGCAGGCATGTGGGAATATACAAAAGCCATGTGCAGTGTTAAAGCCTCTCCACCTGTGGTGAAGCCTCAGCAGTTCCCCCACCCTATAAAGTATAATAATGTTTTATTAAAAGCAATTATTCTGGAGGAACCTGGGGAGAAGCACATGCAGGAGCATCACAGAGAACCCTAAAATTATTCCTTGAGCCAGGAGATAATGCCAGAGAGGGGGAATTACCTGTTTTTATCACAAATCTTTCACAGTGCCAAACTCCATCCAGAGGCTACACCAAAACTTTAATGCCTGGCTGTTCCAGTAGCTTTAGTATGGAAGAGCAGAACGTGTACAGCTCTGTTCAATTATGCATAGTTCTTCTTCTTTGCTTCTTCAAGCATTTAAAAACAAATGTTACTCTTGTATTTCTGAATTTTATTCTTCAAAAAGTTCCTAAAAACAGAAATCCCATGCCTTGATCAGCCGTAAAGGACAAGCATGGCCAAGGTGTGGCTATAGAAATAGAATAAAATAATTCTACGACATTTGCAATGCATATGAATTAACCAACTGCCTCACAATTTTGGGCTCAATCAAATTCTCTGAATAACATAATATTTCAGATTTCTAGTAGAATAACACCATCATTCTCAGACTGATACATTGTGACAGACCCTGCTCAGAATAGATTACTTAAGATCTGAAAGTTTTGATCATAAAAACATCTTTTTCAGGGCTTCCAAACAAATAATATAATGGCATAGCAAGAGAATGAGTAAAGGTCTTGCTGCTAATATAGCAGAAGAAGTGAAAATATTTCTTGGTTAATTTAAACATTTGTGTCTTTGTATCTTTGACATTTGGAGCCAGAGGAACAGGGTGTTAAGGAGTAATTGCATTCACTGCCTTCCAGATATCTTTTATTGGCTCTCAAGTGGTTCTGAATTCAAGAAATGGCTCTGCACGTTGGTGTGAATGGGAAAAATATTTCATTTGACATTTTGTTTTCTGGTAGCATTTTTATGCTTTTGCACATACAAATAAAGTAATTGAAATACAAACTCTTTCAGTACACATATTAATGAAAGGAGGGCAGCAATGCAGCTCTCCTAACTTCCTTTTGATAAGAGAAAACCTGCTAGATAAGGATCTTTGACACATCTGACCTTTTTAAAAGATGTCTTTCTTTTAACAAGCGAAAATTTTGTATTTGGATCAGTGCTGTGCAAAATTAAGTTAATCTCAACAATCACTAAATAAAGCACAAGTAATGTGAGATACACACTTAGTATTTGCAGCAAGCACTACAATGTAAGGGCAGTAACCCTTATAACCATTAAACAGATGAAGTTATGCATGGAAACCAGACTTTTTTCCATACTTGCACCCCCTGCTAGAATTTTCAAAGGCTTGATTTCAAAGTCTCAGCTATAAACTTTGATTAAAATGTTGCACTCAGTCGGAAAAGCTTAAAATATTTAGGTGCCTAAATCACTCCACGGTTTTCTGAAATTAAAAACCAAACAACCGACCCAAAAGCCCAAGAAAAACAACAGCATAGTGAAGATTGAGATTACTTTATAAGAAAGTCTTTCCATTTTGGGTTCCCACCTAATTTGCCATTAGTTTTATAGTCGTTTATCATCATGACTAGCTAAAAGGGGAAACTAGGAAAAATAAAGGACTGGGTGATTCTTCTCTCACCTAACAGCTATTCACAGTAGTTCTGTAGATATCAACATAATTTGTGTACCTTTCATAAACAGGATTAGCTCTGGAAAACATGCTGTTTTGTCTTCTTCATGAATAAAAACTATAATGAATGCAATTACACCCCAAGATTTTGCATCTAAGTTTAATATACACTGAAGGAGGCATTTTAGGAAAACCCTTTAAAATCACCCAAGTAACAAATCTGGCACAAGATCCCATGTGAGCATGGTAGCTACCTGGCAACAGAAGTCACAAAAAGTCACTTTCTCATTAAAAAATTCATGCCAGAACTGTAATGATCCAAATGAGGATGGGAGCCACATGACAGTGCACCCTGATTTGGACACATGCACGTTGGGTGTTGCAATGCACAGTATCTAAAAGGCTGTGGGATTATCTAAATATTCTCCCTTTCTTTGTACAACTAGATTTAATAAACAGAATTTTAAATGGTGTTTAAAACTCACCTCCTCAGAGTGAGTGCCTTTCTGACTGGGACTGGAATGGACCAGCAATATTCTGCTGCAAACGTGATCTCACCTAAACTTACTGTCATTGTATTGACTGAAGTAGGTTCCTCTCTCTGCTATGCAATTGCAACAGTTTTCACTCATTTTTCATTTAAAAAGATTAGTTTGAATAGTAATTTCTCACATATCACTAACTAAACATGTTCTTAGGTATATACCCCATGATTTTTGTTGATTTTTACATACCAAAGTACCTTTTCTAACTTGTAATAGAACTCTTCAATTTCTCTGAAAAGGAAACTCATAATACATCACAGAAAATGAAAATACAGAATGAAAATTAATTAATAGTTTAATTTACAGAAGAAGAAATAGCCAAGTAAGTAGGAAGATAACAGCAGGAAAAAATTACCGAGTCTAATAGTCAGCAATTGTAGTCTGTTCGTTCTGGAGATGTCTCAGAAATTAAATAAATGTGACCAATATTCCAACATCTCCTGTTTAAAACTTTTGTTTGTACTGTATTTAGTATTCTAGAAAAAAATTATGCCCTCCAAGTTCCCCTGTCATCAAATAAAGCATGATGGGACAGCAGAAAAAAAGTTATCCAAAGCCATTGTGTTGTGCTGCTGCTGTGAAGGTCCCCAGGACCAGGTGAGAGACAAGAATCTGACTCCAAGTTCTTAGAAAGATGATATTTATATTATATTATATTATATTATATTATATTATATTATATTATATTATATTATATTATATTATATTATATTATATTATATTATATTATATTATATTATATTATATTATATTATATTATATTATATCGTATCGTATGAAAATGCTATACTAAAACTGTACTAAAGAAAGAGAAAGGAGAAATCAGAAGGCTTAACAAGAATGAATAATAAAAACCCGTGACTGACTAGAGAGTCTGACACAGCTGGCTGTGATTGGTCATTAATTAAAGACAATTCACATGGAACCAAGCATGGATGCACCTGTTGGCAAGCAACCTCCAGACCACATTGCAAGCACATTCAAATTATCTGATTCCAAGCAATCAGATAATTATTGTTCACATTTCTTTTCTGAGGTTTCTCAGCTTCTCAGGAGAAAAATCCTGGCGAAGGGATTTTTCAGAAAATACCATGGTGACACCATTAAACAAAAAGTGTCCCTGGAAATTCTTGTGGCAAGTGCTGATACACCAGTGTGCTTTATTACAATGTCATATTCCTGACACTCTAGTTAGTAAAAGTTGATTTGGTGTTTCCATTAGAAATCTCATTTTCAGAGGCTTATGACTCATCCATCTAAGTTTTTTCAGGATGAAAATCCACTTATAATTCACACTTTAAAAACTGGTCAGTATTAGTTATCTGCACATTTGAAATCCCAAAAGCACAAAAGAAATATTTTCTTCATGCTGTTTCCTTTTGTCTTTACATTGTCAAACATTTGTATTCTTCTTTAGGAAAAACAAAGCAATTTAATAAGTATAAAAAATTAAGCTAAAATTTCCTTTCTTCCACATATATCACATTTTTGCCCCATATGTTTTAGCCAGAAGATTGAGAAACTACTTGAGAAAAACAGTAAAAAATTCTTTAAGAATAAAATAAGTGCCTAAAAAGTTTTTATCAGGGATTTCCAAATCGCTAACTGAAAAGATCTATGTTTAATATACAAATATATTGAAAATTATCTCTAATGTTTAAAGAATGCCATTACATTTCATTCTCCACTCTGTGAGGTGTCTGTCACACACACTGTTGATATTCTTGCTTTGTCAAGAGATTTTCATCTTTTATGAGATGAGAACAATTCAAGCTTCACAACTCCAAAGCTCTGAATGAGTATTATCAATTCTTAAGCCTATACAAGCAAATGCACTGAAGACATACAGTTTCTTGAATAAAACATCATTTATCTGGTGCAAGTCTTGGGTTGTATTTTCCAACTTATGGTTTTAAGCTCAAAATTTAAAAAATCTGTGCATTAGTAGTTTCACAGGGTTGGCATAAAAAAAAATCGTAGAACTGATTATTCTCATTAAATGCCTTTGGGTTTTTAGCTGAGCTATGCAGAAAATAAATGTTAAAAAAAATAATTTCAGTTGTTACATTGTATTACATTATATTACATTACATTATATTACATTATATAACATTATATTATATATATTAGGAATATAAGCTATTTCCAGAATCTGACTGAGACATAAAACACTGGAGCTTGCACATACAGATTTGAAGCATCCAGAGTGGAAAACAGAATCCCAGACACTGGGTCCAGCCTGAATCACATCCTTTCAAGCAAACAGATGAGCACCTGCTTGAGGTGTGGACTCTCTGCAGGCAAAACATGAAAGGCAAGCAGTAGGGGAACTTTGAAAACTTAAATCCCACCTGTTTTTTTGGTTTGTTTTTTTGTTTTTTTTTTTTTTTTTATAAACTTAAAAAGCTACTGGAAATATCTTGCTATTCACATAATTATGCAGTTAAAAGAGGAAGGCCCCTCTAAATGTTACCATTCACTGCACTTAGCAGTCATCAGAATAAAGACAGTATTGGTTAATTTTTTCCTCTTCTTTAGGTGTGTTGTAAAAACAACTTACACTACTAGAGAAGAGAAAGAGTTGAAGCTTTTCCTATTTTCTAGAAGCTACTTAATAATTCATGATTTCACTTGGCTGTGAGATTTGAACACTGAGAACTGAAGTGTTTTACCACAACTCTGTCCTTGAGATTTTGTACCACCATCACTCCTTTAGAGAAAATCAATCAGCCTTGACCAGCATGGCTTCTATAAAGAAATTGCAAATCTGTGGATGTGAGGGGATGGCAGTATCTCTGTTTCAGCAGAGGTTTCAAAGGAGCAGCCCAAAACCTCTTTGCAGGGACTCTATGGTATAGGTGGACAACTAGACAGCAAAAATATATTTTATTGTCAGACAGAGATAGCAGAAGATAAAGTTTTCTATAGAAATCATTATATATTTTTTTGGAATTCGATCAAAATGGGTGTTTTTGACTTCACCTAGCTGTGGATACTGAAAAGATCAATAATGCATGTTCGTTTTCAGCCTTCACCATAAAGGCTTAATCCATACTTATTCACAGGGTGAAAAATCCATTTTAACTGGCTGGAAAGTGGTGAGGCAGGGGAGACACAATGGTGAAAATAGATGAAATATTTAATCTATTTTCTATAGATTAAATATTTCATCTATAGCAGCTGGAAAACAAGCTATAAACCATATCATATATAACATATCATAAAACATAAGATCACATAACATCATAACATAACATAACATAACATAACATAACATAACATAACATAACATAACATAACATAACATAACATAGCAAACATCTCTTCAGTAATCAAGGTATTTGAGCGTGCTCCCCATGCCTTCTTATCACAAGGACATTACCAGTTTCTCTTTTTTAATTCAATACCAGACAGCAGGTAAATGAGGTAAGATAAAATTAGAAAAAGCTCTTCAATTTAGTCCAGCCACTGTGTCACAGATTGCTTTATAATCTGTTAGTGAAATTTTTAACACCTTTAACTTATTAACACGAAATACAAACAGCACAATACAGACCCACTGATAAGACATTGCAGGTAGGAAACTGTCCAGTAAGTAATTAGCAAAATGCTTGAAGTACAAAGAAGCAACAAATAAGAAATCAACTGTCTGATTCAAGTTAGCAATATCAGCATCATCATGCCTTAAAGAACAAGTTAAGGCTTCTCATCCTGTTATACCTGAGCACTATATAGTTGATTTCTTGTTTCAACATTGGAAAATCAAAATAGTCAAGTTGTTCAATATTGCAAGGCTGTTAATTCCAAAAACTCAGATATGGAATTAGAAACAAATCTTTCTGATTGTTTTGAAGCTGCTTTACTGATCATGAATCAAGCCTTAATAATTTTAGTATACTTAAAAATTATTAGGATTTTATTTATCAAAAGAGATACCAAGGCAGACATGGTTTTCTTACCAAAATGCAGTCTTGAAAAATCCTTTGGATTCCATTGTATTTGAAATGGAAATGGTATAGAGTTACAAAGTCTCATTTAACTCAGCAATTTTACTTGTTTATGTACTTGGTTGTCAAAGAATTCAGATTTATTGTTTTGCTCCTTCTCAGTTGCCACTTGTGAAAAATCAACAGTTTTATACATTTTCCAGCATGTTAAGAGAAATACATTACAGTGAGACTGATATCTTCATAAATGCAGTGTTTCCTCATCTCTTCCATTGTTATCTATTTTTCTGAAGCAAAAATCACTCTGTTTATTTAACAAAATAGAAGAATACATCTTTCCTATCACATTTAACATGTTAGCACTTGACAGTGGAATGTTAGGTATTGAAATAAGAATGGGAAAATTCACATTTGATGAGGACTTAGTGGCTATTTCAGTCCTGTGTGCTCAAACACAGTCTCATTGTGATATAAGTTATCAAAAGGAATAAGAAGAACTTTCTCAGGCTCAGATTCTCAGATTCATGATCTTCCAGTACAAACACATTCTCCCTTTGAAAAAAAAAAAAAGCAAACTGTCCTCAAAACTGCTGCAAAAAAACAGAAACCAGGGAAATTATTTTGTTATTCTGAATTTCCTTTTAAACTTCAAATTGAGGTAGCCAATGAATCACAAAAAAAAAAAAAAATTAAGAGCACACACAATATGGCAGAAAAAAAACACAAAAAAAGGATGAATAATTCCTTGTAAAAGGCTAAAAAATGGAATGATAATTCTTTTAAGCTTACTTACAAAAGTATATCCAAAACCTTATTTCCTCTCTAAAGTTAGAAACCAAACCCACCTGTGAAAATACAAGTATGCTTAGATCTAGTGAAATAGAAATAGGCAAACAATAATTTAATTTTTTTAAAATTATTTTTCAGTTATGAATACACTAAATACATCCAAAGAACTTGAATTGATGACTTCATCAGCTTTCTCCTTGTGGAGAATTATCATTATGCACTGCCGGCTCTGATTTACTTTTCTTAGAGCACACTGAACTGTAAAACTCCTACTCCCTACAGAAAAAAAAAAACAAAATGGTCACAACCAGAAATCCCACTTCCAAAAGTCATTCTGCTGTGGAAGAATTTGGAAATGCAAGGGATACAAAATTGCCTTGAGACCGTCCCTTGCTATATCTTCTCATTACACCTGCTGCTATTCCCTTTGGGCTTTGAGCAACATTACCTTGCCATTAAATTATTAACTCACTAAACTGCCAAAGACAGTGCAGGGGACATTTTTTGTCCTCACCACCCTGAGAAACCTAATTGTTCTTCAAGCTTTTTTCCAAGCCTGTTCTCCTTCACCTCCCAAGCCCATTCATATTTTAAGTCAATTAAAAGACTCTATTCCAATCCTCTCAAATCCTTGCTTTGAGACCACAGTAAATCTCACCTTGCCCTGGACAAATTGCCTTGCCCTTAATGCCAAAGATTTTTTAATTGAAATAGCAATTAATTAGCAAGTGCCATACAGCAATTCATCAATTTATGACAGGAATTATTGCATTCAACCTCAGAAGCCTTTCAAGCACCCCAGTGTTTTTTGGGCACAGCAGAGCACCCTGGTGTGTGATTTTGTACTGATGGTCCTGGATTTCCTTCAGGCAAACATCCAGGAGTTATTTGACATCTAGGTTGCTTCATTTCACAACCACATGGACAGAAAGGACTGCAAACACATTTTATTCTGATACGCTAAATTAAAATCTTGCTAAAATTCCTCCTTACACTTTATAACCCATCTTTCAGATGCCAAAACATGTCAGGCAGTCCCTGATAAATTTGTCTCAAAAAGATTTTCTGTTTCCAAAAATAGGTAATACACTCGGACACTGGGCTTCAAATATTTTCCAAAGTTCAGGACAGAAAGGAATCTGAAAAAGTGTGAGGGCTCCCTGTGAGGGACTTTGTGAATGAGTAAGCAAGATCAAAACAATTGAGGCATCTCCCTTAAGATGGGTTAAGAGAGATTGGGCACTCCCCTCCTATTTTATCAGGATATTATGACCTAAAAATCTCCTTTCAACCAGAAAAAACACTACTTTTTTTGAGAAGGGAAACTGCACTGCAGAACTGCATTGATTAGTCTCTTCTTTTAAAAAATATCCAGACATATGAATCAACAATTAAACATTGCTTTTACTGAACTGCTTAAGCCATTGAGAAGGCTGTACCAGCAGCACACAATCCCATTAGTGTTCAGTTTTCCACAAGAGTTCAGTTTTCCACAGTTTTCCTAAACTTAGGAGATCTATTAAGATTGTGGCCTAAGGCTTCAGGTTTGCGCATTCCCTGGAGCTACAGAAACCAAACAATATTAAAGAGAATCAAATTTCCACCCAAAAAAGCCATGTGTAGCCATTGCTAAATATTGACATTTTTGGCCATTCACACACAAACTGTATGAACCTGATAATGTCACTACATTGACATTAAAATTTGTGTTTTATAAGTACATGTTTGTGCTTATTATGTACTCACAACTACTATGAAAGCAGCTTCTGTGCTGTATGCTATTAAGGAACACAGATATAAATTATTCTATTTTAGCTCTCTGATCATTCATGACCCTCTCCATAGCAGTTAAAAATTTTACAGAAATATAAATAATGAATAGCCACCCATTCTAGAAAAAGAAATTTGCTTCTCAGGAAGTCTAACCTTAAGCTAGGTTTTACTGCTGGTTAAAATCAGAACAGTTTTGCATTCAGCATTCTGTGAAACTAACATAAAGCTGAATGAAAGGCTGATTTTTCCCACTTTTTCTACTTTCACAAGAATTTCCCATTGCTTAAAGATTGGAAATAAAATAATTTCAGATTTTTAGTAATGATTAACATGTTATAGTAAGTGATAATGAGATAAATTCCACTATGTAAGAACATATTACAGATTAATGGATCTGCTCTCCTCATTCTGAGGACCATATTTTTGAGAGTTACCAACTCAAGATGATTCAATAAAGACACATCAAAATTTTCCATAAGAAAATAATAAATAACTTGCACTTCCTCCTGTCTCATACAAATTTCTGCTTTAAGGTAGATGTATAGGTGAAATTATCTACAAATTCTTCTCAATTTTGGATAAAGGCATTGAGACACAGGGTAGTTTGGGCTGACAGTTGTGTTCTCCTTGTTGGCCTGAGTCCATTTCTGGTTATTTCAGATCATGTCCCCAGTTCTTCTGATGGCATTACCACTTTATCCACATGAAGAGTTCTTCTTTAAAACCCAAACGTTTTTTTTTTTTTTTTTTTCTCCTAGTGTTACATGAAAACCAAATAATGCATTAAATGAGAGGCTTAGAGTCCACTCTTCCTCTCTCTAATGCCTCAGAAAGATCATTACCAGTTTCATTTCTGTGATGTAGTCGAAAGCTGACAAAACAATAAAAAATATTTAAAAAGATTTTGATAAGGATGTATTAGTCGTAAGTGTAGCTTTCTCTCAGGGGATCTCCACTTTAACTTTTTCAAAGCAGAACAACTTAAAATTCCCTCCACTACTTTGAACTGCTCATAAAATTGAGAAGGAAAGAACACTAAAAACTGACCAAAAACTGGAACTGAGTCAGAGTTACTGGAACTTTCAATGATAGTGTAAGGTTACTGTAAACAAATATTACTGTAAACAAAAAAAAAATACAGAAATTCAGTGAAACAATAGAGCTGAAATTATGATTATTAGGTGTCTGAAACATTTAATTGTGAATTCTTAATTTCAAGACCTGCCTAGGGAAGCAATTATTCTTTTCTTAAACATGAACACATTTATCTTCATCTGATTAAGTGGAAACAAAAAATCTTAAGTATCCAGCATCAATATTCCTGATGATGCTCCTTGGGAGCATGTTTTGCCTGTATCCCACAGTCAGTTGCCTTTGGAACAAACCAAAAACCCATGAGTAAGAGCTTCAATAGGGATACCAAGTCCTTTTTATGCCTTAAATAAGATTTATTTTGGAGAGATGTGCAAAGTGAAATCTCATATCCCAGCTGCTAGTGGCCAATCAAACACCCACAGCTGGGAGCTGGCTCTTGGGTCCCCCACTTTGTGTCTTGGAGTGAAGCACACTGCAAGAAGTGCACCCTGCACTGGCATTGCAGGCATACAAATCTGCAATTTCCCCCCAAAAAATGATGTAGTCTTAACTTAAAGGTGATATATAGTTAAATTTATTAATAAAAGTTGTATTTTTTGTGTGAATCAGCACGGGTGTGACCATTCAAATGTGTGAATGGTCACCAGGGTGAGCAGCAGACCACAGCTGATGTACAAAAGAGTTGTTTTATTTCTTTAACTCACCAAGAAGCCCAGGCAGCAGGAACATGCATGGACAGAGGCTCCATCAGGCTTTGTGCACACACAGTTCATAACAAATTTGTGCTTTTATGATCTCTCCCTGTCCCAGGAGGAGGTTCAAGCATGTCACACAGGATTCCTAATTCCCAAAAGAGGCAGAGGATGAACAACACCGGGCACAACAGGTGGAGTTTTCTCACACCTACATTCTTAGCATTCTGAGCTGCAAGGTCTCTTTGAGCAAGAACTGTTCCCTCCTTGCAAACTCTTCTGCTTTTAACCCTTTCCTCCCAACATTTTTATCAGATCAGTTTTATTTGATGGATAAAATAATCCTTAGATATTTTCAATTTGCATCTGTTAATTGCTAAGTGATGACCAAGCATTGTGACTATTTTTTTCTGATATTTAAACCTCTAATCATGCTAGACCTGTATTGTCTTAAAACTCCATGTCTGAGCTCTTAACTTGCTGAATGAAATTCATCATTTGCAGTCTCAGTAGTATCTTTATCTCCCTGCATTTATTTGCACATGTATCAAGATACTTTTTTAATGATATACTGTTTTCTCATGCTACCAAGACTACAAAAAACCTCAGGTCATGTCAAATGTCTGACCTTTAAAGAGGAGACAATAAGAACATGCTACAGCATTTTATGGAAATATTGTTGCTATGAAGTGCTCAGTAAACTGGAAATGTCAGAGTAAGGAAAAAATTTCCTTTACTTGAAATGTTGCTTAGATTTATTTATGCAGTTTTTCTTACTTAAACCCACATTTTTTTCCCAGTTAATTCTATGAATAAATGTTGTTGACCATAAATATTTTCAGTTACAGCAGTTTCATTCAGAATACCAGGTAGCATAGTATTAAGATGCACTGGGATAATATTAGGATTTCACTTCTGAAATAATATTAGGGTCTAATTAGGGTCTAAGGTGCTTCTGCCTGAATTAAGGTGGAAATGAGACCATCAGCCAAAGTCAATAGTACAGATTTTATTTAATAGTAAATGTGAGGTAAGAAGGCAGAGGAGTAGGGAGAAGCAGAGGGATAGATTGGGTAGAAATTTAGCCACCAACACATTCATGTTGTTCCTGCAGCATCCCACCAGCCCTCCTCCACTTTTAAACAGTCCAAGCCATGAGTATCCACAGGGTGCAGGTGCTGCTCCCACAGCCTGGCAGGACACGTTTTTAAGGGCATTCCTTCATCACAGTTTGCTGCTCTGGGGATTTTTTTGTCTGGATGTTAGCCAGATTTTCCTCACCCGGCCTGGCACCTTCCTGGTGTTGTGTCTGCACTTTTCCCCACAAGTCTGCACAGTGGAATCTTGCCCCCTTTGCTAATTCCAAACCTTTCACCTTTGGGTAGGCCCGAAATTATCTCCTTTTTTGTCCATTGTGCTGGCTTATCTTATGGAAACTTCCTTCTTTGCCAGTGTTTGAGACAATTTTCTGTGCTTCTCTAATTCCTGACACAGTTTTAGTAAATGTGCCTGTACATCCACACTTAACCTCACAATTCCCTTCCTCTTTAGGGACCATCTGCATCTCAGCCCTGCTCCTCTCTAACTCATTGCAAGCAATTTTTCCCAAAACATCTCACATATTTATAAAGAGAGAGCTGGATCTAGAGGATTTTTCTTCTCATCCATGTCTCCACATGGCAGCAGAGCAAAAACACTCCAAATTTTTCATATTATTTGGGGAGCAGGACACACCAAGGCTGTTATTGTAGGTCACAAAATAACACAATGTGGACACGCTGCTCTTTTTAAGGTAGAAAGAGACTTTTTAATTTTTGATTCCAACATTTATAGATTTCCAAAAGTGACAGTGGATTGGAGGGAGACAGTGCCATCTCTCCAATGACACTGGACAAACCAACAGTCTATCAAATTTCTCCTCCTCCATAAAAGAATGCAAAACAATGAGGTATTTATATAAAGTGTGTGGAAAAGTTTGCTACAAGAATGTAAACATCAAAAAGCTTAGAAAATCTTAAAAAATCAAAACAACATAAGACAGGTACCTCTGTAGAGCTGGGAATTGTTTCCCCATCCTTTTTCCTTGCTCACATTTACATATGGATATGAAGAGCAGCCAAAGGTACTGCAAACCAAAGGGAATTAATTGTAGGTAATTTTTGTTCCTGCCTCGAGCCCCAGTTCATGAGGTCCCAGGAGATCAGAGCTCCTTGACCTAAGCTGTACCTGGGAGGAAGCTCTTGGCAAAGGACCTCAAATTTGTAGTTGAACTTCATAAATCATGGAATTCAAATGAAAATTAAACTGACCAGTGTCCTTTACTATCCCACAGCAGTGCATGAGCACTGATATGCAGAATAAAATGGACACTCAGGGCCTCTGGCCACATTTATTTAGATTATGAATTTTTGTAAGCTCAGGTTCTGGCTTGCAGCTGAATAACAGAGCACTCCAAGTTTGACAGCCAGGACAATGAGAAAATTTTAGTGTGAAAGCTGCTTGAACGGAATGAAAATAATTACTTATTGTAATCAAAAATCTATATAATTTTCTAGTCTCCTCTTGCCACTTCTTGCCTTAGACTTCACAGAAAGATTACAGTCTAGAATAATATTAGACTGAATACATATATAATTTGTTAAATTTTCTATTTTATATATATATATATAAAATACATATATATTACACATTATTATATTATATTATATTATATTATATTATATTCACATAAAATCTATAACAAAAAATGTGGGTTGACACTGACAAGATATAGATTTTTATTTTGTTATAGAAACTTGGGAAACATTACTTATACCTAATCAAAGGAGAGCACAACAATGTGTTCACCATCACTATTATGAATTAAAGATGAGTATGACAGGATTTCTAAGATATCATTCCTATTTTATCATGGTGTGCACAAAGGGGTTAAGACTTACAGCAAAATTCCAAGCAATAAACTATTCAATCAAGCAATGAAGAGGTCTAGAAAATTTGGCATTTTAGAGCAATTTAAAACATTTTAGTGCTAGAATTTATGCTGTTAATAAGGCAGGATAACTGCCATTTTCCCAGCTTCCCTATTTTTGTGTTTGATACACTCTGAATTATCACTTGGAGTCAGCTAACAGCTAAAAAATTTAATTCCTATACAAAAAGGCGTTTCTGGAAAAAGACTTGGGTATCCATTCATCTGAGCATAAACTTTTTGGGGGTTAAAAACCAACTTAATTTACATGACTATTTGAGTTAGACAAGTATTCATGTGGCTCTTCTGCCATATATAAATTCCAAATAGAAATTAAAGTCTTGAAAGGGAGAGAGAGAATGAATTCTTTTTGCTAGACAAAAAATAAGTTCTCATATTCTCCAACAGAAAAGTGCAGGGTTATTTTTCCCACAGTCCATGACTTCATTTCAAGAAGGCTGCAATGATTTAAAGGGTGCCTTATGTGAGCTAATCTATCTTATATATTTCTTTCTGCAGGTAAAATAACCCCAAACCAAAACAAAAATACAGGGGAAAAAAGCCTGTAGGATAAGTACAGTCAGTTTACCATGAGGATCTCAAGAAAAGAAGTCATAGGATAAAAAAGTAATAAAACAATCAAAAATCAAAGCCTAAATTGATGGAAAACTTGAAAACTACAATGATCTAAACCTCATCATTAATACACTGATTATTTGATCTTAAATAATTCATCTATAGTTAAACTCAGAAACACTCTGATCCACTTTTTGAGGGCTGCAAAGTCTGACTAGTGCAAAAGCCTTTAGCACAGGTATTATCAGGCTTATTTGTGCCTTGAATAAGTTTCCCCACTATTATTAGAAATTCATCTGATTGTAATCTTTGCAAACAAACATCACAAAGAAGAAGACACTCTTTATTTTGACCAAAACAATCTTGCTGGTGGCTTACCTAAACTTGTTTTAATTTCTTTGATGTTAAAAGATTCCAGACACATAGAAATATAACCAATGCATAAATTTAATCCTATAAAGCAAACCATTATCTGAACTGTTTCATAAAACTCGTGACACACTTCAATTGTCACATATGCTAAAGCTGATTGAAATCCTGACTGTACTTGCCTTCAGAGAGCCAGAGAAATCCTGACTTTTTAATACAGAGAAACAAATGCTGGGTGCTTTTTTCCAGGCAAGTTTCATTTTAACAGTGAATTTCTAATCAATGTAATGTGATATAATCTCACTTCTCGCTCTGAAACAGAAAAACATGCAATATCTAGCAACCTCTTTGAAGGGCAAGTACAATTCAGAATGAAAATTAATTTCATATTTCTATTTCCTATCTCCTACAAATAACAAATACTTGTAACACAAGGACAGATGTTTTAATACACTCTGTTATCAGATGGGAAAACCAAGCACAATGCATGAAACAAAACACACCAGGATAAAGGACACGATGCATAATGCTGCATTCCTATTAGCATAACAAAAATGTGCAAATTATGTGGGTGCTGAGAAAATTTGGAATGCTCCTGAAACAGCATCCAGAAGATATTTTAGAATATCATGAAACTTGATCTTCACTTTATGACAGCAGAACAAGAAATCACTTACCTGTAAACAGTTGCTCTGAATCAAATCTCACTGAACTGAATTGTAAGAAGGAAAGTAAGGGGGAGCTTTCAAAACTGTCGTCCTTTAAAAGACATGTTGGAATTTAGTTCTGCTTTTTAAGTATGAAATTAGAGCTCTGGGAATTCTAAAATACTAGCATTTGTCATTACAAAAAAAAAAAAAAAAAAAAAAAATAGCACACTTTAAGATAACACAATGGGTAGGAGGGAAAAAATATATTCTATTACACAAATAAGACTGGACTTACTAATATTATAACTGATAAAAATTGTAAAGGTTTAGCAACTGTTTTGGAAGGCAAGTATAACAAACCCTCATAGGATAAGGGCATAAAGTTGCACTCATTACATTTATGTGAGACTAGGACTTCATGCACTATATTAAAATTCAATTTTGTAGTGAAGTATCACTTTATTACTGCAATTTGATGAGATTTTTTCTCCCCCATCAGATTCCATTAGTGCATAGAGGATGCATGGATTTCTAAGGTACCACTGAAATTAGTTGAGGTAAAACTGGAGACAATCCAAAATAAACCTGAAATTAATATAGAAGCTTGGTAAGACTTTGGCCTTGAAAATGATATTTTTCTTAATGGAAACAGCTCATGTAATTTTTGCTGTCTAGAAACTTAGATACCTTCTTTCCATTTGTCTTTTTAGAGAAAAGAGCACATCCCAGAAGCAATTAGCAATTACTCCCACCCTAAAATAAAGGTGTAAAGAGTAAGAGCACTGTCTAGGAAAGAATCTGTCTTTTGAGGTATTATCTAAATAAATTACATCGTTTGTTGCTTAAACTAAAGTCATAATTTCGAGGCAACTAAACTTTGTAAAGTCTAAATTAACTTTCTGATAATGAGTGCATTATCTAGTCAATAAGTTTAAAATATAAAAAAAAGTTCTTTGAAGATCATGCACTAAATTAATCCCTCATCAGAAATATTGACCTCTCAGGTCTTATCTGTCTCATCTCCACTGATAGCCGTGGTAACATTGAATATTTCAATAAAAATGCTGAGAATAGACACTTATTCTCCAAGTTTTCTTCCACTTTTTATTCAAAGTTGAAATATAATTAAGGGTAGTTTTCAGTTTACATTTGCAATGTTCATGCGGCAGTGGCAAAGTTTAAAAGTAATCCTTTTGCCTTAAAAAATGCAGAGGATATAATAAAACTAGCTCCAGATGACCTTACATCTTGCATTTGCAAATACAAATAAAGGATACTTTATGGTTTTCCATTCATATGTTAAAGACAGGCATAGACAAATCAAATACTTTCATCATAAATGAATAAAAATCTGGACAAAGCCTAATTTTCCAGAATCCACAGTAGAGGACAAAAGCACCATGTTGCTTGGGGGAGATGAGATACAAATAAACAAAGGAGCCAGGAGAAAAATATTGTGAGAAACAAACTGATACATAATTTGAGGTCTGTGCCTCTTTTTTATTTTTCAAAGAAAGCAATCATAGGAAATTAAATATATTGTATAGAAAACAGTTTTTAACCCATAAAAACTGCATTTCACTTGCCTCTGAATTACAATTGCCTAGAAATAAAGGTTCAAGAAAATGGTTAATGCTTTGATTTAAAACCTCTTCACTATGAAATTAACAAATGCAATTTAATTGCAATTTCTTGCATGATTAATAGGCTAGATTTTCATTCTTAATGTCACCACGCAGTCTGTTAAATATGGACTTTTTGCTAAATTAATTTCCTGAGAGATCCAGCTGCTATTGCATGCAGATTGTGTTATCTAACACCTCATATTATTATTTCTAATTTGCATATCTATTTGATTAATGGTTTACTTTGCTTAATCTTATGCACTAGGAAGACACAAGCTGATCACCTCTATTCCTCAAATAGAACTGCCTGGACTGAGGGAGCATGAGGATGAGATCCAGAATACAAAAATGTGCTGATGTAAAGTTGAGTGTATTATAAAATCTCAGCTCCTACGGAAAGCTGTCCTGCTTTTAATTTCAATTGGGAAAGAAAATCCACAGGCAGACAATCAAGCAGAGGCACACAGAGATGTTGGGTGGATTCTAGAGTGATAAAGTATTTTGGGGATTTAATGATGAGCTTTTTTAATCTGGATATTTATGTGTAAAGGTGTTGTCATTATGAGTGAAACACATTGTCTGGCAGCCTTTTCCTCAAGACTGGATCCTTACAGGTGCAAAAATTACTGGGTGGTGAAGGCATCACTCTACATAAATCCTAATCCAGGGAAAGCAGTGATTTTGGCATGAAATCAGCTGTGAAAAGGAGCAAATGCCCAAGATATTGGAGGTATCTCAGAAGGCAGTGAGGTTAAACTCACCAACATTCCAATGGATTCTCTCTGGAGATCTGTCACGGGCATATTTTCTGAAAAATCCATTTGCCAGGATCTTTTCTCCTGAGAAGCTGGGAAGCTTCAGCTTCTCCATGTTTTGCTGCTTTGGAATTTGATTGGGAGAATTGTTTACCCAGCATGTGAAATTGTTTTTACTCGATGACCAATGACAGCCACCTGTGTCGAGGCTGTGAGCAGCCACAAGGTTTTATCATTCCATTCCATTCCATTCCATTCCATTCCATTCCATTCCATTCCATTCCATTCCATTCCTGTCCTTTCAAGCCTTCTGATGAAATCCCATTCTTCTATTCTTTTAGTGTAGTTTTAATATATTGTTTTCTTTAGTATAGTTTTAATATATCAAATTTTTTAATGTAATATATATCATAAAATAATAAACCAGCCTTCTGAAGCATGGAGTCAAGATTCTCATCTCTTCCCACGTCAGGATTGCAGGCAAATTCCACATTTGGTGACCCCAAGTGTGGGACATTGCCACATTTATCGCTTAGCATGGGGATCCATGACCACGTGGAACAGCCCTGAGTTATCAATATACAACAATCCCCATGAATGTCTTGGGAACTTCAGATAATTCTAAATTTTTCATTATTAATGCCTCTACTGAACTCTGTCAATTTGCTGTAGCAGATTTTGCTAAGAGTATCCCCCAAAACCAAACACACTGCTCTCCATCTTCTCCATCCTCTCAGTGTTTGGTGATGAGAGATGCAGAGTGACAGCTGATCATTTATCATTTATCATTTATCTGAGTTTTCCTCACAGATAGACAGGAGGGTTATACCTTTCACTGCTGGAGAAGTCTCTGTCAGAGAAGCCACTGGAGCCTCATAAAAGAGCTGGGTATTGTTATAGAGGGAAAAAAAACACACCTGGAAAAGAGAGACAAAAGGTGAAATTTCAGCGGAGCAGCTCTGTTCAGTTTTTCCTCCTGCCTTAACTGATTCAACCTGTGAAAGAAAGACTGCTAAAAAATCTTTTCATTTTTATTCTTCTAAATATTTTAGATCAGTGAACATTTGCCTCTTTTAGGTCAATATGCATTTTCATTTATATTTTTAAGGCATGCGTATGTATATGGTCTTTCTCATTTTACTTTAGTGTATTTTAATTACAATTATTGTTTAACAGAAACTTTTTCAACTCTATGAAAAATTTGGAAACCCACATTCTTATAGAAAAGATTTCAAGTGTTTATCCTTTTTTTCTAAACCATCCTACAATATCTCATTATTAAAAGATTACCTTCGTGATTTAAGACTCCAAAAAAGAATTTTCTGTCAAAATGTCAAATCATATGAACAAAGACTAGTAACAAACAGCGCTAATCCTTCTTTACACACTTCAATATACTGGATACTATCTAAACAATACTCATTTAATTTCACCTTTCATTCACTCAAGGCTTTTTCCCATAAACTTATACAGTTTCCACCTTTTATTACTGCCAGACACATGAAAGCAGCTGCTCCAAATCATCTAGGTTGAGACTATTTCCACTTTTCCTGCAAACATCTAAAAATAAACTCAGTATTGAACTGTATGAGCGGGAATCTCATTTAATTGAGTGAATTAAGCAACTGTTTTGTTATTTCTGTAAAAAATCTTATTCTGGTCACAATTTTCAGAGGTCACCATTTGTCCTGGTCCAGGACAAATACACATCAGCATAGCTTGTGGTGGAAAGAGAAAGGCATTCAATAGAAGAAGAAAAGTTCCATACATTTGCAGTGAAAACTACAGTTGGATGCTTCATTGCACAGATAACATATACATGAATATGTATATACACACACACACACTCATTTTTACTTTTATATTTTGCTTGAAGAACTTGAGAATTATAGTCCCTTGCAAAGAGAACCAGAAGGTCATGAATGCATAGAATGATATGAGCTGTAGAGTAGAATTTGTAAAATCACTGTTCACAATCTTCAATAGGAATTTCTTTTCTCTCAAAAGGCATTAAAAAATTTAAATAAATATATCCATGGTTTTAGAAATATTTGCTGTTTCAGACAATTCAATAGAAAAAGGCTGTACTCTATTATTACTTTTTTTCTCCATTGGGAAGCCACATAGATATATTTTTTTCTTTGCTACTATTTTTCATACAAAAAGCAATACTATATCTTTTAAAATTTTGTAGGTGTTAAGGTAGGAAATCTAATTCTAAAAGTAGCTATAAGATTTCTTGAGCCTCAGATAGACACTACACTGTAACTATACGCTTAGTTTCAGTTCACTCCCTTCTGCACTGAACTTTTTTGATTGGTTCTTCTCTGTGACTTGATCAAGCAGATCAAGTTTTCTTTCCATAATTTTTCTTTCTGTGATTTTTCTTTCTATGATTTTCTAAAAAAAAAAATTAAGAAAATATCTGGTTTGGACTACAGTTCCTCATGATAACTAACAGCCTAAAGTCCATATCAAGAAGAGCTTATACAGGCCAAAAGTAGCCTTAACAATGAAAAATCTTGTGTACTTTTGACATTGGAAGGGTGGGTTGTGGATCAGAGGTCTCAGAATAAAAGAACTAGAGTCTTAGAAGTGAAGCTCTAAGACTCCTCAAGATCCTGCCATTGTGGGCCTGATTCCAGACTCCAGTGTGCTTTTTAAATTAGAGAGAACATTTATTATCTTAAAAATGTTTCTCCCTGGCCATAAGCCATGGCTGCCTTGTTCTTGAAGCAAGAATTCCTCACTTCCACTCTCCACCTGGTGACCTCAGTAATAACCTAGACACATCCATAGGGGCTTCAGGGTCCACCCAGAAAAAAAAAATAAAAAATTTACTCTTTCCTGGCTGGCAACTAGGAGACTCACATTAATGGTTATCATAAATGCAGGGTCTGAGAATGATAAGGATTGGATCAATTAGAGAAATGGGTTTGCTAGGGAAAAAAAAAAAAAGTTTTCCCAAGACTTGTGTCTTTCAAGCCTATCTCACATGTATGAAGAAAGGTATCTGTGCTCAAGACTGAATTTCTGGAAAATGTTTTGAAAAACAATTCCTATCTAAAAAAGTCAACTAAAGACCTGAAGTGCCCAGCTCCTTGGAGTCTCAGGGCACATCTGTGCACACGAACAAGTATTGAAAAGATCCAGGAGTGAAATCTGTCAAGAGCCACGCTCCAACAAAGGGCTGCTCCCATAGGACACTGCCCTTGAAGCTTCAGGAGCCTGACCAGACACCCCGACACAAGCAGAGATGCAAAGTCTGGGTCCTTTTCAGGCTCACTGATCAATCACAGTCCTGTGCAGGTAAGAACCAGCTCAAGAGCAGCGTGTAAAGAAAAGAAACTCCCTTAGACCTTCGAGGTGAAAATGACCTTGCTGCCTTTATTCAGCCCCTTCTCAGCGTTTGCTTTCCCTGCAATCACTGGAACCTTGCAGCATCTGATTTACTCTGTTGCTTAACAGATGGGCTCTGCTGGCAACTTTCATGGTCTGTGTGCCATTCTTGCTTCTTGTGCCAAAAAAAAGGCAATTCTCTTCTCACCTTGCACAGTGCTTTTAATTTGTCTTCCAGCTTTCTCAATTGCTGCTATTACATAAATAAAATACAACCCTGTAGTTGTACTAAAAATATTTTGATGATCCAAAACAACAATTAGCTTTCAAACACAAGCATCAAAGAAAGAATATACTTGTTTTTTTCCTTCTTATTGGCTCACTGAAATTTAGAAGAAGGAGGAAAAATTTTTTGTCCTTACCCCCAACAGTGGCAAAGTGGGTGCCTAAAGTAGTGCAGCTTAAAGACACTGCAACAATTGAGTTGGGAGAATTAATTAAGATGCCTCAGATTTTGCCCTGCCCATGTAAACTGGATGTCAGCCCAACACACTGTTTACTGCAGTTGCTCTTTGTTAAGGTAATAAAGCATATATTGCAATTAAATAACATATCCAGTGCACTACAAAATGGAAAAAATACTTTAGTTCTTCTACAGTCTAGTCTAAAACTAGACTCTAGCCTTAGATTTCTAAACAAATTTAAGAAAATCACATCCTCATTAGAAGTATTCTTATTATATCCTGAAAGGCTTATCACACACATTTAAACACAAACTGTTATAAGGTTTCAGTAGAATTTATACAATTGGTAAAAATATTAATCTAGTTTTAGAAATGTATATTACAATATTCTCCAACATTTTGCTTTTGACTAGCTAGTTCTAGTATTTAACTAAATTCCTGATGAGTATCTCTAATCTCCCCAGACAAAATTACAGGGAAATCAAGAGCAGATCAAATCCATCTGCTTTACATGTCTTAAGGTCAAACATCTGCCTGGATGGGATGCAAAATATGTTGGAAGATTGTGGATTGTTTCTCATGAATTTCGTTTGTTTTTTTTTTTTTTTTTTCTTTTTTTTCAGTTTATTTCCTCCCCTTCTTCAGATGCCTGAGATATATTTCACTTAAAGTTACTAAAATGAAATTAAAGGATGCATCTCACAGACATTAAGAAAGCTGCTACATTTTGACTTGATTCTCTTAAGACTCAGTAAGTGCAAAAATCCATTGGAAGTATAAGGCTGCCTCTCTGAATGAAAGAACACAGAAGTGTGCAAAACTTCTCATTTTCAATAAACAGAAGACACTAATAGAGTGTCCTGAGGTCATTAAAGGTTATTGTAAAGAAGCAAAAAGTCTTTAAGTCTTTTTTTTTTTTTTTTTAATTCAGCCTTCAGTTATGAATAACCTGGTATGGCACACACAAGAAGAGAACAGATGGATGAGTTACAGCTAGATCTTAATAATAGCAGACATCATCTGTGCCACAGCCTTTGGGAAAAAGTGCTTGTTGTCATTGTGTCTGGATTTTCTGTTACAATTAAGTGGGTTTTTTTTAGGATATGTGAAAAGGGAACCACGAGTTTTAGTGGATGTTTGGGCTGTTTTGCTTGTTTTTCACAATAAAATGGTAAAGCATCCTATGCACTTAACTCAGCATTAACGCACATTTGGCTTTGTTCTGGACATCACACACATAAAAACTCTAAAAGAAAAGAAAGTGAATGGTATAAAAGAGAAGAAAATAAAAAAATATCTACTGAGAGCAGTCTTTTAGCAGTGGTGAGCAGAGGAGCTCCTAAGTTTTCCTCCTTCTTTGAGCACTCTGTGCAAGGGATGAGTTCACTGTCACTCAGGATAACCAAACACTCGATCTCCTCCTCAGCCCCAGTCAGATCAGCTCAGCTTCACAGGGAAGGCAGGAATTATTAAGCACTTCAGACAGCTATGGAAATGCCCTTTGTTTCATGGTCAAAATGGCACGATACTTTCAGCAAGAATTTGCACAAAAATTAACAAGCAGGTCAGACTTTACAAAGGACTTCCGTTCATTTCCACTTCTGAAATATGCAAACTTTTTAAAACAAATCAGGTTTTAACAAAACTATAAAACAGCCTTAATGCTAAAATATAGAAAAACATAGTATGTATAGTCAGAATGTTTGACTATTTTAGCAGTAGTTTTCCTTTGCATTGAAATAGATCTTATCTAAAAGAACGTAACTGCAGAAAAATGGGTCAAACGAGGTAAGGAAAAGAGTGAGATTCTAAAGAAACTTTATAGAATATGTGCATAGTGAAGCAATTAAAATCTTGAAAGAATATATTCACCATAATATATGAAAGTGTGAAAAAATATTCAAATCTTTGTCTAGAAAAAAAGACCTGAAAAAAATATTAAATAGTGAAATTAGGCTATTGAATTCACAATTCACAATGTTTCTTTCTAATGAATCCTGTTTGACTAGGCAGTTAAGGGTGTTTTCCTGCTGCTGATGAATTTGCTAGGAAAAATAATGTTATGTACACTTTTTACAACCTATATTTTTGCTTTCATTTTGTGCTTCTTGCCATTCTTGGGAGAGAGCAGACCGAGATGAGTTGGCAAAGTAGCTTGGAAGACTATGACAGGACAGGAAAGGAGAAGGAATAGGTGTCTTACACCTATTTTTGGTTTGTGCTGATGCCAGTCACTGCATCATCTCAGGGTGAACTGCTGGTTCTGTTTATTATAAAGTCTTTTTCTTGAAAGTGATATAGAAATTATAATAAAATGGGATTTTTCCCTCAAATGGAGCATAAATATAAACATCTGCAAAATAAGCAGATGAAAAACAAAATGAAGCATTTTCAGGCTTTATCCTTCAATACTGCTATTCCTATTCATGATTTAGCTTCTTGGTTTTATTTCGGTGCTTTTCTGAAGAGACTATTGATTCAATTGATTCTATTGGCTATTTCATGTCAGCCTGTATTTGGATGATACGAGATGGGTATGTCAGAGTTAATTTCATTTTCCGCACATTTACTTCGTGGCTCAGCAGTAGCAAAGGAAAAGAACAGACATCACTACAAAAAAAAGAATCATTCTCATCTTGGGCTTCATTTTCTTCCCTTGAAGAATGAGATTTTTTCATGACAATATATTACTTCTACCTTTGTGAGCTTTCCTCTTAGTCTTACTTCTGTCTATTAAAGGCTTTTAATGTTTTTATACTATTTCTGATGTGATTTCACTAATACCATTGTTATTTCTGAAAAAAATACAAAAATTAGTGAGTCAAGCAGTGAAATTAGGTTTTTATATTTTTTCTTTTTAGTTTATGCATTTACCTAACACAAATTTAAGTGCTGTATAATTCAGCACGGGACTCACATAGAACTCCAGCAAAGAAGGAGACTAATTTTTCTTTTTAATACACCAATGCTTGTTTATACAAGCAATTATTTTCCTCTGCTGTTCCTCATCCTCCCTAAACCTGAATAAGGCTAAGAAATCAACACAGGAAGTAAGAATATTGACAGCACTGAGACTGCAGATTGGTCATAGTACTGCACATGACTTAAGAAAAGTGAAATTCAATTTTTTTAATAATTTTTCTAAGAAGAAAAATCCTCTATAAAACCTGAAAAAATACTGATATTGAGTTTTCTACATCATTAAAAAGATTAATCAAAAATATTTAGTAAGCAGCACTATGTTGCTACTAGACAAATGTAAATTTGAGTGAATCAGGCAGACAGCTGTACAAAGAATTGGTGATCTTCTGGTGAATGCTCTATGACAAATACTGACTAATCAGGTCAGTTTTTAACAATTGCCATGATTTTATTCAAAGCAGAAATACTTAGAAATTCAAAGAAAAAGAAAAAAAAATCAGGGATCCAAAGTACAGTGATGCAGTGTCCGTAGCAAGATGAAGAAAAGCAGCAGATGTTATAAGAAACTGTGACAAACTGCCTCTGGTCCAGGTTAACTCATACAGAAATAGTTCAAGATCTACTAAAATATTTTTTTATTTTAGTCCCCTGGCCTTTATGAAGCTGAGCCACTTTCAGCAGTAAGATGAAATAGTTTGAACAGCATGAAGACACTTAGATCTCTCATAAAAACCTCCAAATGGAGAGAGGGCAGCTCTTTTGCTAAAAATTATTATTATTACTTTCAGAGAGAAGCTGTTATGCTGTGATGTTCTTGAAATTGTTGAGGGAGAGCTGTCTAAATTATTTTAACCTTGACTACAATAATGTAGCTATACCAAATAATTCCAATGTTTTTTAAAAATAATTTCACTTAGTTTATTAGTATTATAAATGTACATCTAACCTGATTTTAATATCTTTCAATTTCAGGTAGAAAATATTGACATTTTTAGTGTATTTCATGCTCAGTTTAATATTTTATTTGGTAAGCATCTAATTTACTCATTTTTGGATAGCTTTGTGAAAATAACCATCACGTTTTGTCCCAAGTGTGGTTTGAAGATTTGTAACCAAATAAAATGAGAGGGATAAAATAAAATTCTTTAAAAGGAACAATAAGTCTGGTGTGTAAAATTAAACTCAGATATACAGGGGAAAAAATACCCATTTCTTTTCATCATGTAAAAACCATGGTTTTTATAGCAAAGTTTCTAAAGCAAGGAAGTTTAAAACTACAAACAGTTGTTTATAGATAAACAGGGGTCAAAAAATTCCCTGATCTCTGTGATCTAAACCAAACATTTGGCTTGATCATGATTCAGTCACACAAGAAAAAAGATCCTAAGACAATTATGGAAAGGAGACTGAGAACACAACTATGAGCAGTTGACTTGGATGTAGGGAAATTGTAAATATGATCAGGTAGGTAATTATAGCTATAGTGAATATGACATGAATGATGAACATAGGGACAAGAAAAAGGACTCAGAGCTAAAGGACCCCATCAGAAATGGTCCTGTACTTTTAAAATGTAGTCTGACTCCATTAGGAAAAAACAGGTTATAAGCAGTTTGAAATATCACTCTCAACATTTCATTTTTATGAAACAAAAAATAAATATAAATAAAATTACTAAGAGCAATTGAACAGAGGCTGTGGAGAATAAAAAAAACTCCATCACTTTCTATTTACCCTGGGTGTCCTCACCATGTAATAGAGTATACTGGACACAATTCTAATATAAATTCATTTCAGGATAACCACAGGCACTTTTTAGCTATCTTGTTTGCGACATCAGTCTGGTTATAGAAGACTCATCCATGTTTTACCTCAAATCACCTGCTAATTTGGGCCCAGAAAGAATATAAATTGTATAATTATTCCCTTTATATCTCACACAGTGACTAGAATCCACAGCCTAATGGAGAACAATGGCAACAGCTTCCATGCTTGAAATGTTGTTTTCTTTACCTGAAAACAGCAATTTAAGTGTAAGCAGTAGAAAGGTGAATAAGGTCAATGACCACTAACAGAAATTTTGTCACAACAGATATCTTTTTATTGAGAAACTTTTAAAGTCAAACAAGGCAACTCTTAAATCTCTGGTGCTGCTGATCTAACAGTGATTAATTGTGTTAATCACCTTGATTCTGTTTCAAGTGTCTGTCATGGAGACTCAGAGTGCAGGACAAGCACTCTTTGGTGCTCTTTTAAACATAAAGAAATGAATAAATAAATAAAACAAGAAACCCATCCTCTAGAAAACCTCTCATTAAATTTTCATGAGTTTTCCTTTGGATGCACAAACCTGGTGCACCCTTATATATTCCTGCCTAAATCCAAGTTGGTGTGACCAATTAAAATCCTTTACCATCCATTTTAAGGCACAAAACCATATATAAAATGTTTTTTAAGACATTGTCATCATACAGTACTGCCTGTTATTTCAAACACTTGACACAGTTCAATTAAACAGAAAGAACAGTATTACATCATATTCTTTATACCATTGTAGTCTGAAACTGATGTAGCATTTTTTTTAGAATTTAATGTTAAATGTAAAAAATTCTTCCCCTGCTGATTGGACCAGTTTTATGATGTGTCTGACTTGGGCATAGACAGCTTACAGACACTGAACAGATTTAACAATGACTAAACTCTGCCTTCCCAGTGTTAAAACACACAAAGACATTAAATAATTCAGAAATACCTCTGTAATAAACAATAAGGTCGATTTCACATCTGTTCAGCCAAAGCCAGGGGAAACAAAACACCATCATGATTCTGACAGATTGGGGTTTCTATATTTGGTTGCAATTAGAAAACCTGTTAGGAACCCAAATATGCCTCACCTCAGAGTCTGTTTTCTGCAAGTTTGTAGTGTGGGCAAGCTAATTCCCATTACCAGATAAATCTCAAGTCTCATCAAAGGTACTGAAGTGAAAGAGATGCTTACCTGAACTTAGGTTTTGATGAAGTAACTTACTGCTTACAGGCATTTTACCAGATCAAAGGATTTAAATTTGTCTGAGTATGGTCACATTCTTCACAAAATCACACCTTTGTGCAAAGTTAACTTTCAAAAGGATGCTTTTTCTTGACACAGTTATTGCTTGGAAGCAAAAAAAAAAAAAAAAAAAAAAAAAATTAATTGCACACTTTCATCCTATACATTCAACTCCATCTGTATTTGGTATTTAGATTGCACATATATATAAAGAACCTTTAACTCAGTAATGACTAAGTTAAAAATACATTCATAACAAGGCAAAATAAAACCTGAAACCTTCTATTTGATAGCATAAATCATCAGAATCTTTTTGGAACTTAGGGATTTAATAGCCAAGACACGTTAAATAAGAAGAGGCCTCTAATTAACTAGATCACAATTACTTATTTTGTTAGAAATTTGTATGGACAGAGTTACTATTCTGTTCTTATTATCTGAAATAATTGCACATAAATTTGACGAATCTGAGAGCTATTTGTTTTGATTACTCTAATCCTGAAATTTGCTGATAAATTCCTTGCTGACAAAGAATCGTGACTTTTTCCTTGTATTTCTGTTTACCTGGCTGTATAATTTTCTCATTTTTTCACAGAAATTGATCTTTTAAAGTATGTTTTGTATTTTTTTTCTTCTCCTATAAGAACACTGTTAATTTTTCCTATTCTTGCATCCCTCCAGTCACGATTCTGTGAAATATTTATGGTGCAGAGGTGATACCAAAGGCATCAGAGATGTGTGGGGTAGTGGCAAATCTTCAGCCAGCAGGAAGTTTTACAGCTCTGTGAAAGCAATGTGGGACACAATGGAATAAGAGTGGTGAATGTGTGTTCCTTTGAGGCTGTTTGAAATTCTGGGGTGTGTTTCAGAGCACCCTGGAAAATGTCAGACTTCAGACTGTGTAAACTATCATAAGTCCAGTGAAGTCCAATAGAGGTTACAGCATCATCATTCTAGTCCTGGTATTTTGTAGTCTGGCATGCTGCTGTAGCCCCAAAAAATCTTCATATATAATTTAACACTTTAAAGTGCCCTTTCCCCCTGTATCTTGACTTTGTTGTATCAACTTTGTTGATTTATGCTTTTTGTGCACTGGAATGATCCCCTTTTCTGCTGTGTAGATAAAAATATGTCCATTTTATATGCAGCAACACTGGGCTGTTATCTCAATTTTCTTTCTGTAACACTACATTTTTTTCTTCTTTCTTTTTGGACTGCGAGCAGACATGTCCACTCTCATGTCCACTCTGACTCAGTGTCTTGCTTGCTAATGAACTGTGACAAGTTATAAAAATTTCCTCTGATATCAGATTCTATCTGGACCTTAGTGACAGTTCCTTATCAACAGCTCCAATTACCAGTGCATCTCTAATTATTTTTTCTATGCTTGCCCACATTAAACAACACTTAGCCAGTTGTCACAACATCCTAAGGAAAACCTTTATTGATCATTCTCTTTTCAGATACATAATCTTCTCAAGTCTGTTTTCACAGCTGAGCATGATCAACGTGATCACCTTCTGTCTCCCTACTAGTCTGTCTGTCTGTCCCTGTTCCCTTTGCAAGCTACAACAAACTGCAAACCCAAAGAAAACTGTCAGAAACTATTTTACATCAGCTGAGGTTTTGCTGCTAAGGAAGTTTTCCTTTTCTTTTAGGGACTAAGGCAATCATTAGTGCAAAAAGTTTAATGGCTTTCAGATTTTTTTTTTTTTTTGCCACTCTTTCCCTTATCATAACCCATCACTCATATCTGATGTTTAAACTGAGCCTACAAACCTAGTCAATCTGTAGTTACAAATAGATGAGTTAGCCTAGGGGGCTGAGTCAATACAAAACCAGAAAAGTATTCCTTAGAGGAGATATCCATTCTGGTAACAAAGGTTTTAGATGTGAATATCTCCTTCTAGGAAAAGCTAGAGGGATAATCAATTTTTACTAAAAGAAAAAATCCTCAGAGTCCACAGTGCCAGAAAGAAATCCCATCAATTGATGGAACTGCACTGCATATGAAAATTTTCATTAATGGCAAAACATTCTATGTCCATCAGAGCTAGGGGAGGACAAATGCCCTTGCCACAAATGAGATCCCTCTCAGCTGAAATTTAGCAGCTTTAACAGGACATTCAGAGTGCTTTACACCATTGTAGCACAAAGGCAACATCATCTACCACTGTAAATAGCAACATTCCTTTATTTTATCTCCTTAAACAAGTGCCCTGTGCGCTCAATCCAAGATGCATAACCACAACCTGGGTAGCCACCAGTGCCATTTTCCCTAATC
This sequence comes from Melospiza georgiana, assembly GCF_028018845.1. NCBI lineage: Eukaryota > Metazoa > Chordata > Aves > Passeriformes > Passerellidae > Melospiza > Melospiza georgiana. Next base: position 38,956,305 of record NC_080434.1, on the reverse strand, counting down.
TAGAACATTTCTTCAAAATTTTCCCCTTTGCAGAGCTTCTACAGACAATAGAAACTACTTTTCTTCCTGCCTACTACTCAATGTTAACAGCTATCAACCTCTCAGATGAGAGATGGTGTTCCTGACACCTCTGTTAAAGTAAGAACTAGTAATTATAAAATTTTAGTTTTGCTGATGAGGTGTTTTTTTCTCTGTCTGGCCACACAGGTCTGTGGCCCATTTGTAGTAATAATGCTAAATAAAGCCTGTATGGCATGAATTACTCAGCCACTTCAGATAAAATCATGGACAGCATGAGAATTTGATGGTCAAAATGTGAGGACTTCAAAATTTCTTTCTCATTTTCTTCACTCAAACGTTATCCAGGCTAGGCCTGGAGAAGAATTTAGGCATTTAAGTAAAAAATGAAACAGAAATGCCTATTTGCTACCCAACACCATGGGTGCCTTGGGTTTTCACAGTGAAATTGCTATGGTGTGGTTCAAAACACAAAGTCCTTGAGAAACTGGCAGCATTGTATGCCATGCAATCATATGAAGAGATATAATGTTAACAAGATATGTCTATCTGAAGGAATAGTTCCATGATAACTTCAACTTTATGAAGCTAAAAGATGTTTTGCATTGGTTCTTTCTATTTTATTTATTTATTATATTTTTCTTATACAATGTATTTTATATTTATATTAATTTTTTTCTTTATATTTATTCATGAGATTCCCTTTTGTTTTCTCAGTTTAAATAAAGAACTGTGATTAACTGTAAACTGATTGCTTAAAGTAATTAATGACTTTCCATTATGAAATTTCCTGGGTAAATTAAGGATCTTATAATTGAAGGGTTTTCTCTTGTGTAATGGAATATATAGAGAGCCTGGACTGAGAAATACATATATTTCCCAGACATAGAGGTTTCTTTATCATTCTTTTACTAGAATAAATACCTGTCTGGCTGGAGTGCAAGAGAACATTGGTTTTAACAAATATAAATATATTGATATCTTCTTAATAGTACTAATTTTCTAAAAAATAAAATGTTTAGCTAATTTTTTAAAATTCATCTACTAACAACATTACTCTCGTGGTCAGAGTTTCCATTCAGTAGACATGAAGTGTAAAATGCTATTTTCTCACAAGTAGCTCAGGAAACCAAAGCTGCTGTTGCAGTGTGTTGCTCAGAGTTGCACCAATTTGGTCTTTTAACCAGAAGAAATCCCATTTCTTTTTTTCTAGACCAAAGCCAATATACATCAAATAACCAGGAAGGACAGTAAAAAACCAAGACATAGAAAGAGATAGAATGTATGTGTGCACACATGTGTTTTTATCCATGCTGACAAAAATATAAATATTGAGACTGATAAAATGAATGGGAGAACAGAACTTGTCTGTTCCTTGAGATCATAAGTAAAGAGCATTCCTTCTGAGATTCCTAATGATAAACAGGAGTGAGCAACATTAGATACTGAAAAGTATGGAAATATATAAGAAGATTTTGAAAATAGTAATAAGAAATCAGAAGAAGTTAAGTAATAAGAGCTTGACAAGGTAGAGTTTTATTAATGAATTGTTTGCACTGATGTTTGAGACTGATTCTGCCCTACCATAAGTGAAAAAAGTCTCATTCTTTTATATTTATTTCTTGGAGGATGGACTGCTGCTCTGAGAATTTTCTCAGAGTGCATGCTCTGTTTAGTTTTTATTTACAGCATCAACAGAAAATCAATACTGTGATAGTAAAACATTTTGCCTACCAGTTCATCAGAAAAACTTACAATTAGCACAGTATTGATTTAGATTTTGAAGCCCAATCCATGCCAGGCTACACTACAGACAACATAGGTGTGTTGGTTTGGCACGGCCTGGTTTTTGGGAGCTGGGGTTCACAGAGGGGGCTCCTGTGGAAAGCTGCTGGAATCTTCCACCATGTCCAGCAGTCAGTGCCTGATGTCTCTGAGGATGGACGTACTGCTGGCCAAGGCTGGGCCAAGGAGAGAGGTTGGTAATTCCTCTCTGATGACACATTTAAGAAGGAAAACAAAACAAAGTCTTGGGGGGTTTTTCTTCCAGCCAGAGAAGAGGAGGAGGTGAGAACATGCGAGGGAAATTACATGGAGACGCCAAGGTCAGGGGAGAAGGAAGGGCAGGAGGTGAGAACATGAGAGGGAAGCACCATGGAGACGCCAAGGTCAGGGGAGAAGGAAGGGCAGGAGGTGAGAACATGTGAGGGAAGCACCATGGAGACACCAAGGTCAGGGGAGAAGGAAGGGCAGGAGGTGCTGCAGGCCCCAGAGCCGAGATTCCCCTGCAGGCCATGGTGAGCCCATGGTGGAGCAGCTGTGGCCCTGCAGCCCCTGGGGATCCACGGGGAATGCAGAGATCCATGAACAGCCCATGGGGATCCACGGGGAATGCAGAGATCCACCCGCAGGGAATGGGGATCCATGGGGAATGCAGAGATCCACCCGCAGGGAATGGGGATCCATGGGGAATGCAGAGATCCACCCGCAGGGAATGGGGATCCACGGGGAATGCAGAGATCCACCCGCAGGGAATGGAGAAGGTGCCCTCACAGAGTGGGAGAGCCTGGCGGAGGCTCTGCTCCAGTGGGAGGCCTGGTGGAGAGAGAGGGCGCAGGTTCCAGGCTGGAGCAGCCTGGCCTTGGAGCGCTGCTCCCTGTGGGCAGAGAGACCCACGGCACAGTGGTTTGGGAGGAATGTTCACCTCTGGAAGGGATTCACATTTCAGCAGTTTTGGTAGGACAGCTGCTCATGAGATTGGAACCATGCTGGAGAAGTTCAAAAAGAGCTGTCTCCCCTGGGAGGAACCCTATGGTGTCACAGGGAAGACTCCTCTCCTGGAACAGCGGAAGAAAATCTCAGTTATAAACTGACCAAACCCCCATTCCCTGTCTCCCTGCACTGTCAGTGGGAAGGACAGAAGGGCTGGAGGGGAAAAGGTGTTTTAAGAACTTATTTTACTTCCCACTGTCCTCCTCTGATTCTGTAATAAATTTCAATTTGCAACTAAAGTTGAACCTATTTTGCCTTTGAAATATTTCTCCTGGTCCTTATCTCACTCTTGAAGTGTTTGTTAACTTTTTTCCCTTTTCCCTTCTCTGCCCAGCTGTGGCAGGGGAGGCTGAGGAAGTGACTCTGATGGGTGCCTGGCATTGGATCAGGTTAAAAGGACTCTAGAAATTCACAGTGAACTCTGAGATATCTCTACAAACAGAGTATTCCCTAGAAGGCACAAATATCTGCATCCTTGGTCTATTGGAGTTTCTACTGCTCTGACTTAAGCCTGGGTTATCCAGCATCCAAGAGGAGAAAAAAAATACAGTAATAAATTTCTGCACAGGGTACCATAATCAGGCATTAGGAATAGTGTGTGCAGAAGGACCAGGGATGTGTTTCTTCTCCCAGGCAGCCAGGATGAGAGAACACAGACTTTAGCTGCACCAGGGGAGGTTTAGGCTGGACCTTAAGAAGAATTTCTTCACAGACAGAGTGATGGGGCATTTAAAATGGATTGCCCAGGGAGGTGGTAGAGTTACTATCACTGGAGGTGTTTAAGGTGTTTACTATCACTGGATGTGACACTTGTGACACTCAGTGCCATGGTTTGGTTGACAAGATGGTGTTGGGTCACAGGTTGAACTTGATGATCCCATAAGTCTTTTCCAGCCTTGTTGATTCTGTGATTCTGTAATCCATTCCTTTATCTGCAAGGAATTCCTTTATTCAGACAGTTTGCATACCAACTGAATACATAATGTAGTATTTTCTGTTGCAAACATTATGTCTAAAAAACAGCTTCATCAGAATTAAGGTAATTTCCAAGGCTAAGTAATAACAGAGCTGGATAAAGCAGTCAAATTAAAACAAGAACTAATTAAAACCCTTTTCATAACATCATTTGCATTTTATGAAATTATTAAACAATTTAGAAAATTAATTTTTGTTATTCACAGTCTGTGGCACTTCCTTGGCCAGGGCTAAATGCAGAAACATCAGAATACTGGGCAACTATAAACCCCCTTTTTTATGATGCTGAATATGAGTAAGGATCAGACAGATGTTACACAGTCACACTCAAGCAACTCACATCACAAAGACTTCAGCCAGGCCAGGATTTCTCTGCCAGTCCATGTATGGTCAAGATTTTTAGGCTGTGGAGCACCAAACCCAGCAGAGAAAAGCAAGCTAGGAATAAACAAATTAACATAAATTACTGCAGCACATCACAGCAACCTTCCTGCTAGATCCTGTTCCTGCTCTGAGAGTTGCTAATTAAGTTAGGCAAAATGTAATGTTTATGAACTTGTGCAGATCCTTCAACTTGAGAAACACTGAGAAAAATTTCCTGCAGTAAAAAAAGTGGCAAAAATAGTTGTGAGTGCTATAGCTTTCTTCCTTCAGAGAAAGGAGAAAGCAAGTATACAAAACCACACAGCAACTCCTTTGAATTTTCTGTTCTTCGTGTTAGCAGCCTTGTTTCTTTAGGTGAAATATTGAAAAATTTATTAGAGATCTAATTTCTATTAATTGGAGTGTGAATTGCATTCCTATGAGTATACCAGGTTTGGGCATATTTGTATCAGTTCCCAGACTGTAAACCAGGTATGTCTTACCTCATTTTTACAGGAATTTTGAGTTTAAATATTGGCAATTTCTCAGCTGTAGACACAGAAGAATATGGATATATATAGACAGATTACTTGAAAATGCATAAAGAAGAAAAAACCCAAACTGTTACTGAAATAGTATGAAGGAAAAACATTTACTATTCTATGTTTTTCTCTTGATCATTCTTATGATGAAAGACTGAAAAATGTTCACTGTTAAGGAAAAAGCTGTTGAAAATTTATACACAAGAGAAAGGGCAAGTCAAGATACTGTAATATAGGCTCAGAATTTTAACAGCCATTCTTTTGTTGTGTTTGCATAATACAGATTACCACAATTTAAATGGAGAACTAGCTGCAGGAGGTTACCCTTTGAGTTTACATTATGCTGAAGCACTGTTTGGTTCTTAGAGACTCAAGTCTTTGTTCATACTATAAGCGTCAAAACAACTTTATTAAGTGCACAGCATTATACAAGGCTGCATGCCAAAACTTGTAAAATGTCAATGCCACGTTTTTTCTTGGAATCTTATAATTAATTCATCATCAGAATAGCTTTGGGGCCTTATTCTGATCCATTTTCTAAACAGCGTTACCAGGAAATTATGTTCCGTGCTTCTGTTTATTTAAAGAATATCACTGCTGAATTTACAACAAGCAAACTAGTTAAAAGAAAGCCTTTGGGGGATGTAGTAAATTAAAAATGAAAACACACTCAGAGGAATATGGAATTTACGACCAGAAAAATCTCATTTAAAAAAGTGTACATTGCTCGGTTTATATAAATCAGATAGAGATTCTGTAAATACTTGGAGCATAATAAATAAATAAATGATTGCCGAACTCAAAGTTTGTGTCACCCTGTCCTGCCTGACTTCTTCAGTCTGCTATAATAGAAGGCTCCTAGCAGGTAAGGGAGAGGATTTTGTTTGTTACTGCCATGAAGTGATATGAAAAGTCAGAAAGAGGTTTACCTTCAGTTACTGAAAAACATAAGTTACTGACCCAAACACACTGAAAATTATTATCATCTTTCCAAATATCTCAAGGGCTTTGAATTCAGATATATTATTTTTTTAGTGTAGATTTACTCATGGCTTCTTGATGGCAAGTTTCAGCAGTGTTGCTTTCATTTATATTTGAGGAAGATATGATTCCAAAGTGAACTCAGCATTAAGAGGAAAATATACATGAATAAAAAGAACTCAGCAGGATTACAGCAAATATGTGTCCTTGTCTTTCAATAACATTAGAAAGATTATTTTAGCAGTCTTCCTTAAATAACACAATTATAAATTCTGGATATTATCTTTGACTTCCAGTAGTAAAATTTCCATTTGAAAAGAAACAATATTATAAGCAAAAGAACATAAGCAACTAAGGGAGAAAAATGCAGTTTTCCCTGTAATGTATTCTTGTAGAAAATCTGAAAATTCTGCTCATGCACTTACAAGCTGCCTTTAAATTAAGACTAGCAGCTTCCTCACACTTCCACAGCACTCTTGAAAACCCTGAACTGCAGTTCTAGTCAGGACTTCAATGCAGACAACACAACAGAGTGGTCAGCTGGAGGACAGTCAGAACTTCAAAGGCATGGTGGATTAAAGGAGCATAAGTGCTACAGGGAGAGAGAGACAGCAGAGCAGCAGTAGCTCACCAGTTACGCACAATTTTAATGTTTGGATGTCTCTCTCATGCATTGTAGCCATGGCTCTGAAGTGTGCTTCCTACAATTTTCCCCTCCTCTCTTGCTCATGTCTTGTGCCTTCAAGTGCACAGTGTGCCTCCCATTCTCTGCTTGCTCGGCTGAACTGAAGAAGCAACAAAAGAAAACCCTGTTGAGACTAAGGCAAATTGAAAGGATGGCAGTAGTCACTTGAATCTTCTCACACTTCCTCAGCTGCAGGAAGGATAAAAAAAAAAAAAAAAAAAAAAAAAAAAGGAATGATCTGCGAAGCTCATTCAGATGGCAGCCAGCAAGGAGTAGACTCTAAATTTGACACCCTCTTGTATGCATTAAAACCTCTGAAGGAAAAGATTAAAGGAAGCATGGAACTGGAAGCGGGACTTTGCAAGAGAAGAAATGGGCAGTATATTGCAAGGGAGCAGTTGCAAGAGAAGGAAGGTGAGTTTTCCACAGTTAATGCCTCCAAACTTTTCACCCAAAATTTCCTGTTCCTATGCACCACTTTATGATTCCCAGCTGGCCAAAAAACATCAACATGATTTTGCTAAATCACTTTCATTATATTTCAGAGCAAATGTTTTCCTTCTTCTCAATGTAATTTTTTTTTCAGCTAATTCTTAGCTACAACCAGCAGGAAAAGTGTAAATTTAAGACCGCTATTGAAATATTGACAGAGTTCTGCTGCTCCTAAATTCACAAAAAAAAATCAATTTAACAGGATGATTCAGAACATTTGTAACAAATCAACATATCAAATTAGTATTTAAAAAAAGAAAACTTTTTTTTTTTTTTATTAGGCAAATTGCAGACAGTTCTAAGTGGAGAAGTTTAAAATAGATTTTCTTTAAGGTTACTTGCAGTCCAAGACACTATATGAGCCTACGAAAATACTATTCTTGGTAAGATCCACAGGCAAAATTGTGCCTTGTTTCTCACAGTTTCTGCTTGGAGTGTCTAAGGCTTCTGGTTGTTCCTTTCCCTGAGACGCATTTGGTCCACACATGCAGGGCACTGATAAATGCAGAGCATTTTTCTGGTTAAGGAAAAATTTTTTGACAGCTGCTGACTTCAGGGCAATGGTGATGTCTGATTTATGACGTCTATCATCTTGTTTTATTTGGACAATTCTCATCGCTGAGGGATTATTTTTTCCCTTATTCTTCTTTTACTGTACCTCCGTGTTTGACTTTACAGTCACATGGTGCAGTCTTGGATGATCTTCTGGCTGACCATCAAAATTTAGCCATTTCCCACCAAAGTGACAAAACAAAACCCTAACAAAAGCCCAAGCAGTACCTTCTGAAAGCTTTTATTTCCAGGATACAAACTACTGGAACAGGAAATTATTTACATCTACAAATCTTTCAGGGACAAGTCCTGCAATGCTTGATGCTACAGAATTTATGCTTGTGGGATGTTCCAAACTCTTTGGGCATGGGTCTAAGTTTGCATGGAAAAAAACGAATTTACAACTGTATATTTTGGTTTATTCAGAAGAAATCAATTGTTTCTCTCTCTCTTATGCTATCCATTAAATAAATACTTGAAATAATTTCATAGCTCAGGCACCTGCTAGTGGTGAGATGAGCAAAGAGTTGGGCTTGGCTAAGGAGCCACATTAGATTATCAGAATGGTGCTTTCATAACTGGGAATATAGAGAGTTCTTTAATTTTAATTAATCCTGAGTGTAAAAAGTGTTACTGAAGATAATCCTCTTCCAGTACCCTGAGTTAAGATGAAAGGTCATTGCCAGAGAATTCTACATCGACTTTTTTTGAATTCCATGGCAATAGAACATAATCTATATAACAACATAATACAAAAAAATTAACAAAAGCAAGTATCAGCCATAGGGAGTATTACATACCTAAGAGGAAAATGCTAGGCAGTTTTTCTCCAAGTAAATAAAGCTTTCTAAATCTTATAACTAATTTTCTGCTTTAATTTGTTATTCTTTGTTATGGGGATTCTGTGACCTTGCAACTTTATTCACTAAGTGGATTAACTAGAAGACTGTAATCAGAGTGAAGAGATATGTAATTCTTTAAAGAAGAAACAGTACAATCTGACCACTCTGGTGCAGTTTATGTATGTTAGAATATCTTAAAATATCTTCAAATACCTTAAAATATCTTAAAATGTATATGGGTTTGGTTGCAGAATAACAGATTTCAAGGAAGGAACAGTACCAATGAAAAGAAGGAAGACCATGAGCAAATTTTTGCCAGAAAAATCTCTCTGTTATGTTTATGTAAATGAAATAACAGCACAGTCAGTTACTCTGTGAATTTATCAGATTCTAAATTGGAAATTGGTTGGAAAATGTTTAAAATTTAGGGATAGTGTAACATCCAGCTAGTCTGTCCATACTATTTAACATTATAGGAAACTTTCAAGATTGGGAACTGTGGTTCCAAGTACCTCCTCAGAGCTGGTCATAAAAATGTTAACTTAGCAACTGTATTTGAACTATTTGTGAATTTATTAATTTAGTAAACCACTATTTGTGGTTTAACAATAAAATGATGAATTTGAGGTTTTCTGCACCTGCAAGGGTTGATTTCAGCAGGGGCACCTTTCCAGAAAACTAAAAGCCTGTGCTATCATATATACATTACTTTCTATGAACATTTGTCCTTCCTGCTGTAACTTGTGGTTCCACCTGATAGTTGACTGGGGAATACAGATTCTTTTTCAGCATTAAACTATGTTTGCTTTATCTACTAAAACCTTTTAAAGTTCTTGTTCTAGATTGCAACATGTTCTACTATAACCTTAAGTATAATATTCCTTCAGGCTATTTCACTCCTGAAGCAATCAGTTGAAGCTACAAAACAAAATCTGGTTTGTGATTTAAGTGGAGAATTAATGCATTTAGTTTGTTATGGAGGAAAATATTTTCTAGATTAATTTTATTTCCATTGTGATGTTGAGAACACAGTGCCACTCTATCCATCATCAGCTATTGGATCTAAGTGAATCTAATGAAAAAAAAAAGAAAGAAAAAAACCCAGCAATGAGATAGAAGAAGAAAACAACAAGAAAAAAATATTTGAGGTATAGCTACTTTTAAACAAGGCAGAAAATTCATCTAAGCCTTGTCATGGTAACAGAGGGTAATTTAAGACAGAAAACCCTTGTAAAGAATTGCTATCAATTTCAATATGACCCTGTGACCCTAATATTTTATATTTTCCAGATATACAGAAGAACACTGAGCTGTGAGGAGGCATCTCTGTGCAGCACTGATGAGAAAACTGCTGTGTCCATTTCCTCTGCCTGCACTTCAGAACAAGCAAAAGGCAACTGAAGAGCTCTCAGAGCTCTCTATTCAACGATGAGCTGAACTCTCAAAGTCATGTTTGTCCTCAAGTTAAAGGGACAACTCTTCTGTAAATCCCTATTTAGGAAGACCTTTAGGTCTGGCAAAGTGGAACATGAACCCACAAGCAGTCTAAAACTGGAATCAGAGCTCTAGTTTTAGACAATTCTAACTTGAATTCAATGAATTCAAAGATAAGAATTGCAAAATTCCATTGTATGGAATGATTCATCAGAAAATGTGGAACAATTCATCAGCAAAGTGGAACTCGAGTCAACAGTAATCTATGTCATCAAGATGTCATCTAAGAAAATCCAATCTAAAACTGGAATCAGAGTAGTAGGTTTAGACAATTCTAACTTGAACTCAATGAATTCTATGATAAGAGCTGCAAAATTCCATTGTACGGAATACTTCATCAGAAAATGTGGAGTTTAAGAGTTGGGGCATTTCATTCAGCCTGTTTGTTCCTTTAGTTCTTGTGCTTTAAAATAAAGCTATTTTAACATGTGTCAAAATTACTTTTAGGTATCCAGCAGTGCATCCCATAGAAAAACCACAGGCCCAAACAAAATGGTGGGATGTTCTGATACGGAAATCAGTAACAGCGTATTTGTGGAATACAAAAGTTCCCCATTGAGTTAAGTACTTATTTATAAGCACAGAATTGGGATTCACAAGGTGGGAAAATGAGCCAGGAAATTCTTAAGCCTGTTTATAAAACAGGACAAAAATGGCAAGACTTGAAAACTTCTTTTGTGGTGAAATCCTCAATCCCTAATCTAAGGATTTTCTAGGAATTTTTATTTTGCAAGTTTAAAACTTTGCTTGGTATGAAATTTGTTATAAGGAATAGGAAAATATATGAACAATTAGAAGTAGGTCCTAAATGTGAGCTACTACACTTTTGATGTCCTACTAGCAGAAATTGAAATTTATACTATCCTCTTTAAACCTATTTCATAACTGAATTTCTTAAACAGAAAATATTTTACCAGGATCTTTTGAGACTTTTTTTTGGCTCAGTGTTCTATACAACTGCTTTGGACATGGGGTTTGTCAAGAACAGGATGCCCTTTCAATGATAAAAATTTAATATATTAAGATTTAGCTTCCCAAATTGATATGAGTGTATTGATAAGACTTAAAAATTGCTGTAATTACAGAAAAATAGCAGAGCAGAGAAAGGGAAAATAAATGGCATATTACGTATTATTAAAAACTAAAAATATTAATCTTGAAAGTTATTGTTTAAATTTAGTAATGGCTTTCAGTGGCCAACTGTTTTAGGTAAAATCAGCTGCTACTCTTTTTGAAAGACAATTTTTATTTTGCATCCACAGTAAACTATTCCTTTGATTGGGTAAATATTATAAATAATTGTAAGGGACTTTGGGATTCCATGAAGTTTTAATATCGGAAACCAAAAATATTATGTGAATTGCTTCACGTCATGTCCTCAAATATAGTAAAATTCTGCAAACTAAATTTTCTCCACAAATAATGTAGGAGATAAAAATAAAATGGATATTTTCTCTTAGTCATATACAGCACTTTCTGTCAACTGCAACTAAAAACATTGAGCTTTTAAAAAATAAACAATTTATTTGCTTTCTGTAAGTACATGCTTTTTCTTCCTGTGCTATATAAATCACTTTTCCCCTACATATACTGGTATTTTTCAATAAATGTTCAGTTTTCAGATTGCATACCTCATATAATGCTAACAAAACTGTACTTTTAGAAAACATCACCACAAAATAACTTGAAATTCAGTCTGTGCATAAAATGAATTGTTTCCTGGAAACACTTTGTATTGTAGGTACCTATTTTGAATGTTATCAATTTATATGATATACATGCTGCAATGAAAAGGAAAGACTATTCAGCATGTGTTTCTTAGGTATCAGTTAAAGTTGATGCAGGCCTGTCAGAAAAGTTACAGAGAATTTCCTACATCAAGATAATTCCACTGGATTGATAAGAAACTTTTAGTGAGAAATCAGACCTATTAATTTTTAACCTCTAGTTGTAATTACCAATATTTTGCAAGTGCTAACACTAGTACCTTCTAAATCCCAATTTTTCTTTGGCTCAAGTCAGAATTCCAAAAATGGCAGCAAAAAATAAATCATTACAATTGCAAAAGTAAAGACCAGATATTATTGAAATATTCTGAAGATGCTTCTTGGCCCCAAATTTGTGAAATTTATTTTGAACTGTCAAAAAAAAAATGTATTTGCTTTCACCAGAGTTCACAGTTTTGTGAATCCCAGGGATATGAACAAATTTTCTTTGCTGAGCATGCAAATCTTAGATGACTGAATGTTACTTAACATGTTAAGTAATTTTTCACTCCAGCATACAAGCCTTTATTAACCAAAAGCCTGGGGGCTTCACACTCTCGCAAGATATGAAATAGAAAACCAAACATTATCAGTTATGGGATAAGTACATGCACAATATCCAGAGGCTAATGTCAGTTTTCAAACTGAAGGAAATTTATACTGAAGATTAAACAGTAACTTGTTAATTTTGGGTTTGTTTTGTTGTTTTTTATTTTTCCTCTAACATTCAAATACATAAAGCAGTTGTCAAATACACAAAGAAGTTGTCAAATCCTACTTCATAAACCCTGCTGATTAAACCCATCAGGCTTGTAATCTTAATTCCCTAATTACCTGCACTGGAACTGTCAGCAGCATAAGATGTGTAGCATCCCATACTACTCTATAGATATTGCTCCTACTCCAAGTTGGATGGTGGTTTGTCTCCAGTCCTGAAAAAGGCTCAGCAGGGATGCTGTGCTGCTGTTCCAGTGGCATTGTTGAGGCAGTGATGTATCACAGACATCTTCTCATGAAAAATCCTTTCCTTAGGATTTTTCCTCCTGAGAAGCTGAGATGCCTCAGGAACAAAATGCAAACATTGATTATCTGCTGCTGTGGAATGCAACAGGTGCATCTGGGATTGGCCCATGTTGGATGTTTGTAATTAATGGCCAATCACAGCCCAGCTGGCTCAGAGTCTGAGGCAGCTGCCTTTGTTATCATTGTTTTCTTTCTATTCTATTCTTAGCTAGCCTTCTGAGATGAAACCTTTCCTTCTATTCTTTTAGTATAGTTTTAATGTAATATATATATAATAAAATAATAAATCAAGCCTTCTGAAACATGGAGTCAGATCCTCATCTCTTCCCTCAGGCTGAGGCCCCTGTGAACATGGTCACAGTGATGGGAGCCATGTGCTGATGGAAAACAAACCCAGGGCAGAGTCTGCTCTGGGGGAAAACTATTCCGCTCAGGAGGGCTGGATCTCTTTGGTAAGGATGGGTAATTAACTCCCACTCACTGAACTACACACCCAGGATCAGCATCAGGTACGCAAAGGATTCACCACAATAGCAGAGAAATTAAAATAATAAAAACAAAAAAAAATTATAAAAAAAATAAAATCAATAATCCTTTGTACAGCTTCCTGAAGTCTGCTGGTTGAGCCCTGCTGGGAAAACACCCCTGGAATTTCCCTCCATGGGAAAACAAAAAAAAAGGCCTGGTGCAGGAAATCCAATTAAACCCCAGAAGCAGCAAATTTCTGACAGATTAAAGTATTATTTCACATATTTTGGAAAAAAAATAAAAGCATTTATAGCACTCTATCAGTGCTTTGCACCTTAAGGTTTTGGTTTTTGTTGTGTCAAAATTAGCACTCTAAAGTTCAATTATCTAACAGTATCTCTCTAGCCACACTTGAAACAGCAAGGTCTGCTCTGCTGTAGCTCAATTTATTTTAACTGGAGCATCCTTTATAATTGCCTGACTGTACATCAGTTTTTCTTTATGGAAGAAACCTGATTTTACCATATCAAATGAGATTAAACTTTTTTTTTTTAATCTGTCCTCCAAGTATGTGGATTTAGATCATGAGATGAAGGATCAATATTTTTGTTTTCCTGATGATTCAATTAAAACATAATGTATGAGATGTTCTATTAAGTAAGTGCCCCAAAGTCAAGCATACAGATCAGATCTTTGGAGGTTTGTTTTTTTTATTTTTACTGTGCTCACATTATAAACATAGTTTAATAAAGCTCATTTTAATTGATATATTTTCTCTGTAATTATTCCTTCCAGTCATAGGATAGGCAATTCACCCTCAGATAGTGTCACACACTGGTATTAAAATAAATTATTTTACCCACTACATAAATTAATTAATAACAACAAAAGATATAGCCTATCTAGAGTAAATGGCATTAGGTGTAATTATGGGTAAACAAAGCTTGTCCCCAAATTCTTTGAGCCTATGTACAGTTGGATTACAGCAACTCTATTGGGCAGTAACCTATTTGCCTAGTAATTGTGACTCATACAAGCACTATAACTACACTGATTAATTTTCCTTGCAGACTCTGTGGTAGGTTAATTAAATGATCCATTCTAAATAATGACAGTCTTTTACAAGTAGCCCTGCAGGAACTGAGCTGTTACTTCAAAAGGCATGAGCCAAAGAGAAAATAATGAAGGCTAACCATAGGAAAATCCTCTTGAAAATAGATATTAATGCAGAGAATACATCAAAACCTCAATTTTTAAAATGCCATACTATGAAGTATTTGACAGTGTTTTTACTAATATACTGTCTCATGCAGTAAAGTAATTATTGAAACATAAGGATCATATAAAATATTCCTGGTATTCCATAGTAAAGCATCAAAACCTTGTGGCATGGCAATATCTTAATACATAACTATTTTTTTTCCATTGGTGAATTCATATAAGAACTTGCTTTAAATAAGTTACCCAAACAAGATACCCAAACTCATCTCTATGTGCCTCCTTTGCAAGGTGACTGGAAAATATAATGCAAACACTCCTGCCTATGAGCTGCTCTACAGCTTCTCTCTCTAACCTTTGGCCCTTCAAGAGTCAGAGGCTCTTGATTTGCAAATAAGATTTGGCAAGTACTTTAATTCATCAAAATCATAGAGAAGTAACTCAGCTAAAAGTGATTTAGAATAATATGCAGAAGATGGGTCAATATTGCCAAGCATTCTGCTGCTGGAGATAAAAGATATAATGGTAGACAGTTTAGGTAATAGGAAACAGAGTAAAGAGAAAAAATTCTGATACCTTTTTAGAGACTATCTTTGTAAAAAAGTCAAGACAAGGATCAGGTTTTAGAAAATTCTTCTTTAGTGGCAAATAAGTCTGAAATTAAAAAAGAAAGGAAAGGGGAAACTCTTTAGACAATGGTGAGTCCAAGTAAATGAATTAGCAGTCAATAATGGAACCATGCCCTCTTCAGGACATGCATGAGAGCTACCAAATGGCTTTCTTTCTGTGATTTCTATTGTCTTATGATGTTGTTAATAAGGATAACTGAACATACAAAAGAGCTTTTCATACTAATTAAAATACTTCAGGAGGTTGTTGGGAGTTAGGTTGTTAGTCTTACACCTTTTGGTCATTATGAAACATGCTTTTCAGATGAAAACAGACTTGTTGAGTGTGAGAAGACAGGATCAACCTTGCTGAGGGTTGCTGAAGCCTCCTACATTCAAGATCCTGCGTTGCACTTGGTTTTCCTGAAATGTGGAGTGACTGGCATTATTATGAGGTAGACCAGATGTGGAGGCAAGGGCATGCACCTCATGACACCCAACCTTCATCCATCCATAGCTTTATTCTCATGATTTATGTGGGTGAAGTACATTTCACCTTTATTCAGTAAAATTTGGATTCCACCTGAATGAAAGCACCTGCCCAAATTTGCACACATCTGGCTTACCATGGAAAGCATCCATCAGAGTTTGGGGCCTTCCCCTTGCAGCTGAGGAGCCCTCCTGCCCAATGAGCGATCTCTGAATACACTGAATTGTTATCTAAAAGATAGACCATTAAAAGTCATGGCTCCTTACAAAAACTCTTGTCAGTGGTTTTAGCGTTTTTTTAAACTAGGAAGTTTAAAAACATCATCCTCTGAAAAATCTCATTTATACAAAAGTCTAATTAAGAAGCCTAATTCTATGTATGCTTTGAAAATTTTTGAATATAGGAGTTGATAATGGAGATAACACTGTGAAAAATGAAGATGAATCTTATAAAATTTGAAAAGTTGTTTCTCCAGTAGTTGAAATATCAATGCCTCTGTGAGTGCACCTAATATAATTTCACGAGACCTAAACAGCTTTATTCAAACAAATTTTATCTAGAACTGCTATTACAAGATATTTATTTAGCTTCAACAAAGGGAGATAATTCAGAGTATACGAAGTAGCAGAACTTGACATACCTAACTGTGTAGGAGGAAATGGATTTGTATTTTAAGCATTTGATTATTTTGGATTGCTGAGGTTTTTCTCCATCAGGCTACAACAGTTGTGTCTATCTCAATTTTCTATCTGAAATCGCTATTTGATCCTCAGCTGATTTCATGTTTTTCTTCTCTTTCAGATTACTATTTACTCAGTGAAATGTCAGAAAATACTAGTTTTAAACTAGCTCTCCTCTCATTGCTTTTTCTCTCCTAATTTTATTTCTACAGAACAAATCTGGACTTACACATTTCCTACTGTTATTTGAAAGATGATATGAGAGTGATTAACTCCTGCTTTAGGAGTATTAAGAACCATGATATCATCTAATTTCCACCTGAGACCAACCATCATGTCATCTCATTTCCACCTGTGACAGTCTTTTTCCTCTTTTTCAGAGAGAAAATATACAGAGAGAGAAATGAAATTATTAAAGAAATAGATAATTAAAGTGGCATTTGCTGTTATGGCAATTGGCATTTTAGGGCTATGTAAAAAATAAATAACAGGAAACAAAGTACAGTTATTACATGAATCAAATACTTTGGGAAATATATAGATATTGAATTTTCTCTACCCAATCACATTATTATGTTAAATGAGAAGGTGTAAGAATCACGAAAAAGGTACTAGAATGCCTAATACAACATTACTTGTGACATGGACTTCCACAAAGGTCATATTGTATCTTCTGGGAAAAAAGGGTGAATAAATATCAGAATGAATTTTTTTCTTGTTTTCCCTAGCTAAAAAAGCAATACAGACCTTTAAACCTTAGTGAAAACAGTGTTTTGACTTTTATGATGCAATTTCTTTTGTCTTATGTTAGACAAAATGTATATTTTTTAGTCTCAGCCTGAATCCAGTGTTAGCTGAGTACACTATTCTGAGGGAATTTCATCTGAGACATAGGCATCTTCACACATCTAAAACTGAATTAAGTTATTACTGTTAGTCAAAGAAAATTTCTTTTACAAAGAAAGTTTGCTGAGAAACATGTCCCTTGATATATATTAGTGTCATTCAAATACAGACACAAAAATGTCAACCGGCTTCTCACTTTCACCAGTTTTCTATCAGTTTTCTTATTTGGACTAACTGCTACTAATTCAATAAACTGGAGATAAGAACAAAAGAAAGCATAATAGCATTAAAATTTCCCAATTTGTGATTAGGGTCCAGTTTGATTCCCTGAGTGCTGCATGAAACTGAGCACAAATTTGGAGAGGTGTGCTCTGTAACTAAAGGCATTTCAGTGGAATAAATCTGCTGTGAGTAAACAGGATGATGGTCTGACATACTTTCTGCACCATTCAGCATAGGTACAGACTGGCAATGCAACCAGAATTACAAGCACTAAAGCAAAGCCAGAAGGGAACATTTCTGACAGGTCAAAACCAAAATGTGCCATTGCAGATTTTATCTGCAAAATCGTTTCATCTTTCCTTTTTCATATGTATAGAAAATAAATCATCACCAATTTTTTTCTAACTGGGGCAATGTTGGTGCATCATCATTTTCAAATAGCACTTGCCATCACAAATGGCTAAATGAGGAGTGTGGGAAGACCTCATCCTTTCTAAAAAAGATTGGCCAAAGTCAGAGCAGAAAAACCAGCACCACACTCATGCCAAAACTGAGAGAAACTTTTTAATCTGAAAAAATCTGAAAAACGTGTGCATGTTTTACCACCATGGAAATTAGAGAGGTAGAGAAAAACTAATCCTGTTGAGACACATGAGGTGGATTGTTGAGATGAATGTTTCTTCCCCCTCCTCACAGCCTCTAAGGCTCTTCTGCTTGCGCTGGAAAAAAAAAAAAAAAAAAAAAAAAAAAAAAAGCCAACACCAAAAGCACTTTAGGTTAAAGATATAGACAAAAACCACAAATCAAAAAATTTACATGTATTTCCAGCTTTTCCCTTGACACAGTTTAAAAAACTTTAGGTGGTCTTGTTTACCTATCCTCAAATATAAGTATATAAAATGAATAATTACTACGAAGTCAGAAGATAGCCCTCTGAAGAGCAGAGCTTTATCTTGAATTCTCTGTTTTAAATTTTAGCATTTTTTATCAAAAAAAAAAAAAAACAGTCTTCATTTTCATTTTCATTCCATTTGTTTCTCTGTTATTGGAAAGATTTACATTTACCTTTCCCATGCTGAAGGTCACAAAATGATGGATTAAGCATTAAAATAACCGGAAAGCATAGCTGAATAACAGAAAACATATTGAAATAATGGATCTTTCTTTGTGTTGATTTTGAAGATGAACATTTTATATTCATGATGAGTATCCCTTAAAAAGTAAATTCAAAGTCACATCATTACACACAAAGGGGAACATTTAAATGAAATTTGTGGTAACTTGGCTGATGTACTAGATACTTATAATTCCAGGCAAAATCAATTCTTAAATATAAATTTAATGTGGTTACTAATCTTATTGTCATCACTGCAGTGGTTTTAATCCAGAGCACACACAGACTGTGAACAAAGGGCGTAGGAGGAAATGCAGTGGATACAGTGCAAAACAGCTGATTCCAGTCACACAGGGATGCCACCTGAGGTTGTGTGTCATGTGTGGCTGCAACTCCATACCCAAAGTCAAGCAGAGGGGCAGAGGTTTATATTTGGCCTTGCCCACCACAGGAGAAACTGCTGATCTGCCAAATGGCCCAATTCCATTTTGAAATTTCACTTTCTGTCCTGTGTTGGAACTGCTTCCAGAGACAGAGCCCTCTTCAGGATCTTTGCTTTCTTTATGTCACTTAAAATTTTTAGACTGCTCACTCTGAATGTAATAAAAAAACAAATCTAAAAAAAATGAAAAAGAAATATCATCAAACATACACATTTCATGTGTATTTCCAAGTCAAGTTGTAAACAAGCCTTATTCTCTTGGTCAAATTCAGCTTGAGCAAGATCAATCAGTAAGGTAGAAGAAATTAATCATGTTTAGAGCGAAGGCAATAGGAAATTGCCCAATTTCATTTTGGTTCATTATCAAAAAGGCTCTGATTTTTTCAGAAGATTGGCAATCAGTAAACCATCAGATTTTCCTAAACCATCAGATTTTCAGTATGTGAAGTTAGACACATCTCTGCGTAACATGAATTTCAAATCTTACTTGCCCTTTCCTATGCACACACTATTTTAACTGCACCTTTCCTGCTCTCCTGGGTGAAATCAGCTTATCCTTGTGATGCATGTAAGAATGAGGACACAAAAGCGTGATGCAAAAAGGGACTTGAGCATGACAGATACATCTGAATCTCACAAATACCATTATCATCAGCAAGAAATCAGTGCCCAGTGAGTCATGGTGATCACCTGCTGCTTTTGGTACGTTCACCTCAAACATCTGCCTCGCCAAAACACTGTTGGAGAATGGGAGACAAGGGAAGGGAGCAGGAAAGGGGGTCACAAGGATAACAGTTAGCAAAGCATTCTTCATTATTCCTAAAAAAACTCAGAGATGGAGGGGTAGGACAGCACAGGAATGAACTCAAGGTGGGATTTGACCCTTAGGTAGCCAGCAGTGCTGGTGCAGCTCTGTGCATACAGGGAAGCAAATAAGAGGCAGTTGCGGCAGCAAAGGTGGAAGAGGAAAATTCTCGAATCTCCATGAATAGGGGCTGAAGGCTTTGTGTTTGAGAAATATCTTATAGACAAGTTATTTAATGCATGGAAAAACATGATTCTGAATTGCTTTACAGACAAAGAATGTGTGAGGAGACATTCAGGTGTGAGCAGTCCCTCCACCACAGATCTTTAATTGTGTCACCCTGGTGTATCAGGTTACCAAAATTATACTGCATGCCTGTGCGACTCAGTATGCCTTCAGTGCTGTTTTAAAATCCCCACACACACCTATCCATGATACATTCTCCCAATAAGCAAATAACCCTTAAAAGCACCGTGTTTTCCTGGCTTTTCCTTCTAGTGATTTTTTCTTTCTTAGTGATAATGCCATTGCACAGCTGGAGCCCATTAAATTTAACAGCAACACAGCCACTTGCAGACACCTTAGAAGTCCTCCTGCAATAAACAAACAGCAAACAAAAAAATTTAAAAGACATAAAAGCACTTCCACATAATGAGATTATAATGGGAAAAGATGAATAAACTCACTTATTTTTGTTCTTCTGGAATTAGCCAAGCACTGTTCATTCACAAATATTTGAATGTGATGTGATCCATCCACTGAAAATCT
This sequence comes from Melospiza georgiana, assembly GCF_028018845.1. Taxonomy (NCBI): domain Eukaryota; kingdom Metazoa; phylum Chordata; class Aves; order Passeriformes; family Passerellidae; genus Melospiza; species Melospiza georgiana. The sequence continues at coordinate 38,936,139 of NC_080434.1, read as the reverse complement.
GTTTAAATTCCCTCTAATATCTGATGCTTGAGAGATACAAGGCATCCTATGAATGCTTTGTTCCAATCATTTGAATTAAAATAGTGTAGGCAACTTTTTAGCACCTAGCAATTCTAAGTAAGTATTGGGACTATTGAGCTATCATATATCCAAATTCATCATTTGCTCTTTAGGACTGAATGACAAGTCCCAAGAGAAAAAAAGAACTTTTATTAATTTAATGTTCACAAAAATCTACATGGTATTTCGCATAAGTATTTCTAAAAATCTGCTAATGGTAGTATTATAGGTAAAGTAGCACTTTTATAATTTCTTTTGATAAGAAAGATTTCAGACAAGGAAAGCTTTATAAACAATTGATCATTTGTAGCATTACTATTAGCTTGTAAATTCTTCACAGTTTACTCCAGTGGAATCCTGATCTAGAAGAAGTTTGGAGGTAGAACATCTTTTGGAAAGAGAGACATGTCAAAAAGTTCCATAATTCTATAAATTGTTGTTTTTTCAAATCACAGAAAGAAATAAGAAAATTGTTTGATGCAGGCTTTTTAAACACAGACTATTCAAAAGCAGATAGACAGGAGACAGCTAAAGAAAACAAATTTCTCTCAATCATTTCTTTTAAAAGTAGGATTGTTTTCTGCTCTAGCAACTTTTCAGAGGCATGCTGAAAGAAGAAATCTCTACATAACTTTCCAAAATGTCTCTTTGAACTTCACCCCTTCCACCCATCTTCGGTCTGGTTTGGCTGGAGGCAGCTCAATTCAACAGCATGTAATTATGATACAATTATTTGCCATTCTCCCTTCCAGTTTTTCTCAGTCTCCAGTGAAATCTGCAATATCTTCCTGCAAGAACACCTTCACCTGCTTTCAGGCAAGCATTGGCCTGAGACTCTTGCTGTCAGCCCTTGTATACCCCAAAATAGAAACACAAAACATCTGCAAAGTTGTGAAGGCAAATCCAACATCTCTGCTGTTCATCCCACTCAGTTTCTTCTCTTTTCCACTCTCTGCTGGTCATAGGTTATCTAGCAACTGCTCAAAATTAGGGAGTTTCAAATCTGAAAATTGTTGAAAGAGTTGATCTGGCTCTATGAACACCACTTATTATTATGAATGCTTAATGGAGGATGGTCATAATTTTGAAAATGCAACTGACTCTCAATACACAAAAAAACCCCACCTCTCTACATTGCAAAGATAGAGCTGACTCTGACCAGCTATACAGATAAATAGTGGATAAACAATTTATTTAATTTTCCACTGTGCTCTTCCTGTTGGAGTCAACAGGTTTATAGCATTCCTGGTGTTATTTACCAAAGACACAAAAGATCCATCAGAACGCCCTCAACACAGACTCTCCTACACAGCCTTGATTCTCAGAGTCAATGTAGGTGAAAGGAGAAAAGGCCAAAGATCAGGAGACAGATGCAGAGCTGAACCAGGAATTCTCTTCAGTGTGACTGTGGCTAGGCTTAAACCCTTCTCCTTCTACCATTGTACTTCTACTAAAGATGCACAAATTTCACTTACATGAACATGTTCTTAATGTCTAAAGTACAGAGTACTTCTGAAAAAATGTCAGAGAGCATGAAGGCTCAATTTAATGGTCTTATGCTATTAGATACAGTAATCACTAAAGGAAAAGGGGAAAGGAGATTAGAGTGTTTTGTTCATTAATCATATCAAATTTGCTTTGATTTTTTTTCCCTTTTGCATTTAATATAGACATAGAATCTCAACTGAGATTTTAAAACTGCTTTTACATCAAAGTGTCGCTAACAACTCTGGAAAAGCAGTCCTGATGCAGATAGAAGCAAAAAAATTATGTTTCAAGTGCAGTTCCTGGATGCATCACATTTTTTATAGATTGTAGCAAAATCATCATGCAAATAATATTTTCAATTCTATCATTTTCAATAAGGCTATGATTTTCCCATTTCTGTTATTTGGATTATTGAATCTGCCATTATTATAGTAATTTGGCCTTTGCATAAGATTCCATGTTACTGACAAAAATGCTTTTGCTATCTCTGTGGGAACCAGTGATGTTGATTTCATATGCTAGGTAAATCATGGGTTTTACCAGCTGATCCTCATGAAAAAAGGAAAAACTGTAAAATTTTTAACAGTAAGATTAAAAAATAATCAAATCTCCTTTAAAAAAAGAGAACGTCAATAAAAGAGAAAAAGAGGTGAAATTAAAATTATTAAATATTTTTTTCAAATTATGGGCAGCAGTAAATTGGGAAATGGGGAGAGCATTATAAAGGAGTAGGAGAAGAAATTTTTCAGAATTTAATATACAGAATTTTTCTCCTTCAGTTATTTATTATAAATACACCACTACTACTCCTGATTTCCTTGTCCAACCAAGGAGCAGTTTGTTATCTGGAGAAACACGTTCTTCAAGGAAAAAAATCACAAAATCCTCCATTACTAGAAAAAACAAAAAAAAAATATTATTACTAATAATGATGTAAGTTTGTAGCAGAAACCCATAACTAGTTCTCCAGCTGATTAAACAACTCATTGATTAGATGTTTCTGCTGCATGTTGCTTCATTTAAAATCCTGAAGGGTAATCCATTCTTGTGCTTCTTTCAAAGCTGAAATCATTTATCCCTCCAGATATTGCATATAGAAGTTCTGCTTGGATATTTTAAAGTTCATCTGAACAGCAATTAAATTCTGAGGAAAATCATACTTTATTTCAAGGTCCAAAAATCTGTAAACATTTCTAGACCTGAAAGAGAGTCTCTAAGAGAGTAAGAAATAAAATAAAATTCAGTCAGTTAAATTAAAATGTGAACTATAAATTCAAGCATCAGTTTAGAAAACACTGTGAGGTATGGACACAATGCCAATCCTAACCCCTAACCATAAGAGCTAATATGCAACCTTAACTTTTATTAAGTGTTTTTTTAGAGGAATTGTGCAATTTTTGTCACTACCTTCTTAGAAACAAACACACTGGCTCTGATAAATCAAGTTTGCATTCACAGAGCTCTGTTTTGGCAGTGACAGTAAAGAAATCCAACTCTTCTCTCTCTCCAGATTTTTCCCACCAACACTTCAGAGTTCCTCTGTTCAGTAATGAAAGGATATTAGGATTTTTCTTACCTTAGCTCTGTTTAGAGCAGGGACAGCAAAACTCCAGCTTTAAAGAACTGCTGTCCAGTGACTTCTAGTGACAAAATTAAAACCAAATTTTTAAAATCCTGATAATTGATTGCTTATGCTTATAATCAAATGTCGCAATGTGACATGAAATGAACGACACTCACACCCTGAGATGTCCAAGGCAAAAAAAGGCATGTTTATTCCCAGACCTCAACATTTATAGAATTCCAAAAGTGACCATGGATTGGAGGATGAAATTGTCACCTCTCTAACCACACTGGTCAAACCAACAGTCTATCAATTCTCTCTCCTCCAGAAAGGAATGCAAAACAATTATTATTTACATGAAAAATGCGTGCGAAACTCGATTAAAAATGTAAACATCAGAAGTCTTAGAAGAACATTAGAAGAACAGGGAGACAACCAAAGAATTACCTAATTTCAATTTTACTGACTGCTGATCGTGCTTCTCCTTTCAGTGCATGATTTTATTTGAAATTAATGACAAACATACTGATTATTCCAAAACAACTTTTTGCCAAGTGCAAGATGCTAATTCAGAAAGGATTTAACAAATGCAAGTAGAGAAACCATAAATGTTGCAGTAATAATAATGTTAAAAAATAATTTAAAAGATAAATTACCATTTCTATTACTGTGGTTTTTTGGGGTTTTTTTTCTGCTGTTTAAAAGTAAAATCAAGTGGTAAACTGCAAGGGATATGCTAAACATTCACTTTGCAAGTGTAGCTACAGGTGATTTGGGACTGGGACTGATGCTTCTGTGTCTCACCCTCCACTGTCACCCAGACAGTGATGAAAGACAGCAGGGCCAGGGAAGGCATGGGAGCAGGGAGAAACTAAGCATGAAAAGGTGTCACGCTAAATGTGACATTCAGAGAGGCCAAGTTTATACAACCTGATGGGGTGAAACTTGATATCCCAGTCACCCATATCAGACACTGTGAGGAGCCTCCATGGCCACAGATTTCCTGTGTGTAACAAAAAGGGAGGTAAAAAGTGAAATTGTGCTTTTCACCAGCTTTCAGCACGATGCTTGTTTTCAGCTGGGACATGCTGGGTGCTGGGCAATGTAGCACCAAACACCAGTGGGACTGGGATCCATCCCATATCAGCTAGAGGCCACATAAGGAGTTTTTCAGTGCCACCTTGCCATGTGACAGGATGTTTTATCCTGTTTCATGAGTTCTCAAGGCAGCAATAAAATTTTGCAAAAAGGCCCTCCTTCAATATGAGATGCACTGTGGTAAAGATGCTGACCTATAGTCCCAGAAGAATAGAACAGAACATTTAGGATGATCTGCTCTAAAATCTTTTTAGCAAAAGCATGGAAATGCAAGCATTATTTTGGCAAAGTATTCTTGTGCTTCCTAATTATGACATATTTTTTTTTCACTTAGATCTTGCATGGGAAGCATATAAAGTTGCCATGATAGGCTCCAATTTATCATGATTGTTAAAAATGAGATATTCAGATTGTGTTAGGTCATTAATCATGGTCAGCAGTATAACAAATAAATAGAGTGTAATGCATCTTGAGAATCTATGAAGAATAATTAATTTGAATTGCCAGAAAAGTAGTGCAGATGAACAATGAAATAGAAAAGCAAAACATAAACAGATAAATACCATAAACCCCATGCTGAAATATTGATTGATGACAGTGTTCCCTTGACTTTGCCCAGAACATTTACAGATACATTGCTGAAAACTCTCCTAATAGAAGATGTCAGGTAGAAGTAAAGGGAAGTGAGCACCAGCCAAGTTGCAGGTGTCAGTAAGTGGTGCTTTGCAGCAGCAGCTATAGCCCCATGAAAAAGTAGATGAAAAAATGGCCGGAATTTACAATGAGAGAGAAAAAAAAGTTATCACCCCTCCAAGAATTGGGGCCAGATGTCCAGATCTAGCACAGTGCTTTTATTTCAGGAGAGAGTGTTGTAAAAACTGTTAATCAGGTGGTTTTATGCAGTTTAGGTTGTTCTATTGACTGTTTTATGGACTGATGTTATTAGTATGAACTTGCTACACTGTAAATAAAGTCAGCCTGATAAAGATCAATACCAAAGGAATAGCTGTCAATACGGGGGTAAATTATTAAAGGAAGTAGGAGGGTAGTGTGGGTTTCATTTTCTATATAGCATGTTACAAATATAGGCTTTACAGGGAAAAAAATAGAGGTAAACATTGTATTCAGGAATCAATATAATTCCACATATAGCCAGAACTCATTCTTTGAAAAGTGTGGAGTTCATGGAGAGAAATATCCTGAAAGAACACATAAAACATATGGGGAAAGATCACCATAAATGCACAAACAACAGACAGAGGGAAAATATTCTAAATCAGTTTTGTACAGCACAACTGTACCAACAAATATTTAAAGGAATACAAATTAAGTAGTGACTTAAACTTGAGTACCTGCAAACACAAACTGGGGCAAGATTCAGGCACCCCAAATTCCTACTGGATATGAGAGCAAGAGAAACCACTCAGCACTCAGGTAATGCTTTTTTGCCCTCATTCCTCTTTAAAAAAATGCTTTGGACTGAACTGATTAAGCTCGTTGATTGTGAGAATCTTTTGGACCAGAAGAAAGTTCCACCTCATAGCCCAGATCAGAGGGAGTAAGTATACAAAATTTGTGCTCAGAAAAGGTAGAGCTAGAAGGGATGTGTGATGGAATTGAGCACCCAGCCCAGGCAATGGGACAATGTCTTTCTAAGGTCCCAGAGCCTGGGCAGGAATCTCACAAGGGTCCTTTCCACTAAGACTGTGATGGGCAACAAGATTTTCAACACTTCAGTGCCATTTCAGTCCAGTTCTTTTAGTCCTCCTCTATCCTTTAACAGCACACAGAAGTGCTGATACTAAAACCCTGGAAACATACATTTGAAATGTCAGAACCTTTGACCACAAGCAGTAAAAAATAAATAGGAACCAAGTCTGTTTTAAAACAGAAAGCAAAATAGTGTGCTTGACTGCACCATGCATTCAAAATATCAGAGAGGGCAAATAGTAAATAGACATGTGTGACGATGCTCACAGGGGTCTTAGGATGAGGGAAGAGACGAGGATCTGACTCCATGTTTCACAAGGCTTGATTTACTATTTTATGATATATATTACATTAAAACTACACTAAAAGAATAGAAGAAAAAGTTCTCATCAGAAGGCTGGCTAAGAATAGAAAAGAATGAATCAACAAAGGTTGGTGGCTTGAACAGAGAGAGAGCCAGCTCTGCCGTGATTGGCCATTAATTCCAAACATTCACACGAGACCAATCACAGATCCACCTCTTGCATTCCACGGCAGCAGATAGTCAATGTTTGCATTTTGTTCCTGAGGCCTCCCAGCTTCTCAGGAGGGAAAAATCCTAAGGAAGGATTTTTTTAATGAAAAGATGTCTGTGACAGACGTGTTTTTAGACATTCTCATTCCATAAGATCAAAGAACTTCACAAATTAGGAGGTTCAGCAATATTACAGCTTTAGGATTGAGATAGGATTTTTTTTACAAATGGGAGGGTCAAAAGTGACAATCTTTTACAGCAGAGTAAATCCAAGCATTGCTTTGGATATGTGGACAATGTTATAAAGGAAAGAGCAGGCCCCTGCCCAGGTCTGAGTGACTTACCCTATGCAGCCCTTACAAAGATTAAAGTCAGTTCCAGGGAGTTGATAGAAGTTAATATAAGTGCTGAATGAAATAGCAAGTCCACAGAGTGTAAAGCATTAAAGGTATAGCAGTGTCTTTAGAGAAATCCTTTGGTGAAAGTTTAAGGAAGCATGCCCAACTCTGGTATCTTCTGCTTGGACTGCAGAAAAACAGAGGATTTTAGGACTAGTTTGTATGATTTCTGATCCTGGCTTTGTTTTTTTTTTTCCTTTTAACCTTGTGCTAATACTTTCCAAAGATATTCAAAGCAGATGATTTTACAGATGCTCCTGACAGAGCACAGTCCAACAAATAATATGGTTTACTGAAGCCACAAGCAGATACAGACATCTGTCAGACACAGGACACTTCCTGCAATATTTCACCAATACCAAACATGAAATATTGATTTTCAGAAATATTCACCTATTCCCCTTCATATTTTGAAAGAGTCAGGATGCTAGCAGCTGTTAGATATTACTTTAAATATAAGCTGTGTCCTTGAACTGACAGATTCATTTGATAAGAACCCTTATTTCACTACCATATTTTTGCTGGTAATGCTATGAGAATGAAATGTTGGTGAATGAACAACAAAAACTTCCAGCTGAACTAAACTATTGTTTATAAGACATTCTGAGATATTGATCTGTCTGCTTTATATATAATTAATGCAGTTTAGTGCTGAACAAAAGGTACAGTTGTAAGAAAGTGTGCTGTAGGGCAAAACTTGTAGAATAATTAAAAACTTAAAATTACTTCCTTTGACTTAACACCTTCACTTTATCTTTAAAACAATTTTACATGATTCAATAGTATAAAAGCAAGAGATTTATAGATAAAATAGGGAACAGTGGTTATTTTGCATTAGAATTAGAAGTGTAATAATTTCTCTTTATAACCTGATCGATACTCTGCCTCTCCTTTTGACTTTCATATACAGCAGATGATTTTTAAAAAGTAGACATAAAAGTAACAATGTAAAGACTGGTCCATTTAAATGTTCAAACACATCTGTGCTTAGAAAATGAGGACTTGGTTCTTACTCTCATGAAATACGAGATTTTTCTATAAGTATTTCATAATCTGTTAAATGTCTCCCTTTTTATCCTACCAGACATTCAAATTCTTGTGTTGGATTTAAATGTATTTGTAATGTCATAATTGTGGACAGGAGGGATGGAGTGGTCAAAAAGATTGATGGGAGATTACCTTAGTAAGATTTACAGATTGTTTTATTTCAGGAAAAAATAAGCCAAAGATCTGATAGAAATACATCTAATTTGCGCTTCAACCCTGCACTTGACATTAACTTGGTTTTACCAATTCCTTAATCCTTCTGGTTTTCCAGTCAAAATACCTTTTAATTAAAAAAACTTTAAATTTGCCCCTTTGGCCATCTCTTAAATCAGCAACCCTCTTAGACTTCCCTTTAGCAGCCTAATCCCCTTAGTTCCTTAGAGAAAAATGCTGTCTGGGAGAGCTTGTGGCACGGTGCCCAGCAGAGCCAAGCTGCCTGCACGGACTCTGTGCCAAGTGGGCAGGAGCCTCCTGATCCTCCCTCAGCCAGCACCAGCTCAGGGAATCTGCAGAGGGTCCATAATTCAGGAGCAGCACAAAGGGGCAGCAAGGGTCAGAACCCAGGACATTCCTCTGAGTGCCCTGGATGGCTCAAGACCCTGACAGGGGGCTCAGAGACCTTGGCACGGAGTCAAAGACACCTGTGCCTTTGATTTTAACCCATGGAAACAATTACCAACTTTGTATGAGGAGTTACAAGCCACAAGGGTTTGAGTAGAATGACAGTTAATTTGTCACAGGGTGAAAAAGTAGAATTTTTGGGTTTTAGAATGGGGATTCCAGAGGCCAGATGGAGGAATCTGGGTGTTTCCTGTCTCCTTGTCCTCCTCTTCTTCTTCTTCTTCTTCTTCTTCTTCTTCTTCTTCTTCTTCTTCTTCTTCTTCTTCTTCTTCTTCTTCTTCTTCCTCCTCTTCCTCTTCCTCTTCCTCTTCCTCTTCCTCTTCCTCTTCCTCTTCCTCTTCCTCTTCCTCTTCTTCTTCCTCTTCTTCCTCTTCTTCCTCTTCCTCCTCCTCTCCTTCTTCAGCTTCTTCCCCTTCCCCTTCCTCTTCTCCTTCCCCTTCCCCTTCCCCTTCTCCTTCTCCTTCTCCTTCTCCTTCTCCTTCTCCTTCTCCTTCTCCTTCTCCTTCTCCTTCTCCTTCTCCTTCTCCTTCTCCTTCTCCTTCTCCTTCTCCTTCCCCTTCCCCTTCCCCTTCCCCTTCTCCTTCTCCTTCTCCTTCTCCTTCTCCTCTTCCTCCTCCTCCTCCTCCTCCTCCTCCTCCTCCTCCTCCTCCTCCTCCTCCTCCTCCTCCTCCTCCTCCTCCTCCTCCTCCATCTCCATCTTCTGCTGGGATGGAGGCACTTTTGCATTGGTTTAGAGTAGAGACAAACTGTCTAACATAGGTGATAGGTATGGGAAGATTATTTTAAATAATGTACGTGTATTTCTTAGTATAAAAAGATAACACTGCCCCAAGGTGCTGGACCGACCTGCTGGACAGACCTCAGCAGGTCAGAAAAATAATGTAATAGATAAAAGAAAATAAACAACCTTGAGAACCAGAGCCAAGGAATCTTGACTTCTTCTTCAGTCATGGGGCTGGGAAAAAAGACTCTTTAATACCTCTGGAGCCATTTCAACAACACAAAACCCAAGAAGGGAGTCTTTCTGTGGCTGGTCTGGGTGTAATACCACTGCTCTCTGCTCAGTGAAACCAATGGGAGATCTTTCCTGATGCAGTGGCATCTAGATCTCACCTGAGATGTTTGCTGAAGCCTGGGAAAAGTGAGATGGTGCCAGTTTTGGGCTTCTTTTCTGTCTCTGTCAAGGTCAGGACTGAACCTCTCGAGATGGTATCTCGCATTCAGGCTTGGATGTTTATTATTTCTTATCTATATTACAAGTCATGAGCTCTATAACATTCTACTAACAAGCTACAAAATGGCTAACTATTTTTCTCTACAAGGTCTTTAAGGCTAAAATATCCAATTAAGAAATGACACCTAAATAATTTTCACTTTTAAAGCAATAACTAATCACTCAAAGTCTGCATTGTGGACTTTTCTGTCTAATTACAAAACCACCCAAACTCATGAAAAAGAAGGTCAAGAAGGTAAAGAAGAACAACCAGCCATTGCCCTAAAACCTCTATCTTGCCTCATATATATTGCTATATTCTAAAACCTTAAACTCTAAGTTTTCCACCCTGTGATATTGCACACTTATAATCAAACTACACACTCATATCCCAGTGCTATTAATCAATTTTGGAAGCCTTCTCCACAGCCTCTGGTCAAATGCAGTGTTCTCTTGAGGGTCTGTGCCTTTCAGCACAGAAAGTTTAAAAATCTCAGCACCCAGCATTCCAACAAGATTGCTCTTCCTGGAGAGGAACAGCACAGTTCCTCTCCACCACCCAGCCTGGACCCTAGTGCAACTATTTAACATAACTATGAATCTCAGAAGGGGAGAAGGATAGGTTGAAAAATTTCTGGTGTATCAAAGAATGAATCTTTTCTCTCAAGTGTTGCCTTTTTAGAAACAATTATACCAGCCAATTATACCAGCCTTCACACAGACCAACCAAAAAGTCTGCAATAGCTGAGCCTTTAAATTTTGATTTTCATCACAAACTTTAATTACCGAGAGGGTACAAAAACAGCCACACTGTTGTTCAAAAGAACTGAGACAAAAATTAATATCCATCAGATATGTAAGGAAAAACTGTATTTTCCTGAAAAGATTTTTTTTCTGTCTTTGAAAAAAACACATCTGTACTTAACAGGGAGGGAGAAAAAAAGGCCTTATACTGTGCCAAATAATTGTTCTTTTGCAAAATTAAAAATCAAGATTACCAGCCAACCATATTTCTCAAACATGACATGTTCTCTACACCATATGCTCTGAAGAGAGATTCATTTAATTGTTTGGAACAAGGCCACATAGTTGTCAAATTCCAGAACACCACCCAAAGTCATGTAATAGGTTTCTTCAAGGTGTATGGCAATGCATTATGCTGTTTTCCATAGCTGAATTACATTCCTCTTACATCTCAGGCTAGTAATTACCTAATCTCAGGAATCAATGAGAGCCAGACAGGTTCTTCAGTGCTACAGAAAATGACAACCCAGAATAAGGTCCTTAAATCATCCACATTAAATACTGAGAAGTATTAATAGGGTTCTTCACAATGGCCCGCTTACTTGGACACCAAAGCCATCCAGAGTAAGGGAAATAGTCTTTCAAAAGGTGGAAACTAAATTGGGAGGGTGCCTAATGCCCAAAACTGGACAACCACATAGGAGCAAGTCACCAGCCCCACGGAGCAAAAATGTCTTTGCACTCCCAGAAGCATTCTGAGCTGACATAGCTGCTCCCAGGTGTCACATACATTTAGGACACACCAGCAGATCCCTAAACACTGGCCAGAGATCAGCTTGAAGGAGCTTCAGCTTTTAGATATGGACAGGCCAAGCACAGTTAATGGGACAAAATATAAGATAGCTGGGGGTTATGTATAAATCACAAATGGGATGGGGCTGCTGTGGAACTGCCTTGAGCTGTTTCATTTTCCAGCATCACTCTCATTCCATGGTTATGGCAATGAGAAGATGCCACCAGTTCACATCCCGGGCAGCAGACTAAGAACTTAGAGTTACAACTTACTTTAAAAGTTTTCTGACCAATCCCACAAAGCAAAAGCACATTGACAGTAGTTCCATCCAACCACTATAAGCACAGGTACCTTTGGTTGAAACAATGCTTGCTTATTTCAAATACAATACCTGCTTGTAAGCCTCAAAACACAATGCACAGAGCTCCATTATTAAGCTTCAAACTTCCTAATATCTTGCTAGATAAACTTTCTGCAGCTTAGGGAGTTGATCTAGACAAGCATTAACACAGACTATTGTTCTATTTGTCCTTGCTTTTCCACTTTTTACCTAATTTTTCTGCTGACCAATCTCATGGCTACTGCTTAGCTCTAATCACAGTTCTGCTAATCACAGTTCTCTGAAGCCTGCCTTTTGCAGCTTTCCCAAAACCTTCTGACTTTAGAGATTCCCACAAGTGGCCTCTGTGGAAATGCAGCTCACCTTTCACATGGCAATCTAGGGCTTGCTGCCAGGGTCATAGGTGCTAGGATACATTTATGAGGGGTGGAAAAGGGCCTGTGTTTACTTCACCCAGGCTGCTTGCTGAATAATGTGCAGTATATACCTGAGACTAGAACTTTCCCAGTCTCTTTCAGGGGCTGACTGCATTTTTTTTTCTCTTTCCACAATAAAAGTGAAATAATTATAAATTATATTCAATCTTCAAGCAAACGTACAATCATCCCTTTGCCTTGTTACCTTAGATAATAACATAATTTGGATGCAAGGATGCAGTTTAAGGAAAATAATAGTACTTTAAAAACCTTGTAGCAATTCCTAGCAGTTGTGTTGTCTTTATCAAGTAAAATTCTCTACTATGTTTTGTTCTGACCTAGGCTGAAGTGAGATATATTTCAGTTCTAAACTTCTCTTTATGAATTCTGGGACATTTCTGTACTTTTGAAATTTAGCAATATATATACTAAGTTAATTTACTTTAGCTTTCATTTGCTAGCACTAGAAGCTAATGAAAAAGTTCTCAAAAGGAACCCACGAGTCTTTCTAAATATGTGTTTCTGCAAATCAACACACTGCTATTTACTGATATTTTTCTGAAAGAAAAGCTCAGGATTTAACTGTGTACCTTACATAATTGCTGCATCATTCTGCTCCTTTTATCAAATCTCCGTTTGTGTTGTAAAAAGTTTACACATAAACGCATTAGAGGATGTATTTTCTCTGCCTAAATGACCATCTGTGAATTACAGACCAGTACCATTCTTCATTACTCTGCTCATTGTGTGGAAGCTTTTAAAAACATTATAAATCATTAAAAGCTAATGGTTCCCATCTAGCTTTTTACCTCCAACACAGCTCTTAAAAAAGGAAATTACATTATACTTTCTACTTATGATTGTCAGTTGAAACTCATTCATCAGCCTTTGTACCTTGCATGTACTTCCAATAATTGCAACATCCACCTTTCACTCCATTCAGTATTTCTAGATATAACACATACATATCTGTATTTATCTAAAAAATATATGATTTTGAATGCTCATGACATTACCAAAATTGACTTATTCACTGTACTCATTATACCTCACACTTGAGAATTCTCAGAAGGCAAGTTTCACTTGTAGCAACTGCAGGTCATTGTTTCACAGCTACTTAATTGGCTCTTAATAAGTGTAGAAAAAGGGAATGGCGAGGACTAGGTTAGGGTAGAGAGACAGATGTATGTTGTAACAGCGAAATTTAGCATTAAACAGCACTGTAAAGTTAGCATTCCTTTACAGTCCTTCTGCTCTTGACTCCTTGCCAACACTGTCCATAAAGTCAGAGATTGATGCCAGGTAAATTACAGGTTTTCTAAGGGTCAACATCCCATTGTATGTTTTCAGAATTTCAAAAGGCTTCCAAAGAGTAGCTTTTCCTAGAACTGTTGGTGCTCTCAAGTAGACAGACATAAAAAATACTAGAGTATATGTACTTCTGTATATATACAGGAAACTTAGACATGAAAGTGTCAATCACACTGCTCATTTGCATTTGTATTCACATTTATACATATTCAACAGCATAATCAACCCTAACACATTATTTTTCACTATATTAAGTTACTCTCTTCTGTGCTACAGCAATATAGAATTTTGTTCTCTGCCCAAAACACCATGTTTTTTACAAGCAATACTTTGGGAAATTCCACATCAAATATATCATTTGCGCTAATTTCTTTACAGTGACAATGTGGAGAAAGAGGAAGTTGGAAGACAGATGTGCATCTTCAGCTGCCTATCAGCACAACCATATTTCTCTTTGGCATCACTAGTACTTTGATCACATGTGGGGATTTGTTTAGACTCAGACCTGAAGACAGAGAAAAACATTTTTGGCAGATTTATTTTCCCTCTTTAGAGAGTAGACAGTTATTATATATCACTGGCTGGAGGACTCATGTTATATTTTTGCTCTGGCCTAGATAAAATTAGCTGTATTTGCATCAGAATGATCTGAATGGGCACTTCTGTATTATCAGAGGTTAAGAGATGTAAATTGCATGAGCTCCATAAACTGCAGAGGTTTTGGATGTTGCACCGTCCAAACTATTTCCCTCTTCTCTCCCTGTCCCAGAAATGCTTTTATTGAAACATTATTTTTAAGAAAAAAAACCCCATGATAAATATAAACACATTTATCACTTAACATTATATGTCTTAAATATGTATTCTAAAGGAACTGAAATAGCATTGAGGTAATGTGATAATGTGTAGCTCTCTCTGCAGGGGTCTCTGCTAGGAGTTTCTCACATTCAATTAAAATCTTCCACTTTAAGCTCTTTGAGCTGCAAAACACAGTATCTGATGCATAAACAGTGTCTGGGACTGTGAATAATACCAAAAACTAAAAAAAAAATAAATATATAGTAAATAGATATAGACTCACTTTGTGCAAGAAGAATTGCAATGCCTTTTGTTTAAGGCTAGACTTAACAGGTATGTTCACAGCAGCACCTCGTGGTAGACAGGAGACTCTTAATTCCTTCCCATGTTCCAAGTCCCCAGAAAACACAAATGCTGGTAATTTGGGCAACTGGAATGATTCAAGGATTAGAAGGTATTACAGAGGAAGAACAAGGAAGGGAACTTAATTTACACATCTAAGGTAAAAAAAGAGATTAAGGGGATATAAAATTATATAAAATATCTTCAAGGAGACAAGGAAATAATATCAAGGCAGGAAAAAAATGTGCAGGTTAGCCAAGAAAATTTAACAAATATACAATCCCAAAACTATGTAGAGAGCAGAAAACAATGGATAAAGATAGACAAATGCTCAAGAAAACAACTCAGGTGACTGCACCAAAATCATATGAAAAAAGAAGAATGTAAAAAGATTGTTTGCAACTCCTCAAGAAAAATAAAATTGATATTAATACTGAGTGTTTATTCTGTTAAAATGTATAAGATCAGGGCCTTCTGGACCTAAGAATGTCTTTCTGGCTTGTTGAGGGATTGCTTTTCTTTAGGAGAGATATGCAGAAGCCAGAAGTGCCAATTGTTACTTTTAAAAATATTTTTTAATATCTCAAAGTTCATGTGTGTGAATACCTGGCAGACTCTTGCTGTTTCATCTTTCTGAGCATAAGGTGGGGAAAACTGTCCAAGCACTTTAGAGGGAGATGAAAAACTGAAATAAAAGAAGAAATGTTAAATCAAAATAATTTCTCATTCAATTTCTCTGATTGTTGAGCACATTTGAAGAAGGTATTTTGTGGAAGATGCTCTGTAGGAATGTGGTAGGAAGCTGGCTGCAGCAAAACTGAGTACAGAGAGGACATGAAACGTAGGAAACTTAAAAGGACAGATTTTTTTTCATTAAAAACTGGGTCATACATGAAATCACAGTCATTCTCATTCATTTCTGTTATGTACTGAGACTCTATGTAAACTCTCTGAAGCCCATTTTCTTTAATCTGAAAACTTCTAACCCACTTAAAAAAAAATTAAGGACTTTTATTATATTGATCTTCCCGTTTCGTTCCGTGTTTTTAATAATACATCACAGAAGTGGCAAGGCTTTTATGATATGTTGGTGTCATACATCATAACTAGCACCACTGCTCCAGTGATGTATTATCCACACAGTGTCAGGGACCAGAAAGATAAATGCTGGTCTGTGGATGGCAGAGCACCCTCCTTGTGAAATAGTGATAAAGACAGATTAATTTATATGCATGCTACAATCCAGAAATAAACAAAATTTCTATCTGATACAGGCTGCATGCTACTTTTGGCAGGATGTATATACTTTTTTTACAAAAGAAGAAGCTGGAAAGCCATATATTTGCTTTTGAGTTAAACATTCTGCACATAAATCTTGATTTTTTGATTGAAAGGAGCTCCAACAAAAGAGTAAACACTGAGCACCCTTCCCTCATGGACAGGGGTAGCTGAAGGATGGAACATTCCACATGGTTTTCCATGTCTCAGCCTATTTTCAAGAATCAATCCCTTATGCTCACATGTTTTCAGGATCATCACATCCATGATATCCACTGAAGTCCCTCTCTGCCAGCTTTTTACACATTGTACAGGTGCCATAGATAATTTCTGTACAATGTGTTACACTCTTTTTCTTTGATTTTCTTTCTCTCTCAGAGGAACAGCAGAGCTTTGTTGTTTCCTTCACATCACAACAGCCAAAGGACATTATTTGCCTGTACACGTTTTGTTTCAGCTGCCTGACACTTTGCTGAGCTCCCTCAGAGTTCTGCACAGAAGGACATTTTGCAAAAGACCTCCTCACTCAGGAATATTCACTGAGCTCTCTAATTTCTGTGAACTAATTTTTATTCCCAGCCTTAGTAACCATGAATTTGGGAGGTGCACTGTTCAGAGCAGCCATGACTCACACTGGGATAACACAAAGACCCCTAAATCCTGTTGAGCACCCCACTAGTGCCAACTGCGGGGCCCCCTGCACAAAACCACATCTTGAGAGATGCTTTGAGCCACTAGTGTCATTTTATCTGGTCCTTCTTTATTTTTCAAAACAAACAGAGGAATTGGGAAGGGAAGGGTTGATCTTTATGAAATTTGAGACTTATTTTTTCAGATAAAATAACTGGAATATGTTTCTCTCTCTACTTATGTAAATGGAGTTGAAGAATTAGGCACGTGGTGCAGTAGATAATATTTAATTAGCTCAAAAAGCACGGTGGTTATTCCAGATTCTGTGGTCTATGAGCAAATCATATTAATTTGGACAGGATGAATCAGCTCAGAACGAATGGACTTGACAGCGTGACCATCCTCTGAGCAGAACGAAACCCAAAGCTTTTCTGAGGCTTAAAACCTTTGTTAGCTTTTATTAATTAATCAATCAGGACTGGGCATGAAAATAACTCCAGAAAGATTTTAATTTTTCTTAATTATTCAAAACTTAGTCACTACTGTAAGTAATGGTTATAGGACAAGAACATCAGCTCCTCTGAGATTTCAAGCCTGCTTTTCTGCATTTATGCCTGAGGATAATTTTATTCTCTTGGCTTCTAGCTTGTCTCCTTACCATGAAATCACGCTTAGGAAATGCAAAAGAGAATCAGCTATGTGAGGGAAAAAAAAAAAATAAAAAGAGAAATGCCTGCACATAAACATATCCTTCAGCCAAGTCTGACTACTGGAATATTAACCTAAAATATTGATTAATATTAAAATTAGTGGTAACAATTGATTTACCAACAGCAACTAATGCTAACAAGTTGGTCTGTCAAGTCTCTTGGCAACCTTAAATCAGTCAGTCAGATGATAAGAGTGATAAGATGAGCCATATGATAATGGAATTTTCCAGATTTGCTACACTTACAGGGTTTTATCTTCCTTTGTAGCACAATCCCTTCCTTCCCACATGACTAAAACAACAAGTCCCCTTGCTACCTCACCATCTGGAAAAGGCTAAATCCCCACTTTTTTTGCCCAGAAATTAGGAAGTGGAGATGTGGTGGATTACTGTAGATCAATTAGACAAGTAACAATGGCAGCCTTTGGTGGCTGGACGTGTCTGTTGTGGATTTAATAGAGCATGTCCTGGCAAAGCTGCCAGGTGCTTTGTATGGAACAATCAGCATGCACAAGTTGTAAGTTCTCATGCTTAATTACAGCAACTGTAGCATCAGCACAGGTTAAACACAGTGGCTTTCATTTTACAGTATTAATCAGAAGGAAATAATGAAACACATTACAGCAGGCTTTCAAATCCCTGTCTTTGTATTGTGGCTTCATCATTTTCTTCTCTGAAAAGGTTTGATTCAGCCTCTGCCTTTTATATCAAGCCCTGTGAATCATCTCAAGTAAAATACAAACATGGTAATTTGTTATAAAGCTGAGACTGGGTGTACATCATCAGTTCTGCTGCAAAATTATGTTGTAAAAGCAGCCTATGATGTTGGTTGTATTTGTTATTTTTTCTTTCTCTTTATGCTTTTGTATATCTGTCCCCAGAAGATCATAAAATTATTCTAATTAGGGATGTCAACTTCTGCCTGAGAAGCTGAGGGGGTAATTACATCATTTATATGCAAAATGGGTAATTTTCTCCCTGCTCTTCACCATTCCCTTCTTTCCATTTATTCCCCCATATCTCCACTCTTCAGAGCTGAGCTATTTAATTTTATTCTACTCCATCTGGAATATCTATGCCACTCTTCCATACAGTGTCAGACACAAAAGCAGGAGCTACCTTTAGACTAAATCCTCACAGCTCTTTTTCTCCATGTACTCCTGACTCTATTCAATATTCTTAGGGAGTTTAAGGTCTACCACAGAGACACTGACTTCTGCCCTATTGTACATCAGTAACATTTCACTAAAATAGAAAACATGCAGAAATGTGAAATCAATTAATTTTTCAAGTTGATGGGAAGAGGGGGAATTAGCTCCTAGTAAGAAACCAAAGATTCTGGTATCTAGGACAATATACCTAGACTAATAAAATGTGCACTAACAATATTTGAGTGAAAACTGACTTTACCACAGCATCACCAAATTCAAACTGACTGTTTTCATTCCCATATCCTTACAGGACATATTTAAAAGACACAAAGAGAGGTCTAACTCATCAGAAATATAATACAATATGGACCAAAAGAGGGTGAATCCTCTAAACAAAGAATTTTTATTTTTTTCAAAGAAGCAAGAGATGCTCCTATAGTAGAAGAAGATTTAGACATTGTTCTGGATACTTAGCTCAGTCTTCAACTTGGTTGGACCCTGGGGCATAACCACAAGAAACAGTGTAAACCCACAACATTAGCCAGTAAATGGTGACATTCAGGACTGCATATGCATGTATAAAAATTAAATAAATAAGTTAAATAAAATCTATACAACTGACTTTGGCATATGACCTCTTTTGCACCCTAAGTCAGGCAGAGGCACCCCTTTTAATCATTGATTCCTAGCAATCATTACCTCAGTTTTTATTATCTTGACTTTTTTTTCAGTAAACTGTGAAAACAATTCATAATAAATATCTTTCACTTTAAGCTATTTTAAACTCAATCTGTTTTAATTTCTGCCTCATTAATTTTTGGCATATGTTTTAAAATCCATTGTCAGAAAGATATTGTACCCTAGGGGGTTATTACATTTTTTTTTCTATGTTTTTCTAATGGTGACAGGCACTCACAAAATTTTCAGGGTGATTTTTGAATAGCAGATCAAACAATGATATTTAGAAGCAATAGATAAATAACAGACAAATTGTTCCTTAATAACACTCAAATGCTATGTAAATTTTCTACGTTTCTCGTAATTTAAATTTAATATTCATAACTTGGATCATTTGGGTAGTTTACTAATTTAACAGTAATTCACTAAGTTTTTCTTTAGGGAAGACATATTTGTAAATATTAGTAACTGCTTGATGCTTTCTACTCAGGCCTCACTGAAATTATATAGGGATTTTATTTGAATCAATGAAAAACTGTGATGATAAGGAGATAATTCTGACTTCAACAGTGATGACTTCTGAATGCATATGCAGATTTTTACTTTATTGGTACTAACTGACTTTTATTTTTCAACAAATGAAAAATAAAACTATTTCATCACATTGGAAAACCCTTTAGCATTAAGTTATAGTTTAAAAATATATAGAGAGTAAAACTTCCTTTATTCATACACACTCTAACTTAGGTGTCTCTATTTTGCTTTTAAGATTGGAAGGAAAACCATAGGCCAAATATCCTTGAAAACCAGAAGAAAGGGAGACTGTGTTCTGATACTTAAGTGTCTAGAGCTCCAGGGTAGCACTTTGGGAGGCCTGTACCACCTAGATATGCTGCCATAAGAATGCAGAGGCCTTTACAACACTTGTTCCTGTTGGGCTTTGTGAGCTTACCTTTTCTTCTTCTTTTCCCACTGTGCCTGATTTTCTTCTTCTATATCCAGAAAATTGAAGATATTATAGGGCAGATTGACTACAGCCGGCTACAGGAGGAATTCTGGTTGCTCACTAGAAGCAGCTTTATGTTTTTGAAATGCCAACCAGCACACATTCAGAATATACGGAGAATCTCTACACTGTACTCTTGTGCAGTTCAGTAGCACTTATGCTTGCATTGTGCTGAATTCCTGCAGGGCCTTTCTGATCATTAAGATGTTGGTTGACATCTTGATTTCTGCTGGTCTTTACTGACCAGTTTTATCTTATAATTCATGTTGAACAAGTATTAATTTATCTGTATAATTACACAGGGATTATTTTTGCTTTTAACTCTATAAAAACCATCCTACATTTTGTGCTCAAAACAGCTCCAAAAGTCTCTTCCCGGCATTGTTTGGAAGAGATAAGAATATAGAATGGCTGAATTTCTAAAGATTAATTTATTGAGAGGAGATGAGCTTTGTTCTTGGAAGAGATAAAGAATATAGACTGGCTTAATTTCTAAAGATTAATTTATTGAGAGGAGAGGAGCTTTGTTCTTGGAAGAGATAAAGAATATAGACTGGCTGAATTTCTAAAGATAAATTTAGTGAGAGAAGATGAGCTTTGTTCTGGCAATAGCTGAGAATGGGAACTCTTATAGAAGATGCTTCTTGCTGATAGAAGAATTTAGCATAAGAGATTTGAGATTTTAGTTTTCCTATAATCTGTTCATTGTGAGGGGAAGAAATTCTCACTGAGTGAATCACCATCCATTTTTAGGATATGAGGATGTGTACACACAGTTTCTACAATGATTCATTAAAAATTAATGGTTTTAGTGCATTCCAGTGTGAGTGGACTGCTATTCCTCTTTCAGGTGAAGAGTGTGTGCCTGGCTGTTTCAAAGCCCAGGTGGATTACAAGGACCACCAGCCCTGGGAGGCCTTTTTCCTTTTTTCACTTGGATTTATCCCAAATAGGTTGCAGCTTTTCAGCAAAGCTCATGTCCCTCAGAGGCAGCAGAGTTGATAAAGTAGGGATTTTAGTGGTATATTGAACAATGTAATATATAATCTAGTTTGTTGCAGTTGACATGTTCAATTCTTTATCCATTTTAGTTAGGAAAGCCTCTCATCAAGCTCAGATTTTAGAATCTCACACTGTTATTTTCTGCCTATATATAGCTCAGAATACAGAGACTATGACACTTGGTAAGTAAGGAAGACAAGATGTTACATTCTATTTGCAGCCATTTTTTGGGTTTAGTCCTGGTTTTCTAGAGTTATAAGAACTTTTCCTAATGTGATATAAAACAAGGGCATTATGTCTGGTTTTTTCAGCCTTCAAGAGATGCTCTGATCTTCTGAAAGAAATGGATCCATCTGGACCTTGTCTTTCACTTTTTGGAAGGCTGCTTCTGCTATCTTTAAATGGTGTGACCCATGACCCTAGTTATAGAGTATCACTCTTTCTTTTAGGAAATTGTTTTTATCTCAGTCACTTTGAGCTCTTCATTTCTTGTTTTTTTTTCAGTGAAGGAGCACAGCTGATTGAATTGGTGTAATACATGACCTCCTGCACTTTGGGAAGTCAGTGAATTCTTCGTTGTTAAATCTTTTTTAAGAGGTATTTCCAGGGCTCATTTGAAATCTAAATTTGGTTCTGTTAGCAGTCATCTCTATGTGACAGCCTCATTTACTTCACATGCTAATCCATCAGATAACATGGAAGATAACATTTGCTGCCCCTGAATTCACAGCATTCTTTTATTAGTTTTACATTGCAACAATTGCAAAGATAGATTCACCTTATGGCTGAACTTTGCCATTTGCATTTTAGCCTCCATACAACTACCAATATTTTGGGGTGACAGAGCTGTTTTGTTTTATTTTTTTAAAGAGGTCTATAATCTCTGGAAGTAATTATCATTTAGTCATTCAGGAACAATTTGGTTAAATGTTCTCAAACATTGAAAACCGTCTTCTGTTTTTGTGCCATGCATAATGTGACTTGCATGAGAACAGCATCTGCATATTTTTCTGAGCAGTTTCTCAAAGTCTACACATCATTCTTCCTGTGCAGTGTTGAAAGCAACATTAGGTGATGCTGTCATGAGAGTAGCACATTTGGCGTCTGGTGTTCTTCAACACCTTAATAAAGCACTAATTATGATTCTCATCACTGATGAGATATGAAAGTATTTCATAAAGAAATCTAATACCAAAATTGATGAGACATTTCCTATTGCTCTTTTTTCTGTTGATGGAGGGGGGTGGGGTGGATACCTGTGAGTTGTTTGGGGTGACTTGGATTCTTTGAAGGTTTTGGATTTGCGTTTTTTTTTTGTTTGAGAGCTTTTTTTGTGTGTGGGAGTGAATAATCTACTTTCTTTCAGGCTGATGTAACCCTTTTTCAGTTTTTTCCCTTTACCTTTCTCTGAAGTCATGCAATTAAATATTTTTTCTATAACACAGAATTGGCTCAAGTGAGCTGTGAGGATTAGTTCCCTGGTTTTTGAACACCCCTGTGATGTCTTGCAAATTGAAATAGGTGATATTTGGTGAAAGATGTGCTTCATCACAAGAGATCAACCCATCTATTAGGTTAGATGAGAATGTGAGTGTCACAGACATCCTTTATGGAAAATCCTTTCCTTAGGATTTTTCCTCCTGACAAGCTGGGAGGCCTCAGGAACAAAATGCAAACATTGATTATCTGCTGCTGTGGAATGCAACAGGTGCATCTGGGACTGGCCCATGTTGGATGTTTGTAATTAATGGCCAATCACAGACCAGCTGGCTCGGACAGAGAGCTGAGCCACAAACCTTTGTTATCATTCTTTGCTATTCTATTCTTAGCTAACCTTCTGATGAAATCCTTTCTTCTATTCTTTTGGTATAGTTTTAATGTCATATATATCATAAAACAATAAATCAAGCCTTGTGAACCATAGAGTCAGATCTTCATCTCTTCCCTCATCCAAGAAACCCTGCAAACACCGTCACATGTGAGATGCTTAAACTCTGAAAGTGTATTTCAAAGGATCGTGTAAATATTTTCCTGTTTCAAAAACAGGAAAGGCAAACTGTCTGTTGTTATGAATTAAGCCATTAATTGGCCTTGGACAAAAGTCAAACCTCTTCAATCCCAACTAAGTGTCCTACTGACTATTCCACTTTCTCATTTTGTAGCATCAGGCAGGAGTCATACTGTGGATTCCCCTTTGGAATACAAATTAGCTAAACAAGCCATCATAAATTTTAGAAAAACATATCCTTCATTGTTTTAAGAGCTCAACTTGTGGGACATACAAGTCAATGGAAAACAGGGACAGAGAAGTGATTAATATTGATAGCTATCTGGCTGCTGATACCTGAGACTTCCAAATGCCTCTTAGCAATGCAGAAGCTGGAAACTATTTTGAAAGTACTATTTCTATAACAAAACTACTTTAAATTTATTGCTTATTCTTTTGCCAACATAGTGCATGGTTCCAAAGGAAATAATTTAATGATGTATCTGTAGAACTTTTCCTTTTTCAAAATATTAAAATAGCATGGTTGCACACAGCAATGAAAAGCAATCTTTACTGTCATTATTGTCATTCTGCCAGATCTAGTGAATATTTGGCACAAGTGGTGCTTGCCTTGTAGCTGTTTGTTTAGCATCAGGAAGAGTTTTGGAATGACTCATGGCATTTGAGAGGTCAATAAAACTAATTTTCAGGGAGATGCTCACAGTTGTGTCTTTACCAGTTCCATGCCATCGTTTGTTGTCGGAGTTGTTCATATTTTAGAATTTTGCTTTATTGCGCGTATGGATCTGTGTGTGTATGGCATCATGCTGAGAGTTGTGACAGAGGTTATTTATCTGCAAAAACACTGGATGATTGTACACACTCTGTTAGGTACTGTTCATTTTTTATCACCTAAAAATTAGCACTATATGAGGGCTTAAACATCAGGTAATGCTACAGGCTTTAACACTGTGCAGAAAGAAATGTGTACTGAATATCACATTTTTGCATGGACTGTGTTCCTCTTGAAATACACAAATTGTAAAGCAAACAAGGAAAGGACTAACACAGGGAGTGGGACATCGGAATTCCCATGAGTAGAGCAGGAGCGGAGAGCAGGAAGCTTTATGGAAAACACAGTCACACAGTAGCTTTTGAGATGTGACGAAATACTTTGATATTGGACAGATACTAGACTTGTGATACTGGACAGAAGCAAATAAATAACTAACACAGACCTACAGGGCATGTGTACTGACAACCATAAAAAATTCTCTACAGAAATGAAAATTAGTTTAAATCAGATTGCTGACATGTCAGTAGTGAGGTTCCGCATGTCTTCATCCCAGGCCTAATGCTCTTCAACATCTCCATAAATCACTTGGTCACAAGACTGGAAGGGATACTTTAAAAAGCACTTGGCAAATAACACAAAACTGGAGAAACCTTTTATTTTTGTGGAAACTAAAATGTAAATTCTACTATTACTAGTGTGATTATAATGGCATTTAAGAGCTTAGAAATGTGAACATCCTCCTTGTACTTACAGACATTATTGGAGAATTGAAGAATTAAATTCAAATATAATCTGAGCATTTTGCTCTGTTGACAAAAAAGTCTCATGCTGTACCATTTTCATACTCTATACATTTAATGTATGTTGTGGTTTAGGAATGCTAATTCTTCAATTTAGTGCTTCCACTGAAACCACTCCAAGCCTTTCTCCACTCAGTCACTTCCCTCCTCCTCCCCTCTGCCAGGGTGGAGAGAAGAATGAGAGACACAAAAGGCAAAGGTCATTGATTGAGATAAGAACAATTCACTTGGAACAGCAAAGAAATGAGAAAAAAATCAGTAACAGTATTTATAACAAAAGCATACAAGAGAGGTGAGTGATTCACTTCCAAATGCTATATATGCCCCCTATGGTTTAGAATAACACCTGGATCTCAGCCATGCCCCATCCTAGCTACTGTAAAAATTAACTAATTCATAGTCAGAACCAGGACATTTTCAGGTGATAAAAACCTAATTTCATATCATAAAAATCCTGCATTTTAAAGTCATCATTCTTGTTTTGCTTTAGGCTATAGGCATGAATGGTGGTCTAAGTGGAAAATGTGTGAGCTGCTGCACTCTGTATGAGGAAGTCATTAAATTTATGGATAGGAAAAACATAATTCTAGTTTCCCATTGGTTTTGCATTTGTCTGACTGCAATCTTTTATTTCCCAGCCTCCATTAGGAATACATGTGAATAATTTGTGAATTAAGCCTGCTTTGTATGTACATTAGCTAAACCTGAAGCCCTTGTTCTGTTAGCCATGTTAAATATGGCATAGAGATATCAGCTGATCCTGATAATAGGCCTGAAATTGTTCCATGATGCCTGTTGCACACAAAAGTTTAGAAAATGTCCAAAGTTACCCAGAGCCTCAGCAGTGAGGTAGGAATACAGCTCACCTTGCCAGTTGTCTCCTCAAGACCATGCCTCTGAGTGATAGATTTTTATGCAATACTGAGATGTAGTAGAACAGGGAAATTATTTTAAAAAATGAAGCATGGCACTGCATCTCTCTTGCAGCCTATGTTAAATATAAACTGGATATATTAATTGAAATAAGACGGATTTTGTACGTTTTACCTTCAAGAAGGCCAAGCTGGATCTCTTGGAAATTAATTTAAATGTTAAAAATATATATGTAAAACACTGAACTTGCTTTCATCACCTTGTTTAAGCTCAGGTGCTTTGTCTCAGGTCTTCCAGCACTTTGGGTTGCATACATTCTCCTATTTATCCAGGCAGGTTCTCTTGAGTGTCTTTGAAGCCTTCAGTAGCAAATTCTGTGGGGACTTAAAATGAATTTTTAGAATATGGCAAAATATCTGCCATCCAGAGCACAATATGTTGGTTGCACAAAAAAAACCCAAAAAAACAAACAACCCAACAAACAGAAAACAAACAAGCAAACAAACAACAACAACAAAAAAAACCAACCAAAAAAACAAAAAAACCAAACCAACCTTGTTTAATTTCCTGCTGTTCCAGTAAATTCTAGTGCAGTTTGCTATGAAGATGATGAAATACCATTATCTTTCTAGCCCCGTTTTACTTTATAATACTCCTCAACAACAAAGGAAAGTGAAGGAAGTCCCAAGTACCTTTCTTTTTCATTTTTAAATTTAAAAAAATCCTCGTGTTCATTTACATGGATTTCACATCATATCTGCAGCACTTAGCTTTGACTATTTTTGTCCACTTGGGAGGACTGATGATGATAGTGAAACCTGCTTGTTTTTTCTTCTTTTTTTTAGTTCAAAAATCAAGTGACAGGAGGGTTGTCCTATCTGATCATAAAGATTACTGATGTGTGGAAACTCAGAACTGATTTGAATATGATATAAAAATTGGCACAGTATCTCTAGAAGTGAAAACGCTGCTCTAAACTTCGGACAAAGTTCTCTGATTTTTTGAAGTTGCCAGTATTTTTGTTGTTTTGATCTTTTGGAAAAATCTTCAGTATTTCACCTGTGTGTCTAAGTCAGAGTACTTCAAAAATCCCATAAGCCCTTTTAAGATGCTTGTGGAGCCAGTTTTTGGGGGCTTACAGTCTGTCATTAGAACTAGTAAGTGCGAACTCTGAGAAAGGTCTGAGAAAGGGGGAAGATAGTGCTGCAACTCCACATGAAGTTCTGTCAACATGAGACAGGTTTACTCCCCTCAGAGCTCAGGAGGAGGAGCTGGATGGGCTTTCAAACACAATTCCTGGACCAGATGACTCTGGGTCATGACTTAGAGAAGCACAGTAAATAGTCTGTGACAAAGGAGGAAGTTCCCACAAGATAAGCTACCACAACACACACAGATGGCGAAAAAAGGAGTGAATTCCAGGCCCACATGAAGGTGAAAAGGTTTGGAATTATGATACTGGACCAGACTGCACCCTCCAGACTGTGGGAAAAGCACAGACAGCAACACCAAGAAGGTGCCAGGTCTGGTGGGACAGACCTGGGTAACCTAAACAGACAAATATCCCACCTCGGCAAAGTGTGATAAAGGAAGCAGCTGCTTACACACATGCCATCCC
This sequence comes from Melospiza georgiana, assembly GCF_028018845.1. Lineage (NCBI taxonomy): Eukaryota > Metazoa > Chordata > Aves > Passeriformes > Passerellidae > Melospiza > Melospiza georgiana. The sequence continues at coordinate 38,909,154 of NC_080434.1, read as the reverse complement.
AAGCTGTGGGAACAGCACATATGTCCCATGGATATCAGGGACCCCATCACCAAACAGACCAGGGTGAAGAAGTTCCAGAGGGACATCGCAGCACTCCACATGGTGATGTCTTTGTTTCATCTCTCTCTTACTCTCTTCACCTGTTCCCCCTCCTATTTCTCATATTAACTGTTAAATAAAATCCATCATTTTGACTTTGGCATATGATCTTATTTGCATCCTAATTCAGGCAGAGACATCTCTTAAAATTAGTTCCTAACACTGAAAAACAAAATAAAAATTGAAATGGAAGACTGCAGCTCTAGATCTCTTTAAAAAAGGGAAATAGTGCTACAATTTTTTTCTCAAAAAGTAAAATCTTGCAAAGAAGAATGTAGCATCGTTGAGTACAGTAGGGGTCTGAAGTAATCGGAAATATTTTTAGGCAAATATCAGAATATTTCATGCATAAAAACTCTTTCAAAAGGTGAAATACATAAGTAAATAAGAATCTAATCCAGCAAGTCAGCCCCAAAGTCTTAAAAAGTTCCTGTGCTGAGACAACCCACCAATTAAAGGCTTTCCACTAATCATCCATTAAATCATTGCTTGTTATTTCCAGAGGTCCTGCACTATCTTTTAATCAACTCCTCCAAAAGTGCAGTGGATGTCCCAAAATGTGTCAGCTTCCTTGCAAGTGAATAACAGGCTAGCACCTTCATCAGCCCTTGATCACAAAAAAATGGACCCTTGGATGTGAACTGGCACTGTGACATTGCCTCAGACGTGCAGTGAAAACCAGACTCAGGATGCTCCACCCTGGAGCCCCAGTGACACCAGCCGGGGTTTCTGTACAAATCACAAACGGGACGGGGCTGCTGTGGAACGGGCCTTGAGCTGTTTTATTTTCCAGCATCATTCTCATTTCATGGTTATGACAATGGGAAGATGCCACCAGCTCAAATCCCAGGCAGCAGACCAAGAAATTAATGTTACAACTCTGAAAGTTTTCTGACCAATCACACAAAGCAAAAGCACATTGACAGTAGTTCTATCCAACCACTATAAGCACAGGTACCTTTGGTTAAAACAATGCTTGCTTATTTTGAATACAATACCTGCTTGTAAGTCTTAAACACAATGCACAGAGCTCCATTATTAAGCTCCAACCTTCCTAATATCTTGCTAGGTAAACTTTTCTGTAGTTTAGAGAGTTATTCTAGACAAGTGTTAATACACAGACCATTGCTCTATTTGTCCTTCCTTTTCTACAGTTTAAATAATTTTTCTGCTGACCAATCTCATGGTGATTGCTTAGATCTAATCACAGTTCTGCTGCCTCTGGGGCCTGCCTTTTGCAGCTTTCCCAAAACCGTCTGATTTTGTGGATTCCCACACCCCAAGGCCAGTGGCTCCTCATGCCTGGTGGGGCAACCACCATGGCCACCAGTGCAGACACTGAGGAGTAACAGCCCAGCCAGTCTGGCTTCTGAATGATCACTGAACACTTCTGCTCACCCACACTGTGACTATCTTATGGTTACAAGAAGGAGATTCCTCTCTGTTTCATCTTCCAGTTATTTCTTAAGGTGATTTCTATTAATAACAACTTCATTCAACTGCGCTCTGCTGAAATTACAGCGAGATGTTGTTATTTTAAGGGATTTAAGTTAATTTAAACACCACACTCTTAGTGCTCCTGCTGGTTGCTCATACAAACCCATAACTAAGATTTGCACACTTTGCAGCCTGTGGTCTGAGGCACTGGTGTATTTTGCTTATTTGCTGCACTTTTAAACAAAACATGGCAAATCTATAAGGAAACTTGTCCAGGATTAGGCTTCCTGAGCTGATCTGAGCATGCCTGTACTGCCAGCTTCATGTCTTCATCTATCTCTAACTTGTTTCCTACTCTTCAGAATCAGAGACAGTATGTCTAATATTTTCATCACCCCTGCCCTGAGTAATAAAAGACTTTTTTACTACTCAGCCCAAATTCTGATCATCCAATCTCCAAGGTTAATGTGGAGCTGTAGATAGAGTAATACACTGTGTTCAAGTAAAGAAAACATTTACAGGAAAATCACCATATGGAGCCTATTTAGACAGATGATCTAATTATCATAATGCCCAACTAGCTGATGCAGGAAAGGTTTTACACAGGAGGCTTCTTTCTGGTGTTTGCCCTCCTGTCCATAGTAGAGGTGAAGTTGTTCTCTGAAACCCTGAGACTGATAAATTCTCACTGCACATGACAAAGTTTGTCATTTGTAAAAGAAATGTCCCTTAGTTATAAAAGAACTTTTAAATCCCAAGGGAAGTTTGATTAAATAACAAGAAATATAAGATATTTTTTTTTTTTTTTTTGTAGACTGAAGAGGCAATTTTGTGAAAGAAGCTGTTTTAAGAGAGAAGAAAGTAGTGGAATGATTTTAACATTACAAGTGACAACCAGATGTACATCAATATGCCTGAATTGTAACTAATCACTTTAAATCTGTACCTAAATTTTGTTCATACTTCTTTTCAGGCATTCTTAGCCCTCTTTGTATTCCTATCAAGTTTGCTTATGACTTGGCCTTCCTACATGAACCACATAAAATGCATGACACAAAATACACAGTTATATTTAGTATGAGGCTAGATTATACAGCTCTCTAGGAAATGCAATTCACAGTATTTGCAAATCACAGAATCATAGAATTTCCTGAGTTGGAACAGACCCACAAGGATCATCAAGTCCAGTTCTTAAGTGAATGGCATTTTTAGCACCATTCTTTAACCAATTCAAAAGCTTTTATTATCACAATTCACTGCATTATAAGAAACCTTGCTAGTGCAGCCATTCACATAACATTAATGTACAGAAAATTAATGTGTAAACATCCACAGTGCCCTTCACCTTGCAATACTCAGTTCATTACACCCCACAAAATCTGTGCACAAGCACCTTAGCCATCATTAAAGTGTAGAGACTCAGAGAGCTCCAAGACACAACCTGACTAATAATAAGCTCTTTTCTCCCCGTTATACAGGAGACCACCTACTCAACCATGTGTGCATACAGACCTTCTGCATAGAACAGAGCCTGGAGCTTTCTGGAGGGCTGTTCTCAACTCTAATTAAGGAGGTCCTTTAGATATCCTACCAAACTTAGTGATTGCTGGACTACCAAAGAACTTTATCTGGAATATGTCAACCATGAGTGCAATAACATTAGCTGAAGAGAAGAAATATCAGTTCAATTCCATAACTATCTTAGGTTATTTACATTTGCCAATGACCAAAATCTAATTGATTCCAAGTTCAAGTTCTCAGCTAAGCATTTGTTTTTTGTCTTTTGGCTCCAAATTCTCAGCTTTTATTGTGGATCAGAGCCTTCAGCTAATTACAGTCATGCTGCTCTGAAGAATATATCAGGCTAAAGAACGTGGAAGATTTAAAGAGCTAAAAAATAGCTTTTAATAGCAACCAACACAAATTCTATTGATCATCATAAACTCTCATTTTTAACAGTCCATCTTAGTCTAAGACATATATAAGGTTATTAATGAATTATTAGCAATAATAAACTAAGTGAGTCTTATTCCAAAGAAGAACATCCTTGATTTCAGGAGTACTTCTGATTATCAGTCATATGTGGGTGAAAGATGTGTCCTCAGGAGAGGAAGCTTTCAAGTCAGATAAAGATTCTGCAGAAGTAATTAAATGAATCATCAAGAATGCTCTCACCTCTCACTTGGAATTGTCAAGATAAAAATGTAACATGAATATTCATTTTTTGTTTATTTCAATTCTTTTCAATCTTATCAGCAATCTTGGAAAGCAACCGGGGACAACATTGGATGAAAATTATACATAAAAAATTATATATATTTTAGTAGATGTGTCCACCAAAAGTGATTGAAAGCAAGCAATCAAGATTAATGATGGGAAGGGCACAGCTGTCTGCTTTATACCTAGAAAATATTTTAAGGATATTAAGGTTATGGCAACAAGTAGTCTACTTTCAAAAGAAAAGAGCAAAAGTAACTAGCACACAATAAACACACATTAACACAATAAAGCTTTTAGTAGTGAAAAAGGGATTTTCCAGCACTGAGGAATTTTAGGCTATACAGCCTTTGCCCTAAGTGGTCTAAGTTGGGTGTGACAAATAAGAAAATCTGCCTTCTCTATGCTTAAGGATTCTTAAAAGCTCTTTTCCTAAAATATAAAATTATGGAAGAAAATATTTTAAATACCTACAAATTTTTAATAATACTATTTCAAATTGCTGGGTTTTTTTTGTCCTTTTTTATGTAAATATTAATGCTTCAGTAAAAGCACCTATTATTGAAAGAAAAAATATTTACAGGAAACATTCTTAAGCATGGTCAGTGTATTACATACTTTACATTCATCTCTACAGTTTTTTGTATAAAAACATTTAATTGGTTAGGCAAGTAATTTGTTTTTATAGCAACATAGAGAAGGGCTTTGAGATATTTGGATTTTATATAATAACTAAAAAGGGAATAAAACATTGGCAAGAGATGCACAAAATTGCTTTCATCTTTTATTTCCATATTTTCAGCTTGCTGTGCCCTTTGCAGAGATCACAGTACCCAAACTCTATTTCTCATGTTAGGATGATTCACAGTAGGGAAGCACTTTCCTATATTATTTTCATCAAAAGGAGCTTACATTTGAATATTACCATTAGGCTGCTAATTTACACTTTGGAGAAAGGGTCAGGAGTATTCCATTTTTTTGATGACTTGATATTAGCTTCAAAGAGAATTTTTCATAACGCTTGTAATTTGCCACTGCAGTTTTGCCATCCAGCACCGTTGAATTATATATGTTTTATAAAACAAAACTCTGAGAGAATTAATTTTTCAAGGCATTGAGACTTCTGGATTTCAGAATAGCCTTTGTTAGTGTCATCACAATGGAAGGTCTCACATGTCATATTGCATATCAAGCACCTTGGTATACTTGGCATTTGATATTTATCTCAAACAGAAATGGAAGTAATCATACTTTCTATATTAACATTCAAAAGCATAGAAAGTCTCCATACCATAAAGGTATCCTTCGGCCCTGTTCATCCCTCCAAAATAAATTGGAGTTCTTAACAGGGTTCATACCACCAGTGGTTTTCTCAAAGAGGGTAAAATATTACTGCCAAGTACTACAAATGACAAAAGAATCATCATTCTGTTGAATTTAGACACTCTCTCATGAAGAAACTTATTAAATCAGGGGCTTTTATAAAGTAAGGGTCAAAACCTTACACTTGATGAACTGATTGATGATGGCAGCCGGTGACCCATGGTCCAGCTCAAGCAAAGAAGAGGAGCTGAGTAAATATTTGCTGTGTGTTAAGGGAATTGTATCACATAGAAGTGCCATATGTGCTGACATTGAGGATAATGAGAATAAAGTATCATTTTATCTATCACGTTGACATCAGTTCAGTTCTTCCACCCTTGTAAATTGTCCAAGCTCCGCTGGCCATAATGAAGGCATAGAAAATGAGACTGCTTCAGATGATGTGGCCCACAAATTCTTTAATCCTGGAGAATGCTCATAGTCCAAATAGGGGTCATATCCTAATTGGGAATTGTCAGGCCTTTTGTTTGTTTCACTTAGGTAATTAATTACAGAAGAGACAATAGTCTTATCATGTGCCTTTTTCAATATACTTTCATAGATAAAATTAAAAAAAAAAAAAAACAAATAATTTACATTCCTAAGTGACATGAAAGATTGTCTGTTTAATGTTCATTAAGGTTTGGGTGGGTTCTGACATGAGTTTTGGTTTTCCTCTTCTAAAACCAGGGTGGAAAAAGAATGAGGAGGAAAAAACAGTGATGTTTAATCAAAAACACTTGATTAATTCCCAGACAAATGTCTTACTCCTTGAGATGGAGGTATAGGAAGACAAATCCAGTCAAAAAAGGGAAAATTCTCCTGAGGTACACAAAAGATACTCCTGTTATCAGAAAAAATTTTGATCTGCTGCTAAAGTGCAGGCAGCCAGAGCTTGGCACATTTTGCAAATGATTTGGCAAAGATTGTTGCAGCTCACGTCTGGCTAGCTCCCTACCCACACAGACTGTATCTGGACTGAAGAGCCATGGGCTATTTCTCTTTCAGAACAGCATGTTTTCTTGTGCAATACCTGGGTAATGTGAAGATGGACCCCACACAGAGAACAGAAATGGAGACAGAAGTGCCGAAGGATTTTGTTTTTTCTTCTTGTGAATTATTAAAAAAAAAAAAAAGCTGGAAAAGCCTTCAGGCTAGAATCCCTAGAATTCATGGTAGTCTTAAAGCTGGTTTATCTCTTTCTTTGTTGTTTTTTGGGTTTAAGTGAAAGATGTGGTGGAATACAGCTGTGTGTGCCTATCTATGCCTTCCTAATGTAACCAACACTTTTATTTCTGTGTCTCTTGGTCGAATTAAGTGATTCCTTATCTCAATCCCAGTGTGTCATTTCTAACCACCTCTGATTTCTGTCCCTTCCTTCCTTTGCCTTCAATTTCTTCATTTTTCTTTCTGCAGCCTTGACCAATTCCTTGTGTTATCCTTCTTCCCTCACCACACCCTCATCCCAGTATACAAATTCACCCTAAGACCCAAATCCTAGTGTCTGGTCCATGGAAAAACTGTGGCACATATCAACTGTTGGATATGTACCATTTCTTTAATCTGGCCTTCAGGTCTGTATTTCTTTTGTGCTGATGACCTTGTAGTTCTCTGTTAAGTCATAATATGTGATTTAAAAGCACATAATGGTGTGAGGGACACTGGCTGCAGGTGCATTTTCTTTCTTTCATTACACCAAAGTGCTAAGTGCTGAAGTGGGACAAATCAAATATGAAAAAGTGTTCTTGTCGGGCTTACCACTATCAATAATATTGCACCTCAAGAGGAAATGGTACTGGTGAGAATGACAGCATTCAGAAAGACAGAAAAATATTTGGAAGCAGTTCTAGGTGGTAGCTGGATCTTATAATCTTGTATTAAGTGATACACACAAGCAAATTTAATCTCATTTCTACACTTTCAAAAACTGCACCCCTTGCTTATCATGTATCAAATCTGTGCCTCTCTTCAATTCCTGAGATAAACAGACACACATCTGAGTGTCAGACAGAAGTTATGGGTAATGGCTTAAACATTGCTAGGATGGAGTTTTGCCTATTATGGCTAAACTGAATAAAGAGGCTGAGACCACCCAAGCCCATCCATCCTTCACCTGACTGCAGCTTTGGGCTGAGACTTGAGCTGCCAAACAGAGCCTGAGACAAGATAAAGGTGACGCTATCGTTCAATAACCTCTGGTCTAGGGGCAAGGAAACAAGGCTAAGGCAGGAGAAGTTATCCATAAGAAAGCCAAATCCAGCATCTGTCCTGAAAATCAGCTGGGGCCAGGCTCAGACTGGGGGAGGCCATAGCCCTCGGGCTCATCTGCTGAGGCCACATTTGCACAGCCTGCCCCACAGCCAGGGAGGGAGGAGGAGAGTTCTGGGGGTGCCGTGGAACCTCTGGTCACGGGCAGTGAACACCCATCTTCCCTCACACAAACTGGCTCAGCTGTGAAACCCCCACCCAGGAAGGGCCACATCCATGGACATTCCCGTGATGGCAGCTGAAGAGGTGCCATGATCCATCCAACACCCCCAGAGCCTGCCCAGACTCGTTGCTGAGGCTTGCACAGAGCTCTGCTCCTGATGCAAAGGGATGCAACACATCCAGAGGCTGCTGCCAGACACTGGGCCAAACTTATCCCCTCCAGGGGAGGTACCTGGGCATTCCCATCTGGCCCAAATCAACCTGTTGCAGTGTCCTTTGGGCCACTCCCAACCAGCTCCAATATGGAGCAACATGGAGGACTGCAGGAGACACTCTTCCGTGCCCTATGGCAGAGGATATGCTGGCAGACAACAGCAGAGGAAGAAAAGACCAACTCTTGGCAGGAGTTTTGTGAAGCCTTCATGTTCTGAGGAGGCTGTGATTTGAACTTAAGACTCCTCCCATGAGACTCCTGATAAAACCCTGGCTCCAGGTCTCTGTTCCTTCCCTCTCTGCTCTTGACTCTCTGGAGCTCTGCTGTGCTGGGGGAGGGAGGGAAATAAAATGGACTCTCACGCTAAATAACAAAGATATTTGTCTAGTTTGTTTCCCCTGCCGTTGGGTTGTGGCCTCCCTGGACAGGATCTTGTCACTGTAGCCACATGCTGCTACAGGGTGTAATCCAAGGTTTATCCTGGAACTCTGAGGAGCTCCATGCCTCAGGGTGACCAGCTGCAAAGAGCCCAAGCTGAATTCGACAGATACTTTTAAAGGGAGGGGGAAACAAGGGAGGGAATCACACAAAAAACAAATGGGGGCACTTGGGGAGACAGGCATGAGGGGCCACAAATTGGGAAGCACTTGGAGGCAGGGCCCTGCCTTTGGCTAATCACTCGATGCCCCTGATGGAAGGTTCTGGAAAAAGGGGACGGGAGGCCAAGTGGCTGACAGAGTCCCAGGGAGGAGACTGGGGAATGACTCAACAAAAACTCATGGTGGTGGGTGGAGAGTAAGGGGGGATTGATATGGGGAAGGAGGGAAACAACCTGGGGTAAACTATTAGGAGAGAACAAGGGTACAAAAGTGAAACCATTACAAACCAAAGTAGGGGTGATAAAAATGCAATACAACATCAACCCACTGAGCCCCATGTTTGCAGGGGACCCTCAGCACCAAGAAGATCTGATGGAGAGCATCCACGGGCTGCCGTTGGCATCCATGGAGTGGTGAGGTTTTCTATTAAATCTGTCCCTGTCACTCTTTCTCTCCCCTCACCTCTTTTCTATTTCTCCCTTTCTCTCTCTTGCTCTCATTTCTTCTTTAATAAAACCCATACTGTTGGCTTCGGCATGTGGTTTCCTTTGCGCCCTAATTCGGGCAGAGACATTTTTGATCATTTTAATAAGCAGATCATAACAAGGGGCTCAAGGCACACCATTCGGGCTGTTCCACACCACTTCCAGTGAGTTGAGGGGTTGGGTGAGTGTCGGGTGTGGCCCTTTGTGACACGGGTGCTGTGTGATGTGGGACACAGTGGTGTCCAGGGGCCATTGTGACATGGCAGAGCAGCACCCTCAAGGGATGTAAAAGAGGCACAGGGCCTGGCACTGCCAGTCCCAGCAGAGCCGCTGGCTCAGGAGGAAGCAGTTCCCGGGATCCCACTCTGCACTCCAGGAGCTCGGACGGGAGGAGGAGGAGGAGGAGAAGGTGAAGGCAGCTGCAGCACCCAGCCCTGCCCGGCAGGCTGGCAGGCCGGGCCCTCAGCGGGCAGGGCCTGGGTGGACGGTGGCTCAGACCTGCCCTGTGTGACTCTCAGGAGGAGGGAGCCTTGGTCAGCATGGAGGAAGAGAGGGAATAGGACATGGATCAAAAGCTTTCCCGGTCAGGAGTGGTTACCAGCCAAGACTCTTGTCTTTGTGACGAGGTAACAGTCCAAGAGTTTTGCCAACAGCAAGAACCTTTGCTGGGTGCAGCTGCAAGATGCCAAGAGGGCCATCAGTGTGAGGTGAGTGTGAAAGTCCAGTGGGGAGATGGTGCACAGCAAGAGCCGGAGATGTCCCACTGGGGAAAAAGTGTGACAGTCCAGGAGCTCTCCCAGTGGGACAAAGAGGATGAGATATGCAAGGAGCCATCTGAACTGGAAGAAGATCTGACATACCAAGAGCTGCCCCTGCGGGAAAGGAAGGGACACCAGGAACTGTATCCTTTGAAAAAAGATTTTCAAAGCCGTCTGCACATGTACAAATGTGAAAAAGAAAAGAGAGAGCAAGTGTTGTCCCAAGTGAGAGACAACAGCAAAAAGAGGATATGGGAAGGGAAGGGACACCAGGAACTGTATCCTTTGAAAACAGATTTTCGAAGCCGTCTGCAAACGTACCAACGTGAAAAAGAAAAGAGAGAGCCAGTGTTGTCCCAAGTGGGAGACAACAGCAACAAAAAGGTATGGGAGTATCCTTTGAAAACAGATTTTCGAAGCCGTCTGCACATGTACCAATGTGAAAAAGAAAAGAGAGAGCCAGTGTTGTCCCAAGTGAGAGACAACAGCAACAAGAGGATATGGGAAGGGAAGGGACACCAGGAACTGTATACTTTGAAAACAGATTTTCGAAGCCGTCTGCAAACATACCAATGTGAAAAAGAAAAGAGAGAGCCAGTGTTGTCCCAGGTGGGAGACAACAGCAACAAGAAGGTATGGGAGTATCCTTTGAAAACAGATTTTCGAAGCCGTCTGCAAACGTACCAATGTGAAAAAGAAAAGAGAGAGCCAGTGTTGTCCCAAGTCGGTAACAGCAGCAACAAGAAGGTATGCCAAGGAAAAGACTACAGTCTCCCAAAGCTGGCCCAATGGGAAAAACATAGCAGTGTTAAAAATCTGTTCCAAAGGGAAACACAAAGCAGTGTTAAAAATCTGTTCCAAAGGGAAACACAAAGCAGTGTTAAAAATCTGTTCCAAAGGGAAACAAAAAGCAGTGTTAAAGATGTGTGCCAAATGGAAGAAAATGCCAAGAACAAGATCTACGGCAAACCCCTAGAGTTCAAGGAGTGCAAGCGTTGTGCCCGTAAGGGGCCCCGCTCTCCCAGAAGTGTGGTCAACCCGGTGGCAGCAGAGGCAGTGCCTGTCCTGCCCCGTGAGCAGCCCAGTGCCTCTCCTGCCCCGGAGAATCCCACAGAGGATGACCTGGCAGCTGAAGCTGCTGAGGAGGTGGAGGAGCCCCCAGAGCCTCTGGTTCCCGAGGTGGAAGAGGCACCAAGTTCTCCTGCTGTCAGTGAGGAGCTGCCATCGGCAGGGACAGAGAGCCCAACCCCTTCCCCAAGCAGTCCACTGGAAGACCAGGAGCTCAGGGAGCAGCAGGAGGAGGAGGAGGCAGATAAGGAGATAGTCGTGGCAGAGGAAGAAAATGAGGAGGGGGCCTTGGCTGGGGAGCTTGAGCATTCTCAGAGCAAAGATGAGGAACACACAGAGCTGTCCCAAGAGGAAATCAACCTTGATCACCAAGAAGGCTCCCAAGCAGGAGAGGAGGAGCTTGATCAGGAGCTTTCCCAAGCAGAAGAGGAGGAGCTTGATCAGGAGCTTTCCCGAGCAGAAACCAGTACCTACCAGGAAGAGTCCCAAAGGGAAGCGTCCAGTGAGCAGGAACTGCCCCAAGCAGACGCCGATACGCACCAGGACAAATCCCAAGAGGAAGCCAGCAATGAGCAAGAGGTGCCACAAGTAGAGTCCAAGACCTCCCAGGAAGGGTGCCCAGAGAAACCCTGCACTGAGCAGGAACTTCCCCAGCCAGAAGCTAATAGGTGCCAGGAAGGGTGCCAAGGGGAAGCCAGCATGGAGGAGGACATATGCCTGGAGGAATGCTGTAGCTACCGGGAAGGGTGCCCAGGGGAAACCAGCAGGGAGCAGGAGATATGCCTAGAGGACTGTTGTGGCTACCAGGAAGGGTGCAAATGGGAAACCAGCACTGAGTGGGAGCTGTCCTCAGGAGAAACCAGTTGCTGCCGGGAAGAGTCCGAAGGGGAAAGCAGCATTGAGCTGGAGCTGTGCCTAGAAGAAAGCAGTAGCGACCAGGAAGGGTTCGAAGGGGAAACCAGCACTGAAATGGAGCCATCTCTAGAAGAAGCTTGCAGCCACCACGAGCATTCTGATTGGGATGAATGCATCAAGGAAGAGCTGTGCCATGGTCATTTTGGGAACTACCAAGTGTCAGACTGGGAAGAGTGCACAGAGCAATGCTTTTGCCACATCTGTAGCTCCCACAATCACTCTGACTGGGAAGAATACAGCGAGCATGAGCTGTGCCATGGCCATGTCGGCAGCTGCCGAGGAATGTCGGATTGGGAAGAGTCCATTGGCCAGGGGGTGTCCAGAAGGAACTGTAAGAGACACTCTGAAAAGTCCAACTGGGTGAGTGAGTGTGACCGAGACCTCATGCAGGACAACAGGGAAGAGAGCACTGGGGCCAAGCCCTTGCTGAAAGAAGACAATGAGAGGGACGAGAGAAGCGTCCTGGAGCTGCACGAAGACAAAGACGGAGAGCAAAGAGCGGCAGGTCTGATGGGAGGCGGGTTCTACCTGCATGTCCCTCCTGGGGCTTGGGTTGAGCTCGGGCAATCTGGGCCGTGCCTTGGAGGAACCCTCTGTGCCTTACCTCACCGTGTGGAAGCCCCCAAAGGACACACGGCCTCTCCTGCCTTCCAGGACCAGGTGCTGCAGGCCGGGACACCACAGGCCGGGACACCGCAGGCCGGGACGCCACAGGCGCTGCGGACGCTGCGCAGCCTTCTCTGCTTCCCCTGCCTGGGACCACAGCCCAAGGAGTAGGGCACACTGCTGATGAAAAGAATATGAACAGGGAAACAAAAGAAGAAAAATAAAAAAATAGTAATAAAAAGAACAGGAAAAGGAATAGGAATAAGAATTAAAATAAGAATGAGAAAACAATAAGAATGAGAACAAAAATAGGAATAGGGATAAGGAAAGGAATAAGAAAAAGATAAAAAGAAAAAGAGTAGGTGGAAATAGAAGATAAAATACTAGTAGAAGTAAATGCTAAGAGGTAGAAGAAGGAAAAGAAGAAGGATAAGGGAGAAGGAGAAGAAGAACAGAAGAAGAAAAAGAAAAAAAATAAGAAAAAGTATAGGACTAAGAAATAAAGCAAGAAAAACAAAACAAAAAATAAAAATGAGAATAAAAATAGGAATAGGACAAGAAATAAGAAAAAATTAAAAATATTAAGTTGATGTAGAAGATAAAATACTGGTAGAAGTTAATAGTAAGAAGAAGATGAAAGACAAGGAGAAGAAAAATAGAAGGATAAGAAAAAGAAAAAAAGAAAAAATAAATCAGGAAAAGAATAGGAATAAGAATAAAAAAAAACAAAAAAGAAAACAAAGAATAAGAATGAGAATAAGAATAAGAATAAGAAAAGGAATAAGAAAAAAAGTAATAAGTTGATGTAGAAGATAAAATAGTAGAAGTAAATACTTAGAAGATGATGAAGAAGAAACTATAGTACTAGCATATTACTATTATGATTATGATTATTACTGCAGTACTATCAAGGTAAAATGCGCATCCTCTATCATGACAGATTGGTTTTGTTAGGGCAGGATCTCAAAGATCATCTAGTTCCAGCAGTTCTTCTTGATATCTTCAGAGTAGAATACAGTAAACAGCTCTCTTTCTCCCTCTGTGAGATCTCTTTCCAATTTCTTTCCATCTCTCTTCTTCCTATTTCTTGTTAATAAAATCTGGATATTGTCATCATATGGTCTCATTTGCACCTCATTTTGGGCACAGGCATCTCTCCCTAAACCGACTGGAACCCATTCTCAGCCCAGCCTGCCTTCAAAGCACAGGTGCTCCAGCCCTCTGAGCGTCTCCTCTGAACTCATTTTAGCAGGTCCACGTCCTTCTCATGCAGACACAGATGTAGTGCTCCGGGTGGGGTCTCACAAAAATGGACTAGAGGGCCACAGTCACCTCCCTGGACCTGCTGCTCTTCGCCCCTTTCTTTATGTCTGAAAATTCTGTTCAATCAAGCACTGCGTAAAAAACATCATCTCAAAATGCTGAAAGTACTCAAAATAATTATATCTGGAGAAGAGTAAATATTAAACTGTGTCTTACTTAATATATAACAAAGCTTATTTTAATATTAATCTTGTTTGACACTTCACAACTTTTTTTGGCTCCTAACTCCTCAACCTTTCGAATTCTACTTTGTTCAAAAGGCAAAATTGCTGCGATCAAAATCTGCTCCACAATTTTAGTGGTCACATTCTTTTCCTTTATTGAATATTATGCCTGTTTCTTTACAGGATGAATTTGGCAAGGGATAATCTTGTTATCCAGTAGACAATCATGTTTCCTGAACACGCTGTCTTCAGTACAACATTACCTATAACCCTTTTAAGGAAAACCTCACATTCACCTTTAGCCATTTTTGTTAAATTAATTAAATAAAGGCTACAACTCCCCTCCGGAGAGTAATAATGGCTTTACCAGTCAGCAGTTGAAATATTTCATTAAACTACTCTTAAACCTTTGAAGCTCATCTTAAAATAGGCCATTGTTATAAATACTAATTAAGTAATATATTTTGAGGGAAGGAGTTGGAAATGAGTACACAATTACCACAAAAGCAAAAGATAAATGATCAATTTACGTTCAGCAGGAGGTGATGCTTGATGTTCCATTAAGAGACATTAAACTTCTTGGCTAATTGTGAGAATCAAGTGAAGGAAGAAATTTTTAACTGAGCTCAATGGGACATTGATTAAGCCAAAATACTAAGATCTCTATACCCAGTGTGGGTGAAGTACTTGATTTCAAGAAAAAGAGTGACTCTTGCTTTATTCAGCTGGACTCCACTAGATTTAGCTGGATTTCAATAGATTATAGTGGAAATATTCATTCTGCTAAAACTTCAAATTGAAATATATTTTCTTTTGTTCTTCTATATCTCTTTAATAAATAGAAATAAAAATATACCTGCAATCAAAAGCACTTTTCTGTTAAAAATTATGACATCAAACTCTTCTGCACAGGAAAGGCATTATGTTGTTCTGTTTAATCTAAAATCCTCTCTGTTTTTGGTTGTTTGTAATTCTATAAAAGCTCTTTAATGTATTTTACTCTTAAGATATTAAGAAGCAAAAAATATAATTTCTTTTTGCATTTGGCCACTGCACAAACACTTCAAAATATATCTAGAAGATAACACTATAAGGGCTCCAGAAATTCCAGTTTTCTCAAGTTTTCTTTTGATTAGGATATATGAAATCAAGTTTTACAATCCTCAAAAAGTGAATAATGAAGAACAGGCATTATATCGTGAAATAGAAAAGAATATTTACAGTGTCTTTAATTACACCTATCATTATGTTCAAACTTCAGAGAAACATTTTATCTTCAAAATTTTAAGACTCTTTTCAAATATAAGTCCTTAAACTGTTGTTTGTGGATCCTGCAAGAAGCAAACAAAGTTTCATCTTCTTTGGAGTGACTTTTCTTTTCACACTTTAAATACCAGAGTGGAAAAAAAAAATGTTACAGTAAAGTACCTTGCTAAAAGTATGAGCAGAAAGCTTTTACAGCTGGGAACAAAATAAGTGCAAGTTTTGTTTTTAGATGACCTCAGAGAGGTCAAATTTATTTTGTAGGAGCATGAGTGGATTAATGAAAAAGGAGTTCTTTCTTTTAACAGGTTTTCACCAAATGATTTTCCAAGTGCTACATTAGCATCACTAAATGCATGACACCAGTAGTAGTGGTGGCCATTTTAGGATAAAGGTGTAGCTTAATTTTTTTTTTTTTCCTACACTTCTTTTTAAATTACAAGTGTGATAAATGTTTTAGCATGAAAAGACACATAGGCATAACCTTCCCCTCTTAAATACATAGGGACGAAGACCTACAAAATTTAGATTGTGAGTAAAATAGAATGAGAAATCAGAAACACTAGGCTTATTAGCACAATGTGAATTTTAGCTGCTTAAAATTATCAAAGCATTTATTTCCCATATTGGGGGAAATAGGCTTCAGAAAAAAGGCTTCAGCTTTTAATTATAATGCCACATCAGCAATACAAAACTAAAAGAACAGGAGAGATCTGCCTAGCCTACATCTTTATTTTGATTCCAATATCTGTGAAGATTGAAATTAGATTACCTCTTTCAAGCTAAAAAACCTCTTCTCTTTGGGAATATTTTGCTCATTAAATTTTTCACATAGGATACCATTTTTTAATTTCTTTTTTTAGTAAATATTTGGTTTTGGCTGCCATAAATGTTGCAAGAAATTATTTTCATGTGAGAAATTATTTTCATCTTGAATATATTTGGATAATCCTTCTAGGAATCCCACAAAGACCCCAAATGGACATATCAAAGACATAAATCTTACTTTTGTCTGAGTGAATATGCTGATCACAAACAAATCATATTCTGTCAATCTATTAACTTGACAGAAAGAATAATATTTTTTGAGAAATACTTCCAAAACTAGAATGACTTTTAAGATTCTGTCTCTGACCTCATTACATGAAAACAGGATATATTTATCTGAGAGATGTGTATGTATTTCATCTTTCTCCCCTAGTAATCATTCAGAATTACAATTTGCACTACCCACAGAAATGTAAACAGTGGAAAGCTTTGCTGCTCACAAAAGCAAAAGTGCAAAGTTTGACATTTTATCCCTTCTTGACTTGAAAAACTCCTGGACTATGACTTAGCAAGACTTGCTTTTAAATGCTCAATATCTGAGACTTCCTACAGTAGGAAATGTAGAGCAGATTCAGCTGTTTACAGATTTATAGAATGAAACAAGCTCTATGACTTGGAGAAACAAGAAAGATGGATGAGTAATGACTTATTTTGGATGCCAAACTGGTAGAGAAAAGCAGAAGTAAGACTGGAAGGATCTGGTGCTAGTGGCGATGGTGAAAGCAACACATGAAAGCTGCCATGAAGAAATGCTTTAGATTTGAATACTGTACTCATGTTACTTTATTAAATTGACTCAAACGTTGAAATTTTGCCTTTTGAAGAAAGTTATAATAATAGCAATTTCCCTTCAAGGAGAGGAAAGCACTGCCATCAAAATAAATGCTCTTGTTACAGAAATCATTGATTATAATAGCTTTGTCTAAAATGCCTTCTTACTCAGGACTGACTGATCAATAAATGTATCCAAACCATACTATTCCCTTCTTTTGCTGCTAAATTATTCATTTCAGACATCATGTTCATTACAGAAGTTCTAATTTTTATAAAAGCCTTCCCTAGGACATTATCTGCAGTGCAGAAAACTCCTCTGGTAGCCATGTGGTTTAGTAATTTTTATATTCTACATAGTCTAACTATTTTCTCACACAAACACTGCAATTACTTTATTTATTTTCTGTTTATTTGTTTGGCTTTTTTCAGTTTCCACACATTTAGATAATGCTTCAAGAATATGAATTAATTACCCTTTCAGATCTCATTAAAATCCTTGTTGTGCCCAGTTTATATGCCAATAGTGTTTCTGTGGATCATATTTGTAATGATTTACTAAGCATCCAAATACTTGTGTCATATGTGCTGCTGTTAATCTATTTCTTTTTCATGTACTGCTGTTTTAATCAATGGATTTAGGACAGATTTTAAAACATGTCAACTTGGACACAAAGCACATTTATATTTATATCCAGGGTTTCAAGAACTCACCACAAAACTAGAAAAGGAGGCTGGTATTCAAGGGGAACCATGATGGAAAATAAATGCTAAACTGAGTCATAGTCCTGACTCAGGTTATAAACAGATTTTGCTAAAAACAAAAATATTCCAAGAATAAAACACAGCTTTAACAGGAACTCTTCAGGCCAGGATACTTTTCCAGAGGCCTTCTGGCTGAGGAAGGCAGTAAAGACTTTACAGCAATGGAAAGAACTGAACTGAAAGAGATTGCAGAAGTTCTGATGGTAATCATAGAATCAGAATATCATGGGTTGGAAGGGATGCACAAGTATCATCAATGTCCAATTCCTGGCCCTGCACAGGACAGCCTCAAGAATCACACCAAATACCTGAGAGCATTATCCACATGCTTCTTGAATTCTGTCAGAATTGATGCCTTGACCACTTCACTGAGGTGCCCAAGTTCCAGTGCCCAAGCAGGATATATACATAGCTGTAATAGATCAAATTATATATCTATATAAAAAAAATAAAATAAATTAAAATAAAATAGTTTTAAGTGCTTGGATATCTGTTTGTTCAACCTCTGACCCCCAAAAAAAGAAAGATATCCTTACCTCCGAGTGTGCCTGATGAACCATGGAATGTCAGCCCACTGTGGTTGCCAAAAAAGTTATGACATGACTCAATAAAAAAGAAAATATGATTATAATACTGTCTTTTTCTCCGGTTTATATGTCAAGCACACTGAATTTTTTGGTTGGTTTTGCTGCTTTTCAAACAATTTATCAAGGCACAAAATTATCACCCAAGGAATGTCAATTTCATTATTAGAATAAAAATAATATTAATGTTACAGATGTGTTAAAGATACATAACAAATTTGAAATTAATTGCATATAAGATGGGAAACAATAGAATTTTTAGTTTTTACCTAAGAGATAAAAGGTTCATTTGCATGAAAATTCAGCATTGCAGCTTCCTTCTGAATAAAGAGCAGCATTACAGCTTTTTTAAAAAAATCTTTGAGACTGAGAATCAGTAAGCTATCGTTACACAAGCAATTCAATTAAAGTAATCTTTTGAGATTTAATAACTATTTTCTGCAATGATTATAACTTTGAGAGAGGAAGACACAAATTGTTTAATTTTATGGCAGTATTTACACTCTGTTTCACTCTGCTGGCCCATTAATTTATAACCTATATGTTCAAGACAGAAAAAATGGAAGCAAACTCAATTATAAACTATGCAGCATAAGACATATTTTTTTATTTATTCTGGTGTAACTCCAAATATAGGAAATGGGTTTTATATTCTTAAATATATCACACTAACCATTTAGGGCCAGAAAAATCTGTTTTGTGCAAAGGCAGGAACTAGACTTAGTTCTGTATTTCAACTGCAGCTGTTTGTGGAAACTGTTTCAAGATCAGCAACCCAAGAAATCAGCTTGAAGAGAACCCATGTGTGAAAAGTATTCTCTGCAAGTCCTCAATCCACTGGAAGAGAGTCTTTATTACAGACAAAGGTTGATTTTGCAGTAGTTCTGGCTCATTCTTCAGCAGGAAAGATGAAAAAAATCATTTTATCTGGAACTACCTACAGTTAGTGACCAGTTCATACAATCAACTAGTCTAGAGTCTATGAACTTCTACATGTCTGGGGTGTATTTTTTCTCAGAACTATACATGTACAATGACTGCAATTAGTAAAGAAAAGTTATGCTGCAGTCTCAATACTGTTCACAGCTTCCCATGAAGCGCTGTTACCTGAATTTGCCTTTCCGTGTCTCCTGCTGTTCCTTCTGCCCTTCACCTCTTGCTTTACCTGTGTCTCCTCAAGCACTGTACTCCTCTACTCTTCCACTCTTCAGCCTTCACTTTCCCAGGGTACTCTGTCCAGAGGTCAAATGGTGCTGATTTCTGACAAACCACTTGTGCCAAATGTTTATTCCAACCAGACAAATCCCCTTATCCATCCTCACTGAACACCAGGCACTCCTGCAAGCAAATGCAGCAGAATCACAGGACAAAAGCATCCCACAGACTGTCAGTCACCTTTGAAGTAGCCTTTTGACAAACCTTACTCTTGACAAATATCACAATTTCAACAAGAGCCTCTGTGCTGCACAGAGACTTCTGGAACAGTATCTCTCATCCCCAGAATGGTTTCGGGGAAGATGAGGAAGAAGGCTGACGAGAAGAGCTGATAATTCATTCAGACAGGGCAAAGGCTCAAAAGGTTTGAATTCAGTATAATATTTGAAAAGCAGTCCCTACACACTGCTCTGTGCAGCTGTGAGCTGGAACAGAGGGTCCAAAGTATGATGTACTCATCAACTCCTTTCTGGGAGCAGCAATACCAGGCAGTTCTGGGAGAGATCATCAATAAAACCCTTTGATGTGATGTCTACTGCCAGCAGCTCACTTAAGTGACTCACTCTCATTCCAAATATCCAATAAGGGTTAGATTAGAATTAGATGTAGATACAAGAAATTACAGCAATGATTTTTTGAGTGCCTGCCAAAAAAGAAATAACTGTACCTCAGAAAGGACACAACAAAAAGAAATATGAAGTCTTGCTCTCTATACTTTGTAGTAGAAAAAAAAAAAAAAAGGGAAGTGTGAAAAAATGTGGGGTAGGTTCAAAATAAAAAGAAAAAATGAGATGTTTCATGAAGCAGTATGTATTGCACTGTGGAGTTCAGTTCAGTTTTAGAAGTTGGACAAGATTCAAAGAGCAAATAGACAAATCAACAGAATGTTTATCTGGGAAAGGGTGTTTAGGACAAGGGCATCCCCTCCAGTTCCAGATGCCCTGAAGAAAAGAGGCTTGTGTGTTTTGCTTGACTTTACTGCCTTCCCTAAACTTCCCGAACTGTTTGTTGCTATAGGAAACAGAATAGCCCAGAAGATAGTAATTGATCCCCTGTGCTGCTCTCATGCTTTGAAATTCAATGAGATGAACTCACTATGTTTTACAGTAGCAACCTTCTCATGCAGCAAACAAGTGCCCTGAGTAGTTAGTAGATCCTTGCCTTTTTATGTCTCATTTACTCAATGGACATTTGGGAGCACAGTGAGAAAATCACCCAGTCTGGTTATCTGAGTTTATATAAGTTATGTAAAATCAGAGTTGATTTGGCTTTTTCATGAGACTGATGATTTACTTTTTACTTCAGAGCTATGCTGGTACACAGTTTGCAAGGAAGGAAAATTCAGGATATTTTGTGCCTAATGCTAGCTGTAGCATGATTTGAAAAATATAAAAAAAATAATCCTACAATCAAAAGGAAGGCAAAGGTATCAAAGAAGATCACAGGAGGATATAATATTTATCACTAGATATATAATCTCCTATCATAGCAAATACAAGTCTGATACAATCCATATAATTTCACTATCATTACCATTACAAAAACAAAACCAAAGAGTAGCAAGGAAATCTGAGGTTTACCAATTTTGTCAAAGTTGTCTTTTCCTCTAGAAAATTTTTCAAACCTGTTGGCAAACAGCAAAGAGCCCTTCTGAAGAACTTCAAATGCTTCACACAGGAGGGGCTGGCAATCCCCCAAAAGCAGGCTTACTTCCATTGTGCTGGCTTTCTTCACTTCTAAGAGCACAAAATCCAGCCTACAGATTTTGTATAAATCAAAGGGGCACTGAATACCAGGGGGGAGCACCTCCAGCTAAATGGAAAACAAAATACACTGCATTTTACCTCCTCAGCTAAGGGCAGAGAAATCTTGCTTTTCTCATTTAGTGTTGACTTCTTTTAGATGTTTTCTGGATCCTCTCAGCTGAGTTTTGTGAGAAGACAGTCCTTACAGACTCATGTGCCATGTCATGAAAGCAGAAAGAGAACCAAAATGGACAGAAAAGTGAGGAAAATCTCCAGCACTAAATCTCGAGCATGTCATTTTACTTTATCAATTTTGCCAAATCTTAGTGCTCCTGCATAGATACAGAATAAAACAGTGCTCCTTGCAATGGCAATGGAAGTGAAGGTGGCCTGGTGTGGAGCTTTGGGTCCCCTCAAAAGTTCCTTAGACTATCAGTTCCTCTAAAGTATCAATTATCAATCTTCTTAGTGTTCTTTAATGAATCACCTAAATAACATATTCTGCCATTTAATATTTCAGTTAATTTTGTGATCAAGTTTCATGATGCATACATCAAATCACACTATCTGCTGATTCTTCATTGACTTATGTACATATTTTCAGTCTTATTTCCTGTTCATACAAAAGCTTGAATAGCATATTTTAATTTAAGTATGCACAGAATTTTGTTTTGCAAATTTTAGTCACAACAATATGCGCTTTGTTGATCCATTTTATTTTTTTAAGGGTTTCAACAGACTACACCTTAAAAGGTGTGTTACACCTTACCTGTTGACATTTTACAAACCTTTATTTAGCAGAATGTATATTTCAGGATCTGGATGTCTCATGTTCTTGCTGCGCTGCATATCTCATCAGCTGAACATACTTCACCAGTGGAGATTTCTAGCACAAAGTTTCCTGTACTTGACCATGTAAATGCATGCTCCAGATTAAATTATGTGTAGTTTAGGTGAAGACAGACTTTGTAAAGCAAGACTGAGCTGAAAATTTAAATGCTATTTCATAAACTCATAAGTCCCAAAATGGTTCTCATTAGAGCAGTTTAATTTTGCTCATTAGAAATGGATTTCACCGTCCATAAACCCATACAACCAACCAAGATTTTACTTTTAGGTGTCTTTTTTTCTTTTTTCAGATTCATTAAATGTCTTTTGAAACTTTTCAATTTGTCTATTAGTGAAGATACTTTTTGCTCAGGGAACACATGGTGCAGACCAACATGGTAAGAACAGTTACCAATATTTCATTTCCATGTGGCACACAACTGGAAATCTGCTCTTCCTCTCCAATACTTTTGCTTATTTATAACAAACTAAAGCCTTTTCCCCAAACATGGAAAACAAAAAATCTAAAGTTGTAATGTCTTAATATCCCATACTCATCAGAAAGGAAATTAACTGTGATTCTGATCCAGCCTCTTCCCTGGACAAACTTATGTCTTCCATGTTTTAAGTAAATTATAAAGCATCACTGCAATAGAAAGCAATTATTTCAAATGATGGTATCAGTAGGTTGGAGGCAGAACAGTGGGACTTCCAAATTTCTGTAGTTTATTCATTTGGCTAAAATCCTGATTCATAGCATTTAAGGACACATTCTACAGTGTTTTATATAGCTGGTGAAAAAATTAATTTCTTAGAGCACAGAGAAATGGCCTAATAGAAACAAGAACCAACACCAAGAGAAAAGATGTACTAAGAGGAAAATCTTCTCTGTGACATAAGTCTCCTTGGTATACCTGATCTAATAAACAATTTTTAGAGTGAGGAACAGCTTCCACCTTCGAAGGAAGTCTGCAAAGCCTCAACTGGGGCTTCTTGAGATCAGAGAAAAGGCTCTTACTGACTTCTATAAGACATTTTGGAGTGCCTGTGATTTTCTTTTCATGTTCTAAAGGAAGAGCCAGGAAATCTCTCTGCTTTTACCTTAACACTGGGACCAGACACCATCTAAGGTGTCTGAGGACAGCATTACTTTTCTTTTTGTGCCAGTACTATGCCATGTACAATAGTGTGATTTAGAAAGAAAGCAAATTGAAGAATAGCACCTTGCTTAGTCTTCCAGCATGCTCCAAATAATCCTTGCTCAAACCCAAATCTTCCTTTCCTCAGAAGCCCTGCAAGTGACTGCAGCTGGTTTGTGCATTTGGCAGACAGCACAGTTGCACAAGTCTATGCTGTTTATCTTCATCTGGAACTGAACTTGGCTATGACATTCACAGGGGCTCATTCATATTTTGTAATTGTTCATATGATTTAAACTGGGCCTTGGTAAATTTGTCAAGATAAAATCCTTAAAACAAAACAAAACAAAACAAAAAAGCACATTTATATGAATCATGCAGATATCTGCATATATCTTCACAACACAGTTCTATTTTCTAATTTTTGAATTTTCTATTTTCTAATTTTTGAATTTCTACCAAATTCATCCTATTAATCTTTAGATAAAATTGATTACTGTGTTTTACTTTTTTGCAATAACCCTTCTGAGCAACAGTGTTTTCAAAACTGCTGAATTTTTGCCAAGGGCCGCTCCATCCCCAAATTCTCATAATTTTAGAACATAAGAGAATAATTTAGGAGGAAAATCAAAATAAAAGATTACCCAAATAAAGCTCCTGTCTATTGATGTTTTCCTTTTAAACTATAGGTACATTGAAACACATCATAGAAATCTGAAAAGAAAAAATTAAAATACAAGTACTTTTAAACATGGACCAATTTTTTACGGTTGTACCTTCAAAATATATCCACTCTTTAAAGTGTCAGATTTCCCTCCATCTCCCAGCCCCCAATTTGTTTTATACTTTGAGTTAAGCTTTAAGAAATGGATGATCACTTCTTGTGCCAGTGTAAAAACCACACAGACAAAGAGCAGGCAGATGACATCACAACTTATATCATTTTTTGGTGTTATTTTTAATTAGGTGATGCTCAGATGATGAAGTAGCACCATTTTATTAATTAGGCTTATATATCTTTCTCTAAATTATTTGTCTGCACTTTGAGAGGGCTATTAAGTCTCTTCAAGAGCCCACCCCATCATTAAATGTTGAGGGGAGAAGGAGAGAAAGCCTTCCTGAAAGCAGAGATTGGATGATGATATATTCCATGTAAATGGAATTCCATTTTCAGCACGTACTCAGTGATGTATGAGCTCAGAACCCGACTCACACTGCATGAGAAGTAGGAATGGCTGGAAATCAGCTGCACTACCAAATGGAAAATCTCAGAAGAAAGCACCACTGTTGCTCAGCTCAGCTGATTTACATCAGGAAGAAAACATCTCTTCCTTCAGCAACTTGCATCTATTTTGCTCAGCCTCACAGTATGTATTAAACATTTTGACCTTGGCGACAAAATCAGTTGAAATAGAAAAGGTGGAGGATGAAACAACAAAAACAAATGGAAAAACTAAGGCCAGAGTACGAGCCTATCTCTTTTAAATAAATCAAATAGCCATCTAAAACTAAAAGTATGCTTACTGGCTAAATGTGTATTTAGGTATCTCAAATAGCACAGGCTCAATTTTTCAAAAACTGTAAGGATAACCTGTCTCGGTTAGAAAATTATAACCTGGATTTTGACCTTCAATTACTCAGCCTGAAAAAGTCATGTGTCCATATTTATTGTAATTTTTGTTCTAAGTGGGCTAGAATTAGTTCATAACCATTTTTCTCTCAACGAATAAAGATTATTTTAAATCTTTAGTCAAAAGAATACTCATATTTTTTTATAAAAATCATACTAAGGCTTCCTTATTTCCATTTCTCATTTTACTCAATGAAATCTAATGATAATACCAAGTTTTTTTCTTTGAAGGTTACAAAATACAATGTCTAATGAATCCTCTTGGCTGTTTTATACTAGACTATACCTACATTTATCCCTAGCTCAATACAAAGCTTTAAGGTCCAAACAGGAATTTCTCCTGAGTTAATTTTAAACTGAATTGCTGTCTTGGGTTTTCAGAGTAAAACTGCCACTTTCACTCATCTTCAGAAGCCCAAGTTGAAAATTTATTTTATCCTCTCTAGAAAAATTCTTCATTTCAATGACAGTTATTTTTCTGGGTTACAGTCATAGCTCTAAAATGAGATTCACTATTCCAGGCAATGGAAACTTTGCTGCGCACTAACATGTACTAGAGTGGCTGCAAAACACATTTTCTATTTGAAGGAGCAGAATTTAAAATATGTGTACATTTAATCATATAAATCACATCACTCAATACCTCCCCAATATTCTACTAGAACCTAATCTCTAAATGAAGTTTATGACCTTTGTATTTCTCTGTCATAAGTCATAAAGTCTTATTTTTATAACTATAATTTTGAATTATATCATGACCTTTAGTAGAAGACATTGAGAAGTCACATGGCCCTTGAATAGGTGTGAGTTATGAGTTTATTTTAGCTCCTGGGGAGTGCAGAATGTAACAAAATACTGAGGTTACGTAGTTTATACATACATATATATACATATCCCTGAGCAGCTTTCCAACAGGCAGTGCAGTAATCAGTGACTTGCAGCATCAGTGATTGCTTAGTATGCAGAATACTTAATATAAGAGGAGCTAAAAGACAACAAGGGCAGCTAATCTGAACATGAAAATGCAAGAGAGATTTTTTTTTATATTTTCTAGGTTTTTACAAGGACTAGTTTTCATCTGTCATGATTTTCAAATTAAGTGATCCGTTTCTCTGCTGAAAATACTTCAGAGGAAGCAGGCGATACTTCAGAATTGTCTTTTAAAGGAGCAAAAATAAGGTATACATATTTCGAAATGAAAACAATTGAGGAAGCAGAACCCCAGCTGCACTGAGTGGACTTACATCACTTTATACAATTATTTTGTATTAGCCTGTTTCCATTATATTACCTTTATATGTTAAGGCACTGTACAAATAAAAGCTTTATTGGAGGGCATCTATTTTACATTTTTAAAGAGCTCTGATACCTTTTTACTTCATCATGTTTGCTATCTGCACAGACTGAGAGCCTGCTTTTCATTCTTACATGGTGCTTTCAGTGTCATAAAAATGACTCATGCCAAGTCATCAGAAGTAATAGAAATGTTGTACAGCGAAAAAGGGAATACTAGAAAGAATGTTTATTTCTGGATTCTTTCACTGCTTAACAAAAACACTTAACCTCATGTAAGAAAGAAAATAATTCAGTTTTTACAAAATCTTAAGATGCTTAGCATAAATTTCTAGATGGAGAGTAGTAGAAACTAAATTTGATGAAATTTTGTAAACTCTATGAAATATTGAGAACAGAATAGACCATAATGGTTCTATTCTGTTACATACAGGATCATTTAGACTTTAATGTTCAGCGCTGCAAATAATTTACTCAGTAATTTGACAAGCAACCTAAATCACAGATTGGGTCATTCCAACAAATCGTGCACAGGTAAATAAAAATTAAGTATTAAATGCAAGTACTTTGAAACCAAGTATAATCAATCCTAAACTTAGTGAACAGCAGAGATGGAGTCCAATCAAGAAAAATCTGAAATAGTTAAAATTCTGATTTATTTAGAAATTGTACTTCCATTATCCTGAATTAAAACTTTAATCTGTAAATTATAACATTAAAATAATCTCAGCTCAAACAGAATACTCTATTATCAGGAAATTATGCATATTCAAAATTTATACTCTATTTGTAGTTGTCACATACTTCATTTCACAAATTTAATAGCTGTAGTTTCTCAGTTTCTGTTTTTTCTCTCCCTTTGTATAATTTTGCATTTTTCCTCAGTTCAGTTCTCTGATCTGTGGCCCATCCCTGCTTTCCTCTCCTCAATAATTAAATTCCCAGCTTCATGACTGAGGCATGACTATGCTTTTCATTAGTGCAAGGCTTTTCTTTTTAACTTTGCTTTTGTTGCAGATTCATGAAATGCCTTTTGAAACTTTTCAAGATGACACACACTTGAAGAACAGATGAAAAGCAGAGGAAAATGAACAGTAATGAGCTCATTTCCAGAGAAAAGCTATCATTAGCATGAGTTCTTTTTGATTTCTCAAGAAAACCCAAACTTGTCTTGGGTGCAGTTCCTCCCCTTGCATTCAGGAAATGTCCTGTGCCTGGGCAGGGGGGTGGGAGATGGGGAATAAGAATTTAGTATCTTTTTATTAAAATATCACCTTATCACTGAAAACCCAATTTAGAGGTGAATTAGGGGAAATTAGCACCAATGCTTCCAGTTTGCTTTTTTCCTTACTGTTTCTAGAATTTGTTTGAAAAAATGGTGCAGCAGAGGATTTTCATCCACACTCACAGCAGGACAAGGAAGAGCTAAATTTCTATTTTGCTACTGGAAAATCCATGACCTCTCA
The DNA here is from genome assembly GCF_028018845.1 of Melospiza georgiana. Classification (NCBI taxonomy): domain Eukaryota; kingdom Metazoa; phylum Chordata; class Aves; order Passeriformes; family Passerellidae; genus Melospiza; species Melospiza georgiana. The sequence continues at coordinate 38,881,950 of NC_080434.1, read as the reverse complement.
AAAATTTCACTGGTGTGTTACTACAGATCAGTCAAAGGTCCAGTGGCTTTATTCCTTAACTTGGATGCAAGTGGAGTACCTAACTGATATAAGTGGATTTTGGGTGGCTCCTTTTTGTCATTTAGATGAAAAATTATATCCTGGATTAAAAAAGCTTTCCATTGAAAGCTGTTTCAATACATAAATTTTTATTTGAAAATAAGGTAAGATAAAGCAAATAATGTGATGAAATATTTTTCATCCACAGTTCCCTTGTGGTGAAAGAGTCCAACCAGCTTGCCTGGACTATTCATTTGTCTTTCAATATATATATGAAGGCATGTATAATCCACAGTCATAACATATTTATGACAAAGTGTTATCTCCCACTCTTTTTTAAATCTTATCTCCCACTCTTTTTTAAATCCAGACATTACCCCAGTTTGGAGGAAAAAATGAGACTGAAATATGTCTAATTAAATTTCAATTTTTCATAAAATAATCGTGTATGTATCTCACAAACAGTAGAAATGTGAATTTTTTGCCTACAAATAAATGAATAATAATATTATTCTAGAAACAGAATATAAACAAAATAATTTCAATTTTATGTAAAGTTCACTGACTCCAATGAATCTTAAATCAAGTTCTTATAAAGTATTATGATTCCTGGCATTGTGAACAAATATGGATCATAGTACAAATTCACAAAATGTCAAGATGGTTAGTCTCAAGCATATGAAACAAAACCATCATATATTCCTCTCAGCTTGCCTGCATGATCACTGTTAAATCACTCATATTATTGCAAAATTAATGCATCATTCCTAAAACAGCCACCTAAAACCACTGAAAAATAAATCAAATAATATGAATAATTATGTTGACAAATGCACCTTTTCATCTCACCCATCTAGTAACATATCCAAAACATGCACTAATTTGAACATTTGGGGTCTATTCTCTGAAATAAGTATTGAAACTACCCTTACACTTTTTCTTGTGTTATCCAAACTCAGTGTCCTAAGAGGCAGAGTACAAGTTGATTACCTCGCTCTTATTCTTGTTTATTATCATATAATTTACTGGGTTTTTTTCATTATTATAGGCTTTTTATAAATAATATTGGATGTATAGTATATGAAAAATAAAACTATGCTATTTTTGTTTTCTGAGAATGGAGGTAGCAGACATCTGCAGAACTGGATTTATTAGTCACAAAAAAGTCCTATTTTACAAAACCCAATTATTTTTTATTAACTTTGCTCTCAGTATTTAACCATGCAAGTGAATTATGAAAATTAATAGAATAGAAAATTGATGGAAAGGTCAGTAAGCTATCAGAACAAAAAGTAACCTTTGATGCTGGAAATCTTTGGAGATTTCTCCAGCTCTGCATAGATATGCAGTGGTTTACTCCAGATATCATAATTCTAAGTGTGTGGTGGGTTTAAAAAAAACAAAAGGCACACATGAATGTATATATCCATGTAAATCTTTAAATCTTTTATACATCATTGTAAAACTACTGAAGTGAAACACACTGATAACAAGACTAAACTAATTTTCCAAGAGAAGAATTAATTACAAAAATGAAGTTTAGTGTTTTATGAAATATATTGAATATTGTCCCATCATTTTATCAGTATCCAAGAGAGACCTTACTTGAGAAAAGAGAATCTACAGAATTTTGCCCCAACCACGACAGTTCCAAGAGCCAAGAGAAGAATAGGATTTTATCGCATGAAATAGACAATTTGTTCACTTGGTAATTACTTCCTTTTATCTTCTTTCCCACTCAAAGTAAAATGAAACATTTTTTATAAAACACAAAATTGAAGTAGCATGATCTGCTTGTCACTTGAGGTCAGTGCTATTTTCCACACCAGTTTATTTCAGTGGCTGCCAACTGCTTAGTCAAGAAGCAGAGATAGAATAGATCCTTTTGTTTCTCCACTGCCCTGATTTTGGAGGACAAGGTGACTAGGAAAACCTCCAACTTTATCACAAGGGATATCTACATAGTTGTGTATTGTCTAAAATCACAATTTTGTAGGAAGGTTTTGTGTTTCTATGCCATTTTTTTTTGTAACGAGTATTTTTACTTTCTTATGATGGCACATGTATTTAAACAGCTTTTAGAATAAGTTTTCAATTTCACCATATCATATAAATATGGATTGCAGATTAATAACTGACAGTGACAGCCCAGCAAAAATCAAATTGTGTTTTATGAAATGTTAGGATAAAAAGAGCATTGCTACAGTTTCCTTAAAAACAGAGGTGAGTCTGTCAAACATCCTACCTCACTCATTCCAAGCCATAGAAAGCAGAGTTCAATGCTTCTCATTTAGTCAACCCCTTTTTGGCTTTCAAGAGGTACCTGGAGTTTAGAAAACAAAGCAAGTATCAATGGAAATTTAGGACAACAAAATACTCTTGGGAAGAAACAACAGTTAAAACATTTGTTCACTTAGAAACGTTCAGGTGAGTTGTTTGTGGAAAATATAGTAAATCATAGAATTAACTTGCTCTATCATTGTAACAACTTCACTTTTTTCCTTGTGATTTTTAAAGTGTGTATGATCCTGCTGAAGGACACCATGAAAACTCACTAATGAAGTGGCTGGAATAAAAGTAATGGCAGTGCATCTTACAGTAACCAGGAGTCCTGACCTAATGTTTAATTTTTCACACAAAATGAACCTGATCTTCAGTCGCCTTCTGTGAATATTTCACACTTTCTGCAGCTCTTTCTGCGGAAGGAAAGTTCTTTCTCTGAAATTATTCTAACATGTAAAAATCAGTGAATTCAGCTACACAGTAGCCAAGCCCTTTCAAAACTCTGCTCTAAACTTCCCTTAAGCAGCAAATTTGGTCAGTCTGGCCATGTCAGAACAGGGTCACCAAAGTCAGTAACTTGTGACTGCTGTTTGCTCAGTGATGATTCAGGTTAAAAATAAAACCTGTTTTACCAAAGCTCTGACATAAGGAGCAGCCAGACTCAGGCCATGGAAGCTGTTAGTTTGTTGACCACTTTCCCCACACATTTTTAGTTTACCATCTCCCTGAGTCTTTGGTACTGAACATGTTTTAAAGTTCATTTGTTATACTCTGAGTGCTCTCTTCCTGTCTATCTTTTCTCAAATCTCTGCTGTTTTTCCTGGCTCAATCAAATTTCCTGTGCCTGCATACAGCCTATTGCATTGACATGGCTTATGCTAAGCTTGTTAAACTGTTTTTTCCTCTAAAACTCATACACAAGAAAACTGTTGAAGCTTTAGCTTGGCTGCAACTTCACTGGGTTTGTTACCAAAGATTCTAAAAATATAAATAATTACCTAGTAAAATTTGTTTTGTTTTTTTACAGGTACAATCTCTTTAGTTGCTGGCTACCTTTCTCCTAAGTTTTGCTGTTGTTTGTTCCAACTCTGAAGAAAGCTGTAGAAGACTCTGTTAAAACTCCCATGAGCATGGTAATCAATTTCCCTCAAAATGAACGGATCATATTTACTTCTAGAGATACTTTGAGAAGCTGGCTGTCAGCATTACAATGCACAATGGCTCATTCACTACCCAGACTAATTTTATTATGCTGCCTGTGTACTTTCTTTGAAGCCAGTGAATCGAGGAACAGAAAAAAGACAGTAGGTAGGCAATTGTGCCATCGAAAAACTGATTATTTTGCCTTCCTCTGAGCCTGGGTGCTTTCTAGGAATGTAAAAAATGATTAATGGTGGAAAGATGAAGGAAGTGCCATTGGTAAAGAGTGTTTCACTCAGATTCAGTCAAGCCTCCTTCCAAATAATTTTCTTGGGCCTTGGATTCCCCATCTGTTGATGTGTGAGCCTTGAAAGGCATCTAAGCAAAATGGTGGCAGCAGAATTTAGGCACCTACTTGTAGAATCAGAGAATGGTTTGGGTTGGAAGAGACCTTAAAGAACATCCAGTTCCCACCCCACTGCCATGGACAGGAATTTTCCACTAGACAAAGTTACCCAGAACTGCATTCAACCTGGCCTTGAACACTTCCATGGATGGGGCATGGGGCATCCACCACTTCTCTGGGCAGCCTGGTCCAGACCTGCACCACCCTCACAGGAAACGAAGTTTCTTTCTAGTGTCTAACCTAACCTAATTTTTATTTCAATTTGAAACCTTTTTCCTGGCAATATCTACTCTTGTCTCTCCCCATCTCTGTTGTACAGGTACAGGTATCTGAAACTTGGTACCTAAACATTTGGTACCTAAATGTTTAGTACCTAAATATGAGTGGGGGAATTTTGAAGATTTTACCATGCAAATATCAGCTAAGAATTTAATTCCTGACGCATTTTAAGATGTTAACACATATAAACAAGATTCATTGTTGCTATTGACTTCAGTAGCACAAAGCATGCATTGAAGTTTAATCAGAAAAAAATATTTGAGTGAAACCTCAGACAACAGTGAGAAAACTCCCAAATATTTCAATGGGGGAAAAGATTGTGGTTTGTTTGGTTTTTTTTTTTTTTTTCTTTTTTTTTTTTTTTTTTTGTCCCTCAATGTGTATATTAATTTGAAATGAAAAATTAAAACAACCAGGAAAGAAATCTATAGCACCAGACCCCAGCAGACCTTTTCCTCCTAATTCCACACAACAGTTTCCTCATCAGCCTATGAAGCTGTGGGAGGTTTCTTTTTACTCTAAGGAAGGAAACACCTTATTGTCAAGGAAAAATAAAGCCCAAGCACCCCATTTTGATGCCAAACCCAAAAACATTCTGCTGAATTCTTTTACCAGATCTTATGGCAGATGGATATTTTTTTCTCCAGGTCTTAAACATCGGACTGCAATCTTTTCTATTACCAGCAGAGAGCAATGCAATTAAACTGTTTTATGAAAAAAGGCTTTACAAGGGAATTGTGCAAGCTCCTCCAGAGTGTCCCGGGTTTTGTTTTTGCTTTGGCCATGGCTCCCCATGCTGAATGTTTTAATTTTAAAACTTCTATTGATCTTGTAAAGGTTCACTCTTCTTCTTTCTTTTTTACTGCCCAAAATGCATAGGTACATTCTTAATGTCTGAAAATCTCTCTGGAAAATCAAGACAAAAGCCTCTTTGCTCTTCTTGGTCTCAGTCCCCCATAAATGTGGTTATGGTATGCCTCACACTCATAAAAAATATTCACATTAATAAATAGTTTTAAAAAGAGGGATAGAGGCACCTCTTGAAATGATTTAATGGGCAAAATTTAAGGAACTCAACTGAAAGTATGCAATAAATGTAATTTAGTTCTTTCTATGGCTTTGCTATTCCCTCATATTCATCTGTGCAGGCAGACAATTGCATTCCTATGAAATAAAACCTCCCTTTCCAAATGTAACTGCAGGGAAACCTGCACTGAGAACACACGGTAAAGATTATTTTACAGCACGCAGGTTTATGGGTCACGAGAGCCCAGGCAAAGTTTGTAAAGATTATCCCAATGACAAGGCTCTGTGGCTTTATTTGCTGAAGTCTAGATATATTCAGACACCTAGGAGTTTTTCAGGAAGATAACCAAGGCTCAGAAGCACAGAACAGCCATCTGTCAGATTTCATAAAGTCTCACAACTGTATTACTAACTGTATTGGGGTTTAATAATTCATGAAGGAATAATATCTCCTACTGAGGTTATAAGCAGTCAAGGCAACACCAAAACCAACTGGAAAATCTGTCAGTGGGAGCTCCCTCTCCTTGACTGTAAGGAGAAAAAAGAATGCAACAGCTGGAAAATGAATTCAAAGGATGATCAGCACAGAATAAAAGATTCCATAAGCTGATTGGAAATCGGTAGCTTCATCTAGTTCTCATCTAATTTGCAACAAGATTTGCATGTGAATGGAAACAGCAAACGCAAAGTGATAATTCATTTCTCTGTATCAATACATAGATTCTACAAAGGAAAAAAGAGTAGTCTAATGCCAAAATTACTTCCTTGAAGTGCTAAAAAGTAAAAATGTTTGAGTCTTTTCATCATTGTTTTTATGGTAAAGCATTTGGTGTGTTCAGTTCACTGTGTAAGAAGCAGTATTTCCTTTACACCTGTGTATTTGTGGATGGTTTGGGCAGGAAGATGGGACTGCAAGTTCTGCCATGAGTGAAAAGCTCACAAGAAAAGGCACCCCTTGCCTCCTTATCCTGCAGGGAAACAAGTAGCTTGGGCTTTATTAACATCTCCATAGGTACATATACACATATAAACTGCAACAAACACCATTCAAAGCTCAGCTGAGAGTTTTCAGTAGTATTGTAACATGACCAACAAACAGTAAAATGCATCAGGAAACTGATATTGTTAGAAAACAGAAAAACCTTTTGCATAAAATGCACATTATCTAGTAGATTACAAAAATCTGAGGGTGAGTTTCCTACTGGTACATCACAGCATTCATGAAACCACACAGGAAACAACATTCTCTGCCTCTTTGCATTTCCAATTCATTTCCTCCTAAGACTCAGGAGAAAGCAGTCTTCTGTTTATAAGCCTATCATCTGCTTCTATGCCACTCCTTTGCAGCTCACAGAACCTAGCTCCCACATGCAGCTAGAAAATATTCTATTTTTCAACTGAGGTAGGTATTATAGAGGCAAAATTTCTTCCATTCCCCTTTTATCTGTCATGTACTGCTGGCTTTTGTTCTCAAGAAGTCAGAAAGGATCAGATGACTTGGTGCATTAGAAGTTCATAGTGGGGGAAAAAAATATTTCATCTTCTTTTACTGGAGAGTGACTTGCAAGAAGAAAAATTACCAAAATACTTATCAGAGTACCTCTCTAACACATGGGAGTAATGGTGCCTGAGAGTTAAAAAGCTTCTGTCATTTGAGAAACAGTGAAGAACAAGAGGGAATGGTGAAGCTTTTACTCTTGCAGACTATTTAAAGGTGTAAAAGGTTAGACAAATAATTGGGTGGAAAAAAAACCAAAATTGATTTAAATAATCCTTTTTGTGAACAAAGAGATGAACTTGTTCTACAAAGGTCCACTTATACCTCTCAAATTCCCATAGATCCGTGTCATCCAGCTGTATTCTTCTTAGATAAGATGTTAATTGAATGCAAAGGTTTTGGTTTACTGTTGTTGCTGGGAAACTCACAGTTTCATTCTTTCCCACAGAAAGATGTTCTAGTATGTGTGGGACCTGAGAAAACAGCTTAGCCCAAGTCAGGGTTTTTAATAAACTTTTTGAAAACACAGTAATAGTTTATCAGATCTGTTTCAGATACAACTGTGTGCAGTTAACAGAGCCTCACATTTTAAAGTGCTATTCCTTTAGGAAATAACACCAATTATTTTTTTTTTACAAAATACTTTAGATTCCAGTTGAGTTGACCCTTTTGTTTCTAACATTTACTCTGTGATATCAGATGCAGTAAAAACTAGTGTTAGATTTGGTTGTGTATACACAGGCTTCACATAGAGATGATTAATGACTTCTGTTTATGTGGCATTGCCAAAATTCCACTTTCCTGTGCAGTGCAGCAGCAAAGAAATGATATATTGCAAGAAGTTCAGAGTTCAGAGAGTGCCATCTAAATTAATTACCACTTTGGAGGGACTGAGTCATCAAAAAAACCTGAAATAATTAAATGTGTACAGCTTTGCCTCAACAAGAGCTACTAGAAGAGAATAAATGAACATTCAAACACATAAACATTTTAACATCTATAAAGTGATCCCAATTAAAAAGTCAATGTTTGCATATCTTGGCCACATCATGGCCTCACAGGTTGTAACATTTGATTACAGAGATCTATCTGCAGGCTAAAGGGCAGAACTATGCAGAAATGGACTGAGAAAACATCATCTTAGCATTAAAGATATGATAGAATAGTTCTGACTGGTAGCAATATGGGCAGGTCAAAAAGCAGTGGCTCCAGCTGAATTCCAGAACCATTAGGAACAAAACTCTCCCTGCCTCCCCAGAAAGCAGCAGGGTGTGTGATTTTAAAAAGCCATGCCATTTTCAGCATTTTAAAAAGCACTTTGTATAACAAGGTAGAAAATTCACCAGCAATTCAAGGTGGACAAGGGCAAAAGCAAAAATATCTCCCAAGCTGGATGCCAAAAAAGAACCCAAATTCCCAAAAATGAAAGAGCTAGTTACAGGTTGAAAAACTTTATTCAGGTATGAAACATGCTTAGAACGCAGAAATATGAAAGAGAATGAAAACATCTTTGCTATTATATTAAGTGGTTTACTTTTTACTAAAACAAATTTTCTTGTATTCGTGCCACAGTTTACTTTAATTAGTCTTGAAATGCAGCTTCTTCACACTGAACAAATACGATACCTTACATCTGATAAAATTATCAACATCAATAGTAAGAGGTAAACACACACCCAAACACATCCCTTTGGTACCATGGGAAATCATCCATCAACATTCAAGACAATTACGTGTTTATCCGATTTGCTGCTTCATTGCAATTTTTTTTCCCCTGGTTCAGACACAAAATGTTTTTTTTTACCCATGTTCATTTAAGTGATCCAGAAAATATCATTCTGTTTTCTGCTCCCAAAATGGCCGAGGCAACTAGTGTTTTTGTTTCAGCAAACCATTTAATTTAGAGCAGTAGATTTTGTATAGTTTCTGGTTTGTATATTTTCTGGTTAAACCCATCATTGCATTCCATGTCCATATATTTTCATTATAAAGGAGAACAAGTTGCTCATTTTTGCATGCTTTAACTAATTAATGCAACCTGCTGAAGTTTTATGGTTTGCAGCTTTTTGCATGAAAGAAGTTTGTTTCTTTTGAAGAAAGGTCTAGTCATAAAGACACAGAAACAGGAATACTATTATATCTTTAGAAAGAAACTTGGATAGCACTTTGAATAATAGAGGTGCAAGATTAGGCTGCTTAGTTACAGAGGTACACAGTAGCATTAAAATACTTATTTGGGAAAGTTATATGAACTTATTTTAGAGCATAAATTATGCAACCCCAGTTGCCTAAAGCAGTACCAAGATATTCAGATTTCCAGCTAGAGAGATCTTTGCTCCAATTACATTACATTGCTCATAATTGTTAAAGCATTACCTAGACAGACAATAACCTCTGTGTTCCATATATGCACACATGCATATATTGGATATCACCTGCTGACAGCAGAGTTTGAACTTCACAATCATAAACATCATGTTTTTTTACTGCTTTTTACTCATTTGCCCAAATGTTCTCTAAAATGGCTGATAAGAGATACCTTTTAAACAGCATTCAACTGCTCTCCCCTAAAATAATAAAGCTTTGTTTCCCTCTCAAACGATTTTGATGTTTATAGAAAGCAGTCTATGCTATGAATTTCCCTCCTGCATCAATTATCCACTGGAATGAAACAATCTACTGGAGGGAAAGAAAAGAACACACTTCAGAGTATTCCTCCACCATCTGGTCCTTCATAGAGATGCTGTCAAATCACCTTCACTGAAGTACTGAGATGTATAGCAAAAATGTCATTTTTTTTTTTTTTATTTTTGCCTGAGATTACCGTGAGGAAATCACAGAGGGTTCATCAATAGATAACTCATCTCACAAGACTCCTCTGAGTGCATGGGTTTTTCTCTTTTCCTGTTTCTGAAGAATGGCATATTTGTTGAGAACATTGTCCTTGTGACAATTACATGACTGAAACTTGTATTATCATTTAAATAATAATAGTAGTGCTTTGGCTGTGATTTTTTTAAGCATCCAGAATATGGAGAACTGGGCCATGCAAAGCAAAAATTGCTCTTAGAGATTAAGATTACAGAATGTTATATTTTTTAATGTGTTTCAAAATGGACAGTTAATAAAATGTCTCTCATAAAGGCCAGAAAAAGATTGGGAAGACAGGAAATCTGAGGAAGAACAGCTGCTGTTCTCAGTATAAAATCATTCAGAATGTCTAAGGCAAGGCAACATTATACAAAAAGCTCTGAGACGATGTTATGTTGTAAACTGGAAGAATCAAATAAAATGTAGAGCAAACAAGTACAAGGCAAGGAGCACCTACAGAACTATTTCAGCATTTTCAACACATTAAATTAGACGAAACAATTGCCTTCCGCACATAGAACAAAGTGATACTTAGCATTCCATGAGTGTTATCTACCAAGTAACAACAGGATTCCATCAAACACTCAAATTCATTTCTCAGTTATAATTCTGTAAATCTGGGGTGAACATCATAAACCACATAACCCCAATTACTGTGACTGCATTTAATTGAGTCTTAACTGGCCATAAGTATTCAATCAGCAATGATAGCTACTTGAAGATATCTGCCAACATACAGCAAGAGTTATAACATAAAATAAAGTGATTGAAATTACTGAGAAGAGATTAGGGAAGGACACGAATGTACCATGGGCCAAATCCTTTAGGTACTATAACTAACAAGACAATTGTACAGGACATCAGCTTATTTTTGAGTTTAGCTGTTGCTTTTGGAGCTACAGTAACATGGTGATTGCTACCATTCTTTAGGAGGCTTGTTGGCAAATGCATCAGCTTTGACAATAAATCAACAGGGGACAGGCAGAAGAGGAGTTCAAGGAAATTTTCCCACCCAAAAAATTACTTTCTTACCTTCCCACTCACTTTCAATAGTCAAATACATCATTCTGCTCTATTCAGTGTTTCTCTTTTGATTGCCAGTTGTCTTTTCTCTTTTAGGTAGAAAAACCCATAAGTGGATTCCAGACCATCACGTTCCAGTAACTCACTCATCATTTCACAGCCTGCATTGGCATTACTGTTCCATTCTTATTTCTGTGACAGAAACTGTAACAAAAATAGGATTGGTAAACCACGAAACTGTTAAGATGGTGATTGTAATGAGGGGAAAAAAAAAAAAAAGGTAATTTTCCCCATTCTTATACTCTAAAAATTACACTTGTGCTCCTGCGATGAAATCAGTGATGTTGGTAAGAAGCAGAAATGTCTCAGAATAATAATTCATGAAAATATCAGACTCCTCTTAAACATAGACACATATGCAACCAAACTGACTTTTAATTAACATTTTATATCAGGACTCATCAGTACACTCAAAGTGTTAGTTATGTTAAACTTTCTCCAACGAAAATTCAGAGCACAGCATCATCTGTGAAACTGTTGCAATGGAGCAGAAACAGGTTGAGTATTTTTTCCCCAGTGCAATTTTCTGCCTTAGTGAGGAAGCACACATTAAAAGCTGGTTCATAGCATTCCAATATCCTTTGTAAGTCCTTTTAAAGCTGGTGTGATGCTCCTTATATCTTTTTTTCCCAATGTTAACAGAAATTATTTTCAGCCTAAAAAGGAATTGGACGTTATCTCCATCCTGCGGCTTTTCACTTGAACTAGCATATTAGGACAGCAAACTAACAAAAATCAGCTTGTAAGAGAATCAAAGAAGGGTGTGTGATAAACAACTTTGCTATAAGTTGGACCATCTCATGTAGCATCGAGATTTCCCTCTGTTAATGAGAAACAAACCATTTTCACTGGTGAAACAAACCTTCTCACTGGCTCACTGTGGATAAAGTGCACTGAACGCAGCGTGTCCTGTCACTGCTCTGTCCCCAGCACTGTGACATTCACACACTGCCCTGAAACACAGCAGTGAATCAAGTCAAGCATGACTGGATAAGAAGTGTTTTCTAAATTTAAGAAACAGACCATGCACATTTGAATTACCAGCAAAGCAGTTTCATTCACTTATGGTCAAAAGTTAGAAAAGTCCCTTCTCAATTAAGTAATTAGTAACATGAGTGTCAGAAGGCTGCCAGCTGCACTTCTAAAATAATATTTTTTATATATTTATAAATACCCCTTTAGATATCCACAGTTAATCCCGTGAAATGTGAGATGTCCATAAAAACAAAGCAGCAGATTCAATTACCACCTTTCAATTATTAACCATAGACAGGATTTTTAGATTTATCTTGGTGTTTTCCTAAACAAAAGGACTCAAAACAGCAGGATTCATCCAGCTAGGAACCATGGAGAAGATCATGCTGCATGGTTCCTGTTTTGAAACTCTGTGTTCTGAGGCAAGATGCCTCCAGCATTGATTTTGTGCATGTAACTCTAATTTATGCCTGAATTTTGCTGGGTTTTCTGAATTAAAAGCTGTTCTCCCTAGGAGCTTGATCAAATACATACTTTTGTGACCCATCTCTGTGACTATATCATCTAAAAAGGGGTTTGAGCTACTCTCCCCCCACCTTTATGGTTTTGCTGATGATTTCTCAGATGATGGATATAAATAGAGCCTGAAGTCTAGATATATCAGACCTCACATCCACACTTCTTCAGAATCATTGTATTTTCTACCAAAGAGCTAAGGCAGAGACTCTGTAAGTAGAGCCTATACAGAATTACTAAAAATAAGTGGAAATCTGGGAATAAATTTGGATAGCTTTCGTGTGGTGCCACAGGATTAGGTACCAACACTGTTGAACAACTACCAAATAAAATCAATATATAGTTGATATTTAGTTGATTATATAGTTTTTATAGTTGATATCAATACATAAAATCAATAAAAAGTTATATCTGGCTTTTACAAAAATACTATCTTAGCAAATTAAATATTTGACTCTTCAGTATCACAAGTTGAAGGAAGGGTATTTTTCTTTTAATATTGAAATCATCCATCTGACATCTCTTAAAGCTTGCAAAACTGTTATATTAACTACTTAATTTTTTCAATTTCAATGCATAATACTTCTTGCCAAAGCAGAAGGGAAAATAATACAGTGGCTTTCAAAACCTTAACTCTGAAAAATACTTAAATGTTTTTGTATTCTGTCACCTCCCCACATTGCCCTGAGCAATTTATTTGGAAAGTGTGAGAAAAAAAGTGCCAGCAATGGATTTAACTGGCCTTATTTTGGAAATTACAACAATTCAGCAGCAGGAAAACTTGGAAAAAATAAATTTAAGATGGATGATGACATTTTTACCCCCTTGTGTCTTTATTTTCCCTTCTTCAGGTATGTTCACCAGAGCTTTTTTGAAAGTCTGGAAAGAGAGTACGTAATATTTCATTCCAGTATCTATCATAAAAGTGAACATTCTTTATTTTATCATATATTATGATCTGTTTTGTGTACACAAAGGTATTTTAGAATAGATTTTCTCTCTCCTGAAGTTACATTTTACCTCTCTTAACCTTAGAAAAGCTTTATGCTCTGTATCTCAGAACAAATAAGTATATATGACTTTGGAAGTACTGTAATTAGAAAATTAGTAGTTTTAAACCCAGGGGCACTATAAATAATTACTGCTCTCTACATATTTGAAAGTTTTATTAATTTTTTGGTTTAAAGTGAATAAATGCATGGGGTTTACCATTTCAAAGCTATATGAAAATATCTTAATTTTTGAATAATTAGTCACTTTACCCAGACATGATTTCTCACAGAAAACTTTCTGGAGTAAACATGTTTAGTGCAGATGTATGATAAAAGCAATTTTAATTTAAGTTGTACCTTAAATATTTCAGAAAACATGGAAACTGAGGGAAAGCTATTTGAAATGAGGTTCTTCACGTGGAAGCCAATAATAAATCACTAATATTCTGCAGTTCTTGCTTATGCAGAAATAACATTTCCATTATACAATTCTAGTGAAGTTAGTAAGTGGCTTGTTACATCTGGATTTTATTTTTTTTTTTTGCTATATTTTTCATTAGACTGTGGTTTTCACATGTTTATAGAAAACATTACCCTTGCAGATGTTATCCTGAAACACAGACTGTATTACAAATAGAGACAAGAAGAAAACAAAATGTATGCCAGAAAGTAGATTTCCCACTCTTCTGTATGTGAAGCTATTTGACTTTAATGACTTTCATTAAAAAGACAAAATTTCATTGAATGGAACAAGGAACAAGCTGACAAAGATATATTACCAGAAAACTTCTGTATCTTCACAAGTGCTATTTCACACTAGTCTGCCAATTCTGTGCTCTGCAACTATTTAAATTAAAAAAAAAAAAAAAAAAAAGTGATGAAAACTTTTTTGGTGAATGAGCTTAAAAACCTGGGAGCAGGACATTTACCTCCATAAGATTTTATACATTCCTTTTAGATGTGTGAAGAACTGTGGTCTCTTGCCACACAGGCTAAACAAAGAGGACAAAATAAGATAATTCATTTATAATCATTAGAGCTTCTTTCCAAAACAGGATTCACAAAGCTAAAGTGAATTTATGCTATTTCTGTAGCTTAGGGCTCAGCACTTTCTGATTATATTACATGCTGTTTAGAGAGATACAAGATACACCATGAAAAAAAAGAAACTGTCAGAACCTGTTGCTTCTAAGGATTTTTCCCCAATATCAGGAATCAACATTACAAATACTGCTCCTCTGATAGAATTTTTTCCAGTACCCTTCCAGATCCTTTTCTACAAATATACCCCAAATGTAAGAAACACCTTGCATAAAAATTATCTGTGTATTGCTGAAAAAATGTTTTATTAAAAAATATATTAAATATTTATAAAAAAACTTCTCTCATGTTGAGAAACTCAGAAGATCTCTTCTAGTGTCCTTTCACCTGTGTGAAGAACACTTCAGGGAAAATAAGTGGGTGATGGAGTAAAAGTTAATTAATGAGCCTAACTTCCAAAACTGAGTATCATGTTTGACAATAATTTAGAGCATGATTTAAGAATTTTTTCAAGGCAAGGCATGAAAGAGAACAATTGCATAAAGTAATTCAAATTACATTTAATTTTATTTTCATTTGGGAGCACAAATAGAGGAAGCTCTCTTTCAGAAATGGCTGTAGGACAAATCAGTGAGGTTTTTAGAAAATCATGTAGAGGAAGAAGATTTTATTTGTTGCTCTTTTAACTTCTGAGTAACAATAACACTACAATATTTATTTTGTAAAGCAGACGAACCAGGATGGTCATTAGATTAGCCTTTTGACACCCCATCTTACTAAGAAAGAAAAATCCAGATATTTTTCATTTATCATGAGCATTATTTCAATTGTTTTTTTTACATGCTTCTTTTGGTTAGAGAGAGAAATATCTTGTGAGTTTATAGCCTTTAGAAAGAGCCAGACAACATCCTCAGGTGGTTCTATAGAATACATAGCAGCTCAATCACCAGTATTTTTCTCCTAGCAAGCTAAATAAAGATTAAAATTTATCCAAATAGACAGAGAGATACAAGTTTACTTTTGAAAATGAAAGGGGAAAAAAGGGAAACTTTTCAAGTAGTTACTAATTTGACTTTTCTCTGAAGCTTATTGGTTTTCCAGAGATTTTACCCAGAAGGTATTTTTAATGAGCTACTAGGAAGATTTTTCTGCAAGAGGGGTTTAAAACAAAGGCAATTTGTCTCAGTAATTCACATCTGTTTTCTATACAGTGAGACTGAATTCACTCAAATATTTATGTGTCTTTCATATTCCCTTTTGGCTAGAAATAAAGTGGGCTAAACCTACCTAAAATGCAACTTTCCTCAAAATCTGGGTTTCAGCTGTGCATAAGTCTCTTGTTCTGTTCAGAAATGGTTCCCCAACTTCAGAGTTAAACACTGTGAGAGAGCACATAAAAGATAAATTAAAAAAAAAATAGATGTGGGATCAAGACAAGCAGACAAACTACAGTAGAAAAATCGACCCAAAAGAGACTGGCTCCCAGGACACTGCTGAGCTGATTCTCAAAGAAAATACATTTTTAATATTAATGTGGATGCAGAAAGGGGGACATCTAGAATAAAAGCAGAGGTAAAGAGCGTGATCTTTATTTTTTCTCTGTACAGGTTGCTACAGAGAAAGAGTAAAAACATATATATTGACTGACACAGAAGTTTTATAATTTACCCTGTTCTTTTTCCAAGAAATTTGAGACAGGAAAGCCACACTAAGACAATTCAAAGTCTTGCTATTGCTCTGGTAGCCTGAGTCTAATGAAGATCAACTGGCTATAACACCACAGAGTTTTTCAGAAAACCATAAAAAACAACTGAATTTCCTTCTGTTTTAAGTGAAGAACAATTCAGAGGACTCTGACCAATATAAATAGAAAAAATTTGTCTAAATATTATTAGAAAGGAGCCTCCTTCAGTGGAGGTAGGATTCTTCTGCACATGCAATTAAAAAAAGAAAGCCATGAAGCCCAAAGCATTAGAAGGATATTTTGGAACGATTGTGTATCAAATGGTAAAATGCATATTAAGCAAATTTACCAAGCTATAAAAATTAAGGAAAAAACCCAAATCATGCTGATTCATTAAGCTTTGTGAATATGCATGACAATTTAATTATGAGAGACTGAAGGAAGTAGTCATACGAGAACAAAACAAGCCATACAGATAAATTGCTATCAAAGTAACATGTTTAGCATTTATGGTATGGGCCCATTCATTTTCAAGTTTACCCAAGGGAAATTCTTCAAATTTTGAAGCTTGAAGAGAAGATAACAATTTTCAATGCATACACACTGTGAAATTTTCAAAGATAAGGTGTTAGTTTTGCTTCAAGTTTTACTTTGTGTTTTGGAATTTAAAAGACAAAAAGGAATTTGTCTTTAAAATTCAGTAATCCATAAACATGAATGGCCTAATGTTTATCACATTAAGAAGAAGAAAAAGCCTGCAGTTCAGTTTTCGACAAAACTTGCAGTAATAGTGAAGCAGCAGGATTAGTTTTGCATGAAAGATTATTGTAGGAAGCTAATAAAATTCAGTTAAAATTCTTAAACTCTTGTAGGTAAAGCTTGTAATATTACTGAGATCAAGATCATTTAATCAAGATCATTTAATTAGGAGCCAAGAATAAGTGCGTTTTTTCTGGATTTTTAAACAAAGTACACACTAAATAATAATTTGACCTTTTGCAGTTTTTCAAATTTAGAACATTTGGATATCATAAAAAGTAGAAATGAAATGAAATATTACATGTTGGATTTTTATAACAAACAGAAATAATCAGAAAGAGGTCATCTAATCCTATATTTGGGATCTCTTTAAGTCCTCTGGGTTTCATTTGAGCAGCACGAGTCTGAAAATATTACTAAAATTCTACATGTTACCACATTAACATATTTTCTCTATAAACCATGAGTAGTACCAGAATACCTGAAACTTTTTAAATGGCAAAAGTTATTACAATTATATGCAAGTAGATCATGTATTCTAGAAAAAAAAAAGCATAATGGGCAATATGAGGACATCATCTGAAGGAAAGAGAGGACTAGAAATATTTGCAATCACATATCCCATAGATGTGGTAGAAATTACTAATTTGCCAAAAAGTTTATTGTCAAGAATGAAATAAAATTAACCTAGTGCTAATCAATTAAATACTCCAATTATGTGATAAAAAAATACTCCAGAAAAGCAAAGCCATAAATGAAAGGCTTTGTCAGTGCTAGAAAATTACAGCCTGTTGCAAGAAAGCATCTTTGATCCTTTGTTTGATTTAGGTAAAGAATGTCAAAGGATCAAAGATTCTGAAATGTTTTAATGGAATTGTACAAAATCTGTCAAATGCCACAGGAAAAAAACAATTTCTAGCTGCACTTTAGCAACACCTGATTTTTAGGGTGGTGGCAGACACGTAGAGACTCCACCTGTGAGCCTACACATTAATATCAGTGTGCAAATATCCTAGACCAAACTGTCATTGGATTTTTATACCATCAGACCCAATCTTATAAAAATAATACATATGCATAATCCAAATAGATTCATGAAAATACAAGTAATACATAACTTATCATTAAGAAAATAATAAATTAAATTAAATCCCTATGGATTAGCAATAAAGACATCAGTTTCATCTCTGGATAGGTGTTAAGATATTTATGGCATTTAGACTGCAACTGACTGTGCACTCAAGTAGCCCAAACCAACCTGATCAAGCTGCTCTATTGATTTTTTTTTTCTCATCTTCAGATAAGGTTTGCTTCATTGGCTTTGTTCCATATCATTAAAAATTAATGGGTGATATTATGTTTTTTTTTCATCCTAATGGTGATCAGCCAGCAGTTCCACATACCTGGGATCAATCAATACCCCAGCTTCTATTAAATCCTGAAGTACATTAGTCTTGCCTACTAGAACTAGATGCTAGGCTTTATTATTTACCCTCACACACCTTCCCAATGCACATCTAAGGATAATAGTGTTACTCAGAGCTTCATCCTTGAGTTGCCCATCGATGCTGATGGAGCCAAGAACAGATGATATTTCTTAATTCAAATCAGAGAGCCTGCACAGGCCTTTGCTTCTCCTGACCAGCTTAGTAAAATGCACCAAATAATTCTTTTACTGGCTCTGTCTGTATGATTTGAGACATCAGCACTGTCTCCTCACTACCTTGCAGTGCCCACATCTTTTACTTACCTTGTCCTTTCTGATCCTTTCAATTTTTGATAAAGAAGCACTGTCTTAATTTCCCTGTTTTTTCCCAATGAGGCACCACCTGCTTTGCTTCTTTTCCTACCTCCTGTGAAATCTTGACCAAACTTAACATGCTTCTCTCACCACCTCTAGGAAATGACCATTTTATCACCCTTGGAGCTCTCTCAACCCACCACATCCACAAAGAGAAATAATGCACCCAAAATTGGCTCCAACCTCAGAGGCAGACAAGGCTACAGGTGTCTCACAAGAGCTCTTGTGCTGTGAATCCAAAGCATTCTTCTACCCCTCCTTTAACTCAGTCTCTTAACTGGAATTATCTACCAGGTTGTATTTCTCTCAGGCATTGTGCACCAGCAGACAAAGAAGACCTTTACATTTTGTTAAACTCTTGTGTTTCTTTCAAGTTCTAGTGTTTTTGTACTAGAAAACAAAATCTAGTAGAATTTGATGAGTAGAATACAGTTCATGTATTCTAAAACTTATCATGTTCACTGTCCACCCAGCACAGCATTCCTTCTAATTTGGTGTGTAATTTTCTAAAATTTGTGTAATTAAGTACAACTGGTCTGCTCCAAACATTCTGACACGAATGTGGAATAATAATTCTTGCATAACTACAAGATTAGGTTTCTATATTTATTAGTGCTGGGTTTTCACCCAAAACTAATTTCTATTTTTCATTTAAAAGAAATGTTTATGCTGATTTCTGAAACCTGAACAGGTATGGAAGCCCATTTCATGTTCACTGAGTAGCTGTACTCTTTCTCTCCTGAAGGAACACAAAGAAAACCACAACCTTTACCCTTTGCTTGTTCTTCACGGATTCTAGCACGCTGTGAATTCAGCTGTACATTTATTGTGAAGTACAAAAGTCTTCTACAGCACTGCTTCCAGGCATCTTTTAATAGCTGGAGTGTTTGTCTGGAGAGGCACTGTGCCACAAAGAGTGCTTTCTCTTCACCTCGTAACTTAAAACACACTTTTCAACCTTAACCTACACTACTCATGAAGTTTGGTTCAATTGTAAAGATGCACATGAGATCTAAGGAAATAATTGTCTTAAGAGAAGTGAGGCTTCATTTTAGGAGTTAGTATCTAAATGAGTTTTACAAACAAAATCAAACTCTTACTAGCTTACTCTTACTTACATAGGCCTCTCATTATCTTCCAAGTATTATCAAAGGCTCCATCAAATTTACTTTATACTAACCAATTAGACAAAGTTAAAAAAAAAATTACCATTTCTTTATTTTATAAAAGTATTGTGAAGTTTCACTGATTGATACCTACAAAGCAAACCTTTCCCTGATAGTTTTCTAGTAATTCTAGAACTTTATTCATAACTTCTGTTCATTACTATTCTTCCAATATAAATTTTTGTGACATTTATTGGTATGTTTTTATTTCAAATATTATCAAAAATATAACAGTAGAGAAATATTTTTTTCAGAAGTAAAAATGTTTGTGAGGCTATTTTTCTTAACATTCTGCAGTGCAGTAATTAGAGTTCCTCAATCCCTTATTATAGCTGCAGCCATTCTGGACAGTTGGAATTAATTCTGGTGACATTTAAGAGACAATGCACAAACGTTGAACCTCTTAAAACACTATGAAAAATAACCTTCCATATTTTGCATCCATAATAATGGATACAAATATAATGTATCCATATGATCCATCCTATAATCTAAAGGAGTTTTTGGACATGGATGGGGTGAGGAGTGCCTAGCCTTTCCCATCATTTTTTCCTTTGAGATGTTTCCATTAACTGGTTTCTATTTTACTCTGATTGATGTTCGTTGTAAGCTCGACTGTCTAACTAGAAGTTCACCCTCTGGAAACAAAACAAATTCAGTGAAATACCCCTTCATCTCTCTTGTTTTAAGATACTGATGCTTAAGATTTGCTTGGTTGGTTTAAAGTTTTAAAGCCAAAACTGGATGTTCAAAAAGCCCCATGTCCTAATGGCAATACTTTTAAGAATTACTAGCAATGTCTGCATGTACACTTAATGAAAACCATACAAAACATTTAGCTCTTCTAGTCAAGATGTTTTACAATGTTGATGTAACAAAACTCTGAACTGTGTCTTTATCAATCCCATTCCTAAGTAGGTTGTATGACATTTATAGGATGGCCAAGATGGAGACAGATATTTGGCTATGTGGATGTATGTTTCTTATAACTGCATTTCTTCTTTATTTTTATAACACCAAGAAATGAAAGGTTCAATATTACTAGAAAATGCATTTAGTGTTTTAAAATAGCTAAATTTTGGAAGAAATACTTTCAGACAACCAGATGAGGAAAAGGTATCAAGAAATCACATAGAGCTCATTAGAGAGAAAAGTATGATGCAGTTTTTAATTTGCTACAAATATCTGACTAGATCTATGATGCACTAAGCTATAAATTTAAAACCAGCATAGACCTTCAGCTGAAGATATCACTTTGCTGCAGGCTTCAAAAAAAGGAAAATGACTGTTAAAAAGAGCTGAAGGGAAGAATTTTTTTCTTTTTTCTTTTTTTTTCTTTTTTTTTTTTTTTTTTGTAGGCAGACTATTCTTTTGATTTTGTGTCCTGCTAATAGTATCTTCATGTAGTGCACTATGACTTTGTTTATTTGTAGCAGATGTCTATCTAGTGTCACATTGGACCTCAAATTTATTGCAAATTGTACCTACTAGCTTTCATCCTTTACAATGAAAGGCTACAAAAGATGCATTTTCTTAATCTGGATTTGTACATCAGAAGTTACAGAAACTATTGGTGAGGAAAAAAGGAAAAGTTATTGTCAACATAGCCTTCCTCCGTCATCACAGACCCAAGGAAGGTGTTTGGATTAATCACAGCAAAACAGAACTTTTAGAATATATATTTACTTCTTCCTCTTTAAGACTCCCATAAATCATAATCATCGTGTGCCATGCCTATGTGCCCTTGATTCTGACAGCCATAATCTAATCTGATAACTCAGGCTCCCCAGAAAATAACATTTTTCTTATGTTTTTTCTTCTTACAGATGCATTTTCCTGTCACTCTCCAGGAACACAGCTGATTTGAGTTAGGGTGATAGGGTCATTTCAAGGTCACCCAAGTGGATTAATAAATAGCAGGATTTGTGTGAACCCCAGGGTGCCTATATGTGTATCCAGAGAGCTTTGTCAAAAAGGTGGTTAGAAATAGTTTTTAAAAATATTTCTTCTTGTTTTTTATTAATATACTTATGTCTTTTGCACCTTTTAGAGTGACTAAACAAACTAACAATTAACCAATTAACAGTCTGCATCTCAGACTGATGTACATTATTCTTATGGTCTGAACTTACCTGTTTCAGCTACACAACTCCACGAGAATTTGATTTCTTCTTTTTTTGTTACAATATATTCCATTGGTTTGATATTGATGGCAATTGTGAACTCTGTTTTGGCAATATCATGACCTTCCTCATATTCCTTGCATAAGG
Organism: Melospiza georgiana; assembly: GCF_028018845.1. NCBI lineage: Eukaryota > Metazoa > Chordata > Aves > Passeriformes > Passerellidae > Melospiza > Melospiza georgiana. Next base: position 38,860,121 of record NC_080434.1, on the reverse strand, counting down.
AAGAAATCGAACCAGCAGTGCTCTATGGAGAAAATTAGACCCTCAGTAAAGTCTATTTACTAAGTTAAATAAACTAAAGTTTATTTGTCAAAGTCTGCTAGACTATTTAGCAGCCTTACTGTAGAGAATGTTTTTATATGGTATATTTAGGAACAGAAAAAAATGGGAAAAGCAGGACATGCTTAACCAAAACCACACTGAGATTGTAACTTCTTTAATATATATTTTCCCATCACCTAGCTCACTTTCCCAAAGAAATAACTGATGTTAAAACTTTTTTCTGTCATTTACATGCTCAACTTCTTCCCAAAAGCTTGCAGTCAGTGGTGTACCCTTCTTCTTCATCAGCCACGAGCCCCAGGACCTGCATTTGGAGTAACTGGAGCTCGTTTGCTCTGACTGTGGGTACTCTGGGCCCTGGGCCTTGGCTTATTCACCAACACCCCTTGGAGTGCTTGAGGAACCTGCCAAACCTCAGGCTCACTGCTGCAACCCATCTAGACTGAATTTTATCAGCAGCTTGACACATTTCTTCTCAGCAACTCTGATTTCCTTAGTGGAAATATCACGACATTGTTCAGAAGCGCTCGCTAGCTGAGCCGAGCGAAGCAGACAGAAACCAAAGGCAGCAACCCCACAGGAATTTGAACAGAGTAAAGGCCTCTAATTTATGCAGAGATTCAAGTATGACTTGCTAGGAAGTCTAATTCACCAAAACAATTAGGATTTGATTTTATTCTAGTCTGCAGCAGTGCCATTACCTTTCCGTCAGGCTACAGAGATGTTCAGCAGAGAATTGCTTTTTATTTTCCCTCAGAATAACAATTGTTGCATTATGAGTTGCTTAAATATTCATTCAGGATCAAGAGGTAGGAAAAGTTCCCAGATTTAAAATAAAATCTGATGAGGCTCCTTTCATTTTTGTGGCAGGGTAATCAAAGATGTAGGGGAAAAAAAATAAAAATCAACTACCTGACTGCTAAAGAGGGGCAGAGCCAACAGTGTGAGCCAACACAGATCCACGGGCTGAAAACAATTGGAAACATATTGGAAAATAATTATCCCTGACTTGTTCATATTGTTAATTCATTTTCTAAAAACGCAGCAAAAATTAGGTGCCTATAATCTTCTTGCTAATTCTAGAATATTAAACCATTATAAAATAAAATGTTGTCTTTTCTCTTGTCCCAGGTTTCAAACTTTACTGTTGAGACATAGCTTTTCTTGAAGACTAAAGAGGCACACTTCATTTAGTATTTCAGGCCTGATTCTCCCATTGCCTAATACCTTTTGTGGCTGTTCACTTCAGCTGAGCCTAATGTTATTCAGATTCACTAAAATTTTCAGCCTGCTCTCCACTGATAAAAAACCTTCACTCAAGAGCCTGCACAAGATTTACCCAAAAGAGAACGAGAATGCTCAAGAACAAAAAAATTATTGTTCTGGTCATAAAAAATCCAGGTCACACATTTAGAAATATTTCATTCTTGGTTTTCACAAACAATCTCTACCAGTGGTCTGGTTTAAGGATGAAACCAGTTTCTGTGCACACTGAGCTCTGTCTGGCAATTTTTTTCCTGTGATATACTCCAACTTGCACATAATATATTTGTTCATCTAAGAAACACGATGAGTTTCAGAGAGAATTCAAACCAGCCATGTGTGTCACACCCTTTCCCAGTTTTATCTCATCACAGCCACTGACAAGATAAAAAGTGCAATTCCAGAACAACACTAAGCACACTAGAACACCTGAAAGGAGAAGCAATCTCACAGTCAGGGAGCCAATGAGGAAAATTCACTCTTGCTTTTCCATCTATTCTTTTTTTTTCCCTTCTTTTTTCTTCCCCTGCCTCTGAAGAGCAAAGGGGAAGGGGAAGAACAAGAAGAAAAACAGACTGCTAAGAAGAGAAAGCATGTAAGCAGGATTAGTCTCAAAGTTGAAAGGAATGGAAAATTTTCTCTTTCTTCCACTCACAGTCTCTTTCTTTTCTTCTCCCCGGGTTTTCCTTGTTCCTCTTTTCTCTCAGCACAATCCACCTTCAGCATACATCACTAACACTGCCAGCTCCCATTTCCTCCCTTTTTGCCTCAGTAACAATTCCTCCATCAACTGTGGTCGCGAGGGCTCCTCCACACTCACTTTTCATCTATATAATTTTTATTTTATTTAATTTATATTCATTTATATTTTTCCTGGGAATAGAGAAACAGAACAGTACACAGCTAGGGGGTAGTCTCACCTAAGTGAGGAGGAATGTATTTAAACCAGGCTTGTTAAAAACCAAAACAAAATTGGCAAAAAAACCCCCCATTTTCACATTATATTAAGTCATCTATATTCTCAGAGCCATTTGAAACAGGGCTGGGGTTTAGTACCTCATGCCATCTATGAAAGACAACAGATTAAATCACTGCTTTGCTTTAAATAATTTGGGGTTTGATTGTTCCCATTATGCTTAGCAATTAGGAGAGTTATAAATTAAAGAAATATAAAATGGATAGATCAATCACAATTCAGTGTGTAAACAAAGTGGGAGTACTTATGATATAATTTACACAGCATTCAAGACATTATAATGTTGACAATTCATTCAAACGGCAAGGAATGTAACGAAATGTGAAAATAGCAAAACATCAATCAAGTCTCTTGAAAAGGCTGCAGCTGAATAAAGGGAAACCCATTAATTTAATCTCATTTGGCCATTTTTCTCCTCTCTGAAAGAAAACCACAGATCTACTCAATGACTTCACAGGGCACAGCAGTTGAAAAAGAAAGAGGGAATTAACCAAAATAAGCCTCCCAGGGAATCTTTGAAATAGATTATTCTATTTGATTCCTTAATTTCTTCAAATTAACCATGTCACACCTCAGTATCTGGAGATATTTTTAAAAAACCTACAACATTCAGAAAGGAAGATCACATAGCAATATTCCTTTTTTAGACCAAAAATCAAAGACAGCCTTATTGATCCAGGCAAGTGTTTACACAGATATCATGTCACGGCTGCAAACAGAGCCCACATCTTTTTTTTTCACAATATGAGCTAAAATAGATGCATTGGTAACTTTTTTTTTTTCATCTGAAACCTTTACCATAAAGAACTGCGTCAAATAGACTTCTCAAAAATTATCTTTAAGTTGGTAAATCAAAGATTGATAATCCAGGAAACAGGAGAAATGATGTTGTCAGTTTATGTTTTCAGGTATATTTTATCCTTTAAATGAACAATTTGTACCATTTTTGCTCCTCAGTCATGACTGTGCATGAGAAGAAGAACTTTACTGGTATCTACTGACAAGGGGGAGCAGGTGTCCTTTTTCAAGCAGGTCTGCAATAAAATGAAAGGAAAAAAATATAAAATACATTTTAAATTATCACTGGAAGTCACTTGAAAGCCTCTGTCACCACCCTCTGATACAGAGAAGAATGTAGATTTCTGGAAATCACTGTTGTCACAACTGTAGGGAGAATCTGAAAGTCTCAGACCTTAAACAGTCTCTGCACAGAGTTTAAGTTAAAAATCAGGTTTCACTGAAATCATGTCATTTCCTAACTTTTGAGGACTTGAGTTCCCAGTTTCATTTTTTTGAACATTGTGGCTACTGATACAATTTTAAAAAGTTTTAAAAGGTGTTTAGACCCCATGCCATTATTGATAGACTACCAAAACCAAGGTTGAATGAGCTGGAGGTACGACTTTTTTCAGTGTCCCACCATCAATTAGCAAAATTCACACCAGGGGTTTGAAATCTATGTGGAATTTGACCCAAGAAAGAGTTTTAAAGAGATGGCCTCTTACAGAAGGTCAGTTACTCTTTTCCACTGTCTCTGGATGATGCAGGATAGATCTTTTGCACACAGGTGTACAAAAAACCTTGCTATCCTGGTGTTTGCAGCTCTGGGCAAATCTGGGACCTCTGGGCATCCTCTCCCACCTTCCAGCTGTGTGGAAGGTGTGATGGAAGCACAGCCACACAGTTTTATAAAGTACTTCTTTAGTCTGGTTAGTACAGGCCAGCCACAAATTTTCCTCAATTAACACACCACTATTTGATATCAATTAACCCTTACCTGAATTAAGATTTTCTTGGAAGCCACTAAAAAAATTTTGGCTTGGGAGTCACCCTTAAAACGCCTTTGAACAAGAAGGTACAAGCCTAAAATAATTTTTGTCAACCAGGATAAATTTACTGTCTTAATTTTCAATTTCACTTCACTATTTTAGCATCAGAATGCTCTATGGTCTTTCACATGATCTTATTAATATTTAAGCATGTATTTATACATGTGGAGCATCTCAAATGCAATACACTTATTGTATTTATACATGTGGAGCATCCCAAAGACAATACATTTATTGTAATTATACATGTGCAGCCAATCCCAAATGCAAGTGTGTAACTCAATCAGCCTAAAAAAAAAACTCAATTTATCTGAACTGAGATTTCTAAATTCACAAACATTTTATCCAGCTAGCCCTCTCTTCACCTCCACTTTTTAGCCATGCAGTTGGAGCTACAATGATGGCAAATTACAGCTCTGCCAAGAGGTTTGACTTGGGAGCCCTTACTACATTTTGGCATAATTTTTCAAGTTTTTCTGGTGGCTATAGGAATTTTTTAAGGCATAAGGAATATCTAAAATCTATGTATCAATAGAAACTGATGACAAATGAGGAATTTCTACAGATTTTCAAATATGGTTGCTAATAGAAGAAATAGGAATGCTACCATGGCTATTCCTGAAGGAAGAGAAATAAGACCAAGGTTAGGCAAAAATAAATGAGCTTCTCATATGAAATTTTGTTCTTCCCTGATTCTGTACCTTTTTATCAGATAAAACAAATTCCTGGCCATGCGTGCCAGTGCAGAAAGAGGCCTGCAGAGGAGAAACTGAGTATTGTGGGCAAAAGAAACATCATCAGCCATGAAACTACTACTCACTAATTCAGGAGAAAATCACAAATCATCCCTTCCTTTTTGCAATATTAAAAGAGATTTTTTATTGTGGCCACTTAACAACTAAGTGCCATTATGTTCACTTATGTGAAAAATTTCCAGATTGTTTTCCATACTACTACTACTAATAATAATACTAATATCCTCTATAATCAAGTTTTTTTTACCTGGAATTTTTTTTCTTATGGGTTCACATAAAAACTGAGAGTTTAGAAGTATGAAAGTTTAGAAAAATTTTTTGAGAGAGGAGCAAATGACAGTGCTATGGTATCAGATGCACAGCAAGATACTCACAGTGGAGTCTGTATAAAAGACATTTCACTATTTTCTTAAAGTTACAGGATTTCATAGAACAAAACACTGACCTGCTGTGCATTTCACCATTTTGTTCCTGTTGAACTTCTTAAAAATTTGCAAGAATTTAAAGTACTAGAGGAGACAGAGCTGATTTGAATACAAAGCACACTGCCATTTCATTTCCTAGCTCTGAAAACCAACATTGGGTTCTGCAGCATTTTTATCATTTTTCTGTTGACTGACATTTGGAAACACCCACTTCATTCCTAGCAGCTTCACTCACTGAATCACTTCCAACTGAGTTGAAGAAAAGTGCAGTGAAAGTCCACAGATGAAAAATCTTATCTGACTACTGTGTGACTCCTTTTGCTTTTTTTTAATGTTCTTTTTTCACCCTTTTTTTAAGAATCCATTCCCTGCACTTCTGTCAGACTCCGAACGGGTGTTTTTTAAGGAGAATGTGCAATTTCTTTCTAGTAATAATTGTGAAATGTTTAAGCTAATTTCAATATTGTTTGATTTCCCTACTTATAACAACTTTAAGTGTGCCAATCTACATGCAAAAATGTTCATACAGCTTTCATTGTCTAAAGTCATACTTAACATTAAACTGTAAATGGAGTGGTTGTCGACAACAGATTTTTTTCTAATAGCAAATGCAACATATGCCAAAGCCTCAACAAACACAATTATCCAAAGTTGTTAAGTTCAGTGTTAATTTTCCATACTCACAGTGCCAGAAATATGTTTTGGGTTTTCTTGCCACATTTGGGTATATATACAGCATGGGAAAAATAAATACATTCTCTTTTCAAAAGTAGAAGCAAATAGGATTCCTCAACAATTAAGTAATTGGAATCCATTTGTAAAATCTGTTAATTTTGTTCAACTATACAAGCATGTGGTAGGTTGAGAGCTGTCCAAAAGCCAGTGCACCCACTAAATTTATTTATTCATTTCCAGCTGTGAGATAAGGATTAGGAGAAGAGCAAAAGTAAGCTCTAAACATTAAAGGGTATAAATAAAGTTTCATTAAAAGAACTAAGAGAAGAATAATAAGAATCAAAATAAACTGTTAGAACATTTCTCCTCCTTTTTTTCCCATTGACAGTCTAAAGACACAGAATCTGGTCTTTTCAGTCAGCTTACCACTACTAAAACAATTTTTCTTCAATCCACCTACGGAGAGGAGTCTCTCCTGCCATGCCATGGAGATTTTTCCACAAGAAACCATTCTCTCATGGTTTTAATTTTCATGAATGGCAGCTGCCTGGAAATCTGCAATCATTAAATCCCTCCCAGAGTTTGGTAGTTTTCCCACAACTACCAAACATGGGTCATCTCAACTCATCCTTTAAATTGCTTGATTTTAATTGCTTGATCGAGCAATTTTAAGGATGAGCTGTTCTAGCATAGAAACAAAAGTTCTCTTCATTTATCTCTGGTAACAGAGGTTTTCTTCTTCCTGAGGCAAAACTTTTCATCTCTCTCATCTTTATCTTTCTATTGAAGATTTTCATTGAATCACAGCTACTTGAAGGTCTGCTTGTTTCAGCACTGGTGCCTCTGTTCATGGCTGGGTTAGAACACTTCATTCCATGAGTTACAGGGGAAAAAATAACCTGATGTCTCAATCCTCTCTTCACCACAGCCTTACCACAGAATTTCAGGGCATGGTTAAAGATCTCCTTCCATCTCAGATTGGACTCCTTCACTGACCTCAGTGTCTCCATGTTGTTCTCTTCATTTTTCCTTTTCTCTGATTCGGGAGAAGGGTTGGGGGGAAGCTCCACTTCTCTGAAGAACACAGGAAGCAAGAGAGGTTTTAGCAGTTCTTTCTTCTCTTAAATATAATGATTTGTAGAGTTTTTTTCTAATTGGTTACTTGCCACATCAATTTTTTAAAGCCAGCCAGTAATTGGCTCTGCCAATCACACAGGAAGCTGTAATGTTCTATAAGAAAGAATTGCTTATGCATCTGATGTTCTTTCTTTACCTTAACTAAAAACCAAACTATTTCAAACTACCAAAAGTAGTAAAATTACAATCTTGGCATTCTCTTTGTAACATACAGGTGATATATATATACACAAAAACATTGACAATGACACTTAAAAATGAAAAAAGAGAAAAAGGTGATCGTCCTGCTCTACTTGTGCAGCCTCACCTTGAGTACTGTGTGCAGTTTTGGAATTATTGAAAGAATATTAGGTTGACAGAGGACATCCAGAGGAGGAAAATGAACATGGTGAAGGATCTGGAGGGAAAACCTCAGGAGGAGTGGCTGAGATTGGCATTCAGCCTGGAGAAGAGGAGACTGAGGGGAGACCTCGTTGCAGTTACAGCATCCTCATGATGGGAAGGTGGAGGGACAGACACTGATCTCTTCACTCTCATGGCCAGGGACAGGATTTGAAGGAAAGCCATGAAGCTGAGTCAGGGGATGTTTAGTCTGGATATCAGGAAAAGGTTCTCCCCTGGAACAGCTTCCCAGGGCAGTGGTCACAGCACAAAGCCCAGCAGAGCTCAAGAACCATTTGGACAATACTCTAGGTGTTGTCCACATGCCCCATTGTGTTGGGGCATCCTGTACAGAGCCAGGAGTTAGACTCTATGATCCTTGCAACTCAGCATTTTCTTTGAATCTATATAAGCTATTTTTTTAAAGATGATTTTAGAAACATGAATTCACAGGTTTTAATGAATATAGTCGTTAATAACCATTTTCTGTTTTCCATACTGACTCCAGAAGACACATCACTACTGATGTGACGTAGAATTGATTTTAATCTGAGTTTACTTCAGACTTTATAATGTAGTTTCAGAAATCATTACAAATAATAATTAGTTTGAGTGTGCATTATTTGTGCTTTATGGTCATTAGAGTTAATGGGACTTGGAATTATTTAATTCCTTCTATCTTGCTTATCTTAGATGTTTCTGTCCTCAGGCAATCTAGACAAAGAGGTATTTGGTCCTCAGAAGGCATTGCTCCCATAAAAAGGAAGCTGTCAATGGTGATACTGCAAATGTGCACAATGCACCCATCACCATGTCTGTGCCTATTTTTCAAAACATAAAATTAACCACAAAAACCATGTTTTCAGACCTAAAGACTGACTTACTTCTTCCCTCCTTCGTTTTGTCATTACACTTGGACAATTCTCATCAGGATTCCTCATGAGTGACAACAGAGACGTGCTTGTTGAGCCTTTCCTGTGGGAATTTCCCAATAAATGGTGTGGGACAGGTTGTATTCCAAGTGCTGAACAACAGGAAAAAAATATACGAAAAAGATGCTTGCCATTTTCTTCTCAGGGAATTCAGAAGACTGGTAGCTGTGTTACACTAAATTTCAGATTAATCTACATGTTTAAGCCACAGAGACATTGCCTCATAGACTGTCTCTGCCAGAGGAAAACCATCAGCAGCTGTGGAACAAATCCACATTTCAGAACTGCAACATTTTTGACTGTGTGACAGTAAAAGAGATGAAATAAAACTGCTTTGGTAATAACTGATGTCCTCAGCTTTCTCCACCATAGTGACAAGTTTCTTGTGTGTTATAAAACTTTGCCAGACATTTGAAATATTTCTCTTTGCAAATAAACACATGCTCTTGTTCATCCAAGGTTAATTTAAAATGAGGAAAACACCATGAATAACAAATACGTGAAAGTCACTTGGGTATGGCTTAATCCTAGCAATCAATTATATCTCAATAACTCTTAAAGTAATAGAATTAAAGGAAAAAAAGGAAAAACATGTTTTGACAAGCTGGAAATGAACTTTACACACAAATAGGCAAAATTGTCTATTATTAACCAGTCACAGTACCTCAGCAAAATACATCCCATGTGAACTTAACAAGATTGAGCAAAATATTATTTAAAAGAACACGAACCTAGCAGTGATGGTGCTCTATATTTTTCCCTCTGAGAGCTACAAGAGAAATTTTCATTTATTGGGTTTCAGTCTTGGGTTTTCATCTTGTCACTCCAGTGCAGACCCTCTTCCCATAGAATGTGTCTTCCCTCTTCAACGAAGCCATTTCTGATACCTCAACCTCTCTGAGATACCTGGAAGACATTGCCATACATTACAACAAAACACTCTAAATTGATTTTTAAGTCTTTCTTTTCACAGAATCACAGAATCACAGAATTTTCAAGACTGGAAGAGACCTATAAGATCATCTAGTCCAGCCGATGTTCAACTGTTCAACTAGATCATGGCAGCAAGTGCCACATCCAGTCTTTTTTTGAATTCTTCAAGGGATGATGCCTCCACCACCTCACTGGGTAAATGATTCCAGTTTCTGACCACTCTTTCTGTGAAGTATTTCCTTCTTACTTCTAACTTACATCTACCTTGACGCAACTTGAGACTGTGTCCTCTTGTTCTATCCGTTGTTGCCCGGAGAAAGAGGCTGACCCCCAGCTCACTACAGCCACCCTTCAGGAAGTTGTAGAGAGTGATGAGGTCACCCCTTAGTCTCCTTTTCTCCAGGCTGAACAACCCCAGCTCCCTCAGTCGCTCTTCATATGGCTTGTGCTCCAAGCCCTTTATTAGTTTCGTTGCCCTCCTCTGGACACGCTCAAGTAACTCGACGTCCCTCCTAAAGTGAGGGGCCCAGAACTGGACGCAATACTCCAGGTGAGGCCTCACCAGTGCCGAGTACAGGGGAAGAATGACCTCCCTGCTCCTGCTTCCAAGCTACCAAAGTTGCATTGAATGGGTATGCTCTTTTCCAAAGGAGCATTTTTATGTACTTTGTTACTAGAGGTGCAGAAAGTGAAGAATCTGAGCTGAGAATATTCACTACTGTAGTAATTTTCATTCTTTGAGTGTTTAAGTCTCCCAACCTTCTCCATTTTCCAAAAGCCTTCTTTCTTTTTTTTTTTTTTTTATCTGATCATGTTGAACAGCACAAAGGTACTATGAAGAGTTCTGTGACATCTCTCTTTGTGATCAAACACTGGTCTCAACAAGTGTGGCCACAGATGCCCCTATGAAGTTTCCACACAAAAATCCAATTGCATGGCATTCTTCTGATTACAGACATTGCCATAGCCAGCACTATGTCCATAGCTCATGTACTACAGTAATCTGCCCTTCTAAGCCCTTTCCAAACTAACAATTTCTTTTTTTTGTTTTAGCATTAACAGCAGCATCTGATCAGAGAAAAAACTGTCAGTTTACATGTAAATCCCAGGAAACTGGGGGGAATTTATCCCTGTTACATTTCTCACAAACATTTCATCTGCCTTTCCAATTAGTGTGTTGTTTTCATCACACTGGCACTAGGGCTTCTTCTGTCTGGTATAAATATCCCAGAAGAGGGAGCAGATATTAATGGTATCAAAACCAATGAAAGTGAAACAATTTGCTGTGTTTTAGAGTAGCATTAGAATGTATAATAGACTTTTTAATAACACAAAGTGAGACTGATTTAGAAATCTCTAGAATGACATCTGAAAAGGACTTGGAGAAGCTGGTAAAAACAAATGACAACTAATGTATCTTTCACATTGGTTGTGGCAGTGATTTAGTACCTTGTCTGTGATGCTAAATATACATCATAAATCCCTCCAGCAGAAGTGTTATTATATTCATCCATCTCTACCCCTATCACCCAATAATTCCTCCTTTCATAAGGTTTATTGTATAAAAAGGAACTCATTATATAAAATGTAGGCTACAGCCAGTGATTTTACATTAACCTAATGAGGATTTTATCTCAAGAAAGCATCTTGGACAGACCCTGTGGTCATGTTTTATAGTTAAATCTTATTTATTGAGTGACAGTGGGACTTTTGTGGAAGATAAAATGATACAGTGGTCTTTATAAGCCTACATCAAGTGATCAGTTTTCTCCTTCAGTCTAAGCTACAGTTGCATGCAGTTTATTAGCGATTTGAATTGGAAAGAAAGCCCTTGACAGCTTGCAAAGAACAGGACAAAAGGAGGCACCATTTTACTAACTGAGACTATATGACATAACTGAAAGATAAAAGCAAATAGAAAAGGAAAATTAATATCAGTGTGAGGAGGGCCTCCATTGTAGTCAGCTAACAATAAAAATTCAGACAGTTCAAACAATTTGGTGGTTTTGAAGCACCTAGTCCACTGTTCAGCCCACTGGTAATGACAATAAAGCACTGTGATGGGGACATGCTCACTGTCTGTATCTTCACATGACTTCAGGATGCAGCCTGAGAATAATTCAAACAGTGAAGCACTGCACTGAGGATTAGTATAAAGAACACTACACATCTGAAAAGTGCAACTGCCCATCACAAGAGTAAAAGTCAGTGGGCAAGATTCAAAGCGACCATGGTGCTACAGTTTCAGATGTGGTGTGTTTTTTTTGTGGATTTTGTTTTTTTTTTTTTTAATAGTTATGGCCTTTGAATTAAGTTATTCAATCATTAACAGTCACTGAAAGTTCCCACCACTTACAGAGATGTCTATGAAACTGTTATGGTAAGCCGTATGACTAAAAGAGGCAAAATTCCAGGTTTTGAGGGATTTGCAAGGCCAGCTTTAGCAAAAAACAGGGAATTCCCTGCGAAAAGCTTCACAGTGGACATAAACTACCATTTTCTAATGAGGAATTTGAGGGTTTTACTCAGCTTTAGTGGTAGAAAAAAAAATTTAGAATAGCTGTTAAAACATCCTTGTTGCAAGTAGAGGGGTTAGGAATGAAGAAATAAAATAGGCTGTTCAACAACTGGAGGCAATGAAAGTTTGGCAATTCTGTGTTTCACTTATTCAATTAATAGTGTATTGTGATTTATCTTTTATAGCAGATATACAGCCACCCATTTAATCTAACACAGGCTTTGAATGCACTTTATAATTGTATAATTTATCAACACTTAGCTATTTGAATAATAAAGCCAACTGATTGGTTTTAGCACAACATCGATTACGCGTCACTGCCAACATCTCAGTTCTGAGAAATGTTGTCTTCTGCTGCAAAGCATTAGCATGTCTTGGATTTTTATTACAAGAGGTGTTTTAGCAGCTCAGTTCTTTTTTGTGAGTAGCACAAGATGAGTTAAATTCAAACATGAATATTTGTGTGTCTGTGTTAATCTCCAAAACTCTTTAGTGACTTTACAACAGCTACTGCAATTTTTAGAAATACATTTAAAATTGTTTTAACTTTAAAAATTTAAAACATGAAGTGCTGTTATATTAAGCTCATCAAGAAATCTCAGGAATAAGTTGGATAAACTTTTTTATTAAACACTGATGGGAATATTATGCCTAATTTTGTCCATCAGGAACAATCAGAGCTTTTACTGACTTAGCACTACCTGAACAATGTAAATTCATTTTTTGGTGTTGTTCCCACATTATAGAACCCATCTTCACAAGGGTTTTCAGAATTATTTACTATTTACCTACTAAATACTACTATCACTACTATTACTGGAAGAGTAACTATTACTATTTATTATTTCAGCTGGTGCAAAGTATCTCTGTTTACTATTGTCACAAAATTTTATGGAATATCGTGCAACACAACTCAAAAATAAGGATAAGTGTGATTTATGTGATTCCCACTGAGAACTAGGGAGATGTCAGAGTTCTTTACATGATCCTTAACATCACAGAGGTCAGCAAAAACCAGTGAGTAATTCACATTTTGTGCACTGAGTTTACTGAAGGATTTTTATTTTGTCATTCAGTCCTATGACCTGAGTGTCAGGGACCCCCAAACCTGCATGATTTTAATTTTCAGAGTAGCAGCTTGCATTAGCAGGACTTAGGGGAAATTCTATAAGATTCATACCAGAGTACCAGAGACTTCTCTTGCTGTTACCCACCACTGTTTTGGGACTGTAGCAGTGAAATTATGCAGTGAACAGGAAGATATTTGCCAGCCAAACTGAATTCAAAACTAATTACAACCACCTGCTACATGGGAACTTTGCTCATGTTCTAAGAGAGGTGAAAAAATGTGCTGCCTTTTTGAATGCAATCAGCACTAATGGGATTGTACTTGCTGCTGGCTTAGACTAATAAACTGACAAACATTTTTGGAGATTTTTTTTTTAGAGAGAAAAAGAAAAAGAAAAGCAACTCTGCTCACATAAGAGAGAAAAATCCTTAAAAAAATCAATGCAATAAATTAAATTAATGCCAATGAAGCAAAGATTTTGCATCAGAAAAAGAAAAATAAATAAAAGGGAAAAAGGATAAAAGTGCAAACTAGCAGTGTAAAAAATAATTTAAAAAATCAGACAACAGGGCTCAAAAGATTCCTTAAATCACTTTGCAAACCTTTCATTTATGTATTAAATTCTGAGGGCCAATTTAATTCATGCACTGGATGCCCATACCAGTCTTTAGCTGCAACATTATTTCAAAGCTGTTCAAAGCATGTAGACATCTGTGTTGTCCTGCAGACAGGGGAATCTTGGCAGATTCCCAGAATAATTAGGAACAGAAATTCCGGAGCAAGAAAAGAGAGCATTGCAACTACTCCTTTTTGGTCCTGCCTCTTTGCTGCATAACAAACCAGGTAATTACTACCTGAAATAAGCGGGAGGACGTTAAACAAAGCATGCCTGATTTGGGATCAGTGAGCAGGCTGCAGAGTTTGTCAGCTGCACCAAACAATTCCATCCTGGTTTGGATGTTTATTTTAATGCTCCTGCCACTTACTCAGTGGGAGCCCTCTCTGCATCACTGGAGCTGTCTCCTGAGCCCACAGTGATAAGTGACCCTGAAAAAAAAACCATGAAAAATGATCCAAATATCAGCTGAAGCTCAGGCATTTCAAGAAACCCCCCCAGGGTGCCAAATTAGGCAACAGATTTGGAATTTCAAGTCTTGTTTTTGCTGTGATGCCTTGTAGAAGAGGAGAGATTTCACAACAAGACCACCAAAGTGCTGTTTTATCTGAAAGGTGTGTGTGCAGACATTATGCCCTTGTGCATCTATTTTTTCCTCTCCTTTTCCACTGTGATATGCGAGCTCAAAACAATCACACTAACCAAAGAACAGCAGCATAAAGCAAATACACATTAAAATCTTCACATTTTATAATATTTGAAGAGTAAAGAACACATGAAGTATCCCATTAAGAACACCAGTTAATCAAGATCTTCCTTGACCTTTCTTTTGTAACAAAGAACATAAGAAATATCCCATTATAACACTGGTTTATCAAGATCACAGTTCTGACAGAAGCCATAGAAGATTCCATTTGAGAATAGCACACATTCTCAGCCACTTTCTGTGGTACATTTCCCTTTGGATTCTCCCAGTATCCACAGCTGTTGGATTTGGGATGTTATGGGGTTTGTATACACATACTGACCTTGGTATCTGCTGTCCATGCATTTGCAAAATCCCCTTTTGAACATCCTCAAGTTTACTGGCTATAAACTTCTGTGTCTCAGAATAATCTGATACATATTGCTTTGGAAAATGGTATTTAATTCTGTAATTGAAGATCAAGCTGTGTTTTAATGAACTCCTTTATGTCTAGTGAGAAATTAAGTATTACCCCACCCATGTATTAAGAAATTCAAAGGTAGAAATCAAGGATGAGGTCTTTCATAAGCATTCATGATCTTTGGGATATAAATACTAAAAACTAAATGGCCATTCCATTCCAGGTTCTTCTGGTTAAATTTAGGGATTTTTCTGGTTTTTAATTTAGGGATTTTTTTTTTCAGCTTAGTTTTAATGCACTCATTCAAACAGATTTTACTCCAGTCACTTTGTACTGAAAATGGGTAAGTCTGTGTTTGATTTTTTTATGAGGAGAAAGTTGTTAGCTATTTTTCATAGAGGGCTGTGACTAATTTTATATTATAACCTTGGCTAATAGATAATTAAGTGTTTCACTCGAATTAGCTATCACACAGCTAGAGACAAAGTGGGAGGAAGCAAAAAACTTGGATTTTGCTATAAATTTTGTACTACCAGCTCCTGAACATCTCTGTGAAGCAGCTGATAGGAAACGCTACACTGGATAAGCATAACTTATGTTTGCATTTTGTTAATGGCAGTCTCAGAAGCTTAATTAAAAAAAAAAAAAAAAAGAGAAGCTTAGTAAAAAAATGACAGGCAGAGGAGGAGGATCTTCCACAGACATAATTGAAGCTGTACAGATTGCAAAGTGAATTTCCTGAGTTTTCTTTTCACTGTCACCCATTATTCTTATAACTTCAATTTAATCCCCAGTGTTTTTGCTTTGGTCCATCTCCCTCCAGACCAGATTATTGATACTTCCCTGCTCACATTCTGCTGCAGGAACTCTTCCCTTTCACCACGCACCCACCTCTGCAGGATTCTGTTGGGTAAACTGACACCACAAGAGGTTAGCAACCTGTAAGAGCAATTTTTAAGCCACATAAACCAAGAGAAATGTGTGATGTGCTTAACATGGTGCCTTGTGTAAAAAGAAGAATGGGAGACACCCCACCAGCAAAAGCCCTTTTGCAACACAGCTCTCAATGGCATCAGCTCTATACCATTTGCATAAAGTTATTATTATTTGAAATATTTTTCTTCAGCCAGCACTTTAAAAAGAAAATCACCCATATATCATCACGATTGCTTTACAGTAGCACTCTCAAAACTTTACAATGATACATTAGAGCAGACAGTCAAGAAAGAACCATCTACATTTTTCTTCTATTTTTCTGATAAACAGATACTTCTTATCAGAGCTGAAGGACATACTGTCTCTTTTGTCTCACATCTGCTATTTGGATCAAGGATACTGCAAGTTTGTTTTTATATTATATTGACATAAGCATGAGTAGTTCAGCTGAATTTAGAAAGTTACACTGATATATACAACTTCTTATTTATTCAGCAGATTACATATTGTGCTTATTTATCATGCATTTTTGTCAGCCTGGTAGCTTCTTCACTAATTCTTTACTGGTCTTCTGCAACTCATACTTCTTTTCTTATAATGTCTAAAGACAAAATTTGATTAGTTTTTTGCTTAGCTTCTTCACTATTTCTTTACTAGCCTTCTGCAACTCATAATTCTTTTCTTATAATGTCTAAAGAAAAAAAATGATTATTTTCCTAGCAGATACAATAGATATTTAAAAATATAAATGTGGAATCAATACATTAAAGAAAGACACTGAAGCAACATGGAAAAAAATGGAGGCCAATCATCATCAAGTGTACACTTCTATGAAACTGGGAGAGATACACATAAAGAATGTGGAAGCAGATGTCCTTCACTCAGTTTAGGCAACATGGTAATTTCTGCCTGCTCAGGAAGGCAGCAATAATGCAGATAGGTGAAATCCTCTCTTCCAGGATAAGTGTTGCTCCAGGCACAGAATTTGCAAAACCTCAGGGTTTTATGGTTAGTATATTATGGAAAGAGGTGTAAAGTTTTTTGTGTGGTCAAGGTCAGAGTCATGTCTATATTTAACCAGCAAAGTATTCTCTGAATCCCTTTTTGCTTTCTGTACCTTTATTTGCAGTCAACAGCCCAGTAAAGAGAAAAACAATGTGCAAATGCCTCTTTATCCACTCTGCTCATATGTATCTTTGTTCTACCTTACCCTATTCTGGACATTTACAGAGCCAGAAATTTTCTATCTGAAATATCTCAAAACTAACAGCAATGCAATTATTCACTGGATGCAACATTAATGCTGCATAAATAAAGTGTTTATCTTTGAACTAGCCAGTATAAAAGACAGAGTGAAAAATCTCAGCCATTTAATATGTGTGTCCAACTTTGCTATTGTGACCACTTATTCCCATTGATCCCAGAATATTCCCATCAGTATTTAATTAAAAGTTTATCCAACATATTGCTGAGATTTGATGAGCTTAATGTAACAACATTTCATGTTTTAAATTTTTAAAGTTAAAACAATCTTGAATGTATTTCTAAAAATTGCAGCAGCTGTTGTCAAGTCACTACAGGGTTTCGGAGGTAACACAGACACACAAATATTCCTGTTTGAATTTAACTCACCTTGTGCTACTCACAAAAAGAACTGAGCTGCTAAAACACCCCTTGTAATAAAAAATCCTTGAAGGGAGAAGAAGTGAGCACCTCTCCACATCGCCTCCTCAGGAAGCTGCAAAGAGGACAAACACAGTATCCCAAATTACTCCTCAGAGGACATTCTTTCCTGTCCTTTCCAAGGTGCATTCAAGCACCTCAATACACTCATGTGTTGCTTTAAAGTATATTTTGTTCATAATACTCTTAATTCTCCCCATTTTGCTTGATTGTACCCCAAAACCCACAGATTTAGTGAGAAGAGGAAAAAGAAAATCAACTGCCCAAGTATTAAAAAAAAAATCAGATTAGTCTTCCCTTTGAAGTTAGAAAATAAGTGGATTATGAGTGAACAATAAACTGCTCCTGTAGGAAATCAGAAGTCAGTAGGAATATAACAGGGAATATATTTCTGCAACTCAGGGTTTTTAATCCTATTTAGATGACCATGCTTCAGCTGGGAAGGACATTTCAGGGAAAAAATAAGGAACAAGCCACAAACAAACACCTTCAGAAATACAATAAAACATATAAAAGCTGTTCGTTTTTCACTCACATATGAATAAACACGGAAAGATTTGGTCTAGAGAAAGACACCTACAAAGGAACACCCACAACAATTTTCCTCCATTTAAAGTCTATTATCAAATCTGCAATTTAAGTGTTCTCCATGGGCCCTGGAGAAAAAGAAAAAAAAAACATTAGATGTACAATTTAAAAAAACTCATTGTGGAATACACTCAGACTGTAGAGTAACTACAGAGTTAGGCAGTACAGCAAGTTACCCTTATTTGAAAGTGTGCAGAACAGAGTGGACACACAGGTGGCAGGGACAGGGTTGCATGCAAAAAAAATTATGTTTAATACTTTTGCAGAGTGGGATGCACAGCCCTTATTGCTATAATTCAGTGAATTCCACAGCTGCAACAGAAGTAAAAAAATATTATGCAGAAAATTACCACAATTCTGGCTTTGTTTTCAATTTTTGAAGTAGCACACTGCACTTAAAGCGTGTACTTTGTTTTCCAGCTGCCAGAGAAGGAAATATGATAATATTTAATTTCGCTGAAGTCTGCACAAGTTGACTAAATTCTTTTGAAATAGTCCTCTGTTTTTCCTTGTCATCAAATCACATGTTATAGCATAGAGAGGGTGCCTCTTTATAGCACAGAGAGTGTCCTGGGGACAGAGTATAATTTGCTATAGTAACCATTATTCACACTTTTTTAAAAATTTACTTTTTTAAAAATGCCTCTGAAATGTATTATCTAAATTTATTTTAACACAGCTCTTAAGAATTCCCTTAATAAATACTTTTGTAACAATTCTGCACACATTGACAAAACAGCTTTCTTCTCCTTGATCCAAGAATTGAGCTCCCATTAATACTAATAACAACTTTTAAAAACCTTTCTGTTATGTTTTACAAGAACTCTGGGTGCTTTACTACAAATGTTCAGTTCAAGATTAGTTAAGATTCTGAACATCCAGGTAAAATAACCAGAGAAAGGACCACAAGTATTTTAAGGGGAATAATCTGAAATCAGATGTTGGTTTCGTTAAAGATTATTGGCACAACAATCTAAACACACAATGCCATTGACTTACATACTCAGCTTTAAAAAAAAAAAAAAAGAAAAAAAACCAAAACCTGCTTTCTCTATAGTTTTAATTGCAGCTTGTTCATTGAAACCAGCTGCAATTAAAGGCAACAGTTCTAAGGAAGGATTTCACAGAATTTCAGAGGGGCTTAGGCTGGTAGGGACATTGTCCACTTCCCACTGCTCAAATCAGGGCAAACTCAAGCAAGCCTGCTCAGAATCATGGCCAGGAAAGTTCTGGATCATCAGGAAAGGAAACTCCATAACCAGCCTGGGAATGTTGCTTCAGTGTTTGCTGCCCTCTTGGGAATTTTTTTTCTTAGATTAAATTTTTCTCATATTTAATTTTATGGACTTTGCCCCATTTTGTCCCTTCACTGGATGCCACTCCTCCAACTCCACCCTTTTGGCACTTGTTAGGAGAATTAAGGAGATGTGACTTCACATGCATAATCATTTATTTTCAGCATGAGAAAGAGCTGAGGATATTAACCTAGGAAATTATCATATTTATGTGTCTGAGTTAAAAATCTCCCATGATATACATAGAGAGCACTACAGAAGCAAACAAACCATTGTTCCCATTAAAAATGAATAGATAATTGTAAAATTAATGGTATGAGTTTCAACCATAAGCAAAAATATTTTGATTTGACTCCTCATATGCATTGCTTCTTAGTTAATGTTGCCATGATTATCCTTAAAGAAGTTGCATCTACTGGGCTTTAATATTTTTATGAGATATATAAATATGGGCAAAATACACCACAGTTAGAATTTTTAACTCCATACACAGCTGAAGTGAACCCATATCAAAATATCAGGATTTCTATTATTTCACAGACATTTCAGAACTATCGACTTGACTTGATGAAAGAACTTTAAGATCTGTATTTGGCTAACACATGAAAATTCCATTTGTATTCTAAACATGGACTTTGACCAGAAACACAAAAAGAGCTGTCTCCAGATGCCAGCTGGGACAATCAAGAACCACTTAGCAACCTGTGGAGATTTCAATCACTGAAGCAATTGACAGGTTAGTTGGATCCTAATTATTCCTGAAATGAGAATAAATTTCTGCAGCTTGAAATGAAAGAGCTAGTATTTTTAAAAAGAAAAATAATCTAGATAGAATCAGGAAATTGTGCACTTTTATCCAGAAATCATTCATAATGAACAGGATAACATCAGGCTGGTGACCTGTGATTATATGGGTTCCACAGAAGCTCATTTTAAGTCCCTTTGCTCTTCAACATCTGCATAAACGACTTGGACTGAGGGATGCTGAGCAAGGTCAGAGATGACACAAAATTGGGAGGAGCAGAATCCTTCAAGAGCAGAGAGACCTCAACAAATTAGACAACTGCACAATCACCAACCAAATTAATTTCAACAAGGAAAAGTGCCAGATCCTACAGACAGGACTGGGCAACCCTGGGTATGTGTTGACTGGAGAATGAGAGGCTGGAAAGCAGAGCCACAAAAAGGGCCCTGGGGGTCCTGATCCATGGAAAGTTGAATGTGAGTCAGTGCTCAGGAGCTAGCAGGGCCAACCCTGTCCTCGGGACATCAGGGACAGCATTGCTAGCTGGGCAAGGGAGGGGATTGTCCCCTCTGCACTGGGGCGGCCTCAGCTCCAGTGCTGGGGGCTGTTCTGGGGTGCCACAATATAATAAAGACATTAAATGTCCAAAGGAAGACAGGAAAGATTATGAAGGGCCTGGAAGGCAAGCAGCCTGAGTAGTAACTGATGTAATTTTGTTTGTTCAGAAGAAGGTACTAAAGGGAGAACCTCATCACAGTCACCAATATCCTTGTGATGGGCAAACAGCGATCTCTCCCATGGTGACCAGTGACAGGACCCTAGGGGATGGCCTGAAATTATGTCGGGGAGGTTTAATTTAGATATTTAAATAATCTTCTTCCCCCTGAGGGTGATTGGGTATTGGAACAGGCTCCCCAGGTTCATGGCACCAAGCCTGACAGAGCTCAAGAAGCTTTTGGGCAATGCTCCTGTGCACACGTGTGTCATTCTTGGGGATGGTCCTGTGCTCTGGCTGCTTCCCTAGGGAGCCTGTTCCTGTGCCCATCCACCCTCTGGATGAAAAACCTTTTCCTGACATCCAACCTAAACATTCCCTGACTCAGTTTCATGCCATTCCCTCAAATCCTGTCCCTGGTCATGAGAGTGAGGAGATCAGTGCCTGCCTCTCCTCTTCTCCTTGGGAGGATGCTGAAGTTCAAATTGAGGTCTCCCTCAGTGTCCTCTCCTCCAGGATGAACACAAATCTCAGCTACTCCCCATATGGCTTTCCCTCCAGATTCTTCACCATCCTCCTGTTCCTCCTTTGGATGCTCTTTAACAAGTTAATATTTAATTTGTTTTGTCATTTTGTGTTGCCCAAACCTGGATGCAGCACTCAAGGTGAGGCTGCACCAGTGCAGAACAGAGTGGGGCAATCTGAGGTGAATAAAACAGGTTTGAGCCAAATATACAAAGGAATATACGAAATGTGAGACCTTGGATATAAAAACTAGAAGTCTGACCATGAGAAAAAGCACAGAGCTTTTTCTTATTTCTGAAGAATAATACACTTCTGTAGCTATCACAAGATAATTGAGGTACTGATTTCTCCAACCAATGCTTTTGGTCCTCCCTGAGCTTCGTGTTTTTTCAGCTTCAGGCTCAAAGTTTTCTGCTCTCATCAAGCTAAAATAAAGAGAATTGAGTTCAAATAAATCCAAGAATTGCTCCCAGACAAAAGCTACTAGGAAAAGAAATCTGCCTGGCCTTTACCTCCCCAGGCACAAAAATAAATGGCACAAGGAGTCTTTTCCACACCTAACAGCAGTTACTCTGATGAAAGAAAACCAGTAGTGTGAAGTAGACTAAAGTAAGTGACTTTTCCTTCTGTTTTGGATAAACCCAGTCATACAAGAAGAGATAAGTTCTTAAGGTACTTCAGGTTCCACTTTATACAATTGAGTTTTGAGTTTGTGAGTGATGCAGGTCAATGGCTTGATAATGTACTTGACAAACAGAAGTTCAATCTCAGCAAACCCACAAGAACATAATTATAGATATGCCATGAGGAGAAATAGCAAAAATATGAATCAAATTCAAACCAAGCATTCATCTTGTTTGCAATTCTCTTTTCAATTTTCCAAATCACCAGATTAAAGTACTGCAAAAAGAAATTTGTGATGAGAAAAAGCTTATTAGATCATATTGTGTTTGTCCTTGGCAATATAAAATTGCTCTCTATAGAAGGTATCTCAGTGCTTAGTTCTGAATGAGCAAAGAGCTCTGATCTACTGTGAAAGAAAAATACTTTTATTGAAATAAAAGAAAGAGCTGTGACTTTATATTTCATCTAATATTTCCTTTCCTCAGCTTAATCCTATCTTTCACACCTCCTCTGACCTTCCCAAATATTTGTCTAGCTTTTGACTGGCATTTATCTGAAGTAAATAGTTTTCATCTTACCTTCTTGCCAGATGAAAGAATTCAAAAATTAAGCATGAAAATTTTCTTGGGGTGCCTTTTATTTTTTAGGGACAGACGGATCTGTAATAAGTATAATGGCAAATGCAGATTTTTCTATTACCTTAACATTTTAACAGGGGACAAATTATTAATTTGGAAATGATACCCACCAACATCTGTGCAAATTAAATTTTCCCAAATATACATTTGATTTTTTTGTGATCTCATCACAGTGGCAATTCAGAGTCATCTTCAGCCAACCATTTATTTCTCTAAGATACTGATTGCATTCAGTCAAGCCCACAGAATGCTGTCTGATCGTCCTTCAAGTAATTATTTGTTCCATTAAAAATCACTTTTTAGGCTTGGACAATACTAAGATCAGTCTACCAAGTGTGCAGTAACTCAAACCTCATTGATTCTTTCATGGAGTTAAAAAGGTTAGTAATGTGAGCTGTATTTTTGCAGCTCGAAGTTGTTAGATTTTTTAAAGTAGCTTTTAATTCCACAATTAAAATATAGATCATGTTACAAACACACAAAGTAAGGTTGGCAAATTTTTATAATGACCACATAAATCATATGTATAACCACATTATATCTTTATAACTAGCATATAATTACTTTTCAACGTTAATTTCCACTGCTTGAAAACCATTTACTGAAGTAGTACTTGAATTTTAACAATCCAATAAAACACACAGATTTTATTGCTCATCCCACTTTTACCCTATGGAAGCTTGGCTCAAGGAAAAGGTGTTGTTTCCTCAAAGCAAAAACATTTTCCTCGTGAGCATGGCTTTTAAGATGAGGAGACTGAGAGGAGTTTTTGGCAATGCTCACATTACTGAGTCTCCCTCAGATGCTGGAAAATTAGTTTCTTTCTTTCTTTTTTTTTTTTTTTGTTTGTTTGTTTTTTTAAATTATAACCCAAGTCTTCCAGCAGGGCATGTCTAAATCCCTTGCAAGGATTTTTTCTCTCTACTGCATGTCCAAATCACAGACAGCAACAGAATTTTATACTGAATGTGTCTTTCATCTGTCTTTCTTTACAGAGCTTTGTCTTGGTCTTAGGTTTAACCACCAATTAAGAGGGTTTTTTTTTTCCTGTAATATTTTTGAGTATAAGTGAAATGAGATATTTGTAATGGCATGCTGTTAAAACTAAGAATACACAGTACTTTGAACACAATATTTAAAAGAACCATTCAAACTATAGAAACATCAGTAATACTGATGAATAGCCCAATTTTTATAGCCAAAAAAAACAAACCATAGAAGATGAATAGTAGTTAAAGCATCAATGCAATCAAAAGTACCTGTGGTTATTTTTCTCACTGAGATTGCTTCTGTATCCCACTTTTACATGCAGTTAGGCTGGGAGAAACATTTGGGAATTAAGGGAGTTCCAAGAGCTCTGGAGAATGGAGGTTGTACCTTATGGGCTCAGATTCTTTAAACAGCTGAATTCTACTGGAAATAATTGTGCCAGCACATACACAGGTGTATCCTCAGTCTGGCCCACATCTGCCATGTCCATGCAATATAAAGTATATAATATAAAGTATTTTCTGTTGTGCCCCACAACATGTTCTCTCATTGTGTCTCTATATAACTTGGCATACACAAAATGAGCCCTACTTCATGTCTCCAGCCTATAACCAAACCTCTTGTGACAAATCTGACCCCTGGGCAGTTTTAACCATCATCCAAATAATAGAGAAAGATAAGGAAAAGAGTCTATTAGAAAAATAAGGAATTTTTTTATACCTTCTTCAAATATGGAAGCACCATTCTATACAACCATGACAAGAATAAATGTCCCTTCACCAGTATTCTCCCATTACCTGGGAAAAGACAAAAAAATCATATCATGGAATAAGGGAGGCCTTTTATCCTAGGAAAAATAGTGTAATTCCACTGGGACTAGCTGCACAGCTCCTGTCTTAGTGAAAATCTCACATCAGAGCACTCAGCTGGAGAACCCTTGAAAACAGAGACATCTCTCATCAGCAATCTGCCAATAATATGATCACTCTGACAATTTTTACAACAGTGCTCTTATATATAGAATTTTATATTATATTACAGAACTTTAGGAAAGCTGCAAAAGGCAGGCCTCAGATACAGCAGAATTGTCAGTAGAGCTAAAAGCAACAGCCATGAGATTGGTCAGCAGAAAAATTATTTAAACTGTAGAAAAGGCAAGGGTAAATAGAACAATAAACCTATGTATTAATGCTTGTCTGAATAGCTTTCTAAGAGGCTTTACTAAAGCATCAGCTCTAGGAGTTAGATGTTTTGTGAGGCTCTCAGCTCTTATTTTTAAGCTGGGTTTTCAGATCTCACATTCATGCACGAAAAGCCAGAAGAGACTGATGTGATCATTTGTACCCCTTGAACATCATTATAGGATTTCCCTTAACTTGTTCAAACTTCTCTTGAGTCAGAGAGTTATTTTTGAAGTGAAAGTTTCTGTGCTAGAAATTCCATCACGGCGTAATTTCAGACACAGACTTGAGAAGATTGAGTTCTTCTACCCAATCAGGAAATAAGAAAAATAAATATGAACTTGTAATTTTTAAAAACTGAGTGTTTTTTAATCTTACATATATATTTTTATTTTTGGAGGTGGATAAAGTTAGGGAAATTTTTTTCATAATTTGTTAGTGTTATTAATATTTTGGGTGAGAACAATATGCTTTATTCTTTTAAGAAACATATTCAAAACTTGGTTTTGTGTATTAGTTCCTCTCACTAAAATATAGGAAAGAGGCATAGAAAAGAAAAAGATTTTTTTGAAGTCACAAGCTTTTGTCACCTTTCTGCTTGTATAGATTATCATACTGGCTGCCTTGGTGTTAACAAGAGAGTATTTTATTACTAGTGAAATTATTTTTAGACAATTGACAGAAAGTGGAAGAAATTTCAGACTGACCAGTTATATTTTCCTCATTCAAATCAAACAGGTTATGATAATGAAGAAATATTTTCTACACAGATATATGGCGAAAGATTAAAGTATTTGACAAATAGTCACTGAGTGAAAATTTTGCAAACAATTTCTGCAGCTTACATTGCAGGTTAAAGGAACAGACGTTAAAAGAAATCAAAACTTGCAAGTAATAAAATTCCTGATTTGAGCTTATATAAAGTTAGAACAACATAATGAAAGCAATTGTTTTTTTCTCTATATTGGTCAATATCAGGACTGTCAGAGCCTTACCTGACAATTCCCAAACTGATCCAAGGATCTGGAATACTGAAGAGTTTCTTGATAACTTTTGATATTTTCCTATCTATGTTCCAATCTCTTCTTTGGTCTGGACTATTTTATAAAATACTAGAAGTGTTCTTAGTTTTGTAAATCATGGAGCTTCCTGCATAGTTGCCTGTGATGGCAGCAGATTAGATTCTATAATGGCTTTTTATTTTCCACCAGTCCAATCTTATTAATGCAGGAGTATTGGGATACAGAAGGTCCTATTATTTTTAATGGTTAGTAAAGAAGAAACTTTTTCTCCACTATCAGTTAACTCTGAACATATTTTGGTGTGAATTACCCTTTCTTCCAGAATCTGTCACAAAATTGTAGCAGGTTTTCCTTACACAAAAATTTCCATCACAGACTCAGACAATCCTTTAAAGTACAAATAAAATCTTAGCGCACTGAAAATCCTTCTGATATTTTACCCAACACAAAGTTCAGTCTGTGTTCAGAGTGTCCTTCTCAATAGACTATCTTGAAATCCAAATTAATGCTATATGGGCACATGAAACCGCTGCTCAAACAGAAGGCACCAGTTGTTTTGTTAGATTACATCAAAGGTAGGATTTCAGCTTTTATTTTCAGCATGGCAAAAAAGTAACTCACTGATTTCTGATACCGTCAACCTCTCACATTTAGAGCTAAATTAAGAAGAAGCCACAAGAGGAATACATAGAGTATCTCTGTTGATTTTCTAACTACTCAAACATGAAAAATTGTTTTTCATAATCCTAGACTATACTGTATCAGCTCCTTCAACTTTATGCTCATTAAAAATATATAATTCAATATTTCACAGCACACTATGCTCCCTTCTTTGACACCTAACCTTTTGTAAAAACAGGAGGACAAAAATTTGAAGACAATAAAGTGATGAATCAGGTGTTTCCCTTTTGGAGAGAACAGGACGCAATTCTTCATATAAATTGGGCACTTCTAATATCTAAAAGCTTCAGAAAGTAGTGTTACAGATAAGAAAATGTGACTAATTTAAGGAAGTAATAATCCATTTCAATTAAAGAGAATTTTAATTAATATTTCATAAAATCCATACACTTGGTGGCTTAACTAGATGTTATGCATCTTTTTTGTAACAATTAGTTTGACAAGACAGTGATTAGAGTGCCAGCAGCTCAGGTATTCCAGTTATGTTATTGTAAGGCACTTGTGAAAGTCATGGTCTTCAAATGTACAATGTAAGGGCGCATCATTTAATTAAAAGTCAAATTTAGGCTGAGGTAACAACACACAGGCCAAGCAAACTGGGCAATAACTGCAAATGTCATGTAAATATTAAGAATTATTGATCTTAGCTTCCCTTGCTAACTATTATTTATGCATAATGTTTCATTATAAGGTTTTAAAAGAATTACACCTTCCTAAAAGCACAACATAACTGCTAACTTTGTTTTCATGTTGTCACTCCACTTTTCCTACAATGAAAAATAGTATTCTTCAGATCAAGATGACTACTGACTGGAAAAGGCTTTATGCTACATGGATCATTGGAACTATGTCTAGCTTGTTAAAAAGCAGTTTCTGTAACTAGCTCAGTAGAATTCTGTTATAAACACACACATAATATACTGTCCCAAGTTTCTTGCTTTGTTCTTTTCCTCCACTCCTGGTATTTGATAAAAAATTACATAAAACAAGTCCCTTTTATCCATATGAGTGTGAGGTACATGCAGGAATACCTGAAGTATTTCATATGATATTGCTGCTAACTTTGTTTTCATATTGTCACTCCACTTTTCCTATGATGAAAAATAGTAGTCTTCAGATCAAGATGAGTACTGACTGGAAAGAACTTTCTGATAGTTTATATACTTTTGGGTCACAGGAACTATGTCTAGCTTGTTAAAAAGGGCAATTTGGTCTGTAGAATTCTGTTAAATACACACACATAATATACTGTCCCAAGTTTATTGCTTTTTTCTTTTCCTCCAATCCTGGAATTTGATAAAAATTTATATAAAACAAGTCCCTTTTATCCATATGAGTGTGAGGTACATGCAGGAATACCTGAAGTATTTCATATGATATTGCTTTCTTTATTCCTTAAAACCACAGAGCTCCATCATTGGTCCACAGTCTCCAATAAAACAGCTACTTCCTTTTACTTTGAAAAGAATGTTTGAAGTAAAAAAAGGGTCTGAAGCAAACGCCTTTCATCTTGAATCATGGACTGTCAGGAAAAGGAGACCTGAAACAGTTTCCTTGAGTCCCTCAGTGCTGATTCACTTAAGGAAAAGTGAATCCTCCAGAAATGCCTTTCAGCCTGATGAGCTTTAATGATGCCTAGCACAGCAGTGTAATTAACAGTATCATTGATATATCACAATTCTCTGCTTTCCAGTGGCACAAACAGGCTAATGCCAGATTGCTTATTAAAGGTACACCAGGGCTGCAAAAGTGAACCAGATGAAACAATCCCCCAGCAGCCATGTAATGAGGTGCAGACATCTGTAGGATGATTTCAGAACTCTGAATGGGAAGATTAAAATCTGGTGGTGCTGCAGATGTTTTTATCATCTTCCCCTCAGCTGTTGTCACTGAAAATAGATCAGCCCTCCAATGAGGCTGGAATGCCAATGGCTCAAACCTTGTTTTGCCTTAAATGCTTTATTGCATTGCTATCCCTAAATTACTCAAAAACGTTCAGAGTAAAATAGCAGGGAAAAACACTAATGAAACCTTTCAGAAATATTTTTAGACCTAAATATTTCTAAATACTTTTAGAAAAATCTGCTACAAGCGAGAATTTTTTGGTTGCTCTTCTTTCTGGCAGTACCAAAGCTTAATGTATTGACAAAGGAAGAGAAGAATCTATTCCTCATCTGAAAAATAATCACACATTGCTTGCATCAGTTGTGGTAGGATAACTTCTGCCCTCTTTCCGATCACTTCATAGTGGCACTGTGATGTAGAGAAGCCTCAAAGCAAGCGTGGGAGAGGGATGTAAAACTGTTGCCCAAGCAGGTAGGAAACTTTTACAGGACTAGAAAAAATCAAATATTATGTGACAACAAATGAAATGCCAGAATTCCCAAAGTTCTTGATTCTGCCCTCTCTCTTTCTTCTCACACAGGTGAGGCAATTTCCAACTAAATGAATTGTTGACACTTTTTAATACTCTAATGAAACATAAGCAGCAAGACCTTTTTGAAAGAAACCACTGGACTCTTTCCTGCTTTTTCTCCTGTAAAAAGACAAAAAATTGTACCTTTTTTTACAGCCCAGCCCCTTCACATTATTTTCTCCTGATTGCACGGGCCCACACGCATCAGCTGAAAGTAATGAAACAGGTTCATTTAGCTAAAAGCAAGAAAATGCTCGTGATTGCCTTGAGCCATTCTTTTGTTGAGGCAGGGACAAAGAGACCCCTTCAATTGCCAGTGCCAGGAGCAATCTGGACAACCACATCATGAATTTATGGACTTTCACTTTGTAACCCCTTGTGTATCCCAGCCCAAGCACTGCTGTGACTGATTCAGGATGTTATTCCTGAGGCAGTTACAATGCAGAAGTCCATTTTACATTTGCAAAAATATTTTGCAAATATTTATAAAAGAAAATCTTTTCATGACAGTATCCACAAAAAGACTCAGAAATATTGCAAGATTTATCATCTCAAATATCAAAATTTAGAAGAACCTACTGTAACAAAGCCCGGCCTAGTTTAAATAATTAAGAAAGGAAAATAAAAGTAGCTGCTTTTTTTTTTTTTTTTACTTCATAAAAGGAGCTGTTTTTCTCTTTTTTTTTTTTTTTTTTTTTTATAAGGGGGAGGAGGAGAGAACAGCAATTTGTTATCTTCTATAAAATTCTAAAATTGTTACCTCTGGGATCTCTTCAATTTTTTTTTACATTACACCCATTTCCCATAATATCGTCTCATCTGTATTCATAATTTTTTGATTCTTTTGACAGAATTTTCTCCTCCAATACGTTTCAGTTTGCAGAAGAAAAATATAAAAATATTCAAAGCTGTATTGTATCAGTGTTTCTATATTTTCAATGGAGCTTTTCTTCATTAAAAATATCTAAATGTCCATATATTTCAAGTTTGGCACAGAACATTACAAAGTAAAATAAATAAAAACCACAAAAAAATAAAATCAAGAGAAGTTTGCTATTGTTCACCTCCACCCTGGATGTTACTTTCAATTTTTTAATGTTCTGAGAAATGAACAAATCTTAGCAATTTTTATAGCTGGGTAATTCACATGGCTTGGAAATTTCCTTATTTCTCGACAGAAGAGCTTTATGTATGTAAATAAAGTATTTACATGTATGTAAATACTTTACTATGTATGTAAATAAAGTATTTACATAAATAAAGCTCAAAATATAAATATTTTGAGCTTTATTTATGTAAATAAAGCTCAAAATAAAATCCTCTGACTTTATATAAGAAAATTAACTTTAAATAAAACATTCTAAAAGCTCAATAGTGATTTTCTGAGACAGACTTTTTCTCATAGTAAACATGCTTAATTTTTTCGGTCTAAATCTACAATTTTATTTTATCTTTTGCAGAAGTTTCCCTCTCAAGAGTGAAAAATAGGCAATAAAACCCAAAAACAAGTTGGCAAAGGAGTAGAATCACATATGGCTCCAGACTGCAGCATTCATCAGGGAGCTGGAGTTATATTTTGGTGTCAGAGGAAGAGAAAATGATCAGATAATTTACCCCAAATTTCAGTGCTGGGATATTCTCGCTTCTGCAACAACCACAATGGAATTCATTTCTTATATCACTGGGACTAGATCAGGTCTACCTACGCCACTATGACACATTTACTTACACCTCACAGCCTGTACATCATTCTTGGTTTATTCAGATCTATTTTCCATAGCAAACCAAGCAAACAAAAATCCCAAAACTCCTCCCAAAAAAAAAGCAAACAAAAAAACCCCCACAAAAAAAAAAAAAAAATAGCAAAACACAAACCAAAACAACAGCAAAAAAAACCTAAAAAAACCTCCAGAGAAAGGAAGTTACTTAAGATTTATAAACCTGGTCCTTCCACTGTGTTTAAACTCAGCTGCACTGAGAGCAAACTTTGGTTTCAGGTATTTTTATTCAAAGCAATTAAAGCTCTATTGCACTTCTGAGAACAAACACGTACCTATCAAAATACTTAAAACTGAAAAGAAAACTTTCCTCTTCACAGCAGCAAGCACTTTTAAATTGCTTTGCCATTTAATGCTGCCTCAGTTGCACACCAAAATTAAGAAACCTACTTTCAGACATCCTTGTTATTCTTCATAACAATCCCAAAGACGTCTCAGTGAAAGCAGAGTTAAAGCATGCTTAGTGCTTTACAGGAAATCTGCTCCCAAACACACAGTCCAATTAAGTGCCAAATGATGCCTTCAGTTCTCACCCATGTAATCCATACAAGGCCACAGAGATTCTAGCAGCTGAAATTTAATGCCAAAAAGAACACTCATCTTTTGGCAAATCACAAATATACTTTTTTTCCCCCGCCCTAATTGAGTTCTTCTTATTTTGAAATTTATCCCTATGCAACCAGTTGAATAAACAATGGAAAAAAAATTTAAAATCTCTGTGGGCCAGGAACTGGTGAGGGGCATGAAGGAATGAAGGATGAACATGTTTTTATTGTGGGACTAAACAGACTGAAAAATTTAAAGTCATTCCAAAACAAGCTGTGTTCTAGGTTTAGAATGCCTTCCCTGAGACTTCAGTTTGTGTCTCCACCAGCCTCTGTTTTGATAAATTTCCTCAGCACAGATAGATTTACATACAAACACAGTAAGAGTACTGTTTTGCCTCCAGTTTTTAACTCGCCAGGGAGTCTTAAATATTTGCTGCCCACAGAACCAGAATTGAATTAGAGAACACGGCAGAATTTCTGCTTAACTCTTGACTGATCATCAAACAAACATTATGCACAATGAAAGTCAATATCTAAAATGCTACAACCCCACAAGCTATAAATTCCTAGTCATCCCTTCTGTGGCATTTGTAGTCTAGACACCTTTTTAGATTGCTTCTTGAAGATGTCCTTTTGAAATTAGGGATTGCTGAACTGTTGAGTCTTCCATGGGGATTCTTCCAAATGTTGTGATGGGCAGCGAGCTACCCACAACCCGGGAGTGCTAAAATCCTGAAAAGCTGAACCCTTTTCCAAAATCTACTCTCTTTGATTAGTATCTAATCTCTCAAGCAGTATCTATCTTGGGCCTGGGCAGTGTGGAAGGGTTTCAGTGATACTTTAAATCTTTCAGTTTAGGATTTCCAGCATTTCACTTGGAGCTTGTCCTGGACTCAATTACATACAGATTAAACACAACTTGAAAAACCATGGGTTTAAAAGGGCACCAGATTTATTTAAAGGTCTGCAAGAAAACAAAGAAAACTGCTTTGTATTTCCACATGTTTCTGTGAAGAAAACCTATGAAAGCAATGTTCAGAGGTGTTAAATAACTCACAAGGAGAGTTATTCTAACCAAGCAAAACCAAAAGTGTGTTCACAATGAAATCTGCCCCTTAGAAAAATTCCAGCCTAATTTCCAGACCACAGAGGTGTGAGTAGTAATTTTAATTTAGTAATTATACCCTCAAGCACCATCTTTAAGTAGGTGCTACTGAAAGAAAGGCTGTCTCACTGCAATTTCCAGCAATTTCCAAGTATTAAGCATATTCACTTCTATGGGCAAAGGCATATTTAGATCTCAAAAGCACATTTTAGAATTCAAACGTTAGTCTCCTGATTTTTGTGTCCTGTCTTTTCATTGTTTTGTTGGTTTGGTTTGGGCTTGTTTTAAAGAGGTTACATTTCAAAATAAGGCAAAATATTACAGAAAAACACTGAATTTAGGTAGTGCTACAAAGCCCATGAAGAGCACTGTTGAATAGATCTTACCTTTCAGCAAGAAGGCGTAGATTTCCACACCCTTCTTCAACTTCAACTGCATTCCCTGTGTGAGTAAAAGGAAACAAGATTGGATCCTTTGGATTGAGAGGATTTTGCTTTTTAAATTAAACACATGCTTAGTAATCCAGAGTTATGGTAAAAAAACTAATGGTATTCAGAAGCCAGCAGTAAGTTTTGATACAATGACACCTTGGATTTTTGTAGCCTTTTTTAACTGTCCTATATTTTTGGACAGAAGTTCACCATTGAGTCAACCAAAATACAAAACTTGCACCAAAAAAGCAGGAATGACAGACAGTGTACATTCATTTGCCCAGAGTAAAAAGATATTAAAATCTTAGTACAAAGGCTAGGCATACTGGAATTAAACTGCAGGATTTATCTATTAAAAAAATTTAATAAATTTTTCGTCTCTGCTTCTGAGATTGCATAAGAAATCTGAAATCCATTTACGTTAACTAAACAGACTCTGCATTTTGTTGTTTTACCTCAGTTCAAAGAAAAAAATAAATAAACTACCTTTCCCAAGCAGATATTATTATTTAGTTTTTATTTCCCTGTTTTCTTTTCCCTTTTTTATCCTATCTTTTTTTTAACTGATGAAAGATGAATCATATCAGGCATTTTGCCGTTCTGTCTAAAAACAAGGATAGCTATCCCCATTCTCCTCTCCTGAGCACTAAAACCCATGACTGGTTGCAGCAAAAATTACTCTGCACAGTTTTCTCTTTGAGGTTAATAGCTCTAATTCCTAGGGAACACAATACCTTGACGAAGTCATAGTCATTAAAAGGGATCAGAATTATTTTAGGTCACTTCCATAGAGACCTAAAGAATTTTAACATCCCTAATATCAAAGCACAAATTCATTAGCATAATCAAATAGGCTAGTTCAAGTAATTACTGTTCAAAAACCATAATAATCGTCCTTTAGCAAAACCTCAATGCCTCCATATCCCACACAGATACAACCATGGCTTTCTTTCCTACTGTGGCTGGATCATAAAAGTTGTTCATGGGTCTTCTGCTGCATAAAAACATAAAATTATAAGTTGGGCCTACAAAATAAAGTTCTTTAAACAGTAAGAGTTC
Source organism: Melospiza georgiana (assembly GCF_028018845.1). NCBI lineage: Eukaryota > Metazoa > Chordata > Aves > Passeriformes > Passerellidae > Melospiza > Melospiza georgiana. The sequence goes on along the minus strand of NC_080434.1, from coordinate 38,826,486 downwards.
TACAATGCTTTCATAAACTGAAGCCATGATTTCCAGCTCACAGTCAGTGTGCACACATAATAATCACGGTGGCTTGGTTGAGGCAGTGGAAATTAGCTGCAGATCTCTTCATCAGTGCCAGCCAAAGCCACTTCAAATTGCAAAGCAATGTACAAGTTTAAAAATTCACCTCATTATTGTACATAAACCTTCTCCATGCTCCAAATTTTAGGGACACATATAAGCCATACGTCATGCAATGGATATACTAATAATGCTAAAAGTCCAGTATTATTCTTAGATTTGAAGGAGGCACTGGAAGAATATCACATTGCTCAACAGAAGACAATAAATGCACATTTGAATGATGGATTCTTTTACCAACTCCCAGCTTATATTTGCTTGGATTTTCTAATTATCAGTTCACTGAAACAAAAGTATGTGTCCGTAGAAGGAAAACACAAAGTATGTGGCCACAAAAGTAAAACCTTTTCTCAAAAAATATTAATAAAATATTTAATGTAATAGAAAAGAACAAATTAATGATATATAAAATTATTTGTCTCATATAATCCTACTAATATTTGGTCTCCCAAAAAGTTCCTCTCAATGAACACAGAAAAAAATCACAAATATTTATAACTGATAATACAATCAATTAAGGGAGCAGTTTAAATTTCCCTCAGTTTCTCTTAGCAGTTCCTATGAAAGAATAGGGAAAATTCAGAGTGCTGATTTTGTTCTTTCTTATAACACAAAAGTAACCACAAGCTTAAAACAGCTTAAGGGGAAAATGATTATCTGATCTTTCTGGCTGTTTTCTATGACTTTTTCCTTGTAAATCTGTTGGTGACTTCCCCACTTGGAACTCATTCCTTTGCTCCTCAGTGATAGAGGTGCTGGCATTCCTGGAAAAAGCCAACACCTCCATCTTCCCTGACAAATGATGCTTTAGTGATTCAAATCGTTTAACAGCTTGGGCTTGGTGTTTCTCAGGTGGCGTCCCAACTTTTTTCACGTTACTAAATGCATTCCCCACTGCTGTTATTTCCCCCCAATTTTTTCCAGGGGGCTTTCCTCTGGTTTGAGGCAAGCACAACATCAAACTCCTGCAGTATTTAATTAGAAGTGTATTGCCCTTTCCCCACCATGCAGGTAAGGGTAATTCAGCCCTGTCAGGTTTCTGGCATGGAATCATAAAAGACATTTTTTTTACAACTATCCATGAGTAGGAAGCTCTCTGAATTTTAGCTACCAGTTCCACAAAACTTAGCTCAGCAGCATTTAAGAGAAAAGGATTGCTATCCAATTTCTTGTAATAAACAGGCCAGATAAGAGAATTAGAAGGGAAGTTTAGGACCATCCCTCTACTGTTGAAGCAATGTGGGCTGGTATCAGGAATTCTAATGTTAGGTTGGCAATACTTAATTCTGCAGCTATTAGTAGGTCTGAATTCAGAAATTCTATTCTATAACTCATCATAACTCTATTCTATAACTTCAGAAATTTTGTTTTGCAGCAAATATCCAGCACTGTGATAGCAGAGACTATGGATTTCCTTCAGGGTTAAGATTAGCAGATTTCTATTTCTCACTTGTGAGCCAAAAATATTGCCATGAGCCATAAATATTTTGCCAAATAACCTGTGCTCTGGTGATTTTAACTCTTTTGTTCCTGATAAGCACACACTGACTTTTGACATTCCACCACAAAATCAATTCAGACTGGGTTTCACTATCACCCAATAGCACTGTTTCAGTAGCAGTTTGATGACTCAGACAATCATTTGAGCTTTCAGTTTTAACTGAGGGTTGTAATGATGCTTCATCATCATCAGATGCAAATGTAAACGCCACACCTCACTCTTTATCAGAACAACAGATTGTTTCTGAGGTCTGAGTCAAAAGAACTTATTCCTGAGAATGTTATTAGCCCCACAATTTCTGTACAATTCTCTTTCATGCACAGTCCAAAACTCTGTTTGAAGCTCCCTAAAACACTGGAACTCAGCAGCAAGCAGCATCTCCACCTGCAGCCCTTTTTTTTCTTCATTTTGCTGACACTACAATTCTTTCACCAAATCTTACTTTAAAGACAGTAATATTTCATTTTCAGATTTCTGAGTAACCAGCCTGTCATTATTCCCATTTTCTTATGCCAACTCCTCCCTACGGGGAGAGGGATGACTTACAAAATTTTCAAGAAAGGAAAACAAATTATTTCCTTTACGCTGGCCACACAGGGTAGCAATTTCCCAAAAAACCTACACAGCTGCTCTCACAAATTGTCTCAGAGGGGAGGCTGTGGCAAAGTTTCCAAAAGTTTCTATGGAAGGAATATTCAAGGTTTTCCTCAGAGGGAAATGTAGTGTCCAAAGGCAGTTCAGGTCAGAGGACAGCATCCACTTCTGACAGAAGTGAGGCCATACAAGCATTCAATATAACACTAGAAAAGCTTTAGAGAACTGTAAATATTGAGCAGAAACATAGGATAAAAACTCCAGTGACCTTAGGTAGGTGACTTAGGTAATGACTTAGGCAGGTTCTTTAGAACATGAAAATTGAAGAAAAGACTAAGGCCAAGTTTTTCAGATACATAAAGTTATAAATATTTGAACTCTTCAGGATTCTTATTCTTTATTCCTGATTAAATACTCATTACAAGGTTATACTTACCCTGCATCTCCAGAAAAACAATAAAGGAGTCATGCTGCTGACATCTGCTTGGGTCTCACTTGGTGGAGAGCTGAGCCTCCCCAGGGAAGCCACAGCCGCAATTTGAGAATGCTGTGTGCTAAAAGTACCGAATAAAACAGCTCCTTAGGACAAGCAAACACATTGTGCTCTGATGATGCATTCAGTATCAAAGAATTACATTTTTACACATCAAACACCTGATCTCCACCCTTAAATTAAAAGATGAACAAAGCCCTAGTACATGAGCGCAGGTTTCTCTCTAAACAACAGGACTCAAACCACATCCTGGTCCTCATTTCATCCTTCCCCACAGCCATGTCATCCTTCTCCTTTTTGTGGGATTACTTACATAACCCTTGCAGGAAAATCTGTCCCTCTAATGCTTTCAAACACAACTTCACCTCACAAATCTCTCTGCAATGTACACCATGCTGATAAATGCACATTACAGGATCTGCCTACTCTGTCAATTTACAGAGGATACAAACCCTGACAGCTCCTGGCTACAAGGTGTTGTTGCTCAAAATGCATCTCTTTATGCTCTTTCCTCCAGAGTCATCTTGTTTAAAGTGCAGAATTTCATTCCACAACAAGGCTGATGCATGCACTGAGGAGTGCATAAATGTCTTGTGTTTGCATTCTCTTTTCCCTAGGGCAGCAGCTCAGTTACAAAGCAATTCTTCCCACTTGTCAAATAGAAATCCTTTACCAAATACAACAGTCATTTTCTGTAAATAGTTCCCCCCAGTCTTTATATACAACAGAAACATTTCCTTCATATTGGAGGCAACTGCATAAAATTTGAAGTCTGTGAAGGTAATAAAAAAATAGTAATTTACTTAGGAAGGTGATTACAAATAAAATGAAATCTCAATGGATTTTTTTTAACTCACACTTCCGCAAAGTCCTTTACCTGAAAAGTTTTGGTGCTCACTGCTGACAAAAAAAATTCTAGATTATTTTTATCTTAAACAAATTTAGGCAAATATGACATTCTAAACAAATATGAGATTCTAATCAGAATGGTATTAGGGATAACTACCACCAAACTTGTTCCATTTCCAAATTCCAACCCAGCAGTACAAAAATCTCAGGAAAGTTCTAACATTTCATAATAAACATTTCTCAGAAATTCCTGAGCAACCAGTCAATAGCCCAACTTTATATTTCCTACCCATGCCACAAGTACAGAGAAATTCCAGGTAGGAGAAAGGCATTTCATCATTCCATCCCTCTTCCCTATAAAATGAGCCAAACTGACAATCTCTCAGCACGTTTTTTACTTTTGACAGAAACTTTAACGCTAAATAATTTAAATGACATTAAGTATGATCTTAATAAGATGCATCTCCTTTACTAAAGCCAGGTCAGAATACGACAAGAAGAACTGTATTATCCTCCTCCGAACCAAATAAATTTGTTGGTTTTTTTTTTTTCCTAAAGTGTAGAACACTGGGCTTGTTAGAGCACCTAAGCATTCCTGTGCATGTTTGAATAATTACAGGCACAAAGAAGGCAGCAAGTGAGATGCACTATTGCTATTAAGGTTCACTCTGACCTCCTGACTGAGCTTGGAAGGCAGAGGCTGCTGCACATTGATAATATCAGCACCACTTGTGCCTACAGACACAGTCTTTCCAAGTGCCATGCAATTACACAGAGAAATGTTTACAGCTTCCTTCGTGCTCACTCACAGGTCTCCTGGTGCCTGCAGTCATTTTTAATCAGAGTTATTATCCTCTTGTGGATAATGCAGGCCTGCACTGTTGTGGTGTTCTGAGGGTCCCCAGGACGAGGTGAGAGATGAGAATTTTACTCCAACTTCTCAGAAGGCTGATATTATTATATATTATACATTATACATTATATTACATGTTGCACTCTATATTACATATTACATTCTATATTATATATTAAATTACATATTATATGTTATATATTACATATTATAGTGCTTAACTAAAACTATACTGAAGAAAGAGAAAGGAGATATCAGAAGGCTGGAAAAGAATGAATAATAAAAACCCGCGACTGACCAGAGAGTCCAACACAGCTGGACTGGGATTGGTCATTAATTAAAAACAATTCACAATGAACCAATCAAAGATGCATCTGTTGGTAAGCAACCTCCAGACCTCATTCCAAGCAATCAGATAATTACTGTTTTCATTTCTTTTCTGAGGCCTCTCAGCTTCTCAGGAGAAAAATCCTGGCCAAGGGATTTTTCATAAAATATCAAATTGACACCTGCACCACTCTGCCAAGCACAGGAAATAAACAGGATGATAAAATTCATCCAGGATCAATCATGAAGCACAAAAGAATAAAACAAAAAAGTGATTGTTTAAATGCAACGGAAATTGTGATATGTTCCAGCCTAAAGATGGTGCCAGAGCATTTGGAGGTGTGTCCTGTGGATGTGCATCCAGGGAAAGAGTGTTCCCATTCCCAGGTTGTGGTGGAACAGGAGTAATGGGTCTGTGGTTTCATCCTGCTAAAATATCAAAAGATGAAACAAGCAAGGATCCAAAGTTCCAAATACATCAGTTTTGACAATGAAGTGACATGCAAACTAAGGCATATATTTCAGTTGTTCTTATTTTTTTAAAGTTTTTGGATGTTTACATTCTTGTAATGAATTTTCTAATGTACTTTATGTAAATAATTTATTGTTTGGTACTCTTTTATGGAGGAAGAGAAATTTGATAGACTGTTGGTTTGTCCAGTGTCATTGGAGAGGTGGCACTGTCATCCTCCAATCCACTGTCACTTTTGGAAATCTATAAATGTTGGAGTCAGAGTTTTCTTTAGCAATCTGAAGAAATTGGACTGAAGCTTGCAATGATTCATGATGACATTTAGTATTCAGATTGCATTCTGCTAAAAATTACGATTTCCATAATGAAGAAACAGTATGTTTTAATTTTAGTTTTGTGAATTCCGATTCTGCTGCTGAAGCCAAATAAAAACCAAGAGTGGTGTCCATAAAGTGTGTTACAGAACCAGAAATAGCACAAAACCATCCAACAAGGAATCACCTCCAACATCATGTATGGAGCCTGAGTCACCAAACTCCATGACCACTTTAAACAGGTTTTAAACAAAATCTCACCTACTTTTAACAAGCTTTATCTTAGAATGATGGTTGAAATAAATGCTTATATACAGAAAGATAAAATAATACATTTAAAATACGATATGATAACGTTTTGTACAAGGCCACAATCTTTTCAGCTTTATTTCAAGAAAAATATTCTAATGCCGCAATAGTTTTATATTCAAGGTAAGAATTGTTTGAGCATCACCAGCATATCAAATGGACTTCAAAGAAAAATGAGAAACAAAATGCCATGAGGAACAAGTTTTCTTTTCGTGCATATGAACTGAGCTAGATGATCCAATCCTTGTAAATACCCAGTTCGCCATCACTTCTGAATGGCAGAACTTAGTGTCCAGATGAGGTTTTGCTGTTTGCTAGGAAAGACTTTTCAGAAAAGTCATCAGGATACAAAAAAAAAAAAAACCTGACAAGCAGGACTTGTCCCATAAATCCTTCAGTGTTCTGTATTTATCAAAAGCTTACACAACCTAAAAGAAATGCTAGCAGGGCACAACATAATTTGGAGAGTACTACACAATATAATTTAGAAAGCATAATTCTGACAGAGTAGGATGATTTCTTGCTTCATGCAATGCAGAAGGCATATTATTCCTTATGAATATAATTCCTTAAAAATATATTTTGGAGAGATATTTCCATTACTAAAGGCTACTTTTATTTCTATCCTACACATCATATATATTTTTAGTATAAACCCAATTCCACCACTGATCTGTAGAGTATTTTTATCTCTGCCCTTGCTTGGCCTTTTTTTTTACAGAAATACCTTTGGACACCTCTAGTTGTCTGCTGTCTGCTGTTTTTATTCAATGAGGACAGTGTGAACTGAGACTCTGGATCTGAATGTTGCTGTCCCTTGTCTGCTAGCAATCAAGTATTTATACTGGAAGTGTATCTTTGATACTAAAGTTATATCTGTGAGGCTAAAAAGTTATGATATCTCCCTGAGTTTTCTTCATCTTCTGCATATTCTCTTTAGAGAGGGAGAAGGTAGTGAGCCAAACAAGTCTAGTCACATTGCTTCAGATATAGGAAAAATCTCATGGAAGATAAGGGACTTTTTAGGGACTCTTTAGGGACTGGAAATTTTCCAGCAAGCAGTTACTAGTTCATTCTTCTTTTAAAAATATGGCACAGGGTCTATCTAATCCTTGAGTTCCATTTGAAAAGTGTAAATTGCACCCAGCATGCTTACCAACCCTTCTTAAACCATTCATCTTTAACTCCTTAATCCACAGGATTGCAAATAAGAAATTAACTCTTTAATATAGAAGAGTAAAAACAAGAAATGAGAAGCAAAGGAAAACAAGGATTTTAGCAGCCTAATATAGACTTATTTTTCTTTTCTTTTTTTTCTTTTTTATCTAGCAACCCAATAGGTTTATATAATAATTTTATTATATTATACTCACTATAAATGGGGTTTGCAGTCATCAATACCTCTGCTTTCACTTTGTGTTTAGTCAATCTCAAATACTGCTTAACACTTCTTATCCTCCTTTTGCCCCAAACATTATAAAAACCATAGAACACAAATGAGTGTTCAGCTTTTGGCACTCTACATCCTAGTTAGCTGAAAGAAGTCCAAGTTAAAAATGTAAAGAAAAATCTTATTCGCTCTTGAACTCATAACTTTCTTGATCTCTTGTTTTCTTTACATTTGTTTCTAAATTTCCCGTACTACTACCTAATTACATCAACAAAGCTGTGCTTTGTTTTTGGGTTGGTTTTCAGTTGTCATTAAGGTTTCTTTTCCCCCATGTCCCCACTGTCTACAGGAACACTCCACATGCTATGTAAAATTCACCACCAGATTTGATTCACCACCAGGTTTGTTCCCTATATACTCAAGGTTTTGGTGACCATATGTATGCCAACCAAATTTTACTGGATAAGGTTGGTGGGGCTGATGATGTGATATGAACTAATGCCTTCACCACAGCTCGCATTTAAGTTAAATTTTATTTAATGTGAAAAATTTACAGAGTTAATGTAATGTTTTGAAACCAGCATGAAAAGTATTTCAGGGTGAGAAAGGCATCTGTGATTGGATGCAATTTAAAGATTTGAGTTTCTCTAAGAGTCTGACAATGTCTTCTCAAAACAAGAATTGGTACAATTCCAGTGGGTTTTTCTTACTATGACAATATATCATAGTAAAAATAATTTGCTAAAATTCCCATGGATCTCACTAAGACAGTATGTGAGAGCTGAAGCAAAAATGACTCATTAACTTCCAAACTTTCATGTACACGGGAGTCTTTTTACTAAGAGACTACTCTAAAATTTTTATTCCTGAAAGCAGAAAAGAGGCATAAAACAAGGGAGTTGAGTTGAAAAGCTAGTAGAGTTCCATTTCCTGAGAAGAAATTAAGAATTCCTCAGCAACTCTAGAATGCCTGTTCAATTTATGTGACATCCCTAGCTTAGGGATGCCAAGAGATATGTGACTCTGCATCACAGCATTCCAGAACTGCCTGCTTCATCTCTGTACTGCCCAGTTTATCTTTTGATCCTGAGCCTGTCCCAGACAATGCAGGGTCTGGAAACCTCTGCTGATAAAGACTTCTTTTTATCATTGCACTTCCCCTGGACTGCTGGTGCCTGCTTTACTTGCCTGCTGCTTACATTGCTTTGCTAAGCTTGAGACATTTCCTCACTGTCCCTGACCTTTACATTTCATAGTTTCTTCCACTACAACATTAGCACAGATGATTCTTTCTAAAGTATTTAATTCACCCCTTTCCTGTAAAGCTGGGCTCAGTGAGCTAAAGGAGTGGAGTTCAGGCTTTAATTCTCATTTTTAAACCAAGATTATGCACTGTCTTGAGTTCCACTGCATATCAAGCATCGTACAATGGCTCTACAATTTACATAAAGCTATATATAAAGTTGAGTCACATGTGTAGAACAACTCAAAGGAAGTTTTTGAATTGGAATAAAAACATAATAAATTCAGCTTTCCGCTCAACAAATGGAAATATTTAGTGAGGCCTTCCTGCTGTGTGCTTCTGTGGAGCAGGCCCCTTCAGCTATGATGAAAATCAAGTGTAAAACAAGTCTTTGATAATGCCATTCCTCTCACAGAAGAACTGGCTGATGTCTTAAGAAATTTTGAGACTTCTTTCTTCACCACTAGAACTTTCATTTTTGTTTGCTTATAATTTGCTATCCAGCTACTGTATTCCTTCAAAACAAAGCACTTATGCTGTTTTATCTCAGCAATACCACAGAGGTTGTTAGCAACTAGAATGGAAAACAAGTCAGAGGAATTCATTCCAAGCGTGCTTATTGACAACAAATAAGGCTTTCTACAAGGTTTTTATTGCACTTTTAGAAATAGGCTTATACCATCAATTTCCCTTATATAATATACAATAAAACACCTTGCAAATAAAGCTACAATAACACATAGAAGGAAAGATTGATAAAAGACAAATGCCTCATGATGGTGAGAAAACTGAGCGTACTGTCTAATGGAGTTCAAAATAATATAAAGAATTGTTATTTTAATATGCAAATTTCCTACCACCTACACATCTTTAATTGAAATTGCACTCCAGCTTTTGTAAGTCATTATCATGTCATATCTGAAAAATGCTGAAATTAAATTAATCATAAAATTTACATTTCCCTCCTTGAAAAATGCAGTGATTGTGTTCATAACCTAATCACCACCAAGTATCAACTGCCCTTAAATACATCACATTAATAATTCCATAAGGTCATTTTCCTTTCTTTTTTACCCAACAATTCAATGTGTTCAACTCAAAATACAGATGTCAAACTTGCAGAGCAGAGCTCCACCAGCCATTCTGCACTCTGACCTTTATCAGAAAGATTTCCACCTATTTAAATACTTTTTTTACTGTCGTCAATTGTTTCTTCCTCCCAACAAAATTCTCCTTCTTTCAAAGGCAGACTGAACATTCAGTTTGAAATGTCCCAATCTGAGTAAATTTACCTAAGGACTATATTTTATATATATATTGTTAAGCTGATTTTTGTTTTTGTAGGTGGGTATCAAATCAACACCTCCCATATTTTGGAGGGGAGAATAAACTAGAGAAAAATCTTGCCTGCTGATTTTCTCTTGCTTTACTAATTGAGTACAGCTTTTGCTTCTATAATCACCTGGGAAGAACATTAATTTTGAGTAATATCCTGCACATTGTCAAAATGATGAAATAACTCCAGTATCTATGAGTGACTGACTTGCTGACAGCTGCTAAGGACTTCTCCTTTTTCACTCCTCTGTGTAAATTCTAAGGCTACAAGTGGCTTGAAGGAGGAAAAGGTGCTCTGGGCAGTCACTTCTGCAGTTCTCTGAAGTTTCAACTCTGTAAGCAAGGGACTGGGGAAACCAGAAGAGGTGGATTGGGCAATTGGGGTAGATCAGCCCAATAAATGAGAGCTGCTTTAAAAGGACTGTGTCATTGCTATTTATTCAAGGTTCATTCTAAGTCTGAAATCTGTGGGCTGCAGACAACCAAAATATGCATATCAGCACTAAAAGAGAGGTGAAGCAGAAGTCACTATCAGAAACAAGAATACACCATATCAGCACATACTCTGTCCCTCAAAGTCAGCTCCACATGAGGCAAAACCCAGAGGAAAAAAGAAAGATAAGAGCAACAAAGCAACAGGAAAACTTCAATGAAATTGTGTGACATTGCTCCTAAGTTTTGTTCTTTTTTGATTTTCCCCAAAAACTAATTGGTTGGAAAAAGCTTGATCAAAGTTACCACACACTGCTCTCACTTTGAAGTGTTACTCAAAGCTCTAACCCATTTGACAGTGATCACTTCAATAATGAATTAAATCAAATGTAGTTTGCAGACAATAAAATTAAATCAATGTAGTAAGCAAAACTAACCCATGGTGTGAAACTTCAGCTGCTACCCAAAATTCCCACCAGCTGTTTTGTTTCAAGAGTTTCTGTACCAAATTGTTTTTTTCAAATATATATTTCTAAATTGGAACAGAAATCTTTTCATTAATGCCATGGCAGGATGAACAATTATTAGCACTGACTGAGTAGAACATTTCCTTTACCCACTCGAGTACAGCTCCTTACAAAACTGATAGATCAGCATAAAATGATCTGATGAAAGTGTGAGCCTTGCAGATTTATTTAACTGATGTTAAATGAAACTGAAGAAAGCACACTTTTTACATTGTAGGCTGTTTCATCAGAAGAGTAATTATTTACATTTTAGTTTTGTGTGTCAAAGCATAATTTTTCTTTACTTGCTAGTCCTTTCCAGTTTCTAACATATGTCTTGATCACAGCAGATAATCTTACTCATATTCCTTTGAAAACAGTGAAAAATCTACTTGTATCTAACAGCAATTTATAGAGGAGCACAGCCACTTTTCCATCTCAGACAGTAAAAATTCATTAAAATATTTGTAAACTGTTTGGTTAGAGTTTTCAGCCAGAATTTTACAGCACAGGTTGAGTCTGGTATATTTTTGATACAATCCTAAAGAATTTTTAAAAAGTTTGCAACAACCCCTAACAACAACATCATGCAGCAGGAACCAACAAAGTAGGTTTGTCATTATCTGGAGTCAGGATTGTGTCATCAGAGATACCAGAGTTCTAACCATACTCCTAAATATAATTTTCCATTAGTGAAGATCCTTCCTGACCTATGCCTGTGGAAGAAATCTTACAGCTGAACAGACATGTTCAAAGTTCTACTATAGTTTACTATAGTTAATATAAGTTAAATATAGTTATAAGTTACTCATATTAACTATATTAAACTTATATTTAACACCCACTTTTGAGAAGTCCATTTACGCGCATACTAAAGAATAATATTTTCAGTCATTGCCTGCTTTTACAACACATATCATGGTCAGAAAACCCATATTTTTGAAACCTGTATCATGGTCAAAAAATCCATATTACAAGAGTATATTTACTAGCAGAGAAAAGAGACATAGGTTAGATCAAAGAGTCATCAGTTCTTACCCAAATGCTTAAAACAAAACCAAAAACAGATCAAAAGGTTAACATTACCCATCATATTCAGATACAGACAAGTCTGTGAGGGCAAACTGATATTTTATCAGTTTTGCCTAGATTTTGTCAGATTTTTTTTTCAACTCTTTCAAGACAAAACCTAAATGATACAGCTTAAATTTTCAGGTATTTACTAGTTGTTGTCACAGAAGTAAAAGTCATCTGTTTAGCTAGACAAACAAAAAGACATACAGGGAAAAAGCTGTCACCCACCATTCCAACTGGAAAGAAAAGTCATTTACAAAGTAGATTAAGTATATGAGCAGCAAACAAGATACCATTTATTTACTAACTTTTTAAGTTATCAAATTAATATTCTATTGAAAATAGAACAACTGATGAATGTACCTCAAGGTCAATTTTCCACTCTCCAAGAGGTTTCGAGTTTTCAGCCAAATGTAATTTTGTCATTTTTCTCTCATGTTGCAATATGAGTGAGGAAAGGCTGCATCACAGGGGACCCACCATTTCAAATTTGCACTCATTTGGCACAACTCAGGGGTAATGCTTTAAAAATCTCTCACTCTTTTCAAGTTAAAGGCTAAATAAAACAGAATTATGAGCATGGGCAAAGAAAAGGATTGTCTTGTTTTGCCCTTATCCCAATATCTTTGGGAAGGCTTCTGCACAATGGTATCAGCAATACTTTTCTCAGTCATACATTCCCACACATTTATATTGGAGGCCTAATTTGCTTTCCCTTTGAAATAAAGCCAGAAAGATGCCAATTTGTAAATTATATAATGCTATATATTTCTATAATTCTAATATATTAGTGTACTTACATAATTATATAATAATTATTATAGAAAAGACATGCAAATTTGTAAATTATGAAATGCATTATATAAAATTATATATTATATATATTATATAAGTATAAAATAAAATATTATATGGCCATATTCAAAATATTATATTATTATATAATATAACAATTATATAATATTATTATATATAATATTACATGTATACTATATATAATTGTACATACAGTAAATAATAAATTTTATTATTATTATTATAAATATACTATATAATAAACTGTATAGTATACTTAATAATATACTCATGAGGAAAAAAATAATGACTTGATATTCATAATTAACATTTGACCCTTCTGTTTTCTCCCACACTCCAAGCTAGCAAATATCAGCCGCTGCAATCAAGGAAGGTTAACTCATGAGGATGATCTTTAGCTGTGCTGACTCAGCTGATGCTGATGAGATTTTAAAGCTTGCAACTTCCTTGATTAGGTAGCAATGCTGAAGCCTGTTAGCATCGCCAGGAATCTTCTAGTCTAGACACAGAGCCATGTTTTGGGGATGTGCACATTTTTTACAATTTTGTCTGACCATGTTGTACTGAAAGCAGCATCAGCCCATTCTCCACAGATAAAAGCAGCTCCTTTCAGACTCCAAGAAAAACCCAGCCACTATCAGAAAAGGGCAAAGAATGCGGTAGGTTTAGAAAGTCTTTAACCTGAGGGTGGTGAGTGGTTGGAAGGGTTGCCCAGAGAAATTGTGGATTCCCCATCTCTGGAAGTCTCACGGCCAGGTTGGATGGGGCTTTGAGCAACCTGTTCTAGAGAGAGGGGTCTCTGCCCATGGCAGGGAAGCTGGACTAGGTGTTCTGTGAGGTCCCTTCCAACCCAGTCCATTCTGTGATTCCGAGTGCCATTTTGGAGTGCCAGATTTATACTTTCAGAGTTAAAGATGCAGTTGCTGACGCGAAGTTATGTGTGTAGCTGAACTCAACCAGCCTCACCTAGGTTCTGAGCAGCAATGAATGGTCATACTGCTCATCTCAAGTGTAATCAAATCATTTAAGATACAAAAACATATTCACAGATGAGCTAAGCTCTGTTCTTAGTAGGGAGATTCTTTCAGATCCCTCACCCAGCCAAAAAAACCCCATGTTTCCCAATATAATCTGAATACCAAATGTATTTTTCAAGTTATCTGTAAAATTCTGTGTTTTGCCCAGATATTTTCACCATTCTTAGAACAATCTATGCATACAACTACACTTTAGAAATCAGTGTTACAGTGATACAAAATTAAAACAGTTGGAAGACATTGATCATATGAACTAAAGGAATTCTCCGGCAACACTGATACCAAACCAAGCAAGCAGATGATTTGCACACTGTTCTATCAGTGACAATGACTTCTGAAAGGAAATATCTTCTTATAAATTCTTATATTCTTACTCTTTTTTTCATTGCCGTGATATAAATCAATGCACAACAAGTGCTTATGGAAATCACACTCTTCCAAGACTTAGGAGTAGAGAGCAAGTATTTTTCTTATTAAGAAAATGGCGTGGGAAAAAAAAAAAAATCTGGCTTATTCTGTGGCAATGTAGGCAATACAAATAGCAATATGCATCCAAAAGGGATTAAACATTAAACGAGGCCAAGTTTTGTAGAGCTTAAGCTTCTAAAACATAAAAAAAAGACAAAACATTAAAAAACCCTCAAGCAACCCAAACAAATCCATATAAAAACTTTTAAACAACAGGTTTGAAGAAAGTAAAGCGTTTATGAAAGCAAAGAAGAACTGTTTGTTCATAGGGCATTTCTGCACAATATGTTCAGTCTTTCTGCATTACATTTGGCTGAATAGGTGAGAAAGGGAAGAGGATCCCAGCTTGGATGAAATCAGACCTGCATAATGTAATCAAGAAAAAAAAGGCATTATATTTTAGTTATAATATAAAGCAGGTAGAAGCTGAAATGAGGAAAGAGGAGCCAGATAAGGAAAATGGGCATAAACTGTGCAAGAGGCTGAGGTAAGAATTTTCCAAAGTACATTAAGAAGAAGAGAGATCAGTGGGGATCAGAGAGATGGCAAAAATAATGTGCTGACTGCAAAGATATGAATGAAAGTAAATGCATTCCTTAATCCCATATTCACAAGTGGCCAGGGTCATCAAGAGGTGCCATTTATAAAGAATGAAAAGCTGTTATTGGGAATGATATGACATCAGAAAATGCTAAAGGAATTCCAAGATATACAACGACAAAACACAGGGCATCAACAATAGAAAACAAATTATATTGAGATGGCATCCCATTTTCAATTAATTCAGAGACTTTTCAGTGATATACTGAAAATAAAAGGAAATAACCTTGAAAATCCAGCACACATTTAAATATACATTTTTCTTGAAGAAGTCAAGTGAAAAAAGCTGTCATAGTGACCATTACGATCTCAGGTTTTGTTACATTATTTTCTAAACAGAGGATGGTTATTCTTGGTAATGTATTCATCCATACTATAGCAGGTTTGATGAACAATGCCTTAAAAATAAATATATATTCATTTGGGATTGTTATCATGTGCATGAAAATATGAAATGAGGATACAGACATTGATGAAGCACTAAAATAGTTCTGTATCTGGAGTTAAAAAAACCTACCCATCAAGTCAAGATTCCAGCACTACAGGAACAGTCCATCTGCCCACTGCTATGATCATTCACAAAAGAAATCCCATAAATCATGACAACTGCACAGGGAAAGCCTACCCAGTTCTTTTTCCCTGACTTGAATTAGGAACTTTACCCTCTAAAATACACAATTAGTGTCAATATCCTTAAGTACCCAGTGATTGTTTTTTATTGTTTTCCAAGGTAATTCCTGATGTGCCTTTGTTGGGGTTTCTTACACACAGTCACAGCCAGCAGGAGCTACAACTCTCGACTAAGTAATTGCATAATGAATTACAGTTTCTCTTCTAACACTAAAATAAATCAGGATGTAAGCCTGGCAGTTATGTGGGTTGAAGAATTTACCAGGAAAGCTGCTGGCCCTGTGCACACATTTCAGTGCAAACCCCCAAATCAGTGAAGGGCCAAGCATATGCTTGATTATACTTAAGCATGTGCTTAAGCATTTCCTAAATTGGCATTGTAAGTAAGATTAAATCTTCTAGGATATCAGTCTGACACTAATTGTAATCAGTGAAAATTTATTCTCTCTGCTATTTGTTCACAGAGCAATCCTGATTTCAATTGAATGCATCTTCTGCTCTCATAACACAGCTCAGATATTTTCTGTCTGTGGGTTGAAATCAGCAGTTACTGTTTGTGAGCATTTCTGGGTTCCTTGTCTCATGTAAGGAATCTCACTTTATTTTGCTGCAAAGCAAAAATTTTAAAACATTAAGCTGATCATATGGCATGAATATTTAGCAAAAATATTTATCTAAAAGTAAAGACATGACTAATAAAGAACAATTCTGCCAAAATTATTCCAATCAACAGGTGTTAAGTGGAGGTTCCTATGCCATATTTGTGCTACAGATAGTTGAACCTTTCTCCATTCTCTGCTGCCTAGGTAGTTTAGCTGAAATAATTTCAGTGCACAGAGACAGATGTTGAAAAGCAATTTTTCTTCTCTCTGGCTTGGTACTATAGACAATGCAAAAGCCAGGGATCACTAAATGACTTTTTTTTTCCCCCTTCCTGCTCTGTGCAGCTGAATTACAATGCCTCCCTGCTCACCTCACCATTTTGAGGGTTTATGTCTTCCTTGAGTAAAAGGCCACACCAGAGGGTTAAAAATGGGGGGAATTGACCTCCCTTGAGAGAACAATTATGGTCCATCATGCACCACAGGAGAGCTGCTTACACACTGCCCTGGCATGCTGATTTTAGAAGAGAGGGAATTAGTATTTTCCAGCATCACCTCTAATAGCTCCCTAAATGTGAAATGCCAAGTAGTTTTGCCTGCAACATCTTGCAGTTAGCTGAATTTAGAAAATTTTGAATTATTTTCTGCATGAAAAACCCAAGAGCCCATATATGTATGTG
Organism: Melospiza georgiana; assembly: GCF_028018845.1. NCBI lineage: Eukaryota > Metazoa > Chordata > Aves > Passeriformes > Passerellidae > Melospiza > Melospiza georgiana. The sequence continues at coordinate 38,809,838 of NC_080434.1, read as the reverse complement.
TATGTAATTAGTCCAACTCTTTGATTTACCACTCAGCTTTGGAAACACATCCACTCTTAAATTTACATATTTTATATAATAAAATTAATCCTCAAACATATTTTCAATAGCTGCAGTATTTTAAGTTAAAATATACATTTAATTCCAATTTTAATTTACCTAATTTCAACTGCAAATGGGATCTGGCATTACATTTACCTGTATCATGAAGAATTTCTTGCTGCTGGATAGCTCATCCCCAAAAACATACTTATCATGGGTACTCAAAATGTTTCTATGCCCTTGTTTCAGCAACTTAGATTTTCTTACTATTACAAAACTCTTCTTTTCCTAAAGTGCTCATCCTTGTATCTTTTCTGAAATCTTACTTGACTTTTGCAAAATTCTTTTAAAATTCTGGGCTGAAAAGAGATTCTGAAAATGGTAGTCTAGCACTACACTCAATAACATCAAATAACAAGCTCAGACTTCCAATTCTGAGCCTATTTCAAATTTCACACTTTCAGCTTCCAGGCTTTAGTGAAGTTCACATTCATTTGGCTAAGACAGGCTTTAAAATCCAAATCCATACATTAAGTCTAAAAGTGAGACTTACAGATGGCTCAAATTTAAAATTGTAATCCCCATACAGCTACATTAGCCTGGAAAGATAAAAACTTCAGAGGCCAACCAGCTTTCAAAACTCACATCCCTTATGATCACCAAAATTCTGGTGGGGAAGACCAATAGTGGTTTATGCCTCAACACAGCTAAGTAACCTGGTGTTTATTTCATGCTTTCCTCCCGGCACAGCCACAAAACCAAACTCTGTGTGCATCCTGAAATGCAGCAGAATCCTGATTCCTTACAATCATGGCTCAAAGATATGACCTTCCTTTTTTATGTGTAGTTCAGTTAACCCATCAAATATGTGAGACATTAACATTTGATCATCCCTCTTTAAGGAAATATTCAAATTGCTCTAGAACCACTCAGAAACAGGTATGCACTTCAAGTCTTTACCTGGTTAATCTCAAAGCATATACATAAATAGATACATATATGAATTATATGTATATGTATTATTTTATATATATGTATTATATTATATGAATTACAAGAGGTCTGAAGGACTGCTCTATAAACACCTCCAGGAAGTACTTCATTTGGTACCTGTGTACATACTTTAATAAATAAATACTTAATTTTCTTAAGGATCAGAAAATGAACATAATTCTTGCCCTGTTCCTAATTTCTTGAGCTAGGAGGAAACAATCAGGATAGCTTTCAGCTGTATTTTCTAATTTAGAGATGCAGGTTTGTGTTCACTTTGTCCAGACCAATGAATCTGCCATTAGACCACGCTGGCTCCCAGCAACCTGCAGACAACCTTCTCCCCATATCACTGAACAATTCCTCAATCTCCAGCAGCTGGAATGATTTAAAACATACACAGCACCTGGCAGCTCTCAGGAAACTTTTTGCACAGGAGTTATGCATAACTGAAATTCGATTCTTTTTTCCCCTGTGTTAACACGGCTCCTAATGGGAACTATGAATTTCAGCTTCAGCTCTGCAAGTACATTCCCTTTCTCAGACAACACCATCATAATCTGTTATTCCCATATTACAAAAACACTTCCTGTTTTGGAACATATTATTTCATTTTTCTAGAGCAATGGTTTTTAAATTAGTCTGATAATTTATTTAAAATTCCATTTTTTTCCCAATCTGGGTGTCAGTGCTAGAAATATGTGTCTGTGAAAACCCAACAAAACATCCCTGCTGATGTATTCATTTTCCCAATATCTTGAGAAATAGTTCTTTGCTTCCCAGAAACCTACAAAGCCAAGTGTAGCCACATATATTTCCCCCACCAATTTGCATTACCCCAAATTTAATGCAGAACATTTCAAACCAGTTATTTAACGCAGAACATTTAAAATCAATCATTCTACACGGTGACAGGCACTGTCATTTATTTGTTACTACTCCATAATGTGGATAGGCTCAGATTTCTCTTAAGTTCTTCCATACAGAGCTATTCATTAAAATTGTTACAGCTACATGAAAATTAAACATTATTCTCACTTCTAAGAGATATTTCTTCAGCATTAGGGACACCAGAAGGGGTAATGTTGGACAAGGGGAGGATCAGCCTCCAGAAATAACAATCGAACACCTTTCACAAGCACTAAATTCAGCTGAATAAAAGCTAAAAAGCAGAAAATAGACTAACTTGAATTGCAAATGTAATCACTGATGCCAGACACCAACCTTAAAGCTTTCAAGGTGAAATGCACCCATCCCTGCACCATGCTGAGGACTCAGTGCAGTGCCCTGAGTAGGCATTGTGAGAATGGAAGGCATTGCCCCCGGTTGTGCACATGATAAAGACTTGCCTCAAAGCCCCTCTCACTCCAATTCTATTCATAAAGCTGCATTTCTCTCCTTCCTCCCATGTGGTGAGAAACACAGGATCTTAACAGGGGAAAAAGAGGGCTCTCCCTCCTGCCATCAGGATATTTCTCAGTCATAGAGGCAGCTTGGCTGAGTGGCATGACAAGCCAGAAGTCAAAGCTCTCACATCAGGGCTGCATCTTGTCTTGTGGAAGATCTATTGTGCTCTAAAGAATAAACACATTGGCTCTTCAATCATTCAGAAACAGAGAACAAAGCTACTTCACTCCCAGCCTGTGAAGCCACTTGTTTCAAGTAATGAACTCCAACAGCCTCTTTCTTGTTTTATTTCCTTTTTTCTCAGTTCTACTCATGATATCTGCTTAAGTGGCTCAAGCTGACTGCAGTGCAGCTAAGGATCAAACACTTAAACTTTACTCTCAAGCATCAGACACTAGACATGCTTATTAATATTCACCAGATAATTTCCTACTTTGCTGATAAAAGTTCTCTCAAAAGACATTTCTTTGGTGAAAAAAAAAAAAATCCATACAGAGAGAATGAGCAAGCAAACTATAAATTATTTGAAGGCAATCATATGCGACAATGACCTTGAAAAGCAAGAGACTAAGCCCTCAACATTCCAATAGTTTAATCCCGCTCCTTCTACAGCCAGCATTTTTTAGCTATTGCTGATCTATGACATATGAAATTAGGCTGAATCAGCAATTTTTCCTATGCAGGTAGGTGTATGCAAGTGCACCTACTAGGAAAACACAGTTTTTTACAGAAGATGTAATGTTCTGAATAAGACTGGAGGATGCCTTCTGAAAATAAGTAATATTCTTTCCCAAACAGAGGCTTGAAGACTGAATTATTTAGTAAAAAAGGCACTCTCAAACAAAAAGTGGAATTATTCAGAGGGTAATAACATTTCCAATCCAAATACCTTTCCAGCTGTACAACATTCCATCCCCTCAAAAAAACCAGAGTTACTCTCCAGACCATTGTACCTGACTTGATATGTGAAAGGAGATCTCTGGTATTATATTTAATCAAATCAATTAATACCAGTATTCTAAGGCACTTTTGCACATATAGGTTCAGAATAAATGTTTTGGGGTTGGGAAAGGTTCTGATGAAGCATCCGACTGTAAGCAATAGAGACTTGCCTCTCACAAAGGTAACAAAATATTCCACCTGTCAGTGACTAGAAAATAGCCAAATGTACTGAGTAACTAAGAAGTAATGTCTTTTGCTGCCCTATTTTTATTAAGTACTACACAGTAAAACATCAGAAATGGATAATGGAGGAGTTGATGAGTCAGAAAACCACAATGATTAAATGTCATGAAAAAGAAGAACATATAAAACATCAGAATCACTCCATATCATGCATATATTTGCAAATCTTGTATCTTACTTTTGGTAAATCTTAAAGCTATACAAAGCAAGAGAACCCTTCCCCTTTTGCCAAAGTGTGTGTGTTGCATAGCCACAGCAATAGTCCTTTTGCTGAAGAGATTATTTTCTAACATTATTTTTATAAATATATTTAGCAATGCAAGTTTTAAAAATACATGTAAAACTACAAACAAAAAGAAAAACTTGGATGCTTGGACATCATTTGCTTAATTCCATGTGTTGCGTTCTGACATTTCTGTCAAGTGTGCAGATGTCAAAATTATGTAAAACATTTAAAAGTATGTCTTGGTTGAAAACTGAAGGTGAAAAATGTGCATTTACTCAGAAATGTTGCTGCAATTTTATTATGGCTTTTCTTTTCTGGAATAGTAAAGCAGATGAGTAAAGCAGAGAGTACAAAGTAGTAATTCTAAATACCTTATTAATAATAACAAATGGTTAAGAGAAATTGATTTTAGATATTATTGATTATGTGATGTGTTTGATATATCATGAGAAAACCATTGTACCTGTGTACCTTCCAGTTTATATGTGGGTTTTAGATTTGAAGAGGAGGAAAATAGATCCTCTCTAAATATGTGAACTACAAAGAAAATTAGCTCAAGAGGAAAAATGGGTTTAGAAGCTAGGAGGCTAAACACAGATGCATGAACAGGAGTGCCACAGAAAGCTGGAAGGGAGGTTAAAGGGAATATCCTTGTTCTCCAAATCATCCCTCAAGTTTGGATATAGCAGAGAATCAGGAGAAAAACAACTTTGAAATCAAGAAAGAAGAGTTGATAGTGCTGAAAGTGACTTACAAGTCATGGAGGACCCAGCTTGACTGGGAAGGAGGTAAAGATAACTTAGGCCAAACTTAACTTTAGGAAATGAAACCAGTGAATAAAGAGTCAAGGATAAAGTCTGTGAAAAGCACTTCAGAGCACAGATTGAGTTCAGGTTAAACACAAAAGGAAGAAATGTGGATGCTGGGCACACAGAGAGTTGACTAGAAAAAAGGAAAATGGTGTTGTTGGTAAAGGTTGGTGTTTAATTCTTCATGTGTGAAACAAGAGCAAAAAAAAAGTAGACATTTGCAATAAAAGAGGACAGTCAAAGAGAGCAAAATTAATGGGAACAGAAAGAACATGGAGCATGAGAGAAATATAAATTACTGAGGAAAAGCAATGACATAAAGGAAAACATACAAAAAATCTTCAGTATTTTTCACCAACAAAAAAAACCCCTAGAGCTCTGAAAAGGAGGAAAGCACATAGCAGACTTTGCATGTAAAATTATTGGCACTCACTTTCAAAGCCTTGGCATCAAAAATAGATAAAACTGATCTGTAGAAGTCTGCTATAGCAATATAAATTGCTACAAAAATGACTGCCAGCAAGGAAAATTAACAGCATCACTTGAACTGAGGAATAAATTATATAATGAAGTGCTTCAGAATTCTTTTTAGGCAGAACTTTTCCATGGGAAGAGCAGTGTTACATAATCCTTACAGGAAAAACACCTGGCATAATTTCCTCTACCAGTACTTGCAGATAGATGTTCCTCTATTCTGCTACACCACCAAGAATTTTACCATTGTTAACATTTTTAATGTTTACATGTCTTTATTTAAGCATCCAGTGATCTTAATTCCCTTTGTCATTTAGAAATGTTATGCTTCAATTTTGTACTCCCACTAAAACCACGTGCTGCTTCCCCTTCCTCCTCCAACTGGAGGCACAAAAAACAAAGATCATGAGCTGAGAGAAGAACAATTTGCAGCAATGAGACAAGAAAATTATTTGTAACATCAACAATTACAGGGGGCCTAAGAAAATAAATTATGGAAAAATAACCCTTCTCCTCTGCACCAATAATTGGGAATAATGACAGCTTCCTTCACCACATTTTCTTGACCAGAAGGAATTCCTTCCCCCTGGAGCAGAGTCCCTTTTCCCACCCCCAGAAATTTGTGTGAGGTGGTATAGAATATGCCTTAGCCTTGCAAAGTTACTGCAATACAATAACCCCAACTTAGCCAGAACCAGGACGCTTGGTGACAGACCACAGTGTACTGTAAAAATGGACAAAATCCAGGCACTTCAGCATAATTCACATTATCCTCTTCCTGACTGTTTGCTTAAATTGCACCAACAATTAATAGAGTCATTCTATCAACATTTGAGACTAAGAAATAGATTCATCATGAAAATTTGTGCTGAACTTGTAATCAATTTTTTACATTTGATTTGACTTCATTTCTTCATAAAAATCTTTTTAAATGTGGGGGAAATTTCTTTTGTTCAGACTTGGAAATTTTTTCCCTGCTAAATGTGAAGTCATTCACAAAAGATTCCCAGTGGAGTCAACAACGAGCAGTGATTAATGGATTGTTCTATGTCCAGAAATCAGGTTCCTCATGGATCCATCTTAGCACCTATTCTGTGTAATAGATTTATCAATAAACTGAAGAAGAGGCAAGCGGCACTCTCTGTCAGATCTCTTACTAAGAATTCAGCTGCCTCAAGGCCAGCACTGATAAGGTACAGCCATGTAACTTCCTGAAAAAGAGCTGTGAGAAAAAAGCCTTAAGAAGACTCACAGATTTCCCCTACACTCTTCACAGAAGGAGAGAAATTAAATAAAAAAATGCTGGCATAAAGCTTAAAATGTCAGATATATATTTATCTTCCTCTAAGTAGTAAAATACTTTTTAAAAAAACTTCAGAAATTAAAAGCTTGTTAAGCTGATAAAAAAGTCACAATATGAGCAGAGTTTATCACAGGATATGTCATGGTAGAAAAAATCAGGAGGAGAGAGAGTGACTAGAACAGTTATGCATTCAAATGTCTTCTGAGATATTATACAAAGTGCAAATACCATATGATTGTATGCACTGAGGAATTTGCTCTCAAGATGAACAAAAAGGTCCCAGGCAGATAAAGAACTCTAGAGTACGGCACGGTTCAGTAGTGTTAAAAAGATTATCAGGATGCATTAACTCAGCAATTCGACCGTAAAAGAAAATACTCAGGTGCCTCACACACTCACTGACCCTAGGTTCAAAGAACATGACGAGATATCAGTCCCAAATTCTGTCATCTGTAGCTTTTCTGTCCCCAATGCCTGTCACATACTTGCCATTTGTTATAAACACCAACAAAACACCAAAGTAGCTGTTTCAGCATTTGAAAAAACCCTCATCTCTTTGGAGTCTAGATGCTCTTTAGAACAAAATCTATGTCAGAAATCAGTACATGTAATACTAACAAGAGAAACAGCAATCAGTCATGCTCAGAGACATTACAGTACACAGCAAGAGTAGAAAACAATGACAAAAGCCTGATGGAACAAGGGCACAAACTGCAAAATTCCATGCAAAATGTCAATCAGCATACACTAAGCAAGTTACTTTGGTCACATCTTCAAAAGAGGAGACATGAAGTTCGATTATATAAAAAAAAAATGTATCAGAGTCTGATTTACAGAAATAAAAGAACCCTCATGAGAAAGACAGGAGTGTGACAACAAGTACTGCAGGCACTATAATAAGGTATACTTCAACTAATGTACCATCTCTCTAGGTAGTACAGAAACACAAATTCCCATCTGCATTATCATTCTGATGAGCACTTGAAATCGGAGCCTGATACAAATGAGATAAATTACTGGATGGAGATTGTAAACGAAAAAAAAATTATATCTCAAAGAAGAAGACATAACTTTGGCCATATACTCAGGACTCTGTTGCTTCTTTTCAGGTATGCTCAAACCAAGAACTGTCAACATACCCCACAGACAGAAATTTAACAAAAATTAAATTACACAAGTGGCCAAGAAGCCGTAATTTGACCAAAACCACCTTCGTTGCAGTGAAGCAAGGAGGAAACACAAACTGTAGATACAGAATTAAAAGTCATAACCAAGATGTAGTGCAATGTTCCACTGGTGCATTCAGGAATAGCCTCATCATGGGATCCTTTCTTCTCTTCTTGCAAAAATTTGCATCTCAAACCCAGTGGATTGTTGTCACTATTTTGCAGATGAAAATGCCTTGCAAGCAGGTAGATCTTACTTCCACACTACTTCCCACTTCGTGAGCTCTCCATTAGCTGCATAATAAAATGGGCTTTTAAGGGGCAGAGTGTAAACTTTCAGATGCAGTAGATAATCTCAGATTTATATTTTTTTCCCCTACAAATTCACTAATGACCAGACAAAGAATTCTGCAAATGCTATAATGTTAAAGATTTGCTTACAGGTAAACCTTTCCCTGAACAACACAACCCTTATGTGATTTTTTTCTTCAGTGTAACTACAACACATACATGTTACTGCACCAGTAACATCTATCAACACCTACTTTGTACTAGGTGATGAAGAGCATCAGAAATGTTCATCTATCTCTAAACATCCTAAGTCACATTTGTTCAGGTCTTAAAAACCTGTTCAAATGTATGCAAAGTTCAGGCTGATTGCCAAAATCATAAATGCAGAGGCACAATTTGAAACTATAAATATTCATAATCAAAAAATGTTGAAGTGAGGGGAGAACGACCATCCTGTGATGCATCGAACTCGATTTATTGATCGATCAGTCAGCTTAAATAATAGTGTTAACGAACTTCATGCATATTCTGTAATACAGGTTTATGATAGGCTAACAGAGAAAACTCTAACCACACCTTTTGTTTTACTACACCGTTGATTGTTTACACAAAACAAAACCAGTGTTTCTCACTGTGATGCGAACGGTTCCCAAAACTTCCACATCTGTTCTCAGGGTGCCATCTTTTCCCAGAGAGAGTGTTACACTTGTTATGAGAAGACTGCCTGAGAACTTTATTGTTTATACAATGATGCCTGAAAGAGTCTAATTGTTTATAGAAGTCAGGCTGGGAACTGCTTCACAGCTACCTGTTACTTTTCTCTCAATTGTATGGCTTCATAGCCTTTTTCTTTAAGCCGTGTTCATGGCCTTTTTCTTTAAGCCATGCTTGAACTAAACTCCCGACATTTCCCCCGCTTTTTTCTTTTTGAGAAAGGAGGTTAGCCTGCCAGGTTTTCTCTATCATCCTATTAACCATCTTTTGGATACAGCTACAGAAACAAGGTAATATAAGTAAAAGTAATAAGAGTACCCCTAATATCCCTATAGCATATGTTATAAGGTTTCTTAGCCAGGGTCCCAATCCAAAACTTTTAAGCCACTCATCAATACCTAATCCTTCTTCTTCCTTAAGTTTGTTAAATCCTAGCCATAGCTCTTTTAACTTAGCATGAATAGATACAGAATGATCAGATAAGTTCATGCAACACATCCCTTCAAACTCTTCACACCCATGGCCTTGTGCTAATAATAAGAAATCTATAGCAGCTCTATTTTGTAGAACAGCGTGATTAACACTCTGCACATCTGCAGTTAACATATCTAATATTTGTGAAGTTTTATTCAGTTCACCCTTAGCCCAACACCCTATTTGTTTTGCTAGAGTCAATGCTTTGCTTGCAGCACCCCATGGTAGGAAAGCTGAAACCATCACTTGCTTAAATTTACTCCAGAACTATGGATCTCTTATTTGACTACAGTCTAAATTATGTAAGCTACGCTTTTGCCTGCTTATCTTATGACTTAATTGCATTAGCACAGATATATTAGGGTGGAATAGTGATAACTTGCCTAAATAACAAGGTCCACACTGAGGCTGGGCAGGTATACCATTCCAGGCTCTATCTCCGCAAATTAGAAATATACCCATAGGTAATTTCTTAGGTGTTATGATGCTAGAGCCTTTACAATGGTTGTAGAGTTGTTTAGACACTATGTTTGGCTTTAGAGCTGAATCCAGAGTAGCCCATGTTTGTTTATGTTGATTCATCTTTTGAGGATTAGAGTAATCAAAGCTGAACCACTCACCGTTGGAAGTGCTGGTCATGCTAGCATTTGCACTTCCAAAAAGAACTAACTCCTCAGGTGGAGAATGCAAAGGAGTATTAAGTGATTGCATTAACAGGCATTGGCGGTAGCCGTCACTCTGACTGGCAGTATACCCTTTTTGTGCAGGCAATTTGATATTTACCATACTGTGCATACATAAGGCACGGTTATTAATAAAACTGCAGAATTCTTGAGGAGACCACACTGGAAGTCCTACCAAACATGTTCGAAAAGTGTTAGTAACTCCTCCAATGCTGAGACAAAGCGACGACTGATTAATCTGCCTAGCAAGTGTTAACCATACATTATCTCTAGATTGACTAAAATGTGTTACTTTTAATTCTTCAGCTACCACTACACCAAGTAATATAATAAAAGGAAACCTCATTTTTCTGGTTTTACTTTGACCTTCTTCTTCTTATCAGTTTTTAACCTTACTGTTCCCGAGGCCCGAAGACCACACCTTTGTAACCTTCTAATGCAGTTGTCTAATGCCTGATTGGGATCTCCTTTTATAGGCCCTACAACGGAATGTTGTGTTAAAGGCACCAGTTTTTTACACCTTACAGAGGTTATATATGATGCACTTTGAGCTTTAACCCTTTTCAAAATACACTGTACCTCCCACCGATAATAAGCTAAGATTTTCTGCTCATGTGACTCATAAAGACCTAAAGCTGAGGCAGTGTTTAGTCCTGTTTCATTCCGTAGTGCCCACTCCCAATTATGTTCCCAGTTATGTTCATAATTACAGGTATTACACCATAATTGAAAAAGTGACCACTGATCCACCCAAAAGGTCCTGTCACAACCCCCACAACACAGTGCAACCCAAGCGGCACAATTTGGGCTGTGACATTCAAGACAATTCTCTCTTGCCGGTCCTTTTATATGGAAAGATGATAATGATTCAATAATGTCAATCAGTTCTCTGGTCCTCCGGCAACGGCGTTTTATCCCAAAGGGTTAAACGCACCCCCAGCTGAGCCACAATGTCTGGCCTTATCAGGCATTGCAAGGTAGATGGTAATTGGACTAAGAAAAGACAGCTGTTAGCTGTTTTCATTCATGTGAACCTGGAGAGGAGGTGAACGGCAAGTCTGAAAACAATCCTTTTTGTCCTTGAGATTTTCACATCCACCCCTTCCCCGGGCCTCTCAGAAAAGTTCAAAATCAGTTTTACAGTCTGTAATCCTTTAGTCATTTGGCTGAAATGGCATCAGCTGGGCGATTCTCAATCCTTTGTTGATTTGGAGTGGTGAGAAAATAGTATACACTTAAAGCACTTAAAATATTTAACTTAGCAGACTTATTTGTAAATTAACAGAACTTAACTGGCTTCAAAATTCTATGGGCTAGCTGTGTTACACTCTTTGCAACATAAGAATAGGCAATTCTAATAATTAATAGTATTTTCAGCTAGCAAGGTTTCTCTGAAGTTCACAACAACACTTTGCACACAAGCCATAAAACAAACGTCTATCGTAAAAGCACAAATCTATCAAACATCACTCAAACTTAATAGCACTTATACTTAAAATACTTAAACTTAAAATATTTAAACTTAATAGATCTTAACATTACTTAAACTTATCTTTACTTAAACTTAATAGATTTTTAAATCAACAGAACTTACATGTAAAATCTCTTAATTCTAACAAAACTTAACTATAAGAAAACTAAACTGACTTTAAATAACAGACTTATTTGTAAATAATGTAAGATCAAACTTAACAGAATCTAACTTAACCTAAACCTAATATAATTTAAACAGAATCTAGCTTTATTTAAACTTAATAACACTTAAACTTAACAGGAGATCAACTTAACAAAACTAAACCTTAACAGTATTTAACATTTAACGGCACTTAATAGATAATTCAACTTAAACTACTTAGCAACGGATAAAACTTACTATAGAAATAAAATATAGCATTTACTATAACTTACTTACAGGCCTGATTCTAAAATATTAAGCTAAAATAACTTTTTTCATGTGTTTGCTATAGCATTTCTATACCAAAAAGCACACTCACAACATCTCACTCATACAATCAATCCAACACATCTTAACATTTTTAAACTTTTCAAAATATAATTTTAGAGTCTGATGTTCCACTGACTGAACCATCCGGGCTTCTGATGTTAAAGTCTACGTTAATGCAGGTGATTTCAAAACAGCATAACCAATGCCGAGCCAAATCGGCCGAAATTTGACCCGTGCATACAGTACGCTGATTCCTGTTTCATAGTCTCTGCCAGGAAGAACAAAAGTGCCTTTAACTTTCCTTGTTTACCATCACTTGTTTCTTAATTTCAACAGGGATCTTTTCCTTTTGCTGACAAAAGTTACATCCATTAGGCTGTTAGGTCCTAGACCGAGGCATCCATTAGGCTGTTAGGTCTTAAACTGAAGTTTTTGCCGGCTGTGGGGGGAGGGAGAAACGCTCCCGCTGCAAAAAGCGCTCCAGTCCCGCGGCGCGTGTGTCGGAGCGGGCGAAACCCCCCCGCTGCGCTCGGCTCTCTGTTTACTCGCCGGCAGGCTGACTCCGCTGCAGGCACTGCTGCACCCGTGGCGGCTCCCCCCGCGGCGGCTTCTCTCTCTCCCGGGGCGGCGAGCCTCGGCTCCCGCGGCGGCGGCTCCGCTCTTCCCGCCGCTGCCTCCGCTCCCGCGTCGCTCGCCGCGGCTGCTCGCCATGGCGGAGCGCCCGTGCCGAGTTCGGAGTAGCACAGCCCCGCAAGCTCCACGGGCTGCGGCCGCTGTCTTGCACTCAGATAGATAGTAAAACAGTGCACCATATATCACTCGCCATGGCTTGCCGAGCTTCTTGGCAGTTTTACCACTCTCTAAAGCAGCCTCTGACAATAAATCACCGAATTCACGCAATTCCGTTAACTCGTAAACTGTGTGGGGATTCACGAAGACTCCCCATTCCAGACCATAAGCCAAAAGACCTTGCAATTCCTTCCGTAAGTCTATTCCCTTAATTTGCCTTTTTTGCAAAAACATAATAAAAAGTTCATATGTGGCTTGTCTGTCCATACCTCTTTTTAAGTGCGCACTCTTATCTAGCAGCGATTTCCAGACATCGGCCACACGTATCGACTGGTCCCATCTATATGGTCGCCAGGGCACGGCGCGTATCGGCGGTTTTTTTTTTCCTCCGCTTTGGTTTCGCGCTTATTTGCCGCTCCCGCTGCTTCGGAGCTCGAACCAAGTCCTCACTTCTCGTGGTGTTCGCAATCCCCGTGGTGGTTACGATCGTCGTGGTGTCCGCTATCACGTCCGGGTGGTCACCATTTGTTGAAGTGAGGGGAGAACGACCATCCTGTGATGCATCGAACTCGATTTATTGATCGATCAGTCAGCTTAAATAATAGTGTTAACGAACTTCATGCATATTCTGTAATACAGGTTTATGATAGGCTAACAGAGAAAACTCTAACCACACCTTTTGTTTTACTACACCGTTGATTGTTTACACAAAACAAAACCAGTGTTTCTCACTGTGATGCGAACGGTTCCCAAAACTTCCACATCTGTTCTCAGGGTGCCATCTTTTCCCAGAGAGAGTGTTACACTTGTTATGAGAAGACTGCCTGAGAACTTTATTGTTTATACAATGATGCCTGAAAGAGTCTAATTGTTTATAGAAGTCAGGCTGGGAACTGCTTCACAGCTACCTGTTACTTTTCTCTCAATTGTATGGCTTCATAGCCTTTTTCTTTAAGCCATGTTCATGGCCTTTTTCTTTAAGCCATGCTTGAACTAAACTCCCGACAAAAAAAATGTTACCAGATATTGTATGTTGTAGGGAACTTTGGCTAAGGGTGCCAGATTTGGCTCGTTTCTGATCTCAAGGAACAGTGAAGCTCCCCTGTGTGTAAGCAGGAATATAAACATGCTCTACAATCCTTAAATCTGTAAGTTTAGAAGAAAAAATTTAGAAATCACATCACATAGAATATGCCAATCTGCAGAATCACTAAAACTCCTAGACTATAATAACTTTCCCTTGTTACATATTGAAGAAAACATTTTTACTCTAATTAAAAATTTTAAAAGGACATATACCTTGTTTGTATATTGCATACTACAAGGTTTACCTCACAAGTATTTATCAAACAACATGTCATACATTTCTGGAGCAATTCTTCATGCTCATGAAATTATTCCTAATTTTCAGTCTTTGAAGGGAACCCTAAGGGAATATTCATACACATACTCTAATGCTGGTTATTTTATCAGCCATCGGAGCAAAAAATGGTTTATCACAAAGATCCTAATTAATACAAAAACAAAAAGCCCTTCACTTTTATGTCTGATGTTGAAAGGAACTCAGCTACAAAATAATTAATGAGAAATGTAACTTCTGTAATACACATTGTGAATACATGCTCCCTGATGCTTAGTTAAAAAAAGTGCTCCATTAGTATTAGAAAGAAAATATGTATTTAGCTTTTCTTTACTGCTGCTGAAGCATTGCATTCATATCATACATGCTGCTTTCATGGGCCATACTCAGCTGCACAGTATTTTTATGACACACAAAGCCTATAGAGAAAGTGATATTGCAAGTCAAATATAAGCAGAGGTGAATAAAAAAAGCTGTTGTACCATTCATATTTTAATTTTGGAGACACCTATTAGCATCATGCTATTTGTCTATATGACTCAGCAATTATCTCAAAACAAAGTCTTAAAAGCATATATAAAGAAACACTTTCAAGTTCCATAAAAGTCACTGTAATTCCCATTTTATTGCTGTTCAGATTTTTTAGGTGACTGCTTAAATTGCCCTCACTTAGGATTTTTCTGGAGTCTGACTTGTCCTGAGCACATCAGCCCAAGGACAGTAAACTGCTGTGAATTGAAAATTAGATGCATATCAACATAGTTCAGCCAAACCACAGACTCACAAGTTTGTCAAGGGAATGCTGTGTCACTCTGCCTGGTTTGTGGGGGAGGAATTCACCATGCGTGTAACAAAGTGATAATTTGAATAGTCCTTGGCAATGTCTTGGGAGAAGAGAAGGCTGGAAATGCACTCCACCTTTCCTGCTGGAAATCAATATGTGCATAAGTCTTTGCCTTGTGGACACAAAGTGGCAGTAACCAACTTTTGAAAAATTCACAGAGGTTTTAGAACAACATTTCTACTGTTGATCATCCTGAGGTGCCAGCCAGGATAAGATTCTTTGTGCCAGAGTCTGCACATCCCAGCTCCTCAGAGCTCACAGCCAGAGAGTTTGCCTCGCCCAACTGACCCTTCTGTCTTTGCTTTGGACTGCAAAAAAATGAATGCGCCCTGCCCCAAGGTAGATTTCTTCCACTGGTAGAAATCTGGAAGGTGTAGTATCTTCTGGGGTCCCCCATCGTGGGGAGGAAAGATCAATCTGACTCCATGCTCTTACAAGGCTAATTTATTATTTTATGATAATATATTAAAGAATGCTATACTAAAACTATACTAAAGAATGGAGAAAGGATACAGATAGAAGGCTTAAGATACTAATGAAAAACTCATGACTCTCCAGAGCCTTGACAAAGCTGATGGTGATTGGTCATTAAGTCAAAACAATCCACATGAAACCAATCAAACAATGACCAGTTGGTAAACAATGTCCAAACCACATTCCAAAGCAGCAAAACACAGGAGAAGCAAATCGGATAGTACTGTTTTCATTTTTCTCTGAGGCTTGTCAGCTTCCCAGGAGAAGAAATCCTGGTGAAGGGATATTTCAGAAATTATGATGGTGACAGAAAGGTGTGCCTGCATGGCACAGGGGTAACAGCAGCAGGTGTTTTGTAGAGAGCTCTGAGTAGTAATCCATGTCAGAAGTACTGACCTCTACACACCCAAGATGGAGGAAGCCAGGTGGGAGTCTCTGAACCAGCATGCCTTCTGATGATTTACAAATATGCCAGACAAATTCCTGGCAATGCTGCAGAGAATATGGATGCTGTCAGAGCATTTACATCTCAAAATTCTCACAGCTATTTCCATATGAATCAATTTTCTAACTCTGGGCAACAGCAGTGCATAATGTCATGAATATAAATATACAACATTTGCTTGATAAACAGCTAGGAAATATAAAGAAGTTTCTTATGTTCACACAAATATACAGCCCAGTATACCCATTAGTTCAAGACATCAGATGACCTTTATGTTATGCTGTAAAGGTCAAGGAAGGATAAAAAGGGGAAAAAGATGAAGAAAACAGCTCTAAACAAACACCAAACAGATTTTGTACAGCTTACTGCCTAGGACTCTACTGGTCAGAATGGAAGAATTCATTGGATTAGCCCCCTGGCAAACAGGTACCACCCTAAAGCTGCCATCCAAGATCATTTTCTTTCTTCCTAATAATTTTTTTTTTGTAATTTCATTTTCATTCCACCTCCCACCATGTCACCCTGCACATAATCGCACGTGTGAGCCAGCCTCTCTGAATCTGTGTTTGTTTCTACAGAAGGAGTTTATGAAGGGCTGATGAAAAACTTATTAAAGCCCTTGATTTCACCTTTCTTCCTTAAAGTTATTAAAAGACACGTCCTCTCCCTGTAGTGTTTTTTACAAAAAAATAGATTTTTTTCAAGCTCAAAATCTCATTTTCACATCCATAGAAGTAAACCAAAATGAAGTAGGCTTTATCTTTCTCATATATATGTAGGTAATAACATTGACTTTAGTGTTATTCATCAATGATATACAAAAAATTCAATCATCACTAGCTGGAGTGAAGAATCATTATAAAACTATTATTATTATTTAATCAAGACAATTTAGATTTTTAGTAAAGTTACAGTGCTTTAATCAGAGCAGAATAGTATTCCAGATCACAGTGAATTAAATAATTTGTATTGCTGCTATGGACTTTACTCTGTGGAACTTTTACTGAATTAAATAATTATTTTAAACCACAATAAGTGATTACAGTAATCAGAGGAAAAAACCAAGACATCATAATAATCTATTATGTTGTACTAGAAAATAAATGCCAAGTGAAAGTCTGTTTAACAAAGTACACAGAATAACAAAACATTATCATTATTTTGCATTTACAGTCTTGTAGTCAAAGTGCTGCTTCCTTAGAATACTTTTCAAGTTTCAGGTCGAGATAAAAGCCTCAATTGTTATGAAACCATCACAGCACTTTCTTCTCTACTTTTGTAAAACTTTCTATGTCTCTCATGTTACAGGATGAATTTTGCAGCCATCAGAAGATAGCTCATCTGCTGAATAAAAAAGTAACTTCCAATGAGTTTCCCATATCAAAGAATAAATTACCTCTGAGTGGTTAGTCTTGACTGGCTGATTGGTTGAGAAGAATATGCTATTAGTCTGCAACAGAAATATTAAAATAAATGAGTTCAACCACAAAACTACTTTAAATTCTAGAAGAACAGCATTTCAATGCTTTGTTGGGAGTATTTAACCATCAGGAGCTCTAGTCACAGCCTTTGCCTCAGAGACTTCAAACCTGAGTTCAGGCAGAGGCATTATAAACTAAGAGACTATAAAGGAATGAAATATTGTGGCCTTTATAGTTCATCCTCAGCTTCAACCTTATGAAAAAGGATAGGTAAAATTATCTGGGGTGCTCCAAAGGTGGCTGGATATTCTAGGAATGAACATCTGTAGATGTTTCCATTCTAGACACTTGAGACACTTGATTTTTATTATGGTAGACTTGCCATTCAGTTTTAATGAATGTGTCTCTGAAGCTTGATTTATCATCAAAGCTTCACATCCATCAAACTTATCCTTGGATCTGTTTCAGAGCAAATTATTGTCCCAAAGAAAAAGAGAAAAGATGAGTTAAGGGGGGATGGATAGGCACTGGTCATCCAACTGTTTTCAATGCATATTACACATTATGTAAGCAGAGGACTGCATAAGTGTCTGAGCACAAACATCTTCACTCCCATAAAAATAAAAGGTGCTCAATCAGGAACCTTATTTTCGCAAAATTACTGCTTTCCTTTGATTTGCCAGAACTGCACTGCTGGCATATTTAACATGATTCTTCATTCAGATAAATTACCATTAATTTGAAAGCATAAGAGATTTAAATTCCACGAAGGAGGCTATAGGTCAAAATTAAATATGCATTGGCCTATTTCTGCTGATTTCTTTATCCTCAAATTGCTTAAGCACCTACAAGTAATCTTGGAGAAAGGAGAAATAAAATAAGTGAAGTATAAAGAAGCACACTAATATAAAGAAATTGAGTCCATTTCAATTTTTTTGATGGTCATTAGTTAAAGACATCTCTATTCTTGTAAGGAACTAAATGATACTGACATATTAATTAAATAGACATGATGCCAGAATGGCAAAGTAGTTTACACAAATACGATGTCAACATTGCTTTTTCTTTTGTATTAATATTGTAATTACTAAATGTAAGTTCATGCAATTAGGTCTTTCTAATGTTAATCAGATTTCAGTGATATTACCATCCAGGGTGTATCACTCATGCTTTCCTGCTAAAAAGTCAAGAAACTGAGTGAATATTGCAAAGGTTCCAGTTATGAAGTAAAGCGTGGCAGGCAGGCAGAAATGCAATGTATGGATCAGAGGACTTAGTATAGCACAGGAATTCAGGTAGATTAATTGTGCAGCTTGATTTGTTACTCTATTCTGTGTATATTCATGCAAACCCATCTTTTGGAGCTGCAAATAAATAGCTGGCTAAGTGAAACTAAATTGGAAACTATAGGTGTGACAAGGCCTTGATCCAAGGTGCTTTGAAACAGAGGTTCAGCAAAGGAATAAAAAGATTCTTCCCAAAACACTGTAACAAAAAAAACCCCCAAAAACCAGCACCAAGGACACATGACTTTTCTAAATTGGAGTGGGTCAGTGAAAATAATATTTCAGCTGCTGCTGTTGTGGATATTCAAATTAAATAATTCTCAATTGCCTCAATGGGAAAATAAAATAAAAAGGAAAAAGCAGTGTTGAACTTCAGGTTCTTGCAATAATTTCTTCATTTTTTGAAAAGTCACACATTTATTACAAAATATATATTTAGTTTCATCTTTTGTTAATGGAATTTTCTGTGAAAGCTAGTGGAGCTGGAAAATAGAAGCAATTTCCATAAATTTACTTCTGCTTCTTTTGAAAATAAACAAAGCAGTATTTTTTCTTATTATTGCATATAATTTTCAATTTTGGCTATCTAATTTAATTCATAAAGTTATATATGTCCTTTTTTCCCTTCATTCTGTAATAAAATGGAAAATTTATTGTTTTGCTATATAGCCTCTCTCAAAAGCTCTTACTGTTGCGCTTAATCAATGTGCATCGAGGCTAATCTGTGTAAGTGGAATTTCTCTCTCTTGTTCTTCTATCCTTTCTCTCTCCTTCTGTCACAGCTCAGTGAAAACTTAATTTTGAAAAGGTGAATTGTGGGAGAGTACAGCCCTGTCCACTCACCATCCCAAGATTTTCAAGTACTGTTGCCAATATATTTTATGAAAAATCCTTTTGCCAGGATCTTTTCTCCTGAGAAGCTGAGAGGCCTCAGAAAAGAAATGTAAATAATAATTATCTGATAGCTGTGGAATGTGGTCTGTAGATGGTTTACCAACAGCTGCATCTTTGATTGGTCTCATTGTTTTAACTTGATGACCAATCACAGGTCCAGCTGTGCCGAGGCTGTGAGCAGTCACAAGATTTTATCATTATTCTTTCCTAGCCTTCTGATGTCTCCTTTCTCTTTCTTTAGTACAGGCTTAATATATCATTTTCTTTCAATATAATATCATAAAATAATAAATCAGTCTTCTGAAACATGGAGTGAAGATTCTCATCTTCTCCCTCATCCTGGGGACCCTCAAACACCACCACAAAGCACTGTGCCGAGACAGAGCAGGGAACTTGCCCTTCTCTTCTTTCTAAGAACAAGGTTCTTGCTTCAAAGGGCATCTGGGATACCAAACAGCAAAAACCTATTGAGTCTGCATCAGTAAAGAACTGCTGGAAAGCTTAAAAGGCTAAGGAAGTTTGGAATCTGAAGTGCAAGGAAAGAAAACTTACACTGCAGCATGTGTCCATAAGATGAAATATTTAAAGATTAGGTCAAAAGCATAAAAATCCTTGTTAGCAGTGTTTTATTAGTCAATAACTCCTTAAAAAGTCTCATAACTAAGGGTCTTCTAACCTTCTGAGCCATGCAGTAAAGATGTGAGCCAAACTAACCCTTCCTGCCTATATAAAAGATAAAAAAATAAGCTCCATCATGTAAAAAGTCAAAGGTCCCACCTCAAATTCCTTCCAAAATTCCCCACAAGTAAATTATGACAATGAGGGACCAAAGGAGCTGATGCACAGTCCTCATGCATGTTTACCACTCCTGCTGTTCATTTTTATGTCCTTTACACACACATCAAGTGAGCACATCTGCTCAGACACCTCCAGCTACCAGCACTTCACAGATCTCTAAAATCCATTCTCCCTTCTGCAAAATAAAGCCCTGAAAGCAAACCATCTGAAAAAAACCCAACTGGCACTACAGAAAGGGAAAACACTAGACATGGTGCTTGGTGTGTTAAAACACAATTACTATGGAAATGGGTGTTTTATCATCCCAGTAATTCCATTTCCTTTTTTTTTTTTTTTATGAAACAGTGACATAATAAGCTTGAAAATCAGAACAGCCATGATTTGTATTTACAAACAATGGGTAAGGAACGGACATTAAAGAAGCTGGCTTTTCAACCTTGGATTTCATTAAAATGGAATTTAATCATAATAATTTAATGATAAATTTTAAAATGGCAAAACTAAACTGAATGAAAATGAAAAGTACCCAAAGCACTGTAACTTTTCATTACTACATACTGCCATCACAGGGGATGAAGAGTTCTGGTTTAATCTTTCTCTGAATGAATTTGGTAATTTAACAACAAAAGAAAAGTAAGTAAAAGGTCTGTCTTTACATTAGCCTAAAATAATTTTAGTTATCATATTAAAGAAATTTGTCATATATGTCTCAGACTCATAAAGGTACTATGATGTGCAAATTTATGTACATAACACAAGTCTATACACACACGCATTCAGAATTATGCACATGTTCAAATATTTTGTTCCATAAATATTAATTGCTTTCTATAACCCTGTGCTGAACTCAAGTTATTCATATTTGTAATACTCAATGCATTAAGTACATTCACCCTTCACAGTCAATGTCTATCAGCAACTTTTCTAGAAGGCAGTCCCTCGAGAATATTTAGGTAGATCTTACATGAACATTACAAAACATAAAATATTTAAGAGGAAATCCTTACAAAAAGATAATTAGAGATTAGATGCCATTTATACAAAGGCCCGTGTTATTTTTTTGAAAGATAGATATTCAATTTGATTCACCTAATTGAGTCTATAAGGTTATTTAAGCATCTTAAATTAGAAATTAAATTAATGCCATATTCTATAATAAAAAGACTTAATTAAATCATTAGAGTTAACTCTTCTGAACTGCTTTACAGCCCTGAAGAAAAAAGAGTTTGACAACTGAAAAATATGCTCTGGGGGCAGCAAAATAGGGAGAATATATATATATACACACATATATTAGTTGATTAAGCTCAGTACAGAGATGTAAATACTTATGACTGCTCTGGGAATGACACCATCACTGATAATTGCCAAACACCTATGAAATGACAAAAATATGCTCATTAAAACAAAATGCTTAATAAACAATCTTGAAAATGCAAATGGTGCTTCCCAAATGACATTTTCCTTCTTTCCATTCCCTTTCATCCCCCTTGGGTTTAAATACAGGTAGTCATGTCACAGTAGGTGTTAAACCACCCCAGTTTTTGCATATCTACTTTCTCATAGTTCAAATTTCCTTCATAATTTTTCCTCTATGGAATAGAAGAAATTATTAAAAAAAAACCAAAAAAACAGTGAAGCTGCCATCATCGTAGTAAGTAAGGAAATTTCTATTAATATTACTTAACAACAAAAATGAATTTAAAATTTTTCTTGGTGGGGTTCAGGTAATCTGAATATCTTTATTATTACAAATAAATGCACATAAGATTTTTGACTAATATTTGTCTAAAATGATGATTTTTTTTTCATAACAGATAAATCAGCTCCTTGTACATAACATTCACCCAAGTGTGGGAATATTAACAAACTAGACGATATAAATTTACATAAATAAAAACTTCTTTAACAACCTGAATCATCAGCAAGAGGACCAGCTTGGTGGTTAGTAGATTTGTCTGTAATATTGATAAACTGTTGCAACCAGCCCTGTTAATTCCTAATGGGGGAGGAAAAATGGAAAAAAAGAAAAAAAAAAAAAACCTTGTGTAAGAAATATTCAGCAAACATTGACTTACTCAGTGGATGGCTGATGTCAAAATACTCACATATTCAGCTTCTGAGAATAAAATAGTTTATGTGATGATTTCACTCTGAGATTGCTCATCAACTCCTGATGACATTCACAAATTTTAACAATATTATCCTCCCTATTATACCATTCTGTCTTTTTTATCAAAATAGCTCTACCTGAGCACAATTTTTCTTTCTAACAGCGGGTGGCAAGTTGCCAGGATTCCTCTTAAAAATGGAGCCGAATTCCCCTTTTTCGCCAAAAACCAGTAGTCTTTCCCTTCCAGTTTTGATCAGCACACACTTCATCTGTCAGCATTAGGAGGCCAAATTAGTGCCTTGAACACTGGATCCCGTTATTCCTCAAGGGCATTTCACTGAACGCCTCAGTTAACATTGAAACAGCTTAGGGACCACCAGGACAATAATTGACAACAAATGAGCTCCTTTTGGTCACCTCCTTCTCCCACCCTGGCCCCAAACCTTTCCACAATAGGTTGGCTTCTCCTGATGTTTGCAAACAGCATATTCGTTCCTGGAGACTAAAATGAGAAAACCACAAAAAAGACCACTCAAAATAAACTCAACAAAAAAAAACTAACATCCTTTTAGGTTCCCCTAGCCCAAAACCCGGAGAAATGGGCCATGTAGCAGAATTATTTTTTTTACACAAAGTAGAAAATGCACTGTCTTTTAATCACAGCACAACTGGGAAAGAGCCCAAATTAACCGAAAGAAGAGATAACACACTGCAGCAAACCAAACACCTGCAAACCTGAAGACAAGATGCTGTTGCACATCTTTTTTAAGCATAAAAAATGTCCCACTAACTATGCCCTCGCTGCCCTCTTCTCTCTTCCTTGTACCTTCATTCTCTCAGCCCTATCCAAATTAGCCTCTCACATTGCCTTGAAATATTTGCCCCTATACTGTCAAAAATATAAGCGGCTGTTATTTCAAGCTAATACTTTAAGATCAAAGTGAAGCCAGGCAGCAAAACTAGACGTCCAATTGACAGAAACATCATCTGTCTGCAAACCAATGAAGAAAAGATCTTTACAGAGAAGTCTCACTAAGCCCTGCTTCCAAACAGCAACACAAAAGCAATCCTAGGAGTGTTGAGTTTGTGAGGGGTCCCCAGGACGAGGCGGGAGATGAGAACCTTGCTCCATGTTCTCATATTATTTTATGATATTATATTATATTAAAGAATGCTAAGAGAAAGGATGCAAACAGAAGGCTTAAACAAGAATGATAATGAAAAACTCATGACTCATCAGAGCCTCAACACAGCGATTGGCCATTAAGTTAAAACAATTCACATGAAACCAATCAAACAATGACCAGTTGGTAAAAAAATCTCCAGACCACATTCCAAAGCAGCAAACAAAGGAGAAGCAATCAGATAAATATTGTTTTCATTTCTCTTTGAGGCTTCTCAGGAGAAGAAATCCTGGTGAAGGGATTTTTTTATAAAATATGACAGTGACACTAGGAGCTTTAATGAAGGCTGGTATCCTATAGATTTGTGACCTGTGTTTGATTGACCTTGATGTGTACTGATGATTTAAACTCCACATAAACCTCTCCCCAGCCTAGGACATTTATCACATTTTTGCTGGATAACCAAGTAATGCAGCATCTCTCTCATCTGGGCATGCAATCCATCTGCTTGTTTCAATGTGATTTTGCTTTGACGCTTTGACACTTTCACAGGCAGTCAAATATGCTCAAAACAAGTTCCTATGATGAAAACACATATAAAAATTATTAGACACAGAAATAACATGAGACTGTGAAAATTCTGCTTCTCTGGCAAAACAAAAATTGTTTCTACAAATAAAATAGTGTTTCCTCAGCAGACAAGGTCATCTTGAGTTCTTTGTGACACTCACTACACATTTATTCCATGAAATATTCCTCATCTTATTTATCCTAAAAAATTCATATAATCAATCTCTTCAGCTTGATCTCTCCACACTCCCCCACCCCTATTTTATGTTTAACTATGTCATAGCTTTAAATATATTAAAAATATCCTAGAATCACTAAGGTCAGAAAAGTCCTCCAAGGTCATCAAGTCCAATCTTAATGCCAAATAAGAATCCTTCCATAATTGATGCTGTCCTTAATATTTTCATGAGTTATGGAAATATTTTCTAAGATTCAATTTCAATATATAACTGGTTTCAGTATGATGTTAAAGTACATAGCAAAAACAAAAAAAGGGGAAACAATTTTGCTCTTACAAATTTTAATATCTAAGAACACCTTAGGCAGTCTATTCAAGTAAGGCTTTAAAACCTTTGAGAAGTCTTAGATCAGCTACAACGTTGACCAGGATGAATAAAGAAATAAAAGCTAAATAGCTACTACCCTTGTGTACAATCTGTGTAATTTTAATCCCAGCTTGATAAAGTCTGATTGGCAACTTTTTGCTCATTTTCACCAAGCACCAACTGTTGCTTAGAAAAATGAGATGAAATAAAAACGCTAACCACATAGCAAGAATTTGAAACAGAAAATCAGCAAGTCTCTGTTTGTCTGAAAATAGTCATAGCACATTTCAAACTAACTACTGGAACAGGAAAACATCCAGAATTGTCAATGAATGGTGAAAATTTGTCACAGGTTCTAAGAGAGAACCATAGGGAATGCTTTCTCAGTAACAGGAGTAGCAAGTAAAAACTGTTGAAGTTATTTGAAGATACCTACCCTAGTCTTTAACATAAATGTTGAAAAATAAAAAAATCCCAAAGAATCTATTATCCTTCATTCAAGAAGAAAAATGAAAATGATAGAGAAGACAAATACACATGTTGATTTTTTTGTGAAAGCTGGAAAAAACTATCCTCATGATGCATTTCCAGCTATTGAGATTTATTTGTCCCCTCACAGTTGTACAGAATATTGTTTTCTGTCTTAAACTTTTTTCTTTTGTTTTCATATCAAAATCACTGTATCTCAGGAAGCACAGGACTCTAAATCCAGTTCTCCATGGGGGCCTAAATACCCAGTTCAGGAAAAAGTTGCATATCCAGTGACAGCTACAGAAAGTACAGAATATCCCATTGCTCCCCTTACAGAGTCAGTGCAACATATGGTTATCATGGGGCTTTTCTCATCAGCTCAGACTGAGACAGAAAGTTCCAGTTAGACTCAAATTTGCATGTATAATATCAGAGCAGAGTGTCTGCAGATCTGTAAGCCAAAAGAAAAAAGTATGCACAACTTTAGGAAATTACAACTTGGAGTTACAGACAGCTTTAGCTGATCTTAAGTCCCATACAGCTACTAACTAATTCTCAGTGAGGCACACAGGGAATTAAACATGCAAGTCTCATCATTATCAAAGATTGCAGCTACTCAGTCTTTATGTGCTGCAAACCTACCCTGTAATGTTTCTAATGACATCCATTTTTGTACAGCAGGTGAAATGTTGATTACTTAATTTATTTCTTAGTCATTTGAAAAACTCCCACTGTATTTATTTAACATACCCTGCTTTTCTTCATCTGTAGATGAAGGCCACTGAAAAAAAATCTCAGGGATACAACAGGACTATGGCACAACAAATGAGCATTTCACAGTATGAATGCATTACAGGACATCAGGGTGCAACATAAAAATCTTCTCAACAGTCCATTTACACACTGTGAGCTAAATTCAGTCACTGTATTTGTATATGAAAGTTCTACCTACCCCTGCAGGTCTAATACATGCATGTTCAACAGCACACTTCAACCTTTGATTGCTTCAGCATCTAGTTTTAATTTCAATGATACAAAAATACACCATTCAAATAT
The DNA here is from genome assembly GCF_028018845.1 of Melospiza georgiana. Lineage (NCBI taxonomy): Eukaryota > Metazoa > Chordata > Aves > Passeriformes > Passerellidae > Melospiza > Melospiza georgiana. The sequence continues at coordinate 38,783,939 of NC_080434.1, read as the reverse complement.
TTTAGAAGCATTACATGAAGGAGAGGGGCAGAGAAATAATTCAGTATATCAAGTTTTAATAAGTGGCTTTCCTGAACAAGGGCCAGATCCTGCACATTCTCTGCTCCTGACAGAGAAAGTAACATCAGTTTGTTACTAGAGAAAAATAAAATTGAAGTTACACAATATTTCATGCATTCCTGCTTTCTGTCAACTCTTGAGAGCATCTTTCCTATTTTCTTACTAATGTTCAGAGATACACAGCATTTTTCAAGAATACACACTGACCACAATTTCCACAAATAATGAATAAGTTGACCTACAGAGAGAAAGGAAAATAATGTTGGTGGCTGGATGTTGTGTCTCTTTCAATGCTGACTTACACTAAAGAGAAAAGAATTCCTTATGCATGGAATGCAGTTCTTACTTCATTCTGCTTTATGAATACAGAAATGCAGTGTCCAAGAAAAAAAATATGCAAATTTAAACTCAGGAATTTTCCACAGCACTCATCAGTATATTACCTTAAGTCCCTCTCAGATAAGCCTTTCAGGGAATTTATGTAGTCTCTGGTTCTCCTTGCATTTCCTTGATTATATACAGCTAAACTAAATGACTTCTAGCTCTGGACAGCCTTTTCAAAGACAAATCTCTTTCTACAGAAAATGTTGGGTTTTTTTCTTAAGCATTTACATCCCAGTTCCTAACCAAAAATCTCACAGCTGACTTGAAACAAAAGGTTTTACAATAGATGCTGTGTTAGAACTCAGATACAACAGAGTTCCTCCTTTCCTCCCTTCCTAGATAATTTAATCAGCTTTTTCCACCTCCACCATCTCCACACCTCCGTTTATTTTTTAATTAAATGGGAAAGATCTGCTTACCTATTGAACAGCTATTTTGTAGCCTGGCATGCAGCATAGCAGAGGTTGCTTAGCAGATTTCTGTCCTTCCTGTTCTCTGATGGCTAAAAAATAACTTTACCAGCTTTGCTAAGTGGTGTAGGAATCCTGTAAAAAAGGATGTGATCAAATGAATACCTTTCAGGGACCATTTGGCACCAAATTTATTTTATAATTCATCTACTCTCTTATACCAGGACTTATACCACCCTGTAAGGTACAGCTGTACTTCCAATGCACTGCTTAAATGTTAATGGAATGAAATTGCTCCCATCCATATTTTAACAGGCTTAAGTACATCAGCTCTCTCACTTCTGTAAAAAAAACTCAAGAGAAGTCTACTAGAGAAATTCAATGAAGTTAGCTCTGAAAAAAATTATGTAGGGTTGGCTCAACTTTTAGGGTTGGAGGTGAAGTTTGTGGGTTTTTTGCTGTTGTTGCTTTTTGATGTGGATTTCAACACATTGTCACGTTAAATACATTTCTTACTTTAGTTCCTAACAGTTACAGTACATTTTGGAAGCTTATATTTTTGAGAACTGCTTGTGCTGTGGGCTACAAGTTTTTCTCACCCTCTAAAGCCACTATTATATAAGAAATATCTATTTTTTAGCTTCCAGTTGATTTAACTAGATTATGTCATACAAATAACTGTGTAATGTGTGTGACATTTTGACATAAATTGTTCATGTTGGGCTTCCAGAGTGAAAAGAATTGAGAGACTTAGGGATGTTGAGGACCACAGGTGCTTATAAATAAATATGCAATATTTATCTGAAGCAGCTAAACGCAATCAAAACCTGGGCAAACCCCTCAGTAGCATCAAGCCTCTCAATACTATCAAGCACAAACAAGTGTGATCTCAGCAGTAAACAATGGGAATAAGAAATAACTTGACAGAAGATTTACTGATTAAAACAAAATCAAACCAAACTTGCAGTAATTCTAAAGCTTCTTAGTTTTGTCATCTCCAAAAGCAAACTAAACTGTACTCTGCAAAAACTCCAAACAAACAAGTCTACAGTCCAGAAGAGGACAGCAAAACAGCTGAAAGGGCTGGAAGGAATGTCCTATGAGTTTTCCCTAGGTAGGTTTCCCTAGGCTGGAGAAAAAAAAATTCTGACAGGAGACCTCATTCCTTCCTGCTGCTTCCTGAGAAGGGAACATGGAGACAGAAATACTGAGTTGTTGCAGGTTGAATTGATGCTAATAAAGCCCAGGGCAAGGAAGCAAAAAGGACCTTTGCACAATATCCACAGATGTTGAATTCAGCGGTATGGTGAGATGTTCAGGGTCCCAGATACCTTCATGGGGAGTCTCCAGGTTTCTCCCTCCCCAGGGGCCAGGGGTCAGCCTGGTCTTGGGACATTACAAAGATGAGGGCCATTCAAGGAATAGGGAGGAAGTGGCTGAGGGACATAGGAACAGGAGAAGGAGCTGTTGTCATATTGCCAAGCTCCATATCTTCTCGGTGATTTCTCATGGACAGTTCCTCACAACACTGACTCCTTCTTCACAGCACAACCAACAAACTCCAACTCTCTTCACCACCAGCTAACCCACTCTTTTCTAGCACTCATCTCCTTAGTGGATGCAGCTGTGGCCTATTAAGGGCAGGGCTGTTCCTAATCTTTGGTAATTACTTACAGCTGCAACTCCTCAGGTGTGAGACTACCTTCTGCACTATTCTCTTACATTCTATCTCTCCACAAGGAGCCAATAGGGTCTTAACAGCTTTTTGAGGGAAGATTGTTGTTTTTCCCAACCTAGGGGATGTCCCCCAGGGTCTCCACACTGTGTTCTTCTCTCTGGTACCCACTGATAGGAAACAAGAGTTCTAAGCTGTGCCAGGGAAAGGTTAGACTGGTCATTAGGAAGCATTCCTTCGATGCCTTCTGAAGGCTGACCTAGAATAGAGGCTAGACAGAGTTAAAGAATAAAGCAGGGATTTATTAAAAGGCCTCAATGGATCCACCTTGGGCAGCACAAGAGCCCAGCCAGGGCTACACCCCAAGTGAACCCAAAATATACAACAGGTAGTGGGGTCTCATACTTTTATAAGTTCTGGTCCATTTTGCATATTGGAGTTCATGGTCCAATTATAGCTTTAGATTATGAAGTCCCATCCTTCTTATTTTTGTCTCTTCAGTCCACTGCTGTTTATGCTCTTGGGCCTGAGATTTGCATCAGTTGCCCTGGGTCCCCAGCTAGAGCAGGAATTGTTCTGTCTGCCTACTCTGTGAAGAGAGCTCACCATCCCCTCATATGAAGCTCAGAACTAGACACTAAAGGAGCACAAAATCTGAAAAATATAAAATCTAAAACCTGAGGCATCACCTTTAGTGAAGGTGATCAGACACTGGAAGAGGATCCCTAGAGAGGTGATTGATCCCCAAGCCTACCAATGCTCAAGAAGCATTTGGACAACATGCCCTTAACAATATGTTTCAACTTCTACGCAGCCCTGAAATGGACAGGCAGTTGAACTGATGATCATTTTTGTCCTTTCCACCAGAAATATTCTCTTCTGTTCTGTCGATGCATTAGTTTAATAAACAACTAAAGATTGCAGTCTATGATTTTGCTAAGCAACAACATAACACTAGAGGTAAGGGTGGGCCAGGAAATTCTTTCTTGGATATTGCAATTTTCTGAACCATCTTATTTCATCAGTTTGGTTAGATTTCTCATGCTCCTTATTTTCTCATGTGTTAAGCCAAATGTTCTCCTGACTCAGTGGGAATGGAATACAAACAATTAGCTGTCCACATGGATGAGGGCCATTTGAGAAGTGGTTTTGAACCACTGCCATTGCATGCAAGAAAAGACAACACAAAATGGACACGCTCTGCTTCTGCGAGCAGAGTCACTTGACATTGTGTCAAATATGGAGAAGTAGTTTACGAGGAAATTTCAATTAAATAGATTAGGTGATTATGGTCTGTGAAACAAGGGATGAGCCAAGAGCCTCAGAAATTTGCATTTAGAAGAAAGAAAATGATACAAACCTTCCATTTAATGAAGATGGGATATAACCAGAAAAAACAGCAATAAGTGGTCGCCTGAACAAAACAACTCAGAACATGAAAGAAAGAGGAGTAAAGGTTTTATAAAATCAAGTTGCTATCCAAATGAGACAACAGTCCACTCAACCTTCCCCTACAGCAGTCTAGTGTGCTCTGTATATCACAAGGAAAAAAAAAAAGGAGATTGTGCTGACATTAAACTCAGATAATCTTACATAACTGCTGCTGCAGCTGATGAAGAATGTAACAAAGAGATGAAAACATTGCAATAACCATGATAACAACAACAAATAACAATGCTTCATACAGCCAAGACAAGAAAATATATAAAGTATTTTTAAATCCTTTTAAATCCTTAAAGACACAGTATTCAACTGAATTACTTGCTCAGTTCTTTATGGAATTACTTCCTTATTCAGTACAAAAAACCTATTTCTCTCTGAGATCTAAAGAATGCCTATAATATATATATAGCAAGGGACAAATGGTAAAGGATATATATTAATAAAAAATAAAATTGTGAGGGTATTGGTTTTTATTGGGTGAGAAATATATCTTGAAATACTGAAGAAGTAACTTCTAAGAGCCTGAGTAACACATAAACATATGGACATAAATCATTAAAAAATATGCCAAAGACACGATATGCTTGAAGAAAAACACCAACTTCACGTAGTCTCAGCCCATAAAATCAGAGAAGAAAAAAAATCTTTGAAGTGTAATGTATTACTTTGGAATATTTTCCCATTAGGAACTGTGGAATACATTTTGCAGAAGTTTTGTCCTTATTTAGTTATTTTGTTCCGCAGAAGAAGGAATAACTTTTCACACAGAAGTCCATATCATGAACTTTGCTGCAATTTAAGGACTGACCAGGTGCTTACATCTAAACAAACATACCCCCTGCCTAAGAGTTTTAAATCCAAATATTTCTGTCTACTTGTCTACAGAGAGACAAGTCTGAGCAATGAGCTCCTTAGAGTTTTGGAGTCATTGAGAGACTCTTTGATGATGAGTCCTTTGAAAATAAAGAGAGCAAAATTTACATTTACAGTGTTGTTTCCTCAAGACAAACACACTCCTCCACAGGCAACTTGAAGCACTAATTGCCGACCTCAGTTCAGCTACTCTAAAGTCACAGAGCTGAAAGGGGGAAAATAAGCAGCATTTCTTGAGATTCTGGTAAATTTTCACCTGGATGTTTGGGTCAGACTTCAAAAGGCACTTAGCTATCTAATTCCCATTACTTTCAAAGTGAGGAAAGCATATAAAGAACTTTCATAGTCTGGCCTTCTACGTATACCAGGAAACCAGGGGTTTCTTGCTTTGTACTTTTTAATAAAGTTTTACTTCTAAATAAGTTTCACAGTCTATTTCCAAAATTTTCAGTTAAAAAGCATTGAGATTTTGCACTTTTTGCTCTAAGATGTTTAAGGCAAAAAAAACCTTTTTTTTTTTCCCTCTTCAGCTGCAGAGGGCAAAGACAAAATGAGAGATGTCCAAGGTTGTTATGAGTACGTTGACTAATGATAAATGAGAAAATATGAGAAATATTTATAACAGATTTAAAAACCTATATTAAAATCATAGATAAATTAAATAAACAATAAGGGACAAAAAAAGCAGGTGCCATACTAAACCACTTTCATTGTATACAGTACACTAATGGGCTAGATATCCTATATTTATTAATTTCTGCTTCTAAATGCAATGGCAAATTCCTCAAGGCTGCTTTTGAATTAGAACTGAATGTCCTAAAGACAGATGCATGGCAAGATTTCCCAGTGAAACCTGGAACATCTCAGACTTCACTCTAAATGATGTAGAATTTTTTTCTCTCTCTCTTTATATATTTGAATTTCTCACTACTCAATTTTTATTGATAAAAGCATTTCCTCCTAAACCAGCTAATAATCCAGCAGAGTATACTAAATATACATCAGTGACCCTGAAGGTGCTGTCCTTGTCTTCCTCTGTGAGACAGACCATACTGAATCTCTCAAACACAGGTAAAACCCCTAAATTCCCAGCATCAGCTTCTCACTTCATAGACATCACATTTAGATATTGTTTCATGTTTTTATCCAAATAATATTCTGTTGTTTAACAAATAACATTCATATATAACTCAAGAGGAAAAATATCTGCATCTAATAGAAAACATTCTATAAATATTGAAATAGCACATTTAAAAGGAAGTCTCAAAGCCTGTTTTGAACAGTTTCACTTATCTCTAATGATGTCTGTTACCTTCTGTTAACCATTAATTTTTTTTTCTTGTTGCTTACTCCAACCCAGAATATTTAAAAGATAAAATTTTATGATTATCCATCATGGAAATGCTTTACTCTTTTAGGCGCTATCTACCACCAAAACCATCTTAAACTACATGTCTATTTTCTGAAAGAAATACTTCAAATATTTCTGAAAATAAAAAGTATAGCAAAATCAAAAAACCTTCCACAATACTAATTTTCCACATAAACTAATCTATCCATAAACTTTTCTCTGAAACCAAACTAAAATTAATTTAAAATTCTAAGGAAAATGAACAAGAAATCACTTAGCAAAACTGAAATTAGAGAGGTTTACAGAAGCACACCAAGTCATTTCTCGACACGTGCTAGAATAAGACAGCACTAACGTTATTAGAATCCTAGGCACAACCTACATATGGTTTACAAACTCCACTTTTCTGGACTTGATCCTATGCTCCAGACATATTTCAATAATCCTTTATAGCTTTATTTTCTGCTTTGATTAAAGAGGCCACAACACAGCTTTACATGACTGGCTATGGAATCTTGAGCAGATTGTTGGCTTTCTTCTTCTCTTAAGTCTACACATTGAGACAGAGCTGTAATCCTGCCTTAGCAAACTGGTTAAGAAGTTTCAGACCAAAATTATGAATTTATTCCATGTGTCTATCTTATGGTTTTATAAGTAATTCTCAGAACTTAACAGCCAGCCAAACATCTGTAGAAGAGGGTGTAAATGGGCTTGTCCCTGTCTAGAGATTTATAATGATATTATCTGCATGGTGTGCACAGAAACATCAATTAAAACTACAGAAAACAAATATACCATATATTATTTCTTCAGTTTTTACACTTATGATACAACAGATGGGCTGTATCTATAGCTCTAGGTATAGTATATAAAGAAATATATGCTCAGCAGAAATACTTAGATATGTTCTGGCTGTAAAAGCACATTTTTCAACATCATATCTTCAGGCATTCATCACTGTCCATTCCCCACATGAACATTTACCTTAGCCATATATCTGTCTACATAGCTTCAAAACACAGCTAACCCAATTGGCACAGCACGTGTCACAGTCGTGCTGGCCGCAACACACAGTGTATCACCACACAATTTCAGAAAGCTTCAAGCATTTGCCCAAACAGAGTAACACCTTACCACATCAGAAGGCTGCAGGCATCTGCCCATACAGAGCAACATCATTCCACTCCAAAAGGCTGCAAGGATCTGCCCTTGTCCCTCAGCCCAGCCTTTTATGCCCTCCTGTTGATGCCCTGCACCTGTGTGCCCTCTGCTCCCTTTGGTGGTTGGGCAACGCCCCTGGGCTCTCGTTACCTTCAATGCTGCTCACCTGCTGCTCACAGCTGTGGCCAATTAGGGATGATGCTCAGCCCCACTCCCAGTTACCACAAACTGTGTGCCTAAAATTCCCCTTTTTTCTTTTCTATGTCTACTATTTCTCTACAGGGCCCTTGCAGAAGAAAGAGCAAACATGGTACAAGTATCTCTTTTGTAGGTTCCACTAACTCTGGAATGCATCCAGGCACTGGCCCTGATTCACTCTCTAAACTTACATATCGTCAAAATCTTTATATTTATAGAATATTGACAATATCAAGAGCAACACACAAGGATAAGCCAAAGGTCAAACACCAGGACACCAACAAAATCAACAGCTATACAGTATCCCACACAAGATCAAGGAGTAAAAGTCAGGGAGGACCCCCTGCTTGCTTTGCCACCACACTTGAAACCTTTTGACATACCGAAAACTCACCTCAGAACAATCCACTTATGTGAATCTCAATGTCCTATGTTAATTTTCCAATTTAATTACCTTTATTTCCCCAAGATAAAAAAATTTCTGCTGTATGGAAATGTAACCATACTTTAATCAAATCAATAAACGGTTAAAGAAATATATCTCTGCCAGTAGGAATAAGCTGAAGTTTTATTATGAATTTTTCCAGATCTGCAAGTTCTATTGTAGTCATTAGTCCATGTTGTCTCACATTGTGGCTGTAACTTCCAGCTGCATAACCTAAGCTAATGATGACTTTGAATGACTAAAACTAAATGAATAAAGAGTTCTTTAACTAATAAAATTGACACTAATAAAATTACTTTAATTAGAACAAAAAAAAAACATGTCTTAAATGATCTAAAGGAATACTAATTTATTACTATCAGCATCTCAGTTATTGCAAGGAGATAAAATAATAATAAAAGCCATGAGTGTTCCAAGAACCCTGCAAGTTTAAGCTGTAAACATTTCACTATTTGCATTTGTTTATTTTTATTTTGCAGTAATGATCTTGAATAAAATCTAAAACTTCAGTTTATGACAGCTAAAAGTATAATTGAATGGGAATTAATGTAGATGAGTAAAGCCCCTTCAGTTCAATTTTTCAAGTTCCACCTTGCTTTGTAACTGCTATAGGCTTAAGCAGAAGAAACATACCTTTTTCTGTGGGACTAACCTGATAAAATAACAATACATTATGTTGTATTAATTTCAATTTAAGGTCTTTGCATTAATGCATTCATAAACACAAAGGTAAATAGAACAGCAGCACAGTCAAGAATGGCTTGTAGGGAGAGGCCAGGGTGATGAGTGTGGCATTCACATTCTCTGAAAAAATTCCTTCACCCAGGATTTTTCTTCTGGGAAGCTGAGAAGTCTTAGAGAAAAGGAAAACAGTTCTTATATCATTTGCTTCTCCTATGTTTTACTCATTTACATGAGTAAAACATAAGAGAAGCAAATGAGCTAAGAATTGTTTGGAGATTGCTTACCTACAGGTGATTGTTTCATTAGATTCTGGCGTTTGTGAATGTGTTTGGCGATTGTTTACCCACAGGAGATTGTTTCATTGGATTCTGCTGTGAGTTGTTTTCACTCTTTGGCCAGTCAGGGCCAAGATGTGTTGGGAATCTGGAAAGAGTCAGGAGTTTTCATTATTATCTTTTTAGCATTCAGTAAGTGTCTTTTCTGTATTCCATAGTATAGTATAGTATTCTTTAATATAATATAGTATCATAAAGTAATAAATTACCCTTCTGAGAACACAGAGTCAGATGCATCACTCCCTCCTTCATCAGGGGTGTGCCTTGCAAATACAACAGATGAGAAGGAAGAGTCTGGTAGATTTATTTTCAGGAGCTAATATTGTTTATATAAAACACCTGAGCTCCTTATAGAACAGTATCTTTCAAGAAAAATAAACTCATGATACCTTTTAATGCTGAAAAACATTTCACAATTTCAACTGAGGCAGCTGAAGCCCCATGGTATTACCCTCTCTGTTTGGGTAAACCACTGTGGAATCAATTACTCCTTACAAACTTCATTCCAAAACCTTTGTGTTAGCTGTGACAGGTTCCTTGTTTCTCCCTACACTCAACAGCTTCTGCTTCACCGTGCTGGGAGTGCAGGCAGCACAGCACAGCCTTCACCAAGCTCCCATTTCAGAAACGCCTCGAGGAGCATGACTCACACTCCTGCTGTTTCTCCCCACGATCTCCTCCAGTGAGACCAAGAAAACCAAACTCAAGAGGGGTTTTTGGAAGGAGAACTCATTCTCCACCACATGGCAAGCAACTACACTAAAAGATGTGTGCTTGACAGATGCTGATCCAAAGGGCAAGCAAGCAAACAGCAGCCAAGTGGCTGAATGGTAAATACTTATAGCCTAGGAAACAACCACCTTCAAAATGCATTTTCTTCAGAACAGGGGAGGAGGAACTGGGAAAGACACATGCACAAATCCTAAATATTAGATATATTTTCATAGGAGTCATGAGAGAAATGAAACAAAACAGAATTTTTAAACCAACATGGCAGGATTTTGTCTGTAAAATCAGAATGGAAAGAGTGCTGCTACAATTCTGAACTCATTTGTTCCTATCCTGCCTTCAGCTGGGGTAAATTTCATCTTGGTAGTTGTGACAGTGTTGTGTTTTGGATTCAGAATGAGAATTTGTTCATATCACATTCATGTTTTGGGGTCTATGCTAAGTTGCGTTTATCCTAACTCAAGGAATTTTTTTTTCCTTGTGCCATGCTCTGCCACTGAGGAGGTGTGCAAAAATAAAATCAAGATCAAAACTAAAAAAGTGTGAGTGAGCATGGCTGGGACAAGTGACCTGAACTGGCCAACAGGGTATTCCACACCATAAAGAACCATGGCATTTATACAAACTGGGGCTGTTACCTGGAAGAGAACCAGTCTGGGCTGGGGAAGGGAGGTTTGGCACCAATTAACAGGCAGTGAGTGATTGCATTGTGACTGACTTGTTTGGGGATTTTTTTTTTTCCATTTTTATTACCAGCATTATGACCATTATTATAATATTTTATCTTATTTTCAATTATAAAACTGGTCTTGTCTCAACATACAAGTTTTTCTTCAATTCTCCCCCCACTTCCACTGGGTTGGGAGGAGGAAAGGGGGACTTGAGTGAGCATCTGTGTGGTGTTTCATCTCCAGCTGGGTTTAAAACCATGACAGGCACTTATCACAACTCACAAGAAATTATGATAGGCAGTCCTAGCCACACTATACATTATTGCTATTGGCATATCACAGTGAGACTACATCAGTTCAGACATCTGATTTATCCTCCTTATCATGCCCTTGATAAACTTCCAAAGTTTTATTAAGCTGTTGGGAAAATAATATTAGAGAAATATGAATTTACAACAAAAAATTTCCTGCATGTTTACACTTCATTCACAGCTTTAACAGTTGCATTGTAAAAGTACCTGATTTTTAGCTAAGATGCAGTGGAGATCAGGTAAAAATTTTACATACTCTGTATAAGTGTATTTCCCCACCTGATTTTTTCCATTCTGCCTCCCTGTAGACAGCATGCCTTTGCATCAACAGCAAAAACCTTCCTTTGCACTTTCTTATAAAAAGTTCTCACTTAAACAAGTCTGAAATTTGTGTAAAGACTGGCACTAGCTCTGGCTCTGGCACTGCCACTTGGCTGTGAGCTCAAGCCTCGGACTCAGAATCCTTCTGCTCTCAGAAAATCTGCTGCTCTTTACTCCAAAGAAACCATTTCCCCCAGCTAATCCTGACAGCAATCACAGGAGCCCTAAAAGCACTCAGCAGCATTAACCTAAGGAATTCATAGAGCTCTTCCATGAGTATAAGGCAGTGTGAACACTGCTGAGCTGTGAAAAAATGGAATTATCAGGACACATTTACCTGTCTGTAACATCTGGCACTTTGTTGTATTTTATCCCCACTACAGGAAGTGTTGCAAGTAAAGGTCAGAAGACCAGGGGGACTGGACACTGTAAAAGAGGCAGTGAAATTAAAATTGAGTAAATCCACAGAAGTCAGAACAGAGTTTGTGTGATCAAACCAAGGTCAAAAGATGCCAGCTCCCCCACTCATGGCTTCAGCAAGCCCTTGGAGGATGGATGGGATGAGATTCTCCCCCTCCCTCAGACCAATCTGTCAATGCTCTGCAAGGCTGACTGGGCACACAGTGCAGTGCATTCAGCAGTCAATCAAAAATTTCTCGTGAAGCCATAATGAAGAAATCTTCTGATTTCAGAAAATTAGCATTTCCAAGGGAAAACTTAATAATGCCTTAAAAAAAAAATCGATTCAACTGCAGAGAAGGAATGGGAAAAGCAGTGAACTGCAAGAAGCAATGAGAATTACTAGTTTCCATTCTGTCAACACAGCAGAGGTGACTGAATTACAATATACATTAGCAAGATAGGGGGAAATTCTTACTCAGTCAATATAGATTTTAGATATATCCACACAGATAGATACATACAGCACACAGTTTATTTCCTTCTCTCTTACTCTGTGTACACATATTTTTCAGAGATAAACCTGAAGGTTTTTTATACAGTAAGAGATTTCAGATGCTGTAAACTACTATGGAGAACTCACCTTACATAAAAGATGGTTTCATGGTTCATGCAAATTTTCATGTCTGAGGCACACATTTTCACATTTTATCCTCTTGGAGCTTTTAGTACTTACAGATCAGCCATGAATGCAGAAAGCATGGAAACAGGCTCTTATGAATTGGTCCTGTGAGCAGAAAAACTTCTTTGAGATTTGGGACAGTCAGAGGTCTTTCCTTCCGAAATACTTTCTGCATATTTATCAATTAATTAAAAACTCCAAAACGTTTTAGACCCTCTGAAAGAGGACACAGAATTAGATGGTGCACTAATCCAATCACTAAATCTTCTCTGCCCATTTAGTCCAGTTCAAAAAAAGAAAAGGAAACAAGGATAGCAGTGGACATTCTCATTAGTAAACTTTCCTTCACAATCAGACACCACAAATATATGAAACAAGGATTACATAGGAAGGGATCTCATCCATGTGTACAAATATCTGAAGGCAGAGTGCTAAGGAGACAGTCAGACACTTTTGGTTGTTACCCAATGGCAGGACAAGGCAATGGGCACAAAGTGAAATAGAAGAGGTTACTTCTGAACATCAGGAAAAAAGGGTTTTTTTCTATCAGCATGAATGAGCACTGGCAGAGGTTGCCCAGAAAAGGTGTAGAGTCTCCCTCCATGCAGATACTCAAAGGCCACAAAGAAATGCTCCTGGGCAATTATCTCAAGGTGACCCTGCTTGAGCAGGGGGGTGAGATCAGATGACTTCTAGAAGTCCCTTATAGCCTCAGCAATTCTTTGATTCTGTATCAATCACAAAACCATCCATGCGTGCATCTCAGACTACCAAAGGAACTGGTTTGTAGGTGAAAGAAAATGAAAGAAATGTGACATTGAAGGCTTTCCTCTGAAACACCACTGAATGCACAAACACACATATCTTTAATCACTAATAAAATCTAAGTGCTTGGACAATGTGACTTGGACAATTAGGTAGAGCCCTTGCTGACAGCGTGCATCAATCAAACACTTTTTAAAATAGTTAATCAAACACTATATACAGTTGGCTATTAATTTTCAAAAGGTTTCTTAAATCATGTCTTATTACCCTGTTTGTAGTCCCTCAAAAGTCACTGAGTGGTGAGCAGCTAATTCCCACAGCACCATCATACACAGACACCCCAGTGCAGGATCTCTGGGTTACTTTAGCCTGTAAAGGAGGCTCATGTGTCATTTACTGACCCTTCATAATGTTTATTCCACCTAACAGCTCTAGCCTGCATTGGACTCCTGCATTAAACTATGAGAGAATATTTCATGACCATTTTTGCTATAAAATGCTCAGGAGGCAGATTGAAAGTTGATTAAAAACACAAAATAATTTCCAAATACTTATAGAGAAAAGCTCAGGGAAATTTTAAAAAACAAGTAGATTACCAATTCTGATGTTTTGGCAAATTCAGGTGACAGGGAGGGTCATCAGGCAATGCACTTTAAACATTCATGTTCCAAGTATATACTTATATATATATACATAGTAAAAATTTTATATATATAGTACATAGCAGAATATACTCAAGCAAATTTTTATCTCTACACTCAGTCTAAGGGTCAACCTGGTTATGTTTTAAATATAAAGCTATAATTTTTTTTCTAAATATTGGGTTTTTATATGTGCTACTGTATTTTTTCTGTGTTGCTCTCCTGAGATTGGACTTGAGTTTGACCTCACTGAAGCAGCACAGGTGGCCTATGGTATAATCAAGTAATCAATTTATAAGACCCGCCCATTGAGTATTTTTCTGAAATAACTATATATATTTTAAAAATATAATTTCTAAAAATGAAAGTTTAATATTTTTAAGATGTAAAGTTATATATAATTTTTAATAATATATTTTATTTACATCTATAAATTTTATAAATATGTATATCAATATTAATCCATTGGTACATTAAGCAGCAGAATTTCTCCCTGTTTACCATCAGCTATCCAGTACCAGATGTACTCTGAACCCATAGCAGGGCTCACAAGCCTCCTCTCAGCACTAAAAAAGGCAAATTAGAGTTTAACTGATTATAAGACCCAAATCTTCAGGGCTATTTGTATGACTTAGTGGTGCACAGCTGGAATTTAGGCTTTGCTCAAAGATATACAAAAAGGGTTCATTGGCAAACAGGAATTTAATAATTTATATTTGGCTTTGTGTATGCCAATGATTAATTCCTTGTTTTAGCCAGGATTGTGAAGGCATTTTATTTTTAAATGGAAAATAAATATTTGTTTTGAATAACAATAACAAATTAAGATTTTTAAAAAAACCTATAATTTATTAAAGCTATTAAAAATTTATTACAAAACAGAATAAAATCATTTTTAGTTGAAACCTAGAACTTTTTGTTAAAAAGACTATTATATTAAATTTGTAGCAACAGAAAGAACAAATTTATGATTAAATGCAGAAAACCTTAATTCTACTCTAAAATAATTCACAGTCTATTTATGATATATCAAATCTCTGTATGACATGCTAACTTAATTTGTTTGTCCCATATTTCAGGTGAGATCTCCAACCCTGTGGTATTTGGGGGTTGGGTTCTGTTTGGTTTTGTTTTAAAACACCACTGGTGTCTCCTGCAGGAGCTGCTTGACAGCTTCATTTTCCAGATGGAAAGGTTTTTTTAAGCTGGTTTGGATATTAGAAAAATTAAATTACTCTTTTCTATTTCTATTAGCAAAAGCCCTCAAAAAATAACAAAACCAAAACCTCAAAGAACCAAAAAATCTTCTAACAATTTTTATTACAAGGCTGATATCCCCACACCACCTTAAAATTTTACTATTTAGCGAAAATGTTTTTCATTATTTTCCCTCTCCAAAATCAGCATTATTACAGGTATTTCTGAGCCCTTGACCTTCCTGCAGCTGAGGCCTCCCCAGCCTCAAATACAGTATAATAACTCTTACACATTAATTAATACATTTCAGAATGACTTCTGGCTTTCCTGGAACAGCAACATATTGCAGACTTGGACTGCAGTGTGCTGTTATTTTTTCAGCAGCACTGTTGCATACCTAATTATTCCCCATATTATCACTTGCATTTGTCTTCATTGATCTTCTTCATCACAAAATTTTTATTTTACCACAGTGACTTTGAATTTCCAGCCTGGATTCCAAGTACTTGACAGCTCTTGCCTTAGAACTGCACCTTAAGTTTTAGCTTTTCTATCACAGAAGGGAGTAAAAAAGCCAAACTAGGATTCAGCCCATAATGAAAACCCTTCCAATGGACAATAAATAAACTTTCATTTAAGCATGGTGGGCATTTCATTCTGATTTACTTCTGAAATGTATAGAGGTCAGTGGAACAAACCTCTCTGAAGTCAAAATGTATTGGAGCTGCTGCTTATCATCTACCCAACAGCCCATTAAATATATATATATATATCTATTTAACATGAGTTCTTCTTGAAAACTCACATTGGATGTATCTTAAATCCATACTAATCCCCACATGGGATGGATACCAGAATGTTAAAATCCAGCTATTGAGAGATGCCTGTGCTCCAATTAAGCTTCATGAGAAGACACATTATGACGTCATAGTATGGTTTTTATTTTAACAATAAAATGTGAGGTAGAGAGATGGAAAGAAATACAAAAGAGGGAGAGACGGAGAGTGGTTAAGCAGAAGCTAGTCACCAGAATGTATTACTAATAATGAACAATTTCTGGGCCACAAGGAAAGCCAACTCATTTACCCAGGCTTCTTGGTGGTTGAGGTTCCTGAAGTGGTTCAAACTTTCTCACCATGCATACATTTTTGTAGCAGAGAACTTAATCCTCATTGGCTACACAAACTTGTCTTAATTTATTGGTTAAATGATTCCCTCCCTTCTGATGCTAATGAGTCTGCAAGTTCAGTCTCTCTCTTCTTTTGAGTCAATGCTTTTCTTGACGTGTGGGCAGTGGTGATGCTCTCCCACTGCCAGAATTACTTTTTACCCAATCCTAGCTGATTTCAGCAGAGTTGCTGAGTTGGCTTTCCTTGTGGCCCAGAAATTATCCCCTTTTCAGTGATACATTCTCCTGGCCCGGAAATTGTCCCTTTTCCAGTGATGCATTCTTCTGGCCCAGAAATTGTCCTTTTTCCATGACACATTCTTCTGGCCCAGCTTTGTTAACCTCCCCCTAGGTCTGAGACAACAATAATCCCACATGTATTTAATCTCAAACTCCCATCATCTCCTGCCACTGTTTTGTCCTAAACAGTGTTTGAGCCAGTCACCTGTCATTCTTAAATGTTTGTAAAAGCATCTATCTAAGTTTCACACCTGTAGCCAACTTTTTATGGTGAATAAGCAAAAAAAACTTCCCGTTATCAAATATTTGGGTTCCTTTTCACATTTTGCAGCTTGTCTTTACTTTTTCTGACTCTCTCCTTTTAAAAGAAATTAAATAAACCTAATTTTTTGAAGTGTTTTGATTGAGAGGTCTGCATTTTATCTTGTAAGTTTCTGCTATTCCTTTGCACTTTTGCAGCACAGGTGGACCCCAAACCTCAAAATTGCATCCAGTTGGATCCAAGCCAATTCAAATTATCTACACCTGACTTCAAAACTCATATCTTCAAAAATCAATATTCATAGCACTGTGATAAGGTTTCTGAGTAGATAGCATCGATGAAAACTAGTCACATTAATGCCATAAAAAATTCTGAAGGCTTGAAACAGTATGCAAATATAAAGGACATCTAAACGCAAAAAAAATCAGAGACAGCCTTTAGTGAATTCATCTCTTTATGTTAAACAATAATTTCAAAGTATCTTTTGTTTAGGCTAGATAGTCTAATAAGATTTTATTTCTTCAACTGCTGTAATTTAATTTTATGGAAAATTATCTCCAAAGACAGGGCCCATAAAAATTTTTAGCATATCAAAAGTCTCAGATAATCAGAATAAACCAGCACTTATTCAAATAGTTCGACTTCACCACATACAGGACTATGTGAGGGTTTTTTGCATATTTCCTGAGGGGGAGAGAGTGGCATGGGGGACCAAAACCAGCAGAGCTGAGCTGTGACTCACAGTAAATTTGACCCCTGTTTTCCCAGTCCCTTATCTTCAATAAATTTAAGTAAATTAAGCCTCCTCTGTGAGGAAGGTGACAGTCAACCAGCTATGAACAAACACACTGATCCCACTTCTTTCACACAAAGAAAAACTTTTCTTATCCCTTTTAGTTCTCAGCCTGAGAACTACAGTCAGAACCAAAACCTGATCTAGTGGCAGCACAAAATTGACAATTTTGTTGTGGGAAATTAACTGTTTCCTTCTCTTTTTGATTCATATAAATAGAATATATTCTAGGATTTTTAGCCAAGAAATAATTATAAGGTATATGGCAATGGAATAACTGCATAAAAAACTTGGCTCTCTCTTTATAAATGCCCCATAGATGAAAAATTAGCAAAAAATTCTAACATCTACATTTTCCTCATAATTTTTCCAAAAGTTAAACATGGAAAAGAGACACAAAGCTGTGGTACTATCCAGGCTGAAATTCGATTTTCAGTCACAAAGGTGACAGAAAAGATATTCCACACAATTTTTCAGAGATACATCCCTAATATGAACATTTCATTTGCTCTGATCATCATAATATCTGCATGCTTAATCCACTGCTCAGAACATCAGATTGGTTTCTGAAAGTCAAACAGTAACAAAGCCTACAAAAGTGAATGCCTTCAAACCCCCTGCCACTTAAAATCAATAAACTGACCGATTTTGAAGATGAGCTGGTTTATTACACAGTAATGAAATTTAGAATTTTGTCAGCCAGCATGTAGTGCTGAGCCCTAACAAGCTGTGAAGGACAAGGAGAGTGTATATCAGAATTCCAGCATTCATTACTGTTGGACTTTTCTGTCCTGGCACCCAGCATGTCACTCAACAAACTGAGAAGTGGCCTCTTCCTCCACCCATGAAACAGGTCTGAAGGTATCTTTCTGTTGCTGATGACAAAATATCAACAAATTCATTCTATCCCATGGGCAAAGAATAAAAATTAAGGTTTGCTTCCATTTGATGGAAGATAAACGTTTCTGTGGGAAGACTCTGAAGATAGATGTCTAAAACTGCTTAAAATTTCACAATGAACCAACATCCCATCTGTGATTGGCATTCTGATGATGCTTTGGGAAACATTAGGAGATTTTCTCAATGTGGAAAATTTATTTTCTGAAACTGTACCATTTACAGATCCATTTGTCTTTTATTTCTTCAATTGCTCATTTTATCTTGGCATACACCACCAGCAACTCAAGGCTTTGTTTTGAAGTCTGATGGCTTCCTCCATGCATAGAATCACATTAAAACTTTTACTCAAGTCTCCATTTTCAGGTTTGTCATAGACAAAAAGGAGAGAACACGTAATGTTCCTGTCTCCCAAAACACTTGAGCTTTCCCCAAATTTAGTTGCTGCTGCTTGCTGCATTTGCTTTCTTTGCCTCATTAATTTCTGATATCTGCTGCATGGTTTATTACACAATAACATATGCTCTCTGATATCCCACTTCCTTCTGCAGCCTTTTCAAGTGCACTTAAAAGAAGAAATCCATTTTGATTGTGGGTTGCCTTTGGCAGGAGTGTGAACACTCACTCAAGGCCAAATGGTTTTCGTGCAACAGAATGAAATTGAGTCTCACCTGATTTGACTGTGCATTTGTAAAGTTTAGGTGTATTTTGATCACTCCATATGCCATATAGATTTATAAGAAGTGTACTTTTCAGTTACTATTTTTACATGTTCAAAGATTGCAGCAATTCTCTCAGCTATCCCAGTGCTTTCATTAAGTGTTTCTGATGCTCTGTACTTTTACATACCAACTTTCAATCAAGTACATGGAGGTCTTTGCATTTTTGAGTTTCTGTCTCAAAAAGACTTTAAAAAGAACTGTGAGAGACCCAGAGGGTTTAACAACAATATGAAATGTTCTGAGAAATGCACCTGTGTGTTATCACTTAGGAAGGCAAAAGTGAGACTGCAGGATGTGTCCGTGGGTTCAGCAGCCAAACCCTGAAACTGGAAGGGAAAATATTCAGTATCACTAAATTTTATGCTTTTCCAGTGAAAAAGGGTTTTCTTATTTTTACATCTTGAATAAATATGCCATTAAATCACAATAATAAACATACACACACAGACAAGGCTTCACTGTAAGCACTTGTCAGAAAACTGAACCTTCAATTTCAGTAACTTCAATAACACACACAAAAAATCCTTGGTTTTCTACCATCATGGAATATAAAAGATAGTCACATATACTTGCTCTTGCCTTTGAAGGATTCTAGATAGTGAACAGAGTTTACAGCCCCCTCAACATACAGAGAGCACTTTGTTCTCACAGTCAATTTACAGTCTCTAAATATTTTCTGTGCCTCCAGAGATTCTGCCTCAAATTTTATTCAGGGCTGAACACTTTTGAAATATTTAAATTTTATCTCAGGTTCATAATTTCTATTTTTTTGCTATTGCTAGAAATGGTAAAATATTGCTCTTCTAAAAGATGAAATATATATTTTGTGATAGACATGAAAAAAAAAACCACTCACCCAAGCAAAATCCCTCTGAAACAGAAGATCTTGAGGAATTTTAAGTACTGGTTTTGCACAATATTAATGCAGAAAAGGTGGTTGTGAATTTTTTCATCATTTTTGACCATCAGAGTAGTAAGACACCATGGGCTTTTCCCTGATTCTTTCCTATGTGAAAAAGATTTTGAATTTTTAAGTGGGTACAGAAAGCTTCACAGTGCTGACCATACCTCTCTTTAGATGCTCTGACTTAAACCAGCAACAAAGTTATTTCCCTATACTTAAGAATCACATTCAAACCTTAAAAACCTTCCCCAGGTAAAGTATTCTTTCCCTCTCTGATAAGGGAATTATGTCCATCCTCACATAAAGTTGAAGGGTATTTATCATGATATTCCAGATGAAAATGTTCTAAAGAAAATATGGTGGAAAAAAAGAGACTATATTAAGGACAAGAGATAACTCTATAGCATTTAAAAATGGGAATGTGATGCATTTAATATTTTGCCATTTATAGTCTTTGCTGTTTTGATACTTTAACTGAACATTTGATGTGAGATGGTTCACACACCAAATTATTTTTCTGATTAAAGAAGGAAAAAAATAGCCAGAAATATTTCTCACAGTATGAATTTTAAGTTAAAATAGCCAAACAGTAACCTTGTGTGCAATTAACTCCCCAAAGTTACTCCAAAGTGTATTGTGAGACCATTAACCTTACAGTGACTGGAGGAACCAATGACAAAGCTTTTGACACTTTCAGTGCCTCAGGGCAGCCTTTGCTAGCAAACACTTCTCCCCTTGCTTCCCAGCAACATTTAAAAATAAATCACAGGCTGGATTCCTACTCATATATGTCTAAAAATATAAAGAGAAATTCAGGTAAGGTCTAAAATATATAAACATATATATATATATATGTGTGTGTCTGTGTGTAAAATACACCTGTAAAATATCACACAGTCAAAGCAGTAATGATAGATACAGGACATTATTCAAGAAGTCTCACTATGCTCAAAAATTTAATGGTGTTACTGGGACATATTGCTGGGGCAATTCCCATCAATAGTATGGAATATATTTTCACCCCTTTAAAACTACTACTTCACCAATTACATTCTCTCCTTCAGGAGTTTTAGTCAAAAGAATGAATAAAGTACATGAGGATTTAGGTTTTCACTCAAGAACCATATCTTAAAATCTGGTTTAAAGGAGGCATTTCACTGTAAAAGTTTTTGGGATTTTTTTGCACAAGAATCATATGTTCTCCATAAACAATAAACACCAAGGAGACAAATCCTCATTTAGTTCAGCATGAGCTGAATTAGTTTCTGCAAATCTTGCAAATTCTATTAACTTCACACACAACTTAAAACCCAATCGAATTGCAGCTGAAATACCTAGTTTGATTTTTCATCTCATGTCATTGTGCTGTCACATAAATTCTAATTCTAGAGTCCCTACTTTATTACACTCAAAGTTGAAGAACTCCTTGTCTTTCCCAAACCAATGCCAATCAGAAAAATCAGGACTGATCCATAATTTAAACATTATTAATTTAAACAAAATTTAAAATTAATTTATTACAAAAAAGCAATTTTGTAATTTATTACAAAAAGCAGCAGCAAACTGAATGCCCTTTTCCAAATATTTTCTAAGTAAAACTGTCTGTTACAGTATTGCTTTACTGCAAAGCACAGGATTATAAAATAAAGCAGCAACAACAAAACTTAAAAATGCCTAACTCATTAGAAAGGTCAGCTTAAATGTACACCAAATAAGAAATAATAAAGAAATTTTTTGTCTTGATATCACCTGTATCTCCCCCATTGGAAATATTTTAGTTCACTCTGCTACTTTTCTTTCTCAGACCTACACAGAAATACCTCTGTAGCCCAGTTAATATAACACCATAATTAGAGTAGTTATTCCATTAACCTCTTGCCATTGTCCATTATCTCAGGGAGATTTCTCCCTGTGTACTCCAAATTCAGAGACTGAGGCATGAGAAATGAGTTGTGAACTGTGAACTGTGAACAATGCATAGACAAAAAGGCCCCAGAACCAGCAAAAGAATGTTTGAAAACCAAAGATGTTTGAAAGTGGATAACTGATTTACAAAGGAAGTAAGAATTAGCTGGCCCTTGATGAAATGGGCCTAAATAAAGAAACAGTTTTCCCCCATATTCCAGAGCTGTTTGTGGAAGCACTGGCACCATATTTTTACTAGAAAGTAATTACATAAATGATTGGAATAATGATCTAGGAAAAACTTTTATTAAATACATTTTGCATGAAAGCTGGCTCAAACTGCTTTCTTTAAACTACTTTCTTTAAACTGCTTACTATAGAAAGTGAAGAATATTTTAGAGGAAAGATCATTCCATAATTGCTTCTTTTTCTGTATTATTTTCCAAATCATACCCTCTAACCAAGTGCTAGAAACAAAACAGCGAGTTAGGAACACTTTATATCTCATCAGCACAATCACTCTGCTCTTTACTTGCCATGTAACCAAACAAGCAGGATCCTACTTCTGTTCTGGCAGTTCCTAAGTTCCAAACCATGAATTAATTGTCTGTGCTCCTTCTGGGTTCACACAGACCCAGATTAGACCAATGTCAATTACTGACATGAAAAAACACATGCAGCTTTGGCTGGGCTTTCTCCTTCCTTGTCATATTCAACTCTAAGACAAGGAAAATACTCAGCAAACAATCTACACCTAAAGAAAATCACTTACAATTTGGAAATGTTTTCAATGTAACAGTTCTTACACTTTGAAGCAATGGAGGATTTTTTTTAAATTTTTTTTCTTCACTGAAAAACTCATGAACATCCAATACCATATATATGAAGTTAATAATTCATTGCAGTAAATAAAGCCTTATTTAAATTATTAAAAATAGCTATTATTAGTTTAATTACTATAATATATAGCCTTATACAGAACCTACCTTAACTGCCAAGCACAGAAAATACACCAAGAGTAATTAGTCAGAGGCTTTGTAGAGAAACATTGAATGGTACCTACCAAGTTTTCCAGACTTTTTTTTTGTTCTTCCCATGATCTCCAAATAGAAAGATTAATATAATTTCTATTATAATAGAAATAATAAAGAACTTTTTTGTCTTGATGTCATCTGTATTTCCCCCTTGGAAATATTTTAGTTCACTCTGTTGCTGTTCTTTCTCAGACCTACAGAGAAAAACCTCTGTAGCCCAGTAATATAACACCATAATTAGAGTAGCTATTCCATTAACTTCTTGCCATTGCTATGTCCATCATCTCAGGGAGATTTGGGTAGAAGTATCACCAAAATATTGTTTGTTGTCAGCATGGGACAGCAGATAAGGACCTTCTGCTCAGTCTTGGAATCTGTTTGAATTTATCCAAATATGACTTCCTAACACAACCTATTTTCTTTTCACTGATTCCCAGTTTAAGTCTGGGAATGCAAAAAAAAAGTGGTATGCAATTTCCACTTTGGATACAAAACTTTATCATGAGCAGATTGCTTAATCTGAATTTCCACTCCTTGACTGCAAAATGGCATTAAAACCCTGTGTCTTGGTTTAAAACAAAATAAGAGGTGGACACTGAAAAGAGTTATCTCCTCCTATAGTTCAACCCTTTCCACCAATAAGGAGAAACTCATAGGAGTAGATGTAAGTGATATAAGTAAATATAAGGCCTCCAACTGTGCTGCCTCAGGTCTCCTGGTGACACTGACAGAGAAAGCAAGAGAGAGAAAAAAAACCCTACAACAAGAACATAAGAAAAACAAGAAATAAAAAAAAAAAAAAAAAAAAAAAAAAAACCAACACAATAAAACAGATTCTCTGCCTTAGAGCAAAAGCCCCAAGGCAAGAGAGGCTGTGCTTGGTAAGTACCTGAGTTGTATTTAGGATGCACAGCCATGTCTCACATATGCATAAAGAAATCTCTGAGTAGCATAGAAGGAAATATTAGCTCAGGTGTCTGTGGGTTTATTTCCTACTTTTCAAGGCATATCTTATAAACACATTTCTCTAAAGAAATAAAAACCACCCAGGCAAGCTGGTTAGTTTATCAGAGTCAAAGATTAAGACTGTAGAAAGAGAAAACCTCAGATAAACAGCATATGAATCCTCACTTTGTAATTCATATCCAAAATTTTGACTTAGATTCTAGATTTTGCAGAGACTACAAATGTGATCTTTCCAGCATGCTCTGTACACCTGCAGGCAAGAGTGATTTTCTGATTCTTTCTACCTGAAAAGAATATATGTGACAAGCTCTGAAAGAGTTCATAATTATCTTTGAGAAGGATTGATAAAAAGCAAGAGGGTGTCAGAACTCTGCACAGGATACCAACTAATGCATATATGAGGTGGGAAGCTGCAGATTCTTGGTTGAAAAAATATACATTGGCAAAATTATTCCTATCACTTTGTGCATGGCTATTGAGGGATTCCTGGAGCTTCTTCACAGTGTACTGGCATTCCTTTAAGTCTTGCTGGATTTATAACAGTGATCAGAGAACCTTCAGAATTTACGTCCAGATAATAATCTCAACACTAAGGTGTTTATGAAAATTATCACACACTTTGCTACTCTTTCCACTGTGAGTTGTACCTTTTTTTCCCCCATTTTCTATGATCACTTCTTCAATGCCCTCCTTCTCCCAGCACTGTTCTCTGCAGAGCCAGGCCCAGCATTTCCCTAAAGAGCTGACAGCCCCCTGTTCTCCCCTCCTCTCTCACCCCCTTCCTTCCACCTCCCCTCACCCCTGCAATTCATACAGCTAGATGCATAACCCACTTCAGCCCCTGGTTTATTTTCCTTCCTCACAAGTCTCAAGCTTGAATTTGCAAGTATTCTGTCATCTAAGCAAGACAAATCCTTAAATGTGTCAGATTATCTTGCTTAGTTTATAAGCCACTGAATAGCTCAAGGGATTCCTAATGGCTAGGCAGCCTTTTGTTGACAGGCTGTGGTTTCAATACCAAATCATGTCCACGATGGCCTTGAGTCAGCTTTATCTGATGCTTGTTTCATGAAGATGCATAATAGGAGTTGTTGAGCTCAACATCCCTTTTTGTAATAGAAGATGATCACGGCCAGCACTTCTGCTGTCAGTCTCAGGGGAAAAAAAAGGCTGAGTGCAGGAAGGGAAAGTAAAAGAATGCTTTCCAGGTGCAAATGTGTCTGAAGCAGCAATATATGATAATTTACTCATACTGCACGGCACAGCACTCTCTGGTGCCGCCCAAAGTTGCCAGCTTGGTCCCAGAAGTGATGCACAGCTATAAATACAGTGAACTGGATTTATCAACCCAGGCACAAAATCTCCTAGCAAAGGTGTACTCCCTCAAAACCTAATCTGAACCCTAAGCTCGTGTATTTCTGTACAAAGTGCAGGCTCACTGGCAGGTGTGAGACACTGCAGGGAGCTGTCCCTATTTTGGGAGGACAGCTGCCTTTGGATATGCTTCAGCTACCCTCAACAGCAGCCTGCAGCTCTGTCATCACCAGGACTCAACTCACCCAACATAAAAAGTAATATCACCTTTAGTAAATAGCTAAAATATAGGGTTTTTTTAATCCTTAAGACACATAAAAGGAAAACAAAACCAAACCAAACTGTGCTACATATTACCTACACCCGGGTTGTTGAGATGTCAATTTGCTTGTGTAAGAATGTTCTGGATCAAAACAAGACTCTGCCACGTTCACCATCACACCTCCAATGGTGTTAGGTGTAACACAGGTGTTAGGAAGGAGTACAGGCCACAAAAATATAGAGGGATTCTTCCCTTTCTAATGCTCCCACATTCAATAGCCTGCCCTTCCTGAATTTCTACGCACAAAGGTTGGATCTGAACATTGGACTTAGCCACCAACATGGCTGCACGTGCACCTGTAACATCCCTCTTTTTAAAATTTGATTCTATAAAGGGGCACAAGTGGCCATGCCAGTAGTTTTTATGTATTTATTAAACTATATATCAAGAATGATAACTAGGAAGGAAACAAAACAAAACCAAACAAAAACAATGAAAACCCAAAACCAACCAAACCAAACCAAAACAACCAAATCCCAAAACTAAACAAATAAAACAAACCAAAAAAAACCACCCAAACCAAAATAACAACAAAAAATACCCCATCCAGCATAATTCCCTAACTTTGAAACAGAAACAAATCAAGGAAGTTGGCTATACCCCACAGGATTTTCCCAATCCAGGTTCCTTCAGTTCTGGGACACTGCTCAACAAAAGGTGGAACTGAATTAGTGTGATAAAGTGATGGTCCTGTCACTGGGCCAGAGTCAGTTAAGCATGGGGACTGGGGGAAAGGTATATACAGCTGTCAGGAATTTTTTTAACACTTTTCCCCAGTTAGAGTTAACTGGAGGAAGGCACTTTATGCAAAACAGAAAATTTTTAGATCTCTCCTGAGTAGAGAGTATGAATAACTCACAGTTGCCTAAAACCTTCGTGTGATATGCATAAACTACATTTTTATTAGAACTGGATTATACTAGCTGCTATCCAGGAGGTTCAAATGCCTAACCACTGGAGACAATCAGAAGCACAGAAAGATCCTTGCATAATGAACATAAATATCCTTTCAAACAGAAAATCATAATCTACTCTGCTGTAATCAAGTCTATATTGTTGTATAAAGAATTTTAAGCAGAAGAGCAATAGAAAGGACAAAAAAAGGAGGAACAAAAGCTTGAATGCTTCTTCATGATAACTTTGTTTTAATTTTTATAAAGAAGTTCGATATGATAATTTATTATTAGACAGTTTCATCTCATAAGTATGATTCTAGAACTAAAAATGTTGTCTTTCATCTTCGTGTTTTAAATTAAAACTTCTCTCAGAAGTTTCAAAGTGGGATTCCAGCCTCTATTTTTGAGACTAACTAGTGCCTGAAATCCTACAGTCAGTGCTTCTCGCCAGCAGCACAGGAACTGCTTTAAACAAATTATAAACCTTCAAACAAGGACAGGCCCAGTGACAAATTTCAGCCTATGAAATATACCTCAAGCATCTATATTTCTTCTTCCATTACTTGTTCCCCTTTTCTGCAGTATGACAATTTAACTGGTGGTAGAATTTGTCAAGAGACTTTTCAACAACAGGGTAATAATGTCACCATTTTCAATTTTATATGCCTGCTTGCAGTGTTCAGAAAAGAGGATCGTACAGGAAGGCGGGGACCAACCTGGAAAAAACAGACAAAAATGAGTTTATTTAAAATTTTTCAGTAAATTAATATCCTGAGTATTCAGAGGAATGGAAAATTATTCAGTTATATTAATACAGAACAGATGCAAACTTGGTTTCTTGGCAGCAAAATCACTTTAGAGGTGTCCTCTTTCCTGGATCCCATGAGCAGGAATTAAATAAAATGGAATAGGATGAACAAAACCAACTGCATTTGTTCCTAGAAAGGGCCCTGCTTGACAAAGACAGCATTGATTGTTGCAATTAAATGTACTCAAAACAGAAGAGCAGCTGGTAATTTTTATTACAAAGACTTGTCTACCGTCACCCTAATTATTTTCACACAAACCAATTGTTTACTGAATGACTATCTCAAGTTTATTATTTGTGCCTATGAAGAACACAACTCCAGTAAGTGCTGTTTAAGGAGAACAATTAAATTTACTTTTTTTTTCCCCAACATTCCTGAACAGAACCTCCCAAGTACACAAAGAATTTCTATTGCATTACACAGCCTTTCTAAGGATAGGTAGAAATAATTAAACCAAGTGCAGAAGTGACTATTTAGGCAATTGATAAAAGTAGCAGCGATCTCTTCCCATTCTTATTTAATGCTACAGATGTGGAAAGTACAGAACCTTTCACTAAGAGATAAAAATTAGTCCAGTGTAGAAACTAGAAATCTAGCAGCAATCTTCTTAAAGGACTTATTTCTACAGAAAATGTAAAAATAAAGCCATTATAGAAAAACAATATGTAAAAAAAATTATAAAAATTCAAAATACATACACACAGAAAAAATGTAAGCCAAAACTGAAGTTCAGATCAAGCTGGCAAGGCATGCAAGTCTAAGTTATATATAACAACTAGGTTGAATTGTAAACTCCTGAGCAGTCCTCAGTCATCCATCCATCCTGCAAGTGCGGCAATATTTTCACCATCCTATTACTGAAAAATTCAAAACCCAATTTAAAACAATGAGGTGCAATCCTATACAGTTTATAGATTTTAGGACTATGTTGCTTAAAGGAAATTTTGCAGAAAAAATTGAAAAAGAGAGAGAGAGAGAAAAAGAGAAATTTTGGCACAAAATAAAAATGTCTTAATAGTGGGACCCAGTGGGCTCTGGATTGCTTTCCCAAGATAAATTCTGAAAGTCTCATCACTTGATTAGTTAAAATAAAGCACTGGGAAATGCACATCATAAATATAACAAAGCAATCTTGCAGTGGATGAGAGTGAACTGAATGGCATAATACATATTTTTCCAATTCTAATTTCCATGACTATGAAAATGTTGCATTTAAAATGGAAATTAATGGCACATACAAAGTTTCATAATTTACTATGGGTTTTTATGTGGCCTAAACAATCCAGTATATCATTTTATTAAGACATGCAGACACTGCCAGAAACTAATCAACAGGGGGAGGAGAAAAGTATTCTAAAAAAAAACCCACTTTCTTCTTCAATAATTTAATAGCTATTTACAATCATAAGATAGTAGTAGAAAGTGATAAGGAACAGCAGGTTGTTATAAAAGAGCAAAACTCAACTTTGGGAGGAGGAAAGACACAGAATTTCTTCAAGATTAAAAAAGAAAAGCAGGCTTAGAAGAAAAAACAAAAGAAAATAGAATGAGATAAAGGCTGGATATAATTACACAGCAGCTGGTATCCATCACTCAATATTGCTGCAATTAATATGAAAAAGAAATAATAATAATATCCTAGTGCATTTACAGTGTGTACCTGGGACAAGACTCAGTATGTTTCGGGTACTCATCACCTCTGTATCCACTCAGACTTTTCAATCAGGCTCCACAGTAGATTTCTTGTCAGAAAGGAGTTGAGCCCACTACTTCATGTTTGCCTCTTCATCAGCAAATATCTTTCTTTGATCACTGTCACAATTAATCACAATTATATGGATTGGAGACTGCAGAATGACCTAGTTTGAACCACATTCCTTCCATCAACAAGGAGAAATGAATATAAGATGTAAGTGAAAAATTACTAGTTCATTAAAAAACAAAACAGCAAGGATCAAGATAACAGCAATAACCTCTAGGTATGAAAGAGCTGAATCCTGTGGGCTCCCCAGAAACAAAGAAAATGAGATGGGGGAGAACCTCTCACCCAAGTTGGTGGCTGCACATGTGGTGGAGAGGACTGTGTGGTGGAGAAGATGTGCTTGGCTCAACCTTCTCCCCGAAACCAAGAAACAGGAAGAGAGGAGCTTACTAAGCACTTGTGGTGGCAGATGTGGGGTGCTGGCCTTGCCTGGGGCAGCTCTGGACCTCTGGTGGTCAATTTCTCTGCTTCTTCTGGCCCCGCCTGGTGTCGGCACTGCGGTTCCATGTCCCTGCTGCATCACAGGGAGGAAGAAGTGGTCCCACAGACCATTGAAAACCTGCCAAAAACCCCGAAACAGACAAACAAAACCAGCAAAAATATGTTTGCTTCTTCAAGAAGTGACAAAATCCAAAAGATTGGCTTAGTGGCATTCTCTGTCTCTGAGGGTTTCCTACAGCAGCCTCACAGAAAGCACTGAATCTTTAATGCTGGTAAATCATTTGCATTTAAACCAAAATTTCCTTATAATTCAGCAGCCTTTCTGCATAAAGTAGTCTAGTGGGACAATTATATAAAAGCATCCACTCTGTTTTGACACTTCTTTTCATAGAAAGAAGGTACAAATATATAAAAAGAAATGAAATAGTTAAAAAATCAGCAAGGAGCATTAACCAGCACCAGCATTTGTATAATTTCACTCTAAAAACATGACATTTCTTGATTGAATGCATCTCTGTCCTCATTCAATGCATTGGGCAGAGTTTATTATCCCATGTTTCAAAGATAAATGCTGTCAATGAAGTGAAACAATGCCAGATTGTCAAATACCTATTCAGATTACATAAATTACACCTCCCTCCCTGCTGCTCATCAGGAGAGCATTGCACATTCTGGAAAGGATGCATGTGAGGATCTTGTGCACGAATGGAGCACATTGATGCTTCCCGCCTCACACCCCAGCAGCTTGATTAACTTACTTCAGATGCCATCCTTCAGCCCTGAGTTCTCATTTTCTCAAGAGCCTTCTTGCAAGCTCTCTTTCTACCCTTTCTGTGCCCATTTCCCTTTGCACACTGACACACATTACTGCAGGGACTGGAGGACAAGGACAGGAGCCCTAAGCGTGCATTAAATGAGCTCATTTTAAATTTAGAGTTGCATGGGCACACCAAACTCTCTCAGGCTTGTTCTCAGGGGTGAGATTTTGTTCTGCCACAGTGTTCCATTTTCACTGTAGTGTACTTCCAAATGGCAACTCTATCTCTAACCTGCTATCATACACTCCATATTAAAGGAAAATATTTAAAAAAGGATGCAGAATTTTTTTAAATAGTGAAATGTGCCTATCTTTATATGAGCGTTCTTATAGAAAGGAACACTTATGAAAGTATTTGACAGACAATAAATTTTATATATTTTTTTTTCTTTTTAAAGTCAAGATTATACTTCAGTTAAGTGTATCCCATGGGAGGTTGTAAAAGTACTACCCCCAAAAGGAGAATCTAGAAAATTCAAATGCTTAAATACAAATACACACATCTAACACACAAAGACACCAAAAGTAAACACTTTTTAATGCAAAGCTGATTTTTTCCCCCCAGATTTCTCTAGCCACTGAGTTGCCAGAACTGCAAATGGTTCCCAGCAAGCAAAATGGGAAGAAACCATCTGTCTCATTCATAAAAGTGTTAGGTATGCCTTATTGTAGTTCTAAAACTGTTCCCACAGACAAAAGTAAGTTTAAAAGCTGGGAATTTGTGGTGTCACAGGTGTGGCAACATTCAAGTTGGGTGTGAAGTGGGGCTGAAGCTTCCATTGTTTTGTGGTGTTGTCTGAAAACAACATTTAGACCAAAGCTTCTTATGCTTGATCTCCTCCCAGTTTTTTTATTTACAAATTTCTGTTTATTTGAAAGAAAAGGGAGAATTAGGAAGGGGAGAAGGGTAAAAAAGAAAAATTAAATGAAAACAAGAGGTTTCAAATGCAGCTTTTATCCTTAGGGCTAATATTCCCAGAAATTTTAAGTCTAGGTGAGGTAAAATCCATTGTTGGTTATATTCTACCCTCATCATTTATCCTACTATGCTTCTCTGAGCAGAATCCAGACTACTTTTAATTTCAAAATTAGATAGTGACTTTTATTTCTAATATGACATTGGGCTTTTACCTTATTTTGATGAGCAAACCCAAACTTTGGAAAACATTGTAGTCCTTCTTTTCTGTATCTTTTCTGTCTTTTTTTTCTTTTTAATTCCCACTTCTCAGAATTTTTGAGTCACTTAAAATCCAACAGGCTTAGAGTTTGCTAAGTTGAATGGGCTAAATTAACATTTTGAAAAGTGTTTAATGTTGATTGAATGCTGCTCTAAACCTTTTGCTAAAATTCTCTGATTTTCTGGGGTTGCTGTAAAGTTTTTTTTGTTGTTTTGACCTCTTGAGAATATTTTGTTCATATTTCTCTGTGCGTCTGAGTACAAGAACAACCCTAAGAACAACTTTTAAAAGTCTCACTGAGTGAGTTTTTGGAGCCTTACACAGCTGTTGATAAGTTACACTTTTTAAAAAGTTAAAGTGGCAAGGCTAACTATTTACCTGCCATAGAATGATAATTTGAATAACTTTTAATTACACACATGTAGTAATATCCATGATTTCTAAACATCACCACAATGGCAATTCCTCCATACTTTGCATGAAGTCCACGGATTCAGGAGCTCCTGAAAAAG
This sequence comes from Melospiza georgiana, assembly GCF_028018845.1. Classification (NCBI taxonomy): domain Eukaryota; kingdom Metazoa; phylum Chordata; class Aves; order Passeriformes; family Passerellidae; genus Melospiza; species Melospiza georgiana. The sequence goes on along the minus strand of NC_080434.1, from coordinate 38,752,262 downwards.
CAATATGTGTTACCATTCATAGTTTTCAACACAAGTAAAAGTAGTCTCTCTAAAATGATAGTTACAGCAATAGGAAAAGCAAACGCAACATCCTATTGACACAGGAATAATCATTTTTCATACTTCATCAAGCAATTAATAGTTAATTTTCAGCTTGTTTTTATCATTGTGCCTTAAGTTAAGGCAACCAGCAGAGTTACTCTGTAAATAATTTTGTAGATATAGCTTTTTCTAAAACAAAAATTATGTATTTATGTGATGCAATTTTAAAATAAAGTCCTTCACTGTAGTGAATACACTCCGGGGGATGAAGATAAGGTTGTAGTGGGAAATTTAACTGTGAATTTCTTGACTTATTTTAAATAAAATATCAATTTTTATTTAAATCTGTAATTGTTTTCATTGACAAAGCCAAATTACTTAGGGAGAAAGTGCCTATTAGCACACAATAAAAACAACAGAGATAAGTACTTAATTTTGAAACTATGTTACATTGAAATCTCCACTTAGAGACTACACACGTTTTCAATCTGCTTTATAAAAACTGAAATTTTCATCAGTTATACCACAAAACTTGAGGAACTCTCATGGCTCTCTAAGTCATATCTGTGCAAAAAGGTGCAAAATTCAAAAATGCTGATATTTTTAAGCATAAGTGACATCTGCAAGATGCTTCACTGCTATTTTGTTTAGCCTCTGGTAACTAATCAGCAAGCTATTAGAAAGAGAGAGGTGGCACAATTATGTGAACAAACACTTTAAAAATCTCATGTATTTTGCTCTCCCACTTGTCTTTTCTTCAGTAGAGAGAAAGGAACAAGAGAAAAACCTTGCCTGTTAGTTGGCATTCAGTTTTAACAGCTAAAATTATATTCTTGGTAATAACTAATATTATAATGGAGGGTTACTTTCAATGTACTTTCATTTATAAATGGATTTAGCCTATAAAGTTTCTCCCCTATTACCTCTAATGATGTAAACAAATTCTCAAGTGGAAAAGTATCTATCCTACATGAAACATGGGGGGAAAACAATATAACATCATTTTGAGAAACAAAGAATTACCCATCCATAAGTCTATGAAGAACGCAAAGAAACATGCTACTAGATGCCCTAGGACACAAGGAATAATGCCAATGTAGTCTTTGCCAGAATCTTCAAATTTACTTTCTATCATGGATTATTTGGACTTTTTGAATAACACCAAGAAGAAAAAACAAAAAAAAGCAAACAAACCTAAACCACTCCAAAAAACAACACCAGGTTAAACGTGCACAAGAGCCATTTAAAAAAGCAGCTGCAGCACAGGAATGTGTGAACAGAAGAGCAAATCTCGAGGAAGACAAACCCAATTGTACTAAGCTAATTTCTGACAACTTGAAATATCATGACTTGCTAACTAATAGTGCCAAAACCAGATGGAGGAAGCTGTGACAAGCTGGTGTCATAGCCCTCACTTCGTGGCATGGGCAAATAGCCACTCCATAACCTGTCTATTCCTCTTCTCTAGATCCATCTTTTCATGCCTTATCTGCAAGACACCTGCAAAGCTGAGTTGTGGCTCTTGATAATGTCTATATGGAAAAGCACATTATTTTTAACTGTAAAGTTTGCCCATAAAGTAAGATGGGCTGTCTGCTTGAAAGGGATAGCAAAGAAGACTACCAAATGCTGTCCTTTTAAAATAAAAATATTTCACTACTAAGTACAACTGCTTAATATTTTAAAATACCAATAAAGTATCTTGCTGCACTTCATTTTGTTTCACAATTGATCTTGTATCTTAAATCACTTTGTATGGAAATTGTAGAAAAAGAATAAAAGGGAGATCAGCTTTTAGAGAGGTTCTTTTACATTGGCTTGGGTTGTTTCCTTTATTTAAACCTGTTTTGGTTTTTATTAAAGAGAGCCTTCTGTACTTCTGAAATATGACAGGTAATGCTGTCTAACTCATAACATTGAAAAGACTACTTAAAGAATACTAATACAGAAAAGAATATTTCTCAACAAAAAATAACTAACCTTAAAAAACAATGAAGAAAAGGATGGCTTAATAATGGGATAATGATACATCCTGCATCAAATCTGTTAATTGAAGGTTTGCCATGACCACTGAACAGCATTTGTTGGAAATGTCTTCAGAGATTCAGACTGCTAAAAGTAGAAAATGATCAAGAGGAAAGAAGATTGTAAAGGAATGAAAATCAGCAGACTTTACATAATAAAATATAATGGTAGTTCTCACAGCCTAGAATGGCAGGCTAATTTTGCAAATTAGACTGGTTAGTTAATTGTGCACTTCAATGTGCCAAGCATCTTTGAATAATATTTAAAATGATCACAAGTTTGATAGGGAATAAAAATAATCCAAGAACTACACTAGCTTAAAGACACTCAAATACAAGAGAAAGAGGACAGAAGTTGTCTATCAAACACAGACCTGTATTGTCCGTATGACAAATCAGCTGCAGTTCAAATCTCACCACAGGTTTAAAAATATAAATAATTTTATTTTCAAGTGACTTTTTATATCATATGATAGAATCTGACCTGTAAAACATAAAAAGCAGCAAACACTGTTATGACATGGAATGAGAAAATATCAATTTGGATAAAAAGTTACAGATCTATATGATCTATATGTATACACACACACATATATAACATGTAGCATCCAGTACTGTAAAAATTTAACCACATTTCCTGGAATTTGATTTGAGTTACTCACAAATGTAGCCTTCAAAATGCGATACAAATATGTTTTTAAAGCATGTTGCAAAATTTACTATCTTTGTTTTGGGAGAGAGTTGCCAGAGAAAGAAAATATTTTAATTCTTAGTGATTGGTATTTAGAAATGCTATAAGAAAGATAATGATATATTTGGAAATGCTAAAAAGAAAGATAATTATATATTCAAAAGATGTTATTAAGGAATAACATATGCACCAAACCAACAGATTTTAAGCATTTTCTAAGTTTCCTACATTTAAACAACCCTGGCATCTGCTCATTACTACAGAAGAACAAAAGGCTGCTTTTCTACAATGCCCTAGATTATACGGACAACTTTATTTCAGAACAAAGAATGGAGAGCATCTTGCTGAAAAAAAAAAAACAGTATTGCAAGAAATGATGTCAGCTGTGACTGCTTGGGAACCTTCAAGATGGATAAACTAATCTGATCTGGATTCAGCAAAATCAAAAAGGATTCCTAATGAATGCTGAAAACCTGCTTAGAATTAACCAGGCAGGAAAAGAAGCACTCTGTAAGGGATAGGCTCTGTATGGCTGTCCATACATGGCAGAAGGCATGCAGATGATGAGGAATTAGCAAACTGCTCTAAGAGAGCCAATTCAGAATTTCAGACCACCAGAAGGTGGTTTCAGTGCAACTGAAAAAGAATAATATTAAAAAAAAAAAAAAAAAAAAAAAAAAAAAGGAGCTTATCAACATGAATGCAAATTGCTTTTGGAAATCTTTTTCACAAGGTATAACTGAGGTCAAGAGCTTAAAAGGATTAAGAGTATTAATGCAAATGCACAGAGATAATGAAGCAATGCAGAATTACAAAGCAACTTAATTCATAAGTGTTTATTTCATGCAAGGAATTTTTCATCTTCTAAAAATACAATAGCATAATTTCTGTGTGTATTGGAAAGACAACTTTTTTTCTTTTCCTATGGTGAAGCAATGCTAAATACACAAAAAAAAAAAATTCTTTGCAATAAGAGGAACAAGATATGAACTGAACTTGAAATAAAAGATGTCACATGCCTATGAACTGATAAGATTTCCCAATATATTCTAATGCAGAGGTTTCTGTACAGGAAGAAACTGACCCAGAGATTCCTGAACAAGATAGCAGATGCCAGCAATGCATGAGATCAGATTAAATTAACCAGGGGGTCCCTCTATGACTTCACAACTTACCAACATAATTAATTCTAGGGCTTCATCAATGCATTTTGGAGGTAGATATCAAGGAAGATTTTGCATTCTTTGTAACAGCAGTATAATGTGACATAGATGTGACAGACAACTACCCAGCAATTTTCTCCCAATACCCACGGGCATGAGGAATTTACAGTAGGATTAAATATTGGAAATTATTCTGTCCTGGTCTAGCCAAAGGGTTTTTTGGGATAATATGATCAGTCTTACAATCATCCCAGGAACCTAAGACCTAATTGCCAGGTCATGTCCACTCAAGAACTGAGAACTACTGAACTTTTTTCCCCTCTTTCTGCAGACTTCTAACAGGAGTAGCAGCCAGGAGTCTAGGCTGGACTTGGATAGCACTGAGAGAACAATCAGTTAATCTGCTCTTAAAACACATTTTTATTTTATGCTGATTATTACAGAATCATTTCCAAGCTGGATATCTATACAAGACTCTGAGGGTTAAGTTTTTCAAAGGTCAGATTTTTTTTTTTAAAGCACCTTAATGGTTTCAAAGCATGTACATTATTAGGCACCTAAAGAAAATTATGTAGTTTTATACTAGAAATGAAGAGTAGATCATTATTCTCTATAAAATGCATGCTTGTGCACAGGAAAACAAATCAAACTAGGACAACCATCCCAAAGCACAAGATTGCGATGTTTATGTATTTTATTCAAGCTAATTATTCATGAAATAAAACACTATCTGCAACCAACCATAGGTTAAGACTTGGGGTGTGCTGAAGTTGGTTGTGGGGGGTGAGAAAGAATAAGTTTCAGAACATTTCTTTTTTAGTCCAAAGCTTAGTTTTCCTTTAAGGTTACCTGAAGTATTGCAGAGAACACAGTTTAAGATATCTGAGATTAGTGAGACATTAAATAGTACATTTATTTAATTTTAAGTGTACACAGCTTTTGCAGTGCCTAGTAAAAACAGTTCAAGAACAAATTAGAATAATGTGAGTTATGATTCCTCTTTGTGTAACTCACCACATTCACAATGGAAATACTTTGGGGAAGAAAAAGGCTTACATAAAGTACTTATATAATTAATCCAGCACCATTAAAGACAAGTTCTCCACAGTGTATTATTCATTAGAGTGTTGTCTAGCCTTGATCCTACATATATCAATTGCTCAGTTCCCAAGAATTTATCCTATAGGGAACTTTTAGAATAACTATGAAACCATTACAAAGGTTTTCTTCATCACGTTATCAGGCAATTTCAAGTAATTGTAGTATACATTCTGATATATATTCTGATTATATTCTTTAAGTTTCATGACTCTCCTTATTCCCTGTGATTATTATCCATCAGAAATCACTTTAAAAATCTGTGGGTGAGGGCAGGGGGGAAAGTGTGTGAATTTTTCACATTCTGAAATCTACATTTAACCTTACATTTAGAGTGTGGAAAATTCAGATAAATTAGCCTAGAAGGCCATCTATTGTGTTTCTTGGATATGACTGTGATTCTTCAGGGACTTCAAGAGCTGAAAAAATATAATCTTAACTAGATGGGTGGGATAAGTATAGAGACACTTTGAATTCCTGTCATAAACTCAGTTTGAATTGAAAACTCACATGAGAGTTTTCCTTGGATTTTTTACTTGTTTGTTTGTAACCATAGCAATTACTAGAGCTTTTGGGAAGACACTTATGGAATGCAAAACACTAAAAAAACCTCACTTTTAAAATTTGATCTTGTAATAAATGGTAGGGCTATATTGTAAAACAGACACTTCCCAGGATGTAAGGTTACATGAAACAACTTCGTCCATCCCTATCCACGCAACACTATCTACTATTAAATTCTTAAATGAATTCAACCCACAAATACAGAATTGAGGTCTCAGCCAAATGAAAGCTACAGAAAACATCAGAAGGCAGCATGAGCTGCAGTCAGTGCTGATCAGTTGAGGATTTTAGTGCCTAACAATATGCAGGTTCCTTAGCAATGCACCGCGTAGAAATCTTCCTCGGCTTGCTGTGGAGAATCGTAAGGAAGTGGGATGAACTCCTGACCTAACATCAGCTAATACTGAGTGAACCCACTTCCATCCTTTAACACCTGCTGATAAAATCTGATACTATCATATATAAGGCAGAAGAAGTGTCTTATCTGAGAGGTGATGAGAGCTGAGGTTTTCATCAGAAAATCCTGAGCTCTCGGTCAGACCTCTAACAAGCAAATATTGATGGGAGAATGTGTGTTCATTACTGGCTCGCTCATTTCTGAAGGACTGAAAGGAGCAGCACTTACTGGTAAATTTTAACATTCTCAGGCAGTCCCCAAGTGGACTGATCAGAAATATTTTAAACACAACAAATCCTTGCTTCAAAAAAGGCACATCTTGCTGATGTTTCCCTCTCTAGCACATGCTACTGAACTAAAACCATCATGCAACCAAAAACCTGTTCAATAAAATAATATGATGCATACACTTGTTCTTTTGGTGTGGAAGAAAACAAATAATAGATAATCACATACAGCGATGCACAAATGAAAGCTACCTGGATAATACAGTGATTAATGAAATACAAAACCAAATCTTCCTACTATTCTAATTCCTCTCCTCCAGTACCTCTCAAAATTAGCCATCTTCCCCCTCAAAAATATCAAGTGTATTAATGGATGAAACATTTAACTTTTATGAAATTGTTATAGTAGAAACACACATGGTTCTGGCTCTGGAGCTTCCCACAGCTACTGCAAAACAAAATTTAATATTAAAAATTGATCTTTTGAATAAATATAATTATATATAGGAAAAACCATGTAATCTGATAAACTAGAAGAAAGGAAAAAGGATAATCCATGTCTTTCTTTAGAAACAAATTAAAGTGAGTCTATTTTCTAGCATAAGAAAAAAAATCCTAGTTAAATATGTTGGTCAGTCAAGGGAAGCCTCTCAAGGACACACTGATATCAACAACATTTCCACCAAGAAAGATTTACTTTGGCTGACTGGTCATGGGCAACTGGAGAGGGGCAAAGAATGGGTGCTTGCTTTTTGAAAAGACTGGTAAATCCATTTGCTGAAAGTTTTAAAAAGAAGGTTTTCTCTCCAATTTACTAGTCTGTATTTCAGCCTTTGAGGTAAGTTTACAGCTAGGCAATATTTTGTCACTTGAAATGAGCAATCATGCTGTAATATTTAAGTATTTCAATTAAGAGTAATAAAGAAAATGCACTGGTGCTGCAGAGTAAACAGATTCCTTGTATGGTAGATGAAAAAGAAGGGCAAGGAGTTGTGAGATCCGGAGTAGAGAGATTTGCTCCGCTTCACTTATCAATACAATTCAAATAACAGGAATTTTACAACTTCTCTCACACTAAAACCATAAATAATAACAATGTCAATAAACACAAAGTCAGGCACAGCTGGAAAGTGAGGAATGTGTGTACAGTGCAAATTAGCGTGCACCATGAACCTAGACAGAAGGCAGAACAGCTGATCTCCTTTTCCAACTAAGAAAACGCTGCTCCGTGCCACAAAGCACTGAAAATCAAGGCTGGAAGAACTCATTAGCTCTCAAGGAGCTGTGCTTGCCCTGATCTGATTGCCTCCTTGTCTAACGCAGCAGAGAGCTCCCAGCTCTTGCCAGCCTCAAGTGCCATTCCTGAGCCCTTCTTTCCTCTCCCTGCAAGACCTCTGTGTCACACACACGCTTCCTCACTGTGAGAGGTGGCTCTGACAAGCTAAAGCTCAGGAATGGCACTATAAAAAGCTTTGTGAGGTTGGTTCCTGTCTCCCCCTGCACCTCCCCAACACATTTGCCAAAGTTAATCACAGGGTTGAGCTAGCAAAAGTAATTTATTCTTCAACAAGATCACATAGGATCTTACACAATCACTCAGACTCCTCAGGCTAAAATTAAGATGCAAACAGTACAGTAAGAATGCACTTTTCAAAAGCAAGTTAAAGAAAAACCCGTCCATCTAAATATTTTGGGAATTTACCATTCCCAGAATAACTTTTAGGGTTTACAATACTGAATAATTATTCAGCTCTATCTTCAGATTTGCTTGACTCAGGTTCTGTTACTCTCCCCATCAAAGTACTAGACTTATGTTCTTGATTCTCTAAAAACAGAAAGTTCTGTCAAATAAAAGATGATATATTTAAGATTTTTACCTGAAATTATATAATGGGATTGAGAAATATGTCTGTGTACATATTTTTTCCTTTAATTTTTTTCTAGTATATATTTAGTAATAAAATAGTCTTAACATCTGTCCCTTCCATGGCTTCCTCCTTGCTAGTTTAAAGCAGAAATAGGTAGTGAACTTGAAAAACCACAGCAGAACAACATTTACTCGATACTAATTTTCTGCTAAGGTAATTTACATTAACCCTGAATGGCTAAGTACCTTATGTCAGTCTCCTGCAGAGCTATGCTGCCATCTTTTGGTCTCAAAATTACACTTCAGCAGTTTAAGAATCTCAGAAAACTACTGTTCTATTTAAAACCAGATTTCCTCCATAAATGTATCATTCAAGACAATAACTCTCCTCCCCTTTCTCTTTGTGGCTAAGTACACAAGTAATTTGGATAGATTCATTTGTACAATATATCAACAATGAAAGTGTCACAACATTTAACACTTGCATGAAGATTCTCTCACGCAGCTTGTCTAGATTTACACGGATACATTCAAGTCACATTTTTTTTATAGATGTGATCGTGTCCAGATACATTCAGTACTAAGGTGCAATGAAAAGGTCATTGTGAAATAGGTGAATAATCATGGCAATCAGTCAAATAAATACATGCACATAAGAATAAGTGTTTAATAAAAATGAGGCATCAATATCAGTTATTTCAGCAGTCAACATCTCACCAGTAAGAGTGTGCAGCCAGGGAACTCCTATCTAATTCACCATTCCACGATAACCCTATGGTGCCTACATGTTCATCAACACTTCTAAATTCTCTTTCAGGAAACTCCTGATCCTGGCTGCCATATTCTTCATGTTAACAATTATCTAATGGATAAAGATTCAGTGGGTTATTTGAAATCGGGAACTGCTTTAAAAAATAAATGTTATTTCTTTTATTTCCATTTCTTCTATTGGTATAGCAATTCATTTGCCATGGTCTTGCCTTGGTCTGTTCTGGCTGGTTTTTTTTTAATTAGATCAGATGCATTTAAAGGGACCAAGACCAGCAGCTGGCAGCAGGGACCCCAGAACACCTAGGAAACATGGAAGATACAAGATCAATTATTTTCTTTTCTAGAAGCAGTATTGTCTTAAAATCTAATTTTAGGACACAAAATAAACATCTTGCATTATTCCTGAGTAACTAAGATGCCTGATTACTTGCAGTTATCTTTGCTAAAGAAAACATTGGAAAGTATTTCCAACCTAAAAGATTTTTGGTTTGGTTTTAGTAATGTCATTTGTTGGGACCAAAACCATTATGCATTGTTCAGGATAATTAGAATTTGAATTCCAAGCTTGACTTTACAAGGTTGTTTCATTCTATTTTAACTACATTTCCAATAGGAGCAAAATTTTTGTCTTTTCTTGTATTTTCTTTTCTTATTTGTGACATGCACTGCAAGAACTTAATTCTGGATGCGCTGGAGGCTCAAGTGCTTTTTAATTGGTGTCAATTGTCCTCTACTAACTCACCACTGACTGAACACACTGTACTTCACATTGTGGAATGTTCTGGTCCTGGTCTGCAATGGTTAGCCTAAAAAATGGTAACTTTGAAGATTTTTGAAGTTCTGGTGGGGATGAACTCTGCTGCCACCCACCCAAAGGGTGCATCTGCTCTTTTCCTCTTAACTCTGACCACTATCTACTCTCCCGCTAGAGTGCAAAGATTCTAAGAGGAGTAGTGAACGTTTGAAAACAAAAACCAACGTGCCTCTTTCACACAACTGTTGATGGATACTCATGTCCATAAACAGAACCTGAACTGAAATCCCAGAATGGAAGGTTCAGCTTTGAAAGGCTGAGCTACCAGCACACCTCATCAAAGGATGGAGGGGAAGCCTGGAAGGAAAGGAGGTGGTGAAGCCTACATCAAAACAAGAAAGATGCTGTAAAATGCAGCCCAGGATCTCCATGTCAAAGATAGTATTTGTTTCTGCTCTCCTTACTGATAACCAATGTTGTACATAAGATGTACACATTATTTCACTGATGCAGACCTGCTCATCTACTGTGTGCCCGACTGATTTCAGTAAGATCATGAAAGTCTGGATATAATCACTTAAAGAGAGAGGTACACACAATCAAACACACAAAATGTAAGGGTGATTAATGAAATTTTGGAAGCGTATTTTCTCAACCTTGGGAGGCAAAGGTTCTTTAAAGCCATTTTTCACCCTTTGAACGTACACACTGCAAGTTATTATTGCAAAGCAAGAGACAGGGGAATCTTATTTGATACACTTCATTGTGCTTTATATTAAAATTCAGGAATTCTAGGCCTTTTTAATGCATAGAAATGTGAAAGAATTTACATCTTCTACTTAGTAATCAGCCATGTTATTGTCTGTTACCCTTAGCTGAATCTGATGTCAGAAACAATACTCTTATCAATGAATCATTGGGGATGAAACCAGCAGTTTTCACTCATGCAAAACTACCACTGACTCCTATGTCCAGAAATTGCTGCACGAGAATTATGCAAAGCTTCACAATTATCTAAGACCTTTGCCAAAATTATGCCCAAGAAGCATACTTCTTTTCTTTTAATATACATGATAACAATCTCACTATTTTTAAACACATTTAAGATATTAAATCCTTTGTTATCAACATTAAAGTGATCTTTGCTTAAATAAAATTGATCTCTTCATAGTGAGTTTCGAATCCCATTTAAGTACTTTCTTCAATGAGTTTTCTATTCTTAGGCTTTATGAGATAATAATTGATAGTACCACAACATTTGGCATCATATAACATCGTTTTCTCAAAAATCCTCATATGAAAAAAAAAAAATAGCGACTTATTTTACAGCAGATTGGAACTGAAAGATATAGTTATAGCAGCACCTGAGAAATATAAATAATTACTTTTTATTTTTTGTCTCATTCTAGAAAACGCTATTAGTCCTCCATCATTTATACTGTTTAGGGTTTTTTAAAGACAAATATTTTCCTGCAGCTAAAATATTGGCAAACCCTGGCCACAAAAACAAGAAGGAGGCATGTAACACACGGAAATCACCAAAATAAGAAGAGTTTAGAAGGCCAAGACACATGTTCCAACCCATGGAAGAAGAAAGGATGGTCACTGCTACTGATGTAGGCATGCTTCTTTTTTAGCCAGGTCAAGGGACGCTTTATTTCCAAAAAAGCTTTTAAAAGAACAGATCAAATGGACTTATTTTCAAAGCAATATATGCGGAGGATTAAGGGAGACCATGGAGCTTTGAAAACGTTCCTAACTTACAGATTCTATTTCTGATACAATGATTTTATTTTCTTCTTTTTCATGTCTGAGTCTTCCTTCTCTCCCTGTTGTTCCAACCCCGTCTTTATCTGGATTCTCTTGCTGTACATTTTTCTCCCCTATACCAATTTGGAGTTACTCGTGTCCATGTTGCCTCTTTTCTTTCTGTTTAATCTGCCCACTGGCAGCCATGCTGTACAGTATTTGAAAGCATTTCCAGATTCATGTTTCAGACAGGGTGGGTCCAGTAGCTGGAGCCAAAACGAAACCCCCCTGAGAAGGTCAGACATTTCAAAACTAGTTTATCTCTAGCGACTTCCACACACTCTGCAGGGTGGCTTCAGCTGGCAAGTTGTTAGCACTGAACACCATTACAACAAAAGAATACAACAGAGATTTTATTTTTTCCCACTGTGGTAAAAAGAAAAAGTCTCAATTGTATTTTGGAAGCTTCATAAAGCAAGTAGCAAAATTCCCACTACTCGTAATCTTTCAGGTTAGTTGGCTGCCTCACGAGGAACAGGCTTTTAGTTTAAGTTTCTCTTGCTGTCTATACATCTCACATGGATTGTTGATTCAAGCCATTTGCTTAAACTTTAAAAAGTTATTTCTAGGGTTATTTATCATGGCCAAACACAAAAGCATCAGAATTAGAACCTCAGTAAATCTCCTTATGTATAAATGTGTTAGGTTTGAAGGTTGCTTCAAAGCTACAGGACAGAAAGGCAAGGCATGCAGCATCCTGGACAGTGATGTCCCAGTGCAGAAAGTTCCTTCCCTTCCTGAGTATTTTGGGAGAGGCAATGGCTCCCTCTGCTCTTCAAAAAATTACCTTTCCTCACAGCAGAAACCAAGGTCAAAGGATGAATGAGCTGGAGCAGGGAGAATTTAAATCAAGCACCAACCTACATTTCAAAAGGCTTTTAAATCAAAATAGTTTCAGTGCAAAATGGGGCTTTGCATAAACCTTTGGTGAACATCCAATCTGAACATTCCAGTACCCATAAAGAGATGGGTAAACTGAATCTTTCACAGGAGTTTTAATTCAAATGCTCCATACCACATTTTCTATAGGCTAAGCTGCACAACAAGGTTACTCGGTGCATTTTTTTCCTCCCCCTGCAACAGGCAAAGCATATTATGGTCATGTTGTGCAATTAATGCTTTATTGTAATTACATTATCTCAAAAGCAGGGGTTCTTAACGTGCTTCAATTTATTTTGCACTCAAAAGAGTGGCTGAATAGAGTGACTATTTCACCTCACTGAGGCCAAGCACACTTGACACTTAGCACTGGGGGTTTTCTCAAAGGCTGGTGGGTGGAGAGAGGGGGATTGCCTGCTGTGATCTATCATGCTGTAATTAAGTACTCATGCTCCATCCACAGGGGTTCTCACTTTACCATACCAATGCTTTCTGTCAGAGCACTGCTGTGTCAGCACCTCAGCTGACAGGATCATATTTTAACTGGCAAGAACAATCTCTGGGCTGCTCAGTCCTTAATCTTTCTCCTAAAAGGCTGTGACTAAACAAAGCATCATTTTTGCTTTATTCTGAGCATATCCACTGACAGTTTCAGATTCCTCCACCTTCTCCATTAAGATCTGCTGTTCCCTTCACAGGAAAGGTGGAACCTGCACCAGGTGTTCACCTTTTCCTTTCCACTGTTCCTCTCAATGCACTAGGAATACACAGTTTTATACAGCATTTTGATACAGAAACCCTTTTGAAGCATCCTACAATTGGCAGGCTCCAGACTGAGGACATGGAACAATTTCTGAGGAAACCACTGATGTCTTCTAATTAATATTCAGCAACAATTCTTTTTTGGAATAATGCCAAAGACCCAAACTGATAGGCTTTATCCATCTGTAGACAGCATGAGCACAAACTGTCTGCTTGTCTGACTCTAGATCTTCTCTCCTTTTTAGAATAATTAGTCCTTCCTTTCTCCCCCTCCTTTACCTTAAAATATTGTATCATCAGAGTGATGGCATGCAAGAACACTCATTGTATCTGAGAACCTAAATTTCTGGAAGTTCCTTTAAAAGGAGTGAGGAATCAGACTTCACAAAATAAAAACTTCAAGCCTTATTATAGGTCTAATTTGATCCACAAATCACACTTTAATTTCTATGTGTTTAAAACTATTTACATATTTAGAGCATGTTTATTTTCTCAATTACCATGCATCAGTCAGATATTGAGAAACAAGAAAAAATGTTAGGTGACATCTAGATTAAAGTTGTGTAAATAATTCATTCTTAAAATTGGTGCTTGATCAACTCAAAAGCATCATTTGATCTTCTCAGGGAACTGAACAACAGAAAAGTAATTTCAACATTAAATTAGTTTAAATATTTTTGAAGTTCTAGTCTTTTCATAGAAAACTTCACAGGAAATATAATGTCATGTATCATCTCAAATACCTCAGAATATTTAAACTTTCAGGAGAGAGGAACAAAGAATTATTTTGCATATGAATCTGAAAAGCAAATGCTTGTTTAACTCAAAAGTTTTGGGGTTTTTTTACATAATTTTTCACTAAAATAAATATTGGTTCCAATATTTAGGAAGAATTCACAAATCAGCATCAGTTCACAAATATACAGACAAAAATTTAGAATTGAAAAGCCATGGGGTATGGAGAATTAAAATAAAAATAAAGAACTACTGCATGAGATCAAAACTATTTCTGTACTATCAGTTATGTTCTGGAGGCATTTCTTTTTAAATTTAAGTCATAATAATAATTGAGTGAAATAATAGATAAATACTTGACTGCAGATCAAATATAAAGAGTCCATTTAATACATCTCCATAAATACGAAACAATATTTGTCTAATTTCCAGACCATAATTATGTATTTTTATAGCTACATCCAAAATATATTAGCTATAATAGAAAAAATTATAAATAAGTTCTGAAGCTCATTTCATTAATGGGAATGTTTTACAAAATAAACTTTCAGAATCCTGTCAACATGAAGATATATAATAATAAACAGTAATTTGTATTTAGTTTTAAATATTGTATTTTTACCTGTACAGCAGGTAAACAGCATAGTAAAGCAGGTCCTCTAAATTGAACATATCAAATACATGTTCAAATAAGGAACAGTCAAAGTTGTACATGCAAGTTAAAAAAATGCAGACTGTTCTTTAGCAAAGAGGCTCACATACAACTAAGGAGTGGAAAAGTCATTTTATCTCTAAATACAGCAAAATTTGGGCCAATGCTGCAATAAAACTTCTCTTGGTACTTTCAAAAGTGTAATAAAAAAATAGAAAAGGGTGTTAGGGGGAAGAAGGAGCATCAAAAATACTCGAGGCTTTAACAAAACATCTTAATGTGAGAGAGTGAAATAGCTCAACCTGTTTGGCTTATCAATAAATAGCCTGCACAGTAACTTGATTAGAGTGTCTAAGAACATCCATGGGTAGAAAGAAGTGGGTACTAAAGTGCACTTCAGATATAGCAGAGAAAGACCCAGTAATAAAAAAAAAGCCTTCACATTAAATCCAGACAAATTCAAATGGAGAATAAGTCATAAATATTTAACAGTGACAGTGACTAGCCCCTGGTACTACTGAAGCCACTGCCCTTTTCTCAGTAGTTCAAAAAGTTTAATCCTAGGTTTAAACCTGATGACATTTAGAAAATATATTGCCATCAGATAAGTCATTGGTCTCCAAGTGAAGACATCTGGGTGAAATCTATGAAATGAGAGGGGACAAACTGAACTTGCTTGCCTTATAGTTGGCAAAACATACTGGTGTTGCTGCTAAGAGCTCCAAACAGCCTCTAATGCAACGTGTTCATTTTAAAACGTTTTATTTCATTGTCAAAATAAAGTCCAATTTTCTAATCCTGCTGGAGAACTCTACGAAAGCCTCTGTGCACGTGCCAGAACAACATACACAGGCAGTTGTACCTGAAACCTAACCTCACTCATTCAAGCAAAACATTAAATAGACATTTTATTACACAAGCCAGCTCTGGAGTCTATGCCAGCACACGGGTTGGCTCACCTTTGTAAAATTCACTGGAAATGACATGGGGTTAGGCAACAAAGAGGATCAGGGGAAATGAAAATAGAAAAGCGCAGCATTTCCACATTTTACAATTAACAACAGTGTTTGAAAGCTTGTTTTCAGAATGCATGTCAATGAGATCAAAAACCAGAACAGTAAATCACAAGAGATACTTTTGCTGGATTGTAAGTCCTTTTTATGCCATTAAACTGATGTGAGCAGAGCCAATTAACACACCACTTTCCCTCTTTGCATTCCCCATGATCTTCCAAAGCACCACAAGAGAGCCACACGAGTGTGTGCATGTCTGCATGGTCACACCCAAAAATCTCCCCTTCAATTTTATTGCTGAGCATGGCATCACATGGCATGAAATACTCCACTGGTCAGTCTGGGCCAGCTGCACAAGTTGTGTTGTGCCCAGTTTCTTTTTGCCCGCCCCAGGTGTGGCAGAGCAAGAGCAAACCTTGCTGCTCTGCAATTACTAATGAGCAACAGCCAGAACACAGGTTTTGTCACAAACCTGAAATGTGGCACCACATGGGACTGGTATAAAGAAAATTAACTCCATTTCTGACAGGTGCATTTAGTCTTCAGCAGGCAAGAGCTGGAAATCACTACTCCTGCTCCTAAGAGCTCACCAAGAGACACAGCTGAACTCAACTGAAAAAAAAGAGAAATATCCCAGAAAAGAAATAAAAGTTATAAAATAAAATAATAACAGGAATTAGTTAGGTAGTCAGAAGAAAATCTTTTTCTTGACCTTCCCAATAACAAATCAGTCACTCTTTCTCTGCAATAGCTTTGATTTGAAAAAAGGTACAGAAGATGAAAGTAACTGAAATTCCATACATTTTTCATCTCTGTCATATCTACACACAGCCACTCTATCAGCAACTCCTGACTTTCTCCCAGATGAAACAGACCATGAAATTTTACTTTCCCCCAAACTCCTGCAACCACATATGGCAGGTTTTAATATAAATCCATATGGCCAAAATACGTTGCTGCTGTTCATCAGATCCGCAACCACTAAAATTATTCTCCCATAAATAAGAATAAAGACTCCCTAGACCAGACAGCAACATCCTTCTCGCCTCTGCTATGTCCCCATTGCAGTCTGAGAAAGGACTTCAATTCTCCTCTAGCTGTCAATCTGGTTCCTTTCACAAGCATTAAAATTCACTTTAAAGACTGAATAATAAGGATTGCTGACCCTTCCACACTGATAAAAATAAATAAATGTCAGTCAGACACCAGTGCAGTCACACAGGTACAGTAAACTTTTCCTAACCACACGGCACAGATTTATTATTTAAGCTAATCAGAATTCAAACAGAACAGAAATCAAATGTCACCCTGCCACACTAACATCCATCAACCACAATGATTACATCTACATCAATCACTTGATATAATAGGAGTAAATTCATTATAACAGAACATTGTCAAAAGATCTGGAATTGGTCTTCTATTTAGTATTCTGTCATATAACAGCTACAAGATTATTTCAAAGGCAGCAGTGTCTGCTTTGAAAATATGAGACAGTTTGCTTCAGTGTTCTCCTGACAGCAGACTGTTATTCAATGACAGCATTCTCTATGAAGCAGCAAACATTACTGATTTGAGCTTTATAGAGGGGAGAGTGTGGGATTTCCTGTTCCATCAGTTTGTAAGGTAGAACTGAAAATTCAACAATTACATTATTTTTACTTATAGAACCTGCAAGTTATCTGGAAGCAACCCTATAATTCTGCAGAGGTGTTGGCTATATCAGATAGTTGAGTAATTTCATTCCTTTACTTTGGAAGTCCCATCAGCTTTCTCTCCTCCCATGTCTAATTCTGCCTGAAACACCTCACTGCTTCATTCCCAAGCAATGGCACTCTGAAAAGCACAGTCCTATCTGAAGGTTATGTATATGAAAATGACCCAGGCTGGTAATTCAAAATGTGGAGTTCACCTCTTGCATGGGATCCTGCCTTTTCATTCCCAGTGTCTGATGTCTGCCTATGCTTTGCAGTGCTAAAAAACAGTCAAAAATTCAGCATACAGACTGTATCTGTCCCACTCTGTGCTGCAGACAGCCACTGAGAAGCAAAGACCATACAGAGAAATCACACAAACACAGAAAATGCTCCCTTTCTGGACATCATGTATAATGTCACAAAGACATTACACCACTGCTGCTTGAATCAAAGGACGATCTTACTCAGAGTGACCTTTCTGTGCATTGATCACTGCAGTGCACATGAAATCTCTTAAGCACAGCTAAAATTGTGCTTCCATTACATGAGAGGTATTGCTTGGAAAACTATAAAGGACTGAAAACCTCCTCTATGAAAAATGAAGACCATGGAGACTTTATTCCACTTGGAAAGCAGAAATATAAAGAAAACATAAAGAACAGCATTTAAGATGAAGACAAAACTTACAGGGCAGAGCAGACATGCAGAGTGTGACTTTATCAATGTAATGAAGTTTTTACAAATAGTACTGGCATGCAGTAATATTTTTAGTCAGATGTGGTCATTCGTAAAATCAGTTCATGTACTTATAAGAGATTTTGAAGGAACTTATCACCTGGCTTGCTCACTTGCCATTTTTACCTTGACCCTCACTGGTCACTGCTCATTTATTCTTGACAAGAGTCACTCACAAGTGGATCACTCAAGAAAACAGGATCCTGTATCAATATGTAAACTTTGAGGAGGTTGAGAACAGCCTTGACTAAATCAGACTTGCTGGTGTCTTCAAAAAGCTGCACCTCCAGCTACATCTCCTGCTGCTTTTACTTCTAGGAAGATATTTCTGCCTAATTGAGAACTTAATCTAGATGCAACTTCATCCTTAAAACCACTTTTAAAGAAATTACAATACAGCAACAAACTTGTCTGCAACACTTTTTCTAATAAATAGTTACTTAGACCATGCTTACAGATCATAATACTGCAAATACATAAAAGAGACAAATATATTCTTTCAGACAAGACACTTTAAAAGGATTAGTGTACATAGTCACATTCAGAAACATGTACATAGTCATATTTACTATGTACATGTTTAGCTGGCTTATAAATAAATGACAATTCTTTAGTGTAAGTTCATATTTGCTGTAAGTACGTCTGCATTACTCTCTTGGGAATAATAATAAAATAAAATAATAATTTTTAAAAACCCATCACACAAGAAACACCACTAATTTAAAATGCAAATAAAATACTTTTTGCTACAAGCTACTACACTACTGAAAAATTCACCATAATTTTCAAAGTGATCAAATCATATTGTAATAGCTATGCTTCCATTATTGAACAAAGTAAATGTTTGTAAATTCTTTTAACATATTTATTCTGACAGTCATGCTTTGCATATAAACAGTAATGGTTTTCTTATATATAATCCCAGAGAATTAGCAAGATTTAAATGGCAACTACTGTATATTTACTTGGCATTTCAGTGAACATTAAGGTTTATAGTTCTGAGGAAAAAATTGACTTTGGCTTTACTTCAGTCAATATTTATTTCTCTGTTCGATAAACATTGATGTTTGCCTCAAGAGAAGTCAATATCCTGTTAATGTACATTACTTGAATAACATTTGGGAATTACTAAACAAATGACTCAAATTCAGAGGATCAAAGACAGTGGGACCAAGAAAGACTTACAGGGTGTTTGTTTAAACCTGCAGTCTTAGCAGAACTACCAGTACATGACGTGAACAGCCCTGTGAGCAATCCCTCCTCTAATCTCCAGCATGCTGGTATTACACTCAAATCCATCTTCGGTACAGTCTGCTTCAGAAATGTTGACGTGCAAGTACCTTTTCCCCTTGATGCCCCTCCTCAATGCTTCCTGAGCCAGCTTGGCCTTGAAATAGGTTTTGCTTCAAAGGTCATGCAGAATTGTAAGTACATATTCTTATGGTTTCCTCATTTAACCTGGTTTTCCCAGTTTGACACCAATGTTTTATAGTGGAATCTACAAAAAGTTTAAAGGAACGCTGTCACCATGATATTTTCTGAAAAATCCTCTTTGCCCAGGATTTTCTCCTGGGAAGCTGAGAAGCCTCAGAGAGGAATGAAAACAATAATTATCTGATTCTCTTCTCCTGTGTTTGCTGCTTTGGAATGTGGTCTGGGGGTTGTTTACCAACAGGTGCATCTTTGATTGATTCCATGTGAATTGTTTTTTTCCTTAATGACCAAAGCCAGCTGTCAGTGACCCTCTGAAGAGTCACAGGTTTTATTATTGATTCTTGTGAAGCTTTCTGATGTATCCTTTCTCTTTCTTTAGTATAGTTTTAATATAGCATTCTTTAAATATTATATCAAAATAATAAATCAGCCTTTTGAGAACACAGAGTCAAATTCTCATCTCTCACCCTCACTAACACCACAGAACTCTGTTTGCGATAGTCAGATTTTTTATTGGAAGTTTATGCTTCCAGACTTTCTACACAGGGCTACTTTCCCATATGGCTGCAATATTTTAATCCTGCTGAGTTTTACCACACTTCGCTACTCACGTGAGGTAACAAAGCCAAGAGAATCATCAAATTTCAGGTGGAAAAGAGTGAAAACGCTTGCAGCTTGCCTCAGATCTTGGCAAAAACTGTCCTTTAATGGACAAAATAAGAAGAATAGCTGAATTTATGAAATTTTGTCATCATATTAAATATTAAAAGGCTCACTGCAATGATAAACCTAGCAACCTGACATAAAGTGATGCAAGCAACCCTACGTAACAAGTTGTGATCAAACTTCAGAAATGAAATTTTCCATTATCTACATATGTCTTTCTTATAGCTTGAGGACACCAGCCACAGTTGCATGGTAGATGGTTAAATCAGTAGAGATAAAAACATTATCATATTTCATTATCATATTTCATCAAGTTATTAATGAAATTTGTAATGGAAGGCTCTGAATATCTCTTAGTGTCTTTAAAAGCTCAGGCTTTTGCTTTTTGTGAGTGTACTCACAACTTCATATGCAACACAATCATCTGCTTGTGAAAAAGTGGGGCCTTAAAGTGTGGAAAAAATAATTATTGTAAAATTATATAACTCCATAAATTTTATAATTTTGAAATATTCCAATCCAAAGGTGGGGGGGGGGGGGCAAAATAGAATTTTTTTTCTTCTGGCTATTTAAGTCCACAGAGAAACATCTTATTTCTGGAGATGCAGATTTTATGAAAAATAAATACCAGAAACTTCAGCTACTGTATTACACTTGCACATACCATGAATATAGGCTGCAGGAAATACTATTTAAAGGTCAAGTTATTAAGAGCAAAATTATCATAAATAGTATCAAAGATGATAACTTCCTTCTGAAAACCATCTCTGGAAAAGAAACATACATATGACTAATAGGTACATCCTTGAACAATTAGCTGCCAACTCATGTTTTTTAGCTCCCTTGGATGTTTTCAAGCAAAAAATTTTTCCATGGTTAACAGAGAGATGTGGAAATAGATCATATCTCAGGCGTCAGAACAGTTCAAGGGTAGCCTTACTACTTCTGAAGAAATAAATTAGCTGAAGTCTGCATCAGAACATTCACCTTGATATCTGGAAAAAGTTTTTACCACTTCAGAGAAAAAAATAAAAGTCATTTTGTTGAAGGTTTAGTGCTTTCAGCCGTCTCACAGAAAAAGTAAGGATCAGGTGGCTGCAATAGCACGGTGTGTATGGGCTCATGTGTCCCAGACATATTTTCTGAAAAATACTTTTGCTAAGAGTTTTTCTCCTGAGAAGCTTCAGAGGAAAAGAAAAAACATTGATTATCTACTGCTGTGGAATGCAACAGGTGCATCTTTGGTTGGTCCATGCTAGTTTCTACTTGATGACCAATCACAGGTCCAGCTGTGTTGGGACTTTGGTCAGTCACAAGATTTTATTATTATTCCATTCCTTCCTTTGCTAGCCTTCTGATGAAATCTTGCCTTCTATTCTTTTAGTATATCATTTTCTTTTAATATAATATATATCATAAAATAATAAACCACCTTTCTGAAACATGGAGTGAAGATTCTCATCTCCTCCCTCGTCCTGGGACCCCTGTGAGCGCCACCACATTCATGAGCCAGTTTTAGTAGGTTTGGATTTGAAGAGGGACTCAGCTGTCATCGTATCCTTGGGTTTAGTCCTCTTGCAAGTAACTTTAGCAAAAATAATGGGACTGGGAGGAATCTATGTCTCAGAGGTACAGGTGAGCTCTGGATAAAAGCAGCTGCAAGCTGGTAAGGGATGGAGCAGTGAGCCCAAGGTGGCAGCAGCACTGTCTGTGCTGTTTTGGGGCTTTGTACAGTTGTTGGCAGATTCTCAGAGCTGTCAATCCACAAGTCCTAAACCTTTCACAAGTCAACTCTTCACCTAATCTTTCACCTATCAACATTTCTCAAATACTAGATTCACATTAAGTACATTAGGAATGACAATAACCCTCTATTCTAATAACAAGAAACTGCCAATTAAGACCATAATGTATGGACATCTTCCCCTTACTTGCCCTTTTTATGCAAAATAACAATGTAGGAGGCTGCATGCAACACCAACATGTCCATCATTTTAATTATTTCTGGATATTTGTCCATACTGCATTAGATTAAAAGAGTCCAAAACCTGATTTATTCACTCACTTGTAAATTACATCTTAATGCATTCACAACATGTTAACATTCATACATAAAACACCTAACTTAGAGCTCTTTCCCAGTAAAAATAGGCTCTTATCTTCACAAATTATGAAGACATACAGTTAAATGCAATTTTTAAATATTTATTCCATATTTGCATGCATCTGTTCTGAAAGATTTTAAAACTGTTAGTGAAAGCTGTCCAAAACTCCTTTGTGCAGCCTTTTAAACTTTCTAAATACCTGCCATCCTAGCAGGATTTTGGTTCTTTCTGCAAGTTGGTCCCTGTAACATGCTTGTGATAAAAGAATTTTAAAAATCCAAAACCAAAACACACAAAATGCCTAAAGATACAGATTTAATAATTAGACATTTTGTATTATGATGAAGATTTATTTTATACCTACCCCAAATTTTCTACCTCTCAGTTTGAAAAAAAATATTGTCAATAATAGTAAAAATAAATTTTGGAAGGAAGATAATTTTGACCTTTAAAACAGTCAGCTATTACATTTTCTCTCACTGTTGTTTCATAAATGGATCACTATCAGCTGAAGAAAATCTGCTTTAGAGACCTTCATTCTTAAAATCCAAATAATTTCTCTTATTCTGACCATGTTTAACTCAGGCAAGCACCAAAATATACTTGGTTAAGGTGAAAGGAAATCAATGTCAAGTCCAGTAATACTGTGAAGCTGTATTTTAGCTTTTCATATCTGCCAAATCACTATTCCTTTTCCTTTTGGTTGTCCACTAATTAGCATCTCCATAAAAGACGTGACCAGACAGAAGTGAGTGAAGAGCAACATTTACAGAAAAAGACCAGTGGATTGATAATTGATTTTTATTCACATTTGCACAAACATATTTCTTATGATATGAAGCCTTTTTTTTTATTATTCCAGGGGACAAAGCCCATATCGGATATCCCCAAAAAAGAAATAAAGTCATCTGCTTCTCAGAATCTGCACTTTTCCACATTATTTACAGGCCTAAATACATTGTTATGTGACACAAGATAAACATGCTGTCCTCAGGTTACACCAGGTTACATGTGATAAATCTGTCATAAAAGCATCAGATCCAATTCACTCACTGCTGATCAAATATTAGACAAAATGTTGTAATTACAGATAAATAACAAGTAATATTATACAATTAACTTAAATATTGTAATATTTAAGTTAACAAGGTGTTGTTAACAAGTTATTGGAATATTTAAGTAAATGAGTATTATTGTATCAATTAACTTAAAACTAGATGATCTGCTACAGAAGTATAAAATTGTGAGCTGGCTTAAAAGAAGGCTGGCAGTCACCTGACAAGTCAAAAACTTTTCAGTAGGTTTATTTAATTACTCTTCACTTTAAAATATTGTAGCTTCACAATTAAGCTATTCTTCAGTTCCCTAAGGGCTGCTGCCCTCATATAGAATCCTTATAGAATCTGAACCCCTGAGTTTAAGGAATAAAGGGATAAGAACCAAAGTCACAACAATGAGTATTGTCATACTCACATGTGGGTGCTCTGCTCAGCACAGGGCCAGAGCTATGGGAATAAATCACTGGACTCCATTTTCTTCATGGTGAAAAAGCCCCTTTTTATTCACCTAAGTCCTTTTTATACAGTTTTACAGATCTTGTGTGAGATTCCAATTGGTTAATAGTTTCTTGCCAGTTACTTTTACTGGTTAGTAAAAAATTCTTATTCTGTATTGATTGGTCACTCAAAATCTCAGTGTCTGCGTGCAGGGACAGTTGCTCATGGGAGAGAGAAAAATGGAAACTATCTAATGGTGCAAAACCAGCACCATTAGATAGAATTTTATATTTATACAGGTGCAGGTTGGCTTTTACCCAGGAATAGATTGGTAGGTTAATGAATTGCTCACAACAGGATTGCTTTCACATGGGAACTTGCAAAAAGTTGGCTTTGGCAAGGCCAGCCACTGATTCTAGGAGAGCAGGCTTGATTTTATAAAGATTTTCTTTATGATTTTTCTAACTTACTGCTACAAAGATAAAAAGAGACTCCCTTAGTTTCTCTTGTGGAGTGCCTTATTCATGGCTAAAGATTTCCTCACCTTAGATTACCAAGGTCAGGCATCCAGAATGCAAATTAGGTTTCATTTGTTAATGTATCAAAACTTTGGTATTTGCAGACACGTGTGTGCTACAAACAGATTAATTCTAGGAGCATGGCAGAACTCCCTGCAAGGAATCTGACACTGCACAGTGGGCGAAGTGATTCCCTCAGTGCTAAATCCTGAGCTCATGAGGGAACTCAGATTGCTTGTAACTCACATCAGGCAGAGTTAATGGTGAAAATTCAGGTTTTCAAGAAAACTGTCCTGTCCATTGCCTGTGTACCTTGCGTAGCATAAGAGGATGTCAGCTTCAATAAAGACTTTTAGATAAACGGTTGATTACATATCTTGAAGGAAAAGGATTAACCTGCCACCTTTATTTCCCTAAGAACACATGCAACTGATGCTTCCACATGAATGAGGAGAAGAATTCTTCAGAAATTACCTAAAGTGCACAATTGCTGTGACTTGCAAAGTATCAAACATCAAAGATCTGTGGGAAAAGTTGTGATTTACACTCTACCAGGCCCAGCACTAGAGCCAAGATTTCCTTGCTACTAAGAATTTTGATACTGTTTTTCACTCAATTCAAAAGGTTACATGACAATCTTAGCTAACAGCACCCTCAGGAATGAAACCAACCCTGACTTAGGAAAACTTGCACAAAAATGCAACAATTTCTTCCTATGGAATGGACAACAGCAGGTTATTGGAGACTGATGAAGGATAATGCTCCTGAAAAGCAAAGGGACAAGCTGAGAAGGAGCACTTAGTGCCCTTTTTCCTTTGACTTTCACTCCTTTTTTGTATTCCTATAGGTAAGTAGTTAATGCAGAGTATTTACAGCCCATCGCTGTGGTTCACTGACCTTTCAACTCACAGGACTGGGCAGGCACCCAGGAGATGTGGCTCCACCAAAAAAACACAGCAAAATCAGATCTGTTTCAGATTTACACATTCTACCCATAAGCCTGGACATCAGCATTAGACTTTGCCGCTTATCAAAATTCAGTTTTGACAGGAAAAGCTCTCTCCCTTCTGCAGTCACCCATACTTACTATAACATTATCATTTTCAGGAAAAAGGAAGCAAAGAGTAGGAAAATAAATGAAAAACCACAAACTACTGAATAACCAAGGATATAAATAATAATTATGTTGACTACATTTCCTATAACATATAAATAGTGTTATTTCAGTGAAGTACATTCTCCTTACTGAGACTGGTACTTTTATAAGAACACAGTAAATCAATCAATTATTAGTTGAAGTATACAGAGAATGATTACTCAGAGATTATGTAGGGTTTTTTCCAGCCCTCTTGAATATCACAATATGCAATATTTTCTACAGTTAACCAGAGAGATGTATTCAATTAAGGCTGTATGCTTCCCATGCTTCCACCCTTCTGCTTAGTAGTTTAAAAGATATTCAGTAGCTTTCATGTTCAAGGACCCATACTACCTCTGAGAAGTGAATTTTAAGATAAATACTGGTAATGAGAGTTGCAAAAAGGTGTTAGTTGTGTCATTGATCTTGTTAAATACTCTGCACCAACAGACATGAGTAATCAGACAATGAAATAGAAGGCAGAATGAAATACTGGCTACAGCTTTACTTGTGGAAATAGAAGATTCTCAATTGGGAATATGTGAGAGCACAGAGGTAAGAAAGGCTTGCTTTTTGGGGAGGGCTTTTTAAAATGTGATAATATTTAGCTAGTTGATGGCATCAAAAGCATTTTTTAAGATAACGGGTACTCATTAAAATATAAACTAAATGTGCACATGATATAATACTCAGAAACCAATTACTCACAAAACATGAGAATATTCCAGACATCACGATGTTGCAGTTACCCCTGCAGAGCTTCTACTTCAAATCCAGAAACAGCAATTTACTGAAGTGAATCCACAAGGCTGATTGCAAACTGCACAGGAGTTTGAAATGGGCAATGATCACACCTACTAAAACACAAACCTGCTGAGGCTATCTTGGTCACCACTACTTGTCTAGGTATGAGGAATTAGTAACAATTCTAAGGTAGCTCATTGTTAATCAAACTGACTACTTACAATGATTAACACTTGACTAGAGAGTTTGCTTTAACAACTATCACAACTGCTTATATTTCTTCTGAACACACTGAGCTGTGTTCATATTCAAATCAGAATTATTTTACCATTACAAAATGCTATTTGCTTCTCCCTGGTGTTTTATGATTTTCTTTATGCCCATTGCTTTACTGAGCCAAAAATATCCAGCTACCTCCACTTTTCACAGTGCTTGCTGGTGCAGTGGGAAAATGTTTGTGTGTACCATGCTATTGTCCTCAAACTCCCTGATATAAATAGAGAAAAAAAATAAGTAATTAAATGAGGTCAATAAGAGGGCTCACTGATGAAATAAGGTGATTGGAACATTGCACTAAACCTTCCAGTTACAGAAATACAAAATATATATTCAGTCTTCTGTGCTGAGCAAATAATTAACTGTTATTCCAATTTTAAAAGCAATGCATGCATGAACTTTTTATTCATCAGCCTAATTTTCTTTAACATTTCTAACACTGCAGAGAAGGTACCATTCTTCAGAGCCTACTCATGACCATATTTCAATACAGACCTGCAGGAAATTACCCCTGCTTATGGTGGAATAATATCAAACTTTCCATTGTGCTGTGAAACAGTGGGTTTGACCAGTTGGCATGAACACTATGCTTCTTTTCAGCTGCTGATTTGAAGATGCAATTTACACAATAAACCAAAACAAAATCTGATCCCCATCTTTTCCCTCAGTTCCAGCTACTCACTAAGATTTATGGTTTTTCTCTTGTGCTCATGTAATCACTGTTAGTAACAGCACTGTGTTATAATATGGATATATTCTGATATGATGATTAGAATATATCATCAGTCATATTATCCCTACACTGATTTGAGCTCTAGGAATTTTACAGTTAGCAGGGCTGAATTATTTAGGTAACACCTTACTAATTTTCTACTCTCTAGGACTATTTACTTGTCTTTAAATGTGAGCTAGAACATCAAAGCAAGCATTTGAAAAATCCATAGTTGCCACATAGCAGTAGGAAAGAAACACTGCCTTTATTTCAGATAAAGATGTGCTATAATGTTTTAGAACCAGCAACAGTAAATACTGGTGTCTGAGGTTGTCTGCTCCACATAAGAGCCTCTCCCCACTGCTTACAAACATATTGATGCTGAAAAACATTTTCCTGCCCTTATAGCAGCAGCCTTATTTGTACCAAAACAGGCCCATAAATATGATTTCCCATTTCAAGGTGGAGCTTTATTTCAACTTGCTTTATTTCCATTGACAATATTCTATTTTCTTACACCTTCATAGTTGCTTGCTGCATTGTGAATTTAAGTACACTGAAAGGATGTGAAATTTGCTATGATGCCACTGGAGTATCATAGATAGTGACACTTCCAGTGTTTGACTGTATTGCCCCTTTCAGCACAGAACCAAACAGAAAGCCTTATTTCATCAGTTTGGCTATTACACTTAAAAAACACAAAAACCAATTGCCTGATGATTTGTTCAACTGAAAACACTCAAGAGAATGCATTCAGAAATATAACATTGTGTCAGTATTTTATAAAGTCATTGTAGCTCTGCAGAAGAAAAGAATTTACTTAGCTACTCGAAATCAAGTTTCCTTCGCAGTACAGATGAACACCAAATGTCTGGATATTAATCAAAACCTGAAAAATAGTTTTCTAACAGACCCACTACAGTCAAAATTTATGAATCTTGGCAGACAACCTAAAGAAAAGAGAGAGGGGGACAGACAGGACTTGAAAAACATGCATTTGTATATCAAAATGTCCCATAAAAACAGAGTTCAGACCCATCCTTGGAGATAATATTTGTACAAGATTTCAACGTGTGGATTTCTTGACTACTATACAAAGCATTCACCTCTTCACCTCCCTTTCTTCTGGCAGAACTACACTTCTATTCACAGAAACTATTTATTAAAGTAGCAAACAGAAGAAGAAAATTAAACCAACATACACCTGCTCACTATTGCCTATAACTTAAGTATATTTTATAGTAATAAAAATTACAGTACCTTGTGTCACTTCCTTTTTAGCTTCATTTTTGATAAAATGCAAATATTTGTCTATTGAGCAATTTTATTAATAGTCTCTCTGGAAGCACATAGGAATTGTTAATAAAACCTGGTTACACATTTTAAAACAAAAATAGCATCCTGTTGCTCTCACCTACTGCTTTCAGGAAAACCATAATTAGAACTATGGGGAAATAAATTCCTTCTCAGACTATTTTTAAACTTGACTCGCAGTTTTTGATTATCTAGTATTGACCTAAATTAACCTAAACTCAGAATGTAGTTGATCAAAATTTGTGGAGCCTTGCTTTTCTGAAATTCCCTGTAGTAACAAAATCTATAGGTATTATTTTGTGTAACAGTGCGTATAATATTACATATTACAATATCCACAACATGCAGTCCACATAGCTAAGTCCTCAGATTTATGCATTTCCTTGGTTTTCACTTCTTCACCGCACTGTTCATGTTTCTCTCCTAGCCTTAGACTTTTCTCTCCAAACCACTTGCAAGAAACCCATTATGTAGATGCAGTTATCTTAACTGATAGAAAAATTACTGAAGCAGAAAGGTGGAGCCTGCAGAGACTGCAGTGAGCCGGGACTCCTTCAGCTTCCTTGCAGCTCCACAGGCACACTGCCTTGTCCCTGCTGTGCCAAAGTCTGCTTCCGCATGGCAAAGTCAGGTTTCATGCTGCTCAGAGCAGTTAGGAAGGCAGGCTACTGAAGCTGCTCCACAGGAGAACCAGCAAGGATATTTTCATAGAAGCCAGCCACTCTCAGAACTGCTAATTTCACTTTGTACAAATTGATACTCTTCTCTGCCTTTTCAAATGGCCAAGAGCAAAACTGAAATAAATAAATAATGACATAGTAGAAATGCTATCTTCTGTTCTGTGGCAGAGACAAAATTAGGCAGCACCACCATCCTCCAACCTCTCCTCTTTATCCAGTACTACTGATGGCATCTAGTCCATGGTAAAGGCCAGTTTTTGCACTAAGTTGCTCATACTGAAGACAATACACATTAACTAAGCTGTCAAAAGAGAACTGGAAGTTGTGGCTGCTGACAAGGGGACCTAGAGGGGACATTGAAGTTGTTATTTCATGCACCCAAGGGACAATTAAATCACTTGTCCTTGAACAAGGCATATATTTACACTTACAAACAGTAGAAATTTAGATGACTAATTTGGGAAGATGTATTTTTAAAGTAACTAGCCAACCACCACATCCCCAAACAAATCCTTCCCACATTACCATGAGGAGGAAAACAAAACTTCAAGGACTTGCAGGAGCAGTCAAAGTTCATCTTGGCATAATGTTTCTTATTAGACTGAAACAAAGCAGCTCTTAGCAGTATCAGAAAAATCATTTTATACAAAAACACTGCTTCCATACTGCATCAAAATTCATTTTATTATTCACATTAACATTTCCTATCTAGAGAAAATCTTTGTATCACTCAAAATTAGAGAAATGGAAACACTTGTCATGAACAAAGCACCAAACAATTCCTGAGTAAAATGGAACAGAGCAAGTGTCAGCATAACTGTGAAATGAACTGGAGGTTTTCTTCCTAAGCAGACTATGACACATTATTTGAAGGATTGCACAGAGAAGTAAGCAGGCCTTTGACCTCTCAGTTCTTTTAAAAAAAATCTTCAGTTTATAAAGGAGCTTTTTTATTCAGCAAACATATTTTATCAAAAAACCAAAATGTTTGCTTATGAGGAAATAGAAATAAAAATGCAGAAGGGAGCACTTTTTTCTAGAATACATTGTCAATGCTGATTTTTTCCACTTGCTTACAGAGTACTCAATGGCTGAACTGTACAGTACAGCCTCTCGAAAAGGCAGGCTCTGAGATCATGTACAAAATCAGAAATAGAGTTTGAAACTTGAACATAGTGCAAAAGCATTAGATAAATGTTGCTTGTGACAGGACAGGACTGCATGCCATGACCCAGAAAATCTATGGTACTGCTTTGTGTCTGAAACAAGCACTACCCATGCAAAACATCCTGCTTTGTGGATGCATTTTATTATTAGCATTTGACCTACTCAGCCATTTGGGGAGTAAAACATTGGTAAATGTCTTCAATTCATGTACTCAAAGGCAACACTACATTATAAACTTTACTTATGGTGAAAAATAGTAAACTGATGATCAACTTGGTCTTTTCTACTTTGATAAAAAAGATTGTTTTGTTAAGGACAAAGGGTTACAGACACTTTAAATTACATAAAAACACCATAGGAATTGAGATCTCCCAGACAGTTTATGTTAAAACAAAACCAGATTCTTTTTAAATAAAACTAACATCAATTAAATAGTCTTATCTTTGTTGAGCAAACACTTTACCTTTTGATTTATATTAAGAATCTTGTAAACATATGGTTTTGTTCTCAAAGAGAAAAGAAGCACTCAGAAGCACTGAATCTGGCCTCCAAATCCAATTTTCTCTCATATTCCACAATGATATATTACCAGACATACATATTTAAAATAGCCAATTTAAGAAAACCAGAACCAGAGCCACTTAGACTATAATTATAATACTCTGTCTGAGAATTTTTCTGACAAAACTTTTTTAAAAAAGAAATTAACGTGCATGGTGTATTTCAAATATTAAAACATTGTGCACATTTATCTCTTACAACTATCCATATCCTCTTCTTTACTACTGTCCATGTTTTTAATGCTCATTAAAAAATCAGCTTTATAGTCACTGAAAACCAATCCAATAGCCACAAATTGTCACTAGTTAGTTTGCTTTCCTGCAGAAGTTAAAGTGGTGATCACAAACTGTTAAGAGAAGCAAGAAGGTTTGCCATGCTTTGGTAATTTTTTGTGGAAAAACATTTCCTACAAAATTTTAATGTTAAATTTTATGCCTGCTAGCTGGTTACATTACCAGCAACCAAAGCTATCACTGACACTGTTTCAAAAGACAAAAGTGTATGAAAAAAAAAAATCTCTAAATAGCATTTAAGGATCAAATGGTTTCCTCCAATGTCCATTAGGAGTGTTTTCCTGTCCTTAGCACAGGTAGTCCTTTCCATCTGTCCCCTTGTACTATTTTCCTGGTTTTTCTTTAACTGTAGGTTATGTTCTCTCAGTGGCACTAATAAATGTCATTTTAGTAAAAACCTCCACTAAAGTCACACCACAGAAACAGGCATTCCCACACTCTTCTTTTACTAGAGACATTTTTTCTAAAAATGATTTTACTGTGTAATGATGTCAGTCATTATAACTCAGTTCACAAATGAAATCAAATATCAGTCAAAAGTTACAAAATCCATCTTCAAATGTGTCTCTTTAAGACTATAAACTACTAAAACATGTGCCTTATCCTAAAGGTTATAAATCAGCAGGAGAGGAGAAAGGTGGCTGTGTGCTTATGCCAGATTCATGAATGATGGCAATACAGATTATAAATATTAAAATCCAAATATGCAGCACTCAGCCACAGTCCCCAGCTACATCAAAACCAAGAACAGTTCAGAAAGGGCTAAAATAACTGGGGCTAGAACTATTTATTTACTTTAATCTGCAGAGCATGTCTTCAGATAGAATGAAATGAAGATAAATCAGTAAAGAAAATAAGACATTTATAATACACTGTGAAAAAGCTGAAAAAAAATCACTAAAACAATAGCTTTTGGAAAACTTGCATCTGCAGAAAGCCTTCTGGGCCTAAATCCAATACAAACCTGTCAGAAAATATTGATGAAAAATGTGCATTTACAATTGTAAATAAGACATGAATATGAAACCTAATCCCAAACTCAATTTTTCCAGAAGGGAAGGGTTTGGTTGGGTTTTTTTTACTATGTTATTCAGTTAGTTGATTTAATTAGACAGTTGTTTTGGTAAACAAAATTACTTCAGAAAGAAACTCCTCCAATAACCATTGACAAATCAAATGGACTTCAAAGTCTGTCACTGTGCTTATCTGCTTCATTCATAATAACTTACTGAAAATACCTGTGAGGGTGCAGCATTATAGAAACCACCTTCCCAGAAAAGAAATGTGATCAAAGGAATTGTCAGATGGCATAAGGCCAGCCTTTCATATGCTGCTCAAGGGATTCTTTCAACTTTGTCTTGAAGTGTCCTCTGCTGCTCCATTCCAGATTCTATTCCAACTCTGCAAGTGAAAGGTTAATGGAGTGCATCCTTAACACACAGGCACAACTTAACATAGGCTAACAAAATAAAAGCATATTTTCACAAAGTTGGGGTGCTCTTTTTAACATGTTAAAGTGATACCAGGCCTTCTGCCATTCCCCAAATGCACTACAATCAAGCAGCTGCTCAACATGAAGAAGCATCAAGAAAACCTTTCTGATTAAACTCACTACATCAAAAGCTCACAGCTGATACAGGTTAACAAAGGAGTTCAGTTCGTGTTTTGGTGCTAGAATGAAAGCTCAAAAAAAAAAATCCCCAAAACTCTGAACCAACCCAACACAGAAAATTAAATGCCAGAATTGCATGAGGAGGGAGAAAACACTGTAAAAAGATCACCACAGTGCTCAAGCAGATGCAAGTCAGCTCAGTCTCCTTGAAGTCTGCTGCTTGACAGCAGCTCAGAAGCTGGACTCATTTCAGCACAGCAAAAAACTAAAAACAAACAAATCCATAAAAAAAAAAAAAAAAAAAAAAAAAACCAAAAAACCCCCAGACTAAAGCAGGAAGAGAAATTAAGTTCCAGTGCAAAACAATTCAGAAATACAGTCTGTGGACTTCATGTAGCTGAATCAATAGGAAATCATGTTTACCCCAGCCAGCACTAGAGGCGGTACAAGTCACTGGAATGGGGAACACCACAAGTAAGGCTATGCACACTTTTAAAATGAGAGAACTCTACACTGTCTTGCTATGCTATTTCTCAGTATTTAAACACTTCAGGTGGATACAGAGGAAACAGACCAGCAAAATGCAGAAACAGAACACATTCAGTTTCACTTTAATTTATAGTAACCAACACTTAAGCTACCCAAGTAGGCTGCTCTACTGCACTTTTCAGCAGGCTATTTAGGTTTGTACTAAAAATGAGCTGTAGTAATAAGAAAAAAAACAATTCTTTTAACTCCACTTACACTATCAGTAAAAAGATTATAAACATTTCTTCATGTAAACTTGGAGAATTGAAATGCAAAAAGCCTCCAGCT
Organism: Melospiza georgiana; assembly: GCF_028018845.1. Classification (NCBI taxonomy): domain Eukaryota; kingdom Metazoa; phylum Chordata; class Aves; order Passeriformes; family Passerellidae; genus Melospiza; species Melospiza georgiana. The sequence continues at coordinate 38,718,850 of NC_080434.1, read as the reverse complement.
TCTGCCTCAATATCTAAATTCCCATTATCACATACAAACAACTGTGAACCTCTGCAACTTGATCTGAGGCTCCAAGTTGACCCCTCAGATTGAGAACATGAAACTAAATGTGCCAAGGGTTGATCTTAAGTCTAAAATCAACAGGAATTAAATTTATGCATCCACTAGGACATATAAAGATAAATTTCTGAGCTGTAAACAAATCTCTTAGAAGCATATGCTTTTTAGGATTACAGGACAGGAAGGGCCCAGCAAATGCCAGTGCAGTCCCCAGCCATGAGAAGTGCATAACTTAATGTCTTTTGTAAAGAAATCAAACTCCTTCCTAAGAGTGCTTATGATGTTGCTCTGATTGAAAAACCATTGCAGAGCCTCGCTGCTCGAACAATTGGGAACCTTCTTTTAATTCCCAGCTTGAATTTATTCATAGCCAGCTTACACCCATTAGTTCTTGTGCCAATATTGTCCTTTAGCTTAAACAGCTCTTCTCCTTCCCTGGTGTTTACCTCCCTCAACAATTTAATTTCATTCAATTGCATTTCTAAGGACTAATTGTTTTAAAATGAGAGGACACACTTTATAAAACTATCAATGGCACATTCCATAAGGAGAAAAATTAACTTCTCTAGCAATTAAATATCCACTGAATATGAAAGTTGCACAGTAAAGCAGTTATAAGCCCATGGAAAACTTGTATTATTCCAGGATGAAAGAGAGACATGATGACTGCAAATGAAGATATTACAAGGTGTAAGAGGAGGAACTTTATAAGCATATTGGAATGAAAAAATAAATTTATTTTTCAGCACTCTTGCAGAAGGACTTTAAGCTTAAAAATCCTTTTAATGCTCATTTCATTTACCACTCTGCAAAATTGGCAAAAAAAACTCCAAACATGGCAAAACTCACAAAGCAATAAAGTACTCAGAACCATAGAAAAAAGGTGCAGTATTTTATATGCTTTTTAAAGGCTAAGGATAATTTCAATTTCATTGGGTGAACTTCCAGTGTCACTTTGGCTTCTCTTGATAGTTCCTAAAAAGGTCAAGACAAAGTGCTGCTTGATCAACCCATGCTCATGGAGACACACATTATCTTTTTAGAAAAGTAGAATGTATTTTACAGGGCAGTTAGACTGTGTTTAGTGATTCTTAGGCTGTGCCACATCGTTGATTTAAACAGCATTTATGTCCATATTTCCGAACTACACAAATTTTAATCTCAGGAAATTTTATGTTAGCAAATAATTTGGCATACATTGTAGCTTAATTGAACTAAAAATAAAAGATTTTTATTTTGTATTAATTTCCACCCTCTGCCTACAATATGCAATGAGATAATAGGAGTGATATAATTTCAAATTTAATTTTCATATTAATAACCTGATGCAAACACCTAATATTAGTTGGAACTCATTAATTTACACTTGTAAGAGGCATAACATATTACTAACTCAAGATATTAGGCAGATGAATTACAGAGAAAAGCCAGAGCTCCACTTCACTCTACTAATCAAGAGTTATCTATTTCCTCAAGCCAGAGGAATAAACAGGCCAATGAATTAACAGGAAGTTTCCCCACCTTTTTTTGTAAAATAAAAATTAGCTTTCTTCCCTCTTAATGAAGCAAACCAATATCCCTTCTCTTCCATCTGAAGTGTGGCCCACTTCAGGAAGTTCAAAGTTGTGAATTAAGGTCTTCCAGGTCGCCTCACTAACTCACTGAAATCTCTAGAAAAATTTCATTTTTTCATATTTATTTAACTCCAGTGTTTCAAGAGCTATTCACACTATACTAACAGTATAAAAAAATCAAGAAATGCCAATCTAAAAATCTGAGGAAAACAAAAATCAAAACATGGATTGCTTTTCAATTTTTCGTATGTCAGAAAAACAACATATGTTCTACACAACACTAAAAGTGAACCCAAAACACAGGTATCGCTGATGAAAATTATAACAAAAATTTGATATCACCTCCAGACTATCATTGAAATATTAAAATATTTTAATATTTCACTATGATAAAGGACTTCACTCAAACCAGGACATACAGTGCAGTATCAACCTATTTCTAAACACTGGAGGTAGAAACACCTCCACTCATTGCATGATGAGGTGCTGGTTCTTGATTTTTATTTTGTGAATTTCCCAGAACAATTTCAATAATTACTGCTAGGGGTAAAAAAATCTCTCATCTGCTTGGATATGAACCTTTAGTGGGTCACAGTTTCCAGTGAATATTCTGAATGGTTCTCAGTTCTACAACATACAGGAAAACCATCATGATTTTGCAAAGAAAGAATGTAATGATTAATTATTCCCTATAGACAGTGTATAAGCATTCAAATACATTTTAAAAAACATCAAGTTAGTAAAAATTCACTACTACTTAGTAATGAGTACAAGATCTGAATCATTTAACTTTTTGCTTCTGAAGAAAGGACTATGAAAATATGGAAAAGAACACCTAGATTTCCACCCATGCTACTGCCGAAATCCAATGCATGAAGATCAGATCCATATAGCATCCAGGTTTCAATTCTTTCAACTGAACTTTATGAGCTTGATTTTGCCCATATCACAATTTAGTTCCACACCAAAAGAAAAGTTCCATTATCAATATTCTTCTTAACAGAAGCCATGTCTCGCAATGAAACCGCTGTCTTGTCTTGATTTTGGCATTGATCATTCCTTTTAGCCACTTAATGATGCTTGTTTGTTTAATCAAGCAAGCACAACTCTGCTGTTTTACCTTCTATTTTTACACATCATCCTAAGGACACTGCCAACCATTTTAATTTTAGTAGCTATCAAAACTGATTTCACATATCTCTTTAATCTTTCCAAAATTAAACATTATGTAACATAAAGCAGCTGCACCCATTCAGTTCATGTACTGGGAGACCAACATTCAACATCAAAACATTTGGAAATTAACAAAAAAGCAACAACCTGCTAACTTCTATTGCTATTAGTAAAAAAAGGTCTTTACCTACCCTGAAAGAAAAGGCCTTACTTGCTACTGAAAATAAAAAACACAAGCAAACCCAATTTTCTCTGTACTACAACATTTCTAAAACCTCTGCACACATTTTTTTTTCCTTTGCCTGGTAGTTAGGGGGAAGGGGTGGGGGGGGGAGAAAAAGGAAAGAAAAGTGAGTAAAACACTGGTAATTTGTTTAGCTAGTGATGCAGGCTGTTCTCCAATCAAATTTTGTTTCCCCAAGGAAGATATCAGTTTTAAATTACACAGCAAGAAGGCAAAAGAAAGGAAGCAAACAATCAAAACCTTCCCAGGAGGGGTAAGAGTACGGCAAGAACTCCAGAGATCCTATTTAATAAATAAACACCTTCATTTTTGTAAGTTAATTTCACCACAGGAAATAAGTTTAGTTTTAATTATATTGCCTTGTGTCATGTTTTATAAAAGGTACATGAGGCTCATTGACTTTCTCTTATTATTAAAGCCTTTTTTATGCTAGAGAGACGTTGCATGTAGATGAAGGCTCAGTAGAGCCCTAGCTCAGTGCAAAGTGATGTAAGATGCAACAGTTTTATTGTTATCCCACACCTGTGACAACTACTGAGACTAAACACAAAAAGTCATTGCAGGTAACTTTTTTTCCCCCCCAAAAAAACCCAACTAGACATAAGAAAATGTTAAAAATACACCTGTATGCAAAAAAGACAAAATATGTCATCCAGTCAAAACTTTTGCTTACACAGATACAGGAGATACACAGAATTTCAAAAATCCAGAAGCCAAAAAGGTAATAAAGGAATAAATGAAGTTTTAAAAATTAATTTCCAAGAAGAGAAATTCCAGAGGAAAATTAATTTGCTTCTGAAGTCTAGACACAATGAAAGAGATGTATTTTGAGCTTAGAATAGCCTTTCCTAACCTTCTGGCACCATTCTTAGATCTTAGTTTAAGACAATGTTTGTTTAAAACAATTTTAGGGGGCAGAGACTCTAAAATAAGTCACCCCCCTCTGATTTCAACCTTTCCCCTTTATCAACAGAGAGAGCCAAATGCAAAAAGAATGCAAGTGAAAAAAATAACAGTTTACTAACAAAGAAAAAAAGTCAGTAAGCACTAAAGCTGCTGGGGCTTGTGGCTCCACACAGATGAGAGAGAAAACGAAGGAAAAAAACCACAGCCACCAAGCCTCTGCTGTTCCCGAACATCTCTTCCCCCACATAACAGCAGGAGTGGGGAAAACCAAATTCTGGGAAAAAACTGTTGTGTGCAGAAGGTTCCAATGCTGCAGGGAAAATCTTCCTGGCAATTGCAGGGCTGAACCTACATGACTATTGGTATGGCTGGAGCTTGGGGCAACGGCTGGAAACTTGTGGAGCAGCTCCAGTGCTGCTGATATGTAGGAAAAAGAGTTTGGTGTGTGTCCATTTCTGTTTGTAAAGAGACCCAGCACACCCTTGATACCTCAGGTTTTAGGTCTTACATTTTTCTGATTCTGGACTGCTTTAGTATGTAGCTCTCAGATTCATATGAGGGGATGATGAGCTCTCTTCACAGAGCAGGGAGACAAAACAATTCCTTCTCTAGCTGGGGACCAAGAACAAATGATCCAAATTTCAGGCTCAAGAACATAAATCATGTGGACTGAAGAGAAAAAAAAAAAAACAAGGATGGGACTTCATAACCTAAAGCTGTAATGGGACAATTAACACCAATATGCAAATGGAGCAGAACTTATAAAAGTGAGAGAGCCCATGATGTGTTGTCCATTTTGTGCCCATTTTGGTTCATCTGGGGTGTAGCCCTGGCTGGGCTCTTGTGCCGCCCAAGGTGGATCCACTGAGGCCTCCAAATAAATCCCTACTTTATTCTTCAACTCCATCTAGTCTCAGTTCTAGGTCAGAATTCACAGAGCATCACCCTCCCTTCCATGAATCCAGAGTGAAACACACAAGCTTCACTCCCCATGCTGCCACATCTCAGAGACAGTAAAACAGACAGCAGAGAGTGATGTAAAGAAATTATGAAATGCATAATTTTTGGGTCACCTAGGACAAGATCCTATGGCATCCAGTCAGTGAATGCAGCAAACTACGGGAAATTGTGAGTTCTATTTTGAATGCTTTAGGAGGCAAAAAATAATTTTCACATCACTGCCTTTTTTTAAAATTTATTTTGGGCAAAGCAGAAACACGATACCACCAAGATTTTTCCCCTCCCCAGTTCCAGAAATTTTCACTTTAGAGAACAGTTCCCATCCTGCTCCTTCTGGTTGAGTGTCAAATGTTTGGAAACACGGCCATCTATTTCTAGATGCCTGCTGTGACCAACAGGTAGCTTGTTCTGTGGTCTGCTGAGGAAAACACATATATTGATAAATTTGTGAAGATTTTTCTAGTTTTCTACTAGTATGACTGTAGAATAGCTAGTACCACATAACCACACAGCAATTTCTTTGGCTTCCAGAAGAATAAGATAACACATCCCTGTCAAGATGAGTTAAGACCACAGAGCACATAAGAAGTTTATTTATATTCCAGTCTGCTTTTTTCTTATTCAAAGAGGGCATGAACTTTCTCTGCTATCTGCCTAACACCTTTCAGGAATAAACAATTATTTTGGGAAGGGGTAAAATTCTTACACAGACCCAACAATCTTCAATGAGATGTAAAATCCCAAAAAACTCTTTTAATATGCTTTTTACCCTGCTGCATAGGATTTTTCACCTCAGTTCCCATTATCAACATCACAGTATCTATGGAACAGGTTAGAAAGCTTTTAAAAATGGTTTGCTAGAATCTCTAGCAATCATTACCTAACGCATCTACTCCCACTTGCTCATCCTTCTCTAACTCCTATGTGCTAAGTTTGCAACTGAAAATTAAATACATGCAGTGTTTCTTTGCCAAGCTGTCTGACACTCATTCCTCAAGTTGTTTGCCCTTCATACAAATCAGAGAATCAAGGCTTTGATTCAATTCTTAATAGTAAAACATTAAAAATTCCCTTTAAGTGCTCTTCCTTGTACTCATTAATAATCACAGAGCAATTCTGGTGACTGAATGACAAGAAGTAAGGCAATATTTTAAGAGTTTGGCATCCTCATAAGATTAGGATGAGCTAATAAGTAATTAAAAATAATGCAATATTTTTAGAATTTCAAAAGAAGTCTTGTTTCATTAGTGGCAGATGGAAGAAATAAAGGGACTCAGACATTTCCGAGAACCGTTCTCACTCTGATGTCAAGGAGAAAATTCCAAGATGCATTTTGGAATTTTTAATGCTTCACTGTTGACACACCTTTGAAATTTTAAAATCCCTATGCTGCTGAGAGCAAACTAGTAAACCTTTTATTATCCATGGTGGTGCTCTTAAGAAGTGGAGTCAACTTTTTAAATAAATAGGAATTTACTTAGAGCTGTCAAAACACAGTGAATTTTGAATCCAGAATTGAAAACTTTTAGCATTGAAGCATGCTGTCTGTATTGCAACATTAATTTCAGTAAATTAGAGAACTCAGAGGCTTCCAAAAGTACAGAGAACAAAGCCAGGTGTAGGTTGTACAGGTGGTCTTATCCAAGTTGCATCAAACAATGGAGTTCCTTTTTCTAAACCTTTTCATTCATAATTCTGTTGCTGTATTCCTCTAGTCAGTGACTCTTTTCAATCCTCCCATAAACACATCTTCACTGAATTGCAAGGCCTCAAAAAAACAATAAAAACCAAAAAGTCAAACAAACAAAAAAACCTCTACACACTAAACCAAAAATAAGCCACAAAACTCATGCACATCTCCAGATGTATATTTAGTATAAAGTAGTTAGACAGTGCTGTGAGGGATTTGTTATTTTACCAGAACACAGTAGTGGGAGAGAAAAAATTCTGTTACTAGGGAACAGTGCATTAACTGGAAGTTATTCACCATCTGTACTTGTCTTGAAAACTAGTTTTTAATTTGAAGAATTTTGAGGACTCCTTACTTTACACACTATACCACATCTGCCCAAAAATTATTAAGGATGTTTTTTTCTCTCCTATATTTTAAAACTTTATTGCTAAAGATTATATGAATAAACCCAGATAAATATGTACAGGGAAATCCTACATTGCTTGAGGCAGAAGACTGCATATAAATAACTTCAAAACACTGTTTTGTGTTTAAAGAATAAGTTGTAAGGGAAGGTTTGCAAGGAACAATATTTTATTTTACCAGTGCAAGATCACCAGGTATAAAGAAATATGAAGGAGGTCTAAAGCTGAAGCTGGCTTTTTATCTTCCCTGCTTATTACTGTGGAGGCAGGTAAATAATAATTATTAAGAATCGAGTTTGGTATGTTTGTGCATCCTTACAAACAAGTCCGTCCAATCTTAGTACACTTCATTAAATTTCGCAGTAAATATGAGATAGAGAGACAAAGAAATAGGAGGGGAAGAGAAAGAGTGAGAAAGTTCCTAAAATTCAACTGCTTATTCAATAGCACAAGATCATCGGCTGGTACTAGTCTAATGTCTCTGCAATTTGCACCTATTTTCAGTTAAGCCATTTAGCAGGATCTAAGAAATTAGCTCAACCCTTCAATCTCCTTCCCTGACTAAACAAAGGTATCACTTGAGTAAAAGCTCTTCACTCAATTCTATGCCAGCATGCACTGGCAGAACCTCTTCCAATGTGAAGAATCTGGTCTGGAATCAAGTTGTTTTATAAGCATTGAAGAGTCTCACAACAGCTAGAGCAGAAAATTCCACTTTACACAGAGAAATTTTCCAGGGGAAATGTTGCAGTTGAGATGACCACAACACCCAGAGTATCACCAGCAATTTCAGAAGGCTTCAAGCATTCTCCCATACACAGTAACACCTCAGAAGGCTTCTGGTGTCTGCCCACACAGAGTAACATCCTGCCACTTCAGAAGGCTGCAGGCATCTGCCCTTCCTGTCCCTCAGCCCAGCCTTTTATCCCCTCCTGTTGATGCCCTGCACCTGTGTGCCCTCTGCTCCCTTTGGTGGTTGGGCAGTGCCCTGGGCTCTCGTTACCTTCAATGCTGCTCACAGCTGTAGACAATTAGAGATGAGGCTTGGCCACAGCCTCACTCCCAATCACCACAAACTGTGTGCCCACAGGGAAACTTTTGAACGAGGCTTTATTTTGAAAACCATGCATTTCTACGGCTGTTCTAACTAAATGTGTGATATATATTTTTAATAAGTGCCTACAAGGGCTACACCCTGGGGGGAACCCCTAAAACACTGGCCTAAACCAGACAATTGGAGGCTTTCTGGAGACAGTTAGTTTATGAGTAAAATGCAAATATGTTCTTAAAATTGCCTAAGTTTCATTTAAAAAACAAATAAACAACAAAATTACATATAACTCAGCATTTTTCAAAATTTGTCAATAAAGATGTGCTTTGTGGTTTTCTTCCTAGACATGGAATTGAAATAAAACAAAAACCCCAAACTGCTGGCTTGTATGGGTGTTCCAATCCAGAACAATTCAAAGCTTACCCATTCAGCCATTTGTTTTATGATTTTGGGGGTGTGCTGGTTTTGCAATAATTGGTTTTTTTGTGAAGAGAGAAAAAAATTAGCAACAGAACCAGCACATGGGGGTGTGATTTTTTTTTATATTTTTGACTAAAGTTATGTTAGTAGGCCTTATTCTGTATCTTCCAGCATTTTCATCAGGTCCATCAATGGAGAACCTTCCTCATGCTTTTATCTAAATAAAATGTCTTCTCCTGATGTGAACATGGAAATGAACTCTCTAAATATTGACAATATTAAACAGAGTTCTTCATAATTAAAGATATACTGAATGTAACATATCTGAAGTACTTCCAGTTTTGTAGCAGTATTATTTAAGCCAACAGTGGTTACATTCATTAAATTCCATTCATATCACAATAATGTCCTCCATAAAAGTATATGGAGGGCAAGGCATTATGCCATTAATGTGTAAGATAAATAGTATTTCTTTGGTACTGTCAGCATGATTCAACTAAACTTTAATCCAGAAGTCTCAATTATTTTTTAACCTAATCCAGTGTGTATTGTGACCTGAAGTAACAAACAATAACCTCCCTGCCAAAGGCCAAGCCTTCAACACTTCCTCTCTTAGTGGGCATTACTCTCTGTGTGGAGAATTTCTCAGAAAATCGTTTGAAGACATTGAGACTGATATCCTGAAAATTCATCAGAAAGGAAGTGATTAGCACTCAGATACACTGGGAAAGCTAACTAAAGCCTTCTATAAAGTTTATAGCTGAATTCACTGCTACTTTTCCCTAAGAAGTTAATGGCAGAAAATTCTAGATGCCACCTCTCCACAAGAAGAAGAATCCACACAAAGGAACAGTAAGAGCGTACACTAAAATACAGTAATAAGCTCAATGAAAGCACCACAAAATACTACTTGTTTTCTACTTTGAGATTTCTTTTTTAAGGCATAAACTCAATGTTTAAAATTTTTAATGTCTTTTCATAAAAGGGACAACTCTTGCTTCACCCTATCATCATGGGGTTAAATCTTTGTTGTTGTTATATACTGGAATGAACATTAGAGTTTTCAAATTTATACATTAAAATTAAAGAAAAAAATTTTAAAAAATACAAGAACTAGCCCTGGGAATCCAATAAGTTAGTGGTTACAACATGGGAACCGAAAATTATAATGAATGCCTTAAAAAACACTAAAAAAAAATCTTTTAGACTTTCCTTAGTAATTTAGCCTCCAAGCATCCTCTACTCTGAGAAAGGTGGCTAAGCCAACCTGATAAATGCATGTAACTGTTCATTCTCCCATCAAAAACTCCATCTCTCATGTGACAAACATTCATCCTAGAAACAAAATAACCTTGTAATTTTCTATCAAACACAGAGGTTCAATGGAATGGTTATGCTTCCACAGTATTCTAACTATTATATTAATTCTTGGTTAATTCAATCTCTATTTACTCTCTAAACTGATGATATAAATATTTGCTGGAAACATGTGTTGCATCCATACATTCTTTACTGCATTCTGAAATTAATATCAATAAAGTTTCACAACATTTCTACACTATCCTCTATTTTATTATACCACCTATTTTGGTTTTCTTTTTTTATTGTTATTCAAACTTCTGTTGCCTCCTTTGCAGTGAATCAGTTACTATAGAAACAGTTGTACATGTAAACCTGAGTTGAATTCACTAGCATAGAATAAAAAAAAATATAATTTGACTGAATAGTTTGAATTGGTGGAATAACAAAATGTGAAAAATCAAGTGTGGGTACAATTCATACCTTGCCTACAATTCAATATGTGCTGTAAATAGTGAAATGTTATAGGTTGGTAATAAAGAAACAAATACCAATGTTTTAAGCATGCTTAATCCCATCTAATACTATCACTGAGTTATGTATTTTATTGAATTGCTCTTCCAGTGAAAGGCTTTAAATGTAAAGATTTATTTCACAATAAAACTCCAGGTGATTCATCATTCCAGTAATTTGTATTAATTTAAAGCTGCTGGATCAATTTACTACAATAAATTGTCTTGTGTTGGTAAAAAGAACAGCACTGGGTTAAAGCTACTAACACTAGGATGTCTAAATTTTCTTTCAGTGCTTTATATAAATTAAAGCAAGACGAGGCTGAGACTTAACAACTAATTTTTCACCAATTCCTTCCCTGGTTAATAAATTAGATTTATTTTTTTAACAGATAAATATGAAATGTACATACACCCCACAAAGAAATTTTCATACATTTGTAGACTGCCTTGTCTTTCAGGATTATTAAAATTCACAATTAATTGGTTTCCATATTGTGCTATAGCTGGTTTAAATAGGAATTGTACTGAGTGCCACCTTAGCTAGCTCTGCTTCAAGTAATTACTACAACACTGAAAAAAAAGGCTCTTAAAAGCTTGCTCCAGCCTAAATACCCATAATGGTTTTTACAGGTGACAAAAGCCTTTCAAACAGCAAAAAATCAGAGCAGACAGCTCACCTTCCATCAAGAAACATTCTAATGAGCTTTTGATGTCATTTCTGTGTGCCCTACACACCCCAGCTCCTCCAAAAACTGCTGTTCTGATCTCCTCAGCTTTTGGCCAGTGCTGTTCCACCATTTAAATATCTAAGCCAAGTTGAAATTTTTTAATATATTCGATTATTTGTTTCACTCAAGACCTACTCAGAGTGAGACTATTAATTCCTATTATTTGTGCTGAACTCAAAAGAAAAATGTTGCAGTGGTTTCAAAGAGCTTTGAATCAGGCCCAAAGGTATTAAATTGGATCTAATTTATTCCTGGACTTTACTAATCCTCTGCTCAGTGATGAATTTAATCTATCTTAAAATTACTAATTAGATAGGGCAAGAATATATTTTTAATAGGTTTTCAATCTGAACCACACAGAAAAATTGCATCTGCAAGATTTGGAAGTTTTTTTCTGAAAGCTTTTCTGGATCTATATTATGGTCTATGTACTTGTAAATGATTTCTAATTTATTTTTTTTTTTACATCACTCAGTTACTTCTGAAGCAGTAGATGACACTGATTAGCATATGCTGATTAAAGAGTACAATTGTGTGACAATGACTTTAAATTTTAAGATAAGGCAAGCTGATAAAAATAGAAGGGCATAATTCAGGGAACAATTATCCACCTCAGGTGAAGGAGTTCTACAGACTTAATTACAAAAATGTACAGAATGCATTACTGTCAATTAGAGCACACCCTGTGCAATTCATTAAAGCCCTCTCCCCTGTGCACAAGTGACAAATACTTCATTATGCCCTGGAGAAATGAGGAAGAACAAAAAGAGGTAATGTCAAATGAAAAAGGGACTGATCTGTTCATAATACAGAAGTGTATTATATATATTATACATATATATTAAGGAATCTGGATGAAAGAGAGAAAACTAGAGAGGAAAAAGTGCCTCAGGAGAGGTCTAATTTGCTTACAGAGGAGTTAGAAAGGAGATTTACTACGGTAATTAAGCTATTTTTCAATGACAAAATGAAAAAAAAAGAAGCAATTACTGAAGAAACCCCACTGACACTTGGCCTAAAAAGATACATACCTTGCCAAGGATGGAAAAGGTAAAATAAACAACAACAGAATTTTTTAAAAATGGTTTTACTTAAAACCAAATGAACCAAGTTAGATCTGCCATCATGTCATTTTCCACTTTCCTGATTTTCATGTTCTTCTCCTGCTGGACTGAAGTATCCTTCACAGTTCTCATACATAGAAATAGTGACAACTTGACATAGTTTTGAAGAATCCTCATCTTTTCTCTATCACTCTTTGAGTATTTAGTTTCATTACCAGTACAGTTTTGATATATAAATTTAAAAAAAAATAATATTTAAGGTAACATTCATATTGATCTACACAGTAGTTGTACTCTCATTAACATTTATATTATTCTTGATTCAGGGACAGAAATTTTACATTTGCAATGGAGACCTTTTTCAGTATATGTCTTTCATATACCTCAGCTAAATTCCAAGTAATCAGGCAACCCCAATAAAGTGTAGTCTGTCAGTACAAAGATGAGATTTTCCAGTCCTAAAATATGTCCAAAGTCACTGCAAAGTTAATCTACGTAACTTCACACCAGCATCTTCCAAGTCAGCAAACAGCAGGCACTCATCCAGCCCAGCACTGTTATTATATATCAAACAAAGGTAAATCCCATTTGAAAACCATGATCAAGTGTAGGAAACCCCTGATACCAAGCCCTTCTGCTTTAAGCCTGCCTTGATAGTTTTAGACCTTGCTGGCTGTTACAAAATTTAAAAACCAGTATTTGTTGCTTATAATTATAAGCCTGTTTTGCCTTAAAGGTTTAGAAGATTTTTTTTGGCATTTTCCCCTTCTTTTTGCATTTCAGTTTTTTTCTCCCAAAGCTATTCTGTGTTTTGCAATACTCAGACAAGTGATAATTATTTCCTATACACAGATTTACACATAACCTGCTTAATTTTAGTAATTAACCTCAATACACTGCCGTGCGGGCAAAGGATGAATGGAAAGTAAGTTTCTTAACTTGCTTGTCAAAAGCAAATGTGTCAGCTAAATTCCAATTAAAGGCTCAGTTTAATTAGACAGGGGGTTGCATATGAGGATCTAACTGCTATGACACCATGCAGGAACTCATTCTCCTTTTACATATTCCAAAACATATCAAAATGCAAATCAAAACAAATCACGTGTATAGCAGTGATTTAGGTCCACTCAACTGCACTCCTAAGGGGAGGGAGGGGAGATGCTGATGCTGATCAGTTCCATTTTATTGCTAGTTCAGATAACATGCAAAAAAGATTCTCAACAGGTCATATAGTCAGGGGAAATAACCTGCAAATTAGCACAGGGGAGGAGAACACATTTCTTTAAGAATTCTCTCAAAACAAAGCAATTATTTTCAGATAAATCGAACTAACAACTAGCCAAGTCACATGGAATAATACTGGAGTATTGCACAATATTCTGCTCCTGAATCCCCATGTCAAATTTCACGACAGATAAGGACAGTCAGATTTATCAAAACCTTTTATAATACTGCAATATAACCAGGTCAGGTATAAATCCTTGCTTTCTACATCATGCCAGTTATTTGAACCACACCACAGGTCAGGATTCAGCATCCTACCTTCAACAAAATCTCTGTGGCAACTGCACTGCAGCCCTACACGTGGATATTAGAAGTGACTGAAATACAGAATGTAATCTTGAATATTGTGCAGATAACTGTTTAAAAATTACAGAACTGTAGAACCTTTAAGTTGGTAAATATCTTTAAGATCATCAAGCTCTGCTTCAATCACATCAGGCTTGACAATTTGCTTATCTCTACCATTGACTTACTCAGTCTGCCCATCTTGACCTCCAGATGTCCACTGCTGACTTTTTCTTGAAAGTTCAAAGTATCCACACCTTTTCAGCAGCTTCAAGGGGAAGTGTCTCTTTAAAAAATTAAATATAAGGACAATATTTGTGAGGAAGACTTTCTATCTTTCCACTTGTGTCAAACACTAATAAGTTTGAGTTAAGTACAATTTTTCATTATTGATTAATGCAACAATATCTGGGTGGGGGAGGAGAAGCTAGAATAGGACAAGATGTTATGGGACCATACACACTTTTAAAAAAAGTATATTTTAGGCCTATACTTGATATGTTCAGTATAAGTGTCGAACAGCTGATTTCAAAAAACATTATTTCAGGTTTGAAGGAATATTAGGAGAGAGAAAGAGGTGCAAAACTAGTGGTATTGTGAACACAGGAACAGGAATTCTTGATCTAATGAAGACAAAAGGGATGAAAGGCATAAAAGCATCATGATCTTTGTGCAGGTGTCTCATACACCCATAGATAAAATCATCATTTTCAGTGGAGATTTTTCGTTCATGAGCTGCAAAAGCAGAGTCCATCTGATAATTTCTCTGTTTATATCCAATTATTACCCATCAAAAATATTTCAGCTTTATCATGCTGCTGATTGTAGCCCACCAAAGAATCTGACAAGACAAGCTCAACATGCTAAATTTGTACCATAGTTATACACTTAGGAAAGCATGTAATTTTCACTTGTTATAAAGAAAAGCAACCAAAGAGCTAAGATGCTATTAAATCACTAAGGCATATTGCAAATATCCATGTCAGTAATGTATTTTTATGTTGCAAAGAACAGCACTGAGCAATAGTTATGCTGAACTATGATTTGTTCATTAAATGATGGATCTTGTTCTATTAATTATATGAAACATTCTCTAGACAGACACGTTATTCAATTTGGTCAACAGTGATAATTATTAAAAAAATACAATACAACCTGCAGAATGTATTTGACCAGGTTAAATTTATTCAGAATGTAAAATATGCTTTCCTCTCTCACATGTAGTGTAACCTATTTTATATAAATTGAGAATGTTTAGACTTCAGAAAGGATACAGAACAGAACCCTAAATCAGTACAATATGCAAAAAAAAATCATATTAAATATGTATCAGGGAAAATTATTTCTTCCCCAAATGAACACAGAATTTCTAAAGGGGATTAGGAAGCGTTATGGGAGAAATATTGCAAATGCATTATTGGAACACAAATGTGCCCTTTACTTCTTGACACTTCATTTGGAAAACACCAAGTAGGTATTAATTAAGATAACAAGTGACCCATACTTTTAATCTTTTGCTTTAATGACTGATGAAAATTTATAAACTTTAATGCTACTTCTTCACTGATGCAGAGCTAAATATACCAGGAGAGAATAACACAGACCTAATTCAGCTAGTAAAAATTTTCACTTTTAATTTCAATGTGTGCATCAGAAACATAGGCAAAAATTCAAGTGCTCCTTGATTTCCTTCCTCTGGGAAATCTCACTGGGAAGCAGAAGAGAATTTTTTCAGCTTCACAGAAGAATTGTCAGCTCATGACAGGTTACTGGAAAGAGCTCTGCATTGTGTGTAGGAACTAGTTTGCCTAAGAATATCTGTACCAAAATGAAATCTCTACATTTATCTGGTTAGATTTTCCATTAGAAAACTAGGTCCTACCTCCCTTCTCACTGCAAAATTAATAAAAGAAAAATGAAAATTTGCTTATCATTTAAAAGGTATGTGCCAGCTATTTCTACACATAACCTTTATTCTCATGTCATTGACAAAAGCTTATTTATCTCAAGGAACAAGGGGAGTGAATTACCCCTCCTGCAAGCACAGAAATTCAGTTGTACACTTTCTTTAAAAAACACAAAGCAAGACTTACATTGATAAGAGCTATTCCTACATTTACAAAATGTTTACTTCAAACAACAACATACCAGGTAACACCAAGTATTTTTCCACTGCTTGTATTGTGGTATCAGCTACATTTCTAAGGACAAAAGTTTCTAAAATATAACAGAACACGATGGTTATAGAGCTCTCTGAGCCTGAAAGAAGGTGAGCAAGCCATCTTGGGAGTATATCAGTATAAAATGACTCAAGAATAAGCTTTATTTCCTTGTACAATATAGTTTAGTAGACATCAGTTTAGAGAGAATTATCACAGGCTCTCTAGATGGGTAGTTCTCAGTATAGCACATCAAAACTCACTACTTTGTGTGAGTGTCCACTTACCCTGATCGCCAAAATACATTCTGTTTCACCTTTTTACTCAAAACAATGGAACAACATTTGGGTTCCACCTTAGTGCTGAAATGTTTGAGTACTATTACACTGTCCAGCTGCATCAGAAAAGTTCTAAACTTCAGTTCTGTTTTTTGATATGGAGAATTTCCGTCATTTCATTTCATTTTGTATTTATTTAGGGAAGGCCTAGGCAGATGAGAAACTCAAAATAAAAAAAATTAATAATATTTTTGTAAACCCTAGTTACCTAACTGTTGGTAGAAATGGTATCTTATCTTTAAGAGGCTCTTAGATGCTGCTGAGCATGGAATGGCTGAAGCAAGAGAACATTAGCATTTCCCATTGCCCTTTTCATGATGTCCACTATCAGCATTAGCTCCAGGAAAACAGTCACAAAGCATATTAAACCATCAGGGGCTACATTTGTAAGTAATTTGGCAAACAGCTGGTCTCTGTAGACCTTTGCCTGAATTTCTCTGCGATTTGCATATTGCTAATAATTATATTCAGCACGGAAGTTTTCTTTGCAATTAGCTCTTTTAAGTGCATCAGAGCTTTAGAAGACATATATTCATTTGACAGTATTCTAATTGCTTTTTATGTTGTCATCTTTAAAGCAAAGGAGCTTTATGATCCTAAACCTTTAAAACATTTTAATTTTTCTGAGAACTTGATATGAAAGGGCTGAGAACTGTGGTCAAATTAAACCAGTGTAACTAATTTGAAGACACATGAAGTCTTTGCAAGGCATCAGTTCTGTCAGTCCAACACTTTTCCTCTTTATGAAACTACACAAAAATGTGACAAACCACATCTTGTCTTACGAGAGTAAAGATTTGCTTCATTCTTGCTCTTTCTCATGCTTACTGTCTAGACCAGGCTAGCCAGATTGCTATAGGAAATTTGTTACACATACTAGTTAATGCAGATTGTTTCCTTCATATCCATACTAAATGGCTGTGAGAGGTGGAAATGTTATGGGAAATGGCTTAAACATTGCTAGGATGGAGCTTTGCCCATTATGGCTAAACTATGAATAAAGAGGCTGAGACCACCCAAGCCCATCCATCCTTCACCTGACTGCAGCTTTGGGCTGAGACTTGAGCTGCCAAACAGAGCCTGAGACAAGATAAAGGTGATGCTATCATAAAATAACCTCTGGTCTAGGGGCAAGGAAACAAGGCTAAGGCAGGAGAAGTTATCCACAAGAAAGCCAAATCCAGAATCTGTCCTGAAAATCAACTGAGGCCACATTTGCACTGCCTGCCCCACAGCCAGGAAGGGAAGAGGAGAGTTCTGGGGGATCCAGAGGCTCCTGCCAGAGACTGTGTCAAACTTCCCCCCTCCAGGGAAGGTGTCTGGGCATTCCCACCCAGCCCAAGTGTGTATCAACCCACAAAACTCCATCTTTGCAGAGGACCTTCAGCACCAAGAAATACGGATGGAAAGCTTTCACAAGACTGGGGGATCTGTGGATACATTGGGATCTACAGATTGGTGATGTTTCCAACTACACTTGTCTCTTTCACACTTTCTCTCCCCTCACTTCTTTTCTATTTCTCTCTGTCTCATTTCTGGTGAAATAAAACCCATATTATTGACTTTGGTATATGGTCTCATTCGCACTTTAACTCAGGCAGAGGCTTTTCTAATCGTTTTAATAAGCGGATCGTCACAAGGGGCTTGAGGCCTACCCACCAGAGCCAGGCCCTGCAGGGGCTGCACAAGGGGCGCAGGGCCCGGCACTGCCCAGTCCCAGCAGAGCCGCTGGCCCAGGAGGAAGCAGCTCCCGGGATCCCACTCTGCACTCCAGGAGCTCAGACGGGAGGAGGAGGAGGAGGAGAAGGTGAAGGCAGCTGCAGCACCCAGCCCTGCCCGGCGGGCTGGCAGGCCGGGCCCTCAGCGGGCAGGGCCGGGGTGGACGGCGGCTCAGGCCTGCCCTGTGTGACTCTCAGGAGGAGGGAGCCTTGGTCAGCATGGAGGAAAATCAGGAGTACGACATGGATCAAGAGCTTTCCCAATCAGCAGAGGTTACCAAAAAAGACCCTTGTCTTTCGGAAGAGGTGACAGTCCAGGAGTTTAACCAACAGCAAGAGGAAGTTTCCGCATGTGGAGTTGCGAGACCCCAAGAGTGGCATCAGTGCGAGGTAGGTGAGACAATCCAGTGGGGAGATGGTGCACAGCAAGAGCCAGAGATGTCCCACCTGGAAGAAAGTGTGACAGTCCAGGAGCTCTCCCAGTGGGACAAAGAGGATGAGACATACCAGGAGCTGAATGAGCTAGAAGATCTGACGTACCAAGAGCTGCCCTTGTGGGAAGGGGAGGGATACCAGGAACTGTATCCTTTGGAAGACGTAGGAGCTCATCTGCACATGTACCAATGGGAAGGAGACCAGAGAGAGCCAGAGTTGTCCCAAGTGGGAGACAACAGGGAAAAGGAGCTAACCCAAGAAAAAGACTATAATGTCCAGCAGCTGACTCAATGGGAAAAAGTTGAGAGCAACCAAAATCTGTCCCAAAGGGAAGAAAGTGTGAGCAGCCAGGGGCTGTCTCAATGGGGAGAAAGTGTCAGCTACGAGATCTATGACAAACCCTTAGACCAAGAGGAGGACAAAGATACCCAGCCTTGTGCCCCTCAGGGGCCCCGCTCTCCCAGCAGTGTGGGCAGAGGCAGCCCGGTGGCAGCAGAGGCAGCCTGTGAGCTGCCCAGTGCCTCTCCTGCCCCGGGGAGTCCCACAGAGGATGATCTGGCAGCTGATGCTGTTCCAGCTGAAGCTGCTGAGGAGGTGGAGGAGCCCCCAGAGCCTCTGGCTCCCGAGGTGGAAGAGGCACCAGGTTCTCCTGCTGACAGTGAGGAGCTTCCATTGGCAGGGACAGAGAGCCCAGCCCCTGCCCCACACAGCCCCCCAGGCAGCAACCAGGATCTGATGGACTTAGCGGGGCACATCAGCTCTGAGGTGGTGCTCAAGGCTGTGCTTGAGGTCCAGGCATCTGGCCAGCAGCCAGAGAAACAGGGGGATCTGGAGCAAAGCATGGCTGCAGAACTGGAAGCAGCAGCTCCAGGACAAAGGGAAGAGGGCCTGAGCTCTGCCCTGCACAGCCCACTGGGAGCCCAGGAGCTGAGGGAGCAGCAGCAGCAGGAGGAGGCAGACAGGGGGTCAGTCCCAGCAGAGGAAGAGAATGAGGAGGGGGCCTTGGCTGGGGAGCTTGAGCTTTCTCAGTGGAAAGATGAGGAACACACAGAACTGTCCCAAGGGGAAATCAATGAATACCAAGAAGGGTTCCAAGGGGTAATCTGTACAGAGCAGGAGCTTTCCCAGGCAGAAGGCAGTAGCTCCCAGTCAGGGGAACAGGGAGATCTGGAGCAAAGCATGGCTGCAGAACTGGAAGCAGCAGCTCCAGGACAAAGGGAAGAGGGCCTGAGCTCTGCCCTGCACAGCCCACTGGGAGCCCAGGAGCTGAGGGAGCAGCAGGAGGAGGCAGACAGGGGGTCAGTCCCAGCAGAGGAAGAGAATGAGGAGGGGGCCTTGGCTGGGGAGCTCGAGCTTTCTCAGTGGAAAGATGAGGAACACACAGAGATCTCACAAGGCGAAATCAATGAATACCAAGAAGGGTTCCAAGGGGTAATCTGTATAGAGCAGAAGCTTTCCCAAGCAGAAGCAAGTAGCTCCCAGCCAGGGGAACAGGGGAACCTGGAGCACAGCATGGTTGCAGAACTGGAAGTAGCAGCTCTAAGACAAAGGGAAGAGGGCCTGAGCTCTGCCCCACACAGGCCACTGGGAGCCCAGGAACTCAGGGAGAAGCAGGAGGAGGAGGAGGCAGATAGGGGGTCAGTCCAGACAGAAGAAGACAATGAGGAGAGGGCCTTGGCTGGGGAGCTCGAGATTTTTCAGTGGAAAGATGAGGAACACACAGAGATGTCCCAAGGGGAAATCAATGAATACCAAGAAGGGTTCCAAGGGGTAATCTGTACAGAGCAGGAGTTTTCCCAAGCAGAAGCCAGTAGCTCCCAGGAAGAGCACCAAAGGGAAGGGTTCAGTGAGGAGGAGCTGCCCCAGGCAGAAGCCGATAGGTACCAGGAAAGGTCCCAAGGAGAAGCCAGCAATGAACAGAGGTTGTGCCCTGGAGATGCCGGTAACTACGAGGAAGGGTCCCAAGGGGAAACCAGCACTGAGCAGGAAGTCTCCCTACAACAATCTGGTGGCCACCAGGAAGGATACCAAGGGGAAACCAGCACTGAGCAGGACCTATCTTCTGCAGCAGAAGCCAGCAGCAGCCAGGAAGGGGCCCAAAGGGAAGGCTTCAGTGAGGAGGAGCTGCCCCAGGCAGAAGCTGATAGGTACCAGGAAGGGTCCCAAGGAGAAGCCAGCAATGAACAGAGGTTGTACCCTGGAGATGCCGGTAACTACGAGGAAGGGTCCCAAGTGGAAACCAGCACTGAGCAGGAGCTGTCTGCAGCAGAAGCCAGCAGCAACCAGGAAGGGTCTCAAGAGGAAACCAGCACTGAGCCGGAGCTGTCCTCAGCAGCAGAAGCCAGCAGTAGCCAGGAAGGGTCCCAAGGAGAAACCAGCACTGAGCAGGAGTTATCCTCAGCAGAAGCCAGCAGCAACCAGGAAGGATCCCAAGAGGAAACCAGCACTGAGCAGGAGCTGTCTGGAGGAGAAGCCAGCAGCAACCAGGAAGGGTCCCAAGTGGAAACCAGCACTGAGCAGGAGCTGTCTGCAGCAGAAGCCAGCAGCAACCAGGAAGGGTCTCAAGAGGAAACCAGCACTGAGCCGGAGCTGTCCTCAGCAGCAGAAGCCAGCAGTAGCCAGGAAGGGTCCCAAGGAGAAACCAGCACTGAGCAGGAGTTATCCTCAGCAGAAGCCAGCAGCAACCAGGAAGGATCCCAAGAGGAAACCAGCACTGAGCAGGAGCTGTCTGGAGGAGAAGCCAGCAGCAACCAGGAAGGGTCTCAAGAGGAAGGCAGTACTGAGCAGGAACTGTCTGGAGGAGAAGCCAGCAGCAGCCAGGAAGTGTCCCAAGGGGAAACCAGCACTGAGCAGGAGCTGTCCTTGGCAGAATCTGGTGGCCACCAGGAAGGGTCCCAAGGGGAAACCAGCACTGAGCAGGAGCTGTCTGGAGGAGAAGCTGGCAGCAACCAGGAAGGATCCCAAGGGGAAGGCAGTACTGAGCAGGAGCTGTCTGGAGGAGAAGCCAGCAGCAGCCAGGAAGTGTCCCAAGGGGAAACCAGCACTGAGCAGGAGCTGTCCTTGGCAGAATCTGGTGGCCACCAGGAAGGGTCCCAAGGGGAAACCAGCACTGAGCCGGAGCTGTCCTCAGCAGCAGAAGCCAGCAGTAGCCAGGAAGGGTCTCAAGGAGAAACCAGCATTGAGCAGGAGCTGTCCTTGGCAGAGTCTGGTAGCCACCAGGAAGGGTCCCAAGGGGAAGGCAGCACTGAGCAGGAGCTGTCTGGAGGAGAAGCCAGCAGCAACCAGGAAGGGTCTCAAGAGAAAGGCAGTACTGAGCAGGAACTGTCTGCAGCAGAAGCCAGCAGCAGCCAGGAAGTGTCCCAAGGGGAAACAAGCGCTGAGCAGGAGTTATCCTCAGCAGCAGAAGCCAGCAGTAGCCAGGAAGGGTCTCAAGGAGAAACCAGCACTGAGCAGGAGTTATCCTCAGCAGAAGCCAGCAGCAACCAGGAAGGATCCCAAGAGGAAACCAGCACTGAGCAGGAGTTATCCTCAGCAGAATCTGGTGGCCACCAGGAAGGGTCCCAAGGGGAAGGCAGCACTGAGCAGGAGCTGTCTGGAGGAGAAGCCAGCAGCAGCCAGGAAGGGTCTCAAGGGGAAGGCAGCACTGAGCAGGAGCTGTCCTTGGCAGAATCTGGTGGCCACCAGGAAGGGTCCCAAGGGGAAACCAGCACTGAGCCGGAGCTGTCCTTGGCAGAATCTGGGGGCCACCAGGAAGGGTCTCAAGGAGAAACCAGCACTGAGCAGGAGTTATCCTCAGCAGAAGCCAGCAGCAACCAGGAAGGATCCCAAGAGGAAACCAGCACTGAGCAGGAGTTATCCTCAGCAGAATCTGGTGGCCACCAGGAAGGATCCCAAGGGGAAGGCAGCACTGAGCCGGAGCTGTCCTTGGCAGAATCTGGTAGCCACCAGGAAGGGTCCCAAGGGGAAGGCAGCACTGAGCAGGAGCTGTCTGCAGCAGGAGCCAGCAACAACCAGGAAGGGTCTCAAGGGGAAACCAGCCCTGAGCAGGAGCTGTCTGCAGTAGGAGACAGCAGCAACCAGGAAGGGTCTCAAGGGGAATCCAGCCCTGAGCAGGAGCTGTCCTCAGCAGAAGCCAGCAGCAACCTGGATGGGTCTCACGGGGAAACCAGCCCTGAGCAGGACCTATCCTCAGCAGAAGCCAGCAGCAACCAGGAAGGATCTCAAGGGGAAGGCAGCACAGAGAGGGAGCTGTCCTCGGCAGAATCTGGTAGCTTTCAGGAAGGATCCCAAGGGGAAACCAGCACGGAGAGGGAGCTGTCCTCAGCAGAATCCGGTAGCTACCGGGAAGGGTTTCAAGGGGAAGCCAGTATTGAGCAGGAGCTTTCCCCAGCAGAAACCAGCAGCAACCAGGAAGGGTTTCAAGGGGAAGCCTGCAATGAGCAGGAGCTCTCCCTAGAAGAAACTGGTAGCCACCACGAGCTCTCCGATTGGGATGAATGTGTTGGGGAAGAGCTGTCCCATGATGATGTGGGGAACTACCAAGAAGCGTCAGACTGGGAAGAAGGCACAGAGCAACTGCCTTCTCAAGGACAAGTCGGTAGCTCCGATAATCTCTCTGACTGGGAAGAATACAGCGAGCATGAGCTGTCCCATGGTGATGATGAGAACTATCAAGAAGAGTCAGACTGGGAAGAATTCACAGAGCCACGCCTTTCCCAAGTCAGTAGCTCCCCCAGTCTCTCTGACTGGGAAGAATACAGCGAGCATGAGCTGTGCCACACCGATGATGGCAGCTGCCAAGAAGTGTCAGATTGGGAAGACTCCATTGGCCAGGGGGTGTCCAGAAGGGCCGGTAACAGACCCTCTGTGGAGTCCAGCTGGGCGAGTGACAGTGTCCGAGACCTCATGCAGGACAGCTGGGAACCCAGCATTGGGGCCAAGCCCTTGCTCCAAGAAGATGACGAGTGGGATGAGATAAGCGTCCTGGAGCTGCGCGAAGATAAAGACAGAGAGCAAAGAGAGGCAAGTCTGGCAGGAGGCGGGTTCTACATGCATGTCCCTCGTGAGGCTTGGGTTGAGCTCAGGGCATCTGGGCCGTGCCTTGGAGGAACCCTCTGTGCCGCATGTTCCCAGGTGGAAGCTTCCAAAGGACACAAGGCCTCTCGTGCCTTCCAGGAGCAGGTGACACAGGCCGGGACGCCACAGGCGCTGCGGGCGCTGCGCAGCCTGCTCTGCTTCTCCTGCCTGGGACCACAGCCCGAGGATTAGGGCACACTGCTGATGAAAAGAATATGAAAAAAAAAAAAAGAAAAAAAAAAAAGAAGAAAAAGAAAAAAAAAGGAATAAGGAAAAGAATAGGAAAACAAATAAGAATTAAAACAAGAGAAAGAAAACAAAGAATAAGAGTGAGAATACGAACAAGAAAAGGAATAAGAAAAAGAACAAAGAAAAAGAATAAGCTGATTTAGAAGATAAAGTAGTAATAGAAGTAAACACTAAGAAGAAGAAGAAAGAAAACAAGGAGAAGGAGAATAGGAATAAGAAAAAGAATAAGTCCATGCAGAAGATAAATTAGTATTAGATGTAAATACTAAGAAGAAGGAGAAGAATAGAAGATTAAGAAAAAGAAAACAAAGAATGAGAATAAGAAAAAAGAACAGGTTGATGTAGAAGATAAAATAGTAGTAGAAGTAGATACTAAGAAGATGAAATAGTAGTACTAGCAAATTACTATTATAATTATTACAGTACTATCAAGGTAGAATACACATCCTCTACCATGACAGAATGGTTTCCTTTAGAAAGGACCTCAAAGATTTTCTAGTTCCAACAGATTTTCTTCTGCTCGCTTTCTCCCTTTTGAGATCTCTTTCCCATTTCTTTCCATTTCTCTTTTTCACATTTCTTGTTGAATAAAATCCATGTTAATAAAAACTATGTTGTTGTCATCATATGGTCTCATTTGCGCCTCATTTTGGGCACAGGCATCTCTCCCTAAACCGACTGGAACCCATTCTCAGCCCAGCCTGCCTTCAAAGCACAGGTGCTCCAGCCCTCTGAGCATCCCCATCGCTCTCCTCTGAACTCATTTTAGCAGGTCCACGTCCTTATGCAGACACAGATGTAGTGCTCCAGGTGGGATCTCACAAAAAATGGACTAGAGGGTCACAATCACCTCCCTGGACCTGCTGCTCTTCACTCCTTTCAACACAGCCCAGCACATGGCTGGCTTTGTGGGCTGGCAGCAAAGATTGCTGGCTCATGCTGAGCTTCTCCTCCATCTGCACCCCAAGTGCTCCTCCTCAGCCCCTATCCCCTACAAACCCCATGCTGAGGGGGAGCTCCATCCCCTCTCTGCATCATTGGCAAAGCCATTCAAGCACACAGCGGCCAAGCCAGAGCTCTCCCTGAGGGACACTCCTCAACCCCAACCTCCACATGGACATGGAGCCACTGACCACAACTCCCTGGTTGCCTCCATCTGGCCAGTTCCTCTTGTCCCCCACAGCCCACCCTGCAAAGCCAGGCGTGGCGCTGTGAGGCTCAGGGTGTCTGTCATGTGCCACTGGGTCTCACAGCGGCTCTGGGCACATCAGTGATGTCAGAGATGGAAATGTTATGGGTAATGGCTTAAACATTGCTAGGATGGAGTTTTGCCCATTATGGCTAAACTATGAATAAAGAGGCTGAGACCACCCAAGCCCATCCATCCTTCACCTGACTGCAGCTTTGGGCTGAGACTTGAGCTGCCAAACAGAGCCTGAGACAAGATAAAGGTGATGCTATCATTCAATAACCTCTGGTCTAGGGGCAAGGAAACAAGGCTAAGGCAGGAGAAGTTATCCACAAGAAAGCCAAATCCAGCATCTGTCCTGAAAATCAACTGGGGCCAGGCTCAGACTGGGGGAGGCCATAGCCCTCGGGCTCATCCGATGAGGCCACATTTGCACAGCCTGCCCCACAGCCAGGGAGGGAGGAGGAGAGTTCTGGGGGTGCCGTGGAACCTCTGGTCACGGGCAGTGAACACCCATCCTCCCTCACACAAACTGGCTCAGCTGTGAAACCCCCACCCAGGAAGGGCCACATCCATGGACATTCCCATGATGGCAGCTGAGGAGGTGCCATCCAGCACCCCCAGAGCCTGCCCAGACTCGTTGCTGAGGCCCTGCACAGAGCTCTGCTCCTGATGCAAAGGGATGCAACACATCCAGAGGCTGCTGCCAGACACTGGGCCAAACTTATCCCCTCCAGGGGAGGTACCTGGGCATTCCCACCTGGCTCAAGTGTATCAACAACTGAGCTCCATGTTTCTGGGGAACCCTTGGCACCAAGATCTGATGGAGAGCATCCACAGGATGCTGTTGACATCCGCAGAGTGGTGAAGTTTTTCTTCTTAATGTGTCTCCATCCCTTTCTTGCTTTCCCCTGCAGCCACTTCTCTCTCTCACTCTCATTTCCTGTTACACAGAATCCTTGCTATTACCTTGGGGAATGCTCTCGTTTGCACCTTCATTCAGGCAAAGGCATCGCTCTAACAATTTTAATAACCAGATCATAACCATGACCTTTTATTTGCCTGGAAAGATTTTCTTCTACCCTCTAAAGCATTTACTCCATTATTTGTGAGTTCTGCTCTCCCATTAGTACTCAGTATGGTTCTAGTATTCAATCTTAATAAAAGCCTCCACAAGCTTTTTGCTCCAGTAGTACTAATCACTTTTGCCATTCTACTTTCAACCTTTTTATTAACAAAGGCTGGGCTGACATTAGCAATTCAGTAGAAAAGGAGATCAGTAGATCAAAGTAGATCAAAGAAGATGGTGCTGAGCATGCTCCATTGCCAACCCTGCTTTGAAAGCTTCAGAGTTAGACTTAAGACTATGTGTCTTCTAGACCAAACATCCCAAACACACAGGTCAAGGCTGCCCAAAGGAGCAGTGGATTTGAACCCTCACACTTCTGTTAAGGAAGAGCAGTAGGTGAGTTACCAGTCTGACATTCTCCAAAAAAACATCTTCCAGTTTGTATGCTCAGTGTAAATCAACACCTGCCAGGAGATAATCCTTTAAAAAAACCAGTTACACCAAAATGAAATACTAACGCTAATGAGCAGGCCAATTATCACATGGTAGCAATGAAAGGAAAGAAAAAACCTCCAAGACTACTAACACCACAATCTTAGCAAAGAGATAGATATACTACTATCACAAATTAGCTTTTACATGGATTTTGGTTTTGGAAATTTAACTTGAGGCAATAACGTCTTCCTTTCTAACCTCCATGTATGATCTTTTAGTTCAGTCAGTCAAAAAACTCTTCAGTACTAGTAAATGCCTTTTCAAGATTTCAGTAATGACTCTATTACACAAGTTTTGAGCAGTGTTTGTTCAAGTCTGTTGACCTGTCCAAAATTTTACTTCATTGGTTTTTCTCTTATTTACAATGTTTGACTAGATTTTTACAGTTATTTAAAATGGGAGGAAGAAAAAAAGAAAATCCAGAAAAAGAAAACCCCCATAAAAGCACCAGACCTCCTCCAGGCTCAAATCACAATTGCATTTTGAAGAGCAAGTTGGGTTTTTTCCCTTTTTGATTGAAAATTATTATTTTATTACTCTATTTACTGAAGGACAGGGTAACAAAAACACCCAGATTTTTATGAAGACACAATGAAAAGATTGCAGCTTTTTTTTAGTCCAAGATTTGATTAATCCAATTGTTTGAATCTCTCATTACTAGCTTAAGGAGGAAAAATCAACAACAACATAAAGTGTCTAATGTTGCTATTTTGACATAATAGTAAATGCCATATGAGATGAAACTTATTTTTGTGAGAGGCACCTAACTGATGCCTAAGACCGAGCTAAGCTTTCTGCTCTTCTGTAATTGGGAAACATCAGTAAACCAAGGTTTTCCTTGGTTCATCTGGAGAATCTATCACTGCTGGTTCAAGCTCTTTTGTGAAACTGTCAAAATAGACTCATAGAATATTTAAAATAACTTTTTTTTTTTTTTTGCAGATGTACCATGAAAGTTGGTTTTGTACAGACAGCTAGTGCAAACCTGCAATTTATCAAGTGTAATTCTAGTGACTTAGTGTTTGCTAAATACTCATTTCAAAACCTGAAAGTATTTGGAATTTACTACACGTGGTAAATTGCAAGTCTTCACTCATGTCAGAGTCTATTGCATTGATTTCCTTTCTTCATTTCATTGCTTGGTATTTTCATAGTTTATGCAGATATCCAAGGCTTTCATCTCCCTCTCTCTTGTTTGTTTTTCTGGGTATTTTTCTTTTTTAATAATGGGAAATAGATACTCAATTTTTACAGAAATTGCTATTGTATAATCTGTCATGAAAGCTGTACTTAATTTTATACTTGAGAAATGAGGAGTCTTTTTTCAAAAACTCCAAACATAACTCTGAATAACTGTTTTAATAGAACAAACCCATCTTTTTTAATGCCTTCTGTGTAACAATCAATTATCCACTTACTGTATGACACAGATGCAAGAAGAAAATTTACACTGAAAATAACCAGTGTTGTTAAAACGGTATCCATTTTTCCATCTGTGTGCTTTTATCACAGTTGCATAAAACATTCTTAAAAATGCTTGAGATATCCCAAAAGCTTTTTGCAAGAGATATTATCCAATGTTATAAATATTCTGTGTAGCATGTGAAAAGTTTGTCTATCAAACAATGTATAGGTTCTTCCTTTGGACTGTAATTTCCATCTTACTGTAGAATCTAAGTTAGACTTTATTTATACTTGTCTTCTGAATAACCCATTTTTCTTCTAAGCAAAGGGACAATGGAGGTCTCAATAACTGTTCAATAAATTAATGTAGAACAGAAATAATTCTCATCATGAAAAGTGATTTAAGAGTGAAAGCAGTGTCAGGAATGGTTTCAGATCCTCTTACTTGGGATATTTTCAGTAAAATCAAATATAACATGAAACACAACCCCTAGACAGCACAAGGACCTCTTTGTTTTCTTTTTTTGATTTGTATATAGAAGGATGCTTCAATTGCATGTCTACAAAAATAATATAAAAAGCCAACTTAGTCACAAAAGACTCTTGGATTAAAAAGTCCATGATTTACTAAAATACACCAAAAACTAACATCCAGTTCATCAACCACTGTTAATCAGGATACTTCCATTGAGGTAAAATTTATGCTAGCTAAGAATCCACCCTTAGATTTAATGATCTAATTGGCAATGAAGCAGAAAGATAGGTTTACAAAATCCACAGTGAGGAGACAGAAGAAAAATAGAAAGAAAGAAATATTCTGGCAGCAATCCAGCATTCATAACTGAACTAATGTTCAATTACTGTGAAATGCTTTATGGAAATAAATGTTAGTTCTACAGGAATCCCAAATGAGTTCATTACAATCAATGCTATTAAAACAAAGTACTACTAATATGCCAAACAACTGTGATTGCAGTTTCATAAACTAGTGTTTAATATCCATCAGAGATTAACAAAAATCTTCTGTAATAACTAAACATAATGATGTGTCTAATTTGAAATTATGACATGGATGATAATGTTAATTAGCCTTGTACACATAGTCCAATGTGTAAAAGACATTACAATACCTAAAGGTTACTGAAGTATCACAAAACTACTCCTAGGCTGTTTTTTATCATCAGAACAGGCAAATCATAAAATCATTACATCATATAATCATTCATTTGTTTTCATTTAATTTTTTTCCCCAAAGCCAAAGTGTTCAGGAACACATTCTTTTGCTTAGAAAGTTTTAATTAGTATGGAACTTGCAACATGGAATTTAATAATCATTTTCAGATTCCTAAATGACAGCCAAAAAAAGCCCAACAATTAAGTACTTACACAAATATATGCTATTAGTAGATACCAGTTCCCCATAAAGGGGAAAACCATGAAATTACGTGAAGCTGTTCAGCCTGAATGTTCCCAAGGGCTTCTCCCAATGGAGAACACCACATTTTTGTTAGTGTGCAATGGGTGATTTTATCTGAAAATATAGTCACAAAGCAGTTGCACAGGCACCACAGTAGGTACTGAAATTTCCCTAATGGAAAATGTTTCTCTTAAAACACACACAGCTTAGCCACAGATTTTAAACATAACATAGCTGTGGACTTAACAGTTGAAACAGCATCAGAAGAACAGCATCTTTGTAGAAAATGGTGGCACTCATACTGCACATTCTAAGGGTCTGTGTTTTTCAAGAAATCTTACAGTTTCCTATCTCATTTGGAACTAGATAAACTTAAACACCATCCTCACAGTTTGAGTGGAAAATCACCAGTGAGAATTTAGGATGGATGGATAGCTGTACACTGGTAAGAATTAAATACCTACATAGTTACTTGGAAAATGAATATTTTTTATAAAATTTGTGATAAAAACCACAGTTAACTGGCTACTAGCAATACTAGCTACTTAGTTTAATGCCTTTTTGTTCTTGCTTTTCTAACCTTTAGCTAGTCAAAAGCCTCCAAGTGCTCTGACAAAGACACGAATCTATTTCCACCCTTCCTCAGACACCTGATGGAGGCATTACTTTTTACACCCACCTCTTGTGGAGCAAAGTTTTCTAGTTCTAGGTTCCAATATTAGAACCACTGCTTACAGGAGTACTTTCTGCAGCTTTTACTCCCATAATTATATTTAACAAGTACTGTAACTTTTTCCTTCTTGACATAATTTTGTTTTATTCTAATACAGTTTCTTTAGAAACAGGTTTTAAAAAAAATAACACATGAGCATGCATTGACCCTCTTCCCCTTTGCTGAATGGAAGGTAGTGCTTTTGCATTGTAATTTAATTATTTGCTGCACATAGAAAGACTGACCAAAAAAAAAGTATTTCTCTAACTGAAACAATCTATAATTGCCAGCTAACATTCTCTACTGAAAAACAAGACACATGAATCTCTACTCCCTTGGAGAGGGAGGTTAACTGCATCACTACTTTCTACCTTCTTTGGCACCATATTGGGTTTGTGTGGCAAGGTTTCAGCAACAGGGTGGTTACAGGGATGATTTCTCCAGAAGTGTCTGGAGTCCCAGACAAATTTCTGTGTCCCACGGAAAAAATGCCAGACAGCTCAAAGAAGGACCTGCTGCTGGCCAAAGCTGATCCCAGCAGCAGTGGCAGTGCCTCTGGGATAACACATTTCAGCAGGGATTAAAAACCAACCCTACAACATCCAGTAATCTTACCCAGTGATTCCTCCTCTTTGCAAAGTTATGACTCAACTTGCAAGACAACGGGAGTGTGAAATTAGTTGATATGTTGGGAGTCCCAAGCCAAATCAGGAAACTGGGGCCTTCTCTCACCAAGCTTTGTTATCCCATGAAATGGGACCAGGAACTGGGTTATCTATTTCAAACCGACCCACAAAAGCAGAGCACTAAGAGAATATCTCTGCCTTTGGTCAGAACTCATTCAGAGACAACTCATGAGAATAACAGATAACTGTAAATACCGTGGACTTCCAAAATTGTTCCAACGTTCAATGACAATGCAATAACTTTTAGGAATGATACATGGCAAAGCAGATCTCTTTTTCATTAAAGGACTGAAACAAAACACAACAACAAAGAGATAAAGAAGAGATAGAATTCCTGTAGAGTGGAAATTATTTCCTTCTAAGTAATTTGAGGTGCACTTAATTTTCTACAGCAGCTGATCCTTCCAGTACCTTTTATAATCTTAATTGCAGAAACCAGTGACAATTCCTCCAATCAATACAATTAAGACAGTGTAGGAGATAGTTTACCAATGTATGTCTACAGACCTGGATTTTGTGTCCTTGCATTAAGTTTTATGTGCTACATTTAGTAGTGACTTAACAGAGAACTCTAAGACTGACCTAGGCAGAAAACAGAATGCTCGAGCTCTTCTAGCTGTGCCAATCTTTGTTGGAGCTAAATAGTTCTGTTTACAGACAACATTCAGATCTCACCAACTATTTTTAAATGCAGAACATACTTTATATTTTCTCCTCTCATTCAATGCTCTTCAAGTTTAAAATTGCCATATGCAGCAAATGCAGTATATTGAGTGATTGCAAAATGCCAGAAGAGAAGATTCCATCCACACTTCAAGAGCTGTTCAGATACACCAAAATCTTTGAAGACTGTTTTTCTTAGAGCTATATTTGTACAGATTTTTACAAATTTGTACGCAATTTCTCCATATTACATCCTAGAATTGCTTCTTCTGTGAGAAAGTTAGGCTACATATTTTCTTATTAAAGACATAATTAGTATTGCATAAGTAGGAAGCTTAGCTGAAAAAAAAAATCTGTGGGAAACACCTTTTTATGGGAAAAAACTTTTTTAAATGCTAATTGTTCAAATTTTTACATACCACAAGTAAAATTACAACTCCTAAACTGAGATAAGTATAAACATAAGTATATAATCACATAGAATATTAATGGACAGAAAAAATATTTTCTGGGTTTCCAGAATCATGGAATACTTTTAAGAAGAAATGGCAGGCACAAAATAAGTGCCTATAATTATACTAAGTTTCTCTGCTGTGGAAACGGCTACTCAGCAGTAAATAGAAGTACAAATAATGATTTCCTGCAAAAAAAGAAATTCCACTTTACATTTTATCATTCCTACAGTTTAATTAACAAGATAACAATATTTTACTTTCACAACTTTGAAAACAGAACCATGTCAATTAATAGCTAATTCAGATTTAAAATTAATGAGCTTTACCACGTTGATTTTTTTTCCAGTTTTCTTGAATAGAATTTCCTTTAAATAGTCTTTCACAAAATATATAATCTTATAAGTCCCAATTGAGCAGCAATAAAATTAGTCTTTGTCACCCCATAATCATTCATGTTGCATTTTAAACAATCAACATAAATTGCTGCCTTGGGAAATTATTTGGGAGTTACGGACAAAATATGTGCCAGTTTAAGTTGTAGTTTGTTCTTGTAAAGCATTTTGTACTAAAGAAGTCTTACTGGGCATATGAGAGTGTTTTCTTAATAAATTACTTTTTTTCTTCTGCTAAGTGTGGATTACTCCTGACATATGTTAAATCCTAACTGCCTACCTATTTTCTAACAGCTCTATTTAAAAACTGCGTTTTTTACATAGGTGATAATGTAGGTTTATATATTTTAAAGGAACACCTCAAAGCAAATCTAAAGAGTAGGGAAAAAAAGGCAACCAAACAAAAAAACCATGCAGAGATTTGTGGTTAGTTTTTTTTTTTTCCCACAGGATAAGTGCTTATTTCAAGGGATTCCTTTAATTTTCCCCATACCTCATTGCCAAGTCATCTGCTTCTGTCATTTTGACAGCATTTATAAATTGAACCAGCCCCACATTTGTTGACCTACCAATTAAGCAACACTAGCAAATAAATCAGAATTCACCTCTGGGCAATGGGCCAGCACAAATCTCACCTACCACTTCGGTGCTGGTTTTGACTCATTTTGAGAATAAATTGCAGCTAAGTATGTCATTAATGGATGTTTTAATTTTATCCAAAGATTCAATTTGTGTCTTATCTTTCAGTACCCACATTCAATAATTTTTTTTTTATTTTGACATTAGTTTTAGTGCTACAGGACCAGAATATGTTTTATGAACTCAAAGTCCATCATTAAATGTAGGAAGAGAACTTTTCAGCATTTTGCAGCATCAGTTCCCTGTAAATAGGCAAGGTGCTTAATTCAGATTTGCAGGGAGGGAAGATAGCAAGAAAATTTTACAGAGACAAAGCTGGATTTACTGGAAGATTACTTACTCTTGGGTTTACCACAGAAGTTATTCTATCAGGGAAGAGAAGGCAAAATGTGGGAAATCCACACGACTTTTGAGCAAAAGAAGGTGTTAATGACAATGAAATAATTAAGGCTTCCATATTCTTGCAGATCACCTAAAGACATGCTCATATCTTTGCAAAGGTAGCTCTAAGTGTAGGCACTTTGAAGTTTTACATATTTCATGAAGGAGAATGAGACATAGCGCTGTCATAAGGATTCCATCAGGATTCTTTTCCCTCCTTTCTTTCAGTGTTTCTTTTCCTGTAGCTTAAGAGAAAACACATGAACAGACCATGTGACTAAAAATATGGGACTTCAGTTTTAAAAGTTTTGACTGAATTATTATAAAATGGTAATTTCTGTAACCTCAAATATGGAACCACGTTCTCTGACCAAACAATATTTATCCCATGCAAAAACTCAGCTGTTTTAACACACAACAGAAAGACTCCAGTACTCTAAACCCAATAATTAGCTTCTTCCTGAGCAAAAATAACAAAGTTGAGACAGATATTGCTCAAGTTCTTAATGTCCTGCCTCCTTTATCCTAAGAGCACTAAAAGGATTCAGTCTCTCACGAGAAACCATTTGTCTAGGCACAGAGTTTTCAGACAGGATCCAAACTAAACTCTTCCATGGAAGGACATGCTTCCCTCTAGACTGGAAGAACAGAATCTGATTTATCTGTTCTTGCATAATTGTCTTTTGTGAGGTCTAGGTAGATCTCACCTGAGCACCCAGACTTTTGGGCATTTCAGTCTACAGGAGCTTACTCCAAACATAGAATCACCACCTGAGATCACCTGAAAAGCATGGCATTCCATCAAGAGCTAAAGAGTTAGGAAGCTGGACTGAATTTTTTAATTTATTGATTTCCAGATTATTAGATACCTGAAAAAAAAACTTCACTAATCTGAAAGCATGAAATAAGTATTTAGAGAGAAGACCTGAAGAGGTTTGAAATTCACAGCTCACAGATGTCTCAATCACCTTTAAGCCTTTATTTTTCCTCTCACAAGATTTGTAGGTGCTCAGCTCCCTCCCTATCCCTAAATCTTAAAAAGCACAAATTGAAGCTTTAAGAGTTCCCAGCTCTGGAACTGGAAATAAAGAGATTTCAAGTCCCCTAGGGAATATCTTGGAATCTGACCCATTATGACCCAGCCGAGATCATCAGTCCTGTGACAGCAACCTGAGAGGTTCAGCTCTTGGTTCAAGTCAATTGCATTCCCATGGAATGGAACATGGGACACAGCAGACACCAGAGAGCTGAAAAATGACCTCAACCTCCTTCTGAAAAGGCTGCCTAAAGCCTTAAAAGCTCAGATTTCCAACAGAACAAACATGAGAATGGGTAAAAAGCCAGTAGGATTTGCTTTATTTTGTTTTCTGCAAGGCATTTCAAGTAATAAAAAAAATATTTCACATCCAAAGTCTTGTTTTGCTGCGCGGTTTCCAGCTAGCTGTAATTTAAAGGATCTGTTCCTGAATAATGTCATCATTTTTGTCATTCCCCTATCCTTAAACACTTGCAGAGGAAATTTTTCAAAGAGCCAGGACCCCTTATTTAAATGTCTCACGAAAAGGGGAAAAAATCTTTATAAAAGAGCTTGCAATTATTAATAGGTTTCACTTTTAGTTAGTTAATGATCCAATTCAGCTGTGATCAAAGCACAACAGCTAGATAATTCAGGATAGAAAATGGAGTTAATTTACTTAGATATGATACTTCTTTCTTAATGACTTCATTTCAATGGAGTTTCAATTAGTTATTAGGTTATTTTACTCATTAGTCCAACAAGCTGTCTGCAGGCAATTAACATGTCACTCCTCATGAAAATAGAACTTTTTTCTTCCAGAGGAATGTTTTCAAGATCTATATTACAGAGACTTTCAAAAAAGTTTGTGAAAAAAGTAATTAAACACTTGAAGCTCAGTGAAATGGAAACTTATTTTTGTTTGTGGGACTGAACGACTGTAATGAAAAAAGTTACCATTCGTAAGAGCCATTTGTTGGTGCCTGATCCAGTTTTCAGTTCTGGTTGCCAAACATGGATTTCCCTTCATAAGCTGAAAACCCTTCTCTGAAACACTACATACTACTATAGAAACTTCTTGGTTTACTTTTTAAACCAGCAACAATAAGTTTTCTACAGACTTCCCTCGATTTAGCTGTTCTCTGTTTTCTAGGCTCTTAAGAACCCATGCCTCAAACCAAACTGCAGTGGTAGTGTTAGAAATGTATCGCAGACATCTTTTATGGAAAATCCTTTCCTTAGGATTTTTCCTCCTGAGAAGCTGGGAGGCCTCAGGAACAAAATGCAAACATTGATTATCTGCTGCTGTGGAATGCAACAGGTGCATCTGTGATTGGCCCATGTTGGATGTTTGTAATTAATGGCCAATCACAGCCCAGCTGGCTCGGACAGAGAGCCGAGCCACAAACCTTTGTTATCATTCTTTGCTATTCTATTCTTAGCTAGCCTTCTGATGAAATCCTTTCTTCTATTCTTTTAGTATAGTTTTAATGTAATATATATCATAAAATAATAAATCAAGCCTTGTGAAACATGGAGTAAGATCCTCGTCTCTTCCCTCAAACAAAAACCCCTGTGAACACCATCACAGAAATGAACTAACTTTTAGATACAATTAAATGGGGACAAAGTCATTGAAGCAAAAGTAACCTGTTTATTAGTAAAATAATATTCAACTTATGTTTCACTCTCCCCCAAGAGACAAACACACACATGACCATGCTCACAGGGGTCTTAGGATAAGGAAGAGATGAGGATCTGACTCCATGTTCCAGAAGGCCTAAATTATTATTTTATGATATATATTACATTAAAACTATACTAAAAGAATAGAAGAAAGGATTTCATCAGAAGGCTAGCTAAGAATAGAATAGCAAAGAATGATAACAAAGGTTTGTGGCTCGTCTCTCTGTCCGAGCCAGCTGGGCTGTGATTGTCCATTAATTACAAACATCCAACATGGGCCAATCACAGATGCACCTGTTGCATTCCACAGCAGCAGATAATCAATGTTTGCATTTTGTTCCTGAGGCCTCTCAGCTTGTCAGGAGGAAAACCCTAAGGAAAGGATTTTCCATAAAAGATGTCTGCAATGCGCACTGTCCAACAAAATAACTTCTCTACGCTTTTCTGTCCAGGGATGGTCCCTGTCCCCTTTCCCATTGGATGGATATTCAGGAACTTTTATTCTTTCCTGACCACCTACTCTTCTGTCCCTTCCCCTCTCATTCTTCTTCCTTTTTGGTCCTTTCTTCAACTTTGCCCCTCTCCCAGCTCACAGCAACACCCAACAGATCAACCAGAACAAATCCAAGCCACAAACAACACCACACAGAGCCAAAAACCTTCACTCTTTATCTTAACAACCCTTTCGGCTTCAGCAAAATATTCTCTCATCTCTTACAGTAGAAAGCAGGATAAGTAGAGAAAAGGGAAGGTTTCAGCTGTGGCCTTGCAAACCTCATTACCTCCAGGATAAGCAATTTAGGCTACTCAGACAGACTGGCCCTGGAGAAGGCAGGCAGAAGTGCTTACTGGAGAGAAGCAGAATTAACTTATCCTTCTAAATGCATTTCCCACGAGACAAGATCCCACTAACTTTATCAGCCCAGCAAAAGTGCACAAGAGTGGGTCAAACCAGCTCAGGGGAAGAATAATGAGCTTGACAGGCAGCGCTGCTGGGAAAGGCATGCAGACAGCCATGGAGACAGCCAGGCTGACAGGCTTTTTTATTGTTGTGTTTTTAACAGCAGGCTGATAGAGCGGGATGATCAAACAAACACATGTTCATAAAGTCATTCTCTGACTCTCTCTCTGAACCCTCTTCTCTGTTATTTATGGCAAGATGATAGGAGGTCAACTCAGAGAGGTTTTAGTTGATGAAGAAAAGCTGCAGGAAGGATTTGCTTAATTCCAGGAAAGGGGAAGTTTCTTCTTGAGAGAAAATTACCAGGCACATCCTTCTTAAGAACTAAGAAGTTCCCAACAAATCTTTTTTCCAAATGCAATTTTGCAGAGACAATTTATTTTTTCCTCCAACTCAGAGTATTTGACTTTGTTTTATTTTTTAAAATAGGTATTTTTAAGGAATCATTTGCCTTTGGGCCAAACAGTAACACCATGCCTTTTTCTGTGCTTGAAGAAGACTTAATTTTATTTATCCAATGGGTATGGTAGTATGACCCTCTTACAGAAACAACACTTCTGAAGAATTTTAGAGAATTGAACTCAAATTGAGAGTCTTTCAGATATCACAAGATTAAACTTTTTTCCCTCAGGTGCCAGTACAGATGCAAATGCCATATGACCACTGCTGTACAAATTTACAAGATGCTAATTCTGATTTACAGGATTGGCTTAGAGTCAGATTAACCTTCTCCTGTGAAATTCTTAATCACAATGTGCCCAAATAAATGTTTAACATCATTATGTTGTCATCAACCCTGACAGCGTGAGGTATTTACCACATTTTTCAAGCAGTATTTGACACTATACAGGACAGAAGAGAAATTTTAGCTTTTGGGATGAAAAGAAATGGAGTGCAAATGATCCATTGGGAAAAAAAAAAAAATCAATATTAAAAAAATAAAAACCTCAAACCTTGTACCATAAGGGATTAACCACCATTGGGAAAAATCCAATTCCCTGCTATCCTAAATATTTCTGTAGAAACCTCAATATTTTAGGAAAAGATGATAAATTACTATTCCCAACTTTCAGGCTCCACAACCCTGTATCAAGTGCCTAATTTCTCTATGGCACAAGTGTCAGCTTTCCAATTTTTTTCATGTGTCATCCCACTGTTACCTTGCCATTCCACAAATGTTTCTTCTACAGGTAGAGCCCATAATTGTATTCACATCATTCTCCCAACTGGTCCCATACAAGCAGTAAGGGCAAAAGGTCAATTAGTGACTGATGTTGGGTAAAAAGCAGAAACAGAAGGGGGCAGTGGGAAAGAAATGAAAAAGAGCCATTTCAGTTCTGTGCTGAAAGCAATTTACTTGTATCCAAACACTGGTTTTCTCTCTCCTACTCAAAACCAAAATAAAATGCTTCAGTCATTCCTGCAGATTGTCTAAAGATGTAGAAGTATGTTCTTTGAACCTGGGCCCACCAAACACTGAATTAATGTATTAGCAAATTTGCCCCTCAAGCTAAGGAGGGTCAGCTCTAAATCTCTTCCTTTCTAGAAGAGCTTATTCATTCTGCTGCAGCCACTTTGAGGAAATTCAGCCAAGCAGCAAATGTTCTCTCTTTGGAGAAGAGTCCTTACTCTTTGGAGTGCCCAAGTATTTTATCTTAAAAATGCAATAAATAAGTATTCACCAAGTCCCTACAAAAGCCAAACTAGATTGGAAGTGATTGTCTTCACGAAGGCATCAGGTAACAACATTTATCTGTCAGGACTAGACAATCAATGAAACATTCTCTCTTGCCTCTGATCTATTTTCTGAACAGAATCTGGTGTCATAAATATATAGTAAACAAAAAAGCCTCAAGGAGAAAATGCAGTCCAATATTAAAATCCTCATTGCTATGAGCTTTTCAGAAAACAGAATAAACCAAAGGCTTTTCTTTATTTCTTGTCTTCATGAGGGAAAAAAGTTATTAGCAACAGGGACTACAACCATCCAGCAGTATTATTTTTGGATAGTTTCTAGCTCTGTAGTGCTTTATGTGCTTAATAGCTCTCAACTCAGGCAGAGGAAGCTAATTTTGAAATTACTGTAGAAAAGAGAATGCAGTACTCCATGCAAAAATTAAACTACATAAATATATTTGCCCATGCCAGACATTAAAAAGGAGCACAGAAACAGATAAATCGAGGCTGAACCAACTGTGTTTTGAGGGAGGTAGGAAACATGAAGAGGATAACTTGTTTTCAGACAAAACTTGTCATAGCTAGACAGAGAACACAAAAAATGAGCTGAAATTTGCTAAGCAACTAGAGTTTTTTAAGTTTGTCTAGAAAGATCTGGATGGTAGGTAAAATTCTCTGATCATCACAGAAGCCAGAAAGAGAAACAATATCTATGAAACCACAAATTTCAGCATCTAAGCAACTTACAGTTCTCAAAAGCACAACAAAAAACAGAACATTTCTGACCATAAGTTTTTGCAGGGTGAGGAAGCATCAGGATGGTCCAAGCTTCTTTCCATTTGGGCGCTCACCTCTCTGCCTTGCATCCATAGCTCGTGGCTGAACAGACAAACTGAGGCTGCCCAAAGTTAGCAGCTGAGCACTGACATTTCCCATGCCCAGGTTTGCTTTGGAGAAGAGTTTATTGACCAAAGTGCAGAGAAGTATTCACTGTGCAAACGCTGCATGAATGTTTCCAGCAATATCAAACTCTCCAGCAAGTAGAAGTGTTCAAACTATTCAGTGAACTAATTAACTGAATTCATCTGCCATTTATTAACCTTTCCTAATTAATGTTCTTTCAAGTAATAAAATGAAGTCACCCTAGGGAAGTATAACAAAACAACTGGCAGGGACAGCATCAGGAGTCAAAGAAAAAGTGTGTTACAAAGTAAATCATCATCTCTTGCAAATCCAAACCTGGATGAAGTTAACTTCACATAGGCTGCATGTCAGCTAGTCACAACCCCAGCTCTGCTGGTCATCA
This sequence comes from Melospiza georgiana, assembly GCF_028018845.1. Lineage (NCBI taxonomy): Eukaryota > Metazoa > Chordata > Aves > Passeriformes > Passerellidae > Melospiza > Melospiza georgiana. The sequence continues at coordinate 38,679,068 of NC_080434.1, read as the reverse complement.
CAAAGGCTTGGTCTGTGGCTTCATTTTGAAATAATTTTGAAGTTAATTGGAAATGAGTAATTATTTACTGCTACTAAAAATGTAGTCTTTTTGATGTTTCCCCTTATATATATTAATTTTCTCACAGATGGGGAGTAGCTTCTCATTTTCAGGATATATTTTTTTGTGACTTCAGGGTGACTCTGAATATCGTTCTAAAGCAAGTTAGAAGAATCATACTGTGCTATTAAGATATTGTTGCTCTGCTGCTACTCTGTAGAGATGGATAATGAAAAGCACACATCTACTGCCACCCAGCAGGACCAAGAACTGAACTGGCCTCAGTCACAACTAGAGAAAAACTCAAAGCTACATTTGGGCAGTCAATTTATTTCTTTTGTAAGACAGGAGTTAGAAAATAGGAACAAGAGTGAGGAAGCTGAGAGCTTTACAGAGACAGGAAAACCACTTAACAACCCAGGCTAAACAAACCAGACTATGAGAAATTAAGTTATTTCAAATCACAATAAATATTTAGTTCCTGATATGGGTGGTGGCAAATCAATGCAAAAAAGGAACAAAACATTTACAAGCTCCAGAAAAAAACCTTCACGCCCCATTTTCAAAGATCAGCTTCAACCCAGGGGTGCACAGGCTGTAGGGCAGGCTTATTCAGAGGCTCCTGTTCTTTTGGGGAGATAACATACTCTTAGGTGAGTATATCCACTGTCTGAAGTTGCTCCAGAGAGCAGAGATTACCTTGTCATTGCTTTTTCCCATGTCCTCTCAGAAACTAGGAGATGGCTAGACAAACATCCGGATGCTCACTTTCTGTCTTTGCTGGAAATACTTAGAAATTTTCTGACAAGATCCAAATACTCAAGAGACTTTATATCTAACCTCCAACTTAGGTTTTGGTTTTACTCCTCCTTTCGGTGTTTTCTACCCTTAAAAGCATTTTCACAGTGGGACCATCACCTTTGCTAGTGAGCTCAGCTGTGTCTTTAGGTGGGTTCCCTTTAGGGTTGGCTGGAACACACAGAGGCCAAGCCCACCATCTCTTTGCCTTCCCCCTTAAAAAAACAGCTTGACCCCATAAGCCCAACACAGACAATGATGTTTCTTGCTAAAACAGCATTTTGAGCAAGGTTTTTCTAGAAAAATGTGAGTCTAATGCAAATGGTGCAGGCTACTATAAATTTAGCAAATGGGGAAGCAGGGAAATCCATAGGGCTTTGCATTCAGGAGTTTTAGAAAAAACTCAACAGGGTAAGAATATGTTTCCTGAGCTAGTGTCTAAATTAATGCAGGAATCCATTAAAAAATGATGGCACCTACCTGACTTTTTCTTGAGCCCTGAACCAATGTACACAATGAACATATTTGTACTCTGCTATTGCAGACAACTTCTATGAAAAATCCTTTCTTTAGGATTTTTCCTCCTGAGAAGCTGGGAGGCCTCAGGAACAAAATGTAAACATTGATTATCTGCTGCTGTGGAATGCAGCAGGTGGATTTGTGATTGGCCCATGTTGGATGTTTGTAATTAATGGCCAATCACAGCCCAGCTGGCTTGAACCTCAGGCAAAGAGTCCAAGACACAAGCTTTTGTTATCATTCCTTTTTTTTTTCTATTCTTAGCTAGCTTTCTGAAGAAATTTTTTCTTCTATTCTTTTAGTATAGTTTTAATGTAATATATATCATAAAATAATAAACCAAGCCTTCTGAAACATGGAGTCAGATCCTCGTCTCTTCTCTCAACCCAAGAACCCCTGTGAACACCGCCACGCTCTGCCCTGCCTAAGAATGCACAGGTGGCCATCCCACTTCCCCATTTCTGGTGGGAAATACTGGGATGAGAATGCAAAACAAAAGCTGTTCCCACCCAAATTCTGCCATTCTTCAGACTTCCAACACAGAGCAATTCTTTCTCCAGGGGTAACTCAGCTGCACAGCACTTGAACTGTGTGCACTTGCTTAACCTTCATTAGGGAACATTTTTCAAGGGAATCTAACTGCACAGGCCTAAGTCAGATAAACTTTTTCTTTCCATGTCTGTACATTCCCTAGATTTTTTTCAGGTTTTATTATTCAACAATGTATAGTCTGTATTTTAAAAATATTCCCTTCATACCTCCAAGTCAGCATTTTTATATTATGGGAAGCATTAGGGGCTTGCCTGTAACAGCAAATGAATGAAAGTTGTGAAGCTGGGGGAAAACGAAAAAATTTTCTTGTCATTGCTCTGAGCTGGTCACAGATTTCAGCGAGAAACTCCACAAGTAAAATGATTCCCTGTGCTCACTCCTGTTGCAGGATTAGAACCTCATTTCTTGTCAGTGAAAATTCATGCATAAAAATGATGCTGAGCCTCTGCCCTTTATCCTCTACAAAGGCATCTATGAAACTCTTTTATCCTGTTCAACCCATCAAACATATGCTCAGAAAATATTACTAAATCTGCCAACAAACCAAGTTCTCTAATAAAATATAAATTTAGTTACTTAAAAATAAGGGCTCACAAGCCTTCAAAGGAAAATCATTAAGCAGCTTTATGAAAAAATCACCAAGGTTACTGATACCAGAATTCTAACCAGAACTCAGGAAAAAAACCCCACAAAATTCTTTTTTAGCAACAGTTGTTTTGAAACAAAAGTTATGGAATAAACACAGTTACAATGGCAAAGTTACAGCAAATATGCAGAGGTTCTGAAGTTACACCATCTTTAAAAAGATGTTTTCTGAAAGCAGATTTACATTCCCATGAAATAAATAACTCCAAAGCAGATACAACACACCAGTCTTGATGTTACTCATTCTCCCTCTTGCACTTTCTCTTCCATAACCATCTTTCACTTTACTGCTTAAACTCACATGAATTTGGCAGCTCTCTCACAAAGAGGCAGCTGTGTTTGCCAGGAGGCTGGCTACAGACCCACAGACGACAGTAATTATTAATTAGAATCCACTCAGAAAAATTAATCACATTCATTGAAGTTTAGGGCAGAGTAAAGTTTCTAGTCAGGTGTCTCTACCCGTGAATGCAGATGGTTTTAATCTATTAGGGGGAGGAGAAAAAATAGACAGAAAATAACTGAGAAACAAATTCTTCTCTCACTCTGATTATTAGTCACCTTCACATGTATCCTGTAAGCATAGGCCTATTTATCCAGCTGATCTTTATTTTCTCTCAATAAAGAGATTTTTAATACTAAGAAACAAACTCTGTTAATCTTAAGAACCATGTCAGTGTAGTTGCCATGTCTGTGCTTCACTAAACATTGTATTATGGCAAGTAGAACATGTTACTTAAGTTAGTTAACCAGTTACTGATAGGTAATTAATTATTTTTAGTTAAAAGAAGTGAAAAAAAAATAATATAAACTGACTGAAAGATCAGTTATCAAAGTATTGTTTCTTGAGAGAGAAGGATGATAGTGGGTTTGGGCAGAAAAGATCAATTGTGGAGTTTCTCGAAGCTCAGTCTCGTGAACCAATCCAATGTAAAATTTTCATTGGTAACTCAAGCACAAAGATCCGCAGCATGACAACGAAAATGACTGGATTCTTTAAAGTCACCAATGCACAGGAAGGCTGAATATCACCCCCAAAAAAAGCAGATGAAATTCCCTGGATCAGTTTTAAAGTACAAAGTGCAGTGTTGAAGAAATACTACTACAGTGAGAGTAGGTCTCCTAAGCTTTGAGAGGAGACTGAAAAAACCCCATGTACTTGGCCTTATAATCTAAAAGTTAATGTTGTTGCTTTCTATAACACAAGTGAAGCTGTCACAACAGGAAACAAACTGCATGAAGAGCAGCACTGGCAGATGAATGAACTGTTTTAAAAAAAAATTATATATATATATAAATAGATATATAAATGCTGGTAATTAGATACTTCCCAAATACTAGAGCATGCAGTTTCTGTGTCAGCCTTTCTATTTACAAATAGAAGGATCAGAAAACATTGCTGGCTTCCAGCTGGAGCTTGTTGATTTTGTTTGCTGTTGTAGTGCCATTGCCTATAACAGAAGAAGACTGACCTCAAAACCTCTGTCCCTAATAATGAAATGATTGTTCGTTTTCAGGTGAACATAAAGGACTTCTCTACTGTAACTACAAAATTCAATGAGCATCTACACCAGCTAATTTAAGGGTATTTGGGTGTGTATACAGGCTGAAAAAAAAAACATTTATTCCTACATTTGGGCAAGGTTTGCCACATGGGAGTAAAGAACATGGTTAATCTAATACCAACGATATCAGGGACGGTCACAAACTCAGAAATACTGAGGCATGACTGCAAAGATCTTTTACCACAGTACTTGTGTGTATTTTAGGAAAGAGGAAGGGAGAGGAGATGAGGATTTGCTATTCTTGTTTTTCTTCCTCATCCTGCAGGAGATGCTTGCAACTACAGGACATCAAGGCAAGTTAGAGTAACTTCCAAGGTCAGCCACTACCCACAGGTTAGTGGTTAAATAACCACAATTAACAGCAGTCATGCAACTTCTGCCTTAAGTGAGGTAAGCATGCCATAGCTAATCCTTAAAACCCTGAGAATATTATAAATAAATACATATTTATAATATGTAGTGTTAAAAAGGACCTAAAAAGTAAGATGAATGTGACAACATCATAGAACACAGCCTAGAGCTCTACCACTACATGAGGTTTAAGACCAAGCTACATCCACCATTTAGCAGCAGTTGGCTAAAATGATGTACATTTCACAGAACTGGCCTTTAAAAGGAAAACAGCTTTTGGAAAAGTTTTGCTGTTGTTATGCATGTTTAGAGTAACAAAGCCCCAACACTTTCAGCACATACCTGCTTCTATCCTATCACTCCTCCAGAAGAAAAAAGAAATTTCATACTGAAGGGATACTTAATGAGTCTCCAGGAAGGCTTCCCAAGCTACCATTTCCAATAAAGAAACATTTTAACGTCACACTTCAGCTACTGGCAGTTCCTATTCTTGCTTTTGGATGCTATATCCATATAACTCAATTATAACCACCCCCACCACATCAGTTCAATTCTCTGTTAAGGCACAAGACAGCGTATTATCCCTTCAAAAATTACTGCCCAGTTTTAAATTTCATGGCTGTCACATGTAATATCTTGAATGCAGGGATTAGTAATGCTTCCCAGTGAATTTCAGAGACAATACCATACAATTTTTATCAATAAAGATTTATTAGAGCCTTTGGAATTTTTCTTAATTTGCTTTCAAATAAAGGTAATAAATTTACTGGGATTTCCTCATGTATTAGAAGAAAAAGGAGGAGACTGTTTTTCTAAATTGGGTTCCAACACAAAATTAAAATGCTACTATGCTTTAATATACAGCAGTACACATCTTTGCCTCTACTTTTTCTTTATTTTTCAGAGATGATTTACCATTCCCCCTAATGTGGCTGTAAAAGATATTGAATTCTCCAGCATGTGACATGAACAATCACTTCTTCAGGCTTTCTCAGTCCAGAAAGCTGGCACAGAGACAGCTGGGGTAGGGCTTTAAGGAGTACAGACTGAACACCACACAAAGCTAGTTTAGAGTAGCTGGTGAATTTTAAATCTGCCCCATGGCTGACTGCACTAACAAGAAATGATGCATTATTCCTTCCCACAAAGGGAAAATCCTTATTCAGCTTGCAGAACAAGGCTTGCAGTTAGGTTATTGCAGTCTGGGGCTTGAAACCTGGTGGGAAATAACTTGTGACAAGAGGGCAAAGGCAGTCTGTGTTCAAATGCAGCTCCTGCATTAAGTGCCCACAGCGCTGCCTTTTGCTCACAGGCTTTAACCTCTGCTCATCTCAGACTTCAGGCTTGGCCAGCCTCATTCCTCCTGGAGGTTTTCTATGTAGCTTTGGAAACCACTGCTGAGCACAGGGAATTGCCACTAGTTCTCTCCCCTGGGTCATTTTTCATCTTTACTACATTGTTCTTCTAAGTCTCCATATTTTACACAGAATGCACACATCTTATTTTCTCCCCTTCCTTTGGAACTTAAAAAGAAGTGGTACAACACACACCAGAGTACAAGAACAAAGGCTGTTCCTCCTACTTTATTTCTTTAGAGAAGTTATCAAAACTCTCAAATGGAGATTCTTCATTCTGTGACTCAAAAGCAGCTTCAAGTATGAAGCAGATGGCACTGTACACTCAGAGTTCACATGACAGCTTCATTTCCTGAGATGAAGGCAGCTTCTTCCCTTCACTACTCACTAATCCCCTTTTCTTTCCTGTATAGGAAGAACCTGACTGCTTGATGGGCTCCAGTTATCTTTCTTGTTCTAACAATTAACTCTTTTCTACCTGGCAGCATAAATTTGTCAAGAGCCCTGGAAAGGGGTTTGATGCCTGCAGGCCACTCCAGCCCCATGCTCAAAGGCTGGAAACAAATGTTTCTCATCCCACTACAAAGAAAAAATTAATCTTTTAAATCAGTTGCTAGAGTTGATGATAACAGAAATACTCAAGCATGGAGCTGAGCTGTTTACAAAGGTTATGTGAAATTTGGATTAACACTTAATGTGGGAATCCACAAAATCAGAGGGTCCTGGGAAAGCTGCAAAAGGCAGGCCTCAGAGACAGCAGAACTGTGATCAGAGCTAAGCAGCAGCCATGAGATTGGTCAGCAGAAAAATTATTTAAACTGTAGAAAAGCAAGGACAAATAGAACAATGGTCTGTGTATTAACACTTGTCTAGAATAACTCTCTAAGCTACAGAAGAGTTTATCTAGCAAGATATTAGGAAGGCTGAAGCTGAATAGTGGAGCTCTGTGCATTGTGTTTAAGGCTCACAAGCAGGTATTGTGTTTGAAATAAGCAAGCATTGTTTAACCAAAGGTACATGTACTTATAGTGGTTGGATAGAACTACTGTCAGTGTGCTTCTGCTTTGTGTGATTGGTCAAAAAACTTATAAAGTTGTAAGATTAAGTTCTTGGTCTGCTGCCTGGAATGTGAGCTGGCGGCATCTTCCCATTGTCATAGCCATGTAATGAGAGTGATGCTGGAAAATAAAACTCAAGGCAGTTCCACAGCAGCCCCATCCTGTTTGTGATTTGTACAGAGATCCTGGCCAGTGATAATTTACATTATGACTAGGGGCTGTTACAGCAAATATCTCAGCATTTTCTGCACTCAAGATGGCCACGATACCCAGAGCGTCACCACACAATTTCAGAAAACTTAAAGCATTTATCCATACAGAATCTCATCTTACCTCAGCAGAAGGCTTCTCACCCACACAGAGTAACACCACTCCAGAAGGCTGCAGGCATCTGCCCTTCTTATCCCTCAGCCCAGCCTTTTATCCCCTCCTGTTGATGCCCTGCACCTGTGTGCCCTCTGCTCCCTTGGTGGTTGGGCAGTGCCCCTGGGCTCTCGTTACCTTCAATAGCATTCACCTGCTGCTCACAGCTGTAGCCAATTAGGGGTGATGTTCCCAATTACCACAAACTTTACCTACAAGGGGTAGAGGCTAGATAGATTCCTAGGATTTTCAGGCACACATAGAAATGCCATGTCTTCAAATGTATCCTGTCATATGCTTCTCTATGAACTTTTCTCTCATTTATATATGTTTTGAATAACAAAGGGCTTGTATAAGAATCTCTCTAGCAGGTAGCAAAAAAAAATTCTTTGAAAGATTTTTGGGTTTTAACATTTCTGTGGTTTTGTGCGTATTCTGCTATTTTACTGTCTCTGGGTGGTATAAGATTATCATTCCAAAAGTATACGGGAAAAGCACCTCAAATAATTTGTAGTTGACAATGAAATATAACTGTACTGAAATATCGCATGGCAACCTGATAATTGAATCTTCTAGAATATGATTCTTCTCATGCCAGGAAGAGGAACCGATGAGAAAATGAAAATAGTAACTGATATGTGCTGTTCAAACGCATGAAATCCTGGATGAATATCAGTGAACACTCCTGCAATAGCAGATACCTTTACATGCTCTCAGAGCAGAGGTCTGAAAGGGTTAGCAAAAGCATGTGAGATAGCTGTAGGCTGTGTTCAAGAGAATGAACACACTAAACCATTTAAAATCTTCATTAATATTGACCAATAATTGTAATTCCAAGCTAAATGCTCTTGGCACATCCTAAGGAAGGTAAAACACTATAATAATGTGCTGTTTTCAGGCATACAAACGTGCAGCACAATTTTGAATTTTTGAAAGCTGGTTCAGTTGGCATAATTGTTTCACAGATACAGGGTAGTTTGAAAAGAGAAAAGAATCGCCTTGCTAGTCTTATGTCTAGGGTGATTTCTGTCTCAGTTTACTGCCAGAATCAGCGATTGTCTACCTTTAGCACAGTCACAGTACAGCAAAATCAAAATATTTTCATTTCCTATCTGATGGACCTTCCCATCCTGACAGATAATGGTCAGATAACCAAAACAGAAGATACCCCAGCACGAGTTCCTGGAGCAGCCCTAAAAAATGTGATTGCAGAGAGGCCCTGTTCATAGATACACAGTTTAGCTCCAAGCACAGCTTTACATTTAGCCCTGTGCAGCAAAACATATCTGTGTTTAAATATGCTCCTGTATCAAAGCCATAGCTAGCTATCAGCAAGCATCTGTTCTTTGATGCTGCCTCAACCTGGTTTAGCTCCCAGATTTTCTATTTAACATAGGAAATGTAAGTCTATGCCAAGACTTGTTTTCTGGAGTCACTTGTTGCCAAGTGATGGATGGATAATGCTGCAATTTGTAATTCATATGAGCAACATTGCATTTCTTAAACTGTGTGTGATTTTACCCTAGGCTGAGAAAGCTTTGTTCCTGTTTGGGGCTGGGAAAGAAAATCCTATAGGCTGAAAGGTAAATAGTAATAGGAAAATAGACATTGGTACTGCTAGCAGGTTATCATGGTGTAGTGGTGTTGGAGGGGCACCAGGATGAGGTGAGGGATGAGAATCTTGACTCCATGTCTCAGAAGGCTAATTATTATATATCATGTCATATCATATTATATATTATGAAAGGAGACATCAGAAAGCTAGAAAGGAAAGAAATGAATAATAAAATCTTGTGACTGCTCACAGCCTCGACACAGCTGAACCCGTGGTTGGTCTTTAATTAAAAATTACTATTATATAATAATAAAATAATAACCTATATAAATAAGATATAATAATATAATATATATTATATATATTATATGGAATAATATTATATCTTATTCTATATAATATACTATTATATAACAGCATATACTAGTATATAACATAGTATATACTATTACATAATCTACTATATAATATATACTTTTATATAATATTATATGCCACTATATAATAGTATATACTAGTATATATTATGTACTATCTATATAATACTATTCTATATATATTATATAGAATAATATAATGTATAAAATAATATAATAATACAAGAATAATAAAATCTTATATTAATAACACTATACTAAAAGAAAGAGGAAGGAGACATCAGAGAGCTAGAAAACAAAAGAAATGAATCATAAAATCTTGTGACTGCTCACAGCCTCGACACAGCTGAACCTGTGATTGGTCATTAATTAAATACAATGACATGAGACCAATCAAAGATGCAGCTGTTGGTAAACCATCTCCAGACCACATTCCACATCCATCAGACAATTATTGTTTACATTTCTTTTCTGAGGCCTCTCAGGTCCTCAGGAGAAAAATCCTGGCAAAAAGATTTTTCAGAAAATATGTCAGTGACATCATGGCTTGTGTGCTGACAATATACTCACCAAGGAATCATGAGCACCCAGGAACTAGACAAGTTTGCAGGAGTTAGTTACATAAATGATGCCAACTATGTGAAATTCTTTATTTTGACATTTAACTTCAGAAAGCAGACAAAGGCGATAAAAAGAACTCTGAGAGGCAAATGTCTGAGACCATAATGGATTAAAGTACAGGGTCAGATTGGCAGATGAGTTATAAATTGTCATTGATGGAGCTATGACAGCTTCCTCTGCTGAGAACTTGTCCCATACAAGTTCATGATTATAAGATCAAAAGAACTAGAAGAAATATTAAGTTCAGTTGTAAATTGAGGCAGCAAATATTATGATATCCGTGGTGTGTATCAAGGTGGCCATCCTCCACACAGACCTTTTTATATCTTAAAAATTTTATGCATTATGTGCAGATAAGTATTGCCAGAAGCACTTTCTATTACCAGATACTCCTGTAATGAAAGATAGGGATGGAACTTGGAAGGAGACATTCATCATATTTCTTTCATGAATTAGCTAATAAAAATTCTTTTAATAAAGCACTGAATACCAAGAGGGCTAAGCTTTTGCATTAGCAGCATTGGTACTTCATATCAGGGCCAGTTCAAGAAAAGGTATTATTTCTCTTCATAATTATTTCCTATTAATACTGCTAATATCATTGCACAGTATTTTAACAGAACTCTCCTTGATGAATTTTAAAAGTAGAAATGAAACTGTGGGCTAAAGTTGTTCTTTATAGCTAGCTCTCATTTGAAGTGGAAATGAGGGATTTTCGTTGACCTCATTTTCTTTGTTCTTGGGGTGGTGGATAGCCACTTCTGAGGAGCGCATGAAATACAGCAGCTGCTTTTGGCCCCAGACCACTATCTCTGCACTGATATTATTCATTTGCACAGCTAATTACAAAGAACTTCTGGGATTTATAGCAGAAATAAGGTGACAATGAAAGGCTACAAGAATTAAGCCCTGTGGATCTTTCAAGCAGCAAGTCAGGTCCCTGAGCTTACTCAATAAAGCCTTTCAAACATGCTTAAGCCACATTAAAGCCAGTTGCTAGCCATCATCCCTTTCTCTTGGAAGGTGTAGTGTTTTGAAGTTGAAACCAAAATCTTAATTATAACTTTTAGAAACCGTATGAGGAGGAAATACACAGTTGAAACAGCCCAGTATCCAAAGCAGCAAACACTTTGCTTGTCATTCCCTGAAAATGCTGAGATACATTAGGAAATTACAGAAATGCAGGTAACAAGGCTTCTAAAACATTTCTTGTAGGTCAGGGGACCAAAAGAGAACTGTAAGATTTCATTTAAGAATGTTTTTAAAGAACTTTATTTTGCTAGAAGTCACAAATAGGAAGAAACATGCTGATCTCTTCAAATAAGCAAAATTATTGAAGCCTTGAGACACCAGACAGAATAGCAACACTCATGTTCCCGTATTCCTCTTATAAGTATTCCTTAATTAGTAATTAATAATTTGTGCAACAAACTAGCTTTAGCCACATCTCCTTGTGGCCTAAATAATTATCTCTTTTTTGTTTCTCTACATCTGTTAAAAATATGTAGTTGCCATAAACAAGACTGGATATGAAAGGTCCAGATTATTCACATTATCTTTTTGTGTTTGATCTAGGGAGTCCTGGAGATAAAACTGGAGGGTATCTATTTACATTAACAGTAAACAAATTACTTGTGAAAACTTCAGATTCAGATCAATATTATTGCCCTAGTAATGACTTTTAGTCCAAATTTAAGCTTAAATTTACCCTTGAGCTGCTATTTTATATGTATATATAATAATTTACTCTTCCATGCAATACTTACTTTGTAGTAGTGCAGCACCAACTGTGTAAGCCACTAAGTTCAAGTCAGTCAATTGTTCTCAACATTGTTTAGCTAATTAAAGTTTTTTTTCTGTCTTCCACAATGCTCATTATCCACTACAAATGAGAACTGGGGGGAATGTTCGTAATGATACATTAATATAATGATATATTAATATATCAATCAGAAACAGCATAATTGTCTTACATTCCTTCTAACACATTTTTAAGACATTGCTGTGTGTCAGCGAGCTTATTAAGTTTATAATGCTTTTAAAAAGTTTGTTATTGTGATGATTTGTACAACATTGAAGTGCAATTGTAAAAGCCTATAATTTCTTTGTATTACAGAATTATTCATATTACCGTATTACTAATAATTCCTCATTAGTCATCAGTTCTTTATGAAATAGGAGAGAGAGCAGGCCCCCATCATCAGGGTGTTAATGACTATGTTTAAGTAGAAAAAGAAGATTTAATTAGTTGTGTATTTTACATTTTTAGAGGGAAAAAATAATTTTGATATTATTTTTGAAAAAGCATTATTTAAAATTGGGAATTACCATAAAGCTGACTGATATTATCTCAGGGCTCTTTTCTATAATAAAGTCATTAATTATATGATCCTAACCTGCATTTTTATGTTCAGACAGTGAACAAGATGCCCAGAAAATAGTTGCATGCATGTCAGCTTAGTCATAATATGATTAAGAATTCCCTCTTACTTTTTCAAGTTACAAAATAAAAAATGTGGGACTCGAGGCAATTAAAAGACTAAGCTAGTTAAAATTATTGGGTAGTTAAAATTATTTGTGCTTTGCACAAAAATTATTTATTTGACAAAACATATTTCTTGTGAGATCATTACCTTTGTGGAACACCTGGATAATAAATTCAGGGAGTACCTTTTCTTTCTGATCTAGCTGAAATCTTTTGTTCTGATTCTGAATTCTGCTCAGTAATTCATCATGCAAGTTTATAATTCCAGTTTTATACCAACACTGAAGCAGCAATCTGTTTTTTCAGTGGGCTTTATTCCTGCAGTTAAGGCAATGTAATGCCAGCTTAGAAAATGCATTTTATATCATCATCTGTCACAAGATTACTGTATGATTCAAAGGAAGTCACTTAAACCAGACTTTTGAGAGGAAAGATGTTCCTCATTTTCTCCATGCTTATCTTGTCACAGCAAAGTTTTCATTTGCAAAAATGCAGCTCCGACTGAAACTAATAAAAGTTGGGCTGTGAAAAAGAAAAATAAAGCAAAAAACTGTGAAAATCTGTATGTAGATAATTCAAAATGGGCAAAGATATTCTTAAGTCTGTCTTTTCCTAAAGTTTAGACTTCACAAATTGGTTTTATTTGAAAACAAACAAAATGGAAAATGGAAATATCTTCAGTCTGAACCATTGGGAAACATCAAAACCAGTCAGAAGGCCAGAAATCAAGGCACAATTACATTCTATTTACTATTTATGTTTTAAATGGTTGATGGCTAAATTCTAGTGGGGAAAATCAGTCTCCAGAGATATGCCTGTGGCTTAAAGGGAGCACAGATGATAGCTTTCAGAACCTTCTAGTTTTTTATTTACTAAGCTCCTCTTTTCTGCTGTTACTATCCATCCTGTATGAAAAGCAAAATGCCCCTATTGAACTATTTATCATGCCTCAAGGATTGAGTAAATAGCTAATAATTCTGAGGAATGTTGAAACACCAAAGCTAGAAAAACTGTAAAAGATCTTGAAACCCTTATTTAGTCATAGAGGTGAGAAAACCTTTTTAGGCATCTCTTTCCAAGGTGTGACCATCTGAAAGTAATTATTCCTGTAGATATAAATTTTAGGATGGGATACATTGTGTAGTAAGGGTTCTGCTCCCTCTCCACTGCCTGCAGAGAAAATCTAGATGACTACCTTAGATTAATTGCCTAAATTAATCAATGAGCAGCAAAGTAATGTGAAATTAACACCAACCAGCTTCCATCAGCATCCATTTAGGAGTGGAGAAGTGACTGAGGAATTTTTTCCTATACAGAATGACCAACACATAATTTTTCCACATTATTTTACAATTAGAATTTGTTAAAATTACTCAACAATCAATTTACATTTCTTTCTGTAAATTGAGATTTTAGGACACTATCCCAATGCAAGACTTCTGTGTTATTTTGTCTCATATTTTCCTTGGGTTCTGAGATTTTTTTCCCCTCTTTTTCCCATTATGCTACAGCCTTTTTGTATTTTAATGAGAGAGGACACAGAGGCCACGTCACTGATACTTGCTCACATGATTTAACGGAGATAAGAGGAGAGGAATATCTCTCCGTCTCTGTGTGTGATGTGTCCCTTTGGAAACAACAAAATCTGATGGTGTTTACTAAATTACAGGACTTTTAACCAGTGGTTTCAACTACTTTGCTGTGCAGATTTGCTCCTTCAACAACGAATTGAGCTGATTTACAGCCTACTTACATCCTACCTGAAAGTTCTACTTCTCAACAGTCTTGTCAGCTGGGGGAAAAGAAGTAATTTATAAAATTATCACTTTCTAACTCTGTTCTTATATGTTGGTAATAACTTGGTGACATCTCCTTTTTTTCAGTAAAAAGGAGGTAAAATGTTTGTGCGTAAGATGTGATTTTTAAATTTTGCAGTTCTACAATTTACCTGGTGTTTATAGATGCTTCTGGCCTGGAAGCACCAAGCATGGTCCAGTTCATGTCCTGCTGTCCCAGAAATTCCAGTTCTCTACTCTGAGCATTTCTGGTACTCCTTTTATGTGTAGGGAATAGAGAGTAAATGGTCAAGTGTCTCCCAATGAAAACCCTGAAAAAAAGAAGGTTTGATGCCCACAGAATATTAAACAATATTTTCTTGAAGTAGCTGTGAGTATCCCTGGCTACGTTATGGAATGATTTGCAAAACTGGTCTGTGGAGTTTTAAATCTCTTCTTGCCAGTTGAGCCCTGTGTTTTTGTTCATTTCACACAAGTGTTTATGAGAAGAAAACAGAGATAAAAGCATATATTTTAAAATAGTGACAGTAATCGGCCATTGTATGTAACTGCAAGTTTTCCTTCTCCTTTATGTCTGAAGATTTCTTGTTGTACTTAACAGATAACAGCAACACTTAAACTCTTCTCCCAAAATAACATTCCTGATGGATTTTGTTGACAGGTTTCTTTCTTATGGTTCACTGTGTGTCTGGGCGACCAACACCCAGCAATTAAATGTGACAGCTGATGAATGACACTGTGTATTACAGAATAAAGAAGTTTGACCATCTGAGCCTGAATTTTCAGTGCTCTGTGATGCCCACTGTGAAAATAATGTGCCAATTAGTAGCACACAAAATTAAATCCAATCATCAGGAATTCATACTTCTGTGTTAACTCATACAAAAGGCTTCTCCTCTATTTCATGTCTGTTGGTATTTGTTATCACCACCCACTATTCAAAAATTGTGATATTAAATTCCCATTTCCAACTAAACCAGGCTAGTGGGGCAAGTTAACTTAAGTAGCTTTGTTTCAGCTACTGCTTCACTAAAAATGAAATTAATGAATGATGAATTAAGGGCCTTTTATAATACGTGTGTAATAGCAGGAATATTGATATTCAGCTACGTTATCTGATACTATGGCAATCTCCAGAAGGAAGAAGACAAGAATAACACAGAGAAACCTTTTGGTGTTGCAACAAGCTTTTCTGTGAAGATAAAGCTGACTGATCAATGATAAGTACATATGATAGGGGAATTACTTTAACATTATATATACACACATATGTATTTATATGAAAATAAATAAAAGTGTGAAGAATTGGAGCAAATATCTTGTGCTGATACAGCAAAGACTTTTCCTTCCCTTATCAGCTTCACATGGAAGTGATTCACTTCTGCTGATAACTTTGGTGAGCTGATTCAGGCTCAGCTGTGCAGCCCAGCCAGCAGGAGGGAAAAAGGCAGAATACCAGTGCCAAAAACAGGAAAGAAAAATTGAGGAAAGGAAGGGTGACGATAGGATTTTGCCTTTTACTGGAAGGGCTGTTAAATTAGATCAGCTTTTATGCAGAACAAAAATTTAAAAAATGCATTACCCGAAAGGCATGAGGAACTCACCTTGAAGCCAAACGGAAGATAACTCTGTGTCTCACCAATCGATTTGTCAGCCTCTATCTTCAGAGACAACAGCTGTTTCCTTAAGCTCTGCATTTCAGTGTTAAAAAACCTTTTTAGCCATAAGGCTTGCCCAGAATTTAGAAACATTTTTGCAGTGAATTTCCCACAGGCTTTTATTTGCTCACAGTGGTGGTGCTGAACTCTGGAATTTAGGGCATCATCCCCTGGCAATGTTTCTGCTTCTGCTCTACAAAGCTTCAGAGGCACATCTTGAGGTCAGTAACTTCATGTACAGTGGTGGATTTTCCTGTCTGGATGCCAGGCACCCTCCAAAGCCTCTATCACTTCTCTGTATTTGAAAAAATACAATAAAGTGTTCATGAGTGAAGGACTGGGAAAGAGATCATTCACCAAATACCACCATGGGCAAAACAGACTTGAATTATAAATATTAATTGAATTTATTACTAACAAAATCCAAGCAGGATAATGAGAAGTAAAATAAGACATTGGAAAGACCTTCTTGTGACTGACCAGAGAGTCTGACACAGCTGGACTAGGATTGGTCATTAAGTGAAAACAATTCACATGGAACCAATCAAAGACGCACCAGTTGGTACGCAACCTCCAGACCATATTCCACAGCCATCAGATAATTATTGTTTACATTTCATTCCTGGGGCCTCTCAGATTCTCAGGAGAAAAATTCTGGCAAAGGGATTTTCATAAAATATGTCAGTGATGTGGGCATCCACAAAATCAGAGGGTTTTGGGAAAGCTGCAAAAGGCAGGCCCCAGAGACAGCAGAACTGTGATTAGAGCTAAGCAGCAGCCATGAGATTGGTCAGCAGAAAAATTATTTAAACTGTAGAAAAGCAAGGACAATGATCTGTGTATTAACGCTTGTCTAGAATAACTCTCTAAGCTACAGAAAAGTTTATCTATCAAGATATTAGGAGGGTTGAAGCTTAATAATGGAGCTCTGTGCATTGTGTTTAATGCTCACAAGCAGGTATTGTATTTGAAATAAGCAAGCATTGTTTAACCAAAGGTACCTGTGCTTATAGTGGTTGGAGAGAACTACTGTCAATGTGCTTTTGCTCTGTGTGATTGGTCAAAAAACTTATAAAGTGAGTTGTAAGATTAAGTTCTGGGTCTGCTGCCTGGGATGTGAGCTGGTGGCATCTTCTCATTGTCATAACCATGGAATGAGAGTGATGCTGGAAAATAAAACAGCTCAGGGCACCTTCCACAGCAGCCCCATCCCGTTTGTGATTTGTACACAGACCCCGACTGGCCACACAGTGACACAATAACATTTTTGGTTTTGGTTTTGTTTTTTCTAACTTCTTTTTAAATCTGTTATCACAAGGGCATTTTCACCATTTCTAATTGGCCCAGCCTTGACCAGTGGCACATCCATCTCTGGACCTGCCAGGGATTGACTCCTCTGGATGTGGAGGAAGCTTCCAGCAACTTCTCACAGAGACCAGCCATGTCAAGGGTTTTGAATAAAAATGATGTAAATATTAATTGGTGTTTATGATACATGAACAGAAAAAGTAGGGTTTCTTGAGGTGCAGAAAAACTTTTTGCATGCCTGGAGCTGCAATATATTTAAATTTTGCATTTAGTAGAAAACACATAAGGAAGGACAGACTAGGACCAGCATCCACTCATCCACTTTTTTTTTTCCTATGGCTAATGTTTTCTCGGCAAGATGAGCCCTTACTGCCATGCCCTCAGAGAGGCAAATTAAATCCACTGTCCTCAGTGGATTTAATTTGCTTTCAAACATTGAGGTCATACTAAAAGCAAATGATTATTTTAATTTGTTTTCAAACATTGTGGTCATATTGAAAGCAAGTGATTATTAGGAAAACTGATTATTTGATTGGTACATATTTATGGGAAGACTCATTTAGCCTGGCACTGTGGGAGTGCTGTACACTAGCTAGATTGCATGTTTCAGAGCTGTATAATCACAAAGTGAATGAAGCAGTTTGTATGCTTGTATCCACAGTAAAGCAATTTCATTAGGAATAATTAGCAGTTCTTCAAAAATAATAATCTTGAAATAACAGTTTTCAGTCGTGTGAGTCGTTAATTTTCTACTAAGCAAGGAGTGTGAGGTAAAAAAACCTGAAACATTATTACATTCCTCCAACATTGTAGTTTCCATCATTTCTTTGAAACCCATACCTTTCATGTACAGTTCATTACCACTGATCAAAGCACCCATCTTTCTAATAAAGTAAATTTTTCCTTGTAATCATTTGTAGATGTTTCACTTGGTGTAATATTTTGGATGTTCTTTATTCTGAAATCTCATTTCTAATCTTAGGCTATGGTCAGAGAAATGACAGTATAGAAATATCTTGATTTACTTTATTTCTTCTCTCTTAATGATCTCCACAGCAAGTCTCTCATTTTTAGAAGTCAAAACAAGAGTTTTGTAACTGCTAGTACTGTAATTCAGAACTGGTGCTTGCAAAATCAGATGTTTGTCTGACTACAATGTCTGCTGAAACAGAGCATTTCTTCATCCTGTATGAGAGTGACTTTCAAAAGTAATTCCTAATCTTGTAATTAACATGTTGCATGCCCAAATCTCAGTAATGATTGGAGTTACACCTCTCACTAAGCAGCAAGGTGGATGGTAGCCTGAATTTTTGTATAGGAAAATCTGCTTTGCACTTTGGGAAGACTGAAACCCAGCTGTTCAGCCCCTCTGACCCATCTCTGATTCTCAGTGGAGATAAATTCACAGTAAATTCTCAATAAATTCACGTGTGGGATTTCAGTGGGGTTTGAGGATATGAGCAGTGTCCTGAACTAACATCTCTAGTATTGAAAAGTCAAAAATACTTTAACTGGATAAGATGAGGTCAAAAAGTAATAGCAGAACCAGCAGAAAACACTCTGGACGTTTAGTGGGTGATTAGCAGGAAAATAATAATCACAACTGAAAAACATGCAGTCAAATGAGGATTCCTGTTCTTCCAAAAAATTATTTGCTTGATCTTCTCCCATTTTTTTCTCCTTTTTATTTCATTGGTACTGCTGGTATGTATAGCACTGCAGCTCTGCATTATTAAAAATAAGCATAGGTTTGACTCCTTCTCACTTCTAATATTTAAAATTATTTAAAATTTCTTCACTAAGAGTCAGGAAAAACCTTCCCATGCCAAGCCTGAGAGACAAAACAAATTTTGGGAGTGCAAAATGCATTAATTATTCACTAGAGGTAGAAGAACAATGAATTAATTTTGAACTGGCAGCATTTGTTGATAGAGGTAACTACAAGTTATTTTTCCATGCATGCTGAAGAAGCTGTTGTTATTTTTCTAGGAATTTTCTTTTTGTTGTGCTTTAGATACTTTAACAGCAGCCTTAGTAGGGAATCAACATTTTTATGCCTACTAATAAACTTCCCCATTCCAGATTATTATTCTCTTGTTAAACCACCTGCCATATAATTGATTGGCATCAGAGAGGCTTTTCTGCTACTTCTCTTTGGGGTATTTTTGGTAAATAACAATGTTTATGTGTCGTTCTAGGGTGACGCTGAAATCCTCTGCTTTGTCAGTGATAAAAACAGAGATTTCTCGAGCAGTTATTCTATATTTCCATGAACTTCACTTACAAAATTGTGCACTGGTGAAAAAGTATGGCAAAAAGTGATATTGTGGTGTGCAGTGAGGTACCTTATCTCATTAAAGAGTTTTTAAATTTTAAAATGCAGAATGTACAAAATGTGTATATACTAAACATACATACTTATAGAGCTAAAGAATTATGTCTTATAAGCCTGGGGGTATGAATAAATACAAAGAGAGATACAGTAGTAGGATGCATTCAATAGCATTAATTATGTAAGGGCTGACAATATTTCAGTCATATTCCCCTGTTTTACTATGCTAATAACCTAAATATTCATCACAAAGATTTTCCATGCGTGTTTTCTGCCTGAAGAAATGTGTTATTAATTATTACTGTTTGTTTGAGGAAAAAAATTGTCTTCTTTGAGGTTAAGCGGAATCCATCCCTTAACAGCAAAATTTAATCTTATTTTCAAATCAGATTAAAACCAACCAACCAAAAAAAAAAAAGGCAAACAAAAAACGTCCCTGAATGTTGAGACTTTGCAACTGAGCTGAAAATAATCTTATTTGTAGAAGTGAGGGATGGAAAATAGCAGGTAAGCCAGACCAGCATAATTATTCCAGAAAAACATATAGGTTGGGGAAGCATATTTTGAGGTTTTTGAAGATCTACCAAGTGGTATTCAACCAGATATCATCCCCCCACTAGGAGCTTCTTCCACACCTTTAAGAATGATCTCTTGAATCCTTCCCATAGACAGATGGATGCCTCAGGAATTTGCCTCTTTGTTTTGCCATTCCACTTACATTGAAGGCAATGGAGACAAGGAATTTGCCAAACCTCAAAATTGGAGCTGTCATGGTATCTGTACATCCAGACACTTGGTTTATGCCTCCAGAAAGTGGTGGAATTTTCCTATATTTGTGTCATCACTTTTAGTACTTTTGGACAGATCTATCTGGTATAACAAACAGCAGTGATTTTCAGAGAATTTTTTATTTTTCTATCAGCGACTCCCTGCACAGTCAAGTCAGAGCAATATTGTGCTTTGCTGAAAGCCCATTTTAGGTTTCTAGCACTGAAGGAAGGTCCACATGTGCTGATCATTCTGCTGAGAATGGAAACAGAGTGATCAGCTCTCTCTGACTGAAGAGTCTGCAATAGAGTCAGAAAAAGGAAAATTCCATAGGCTGGTATTTTAAAACTGTTTCTATTTTCTCCATTTCTGATGCAATAACACATCATGTTGCTGACAGCACATTAATCCAACATGCAGTAGGATGCTTTCCATTTTAAGTTGTGTTTTTTCCCTTCTGAATTTGGTGTGCACCTTGGCTCCCTGTGTCCAGCATAGTAGAAATCCACACCAGAAAATTATTTTTGTAGGTGAGCCATTGAATTCCCAATGCCAGATGCAGTAAATACAGCAAATTCAAGCCAAAGAAAGTCAGAATTTCTCACGGGACAGGACAGATGACTGTGGGTCTCAGCTGTTCCTGATTTGACAGATGTATTTTTTGACATCACCTCTTCATAACCTTCTACTTCTTTTTAGAGTTTCTTTTGTCAACTGTCACATGAGAGCTGAGAAAAACATCCTTTTATAGAACTGGGTAGATGCTTAGAAACTTTTTAACATGGAAAGCTGGTAATAAAATCATTAATGCTTTTGTAAGTCTATATTCATTGCAGTGAAGCCAATGCTATGCTGCATCACACAACTGCTACATCCAGACATAGATGATAAGATGATCTCTTATACAGAGATAAGAAAGACCAAATTTTAGGAAACAATCAGCCTCTCAGAGATCCTGACAGTACATGGAATGTAAAAATGCCAACCTCACTGAGAAATTAGAAGGGCCCCCATGATGTGGAAGACGATTCTGCCTTCCAGATTTCCCTGGAAATCTCTCTTTCTAATGTATGACACAGACTGGGAGTTTTCAGTAGTTCCTACTCAACATGGAAATGACAGATGAGAGTTTTAACCTCAAAATAATAAAATCAAGAGAGAAAAGTAGCTGCATGCAGAACCTCACGCACAAATCCTGCCCTGGAAAGAGAGATGTAAAGAAGAGTCACGGCCCTACCAGCAGTGCCTTGACCAGCAGGACACATCACCAGGAAGAAGAAAATAAATTCTACTTCTGGACATCTGCTGAGCTTTCCTATTTTTATGGTGTGTGTCCTTGCAGAGAGCCAGGAGGCCCAGTCAGAGCACTGTGCTTCAATGTAAAGCACATCAGACGTATCCACATTTCCTTCTCGTGCCATTTGTAGGAGTGGACATGAATTTCATTACTACTCCAGCTGAGTTGTAGTGAAATAAATAAAATTTGATATATAATTTTAATAATATTCATAAATGTGCAGACAAATGCTGGAAAGCAAAATAATGGTGTTGGGATTTATTACCAGCCTTTCTGGTCAGCATATTGTGTACCATCACAGATTATCTCCTATTATACACACAAGTCTCTTTAGAGCACTGCTTCTATATTTCTTGCAAATGGGATACAGCTCCTGCTATGTCATTTTTTTACTGATATAGTGCCATAAGTGCACTCAGCAAAAGTCCATAAAGTCTCATTTCAATAGACCTTTTTTATCATGGGCTTTTTCTCTCATTATTTCCTCACTTCATGTTTACCTAACTGTATTTTCTCTGGTCATAATCCTCTGCTAATCAAGACATTAAGGACTATGTGTTTAACTTGTGTCTTGTTTCATTCTTTATTTTTTGAAACATGTCTCTTTCAAGATGCATTGAGGAGAGTTAAGTGCTCGTCCCACTACTGCATTACCTTTTACTGACCCCCTGACCCACGGAGTTCAATCAAAGTCTGTACACAGCCTTTAGAAGAACTCCAAGGAGGACCCCTTAGGAGAAGAAATGAGTTGCTTTTGGCAGAATCCACTGTGCCCTTCGATATTTTATGAAGCAAAATGATGAGGCTCAACATGCTTTGGCATTCTGCCTGCTTCAGTCCAGCCACAGCAAATATAAGCTACTTATCAAGTCATTATGCAACGTGTTTTCATGAACATGATGACTTATCAGAAAATAAAAGCAATCTCAGGAGACAGGACTTAAACAGTATTGTGACATAAGCAAAAGGAATTGCAATTTCCAGAGCTACCAAGTGTAATAATGCTATATATAATACCATATATATATATATATATATATATATATATATATATATATATATATAGTATTATTATACTATATATATTACTATATATTATATAGTAATATATATACTGTATACTATATATTTTACTATACTATTATATATAGTATTATTTATATATATATACACATACTATATATATACATCTATATATATACGCTATATATATAGTATATATATAATATGTATATACTATATGTAATACAGTATATATATACTATAATATATGTAGTATATATATATATATATACTATATATAATACTATATAATACAATAACCTAAAGACTTCAGGCTGTGGTAAAAAAAAAAACAGAAGGTAAGTCAAAAAACATCTGCAAATCATCTAAGTAAGAGAGAATCAAAAGAGAAAGCACAAACCAGTTCACTCTATGAGAGAAGGGTTAATATGTAGAATTTATAGTAATAATGGACCAATAGAAAATTAATTAATAAGATTACGAATAAAGTCACAAAACATTCTAACTAATTCACCATTAAAAGGGTGATTGGAGCCAGCAGATTTGTAGTGAATTTGGTGTATTTGCATAATATGAGACTGAATCTTTGCTCCCTTTAGAAAAAAAGTCTGTATTCTATCCGACTGTCATTATATGTCCAGAGCCAGAGTGGGACCCTTCCCACTCAGGATGTCCTATGATTCTTCTGTCATCCCCTGTGTGAGGAATTTACCCCAGTGTGATACCTCAGGAAGTTGTGAAATATATTCAGTAAATATTCCCAGATAACTCTGTGCATTGTCATCAATTCATAGCCAGCAAATATTTGCTCATTAGAGCTGCCACAAAACTGCCTCCTTCTGCTCTGCCTTGGTTTGGACTGACCTGCAAAATGTGCAGATGAACTACACAGGTATTCAAAGGAAACCCTGGCTCGGCAGTGGCTGAGATGAACAGAATCATTTTCACCTGCTCCCTCTGTGCTCCAGCTATAAATCAGTGGTCTCAGAAAATCAGAAATAAATCAGAAGTATAATCTCTCTGTTATGTGTCAATTGCTGAGAATGTCTGCTGTGAATTCTCTAAGAAGCTTCAGAATTTCATAGAAAGCTTCTTGCTTTCCCCACAACTCTTTGCTTTAATATCTAATAACTAGATTAATGTAATTGGGTGTAGGGACATAGCTCCCACTGGATTCAAAAGCAAATAAAGAAGGGAAATTTATTTCCATCTACCTAAATGCGGCCTTTTCATGCTGTGCCATGCTGCAGAAACTAAGGCAGCAAACCCAGTTTTATGCTAGCAAAACAAGTTTTGTGCTAGCAAAACTCTTTATAGAAGGCAACTTGTGCTTGATGCAAGAGAAAAATGAAAGAAATTGTGAGGAAGGGACTGTGAGGAGTATGAGTGTACATTTACCCCTTTAAAAGGATGCAGCCATAAAACCAATGCTTAATTCAAAACCAAGGCCCCAAGAGCAGTAAGCTGAATATTAAAATAAAAAATTTTGGCAGTAAACTGATGAACTTTAAGAGTGCAGTGACCTGTGTGCATTGTATATACATATTAATCAAAAAGCCTTTTGGTTAAACTAATGTTCAAGGTATGATTTAGAGACTCAAAAGCAAGAAAATTACTAGGATAGGCCAGAATTAATTATTTTTCACTACTAAACTCAGAGGTTCATAAGACTGAATATTGTTCCTAGACTTATTCAGTACCAGTGGTATCTGCTAAAGACTGAGGAAAATAGTTTGACTGGGAAAAGAGATTTTCTATTAAAGACATTTTGTTGTGAAGTTATTTACTAAAGTTAATCTTTTCACTGTTTCCACCCTTCAAAGTAGCATCCCCCCAACCAGGTTTTGATTTCAGATTATCAGTTGTCTGGCCATGATTGCCATAACTATCATTTTTACCAGAGAAGAAAAACCACCACTTGCATTTAGTTTATCAAAAGAGATGATGACATTTAGTATGTGTTTACTTTCTTGTCTTGTTTCTGGATGCTTAAATATGTTTTTTTTCATGCACCTTTCCCCAGACACTCATCTATGGCCTCTGTTAGAGAAAGGCTATCATAAGAGATTGGTTTATCCCAGTTTGGCCATTTATATTTTGAATTTTGCACATTTTGAATGTGCAAGCATTGAATGAAGGTGCTAATGCCATTACGTGCATGGGTTAAGCCTTGCTTCTGGAAAGAATTGGATATAGTACTGAGATGGCTAAAGCAAAATTGTATCTTTCATCTTTTTTCCACATTACTGCACTATTTCAGTTAGATAAACAAACAGGATTGTTTCCCTCTGTTGGACAGGAATCCTGACATTATCTCTTTAAAATGCCAAAGCCATTTATTCTTGGAGATTTCTCTGAGCACAAATGTACTTAACTGGTAGTTGTAAGAGAATAATTTACATGAGTTCAGAGGCAGTAAAGCATGTGGGGAGCATTCCTCTCCAAGTTCATGCCAGCTGATAGACAAATATCTTCAATGGCTTCCTTTGATTTGTCTGAAAGCATTTACAATTAATTGCTGCTCTGTGGTACTTTGGTACTTGCTGCACTTACATGAAAATTTCCCAGATTAGATGTCTGTTAATTAAAGCAGAGGGGACTTTAATGTGACATAAACATATGACATATCAGATTGTTATTTAAGCATCAGTAAATTTGGGAATAGTCAGCAATTAGTAAGTATATGGCTAATTATACAGTGGTGAGAAGCAGGTTGAAGAAAATTGTAAATTATTTCCTTATCACGTTTTATTCTTAATCTTCTGTGCCTCTAGCAGGAATACTCTAACTTGATTCTCCATCCCAAGTTTAGAAGTCTTAGTCCTGACATTACCTTTAGAGTTTTCAAGAAAATGGATAGAATTACCTTTTGGTTTTTCTGATAAATTTCTGATAAGTTTTTAACGCCACTTTTGGAGGAAGAGAATAAGACATCTTTCTGTAGAATTTTCAATGTTTGAAATTGTGAAAAATCAAGATATTTCCAGAGTATAAAGCATATAACAAGTGTTCTTCTTCCAGTCTCTCTCATGAGCTGTGTTGTTGCCATGCTTTAGGAAAGGTACCCCACAATTTTGTTTCCAAATGGAACAAAAAACCACACAGTACTCACTCTCTCTTTCCCACCTTTTCCTACTCCTCAATGCAGCAATTAATGGGAGGAACAAAAGACAAAAATCACAGGTTGGGATAAGAGCAACTTACTAAAAACAGCAATGAGATAAGAAAACAAACAGTAGAAGAAAAAATATTAATAAAAATATTCTAGAAAACAGACACTGCAGAGTTCAACCTGGCCACAGCCACACTGCCCCAACCACTCCCTCTAACCCAATATTGTTCATAATGTCCTGTTCTTAGGGGATCCCAAAACATGCTGTAGTCCAAGGAAGAATAAGGATGCAGAAAAAACAGATTGGCTGTCTCTTGTGTGAGTAAATCATCTTTTATAACAAACTCTAGATGTCACCCAGGTAAATGGGTTCCAAAAGAGAAGTGGTTTCCAGTGCAGACACTCCCAAGTTTTATTGGGCCCTGACATTTTCAAGTATGCTCCCACTCCAAATCTTATTCTTTGTACTATATTCCCTTCAAAACTTTGACAGTCATAATTTTCATTCACATCTTTAGTTCCCTGGGTCTAAACAATTATAGGTCCTCATAAACTGAGATGACAGAATCCTAAAATGAGCTCTAATTTGAGTAATCTTTTCCTTTTACTAATTTGAAAGCCCAAACTGCAGTCTATCATCTTATGCAAATTACATCATGTATGGGGGAAAAATTGGTATTAAGAGGCTGTGATAGTGACTGCTAGTGATTAATTAATCAAATATTTGGCCATTTGCTGTAACCACCCAGGTGCTGTAAGGACTGGAATTTTGGTGCTAATGGCTCAGTTTGCTGGGGATGCACTTGAGGTTGGGCCTGCACACCTGGAGCTACAAATTGGGTCGCCAGATAAGGCTGGGAAGAGGCAAATTCTCTTTGAGATGGGCAAGTTCTTTTTATCATGTCATTGTCCTCCCTCATCTAATGGCTCCAGCTGTGAAAAGTCCAATCCAAGGTATGGGACATTCACCTGCAGGATGAAGGGATTCCTCTTGGGTGATGGGCTGTGTTGATGTGTCACCACCTTTAAAGTGTCCTGTGATCCCCAACACTACATCAGTCAGGTGTATTTGTATTTTTTATCGACTTTTTGATTTGTATTACATTTCCCAGTGTGAAACTCCCCTTCTCTGGGCATTCCCACCTGAGCCTGAGTGAATATAAACCCAATGGGGTTTGTGCTCTTTGGATTTGTTCCAGCACCACTTGATGCACCCACCATCTCCAGAAGACTGCAAAAATCACTCAGGAGACCAGGAGGGCTGAGAGGATATTTGTGGAATTTACAGAGTGTTGGTATTTTTCTTCGCTTCCCTGCCTCTTTCTTTCTCTCCCCACTCTCCTTCTCCCTATCTCTCTACCTCACACTTAGTGCTAAATAAAAATCCATTCTATTGACTTTGGTATACGGTCTCATTTGTGCTTCAATTTGGGCAGTGGCACCTCTCTAATAATTTTAATAATTGGATCTCCACAGAGGCCATTTTATTATTGCATTGAGACAGTCACAAATTAGCAATGCTTTCTACCAGATAATAGCACAAAAAATTCCAGTATACAACTGAAAATTGTATATAAACAAGTACAGACTTTTCATATCATTCTTGCTTCAGCAGTCATCCACTACAAAATGCAAAACCGTTAATGAAGTGAAAACTAAATTTATTAAAATAGTTTAATTTAAAATAACTCCACATCCAAGCTGTACAAAGGAAAATCTCTTTTATCCCCTGCTTTGATGAATCTGGCCTGTGATCTTGTGCACTTCTAAAGATGATCAAATTGAGCAAAGAACCCCATGAATCCTAACACAGCACTATGAGTGATGTTCTTAATGAACACAGCATGAGATATTTAGGCTACCTTGAGGACAACTGATTCCATCTAGCTACTTGTATCTTCAAACAGCAATTTAGTCAGGATGCACTGGGTCAGCTATTGAAACACTCACACAGTAGTGGCTCCTATGGAGCAAATTATATTTGCACATTTTGCCATGCCTGACAGTATTTCTGTCACTAGAAAGGGTTTGGTTTATTTGTTTTAAAATTATTTTATTTTATATTTATTCTGTTTGCCTCTACTATTATCATCACAGTTTTTTTGGAAGAAAACTGATGGAAAAGAAAGAAGTAAAACAAAAATTCAATGCCATGGGAAAATAATATTTAGTTATGGACCATGAATGGAAATAATAATTTAACACCTTTCTCTTTTGTAATTTCTGCTACTCATGGCATACAACTGCAAATCACTGAAACAATAGCATTTTTCACCATCTACTTTTTGTGTCATCATCAGTGTATTCATATTTCTTTTACCACATTACCAGTTTTACTGTCCTTTCATTTAAAACTTGACTCATTTGGACTAACACAGGTTCTGTACCTTGGGCTGATGATTAATAGGTAAAAAAAGGAAAAAAAGGAAATGTGATGATATGATAATGTGATTATGCAGATGGCACTTTGCAATTTTTCTGTCTCAATTTTACAATGAAATTAACGTTTTGATGTGAACTTTAGTTTCCAGTATATAACATTTCAGAGGGACCAGGGAATTTTAAAAAATAGAGGCAAGTTCCTCTGCTTGAAATTCCCTCTGAAGTTACCTCAAGTTTTGCCAGAGTTTTAAGCAAGCCTGTGGCTCAGAAGAGTCCTGCAGTCACTTGAAGATTGCTGTCATATTAGGGCAACTTTTGTGCTGGTATTAAGTTTCATACATACCATGGAATTCCCTTTCTTGTGAAGCTACCATGGCACATTAAGGGAAATCAATATTTAATTTAACACATTCGGTAAAATATCCTGTATATTTTTGTGCTGCATCCCTTTTTTTGTAATGCCACTATTTTCTATTTCATCAGAGAGAAAAATATTTAGCCCTGCTTTCAACAAGTTCAGAAAAAGAGTTTTCCATTTATCCAGGAGAGAGCTATGCTAAATCCCTTGCAGAATCTGCAAAAATGACACTGTGTGAGATTTGTTCATTAAGGAAGGATAACAGAAGTGTTTAAAAACTTTTCTTTTACTTCTGTAGAAGTGCAGCAGGTTATTTATCCTCTGGCATGCCACTTTCTGCTGAGGCACACATTACTCTCAGATGGGCAAGCTGGAAAGACAGGGAGTAAGGATGGTAACCCACAAGATGCTGCTGGCAGAAAGAGTTTTTTGAGACACAGCCATTAAAATATCTCAGTTTCCAGGCTTGGTTCATCCTCTAGCAAGCTCAGAACTTAAAACACCCAAAGACTTTTCCTGTTAAGAGAAATGTAAGCATGCACTGAAAATGTAAACTTTTATTAGGTTGGAAGTGCTGCTAGAAATCAATAAGTGTGGTGTTGTACACACCTTTGCAACTAATTTCCCAATTATTATATTTGAATTCTACTGATGGCTCTTGGCAGGCTTACAAGATAGGGATGATAGAAGTGTTAAGGTTGGAAAAGATCTCCAAGATGAATCACAGAATCACAGAAATTCTAGGTTGGAAGAGACCTTTAAGATCATCAAGTCCAACCCATGTTCTAACACCTCAACTAGATCATGGCACCAAGTGCCACATCCAGTCTTTTTTTAAACTCTTTGAGGGATGGTGACTCTACCACCTCCCTGGGTAGATGATTCCAGTATTTGACCACTCTTTCTGTAAAATACTTCTTCCTTAATTCTAGCCTGTATCTCCCTTGGCACAGCTTGAGACTGTGTCCTCTTGTTCTGTCTGTTGTTGCCCGGAGAAAGAGACCGACCCCCAGCTCACCACAGCCACCCTTCAGGAAGCTGAAGAGAGCAATAAGGTCATCCCTGAGTCTCCTTTTCTTCAGGCTGAACAACCCCAGCTCCCTCAGTCGTTCTTCACACAGCTTGTGTTCCAAGCCCCTCACCAGCCTCGTTGCTCTCCTTTGGACACTCTCAAGCATCTCAACGTCCCTCCTAAACTGAGGGGCCCAGAACTGGACGCAATACTCCAAGTGAGGCCTCACCAGTGCCGAGTACAGGGGAAGAATGACCTCCCTGCTCCTGCTGGCCACACCATTCCTGATACTGGCCAGGATGCCATTGGCCTTCTTGGCCACCTGGGCACACTGCTGGCTCATATTCAGCCGACTGTCAACCAGCACCCCCAGGTCCCTTTCCACCTGAGCACTGTCCAGCCACACCGTCCCCAGCTTATTACGTTGCAGGGGGTTATCGTGGCCAAAGTGCAGGACTCGGCACTTGGACTTATTGAAGTTCATCCCGTTTGATTCTGCCCATCCATCTAACCGTTCCAAGTCCCTCTGCAAAGCCCTCTGTCCCTCTAACAGATCAACACACGTTCCCAGCTTAGTGTCATCTGCAAATTTGCTAATGAAAGACTCTAAACCCTCATCCATGTCATCAATAAAAATATTAAACAGAACTGGCCCCAGTACAGACCCCTGAGGGACACCACTGGTGACTGGTCGCCAGCTGGATGCAGCACCATTCACCATCACTCTCTGGGCCCGGCCATCCAGCCAGCTCTGAACCCAGCAAAGAGTGCTCCTGTCCAACCCACGGCCTGCCAGCTTATCTAGGAGTATGCTGTGGGAGACAGTGTCAAAGGCCTTGCTGAAATCCAAGTAAACAACATCTACAGCCTTCCCTGCATCCACTAGGCAGGTTACCTGGTCATAAAAGGTGACCAGGTTGGTCAAACATGACCTACCCCTACTAAACCCATTCTGACTGGGTCTGATACTCTGGCCATCTTGTAAATTTTGCGTGATGGAGCTTAATATAAACTGTTCCATTATTATGCCAGGTACTGAGGTCAGGCTGACTGGTCTATAATTACCAGGATCCTCCTTTGCACCCTTTTTGTGAATGGGTATCACATTGGCCAGCTTCCAGTCATCCGGAACCTCACCAGTGAGCCAGTACTGTTGGTAAATGATGGAGAGTGGCTTTGCAAGCTCATCTGTCAGCTCTCTCATTACCCTGGGGTGGATCCCGTCTGGTCCCATAGATTTATGAATATCCAAGCATTTCAGTAGTTCTATGACATCCTTCTCTTGGATAATGTGGGGACCATTCTGCTCCCTGTCACCATCAACCAGCCCAGGTGGGCAGGTGTCTTGAGGGCAAGTCATCTTCCCACTAAAAACTGAGGCAAAATAGGCATTAAGCACTTCTGCCTTTTCCTCATCTTCAGATACTAAGTTCCCTCCTTTGTCCAATAAAGAACAAAGGCTGGTCTTACCTTTCCTTCTACCATTAATGTATTTGTAAAAACATTTTTTATTATCCTTTACAGAAGTTGCCATTCTAAGTTCAAACTGAGCTTTGGCCTCCCTAATTTTTTTTCTGCATGCTCCAGCATCCTTCTTGAATACTTCCTTAGAGACCTGACCCTTCTTCCAATGCTGATACATCCTCTTTTTATTCTTAAGTTCCTCCAAAATCTCCTTGCCCAGCCAGGCTGGATGTTTACCCCATTGACTGATCTTTCAGCACACAGGGATGGTCTGTTCCTGTGCCCTCAAGATCTCTGTTTTGAGGCATGCCCACCCTTCCTGAACTCCTTTGTTTTTTAGGACTTCTTCCCAAGGGACGCTCTGAATAAGTCTCCTAAACAAGCCAAAGTCTGCCCTCCAGAAGTCCAATGCAAGAGTTTTACTGGTGCTCTTCCTGACTTCACCAAATATTGAGAACTCTATTATTTCATGATCACTCTGCCCCAAGCGACCTCCAACCACCACATCTCCCACCAGCCCATCTCTTTTTGCAAACGGCAGATCTAACATAGTCCCTCCCCTGGTGGGTTCACCCACCAGCTGCAACAAAAAGTTGTCCTCCATACATTCTAAGAATTTCCTGGACTGCCTCTTTGTTGCTGTATTAAGTTCCCAGCAGATGTCTGGTAGGTTGAAGTCACCCACAAGAACAAGGGCTGATGATCTTGAAACATTACCTAGCTGCTTATAGAATAAGTGATCTACCTCTTCTTCCTGGTCGGGTGGACAATAACAGACTCCCAACATGGTGTCAGCCTTGTTGGCCTTCCCCTTTATTCTTACCCATAGACATTCAACTCCATCTTCCTTAGTTTCAATTTCGATGGCATCAAAAGTTTGCTTAATATAAAGGGCCACCCCTCCACCTCTTCCTTTCCTGTCTCTCCTGAAGAGCTTGTATCCATCCAGCGCAGTACTCCAACTATATGAGTCATCCCACCACGTTTCCGTGATGGCAACTACATCATAGCTCTGCAGCTGTACCATGGCCTCCAGCTCTTCTTGTTTGTTGCCCAAGCTGCGTGCATTGGTATACATGCACCTCATCTGGGCTACTGACTTCACCCCTAACTCAGCCTTGCAATTCTTGGGCCTGTTTCCAGTTAGCTCAGCTGGTTCCCCTTCCCCCTTCAAACCTAGTTTAAAGCTCTCTCAATGAGGTCTGCCAGTTCATGAGCTAAAAACCTTTTGCCCTTAACAGAGAGGTGTACCCCATCTGGTTCCAGCAGAGAAGATGCTGTAAAAGTTTCCCCATGATCAAAGAATCCAAAATTTTGCTGATGACACCAATCCTTAAGCCACTTGTTGATGATGTGGATTCTTCTGTTTCTTTCATCATTTTCCTCTGCCACCAAAGGGACTGAGCAGAACACTACCTGTGCTCCTGCCCTATCAACTACCTGACTCAGTACCCTGAAGTCCTTTCTAATTGCCTTGACACTCCTCTTCTCAATCTCATCACTGCCAGCCTGGAGTATCAGCAGTGGGTAATAATCAGAGGGCTGAATCGGCCCAGGAAGTCTCTCAGTGATATTTTGTACCCGGGCCTCAGGGAGGCAACAGACTTCCCTGTGGATGGGTCTGGTTGACATATGGGGCCCTCAGTTCCCTTCAGGAGGAATCACCTACTACGATTACCCTTCTTTTCTTCTTGATGCTAGACAGATGATGGAATCTGTCAAACCAGCACCACTGTGCCCACCACTAAAGAATATCCCCTAGTGACACATGAACCTGGTTTTTTAAACACTGCCAGCTGTGATGATTCTACCACTTCCCTGGGCAGCCTGCTCAAATGCCTGACCCCCTTTCAGTAAAGAACTTTTTCCCCACACCTTACAGTTCAAAGGAGCTATAAAGATACATTTCAGGGCAGGATATAATGCTTATTAGCAAGAAAGAAAAATGCTGCTGTCACATCTTGCTACTCAACTTGCTGTTAAAGGAGATCATAAACACTCTGGTACATTTCACTTTAGTCATGAATCTAATGCTTATCTAGGCATTTCATTTTCCGAAATAAGTGTTAGTCTTTCAGTGGAGCGATTACTTAAGGAAATACGCATACAGCTCTATTCTTCATATTTTTATCACGCTGCATATTTTCTGCTTCGAGCTTCAGTGATGCCATTTGAAGAGTTCAGAACATTCACCGTGAGTCAGCCATA
Organism: Melospiza georgiana; assembly: GCF_028018845.1. NCBI lineage: Eukaryota > Metazoa > Chordata > Aves > Passeriformes > Passerellidae > Melospiza > Melospiza georgiana. The sequence continues at coordinate 38,646,067 of NC_080434.1, read as the reverse complement.
ATCAGCTGTTTAGTTGGGAGGTAATTATTATGAAATGTTTACCACTGTGTGCAAGTGGAGAAACCTTAAAGGGGATTCAATTTACAGATGCCTATTTAGTTCTTTCTGAAATTCTTGATTGGGCATGGCAGCTACATTGGGATCAACATATCCAGTGGTCTGAGCTACTCTTGGCATTTGTGCCTCTAGGTAGGTGAAAAGAGGCTGGCTAATAAATTTTCTACATGGATATCAGCTCAGATTTTTGTACAGCTTATTTCAAATTTGAAGATGAGTGCCTCACTATTCTCACAGCCTCCCTATGGTGTTTCTGATGCACTCCTTAGTGGTGCTCTCCTTGATGAAGTCTGGCTTTCCTGGGATAATGGAAGATTTGAAACACCCCCAGAGCTGATATTAAGGCTACTTACCTCTTATGATTTCTAACAAACCATGTGTGGGCTACCATTTCTTCACAAGTGAGAAGATTTAAGCATCTTGTTCAAAGTCATTGAAAAATTTGGGCAAGCACAAATGGAATAACTACTCCTACTAGACCATTGTCTAATTTTTTTGAAGGAAAATTCCAGTGTTTTCTAAAGAGAATTATTGCAAACAGAAATTAACTAACAAATTGCATCTTGGAAAGTATAAGAAATACTTAGAATGACTCACAATGGTTATAAAAGGCCCTAATGACTGCTCTGGAACTCACGTCATGGATAAGTTTAGTAATGAACATCTGACTTGACTATTTTTAGGTATTGTTCTAAAGGATGTAAAATATCTTTCCTGCAGTTGACTGATTTAATTAATGAATGTTCAAACACAAGCTAGAAATCATTCAGGTAATAAAAGATAAAGAGCAATTTTTTGAAGTAGTACTTAGAGTTGCTATTGGGTTTGCTTTAGTTACGAAGCATAACTATGTTATCAACAGAGATTTGGCTGTCTTCATCAAGACTTCAGTGACTTCTGTCAGGAGAAATAAAGCAAAGATAAATATATTAGACTTTGCAATTAAGTAGATATTTTTATATTTGTGGAGATATATTTTCTCTTTTTATACTTGTGAGGACAAAAGACTAGAGAAGGCAAACAGGACTTTGCATACCTGCTTGAGAGAAAATAGAGAAAAACACAGTGGGACATTATGTTGACAGTAATATTCTCTGGTTTCCCAAAGAACTATAGCTCATTATCCTCCCTGGAAAATAAAAAAGCATGTATAATAATTTTACAAACAGATTGAAGCCCGCAGTATCAGGTCTAAGACATGCCAAACCTACAATCTAAGGGCTCTTTCCCTGTGACTGTACGTGGAAAATTCAAAGCAGTCACAGAATACCAGGATTATCAAATACTACTAATATATCAAGATATTATGTATTTATATGTACATAGGTAGGTGTGCCTGGTACCTGAGCTGAACAGCTGGCTGTAATTTTTATAATTTCTACTCATTTAAACAATCTACTCTCTTAATGGGAAGGTCAAGAAAAAATACATAGTGGAAATAAAAATGCATATTTTATCATGAATAAAAATACTGAACTTTTGAGAATATACACACGTCATGGAAATAACTAATAATGCATCAACACATGAGTTGGTAAATTTCTAGCTTTAGGCTCTGTCCCCTCCCCAGGACATCCTGTAGCTTTGGATACCCACAAGGGGTGTCTGTATGTATGTATATATGCATTTATGCACATATGCTGCCCATCCCTGACTGCATTATAGGAATGAATTATGTGCCTTTTATCTTATGCAAGAGCTTGTTCTACCAAGTGTTCTATATAAATATTTTGTATGTGCAATTAATTACACAGACTGTTTTGCCATTGTTGAATTGCTGAGGGGGAAAAACGATAAATGTTATTGAAAAATTCAATAATAGACGCTACTAAATTTAAGGGGAATTCTGTCATAGTCTTCATTTCAGCTCTATTTTTTAACATGGGAAGGTACAAAGAAGAGTAAAGATGTTTTATTATCCTCCAATTCAAATTCCTCTTTTTCTTCTGTGCTGCAGGAATACTGGTACCCTGAGTTCAAAGAAACTAATCCTTATAACTTGCAAATACACTTCTTTCCTACTGAACTTGATTGCAAAGGTCTGAGCTGAGTTGAAAGTGACCCAGCTGAGAAATAGATTACAAGAAGGAACGGGAGGAATTTTCTCATAAAGGAAGGACAGCAGTTGTGCATCAGAGCGCACATCACATTATCTCTTTTGTGTACACCGCGTATTTTAACGAGATGCACAGAGGTAATTCACAGGGAAACTGTGGGATGATACATTAGTTTCTGGAAGGGATTTACAGAGCAGCTGTGCATCTCTGAAGCTTTCCCCTTTTTTAAACTGTGTGCATTTGGCTCTTTTAGGTACCCTGCTGTGAGAGACTGGAAGGATTTCTTGCTCAAAACCTTTCAGGTGCGTGTGTGGGGACAAGAGCAGTTCAGATCTTGTTCTGGTGAGGCAGTGCCACGCTCCAAACGCCCCAGAGCCTGCACCCCAGCCCTGCAGGGGCTGCCCATCCCTGGCACAGCAGAGGCAATGCTCCACACCCCCCTCTGGAGCCCCAACCCTGCCCCACAGAGGCCAGATGACCCAAAATCCCACCTGGGGGAAGGTGAGCACCCTTTGGTTTTCCCACCAGGAATGCCAAAGGACACTTAACCCAGGACACAAGGCAAGCACAAGCCCTGACCCTGCCTTCCATTAGATTTTATATCACCTAAACACTGCTGGAACTCGGGAGTGGAAGCTATATTTGTTATTTTCTTTATTCTTTCTCTCTTCCCCTTTCATCTCCTTCTTCTAATTCCACCTTCTTGTAGTTTTGAACAACTCTAAACCAGATGGGCTTGGAGTTTGCTGAGTTGGATGGGCTAAGTTAAAGCTTTGTGAAGTGTTTTATGTTGATTGAATGCTGCTCTGAACTTTTGCCAAAGCTCTCTGATCTTCTGAAGTTACCAGTAATTTTTTTTGTTGTTTTGACCTCTTGAGACTATCTCGTCAGTATTTCTCTGTGCATCAGCCTCAGAGTATATAAAAAAAATCCATAAGCCCTTTTAGGAGAGAATTTTTGATGCCTTACATTTTAATGTGCACGGTGAGAAGGGTGCTCTTGAGGTGACTTATTTTATATGGTGGTAACTGCTAGCTGGGAAATAAAGAAAAAATTAATTTATGGTCTAAACTGATAGTCTCCAGCAGAAAGGCCCTGGAAACCCAGGTAGAAATTGATATGAACTGTTCTCCACTGATGTTATTGTTAAAAGCTGATAAAGTTTATCCATCCCCAAACATGGAGTTGTGGGCTTTTTCCTCTTTCCCTGGGGATGGATCCTGGGGGTTCCCCTGAAACCTGGTTAGTGGGAGAGATAAAGATGATAATTTGGGACATGTATATTTGTTTGGGCTTTAACAATACCTGGACCTGTAAGATTATGGACTCCAAAAGGCAAGGAAACTTAACTATAGAAAATTGTCCTACCCTTGGAACTTGTATTTTTTGACAAGAAGTGCAATGCATTTGCAATATCAATAAGTAATAAAGAACCTAAATTGAACTCACCATGCTATTTTGGAGCTCATGTTAGAAGTCCAGCAAGTATCAAAAATGGTTTTATCAAATTGTCTAATGTTTGATATGTTATTAATAAATGAGTAAGGAGAATGTAAAAGGCAACACCTCACCCAAGAATAATACTGTATCAGGAAACAAGAAGGAAATCACAAGACAATTTCTTGGACTCCGATCACTGCAGCTGAAAAACTGATTTAATGAATTCTTCCCCAAATCCTCTTTTGCATCACACCTTGCCTGCAGTTTTAGAGACTCACAGGGTGGGGAGTGATGACTTGCATAGAGTGAAATTTTTACAATAAATTTTTCAATAGATATGTCTAGTTACAAATTTTATTGTAACTAGATATATTTATTGAAATAGCAACTGTCTGCTATTTGACTTCTTGGATACTTTCCTCTTCTTTCCTTTCTTCTCTGTTTCCTAGGTTAGGACTTATAAACCTTTTCAAGAGGCTTGTGAAGCAGGTTTGGGGGACCTTACATCCATGTCTTTTCATCCTTTCAGGGCTCTTTGTTGCCTGCTTGCAGAGCTTTCACAAGCAGGGGAAAACAGAATGCATAATTCTGTTTTGGCAAAGTCCTTAGCTGATCCCCTAGCTTTACATAAAACCTCCTGCTCCAAAACTCTTCTAATCAATTGGAAGAGTCCCACTTGGTACCATGGGCTACATATCAGACTCTCTGTGGTGACATCAGAATGCAGATTATACCACATTTCCTTTTTCACTCTGACAGTATATAACTGCAACCAGGCCTCTGAAAGCCATGTGTCTGGCACCTCTAAAATAAACATTTCCTCATTTATTGACTGGTGCTAATCCCTTAGACTGTTACCTTTGGAAACCAATTACATTTCTCACATTTAAAGTCTTTATCCTCCGCTTAAAAACACTGTTTACATATTGGAAAAAGTTCTGGAAAAAAAAGTCACAAGTATTATCCAAGATCTAGAATATCTATTTTAGACTGAATTATTTTGGTTAACACAGAGAAGGATACCAGATAAATTGCTCCTGGTCTGCAGGAATGTAAATAAGGATAAAATTTTTCATAGTAGCAGGCTCCATAGTATAAAAATTTTAATGACCATGAGCTTGACATTAAAAAGCTTAAGGGTTTTGGTTTTTTTTTTTTTTTTTTGACCAGAGAAGGCAAGAAAGCCTTGGAAATATTTGCTTAAAGAGCATAGGCATTCTCAATTAACAAGAACTTAAATCAAGAGATGTCCCATAACCTGTGAAGAGCTGCTGTCCTGTTGCAGGATTGATGAAATTCTATGACATGTATATACATGAAATCCAACTAGATTTTTTTGCCTTTAAAAAAAAAATGACAAATTTTTAAAACTACCTGCATATTTTCCTACAATTTTTATGCATAAACACATAAAAATCAATGCATGTTTTATTTCATGGCATTACATGGATTTTCTTTTCCCATTACAAACTTAAAATGAGAACACAAAATGTCCATTAAATTATATTAGAAAAAGAATGTTTTGAGTCAATCAAACATTCTTTTTAAATAAAATAGGAACATTTTGTTTGGAATTTAAGTTTTGTATGCTGCTTACTTGTATTGGAAATAAATCAATTTTCAGAAGTCATTTAAAAATGGTACATGCCATGGAGTCAAAAATGCCAAAATGGAGTCTTATCATGCTGTAAAAAGTCTTTATATTTTAGCAGATTTTACATACTCTTTGTATCAATTAGACAGTAATGGCATTTCCCAATGAAACTTTTTAGCAACAGGTTCTGTCTGGATTTCATAATACCACATGTATCTGGGTACATAAGATCACACTAAGTATTTAAAAGCAAAATAACAAGGTAGGGTAGGGGGAAATTTTACAGAAGTGAGAACATGGGAGTGAAGATGTTTGCATCCACATAACTGTCCTAAGATACTCTTCCACAATATGCTTAGGCTGTTCAATAAAAATGAATTTTAAGTGTTTTCAGACTAGGATCTAAATGAATGCATGGACTGTGCCTTGTTTGGCTCTCATTAATATCCTGAAGCATGCCATCTGTGTTTTTTTTAATGGTGTTAAGGTGTTGGAATCACAGAATATCCAGAGTTGGAAGGGACCTACAAGGATCATGGAGTCCAACTCTTGCAGCATTCCCATAATGTTCCTGAGGGAATTGTCCAAATGTTCCTTGAACTCTGTCAGGCTGGTGCGGTGACCACTGCCCTGGGGAGCCTATGTCAGTGTCAAACCACCCTCTGGGTGAAGAATTTTTCCTATTATCTAACCTAAACCTTCTGTGACAGAGCTCATATGTTGAAGACACCACGCACTACTGTGGCGTTCACATTCTCTGATAAAATCCCTTCACCCAGGATTTTTCTCCTGGGAAGCCGAGATGCCTCAGAGAAAAAGGAAAACAATAATTATCTCATTTGCTTCTCCTGTGTTGTGTTCATGTGGAATGTGTTTGGACATAGTTTACCCACAGGTGATTGTTTCATTGGTTTCTGGTGTGGGTTGTTTTCACTCATTGGCCAATCAGGGCCAAGCTGTGTCAAGACTCTGGAAGAATCATCAGTTTTTATTATTATCCTTTTAGCCTTCTGTAAGTATCCTTTCTGTATCCTTTAGTATAGTTTACTATATTATTCTTTAATATAATATAGTACCATAAAATAATAAATTATCCTTCTAAGAACATGGAGTCAGATGCATCATTCCTTCCTTCATCAGGGCACCCAGCAAATACAGTACCCTACCATGGCTTCCCACTCCAATCACAACACCCCTGAACTGAGAAAAAACACAATTTATTTTGAACACCTACTCATTTCTGGCACATTTTTCACACTGTTTTAGTGAGAGATTTTAGTGAGAGAGAAAGTAGAATGCTCTCAGAGCAGTGTGCTTGCATTACACTTTGTAACTCCGTATTTCATCTTTATACCACCCAGAACTTCCCTTTGTTCCCTTCTTTTCAAGAGGGGGCTGCTTGCAATATAAGCATTATTCAACATATCACAGAATCACAGAGTGTGTTGATTTGGAAAGGACACAGAAAATGAGAAGGCAGAAAAGAAAAAAAAGAAGGCAGAAAACTCGTGTTCAAGTTAAGCTCAATTCTGGCCCACTGCTTGTAATAGTTTTCTGTCTTCCTACATAATATTCTCCACTTTCATCATTTTCCTTTATACTGAAAACCAAGAAAAGGTACTTTTGAACATTTTTCCATCCATCTTGTAGGCCTTCAATTACATGGTCCCTTTGTTACTTTTCAGTGGTCTCCTTCTATTCTCTCTAGATATTTCCAGAACCCTTTTGCAGCCTTGTTACGTTTGATTTAGCTTTCTTTGCTTCGCTTGCTTTACCTCTGCTTTGTTTGCCAGCTAGATTCCATCTGGTCCTTTCAATCCATTCATGTTGTTGGATTTGGGGGGTTTTGCGGGGGGTTTTTTGTCTTCCCAGGGTGAAATGAATAATGCAAATTACTTTGCTGCTACCAAAGGAAAAGAGCTATGTAGCTTTAGGTTTAATTCTTTACTGCTTCACTTGCTTCCCTGCAGTGAGTGGTGTCTTTTGATCGACTTTTATGTCTTTGCTTTAGCTTAACAGCTGAATGTATTGATGCAGCAATTTATTAAAACTTATTTTGATTCCATAGCTCAAATAACAGAATACAAAACTACGGTTTCCAGCAATCATGCCTCTGTTTTCTCAAGAAAATGGCTTGCTTTAGAGGGAGAAAAGGAATTGCATGTTAATGCAGATGTAGATAAAAGCTATTCAAATTCCTCTACAGTCAGTCCTGTGCTTACATTTTCTTTCAAACACCGTAGCTGTAGCTAGGGCAATACGTGTGAAAGCAAAGACAACATTACACATGAGGTACAGTAAATGCTAAATTGCTGTGCATCCATTATACAGCACATCTGGCATGAATGCCAGATCTGTAAGCAATACCTCTTATAATCTAAAACATCTTGATACAGTATGTTACTAATATTTTACCACAGAACATCATCTCTCAACTAAAAAAATAAATACAGAGTGCTTTATGAACAGAAATAGGAGGGGAACCTGGCTCCAAGTGCTGCCATTTAGATCACAGTTAACTAAAGTAGCAGGCGGTAAACTGTCTTACTGAAGGCAAGGCACCTGCCCAAACATATTTTTCTCTTCTATGGATTCTACCTCTCTGCCTTTGCCAAAACCTATTGTTACGTTTTGAAATTCACTTTTGGGTGCTCACATTTGGGTCATTTCATCTATAGTGCATTCACTAACTCTGTCCTCTGCCCTTTACTCATCATATCTGACAGTGTTCCCATCCCCAATCTCTTAAAATACTGACAAATATTAAAAAGCCACTGTCAAAACTTTCCAGTACTGGTGCAGGAATGTGGGATTTCTGAATGGAGGTAAAATCCCTTATGCAAATGTTTACAGAGGGATTGGAGGAATGCCTTAGAAAACTCTAGTCAGGCTACAAGAAGGAAATCCTTATTAAAGGGGAACATAGAACTCTAGGAATGATCCTGACTTTGAAGAATAAATGATAGCTCTCTAAAATTACTGGTTACTGGGTATATTACAAAGATATTTGGATCAATGCTTTGCAATGCAATTTGTTCAGGATCTTCTTTTGTTTGGGGCTTTGTTTGCTTGTTTTTAAAGAAGGCAGCCAGTGCATGCTCTGTAACATTTTAATTCTATTTTGAGATGATTCACAGCAGTGTTTTATACTAGACACAGGAATGTATGCAGGCTTGTTTCTTCGATAGTTCAGCAGCATATGATTTGAGCATTTTTGAGCACAGAGAATTTGCTGGCTTGGACTTCTACATCAGAATGAGATCATTTGCAAGTAATGTGGGTTTCAGTCATGAACTGTGATCTCTTTAGGTAAGAATCCTTTGTAGACTTGACTTCTAGGTGTCACACTCAGAAGTGAATGCATAATACATCATCTGCCCACATGAGCTCCTGCACTGCTGGAATCAATATTTAATTATTAACAACATTGAATTTAAATTTTTTAGTGAAAAGGGATAGCATAATTGAGATGTGTTTCAGTAAAGTAATTATAATATATAGGTAGAGTGCCAAAAAAGCTGACAAATAAGGTACCAGAGAATGAAACAGACATCTTACAGTCAAGTCAAAAGCTTCTGGCAATACTGCTTAAGACAAATTTTACAAGCATTATAGAAAAATGTCCTAGTATATTTTAGAGAAGCTGGTGTTCAGTGATGTATTAGATCTTATTTGATTTATTTCTGTTAGGATTAGGGGCATACTGTGTTGCAAGAGGAAAACTGAAATACGTAAAATAATTTATACAGGCTCTATATTGAGGGCAGTTTCATTCATGGTAGAAATAAATCTGCTCCTCTCTTTGAAACTATCAATTAAAATGATAGCCATTATTCATGAAAATAAATATATAGAGTGCTACTCATGACAGGAGAATGTATCATGTATAAGTGGTCAATAAATCATGTTAGGGGAAAAAATGATATGGAAAATGGTGGCACTTAAACTTTCAATTTTCATTAAAATTTTAACTTCAGCAAGTTGTTCAGCAGTGAGACAGTCTCTGCCATGCAAACCCATGTGAGCACTCCTTGCTGTTCAGAAATTTGGAAAAACTGCTCCTCCTGGCTCTGCTGACTTCCAACATCTGCCACAGACCCTGCAAAGGGGCAGTGCAAGGTCCTGCTGTCCTGTACCCTGTACTCACCCCTTTCTTGGTTTTGAAACCTGTGCTTTTAATTACCCTCATTTTGCCACAAGGAACATGGGAAAATACTCTTAGTGAAATAGTACAATGGAGGAAAATCTGTTTTATGACTTATTTTACTACGTTTTTCTCTTTTTCTTACCTCCCTTTCTTCTTGCTTTGTCGAAATACATCCTTAATCTGCCATCAGTACCTAAAGATGTTCCTGTTTAAATCAAAGGGCCACCTACACTTAAATGATCACACTCTGTGCTCAAAACACTTAATTCCAATTGCTTTGCTTTCACAAGATCTTCAAAAGAGGTTAAATTTAGTGACAACGACCATACTGGCCTCTAAGCTCCTGCTAAGGCACAGTATCTGCCATTAACTCTATTTCTTATGCTACTTTATATGGAACACCATGAAAAGATATTATGCTTATAAAATTAGCCTGGTACCTTGGAAACCTGGTTATAGGAAATGTTGCAGCTAGGATTAGCACCATAGTGTAGTTACATAATAGGTGACACTGCTCCTCCTGCTCCAAATTCTGTCTCCTGTCCCATGGCACACAACCCTTTCCCTTCCCCCAAGCAAAGTGGTGGAAAGAGGAGCAGGGCAATATTTTTATTTTTTTTCCAGAGCAATCAAGGAGATGGAAGGTTGCAGTGAGTGGTGCCAACTGCATTTCTACTCTCTGTTCCCACCTTCACTTTGGGAGGCACAGGACAACATGCATCATCCCCAGCTCCTCTGCTGTTAAACACTGCAGAAAGCAATTCCCAGAAGGAGCCAACAATCACCCTTACAGATGAAGACAAAGAAGGTGAGCAGAGTGAGAAGGCAAGAGGACTGAACACCTTCCAGCTTCCAGACTGAAAAGAAAAACCCAATTTAGAGAGTAGGATTTGGGCCCTGAGTGTAAGAGTTAATAGTTTATGGCAGTAGGGATCGTTTGGTATCTCCCTTTTGGCTACTTAGCAAGACTTAATCAATTTTCAAGTACAGCTTAATTTTATTCATTGCCTTAATGGTTTTTATTCAGCTTTAAATTTTCTGTCTGACATTAATCTTTCCTTAGAGTTTCATTTTTCACAGGGTTTTTATTTAACGGGAGCTTTTTAGTCTGTATTTTGTTACCTCTTAAAATTACCTTACAGGTAACAATTAAACTGCTGCTAAGCAGAATGGTGTCAGGTTTTACAAGCTGTACTGGCAGTAGAGCATCCCAAATCCTTCACAGCTATTTTAAGGAAAAACTATTGGCTTTTACTTGCAATATACTCATAGCACATTGTCACAAACAATGCTTTGCACTGACCTGCTGGATCTGGTCTGCTGGAAGAAATTAGACTACAAGCTATAGAAGTACAAGGAATATTTGCTCAGCTGCTACGGAGGCAAATAAAAGCCAAATCAATTTGGTTTGTGAAGGCTATATATTGCCATCTGACAGACAGGATAGCTCTCTTCTCCAGAACAACTCATGTGATCCTTCAAGTGTTCTTAAAACACTGCAGAACATTTACCTTTCTAGGAAAAAAGGAGAGCTTCAGGAAAAGAAAAAGCTCCCCTGCGGATCAGTGAAAAATGCACCATTAATGATTTACATGTCTACACATGTGCTTGTATGTGAATATTCTGCGTATCCTGAAAGTTTCACATCTATAAATAAATGTATTTATATATGTAAACACATTTATTTACATCATCTTCTCTTGCATCTTGTCTTAAGTTAATTTTCCTCCTAGAAAATTTTAGCATCATAAGATGCACACAGATGATATTAAATGATATACTGGACAGCCTTAACAACAAAAGCAAAAACTTCTGGCAATTCAAAACCAAAAACTTCTTGCAATTAAAAACCACTATCTCTGTAAATTAATCAAGGCAAAACTACTCCAAATTAATGCAGGTGTCCTTATTTCCCAGAAATTCCCTGAATTCCCTTCAGCATTAGTCCTCACAGTTTCAAGTTACGAAAGGCTCTATCTTTGAAGTATTGATTCTTTTTAAAGCAATCCCATTTTTGTGGGGAATGTGAGTTACCTGTATGAAAATGTGGTAAACCAGCATCAATCAGCAGCCCCCACAAAAGAGCAGAGGAGACGGTCACTGGCTAAATCCAGTTTGGCACCTTGGAGGTTTCTGGTGTTTCTGATGGAGTCATGAAAGCACTGACAAGGCTGGGACAAAAGAAAATCCCATGAGGTGAGGTTGTTTGCTGCCACCTCCCAGCTGGCTGAGGCTGGCAGGGCCTCAGGTGATTATTACTGAGCAATTTGAGCTGATTTGTTCTGGTTTAGAGTTTGTGGGTTTGGGCATAAAGGAAGCCCCGAGGAAGGGGATACAAAGAGAAGATATATGGGTAGGGACTTGATTTTTCCTTGTACTGGTGAGCCTGCACAGTGACTTGCAATTAGCAATAAAGTCCAGACAGTCCTTTACAAATCAGGAGCTAGGAGAATCCTTTGCCATCAGAAGAACTCAATGGCTTTAAAGAAAAATGAATGCCTTTCAATGAATGCCTGTTGAAATTCAAATCTTAATTCATTCCAGCTACGCTTGGGCCTCTTTTAGAATCTCTTTCTGTGAACGCTGAAGCAAGCAGTCATTGCTTGTAGAAATAAAAATTTAACTACACAGGTTCCATATTCATATCACACAAGGTATATTTTTTCTATAGAGTGGGAAGCTAATTCAAATGGCAAGGGGTAGGAGGGGGAATGTTCCAGTAAAACCTTATCAGGGCACTGCAAGAGGAGCAGCTGAGCACCCACCATTCTATTATTCATATGTAAGAGAAGCATGGGTGTAACCATCCTATGTGACATTGAGGAAATCAAAAAAGCTGTATAAATAACAGATACTTTCTGAAATTCTCCTTGCAATTTTAAAGGTGACTTATAACTGCTTGCTTGTTTGGTTTCTGGAGGCTTTTTCTCCTTAAAAAGAGGATTTCAAAATGATGGTGGGTTTTTGAAACCTGCTTCAATTTAAAGCCAGTATTAACCAGCAGTTGTACACATACACGAGCAAGACTGTCCAGGTGAGTATAGGGGCCTGTAAAGATGTTTAAATAATTCTCTACTCAATGCAGATGTGGAATTAAACCCCCAAAGGTAACTTCACAAACCAGCAAACAAAGGGGTGACTCAATTGAATGCAGAAAATTTCAGAGGAGACACCATAGCTTCAGCCTCATTATTCCAAGGTAGATAAGACACAAAAGCGCTTGCTGCAGAGTAATGCCTATTTCCTTTAGACACTCATCAGACACTGGTTCTTATTCTCAAAGAAAAATCATAGAAAATAATAAAGAAAAGAAGAAAATCATAAGGCAGTAAACCTTCCTTTTATTTCTCTTTTTGCTAACCTGTCAGAGTACTGCTAATTCATGTGGAAGTGGGCAATGCCTCGTATGCCACAGGACACTGAGCTTTTATTTACACTAATGTTAGTTTTCATGTTTTAACATAACTTTTATGTCTGTGCAATCACAGAGGAGATTTTCAAGCCTGAAATTTTTTTGACTGCAGATGAATTACTGTAATTACATCTCACTAGAGCAAGGACAAAATACTTTCTTAGCCAGGAAGGAGAAAAGCTATGAAGAGAAAAGGTTTTTCTGTACCTGAAAATGAATCATACTTGTGAATAAATTCCCTGGACTCAGTCAAATTCTGAAACACGTGTGGGCAATATTCATGACTAGGAAAGAGACCCAGACAACCCTTTCTTTAACCAAGTAAATTGCTAGTCTGGAAACTTATTATTCTTACCTGGGATGACCTCAACACACCCATTAACACTCTAGAAAATACCAGGGATGCTGCACCTCTTTACTGTCATTGCCTCCTTTAGTTAAACAGTAAAACTGAAATCACTTGTAAACTTTAATGGCAGCTAAAAAAAATACCTTGAGGGTGAGGTGCTAAGAGAAAATCATTCTTCCTATTTACTGTACTTTCATGGAGAAAAACAGATGTAGGATTTGAAAGCGTATTTGTTGGGAAAATAATTTGCTAAAGATAGAAAACATGGTGGGGATTTTCAGCAAATTCCCTTGCTAATAAATGAGCAGTAGTGCTTAAGCCCTTCTAATGAAGATGAGTTTACCATGGAATAAAGTCGTCAATGATGAGCAGAAAATAGGGCATTTGTAAATACAATGTAACTCAGAGTGATAAAGCACATCCAATTTATGCAAAGATGTGCTTGCAGAGCACGATAAATAATATCTGCATAATCAATTACTGGAAGAAAGACTGAATAAATTGTTTTCTGTCAATTTATGAAAAACAAGCATAGCACAAAAAAAAAGACAATTTGACATTAGTCTTTTAAATAGATTGACAAGCACTAAACCCAAACTTACAAATGATTCAAAGGACTCAGTATTTATAACTGTCTATTTTCATAAGCCATAGAAAATTTAAATTAGGGCAAGAGCAAAATTATTATTTTTTAAGGTAAAAGACAGGATACAAAATTTAATAATACATATAACACATCCCCCTGCCCCCTACCCCCATTTATTATATATTTGATTTTTCCTTGTATATAAGATTCTCGGGTTTAATGACACACGTGGATTGAGAGGCATGAGGGAGATAGTAAGAGGAAAAATATTTTTGGCTCATCAATAACTAATAATAATGGGATACTATATTTGAATTACCTCTAGTAGATACGCATTCAATGGCTGGATCCTACATCCACTGGTCTCAACAGAAAAGTTTTATCAAGCTGGGTGAGCTAGGCTTTAAAGATATTCTGAAACTACCTTAAAACTGAATGGGGAAAGTTGCAAATTATAACATCATTCATTTACAGAGCCATTAGCTTTAAAATGCTAAATATCTCTATGATGCATGCAGTGGTTCTAGAAAGCTTCAGTAGCTGTTTAGGATACCAAGAATACAAAAATGAGTGATAAGCCATTTAATATCCAGATATTAGCTTTGAAAGACTATGTCATTGAGCAAAAGCAATTCTCTAATCTCTCATCCTTCTATCAATCAAAATAAAAATTAAAATGCAAATATTTGGAAGATGACAGTATGTATAACTTTGCCTGCAAGAATATTCAAATGATTGTTATAATCTGCATAAAACAATTTGATCTCCAACTTGAAAAACATTTAGCAGTTTTCAACAGTCTATGAAGGATATTAAAATTCACATAACCACCAGAATCACTCTCCATGTAAAACATTCAATGATGCCTGTAGCACTACATGCTCTGTTAGTAAATAAACCACTGCTTTTATTTAAGTGTTATTTCAGCCTTATCAAAACCTCTCTTTTTATTTATCTATGAAAAAGGTGCAGCCAAGTTCCAGAAGGTTAAAGCTTGTTGTTTGTCCTATTTACGTGACACAACCCTAATTCCATCAGCTAAGCAGATGAAAAAAGAAAATCAATAGCTAGAGGATATGATGCTGAATGAGAACTTTGATTGTGAATGAAAAGAGAGAGTGTGAAATCTATCTCCTTAAAATTTGCTTCTGACTCTGGGATTCAGCAAGGTGTTTGAACCTACACAGATGGCAGTATCTCTCCTTTGGGGAACACACTTCAAATTTCCATGTACTGCTTTAAAAATGCCGTGTTTCCAGCAGTCATATTGATAATAATTTGATTGCTTGATTGGCTATTGTATTTGCCAGGTGCCCCATCAAAGGAAAGAATGATGAATCTGACTCCATGTTCTCAGAAGGCTTATTTATTGTTTTATGATATTATGTTATATTAAAGAATACTAAACTATACTAAAGAATACAGAAAGGATACTTATAGAAGGCTAAAAAGATAATAATGAAAACTTGTGACTCTCTCCAGAGTCCCAGCACAGCTTGGCCCCAATTGGCCAATGAGTGAAAACAACTCACAGCAGAATCCAATGAAACAATCACCTGTGGTAAACAAGCTCCAAACATTCTACATGAGCACAACACAGGAGAAGCAAATGAGATAGGAATTGTTTTCCTTTTTCTCTGAGGCTTCTCAGCTTGCCAGGAGAAAAATCCCGAGCGAAGGGATTCTTCCAGAGAACGTGAATGTGACAACTGGCCATAATTTGATTAATGGCAATAATTAGTTGTTGGGGAAAGTCTAACATCTACCCAGAGGTTTCATTTCAGCCCACAAGTCTTGAGGCACTGGTTATTGCTTTGTCACTCAAGTGCACAAGGAGTTATTTCCTGAAGCCTTTACACCTGTCCCAGGACACCAAGGCTTCACTGCACTGAGTTTTACCTGCTGAAATTTGGATTTCACATAAAGACTGATGTACTAAAACCCTGAAAAAACAGCTGTTGCTCTCTTTTCCCAATCTAGTCAGCAGTCACGCACAGGAGATAGGGCTAGGAGGAGCCTGAGCACAGACCTCAAAGCAAGTGGAGCAAGCACCCCATGTTTGTAACATTTACAGGAAAAAGAGTTTCAGCTTCATTGAACTGGACTCTCCCAAGTGCTGCAGTTCTTTTGCAGTCTAATTTAGCATCAAGGCTAGGAAAATAATAAGGCTTGTGCAGAATGAGGGGATTGAGCCCTCAGAGAAGCATTGGTAAAAATTTCAGGGGGAGTACCTGTTTTCAGCATTGTAAGAACCAAGTATTTGGTAATATTGGTGCAATCAACCTATACTTCAGGTGGAATGCAAGGGCACATGGATATTTCCAGGTGGAAAAGTCCCTTCATAAAACATGTGTTTTTTACAAGAAGAATACTACACAGGTTTCCAGCCCTCTGGCCCCATCCACCTCCTGCCCACCACAAAGATATCCAGGCAAAATGTTCAAAGAAATAGTCCAGACTGAGGGTTTAACAGAGCCATTTGCTCTCCCAGATTTTGAAAGAAAAAGATGAGAATTGAGTTGTCATTAGCAACTAAATATACATTTACCAGCATAGGTAGATGGGATTTTTTTGGTCTGGAAAAGGTGAATTTTACAAATACTGATAACTGCATGCTTACAGTAAATTGCATTAAGAGGAATGGAAATAGTTCTGACTGTAGGGCATCCACCTGTGAAATACCACATGCATGCATTTTGCTGGCTCCTGTGAGCTCCCTTTTGAACAAATCAACCACCAAACCACTCAGGAGATGGAAAAGTGGGAAGAAGTGGGAGTTAGGGGATACATTTTGTGATGTGGTATAACACAGCAGTAGTGTTCTAATTACTTTTATTTTTTTTCAAGTTAGTAACAAAGCCTACCACTGGCGCATTAAACATAGGATAAATGTGAAAATAAATGAAAATAAGTGGGGAAGCTAAACATTGATTTCCTTTTATGTAATTCTGGTAATGATCAGGGTCTCATGATATGCTGCTCCTCTAAAAAGCTGTGTGACCCAATCATTCACAGCCTCGTGCTGCCATAAAGATGATCTGAAGCTGACTACCTGTGAAAACTCATGCAAGAAAGTTTTAGAAGCAGCATAAAATTAAAAAAAAATCACTCAATAGCATGAAATAGCCAGAATAACATGAATGTTAAATAGCTTCATGATTTCTGGAGATCATGGGTATCTCCTAGCAGTAATTTTTGAAGTTACTCCCAAAAAGAGGTGCAATCATGTTAAAACAAAGGCAGAAAAACCCATGAAGTCTACCATCCACCTTTCAGCTGCAATGGCTGCAACTGCAATTAGCAGCAGCCAGATTTTAGATTTTTCTAAGCTTCCTGTCCTATATGGAGAAGCAGTTTGGTAAGAAATGCTGAAATACACCCTTGGATGCCCTTCACCTGAGTTGCCTTGTGTGTTTCTTACCAGCAGCCAAGGATCTGGGCCATTAAGTTCAAAGGATATAACCTGCTCAAACTTCAGCATTCCATTTAACACTAATTTATAGCTGAACTTTTATGGAACTACAAAAGCTTTACTATCTTTATTAAAACCACGTTTATTATGTAGTGAAACTACAGCAAGGAGATTCTGGGTTGAATATTTCACTGATGTAATTTTTTTTAATTTTAATTTGAAAACAAAAATCTTGGAGAAATTTAGTGAAGGCAAGGTCTCTGTGCCCACATACTTCAAATAGAAAATGATGACTTTTTCTGAGGTAAACTTCCACACAGGTTCTTTGTCAAAGTCTAGAATTAAGAAAACATCTTTCAGAGTTTGAGAAAAAGCTGTATAAATATTCCTCTCCCTACCTTGCCATATATTTTACCATCCTTGCTATTTTTCATGTTGACTCGCTCACACACATGATAACGAAGTCATTAGCTGCATTTTAATTTACTTCTCATGCCTTAGGAGGTCATAGGTCTGGTCCATTAACAGAAAATTCTTCTCTCTACTGCAACTGGCATGAAGTTAAGAAAAAAAAAAGTTTAAAGTCAATATTTGAGCTAAGAAGATGCGACAATTTTAAAAACAATTGGGGAAGAAAATAACGTCTGACACATCAAAGCGGGGAAGTTTTCTACAAGTAAAGAATCCATAATGCATGAAAAAACCTAATGGGGTGCTGGGGATGTGGAGCCACAAAGATTCTGAAGCACTGACTGTAGGAACAACCACGTGTTGTTTGACATGGGGACCAGTGTTATTAGCATGAAGTTTTTCTCACCTATGGCAACTTTTTTTTTTAATATAATAATGCATTTCTTTATAATTTTTCTTTACTTCATACTCCTAAAAAAGGAAATCATATGCATAATTTGAATTTTGTAAACTAAACATTACAGAGCTCAAGAAATTTCACTTAGTACTTGTAGATTTACTTTTTAATACACTGGGAAAAAAATTTCAAAAAAAATTACAGATGACCAAAACATTCCCAGAATGTTTTGTAATTTTTTTTTCATTCCCAGAATGTTTTGTTCATCTGTAACAGCATATATTCTCTAGGAAAATGAAAACTGAAAGGGAATATTCTCCCACTTTCAGCAATAGAGAGAGAATGAGGAAAGGTATTAAGGCAGGCAGAAGCCCCAAAAGCTAGACACAAACCCACAATTTATTTTCAAGACCATCATTTGAAGTCTCAAAGGTATGGGAAAGATATTTTTTTTTATGATAAGGGTGGTGAAACACTGGAGCAGGTTGCCCAAAGAGGTGGTGGGTGTCCCTTCCCTGGAAACATCCAAGGCCATGTTGGATGGAGCTTAGAGCAACCAGGTCCAATGGAAGGTGTCCCTGCCCATGGTAGAGTATTTTGGACCAGAAAACCTGTAAATGTCTCTTTCAACCCAAACCATTCCATGATTCTGTGACCTCCTCCGTTTTCTTAATGCATGGAAATTTCCCCACAGACTTAGGGAACACTAAAAGAAGGAGGGACAAACTTACCTGAGTAAGCTGAAGAATTCATAGCTGCTCCTAAAAATGTTGTATATAGACAGAAGCTGCATGGCCTCCATAGAGGAATCAGCCCACTTTTACAAATGAAATCTCAAAGCAGGGCAGAATTTAAGTGTAAAAGTGATCTCTTTCTAAACAAGGGGCAGGGAGGGCAATGAAGACCTCTTTTGCTTCCCTCAAAGCTGCTTTTGAAACATTCTGCTAGTCATGCAGAGAGTGAGAAGTTGTGCACAGAGGACTCCTAACAGAGGCAGAAATATGAGTGAGGCAAATTATTGTAGAGAAGGAACCAGCCTTCTGCAGAAAATCCAGCACAGTGCTCATGCCATCTAGTCACCAATGTTAAATTAATAATGCTCCCAGAAAGTTAAAAATGCCTTTTTTCCCCTCACAGTTGCCACCTTCAACTTTCTAGTTAGTATAATTCACAGAGAAGCAACGGAGGTTTTGACAAAGTAATAGTTTGAAAATAGATAAAACTGAGTGAGATGGGACAACTTGAACGAAACTTTTTATTTATTATTTTCATTTATGTGGCTAGATCCCCACGCAAACCTTTTATTCAGCTGTGTCCTTTTTTATTATCTTTATTAAAAAACAGACTTTGGTAGAGTAAGGATCAGAATGGGTGGAGATGCTCTAATTTCTTACATACCTCTCTTCAGTTTTGTTTCACCATTTTTTTCCAGGGGATTCTTGTTTATGTAGCATCTGATGCTTTTCCCTGTCTCCCAATAACCACAATAGGTATCACTGATACTCCCTCCTACCTTACCTCAGCTGTCTTTAGGCTCTGAAACTTCTGATTTCTCATAATGTCACGAGCAAAAACTGAACTTGTCCCATGAATTTTAATGATTGTTTAAAACTTTTTTTTTTTTTTCTTTTAACTGCTAGTGCTTCCAGGATTTTTTGCTGTTTGATGTTGAGAAGTATGGACATGTAAAGAAAAGATCAAAGTACACTTCTGGTTAATAAAACTCAGCAAAAATTACTGCTCAAAATGCTGGCAAAATTAGACTTCATCAAAGAATCATGGATGGTTGAGGATTGAGGGGAAACATTAAAAATCAGGGTAGAAATATTTCTTAAAAAACAGAGGAAGGAAGAAAAATTTGGTTTTAGCAGGGCAGCAGGGAAAGATGTTACACATCATTATCAAATTTCATACTTTCATTTTCACATTGGTTTTCAGATAAAGTATCAGAAAGCAGATTTTAAATTCTGTAGATTAATAATATTGGCATTATATGTGCATAATAATTATGCACATATGTTCTGAATGAAGGCAGAATATTTAAATTTGATGTCATAAGACTACATAGTTAGTAGTAGTACTATTTTACTACATAGTTAAATTACTCATAAAATACAGAAAAACTACAGTCTCCTTTTCCAGGACAAGAACTTTAGATATAAATTTTTATTTAAAATACTTTCTTTGCATTTTATTTAGAAAACTCTGTTGTGTAAGGTACCTCCTACATGTTTGAACAGCCATCCTTAATTTGAGTGTGTAGATGAGTACTTGGGTTACTCTTCCATGTTTTTCCTTACAAATTATTTAGAGAAATATAATTTCTCTAAACTTCTGTCTGCCTCTGCAATAACAGAGAATGCTACAAATACTTCCAGTCACTCCTCCATGTGAGTAATCCAAATAGGACAGGGAGTTCAAGGTGAAGACCCTGCTGATTTTATAAAGTTGTCCTATTTCACTACTGACTGACTGTGCTCCCTCCAGTCCTTCATGCAAACCAAACCTTACCTGGCCTGGCTGTTACTGGGCACCTGAACAGGTGTTTCATTACACTTCTCCCAAAAGATGGCAATATTTTCTCTTGATAAGCAAGACACTGAAAAGTGAAATGGATTCCACCTGACAGGTGGGAGCTTTATTAAACCAGCCCCACAGGAAAATGAGAGAGAGGAAGAACAGTGTGATCACAAAGTGTTATTTAAATTGTCCAGTGCAGTCAGACTAGAGGATTTGCACACCAGTGTAGGGTGATGGCACAGAGCTTCCCCTGCAGAGCACTGGGACAAGGATTCAGGGGCACTGAGTGCCCAGGGGGCTTCACCTCTTCAGAAGAGGGATGAGAAAGGCAGAGGCATTCACTCAGACTGAGTGAAATTTAAACCCACGCACAACCTCAGCCTTGCCTCTCAAACTGCTCCAGCTGCTGTGTGGGAGCTGAACAAAAAATATGTCTTGTGCAGTGGCAAATTCATTTCTTCTGACCTGGGAAAAAGGTCAGAGTCTGGAATATTCCAGAAAACCAGTCTTTCCCTAAGAAGAAGAGAGCAATAAGAACAAAGGAAGAAGGAAGTAAGGAAATGCCACTACCTTCTACTTTGCCATGTTATAAGTGGTAAATGTTTTCTAAATTGAGACAGTTGGTTTAGATGGGCAGTGGGACTCGTGGCTATTTTTAGTCTTTGACTGCATTTTGCACATAGATTTCAATTGCTGTAACCCAATTAAACTCATAAATGATGAAAGGAAGGAAGGGGCAGAAGGAAGGAAGGAAGGAGAAAGGGAGAAAGAAAGAGAGAAAAAGAGAGAGGAAGAAAGAAAGGGGGAAGGGGAAAGGAGGAAAGGAAGGGAAAGGGAAAAGGAAAGGGAAAAGGAAAAAGAAAAAGGAAAAGGCAAAAAGGGAGAAGGGAGAATGAATGATAGGTCTTTCCCATTACCTTTTTTCTTGGAATAGAGAATCATACACTGTTCATGTGTGCATTTGTTATTTTCCATAACTGAGATTAACTAGTGAAAAAAAAAAAAACCAAACCCATAAGAAAACCACCATAAGCAGACTCCCTAAAAATTCACAAAGCACCGACCCCCTTTCTGGGAGACATCATTGAGTTAAGGCCTTAAACCTTTCACTTTTGTTATGATTATAATAGATTTAAATTATTTTCAGTAAAGTTTGCAGAGCTTCTTGGGATTTAGCTTTCCAGTCACAAGTTAAAAAATATTTGCTTTCAAGCAATTGAATAAATTCTAATATCAGATTCTCTGAGTAGAAATAAACAAACAGAGCTTTGTATTGATTCCTGGGGAAGAATCTTATTCAGTGGATATCTGGCAGTTGGGATTCCAATCTCCTTTTTTCCTGCTTTGCTCTCACAGGAAAAGCAGAGTATTTTTAACCAGTTACTCACTAGAAACATTTTAGAAAATATGATTTATAATCTGATTCCTTTACAATGCAGATGTCTCATATCTCACAAACTATTTGTCATGAACCTTTTTGTGTTTTTCATTTCTTCCTTATAATTTAATATTTCTTCCTTTTTGTTCTTTAATGTGCCCCATTTTGCTTCCTTCTTTTCCATTTTTTCAATATATGGTGCATTTCACGTCCTTTTACATTTCTTCCATCTTCTTTGCTTCTTTTTTGTCCTATTGTTTTCCTCCAATCCTTTCCCACCACTATTTCTCTTGGAGCTGATCCTTCACTCTTTCCCCTCCATCAATCTTTTAATGGACAGGTTGATGTCTTGATTTGATACTAAAATAATTTCAGTACCACAGGAACATTCAGGTGTACACAAGGCATGTTCATTTCCAAGCCATTACATTGACATTGGAAAACTGAAACCGCTGAATAATTTCACTAGCGCAAAATTCAATAATTTCATAATCATTGTGAAGAATTTCACAATAGCTTCACTAGTAATTTCACATTATTCCATTTTGCTTCTTCAGATGTTGTAAGTTTGCCAGATAGGCACAAAAATCACGTGTACCAGAGTCATGCCCATCAAAAGTGGAGTCTGTGCCCTGCCCTGCTCAAACTAGGGTCTGCTGCCAGATTGCTTGAAAGAATTCACAGGAAAGCACACAGCTGTGGCAGTTTCCAACTAAATGAATAATGCAGCTTCAACATCTGTAGGATTTTTGAAATGCTAAACACCCAGCTCTGAAGCCTCTGACGAGGACACAGATGGCAATGGTGTTGTTCTTGCAGTGGTTCCACCAGGATTGGTTGGAGTTTCATAATCGGACTGGACACTTAATGCCTGAAACAATCCTTTCCTTTAGCAGCACCAGCTCTCAGTGCAGCACAGAATGATAAATGCTCACTTTGTGGGCTGCATTTAATTCCAAGCTTTGTTAAGCTAAAAAAAGTCCAGTAATGAATATGGACATCTTCAAGCATGAATACAGATGCCAACACCAGTTGATAGTACCCAGCAGGTCAGTTTAAACTGACAACCTAAGCTAAGGTAGAATAATTAAAATAAACTTTCCATTCAATACAAAAAGCATAAGAAAGACCTGTATTTACTCAGGAAACTACAAACAGCTAAGCCAACTTCTCCTAGATGCAAAACAGTATTATTTCATGGGATAATGTGTATTTTTCTGCTTTTTAAATCGTATCAGTATGCACTGCCTACTGAAAGAATAGAAAGAAATAAAACTCAATAAAAATACAATATAACAAATATAATATAAATAAATATTAAAGAAATACAATATAAATAAAATACAATACAAGCAAATGTATCTGTTCATCACCCACTGGTTTTAGGACATCAAAGGAGAGCACAATGTCATATAATTTATTTTTTCCCTTACTTTTTTCCTTCAATAAAAATTGTGTTTCAGAGACCTAGAGCAAATACAAAAAGAAAAAAGAAGCTGTTTTGCTCAAATTAGAATCCATCCCTGGATTCAGAAACAACCTAAAAGAACTATCTGAAAAGCCAACATAAAGGCAACAGTGCTGAGAATCAGAGGAATTAAAAGGAGCTGATAAGGAAAGCCATGACTCCATAAAACAAGCTTTGACAGAAGTCATGATGCCACCAATCAGCTCCTCTGGACAGCTGTAGTCTGAACTCTTGATCCCAGACAAAACTTATCTTCTTAGCTGGGATAGGCTCTCCAGAAAAAGTGAGGATTAGCTCCTTCATGCATGGACACAGCTGAGACAAGTCCATTTTAACAAATGTTTAAAACTGTCCCCAAACCATAGAATAATATTTGGAAAGATTAAAATCCAGGGGGGAAGCTCGAGATGCAAACCCAGAAATTCCAGGAAGCCTGTCCAGACAAGGAAGGAAAACGATGCTCTTCTTTAACAAGGGTTCTTGATTAACCCTATACATAACTTCATAAATAAATAAAAAAAAACTTCTCTCTTCTCCCAGTTTGCTTTAAATTTAGGAAAAGGTAAGAACTTCAGCAAAAGAAACCAAATAAAGAGCAGTTACCTTTCCTCCTTCAATGGTGGAAACAGGATATTCAGAGACAACTTCTGACCTCTGCCAAACTTGGAATTCATAACCAGTGGGCTCTTTAGGCAACCAGCATAATTTCTTGGGGAAGGGATGAAACATTCTTATTCCTGTGAATGCTCTGAGGCAAAATTTGAAAAGGATAAGGTCTTTCATCAGCCACATGGCTCTCCTCAGGAGCTGCTGAGCAGCTTTGTGATCTCATCTTTTTGTCATGGCCAAACTACTTGCCTTTTCCTCCACATCTTGGTAAGAAACAGCCGTGTGCCTCTGCTGCTTGCTGACAGAGATGTCAAGAACAGCAGATTTCTGTTCTCCTTTTGGGTGCTTCTCTTTGAGCTCCTTCAAGTCTTGGGGTCATTGGCAGAAGGCTGGCCAGGCTCTCAGACTGGTGGTGCCAGCTGAGCAGAGCCTGAATACAACTCTGCCTTTATCCTTTCAGCAGAGAAAGAATTTTGTTATACCTAAAATCATATTTGAAAAAAAAAAAAAAAAAAAAAGAATAAAATCTGCTATCAGAAACACTTGGCAGGGTGAGCAGGGGGAGGGAAGACTGAAGGAAAGATAAAGAAGAGCATTTTGTAAAGTCAACAAATCCTACAGGGGCCTGGAGTGGGAGACTCTGGGGGACCATGAAACGGGCAGCAGTTCAGTGGTTGAATGTCCTCATAATGTCACAAGAGGTGCAAAACTGTGCAAAAATTCCTCAGCTATAGTTTTAGGAGTGAGAAAGTTGCTATAAAAAAAGAGCCTCTCAGGTCATACTGTAATTTTCCAGGGGGAAAAGAAAGTGTACTGTTCCTCCCATGGGAGAAAGAGGCTCATTCACAGCCAAAGGAGAGCCAGGCTGTGAGCTCTGGGGCTGCAAAAGCTGCAGCAGCCAAGATTTAAACCCAAGAAGATTTCTGCTTAAACAGAGAGGCAAAACTCAGGACCTCTGTTCTGCAAACTGAGTGACTTCTTCTACTAAACTAGCAGATAGGAGCAAAACATCCAGATAGGGATTGGAAATACACATGGAGAGTGTGTGTGTGTATGTGTGTAGCACTGGCCAAGAGAAAGAAAAAAAAAAAGAAAAAAGTTAAAAAAATTAAAATAGTCACCTCTAGGATTCATGTTCCTACACAGAGGAAAAATATGTACACCTTGATGCACAGAATATTATTAGCATTTTGCACATGCAAGAATCTGAACTATAAACTAAAACACAGAGGGCCTCAGCAACTTGCCCAAGGTCAAAATCTAAAATCCATGCAAGGCTCTTTGATTGTGATTCGCTTTCTAATGTAGAGAAAACTCCCCTGCTGAGGGATGTGCAGCATACAAGAGCTCCTTCTACCTAATCTACTATTCATATAAAACTTAAAGAATCTGTTCTCAGTGGATATTTGTTCACATCACAAAGCTACCATGTATTTTGAAGTACAAAGTTGGAGTCCAAAGACTCTGTAGAGGTAAGACCCAGAAACCCAGAACTGAAACAGAAGACATGTTACAAATCAGGGTCAAAGGATATGCTGACAGATGCAGTCAGGAACCTGAAATAATGTTTCCATGCTCTGTGAATAGTTTGAATCCAGGCTATCTTCTGTTAATATTCATATGCAAAGTATCTATCAAAAAGTTAATAATGAAATTATTGCAGTAATAAACCTCTGCTCTCTGGGGAAACTTTTACAGTTGGTAAGGATTCACTTTTTTTTTTTCTGCCTCAGGAATCTTCTCCATTTTATCACATCTGCTTCTATTGCTAAATTTCTTAAACCTTCTGATAGCTACTCAAACACATTTATATTATTATATAACTATATTATATATATTATATACATATTATGCATATATATATCTATGTATATATTATACGTTACATTATTATAAAAGTATATTATCTATTTTATCTGTTTAATATTAAATGTTAAATATTAATAATATAACTATATATAATGTCAATAAAATAAATATTAATTATATATTATCTATTTTCCATTGTATTATACTATATTATATTATACTATATTACATTATATTACATTACATTATATTATATTATATTATATTATATTATATTACATTATATATCTAAATGTATAATGACTATCTAATATAATGTATATTATATTGATATATAATATATTAATATATATAATGTGTTATATGTTTATGATAATATATTATATACTATTAATAGATCCTATATAATATATATTATATGTTGTATATTTATTATATACAATCTGCTCTGATGCACTCAGGCATCTATAATAGATATAAAATATATATATTATATATATGAAATATAAAAACATATAGATTATATAAATATATAAACATATATAATATATATAGATATATAAATATAAAATTGTATTAAAATATATATAATATATTATATACTATATTATATATTTATTATATCTAAGTGTATTTTTATTTCCAGGAGAGAAGCACCACCCTAAATGAGCAAGCTGATCTGTAACAGGCACTGATACCACTGATTACCAATGCAAAGCCTCAGAACAAAGGATCTGTTTGGAAAGATTATGATTTGTAGACTTAAGATCTTAGCAGTGTTTCAGTGTGCTGGAGAACCTTACAGAGTGAGAACAAAATGTCTTATGAAAGTTTAAATTATGTAAAATACTGAGATGTATTATATTAGGCATTTTAAATAAGGGCAGAATAAAGGCTAAATACTTCTGAACTGTCTCAGAAAAATTAATCCTTCTAAATTCATGCACCATTACCAGACTCCCATATTAAAATGCCTCCTGCCTTTAGGCTGATGTGGTTATAATTATTCACTTGTTTTAATTCATATTTTATGTACTGTATGTATTTTTATGCAGCACCAATTGTGGTGCCATCCAACAATTAAAAACAGGCATAAATTAATCTCCCATTTACAGGGGAAACATCTTCAATTAATGAACTCAAGGACCTTCTACAATTTTTAATTCAAGTTCTGAATAAGCCAATACGTATATGAATCTTGTGAAACGTGCACTTTTCAGGAGGATCTTTTTAACAATGCCTTGGAGGCCATTTCATCCCTGCTGTAAAAACAAGAGCCTGAGCTTTCTGTCTCCTTAACTACTCCTGGGTGCCCCAGGACCAGGCAATATCCTCCCAGCACCATTCCAGCAATAGAGAGGGTATTGACTTCTAGCCTCACAAGAGTTATGGGCCATTTTCAGCTCTCACTCCCTGAATGACCCTGGCAAAGAAAACTCTGTGGTTTCTCTGTCTCACAGAGGTGCCACCGTGCTGTGTGGAACTGTGTGGAAATTGTAATGTTTTTTCTATAAATGTTATTACAATCACTGGGCAGCACTTTCCCTGGCAGCCCTCATTCTCTAACACAGTTCCCATCTTGGATCCAAAGCTGCTATTTTGGATATAGGTCCAAATAAAAAATGAGTATCTGGAGCAAAACCCCCAAGCTTCTTTCTGGGGTGGGATGACGATAAGAAAACTCTTCATATTAATTAGGGTTTTGCAGTTCCAGAATAAGAAACAGGAATAGTGTGGTGACTATTGCCAAATAACCTGAAATGTCACTACATCCAGCAGCCTAGCAGGCTCTTTCTTGTAGCCACTAACATGATGGCAGCTGAAAGGAGACTCTAGAATATATAAATCTCCCAAGCAGTTGTGCTCCCAGAAGGCACTCAAACAAGAATGTGCAATGAAAATGTTGAAGTTGGAACAACAGAATTCAGAGCTCATGGCAAACATGCCCCAAAGGAGAGGGAAAAAATTAGAAATAGAGATACATTTCTCATACAGATATGTGACAGAAAACTTCTTTTTTTTTAGACACTATCAGCCCCACAGCATCCTTTTGATAAGAAAGCAAGAGATTGTGGCAAAGATCCAGCTCCCAAATAGCTGGGTGCTAAATGGACAAGTGGTTGAAAATTAAAAATCGACATTGCTTTTAACTTGGTACTGACCACCACTTTTCTGCCATTAAGTAAGCACCTGCTGTACAGATAGAGACATCATCCTATGAATACTTGACTGTTGAATATCAGAATTATCAATATTTAATGTGAATACTGCTCCTGAGTATGTTGCACTGCACAAGCTGTATTACAGACTAAATTCCAATAATGCATCCATAACTTAGTTACAGTGGAAATCTGTGACCGTAATAAAATAATATGTAATACTGTGTGTTAAGACTGAAACACACAGTAATAAAAGCATATGTATGTAGTACTGATATTTTTGAAAAACATTTTTTAAATCTCCCTGTGGACTTTGGTAAAGCTGCCACCTTTCTTTAGATGTAGAATGGCATTTCTGTCGTTACCTTTTGTAGGCTAGGAATATTCATGTTGAAATGATTGAGAGCACCACTCATCAATATTTAGATTTGAAAGACACCTGAGAAGGCTATCTGTACTAAACTCCTCCTCAAAGGATGTAAGACCACATTTAAAATTTTAGAAATAGAGCTAATGTTTGCAAACCTAAATATAGATTTAATCCTATACATCATGAAATATGTCCCTATCCTAAATCATGAGTAGGAAGTCTAATCAAAGATTAACCATCTTTATTGGGATAGCCAATTAGAATATTTTGAATAATTAATTGGTACACTGCTCCTTGATTACTCCTGCACAAATGCATATATGTGTATATTTCTATAAAGACAGCTTTTGTACACAAGGGAGAAATGTATTTTTTTAACAATAACCATCCTAAAACTTAAGGGCAAAAATAAATTGCTCAGTAAAGAGCCATGTATGTC
Source organism: Melospiza georgiana (assembly GCF_028018845.1). Lineage (NCBI taxonomy): Eukaryota > Metazoa > Chordata > Aves > Passeriformes > Passerellidae > Melospiza > Melospiza georgiana. The sequence goes on along the minus strand of NC_080434.1, from coordinate 38,617,453 downwards.
TCTCTCCAGTGAAATTCTGTATCTCTGCTTCATTAAAAAGGAACCACTACAAGTAGGCAGAAGATTCCTGGAAATTAAATTAACTGTGCCATGCAGAGGGAATAAAACCAAGCAGCTCCACAGCACGGCAAAGTGAAATGATGATAAAGGCAGATTTTACAGTGCTTGCATCTGTCATATACTTGTCATATGTCCATTGTCATATACTTGCCATCCTGAATTATGTGATACCTTATAAATCTGCTTTTTAGTTTAAAAGTTACACAGTGTTCTAAAATTGTCTCAAACCAAGATAGGGACATATGTATAAGTATTTGTACAACCAGAGCTAAAGAGAAAGGTTATATTACAAACTTAAACACTGAGATACTGCCTAATGTCAGAAATACTTCTATTTAGAATTCCTGACTATATGATAGTGCTTAATCCCATTTTCACTTTATTTTCTAGAACCTCTTAAAACCTTACTCCCTGTTATCTTTAGCCCATTGTCCTGATAAGCTGAGTTCCCTAGGTCCCAGGCCTGGTTTATCTGATCTAAGATACCCTGCCCAATTAACTCTCATCTGTTTTGCAGGAGGATTTATTAGCTGAAGCATAATGACACCCTGAATGCAATGCCTGGCCAACTCAGAAATGAGGCACAAAACCTTGTGTCTCACTCCAAAAGCTTCTATGGGCACACACTTTTCTTTGGCCCAAATCCTCACCACAATATTCTCTACCTTGGGTTCCCACTCCCCAGCTCTTCCACACATTTGAAACTCCATTATCTTTCCTAGATTCTATCTTAATTTCATGCATAATGAACTGAATAGAGGGCTGTGATTTCATTTCAGTGGACAAGCAATCAGACCAGAGATATAATTCCTGCAGTAAACTTCACTGTGAATTTCAATGGGAGGAAACTTCCACAGGCCAATGTTAAACATTGTTCTGGAAATTGGTTGGGGACAAGCTGCTCACACCACAATGTGGTAACATGGAAGGAAAAAATGGGATATTATCACTTAAAATAGGAACTTGGTATCTCCAGCAGCACAAGGAACAGGCAGTCCAAGGTAATGCTCCCATCTTGGTCTCCCCTGTGCTAAACTTATTAGGATTTCTAGATGGTTCTTTTTATTTTAACTTTAAATAAAATAGGCACAGATGCACTGCTTAGTCTTGTACCTTGGACCTGATCTTGTGAAAAGCTGAGAATCCTGAACCAAAGCAGAGCCAAAGAGACCAAAACCTATTGAAAGCTCTTACATAGCAGGCTTTTAATAACTCAAATAATTGTTTTTTCTTGTTTCTGTTCTGCAGGTGTGTGATGGTGTTCACAGGAGTTTCAGGTTGAGGGAAGAGATGAGGATCTGACTCCATGTTTCACAAGGCTTGATTTATTATTTTATGATATATATTACATTTAAAATATACTAAAAGAATAGAAGAAAGGATTTCTTCAGAAGGCTAGCTAAGAACAGAATAAGAAAGAATGATAACAATGGCTTGTGGCTCTTTTTCTGAGCCAGCTGACTGTGATTGGTCTTTAATGAGAAACAACAAACATGGGCCAATCACAGATGCACCTGTTGCATTCCACAGCAGCAGATAATCAATGTTTGCATTTTGTTCCTGAGGCCTCCCAGCTTCTCAGGAGGAAAAATCCTAAAGAAAAGATTTTTCATAAAAGATGTCTGTGACACAGGAATCACTGCATGAAAATGATGAAGGATGTTAAACACAACCAGGTACTTTTTTAAGGTATTTTACAGGGTGGTTTTCTTCACAGAAGTTACTAGCTAGAGTTTGGCTGAATATGTCAGGTTTATCAGACATGTTACTGACTCCAGCAGGGAGGGTTAGATGCAAACCCTTATGAACAAGCCCTGTAGATACTGAGACAAGTTTCTCACCTCTGAAATGCTGCATATCCTGTGTTCATCGAGTCTTAAACCTTTTTTCCTTCTTTCCTGAAAGAGTCTGTAGACAGGTTCTAAATAAAGAAAACTACATTTCACTGGAGTGTGGGTCAAGTTCCTCCCTTCTGACTGATGACTGTTCTCATGCAAGGCAAACACTATCTAGAGCCTAAAATTGCATATCTGGACCACATATGAGAGGTACCTTTGAGTCTTAAAGAAGCCCTGCATGTTTTTGGAGGCAGGATACTGTGGAGATCAAGCAGTATCGGTACTTTCACTCATCTTTAAGCTTTCTGCCAGGAAAGAAAAACTTAAGATCACAGTTCTACAGTATGCCCAGGAATTTAGTATGAAAAACAGCAGCTGGTTTTTTCCTATTATAACTTCCCAGCTGGCAGATTTTCAGTTTAGAGGCCCTACAACCTGAGCTTCTGCCAACAGAAGTACAAACAGTTGATTACAAAATAAATTCCCTCCTCTACAGATAGAAAAAGTCTATATCTCATCTGTCGCAGCCATCTTTTATGGAAAATCCTTTCCTTAGGATTTTTCCTCCTGAGAAGCTGGGAGGCCTCAGGAACAAAAGGCAAACATTGATTATCTGCTGCTGTGGAATGCAACAGGTGCATCTGTGATTGGCCCATGTTGGATGTTTGTAATTAATGGCCAATCACAGCCCAGCTGGCTCAGACAGAGAGCCGAGCCACAAACCATTGTTATCATTCTTTGCCATTCTATTCTTAGCTAGCTGATGAAATCCTTTCTTCTATTCTTTTAGTATATTTTAAATGTAATATATATCATAAAATAATAAATCAAGCCTTGTGAAACATGGAGTCAGATCCTCATCTCTTCCCTCATCCTAAGACCCCTGTGAGCAGTGCCACATCATCAGAAGGGACATTCACAGGCAGAGGTTGACAGAAACAGGTTCTCACACTTGTGTACACTGATAACTCTTTTGGAGGAGCCCACCTGGCAAACTGTAGGTAGTGAGCACAGTCCCCAGCACCAGCATCACCCTGAACAGTAATTCTCAGCTCTGGGTTCCTGCCCCAGTTCCTGCTTCTCCAGGCTCTCATCACCCTAAATCTAGTCCCTGCATAAATCCCCCATACTCAGGGCTGCTCTTTGGTGACAGATTTTGATTTCTGGGGACATTTTCAGTCATAAAAAAAAAATAAATCACATTTTTCTAGCTACTTTAAGCTCTAACACTCATTACAGACATGAACCAACTGCCAAGATTCTTTCAGTTGCCTTCCTTGTGGTTGAGATCAGGACCCTGAAACACAAATATTTCCAAACATCACTGTTGTTTTCAGTGAGAACCTGTTTTTTTCTGTATGAAGTATTCATAAGAAAATCTCAAACTGTATTACTCAGTGACTCAATAAATAAATCATGTCATGTCAGCGCTTTTGGGTGGTAATTAAAGATTAAAGACATTCAACAAAAATGCCGTTGCTAAATTAAAACCAATAAAAATTATTCCACATTTAAATATTTGCCTGTTGCCTCTCAGACTTTATTCTAGGTACATGATAGGATTTTTCCAGCTAATCTTACCTGAAGCAAGCAGGAAGCTCTTTTTCCCTGGATGAAATCTTGAGAAAGAAACCATATTGCCTTCATCCTCACACTGTTAAGAATTTTATTGTGTATTTATTCTTCAAACATGTGAAGAATAAATACATTAATTTCATTAGAGATAAAGGACAAATGGATACAGACTCTACTTTCATACTGCTTGTGTTTCTTTGTTGGAGTTGTGTTTATTATCCAATAGAGGATAATAAATGATCCACACGTGCTGTCATGGTGATAAATATGAAGCAGGATTCCTGTCATGACCCAGGAACTGAGTGATATCTTCAAGGCTCTCAGACAATGTGTTCCTGGGGACTGGACAAAATAATGTTTTGGAGGCTTATTCTAGGTAATCTGACAGAAAAAAGTCATATTAACCTTACTTTATAAGCTTGAAGGTCTACCCTTTGTTTTTTAATTTCTGGGTTTGGAGCTGTGGACACAAAAACAAATGGCAAATTGTGTTCAAAAGCACCTTCTCAAGTAAATATTTGTAAATGTTCCTTATTTTCTGGATGAACAGTACTTAGGCCTATACTGAGGTAAGAAGCAGCAAGGAAAAATGAAAATTTTATAAAACAAAGTTTTGTAAAGTTACCTCAGTGGACCAAAATATTTTCACATAAGAGATGGCACCTAATGTGGATTTTTTTCACCACTATGATTACATCATAAAATATTCTTCTAGCAGAGAAAAATATTAAAATAAAAATATAAATTTAATATAAATACATAACATTTATAATAAATATCTATTACATATTAAATATTTAATTTATAAATTAAATAAACTCTAATAAATAATATATAAAATAAATACATAATATTAAATATATTAAAGAAAATAAAATAATTATATTATATTTAATATAAATAAATTAATTATAAATAATATATATTAAATATATATTATATTATATTATATATTAAATATATATTAATATAGCATATAATATATAAAATATTCAATATAAATTCTCCAGTAAAATGCTTAATTCCACTCTCCTGAATCCATGTCAGAGGCTTTCTCACTGTTATCCTGTCCTTGATTTCATTTTCTCCATTACTTTTATTTTCATTTAGTAATTATAAGTTATTCCTTTTATTCTGCATAACCATGATGGCAAATTCAATAATAGCATAAGTTTTCAGGTGTTATGTATATTTTAATTTCATCTAATGAAAGATGAAAGGATTATTAATACTAAATATTTTGGCTTACCCTAGCACACTGTATTTAATTTTCCACTTTAAATGGTGGTATGGGCATTTTTATTAACTGGCCTTTGCTTCTTAGCATCTTACTTTCCTCATAGGCTTCACAATTTTGATACTTTTAAAAGCCTTTGATCTGCCTTGCACCGTAAAATATTTAAACTCTTTTTGATTTGATGTAATCATTCTTGTGGTGTCCTTTTGATGCCTTCATTGTATTCACTGCATTGCTATATTATTTTTGCTTTTAAAGAGTCCTCTTTGTTCAGAGACAGATATTAATTTACCAACGCTATTTTCCTGGCATGACTATCTACAAAAATATGCATTCTTTATTTTTAATTTGAGTGGCTTTTAGATTATGCCAATTCCTAACCCTTACCTTCATTCTATGACATCCACGATTGCTAAACACAATGAAAATGCATCCTCTTATATTTGGCACTTTTCAAGATTGCTCCAACATCAATAAAGGTTAAATGAAGGACATAGAGCAGGAGAGCAAAAACTTCTTGAGATATTAAGAAAATATTTTGCTGCTTTTTTGCACCGTTCTGTTGGCCGGTTGATATGCACATATTTGAGCCTTTTATGTTTTGCCAACTTTTTTCTGCCTCTTAAAAATTAACTAAGAATAATGCAGTGTGCTTCAGCTTCTTAATAACGTGAGTGAAAACAGTGCAGAGAACTGATGGCAGCAGGCTGGCCATCCAACCTTTCTGTGTACTGCAAACTGCATGCTTAGACCTACAAATTTCAGTGGCCTGATACTTTTCTACCAGATTTTTAATTATAGGTGGTTGTTGCAGTAAGGTAGAAAGATCATAAAGAAAATCTTGATAAAATCAAGCCTGCTCTCCTGGAATCAGGGGCTGGCCTTGTCAAAGCCAGCATTTTGCAAGTTCCCATGTGAAAACAAACCTGCTGTGAGCAATTCATTAACATAACAAGGTAACCCTGGGTAAAATAACAACTTGCACCTGTATAAACAGGTCTTGCACAGTTAGATAGAAAAATGAAAACTATCTTTCACAAACAGCTCCCTGAGAGTTTGAGTGACCAATCAATACAGAATAACAACTTGCTACTAATCGGCAAGAAACTACTAACCAATTGGAGCCACACAGGAGTTCTGTAAAACTGTGTAAAAAGGAATTATGTGATGTGAAGAAACGGGCTTTTTCCACTGTAAAGAAAATGGAGTCCTGTGTGATTTATTACCATAGGTGGTGGTACATAGCCTTCCAGGAACAGTATGATTCCCTGACTGCCTGATCTCCTGTAGCTTGTGACCATGTGGAATTTACTGGAGAACATTTCTAGGATGCTCATTTCAAGTCTCCTGTGTGGATGATAAAAACTTCTTACCAGACACTCGGCGCGCTCAATTAGAGGAAGCATCCCCCGAGTGCCCAGAATGCTGCAATATTGAATATCTCCTTTCTACTACTCAAAACTGTCTTAGAAAGTTTCTATCTGACCAATTTTGGTGTCAACATCCATCTGTGACAGTGGGATTTATCCAGAGGAAAGAAATCCCCAGCTCGTTCACTCATATAGAGTCACAGTCTATTGTTACGAGCAGATCAAAATGGATTTAGGACAAAACAGAATCTGTTCTCATTCACTGGGTCATAATAGACCAGAACTATTTTCAGTCTCACTGAAAATGCAGTACTAGAAGCAGAACATATCTTTTCTAGGGATTTGATTATTAAGTTGATCTCCCTGTAGCTGATCAGAGTTCCTAGAATCAAGTGACTGCATAAGAATTTCAGCTTTCATGTGAAAGAAATTGGAAGTTTTTCTCCACCATGACTGTCAACACCAGCAGGCAAATAAAACACTCTAACCTCAGAAATGGAGACTCAAATAAGACATAAAATGAATTAATCATTTTATATTTTATTTTTGAGAACTTTGCACTTTTGGGAGACACTGAAGAACTGATTTATGGCAATAAAGTCTTCCAGGACACCAAGACCCCTGCACTTTCACCTCATTTTTGAAGTGATGCTACAAGTCGAGATCAATGCATATTCTCCATGTTTTGTGCTGTAGAACTTCAGTTTCCAGTACCTGTCATTCATAATTTCCCAATGGACCACAGCACAACACAGACACTTTGCTTTCCCCAGGCAAAGACATAATTTACAAGAGAGGGGTCACACTCAAATTTTATCCCCCAAAAAGAGAGAAGACATTTCTTTTGTGACTTTTTTTGCTGACAATAAATAAATCAAATAAATGAAAATTGAGGGCTTTCTTTAGTAAACTATTTGTGCACCTTTCAGTCATGCAACCCTTCCCTCATATCTTTTTCAGTATTAGTTTTATCATAAAATAAATAGTATAAAGGACATGAGAATCCTGTGCCTTGCTGAACGTAAATGAATTGGTAAAAATGCTTTGACAATATCTTTACATGCTTCCTTTCCATACAAAAATAATCTTCACATTCTGTATGCCAGACAACCAACACTCTTTCATAATTTCAAGGTCACTGCTCCCATTTTAAAAGTACTCTCTGTGAAACAAAGAATATGGTGGAAGTTGTGCTGTACTTTTGCAGCGCTGGGTAAAATAGATGCTTTCAAGGTTTAATTATTTGTGTGACTGTATCTCTGCATTATCTGGGTAAATAATATTGAGAAAGGTTAACTACTGCATTAGTGCTGGTTTTTAAATAAATGTCATTTTGGGAAGCTGAATAGAGGGGGAGTAACATCAAGATGAAATTACCAACAAAGAAATTGTCCTTTCACTGAAGTAAGCCCCACAGACATTGTAATGTAATTTCTTGTTAATGAAAGCATTAATAGAACTTTATCACAGAAGAACCCTCTGAATTTTAAACTATCATAGATCGTTGTTCAAACAGGGTATGACAAAACCATTTTATATTGATTATATATTTCATTTGCACAGCTGGATGCACTAATAAAAGATTCTGAGTATATTTCTCAGTAACTCAGAAACAGCAATTAAAATAATTAAAATTCTTTCCACAGCATAAAAATTTGACAAGTATACTGTCATTTGCAGATCCATCATGAAGGCCCCTGTGATGTACTGGGGGTTTTACATGGACATGTCTGCTGAAATCAAAGGGCAGTGAAAATATATACAGTGAGAATATTCTTGCCTCCCTTCTTGCTCATGTATCCAAGAGCTGAGCATGAAAGATGACCTAAAAGGGTTTTTAGTAGACTTCCTGCATTACTATTAAGCAAAGAGCAGCCCCTATCTCCATGCACTCATCCAAGAGGATTTCCTGCTGCAATCCTGAAGTTTATACGGGTTCCTTGTGAGGAACACAAGCACCACAACCAGTTTGCATAGAAACCCTAGACATTAATTATAATTGCATATAAACATACCTGCGTATTTCCATATTTGCATGAAAAACGGTGTGTGGTGGCTCAAGTTCATTAGCAGCACCAGCCAGCAGCTCTGCTCCAGTGTCCCCATCCCTCAGATCCAGGGAGAGGGCAGCTGGAGACCACAGCAGATCCCATCTGGCCCTGCACATTACATGGACCCAGCTCCACTGTTTGATGTTCTGAACAATGTCTGGTTTCCTCCTGGGCATGTGAACTGATAATGGGATTGCTTTGGTGCTCCCAATCTCAGCAGCCTTCTCACAAAGGCTGTTTTCTGGCTTTTGCAGCTGCCTGAAAGGGAAAGGGATATAAGCACCAGAGGTGAAAACAGAATTGCTGTGTAAGTTACAAGACAAACAAAAGATGCTGATTCAAGAGACAGTGTAAACTGGTCACAGTTGAATAGCAATTTTGTTCTCTTCTGATACATGTCATGTCGAGTATTTATTTAAAATACTGTTCAGGTGGACGGGCTTAAAGAAAGTGGCATATTTTCACCTGAGACTTGAGAACAGCAGATAAACACTGCAAATGCCTTGCAAGCACTCAAACAGAACCCTGCACCATGTGATCTTTCTGTGTACACAGCATGCCAAGATATCTGCTTTACACCAGCCACAAAGCCAGCGATGTGTTATATGCACCATCAGGCAATGCAGCATCACTTCTGCTTTCAGATGTTATGACAGTCCATACTTGCTGCTCTAATTCTCACCCAACACTTGGGCTATGGCATAATTTCTAGTTGTCAGTGTAATTCTATTTTAAATTTTGCCAAAGTGCAATCTTGAGAAAGTCCAAACAGCAGGGGCCAGATTTTAATAAGTGTCTCTGTTACCATCACTTCAGCAACACGATTCCCATTGCTGTAATCACAGGGGGCCTTTAACATGCCTTCAGGGACACACAGTTAAAGCCAAGAAAAATGTCACAATTATTAACAGATTGCAAAGAAAGAAAAGTAAGGAAGCTGTTCTAGCATTGCTGGAAAAGCACTCTGCTAATTAGAGCGTTAGAACATTGTTATATTTCTCTCTTCGGCACCAAGTGGTGGTGACATCTATATTTATAGAGGGGTTAAATGACAAGACACTGACCTTTCTTGCAATTTGTAGCTGAGGATTCTCTTACAGTGTCCAAGAACTCCCAGGACTTTTTTTCAGCTGTTGTGTTGCGCATGCCCTGTCTTGTCTCCTTCCCCACATCAAGCATGACACGTAGGGGGAATGTCACAGCCCCCTTCCTATCCATGGACATCCAGAAAGGCACCCCCAATTTATGCTTTTCCCTTCTTCTGTTTTACGCTGTTTGCCAGCTGAGCTTGACCACCTAATGGCAAACACATGCAGCACTTGCGAGGCTTTGTCTGCCAGTAACCAGGGGAATCTTTTATTCCAGAAGTCCCTAATAAACGCAATAGTAAGCCACAAAGCAAAAACTTGGGAAAATTAAAATAAGCTGCTTGTGAGCTCAGTGGGTGCAGCTACATCACTAATTTGGTTTGTTGTAGGGTTTCTTTTGAGAGAGAGGTTTGCTTGTGTCCATATTTGGTGTCCCCTGATATTCCTTAGCAGGAGAACTCTCATTCCAAGCCCTGGTGGATACAAAAAACATGGAGCACCCAGGTCTGTCTCCAAAGATTCCCAGTAAATCTCAGAAAGGAAACCAGTGTGAAATTCATGCTGAGAAAGTGCAGTGTGGATGCAGATTTAAGGGACATAACAACTAAAATAAAATCTAAACCCATGCCTCTTAGTAAAGTAGATGGACGCACTGAGCAAATTCCACTTTCCCTTATCCCTTACAGAATTATTAAATTACTCCAGAAAATTGCATTGAAGTGGGAGAACTAAGTAGAAATAGGAAGTTAAACACAGTAATAGATTCTTTCTCATTTTTGTTAATAGTTCCATAAAGAACAAAACTAATAGTCATGTCATGAGGTGGGGAACAGGATGTAGCTCAGGGAGAAGGAAAAGTCACCTGAGTGAATCAACCAAATGTGCCTCAGGTTGAGTGTCTGCCCTAATACAATGCAAGAGCACACAGCCCTTTGGGGAGGAAATGCTGAAAAATGGAGCTCTCTGAGCACCCGTACAATTCAATTTTCACTGATCTCCGAGTGGTGTCTGAACCCAATGCTTATTACTTTACTCCAGGAATTGAATTTGGTCCTGTTACCATTAACCAAATCAATCCATTTTTCCTAACACAAAGCATAATAATAGTTTAAAGTCCTTCACTGTTTCCCTGGTGAGACAACTGTTGAGAGCACTCAATGACTTCCAAACTCCTCCTGGGATATCAACCTGCAAATTTTGGTTATAAAACCACAGGGTTTTACTGCCTATCCAATCAGGTAGCTTTGGACTTTATTTTCAGCATGCAAATAAAAAATTATGAATTTTTATGTATCTCTACAAATCATGATTCCAAGGGCCTCCCATATATGAAAAGAAAATTAAAAAAAAATTAAATTCACAGCTGTTATTTTTATGTAAATAAATATGGAATTTTACAGAAACACAAGCATTTTCCATACCTTAGACTCATTCTGTGTCAAAAGATTATCTAAGACTTCTCTCTAAGCAATAGGTGAACATTATTCTAAATTTTATAATTACGAAAACATTTGTGACTACCACTAAATTTCAGAGAAAGTGCAGGAAAGTTTTATTTCAATTTGTAATGGAAATATTGCCATCATGAGCATATGTATTTAAAATATATGTCTACAGGAGTTCAGAAATTTCTGACCTACAGGAATTTAGATAAGCATAAATAGTGGGAGCAGAGTAACCTCTTAAATCATTGGTCAGTTATCTGCCTCTAGTTTTGGTCAACTCTGCTTTGCAACTTTCAGGCAATAAAGTTCTTTGGAAGACTGTCCTAGATTAAACAGAACTTGCAAAACAAGGATTCAAAAGAAAAAAGAAATTTAAAAAATCTTAACAGTAACAGGAAAATTACCTTAGGAGCAAGCAGAAAGGAAATGGAGTCCATGTGAATTTCCAGCAAGGAAGGACTCAGAGAATTTCACTGATTTAGAAGTTACAGTAAGGTACTGCAAAATCATACACAGGAGTGAACTTTATGCGCTTCAGGTCCTGAAAAAGAGTCAATATTGTAAAACACAGTGCAAGAGAAAAGGAATTTCTGCACCATCTGTAAAGGACAAGTTTTGCTCCCAGCCCCTGTGAGACTGATGTGTATTTTGGGCAACGCACCTCCATCAGTCAGTCAGGGCCAGGAGATTTGGGAGAGAGGGAGGATTTTCCATCCATTTTGCACTATGTGTGAAAGAGAAGGACAATGATGTGGCATTTATTTCAGTTCCTCACATCACAGATCATACACAAAAATATAACTCATCGATGTCGCTCTACAAAAGGCAAGACATTTTAGCAGAAAATGCTGTTCTACCTGATTACAGTACTGGTTTAATTAATGTAATGTGTAGCCAGGACAGTAGCAGGATAAGTAAACAAGCTGCTACACTTAACAAGACTGTGTTTTGAAAGTGAAATACGCTTCTAGCATGCTAATGATTTTTTGTAATTCTAAGAATAAGGATGACACATTCAAAAATAGTTTTCTGCGCGCAGTTTTGCTTTGCCTTCTTTATATAATTATCCTTACAAGTTCATCTGAGTTATTATTTAAGCAATTACATGGAGCACACCTTTCTGGAAGAGAGTAGTTTACAATCTAGGGCTGTGTAGATCAAATTAGATCTCAGCCGCATACATCATCCAGGAAATTTCAGCATTTGCGCAACACATTTATTCAGGTGGAATTTAATTAAACCCAGCAAATTAAAGCTGACTACTGACTCATTTCAGAGCATTGGAGCAGAGACACAGACAGTGACACTGGAAGAAATTTGCAACCATCTAGGACACTGTCATCTCTCAGTAGCCCTCAATTAGCAATTAATAATTTTGTGAAATTTAAATTTGATTTGCACTGCGCAAAAACCAATTTGAGAAGGGAGACCTGTTAAGTTATTCATTTCAACAAGGATTGTCACTGTCATACTTTCTGAAAAATCCTCTTTGCCCAGGATTTTCTCCTCAGCTTCTCCTGTGTTTGTTACTCTGGAATGTGGTCTGGAGGTTGTTAATCCAACAAGTGAAATGTTTTAAATTAATGGCCAATCACGGTCCAGCTGTGTCAGACTCTGAGGTGTCACGAGTTTTTGTTATTCATTCTTGTTAAGCCTTCTGTGTCCTCTTTTTTTTAGTATAGTTTTAGTATAGCATAATATATAATAAAATATAAAATATAAATAATACAAATAATATAATATAAATAATATAATATAAATAATAGAATATAATATTAATAATATAATGTAATGTAATATAATATATCACATATGATATATGACATGCTATATTATATGTAATGAATATATTATAGTATATTATACTATATTATTATATATATTAATATATATTAGTTTATATTATTTCATATTATACTATAATGTATAATAATGATATATAGTATTATTAATATATATCAATATGTTATTATATTTTTTATTATAAGATATATAATGAATATATATTTTTAATATAATATAATCTTAAAATAATAAATCAGCCTTCTGAGAACATGGAGTCAGATTCTCATTTCTCACCTCACCCTGGAGACGCCTGAAAATACCACAAAGGCTCTCAAAATGTGCAAGCACTTAAGTACACACATTTTGAGCCCCACAAGCAAATTGTAAGCACACTGGATACTGTGTATAAATACATGTACACCTAATCCAAACTCCCTTGGTGCAATTCCAGACAATTTCATCTTTGTATCCCCATGGACAACAAAAATAATCAATTCCTTTAAATCTTAAAGCAATCTATATATTTTGAAAACTGTCATTGTGCCACTCTTTTATTTTCCTTTAGAAAAAACAACCCTACATCCAGGAGTCTTTTTGCTCTCCTTGTCTTCCCTCTGGAGCTGCTGATTTTAGAAGTTGTGCAATTTCCACAATAGTTCACAAATCCAAAAAAATCGTCTTACAAGACTGAGTGGCCAGAAGCCTCGCCACATAAAAATGAAGGTTAAAGAGCTTAGGCTGTGGCCCATGAAAGGGTATCACCAAAATGCACAAGCTGCATTGATGCTGCAGTAACTGGAGAGGAGAAATAGCTTAAATATTCCACATCTTTCCTACGAAATAGATTATACAAAATAGCCTTGCTATGTTTCCATAGGTTTAAGCATTTAAGCATTTTCAAAACAAAATCGGCCTCAAAAATGCACATTTTGAAAACAGAGGGAAACATAAATCACTGTGATTGCTAAAACAAGTGAAAAATAAGGGATGAAACTAAAAATAAGTATCACATAGCACAGAGAATTTCAACAGAGTAAAATGGTGCTCAGTAAATGTTCACAATATTTAAATAGCTGAGGATGATTTTCCCTTTACTGGAGAAAAAAAAAAGCCCTCTGTGGAAGCAAGTGCAGAAAGAAAAACTGGTAAGTAAATTTAAAAACAAAATCACAGCAGAAGGAAAGAATCAGAGTTGGCATCACCAAAAAAAACGTGAAAAAAGAAATCTTCTGATTTGCTCTTGAAGATGAGGAGCACTTAGCTAGGGCAGATAACAAACAGATAAGTCTCAACATTAAATTTTTCCAACAGAGCCATCTTCTGTGTGGTTTTATCATCTCATGTGCCACCACAGAGACTGTTCATACAAGCACAGAGGAAAAGCACAGACATCCTTTGTTTTACATGGTGGAAGGCTCTGAAACTGCTCTGTGAGCTTGGGAGGTTGGGGCTCAGGCTGGAGAAAACTCTTCTATTAGGAGAATTTTTTGCAGACTTGCATTACTCAAAGGGAGCTTATAAGAAAGTTTGGAAAGACTTTTTAGTAGAGCCTGCTCCAACAGGACAAGGAGAAATGGTTTTAAGCTAAAAGCAGATGGATTCAGACTAAGTGTCAGAAGAAACTTTTTGTTATGAGCGTGGTGAAACACTGGCAACTCCTCATTCCCAGAGAGCTGGTGGATGCTCCATCCCTGGGAACATTTGAGGCCAGGCTGGATGGGGTTCTGAGCAACCTGGTCCAGTTGAAGATAACCCTGCTTGCTGCAGAAAGGCTGGACTAGATGGCCTTTGAAGGTCCCTTCCAGCCTAAACCATTCTGTGATTCTGTTTCTAGTCCTACACTTCATGAAGCCAAAAAATACTCATTACATGAAGAAATGCCTAGGGCTACCCAGACAAACTATAAACCAAATTCTTTCATTACAGCTGTAATTTAATTGTGCAGAGACCAAATGAAGATAGAGCTGAAGAGGTGGGCAAAATGCAAAATTTTCCATGTACCTTGTGCTGACTGGAAGGTGATAGAGATATCACTCTCTTTTGCATGATTATTTGGTACCAACTTAGTTCTATTACATTTATGAACTGTTCATAAGCAAGGTCTCATTTTCTTTAATGCATTTGCTATGTGTTAAGTTCTCCTGGAACAGTTCAGAAAACTCATTTTCAGGCTATTTTTGGTGAAATATTTGGTTTATGTGCTCTCAGATCTGATAGTGTGTCACAGACATCTTTCATGAAAAATCCTTTCCTTAGGATTTTTCCTCCTGAGAAGCTGGGAGGCCTCAGGAACAAAATGCAAACATTGATTATCTGCTGCTGTGGAATGCAACAGGTGCATCTGTGATTGGCCCATGTTGGATCTTTGTAATTAATGGCCAATCACAGCCCAGCTGGCTCAGACAGAGAGCCAAGTCACAAACCTTTGTTATCATTCTTTGCTATTCTATTCTTAGCTAGCCTTTTGAGGAAATCCTTTCTTCTATTCATTTAGTATCATTTTAATGTAATATATATCATAAAATAATAAATCAAGCCTTGTGAAACATGGAGTCAGATCCTCCTCTCTTCCCTCATCCTGAGACCCCTGTGAACACTGTCACAATAGTGGGTGCTTGCTGGACTGTTTCAATTATTATATTGGCTAGCAATCCTTCTGCAAATAACAACAAATCCTCCTCCCATCCCATCCCCTCACTAGCATGTCCTGGAGTAATATTTAGATGCATCATTTATCCATTTCAAACAATTAAAGCATCTGAGACTGGTGAACATTTGTGCACTTAACCAGAAGATGTTGGAGATTCATGGCCTGTGATCAGCAGCTCACTATGGAGCACAACTGTTCCAAATCTGACCCCTGTCCTCAGAAACCTACTTGTATTTATGAATTTGATTTAAAAACCTTTGCTTACTTTTGAACCAGCTGTAGAAACTAGCTTGGAAAATAGTTTTACTGCTGCACCAAAGTAGAAAAAGCAGTCAGGGCAGATGCAGGTGCTGCGGGCATGATGTTTGGCTGGGATAAATCCATAGATTTCACACAAAACTGGGCTCACTTTGACAACTGCAGAGATCTGGCCAGAGTTATTCATCAGACAGATAATAGATCCGAAACTTCAGAATTAGGCAGGGGCTCCACCTCTTTGCTTTTAATATTAATGCCATAAGGGCATACAAAAATAAGGCTACAATTTTCCCAGATATCAGTAAGCAGAAAAAGGGGCAGAATGGTGACTGTGCTTAGACATAAGAAGGAGAATGGAATGATATTTTGATTTGGCAACTGGATCAGAATTAAGAGCACAAGAATACTTTGTAAATGAAAACATACACATCAAATTATTTACTAAGAGAAGAGTGCATTAAACCCATCAATAAACATAGATTTAAAACATTGGCAAATGGTCATCTCTAAAGACTGCAGAGACAATGGAAATATAAGCTGTGCAAAAGCTACAAACCTAAACTACTGAATCCCTTCCTAGATTCTAGAAATGTCCCTTTTCAGCTGCATAATCTCCCCCACAAAAAAAATATAATTTATTATATAGGTGAAAGTAGACTTATTTAATATTAAATAATGTGAAAACACTAGAATTCTAAATTTACAGAGCACTATGCAACATTTTTACTTAAATGCTTAAAAGTCAAAGCCCTAATTTTACAAATATTTCAGAGATTGTTACCAGGTACCTTACAGCACAGTTATTGAGCTACACAAAATAAATTATGCTTGATTGTAATTAATTATTTGCAAAATTATCCCTAAAAGAGACAATGTGACAGGTTAGGAATTCAATGTTAAACATCACCTAATAAAACACTGAAACAATGTTGCAATTAATAATTCCAAGTAATGAATAGTAGATGATATTTTTCAATTACATTATAATTATAGATAATATATTATAATACTGTATAATATATAATATTTATTCTAATATATAATTACATATTATATTATAATTACTATATTATAATTATTATATTGTTATACTATAATATAATACCATTACAATATATTATAATTGTCATACATTATAAAATATTATATATAATATAATTATATATTATATATTATATTATATCATATAATATATAGTAATATATACTGTATTATATATTATGTTATTATTACTTTATATTATGTTATATTATAGATTATAATATAATAATAATTCAATTATATGATAAATTTTATTTAACTCATAGAAATGAAATATTAACTTGAGTTGTTGAGCACAGTACGAGTGACTGAGTGTAAAAATACCAATCAAGGGAAGCATTCAGGATTCAAACTGAGAAGAATTTAAATTAAATGACATTAAAATTATTTTGATAAAGGTTTTGTTATTTGGACTGTTCAAGATATCTACCATTTTCCCCACTACATGCCATGTCTATGCTGTTTTATTGAGGTGTTTTTTTTTCCAATACCTACTCCAGTTATTATTTTTAGGGAAGGAGGGCAGACACAGGTGTCTGTCTAGACTTTTCATGGGTCAGATAAGGATTTTTTCCTTGTATAACACATTAACATCCTTGAAAGATTAACAGATTTTTTAAAGAGTCCTTACAAGGTGATACAGTTTAGTATTTAGTCAGTTATTCACCAAAGTTTGAACATTAGAAATGACATCATTAACTCAGTGACTGATAATCCTTTCATATTTGTGGCCATTGTCAAATTCAGATTTACCTACATATTTTTCAAAATCTACTACCATCTACATAGGGGTTTTTTTGTATGAAAATACTTTTTTCAGTGGATTATCTTGGAAAAATTGAAAGTGATACAGCCAGACTAATATATTCCCTGTGTTTTGAGGTACAGCACGTAGAGATTCAGCAGGGAAATAATTTCTCCTTTCTTTGTTAAAAAGTCTACTTATTTTTTTCTATTGAAAAGCTGTGCGGTTATTTCCCTTCTTCTTCCCAGTCTAGTCCTGTCACTTGTGCGTTCTTCCCTGCAACAGTAGAAAGAAAAAAAATAGGAAAGTGTGACTGTAATTCCACAAAAAACTGACTGACAAGACCCTCTAGGAGGCCAGCTGCTTCTAAAATTCCTGAGAATGAGATTTCAAGTTCATGGCTTTCTCCTAATGCTTGTAAAAGACAGAGCTCTGAGAGCCTGCAAAGCTCCAATCTTTTCTCATTACTTCTGTAGAACAAACTGCAGCTGCAGTACAAGACCTCCCAACTTCACAGACCAACACCTTACCCTTTTCTCAAAGGATCAGCTCTGTTGGAGTGCAGCAGTAAATTGTGGCATTATCTCCTGGGATGACCCTGCCAAGCTGCAGTGCTGAGTGGCATTCTCTTGGCCAGCTGGAGACACACAATGCACACCTCAACATCTTCAGGAGCTGGAAAAATGCTTAAAGAACACTGCAGAGGTTATTTTACCTTGAAATATATCTGCCTTAGATCTTATTTCTCCAACTCTTTGAAGGCTCAATGGGGAAAAAAAGGCACCTACTGAAAAGGAAAATTGATTATGCTGAATTTTCGACACTGAGCTGCTATTCCCAGCTGCTGAGAACTCCAGAAGTTGACATAGCTTGCATACAAGAGAGAGGAATACTTTGGCAGCTCCTTATCAGGTGGCAGCAAATCTTCTGCCCTTTCACATCTGTGTCTTGGAGGTAAGAGAGAGATGGATGTGGTCCCCCAGAAAATATGAACTAGAAATTATCAATCTAAGTCTGCTTTCTTTCTGCTGCTGCCAACAGCTATGAGGAGATCTTTTCTCCTCATAGAAATTTATGAAAATTTCTTTTCTCAAATATTTTTGATGGTTTAGATAGCCATAAACATAAACAATTCCACTGTTCAATATGATTAATACAACTTCTAAGCTGCTTTAGCACTGACAGAAAGTTGTTTTATTTTTAGTTTCTAGTGAGGAGAAAAATCTCTGTCTGTAGATTCTGAGTCTTTAGCTTAACGTGGCTACCATTTCTATTAACTGCAAGTTTAGAACAGGAAATTTGGCTGAACATTTCCATCACCAAGCATTGCATGATCTCAGAACAGTACCAGGTTAAAAGATGCAATAGCATTTACATTAAAAAGAAGCTGCTGTGCATCGATTTCATTAACATGTCAGTCATTGATTCTATTTTGTGATCCCAGATAATTAATTTACTCTCCATTTTACTCATTGTCTCTGTTGTGAAATGAGTCCTAAATAACATTCAGGTGTTGGCCATTGTAGGACTCTGTGGAAAGGGGGCCAGAAACTGATTTGTTTTCATCAAATAAATAAGAAAGGCTGATATTTTTATACGCTTAAATGCATAACAATTCTCAGGTCTCTTTACAAAGAATCAAAGGGGGCGGAAAAGTCTTCTAATGTTCTGTCCTTCCAAAAGTATACTCAGCAGAGTCCATAAGAAATCTAATTGAATAAATCACCAATCAGGAATATATAAAAAAAGCACATAACTGCACTAGAAATATTTCCTTGTATGTTTTGCCATTTTTGAAGTAAACCTCTGAATTTATTCACCCTCTGTAATCATTGCTCCTCTCTTTATTCAGTCCTTTACATTTACAGACTTAGCAACTTTTTCACTGACTGTACAAGCTGTTACGACATATCAGGTTTGTTTGCTTTAATTTCATGCCCCACAAAGCAAAATTTCACTGGCTTTGCTAACTAACATGTGGACAGAAAAGAAGAAAAAAAAAAAAAGGAAACAGAAGAGTATTTACTTGCAATTTGAAACTTGTAACCTGCAATCTTTGGTTTTACTGATCTGAGCCCAAGTCTACACTGTGGGGGGAGATCTGAAGTCCTGGTCCATAATCAAACATTTCTCGTTTATATCTAAAGGAATGGACAGTATAAAACAGGAGAAAGAGTCTAAAACTTAATTTGGCATGGACACAGACTGGGCCTGCATTTATTGCTTGGAGACAGATTGCTCAAAGCTCAAAGACAGATACAGAATAATTTTCCTGCTCTCTGATCCAAAAGAATTCGGAATATAACAAATGTGATTTAATTAAATGTTTACAAGATTCTGTGTCCTCTTGTCCCCTTGAAGGGTTTCTGGCCCTCTGACTTAGATCCTTGGGAATCACAAACAATCTGTTCATTGTAATACCACTGAGAAAAACATTCAAACAAGGGACAAGTGCACAGTCTAAATAGGAAAAGGTTTCTTAAGGTTTTGTTCTTGATTCTTTTGCCCAGTGTGCCCACAAAAAAGCCCTATAAAGTGCATTCCAAACCCAGCTCTTGCTCTGATATTCCCCTCTTTTGGCTATGCCAGTGCAGACACTGCAAGGGATACAACTGAGCAAGAGCAAACCTTGGTAAGGACACAAGGCAGGCCCAGACACAGCTTTACAAAGATGCAGAAACACCACCAGGTTCTTTTCTGCAGCAGGCTGCATCCTTGTCCCTCTAGATATGGCTAAAATAGGATAGGACAATTCCCAAACAGGAATACATCTCAGAGACTGTAAAGAGTCATAAGCTGGTGCTGCCATACATTGTATTGTGCAGAAGGGAGATTGCAAAGCACAGGTTTCAGAAAGTGCAGGTGCAGTGTGGTGTAAAAGCTGACAGTGACCCAGCCACACATAAGCAACATTAAAATCTACAGCAGTTTCAACACCATTTGGGATTACAGCTTTCAGTCAAACAGCTGAGGTCCCTCATATCGTCACAAACCTGTGGCTAAATTAAACTTCCAATTTATCCACAATAATTTGTAACATTACATAGCTAAAACATAACAAATCCACCATCTACAACAAATGCTGATTTTACCTTACATTCATCATATTCCTTCTTCCAGATTCACTGCCTTCCATACTTTCAGGTTCTTAGGAGTAAATGCATAACAGGCTTAATTCTGTAGTTTCTCAATGAATACATTAATTTTGATCTCTTCCTTCTCTGGAAATCTATCAGTGAGGCATGGCAGTGTAAAGAAAAAAATGTAAATCCATTAATACCAAATTGTTGGTGAATATAACCTCAAAATTTTAAAAAGTAATGCCTTGATCAACAAGCAAATACCAGTTGAGAATTTCACAAGGAAAAATTCCAGTTCATTAACAAATAATACAGAGAAGTAACCAGCATCTTTTACTGAATGTAAAGGAGTGAATTCCAAATATCTGTTATTTATATATCTATCTGGATTTTCACATTACCAACATTATACCAGAACCCAGATATTTAAGGTCTATACAGACAAAAGATGGAGAACATAGGAACAACAAATGAACATTTTCTTTGCTTGGAGGCACAAGTGGAGTCTAGCACCCAGTGACTCCCAGGCTGCTGTTTAAGCCCAGAATATGGAATGATGGACCCAAATTTTCCTGTGGCAAGCCAGCAGGAGCCCACATCTTGTGTGTATCACCAGCCTGCTATCAAAATTACATTTCCTACCGGTCTGCAGAAGTGTGGATATTATTGCCATGTCTCTCAGAAATTGTGCAAACAATCCTTTGCACCCCAGAGATGTGAGAGAGGTTCAACACTGCTTTGATTGTATCTTTGAAAACATTTTCTGATTACCAAAAATACAAATAGCACAGGAAGCTTTGCATTCACACTGATTCTAGCACCCCTACACAACAGCGTGCTCAAATAGTACAGCAAGAACTTTCTTTGAGCAAATCCAATCTTTGCTGAACTCTCCTTCCTCTTCCTTTCAGAAGCCCATAAATTTAAGAATGAATGGAGACAACTAAACTAAATAAAAATCTTATTTCAGTTTTATCAAAGGACAGGAAAATGCCTGCTCTACAAATACATCTCCTCATGGAGACAGACACATCTACCACAGACACCTACCTTTTGGAGCTGGCTCTGCACCTTTTGCCTTTTAAGTCTATCCAAAACTGATAATGCAGGGAAAGAAGTGGATGTCAGAGAGGAGTTTCATTTACATCTGTTCTTGCCCAGCACTGAGTCCAGCAGAGACAATATGTCACCAATGTAGATTTGACAAGCTCTCTAGCTTTTCCATTTCTGCCTGCAAGTGATTTGGACTATTATACAGGGTTAGAGAGCTGTAACTCAGTTTCCTCCAGCCACAGGATGAAAGGTTGCTTTGGATGGTGATTTACATTGAGATTAATCACAATCATGGCCATGGCAAATGTTTATCCTTCTGTGTTTGCTAGTAATTTAATTTTACTGCACTGAACAAATCGAAGACAACTGAGTTTGTACTCTTGGTGCACTTTGGAAGTGTCCCTATTGCTGCTACTGCACATTGGCTGCTGGAGTCAAATGGTTATTTGGTTATTTTTTTATGGTTAATTTTTTTAACACAGCTGGGTGCTAAGCCTTGTGTCATCATCATGAGTCAATTGTTAAAGTAAATTGTGAAATAAAAGTGGACAGTTTGGAGCAGGAGCCTGAACATCTGATGGGCCATGGGGTGCCTGGATCCAAAGCTGTGTTTTAGCACGGGATGCACATGTGGGCAGCTGCACCATTTATCTGTGGATCCAGGTTCAGGCTGAACCACCCCAGGCTGGTTTCAATGCTTCCTTCCAAAGTCCAGTGGGTTTCAGCCCGCTGGTTTTCACTTGGGCCCATTTTTTAACAAAAGCAAATGCAAATGAGGAGCTACCCAGAAATAGCGCTGCATAACAATTTCCTATATAAATTTATAATGCAATGGAAACAGATGGTACATTCAGCACTGTCAGAGAAAGCCATTTGGGTTTTGGTGACTATTTCTTTTTTTTATTTTTGATGGGATATTTACTCTGTCTATTTTCATTGCTGAGTTGTTTCAACACCTGTATAAAATAGAAATCCACCCTAAGTGAGAGCTGTGTAAACTAATCTTGGTAACAGATGCAGCTTTGTCAGTCCTGATGAGATTTTCTGACCACTGATGTAAATTGTACAGCACACGACTTTTTGATGGCAATCAACAATGTTCACTTGGGTTCTACTTCCAGAAAGAGGGATTAATTTATGAGGGATCATTAGAAACCATTTCCAAAAGCATGAAAGCCTCCTTCAGTTTTTATGAGGCAAGTTTTGTGTTAAAGATGTAGCAACAGATAATTTATTTTGGTGCTGTATTTCACATGGTATGTGTATTCTACATTTTCTACAATATTTACAGGAAAGGCCAGTGATGGTGATCTAAATTCAGGACACACAGCTCAGAGAAGATTAATTTAGACCAGGCTTGGGGCAGCACATAGCTTATGCAATTTACTGTCACCATTTCCACTGAATCTTTGCTGATTAATTCAGCTGCAGAAAAAAAAATAAACAAAATTGACCACAGTTTTTTTATAAGGGAGGAGCATGATGTTGTACAGGTCTGAAGTGACCCCCTCTAGTGTCTTCAGCCTGTAAGAAACTCAGTTAAATGTTTTCATCAGAAATTTTTCATTCACAGAGGCTCAACCACCAAAATCCACCAAATATCTCATGCCCAGAAGAAAATTTATGGCCATGATGAAAAAAAGCAATGCAAAAGCCCAGCTGTCTACTGTTGGCACACAAAGAAGCTGATTTAATTTTGAGGAATGGACCTCAGTTTTCCATTTTCCAGCATCCCCCACTCACTGTTTTCTCTCACATTCTGCAAGTCTTATTCTGCCTTGCTAGAATAAGAGTTGCAGAACGTGGGAGGTGATTACTTCCCAGGAAAAACTGCTACCTGAATTCCAATCTCAGGAAAATAACAAAATTGCCAAGCTAGAAAGTATTTAATCTGCTTGGTCTTCTTTTCCCTACCCTCAAGCCCACGGTATTGAATCTTTTAAGGAGAAAATTATCTCAGAATAATAGAACCATTTGCCTTCAAGCAGAGTTTCTCTTTGGACAAAATGGGCAAATAAATACGCATGTTTTCTCAGAGAGCACTGAACACCAATTTTTACAGTATTTCTCAGAGTTCACTGTACTGCAAATATCTACACTGGATAGATGGACACAAGATTTTTAATAATGAAACAGTTTCCCTGTATGCATCAAAGGTGTATTAAGACTAATGGGGAGTATAGCAACAGTTCTCACACCAGCTCAGACAAATAATAAGTTTGGAAACTCAAAGAAAGAGTCATTGGGTTGTCAATGACATCCTGAAAGGCAAATACTGAAAACCAGGGGTGGTGGGGAAGAAGAGGGGAAAAGAAGAGAAAGAGAACAAGAAATCATGTTCTGTGCTCCTGAAAGATGAAAATGGAAAGATGAAAGAGCAAAATGACTGAGTTCAATGTAGGCCATGAAGGAGGGAAAATACCTGAATTAACAGTGTAGTTAAAAATCAACAAGTGTTCTTCTCAGGGATGTAAAACAAATTATTTAAATTTTAAAGCAGTCTCATGAAATGGGGAGCAGACATTCTTGTTTTGCTTGATCTACTTGTAATGTGATGTCTCCACAGCAGGACCTGTGGGACCTGGCCCAGTCTGATCAGATCACAACTTCGGTCTTTGCAATTTAGGTAACGGAATAATTATCAATAATTATCAATGAACCTTATTTTTTCTGTATTCATGATAGCACAGTCTCCTGGACTGCTGCTGTTAGCAGTAACACTGAAATTAAGAGCAATTTCAACTGGGTTGCTGTTGGGTGTCAGTATGGAGAGCTCCATAGCAGCCATGGGAAGACAGGAAATCCCACTGGAAATTCATTGCACAAGCACTGTTTGAGGCAAAAATAGAAAGCTAAGAAGTATTTACTTGCCAGTGCAGGATGTGATTAAAATGAGATTTCCATTGAGAAACAAATGAGTACATTATGCTATTTTCAGGTAGCAAAAAAAATGGATGACTGTAAAAAGACTCTGTTTACATATTGAAATCTGTTTATCTGATATTTACAGAGAAACAAAACAGACAAGAATCTGGAATTTATCAATGCAAATCATATGTTTTTCTTCATCCATTGAACATTATTTTCTGTGAATTTGTTGATAACCTATTATTTCAATAATGAAAAACAAGTAAAAACTTCCCCCAAATGAGCAAATTCCTTTCCTACTTACTATGCAAATAGAAACAAACTATGTTTTCCATTTCTAATTAAACCTCTACCTGTTCCTCAATCAGGTAAATTGCTAATAGCTTCTTGCTATATTATTTTTGGGACTGAGCAGAACTATTCTGATCGCTATAATTAAGATTTCTAAAATTAATATTTAAATTTTTATAAATGCTGGACTATGACATCCTGAGAAATAATAAATACAGGTCTGATTGCAGAGCTGAAGGGAGCTGTTATGTGCATTTTATGACTTTCCTTTATCCTGCACTCTGCACCCCTGTTCACTTGAATGCTATTAAGTTCTGAAGCTGATTACATGGGTTGGTTTGTGACTCAGCCAGTCAGCCCTTCAGGCACCTAAAAATAATGTTCTGATGCTTTTGTTAAGGAAAAAAAAAAAATAAAATAAATGCCTGTACCACTTCAAGCAACTGAGCTAGACCCGAGAGTGAAAGCCCAGCCTGGTCCAACCAATTCAAAACCCTCACATCAAAACTAAAGCACTGCTTTTTTCAGGGCTGAAGGCAGGGAACAGAAAATTTGTGATCTCACCAGCTGAACATGGAGCTGAGATGGATGTCAGGATCTTGCCAAGTCTGCCTGCAGCTCTGGTCTCCAGGTCTAAGACTCTCCAGGCTTTGATTCCTGCAGGGAATTTGAGGTAGGGAACGCAAGAAATGAGTAAAGTAATTGCTCAAAAATAGCAAATTAATCCAACACAGGTCATTGTCTGCAGTGGGGTTGTGTTTGGGAATGGGAGAGAGAATTCAGTGTGCTTATAATACCCAGAATGACGAAATTCATGGAAAAACAAGGAGAAACACAAATAACTTTAAGGAATGTTATGAAAGAGTTCAGTTCAAGGCAGAGAGCAGCTATCCATTACCTTTCATGCCACTGTTTAAAGATCTTCAAGAAAAGACTGGACTTCTTCAGATGTTTCAAAGGACCAATGTTGTAACATTTTTGTAACTTTTTTTACCTTTTTTTTTTTCATCCTTGGAAATCATTTTCCGAATCAGAGTTTTGATTCCTGTACGTTCACCCAAACATTAAGAGCAGGTCAATATAAAGAATGGTAGGAAAAGGGAGACAGATGAAATAAAAAATTCTGCTATGGCATGAAAATGAGAAATGAACCACTTTAAGAGTCTGGTTTTTAAAACTTTGAACCTCACCCCTATAATGTGAAACAGCATAACAACCATTTGTTAGCAAAAAGATGATTAAGGCTCAGTGGAGAAAGGCTGCTTGTCCTGCAGTGACAGAGTTAATGGAAGGCCTGAATTGCCCTCCAGAAGCTTCTCTCTATTGATTTACACAAGAACCCAGGACAACTACACTGCTAATTAGGATTTTCAATTAAGTGCTCAAAATTTGGTGGGATTGGTGCCAACCAAAGCAATTGCTCTCACTTTTTTTGTACAAATAGAATGCTGCATCATGTCTGGAAGATTCATCAGTGAAGGTGCAGATCTTGGACTGAGAAAAAATGGGTGTTTACACCTTTCTGTGCTGTCTTCAGTTAAGGACCTCTTGGGGAGCTAAAATGGAATTCGCAGTACCAAAAATCAATACAACCAGGCAAGGACATTTGCAAATAGCCCCCAAATGAACCTGCCCTTCATTAAAGAACTGTATTCTCCTCCTGTATGAAAGCTCTTCTTTTGCTCCACCATTTCAACTCATCAGTAATTTCACCACAGCTTTCCTACAAGATGGCCACAGGAAATGGATGATCATTAGGTTCCCTACCATATATTTGTAAAACTTCACAAATCCCAATTTCATCTTCCTTCTCATTGCCCTTTGCATTTTCCTATGCTTATATTCAAAAGTTAAAAATATAACATATAACTGCTATTAGTTTGCATCTTGCTACAATCATTGCACAGCAGTTCCACACACAACTAATTAGGCACCAAGCATCAGTCTGAACTACAGCTCACCAACTTTTTTAGAGAACATCTCAAAAGAAGAGAGAATTCAGCCAGCTCTTACTTTGTGTGATTTAGCTTGTCAATAATAGAGGAGGTTATGATATTTTCACCTTAATTATCCTAATTTTAAAATTCCTCTTTCAAATAAGAACAGTATTGCAGAATGGATTTCACGGTTTTAATTATTCCAAAATCATGCACTGCTTATAAAAATTAACAACTGCCTGTAATTATGGGTGCATAGGGGTTTCTCTGCTTAATGCAAAGTGCCGTGTTCAAAGTCAAGGTATTTTAGGGGGGGAAGGACATAAAATGTCATAGAATATGCTGAACAGAAGGCTTTGCTCTTCTGATAAAGTGTTATATAAATTTCTTTTCAAATTACACTTTAATTTATCATCTTTAAAAAAATGCCAATCTATTCTAAAAACCATAAAGAAGCATGTAAAGATATAGAATGTATTTTCTAGAATTGCAAACAGGATTAATTTAATGACAGTACTGTTATTGCTGAGAAAATAACACTATGTGTGTGGTGAGGTGATTCTGGTGACCACATTCTGTTATTATTTTCAGAGTCAGGAATTAAAAATACCCATAATATTTACATCTGGTAAATAGGCATCTAAACAATTAATTACATTTTCAAGTGGAGAAAGAGAAGATTATTCTGAAAATGATCAGCAACCTTTCTTTTTTTATTATTTTCCAACCAGGAATCTTTTTTTGCTCTGAATATAACAGTGCTGGCATTCAGAATGATCAATGAGTTTGAAGCATTTTCTTGAAACGAAATGTGAAAATCAGTCACCTGACTTTAAGCTTTCCACTAAATTAGGCAACAATTGTTGTCAAATATATGAATTACTTGTGAATGGAGTTATATTTGATCTTGACATGTTGATGTTTTTAGTGTTCATCTTTGTCTATGTAGATGCATCTTTCCTAGCATTCACATACAGATCTGTTCATCTTTCTTTCTTAAATAATGGCTATGCAAAAACAGCATATTTAAAAATGTTTTATCCTGTAAGTTTTTTTCTGGTCAATTGACAGCTTGAGGACTGCTGTATATATATTCACCCATGAATATTCACATGCACCATGTGCAGAAATATTTCTATATTTCTCATAATGGGATGGAGATTTCCTCTTGCAGCTTTTGCTCAATAAAGAGAAACAAGGCATTTTGCAGTCAGGAATCAATGACCATTTGGAACCATTCAACCTGGACTCTTTCCTCTTGATTAGTGTGAATAGCAGCACTCCCAGTGAACGAAATTTTGGTTGCATTAAGTAGAACTGACAAAAGTCCATTAGAAAAAATGCACTTTGCTATGTTTTCCTATAATGCTACTTCTTAAAAGAAAAAGTACCATATTTCTTTTGTCAATTGGCAGGCAGAAGCTGAAATTCATCCCAAATGTCTCTGTATTTGCTAAAAGAGCATTTCATTGTAAAGATGCTGCTGCCATCTATTGGGTGACATTACTAAAGAATTAAGCCTTTTCTGGATTCAGCAAGGACAAATAAATTGTGTCATTCACCATTTTCCTGTGGACTTTTATTAGCAAGCAGTTTATAGCAACCTATATTTGGTTTGTAACATATCTTGTGTAAGGAGCTTGGTCCTGTCTTTGTCACCATTGCTGAATTTCATGGAGAGAGACATTTTGGAATAGCAGTGAACTTAAGTTTAACCATGTGGCACTGGAACAATGGATGGAAAAATTAAAAAATCAACAACAGACCCACCATTTAACACTGCCTCACATCTCAGAAATATCTTTTACAGATGTTTCCATGCCCAGTGTCACTAGCGGAGCTGCATCACTTGCTGTGTTTGAACAAAAACCTAATTTCCACATAACTGGCAATCTTTTGCATTACAGATATTATTGTGATATACAGAAACTTCATAGTTGTTTGGGGTTTTATTTCTAAGCAACTTAGTGAGACTTCAAAGAAGTATTTTGCCCCTCTAAGACTGATTTTATTTTGCAGAACAGAGGCCTTGAAAGCACTGCTCTGCTACAGAAAACAAACAAATAATGACAAGAAAAAACAATGGCAAAAGAATGAACAAATCTCCTTCTCTGATTTCATCTATTGCCACATCTTTCTGACAATGAATAATTGTGTTTCTCCTCTCTGTTAGCTTTCAGAAGAGCAAGGAGGCATTTTACCTTTTGTGGCCCAGAAGAAATTAGCTGACTGCAGAAAGTATCACACACATTGTTGATGCATACACCCCCAGTAACCTGCTTGACTTCTCGTTCCTAAAATGGACTGATAAAAGGCCAGCAGCCAAAAACAGCAGGAAAAAAAATTCCTCTCTATTTCTAAACAGAGTATATATCATTCACAACACTGAACCAACAGCAAGCTGGGACCTCACAATGCTAACTGCACAGGCCCTGCTGATATGCACTTTGCAACCTCTTGGATTTTTTTATTACTGAGTTTAAGCCCAGAAAAATTTACCTAACTCTGTGCTGAGATCGAGAAAAGCCATCACAGACAGTACAACAATTCTTGACTGCCATTCTTGGAAGAGAACAATTTCTTCAGGCTAGTGTTCTCCTAGGTAAGTATAAATGCCTCCCATTACCATTAAAAGCACAGAAAGGACAGCTATTAAATATTAGACTAGAACTCAGGAGATCTTGCATCTAATTATACTTCTGCTAAAGCATTTCTGCATGACCTTGGGCCAGACACACAAAAATCTATCTCTGCTTCAGGCTACCACTGGTAAATGGAGATAATGATATATTTGCCCCTTACAGCAGCGTTCTGAGGTTAAACTCAGGTTACTGTAATATTAACATTTGTTTTTCAGTATTGAAATATAAAAGCACTTAAAGGCCTATTGCAGGCAGATTAGAGGGGATTCTTTCTTTTTTTTGTGTGTTCTTACCTTTTCATTAACACATCATTTAAAGAAAAAAAATAAAAAGAAAAGGGTGTTATTTTGGAAACAGTCACTGTTAAGCTGGAAGATTTTTGTGTGGAAGAGCAGAAAAAGAATTTGCAGTAGAAAAATCCACTCCTGTGGAAGATGGCAGATCCTTCCAAAAGAAGGGCTGATAATGTGAGCTCAGTGTGTTCTAACAACCAGAATTTCTCCATTATTAAAGGGGAAATGTCTGCAATGGCAACAGTGTGAAATTACAATCTCTGCTCTTCCAGTTCCAATTGCAATGGACATGTGAAAAAGTGGCACCAGCATAATATCAAAATCATGTTGCGAGGTTAGAATCTTTTTTTGTGGCTTTTATAATTTTTATTTTGGGATGGGTTTTTTTGTTTTGTTTTGGATTTATTTTTTGGGTTTTTTTTAGTTTTTGGGTTTGTCTTTTTTTTTTTTTTTTTTTTTGCAGATGGACAGAAAGTGAATTTACAGAAAATACAATTTAGATTTGCTTTAATACTAATTTATAGCAGCAGTACAATTTGAGTTTTGTTGTACTATGATTTTGATATTTCTACTGCCCCAACCAAATGACCTTTTTTTTATTCAAGTAGGGAGATGTTTTCCATAAGGATTCTTATCCTTTCTGCATTATCTATAGCTCAGTAATACTTTGCAGCTCCCTGGAGGGGTACTAGCCAAATTCTTACTTTAATAACCTCTTGGTTGTTGATTTCAGAGAACTTTATTTTTTCAATCCTAATCCTAACTTGGCAAAGCATCCACTGGTTGTACAGTAAATATGCCATAAGAATACGTTAAAAAGAAAGGAAAAGCCAGCATTTTACTTTATCCAAGCTGGTTTTCCAAATAGAGCAATGCCAAATGTCTAACAGCCATGGAATGTTTCTCTTGCAGCAATAAAAATTGTAAAGAGGAGGTCAAATATTTTCTTCCCTTTAAACCCAAGGGCTGCAATAGCAAGGAATGCTTTATGCTGAGGTGGCCTTTTAGCTGCTCTACAAAATGCTGCTTGCAGCCTAATGTCTAAAAAAGCAAATTCTAGCTTTAAAAATGGTATTTTGAATGCTTTCTTTAGTGCTGCAGAGGCTGTATGGACATAGGGTCAAAGACAAGGTTGCAGACACCACATCAATCTCATTTCTGCAGCAGTTAAATCTGGGTATGGATACCAAGTGATGATTGAAATGCTTTTTTTTTTTTCTGGATTGGAATCTTGGTTTTATTTGTCTTGGAATGTGCCTATTAATTTAACACATTCAATTAAAATTACTAGAAATGTAAACAACTCCTTGTGTGTTGAACTGGAATCATGCTACCATTCACCCCAGGGACTGAATGACAGCTTGTCAGGGCAATGAAAAACAGGTTTTTTTCCATCTCTGACGTGACGGAGCACATGAAGAAATAGGACACAGGAGTGTGATGAGCTAGAGGAATATGGTGTTGGGACAGCATTTTTGGACTGGTTATCAAGAAAGGGAAAGAATTCACTTCTGGTTAGATTGCAATAATGTAAAATATGTGTGTGTGAGCGCGTGAAATGCCTTCTCTCTGCTGTACATTATTCTTTGGTTCAGGGAATTAATTTAAATCACACTTTTCCTCTAGTGGCTACTTCAAGTGCCTCTTTTTGCATTACTCTGCTTCAGAGGTTTGAAGTCTGGTTTTCTAAAGATCTAAAGGCCAATAGCTAGAACTAAGTCAAAACCACTTGTATCCTGAATACATGAAAGTCAAAACACTGACTTTGCTAAAACAGTGAGTGCCAGGCTTGGTAGGCAGCTGTTTGGAATTGAAAAGACCTGAAATCAACCACTTCCCTCCTTGGAGAAGCAGAGAACTTCTCACGAAAGGAGATTAAAAAGGGAGGATTCCTCCGCAGCCTTATGTACAATAATTTCTGTCTGCTTGGACAGGCAAGAGGGAGGAAATATGGAGCCAAAGTCATGTTTTCCCATGGGTCACAGGGCTGGATTTTGAATTGGGAACTCTAAATGGCTCAGCAGGTGGACCATGATCAGATGTAGAAGGAGGCTGCTATATTGCATTTTGTACCCAAAGAAACGCAGTCTGTATCTCAAACAGAAAAGACAAGGGTCCTACCTGCCCAGAAAACCAGATGTAGCTGAAAGCTCATTAGCAGGACATGGCACCCCTAAAAATTAAGATCCTGTTTGTCTCAGGTCAGATATTTTAAATTATTGGAAACATCACAGTTCCAGCCTCAATCACTTTAAGGATTCCAGCCTCCTTTAAGGAAAAGAAAGTAATATAACAATAGTTTAAAAAGAATTGTGGATGTATAATAATGGAACTCAGGATGATGAACCTTAACAATCCTGTCATCTCTGTCCTATGAAATGCACTACACAAGGTAACAAATTTGTACAAAAAATGGCAAAGATTTAGTGGAACTAAAGAGCCTATCACATAGTTTTGACATCAGGAATGGTGCAGCTGGAGATCAACCTTAATTCTTCTCTATAATAATTGATAAATTTCAGTGATTGAATGTATTCATGTAACAGAAAGTTTAGGAATAATTCTGAGAAGAGAGAGGATTTTAATAGCTCACATTGACATAGATGCATTAGTGAATTTTTTTTTGCCTTACCTTCTTAGTGTATTCCTCTCTATTTCACTTATTTTCTTCTCTTTCTTGCCTGTATTTTATCAGGCCCCTTCCTTTTCTTTCCAGGCTTCCAAACTTTTAAGTCTCAGTTTTCTGTACTGAACACAAATAAATCAAGGGTTTAATGACTTCTAAAATAAACAACAATGACCTTCTTCCCTCTGTTCCCTTTCCTCAGGAAAAAAAAAAAAAAAAAAAAAAAAAAAAAGAAATGTAGAGGGTTCATCTAATGGTACAAACTCTTTTTATCTACTTTTTATTTCAGCCTGTAAAGTAGTACTATGGATGGAGATAACTTATATGACAAAGGGCTTCTGGTATAAAGGGTTTTTGCTTCCTTTTGTAGCAAGCCCTCAGAGAAACAATAAGTGAAGCAAAGAGATAGATATTCTACAGCATTAAGTCTCTAAAGTGCAACCTAAAAAATTTACTTGTACAGTTGAGTAGTACAGCAGAAACACGAGGCAGATTTGCAGCTTTTACATTTATGGGTTTTCATCCAAATGTCTCTGAGTCCCAGTTTCATTTTAGATGTGCACTGCATTTCTCACCTTTCTCCTTTTCCCTCCCTTGACAAGCACTAATTATTTGCATGCCACACACTCCTGAAGGGCAGGCACTTGCTCACAGGCAAAGAGAGACAAATATTTAAAGCTGGGGTGAAAACAGGAAAACATTTATTAGCCCCCAAAGTCAAGGCTTTGCAGGGCAGAGTCAGTAGTGCAATCATGCCTATAATAAGCAGAGATCATGGCAAAAAGGAGGAGCAGAGGACAGCAAGCTTCTTTCAGCATCCCCAGCGCCACGCATGGAGCAGCTGTTTGGGAAACCCATTAGAACAAATCTGTTGCCTTTCCTGTATGCTCTCTAATAAACATAAATAAGTCTGATAAAGGAGAAGCTTAGCTATAAACATTGAAAGGTTCTCAGTCATATTTTCTGTCAGCTCAGTCCAATGTCACTTCAGAAAATTCTGATTCCACTGCATAGAGTAGACATCACCATAATTTAAGCTGTAGTAATCCTTTACAGAACCAGCTTGAGACAGTGGAATTAACTAAACTAAGAATTAAACCATGAGAAATGTAAAATAAAGTTAGAATAATAGTATCAAAATATAGATAATTGACATTATTTAATTTCTGATTAAAATGAAAAATCATTTTTCCTGTCTGCTTATTGTGTTGGCACCTGAGATATCAGTTGAACAACAGAGAAAGAAAGAAGTGGTAAATTGTGATTGGATTGCAAGAAAACCCAAATTTGCTTTGTATTTGAGTCCTTATGAGTTAGAGAAATCAAGCAAAAGCCTCACATCAATCAGGCCCTGATCCTGAAGGACTCCTAATGTTTGGGAACAAGCAGATGATCAGTGTGCTCCCAATTTGGTGGTTTGCTCTCCTCCTTTGGGTCCAGGTGTCCCTAAATCCAGGTGAGGCACCCAGCTGAAGATGCACACTACCAAGATTCCCCACAGCTGATTCAAAAGCCTCGTTCCTTGAACGAGCTGAACCTTCACTACAATAATAACAAAACATTTGCTGTTTATCTTATGTCTATATTCAGTTAATTTTTCCACACCAGCTCTCTAAAAAAGTCATGGCCTACAATAAATGAAGCTGTAGATAGCAAAGCAACTGTAAGGATCTATAGATTTACACATTGTTTGAACCACAGCAACAGCTCCTTATGTTCACTACAATAACATTCAATTAGCTCTAATCAGCGTAAGTTTTAATGTTTAACCCAATGCCTCTCTAAGGATATGCTTGCAAGGAGGTGTAGCTATTAGCTGGTAAAATATAACACCATCTGATCAGGACAAATTATTTTCAAAACATAACTGCCATGAAAAGCTAGAATGAAAGATAAATTGACAGCACAACTGCTCCTATATTCTATTTCAATCATTGTAAATGGGATATTATACCATAATTTATTTTAATGAGTAACAATTAAGAAATGGTTTCTCAAGTTGCATGTAATTTCTTTCAGTTATTAGTTATTAGTTGTTCATGCATAAATGTGTTTTAATATTGGCTTATCTGAGCTCTAATAGGTGATTAAAGCCTTTCAGTATATCAATTTTTTTAGTTGAGCATTGCAGAGACAATTCTAACACAAGGCACTCATAAGAAAGATGAGAGATATTCCTTAAGTATTACAAAAAATTATGCAGAGCAATACAAGAAATACAAGAGAGAACCCCGATATGCTTAACACTGAATTTTGTTCTATCTAACTGCAGGTACAGTTTAATGGCCTCTGTCTTAATGAAATATTTAAGTTCACCTGGCTGTAGAGTGACTAACTATACCAGAGATTCTTTCACTCTATTAGAATAAGGAAATATTATCATGGGAGGCCATGCTAACAAGGCTAGACGTTGCTTGTATTGTTGAAGCATAAGTTCACATCTCAGAGGAGCATAAAGACCCGGAGAAACTGGCACTCTTTAGCAGAAAAGGCATTCTACTTCTCTCCCAGAAAGCAGCCTATTTTGTGCTCAGAATGGCTCAGAACAGCCTCTCTGCTACCAGCCACTCCGACACAACCCAGCATTTCTTGTGCTTGCTCTCACCCAGCCATGGGGGTCACGGGGGGGATAAGGAAGCAAATGCTGAGCAATTCTCTTCAGAAGGCAAACACCAACCTGACCTAACCCAGTGCATTGTAACCCCATCTCTGTCAATCTCGTGGGAATCGACGCCACTTCTTACAAACTCACCCATGGAAATATTTTTAACCAGGATATAATTCATTATCTCAGTGCAGAGAATTTTCTTTCTTTAAACTTACAGTACACTGTCAGGTTATATTTATGTTCTTCAGGACTCTATGCATCCAGAAACTTAAGAACAATGAATAAACATTTGAGGATTATTTTGGTTGTTGAACTGTAGGTCATTAAATTTAGATTAAATTGCTCCAGCAAATGTGGATATTTCTAACCACTGTGCAAATATTTTAAAACATATTTCCTATTCCAGTTGTATTTGGCTGTCTCAAAAGAACATCTCACTATAATTATTAATTTTCTACTGCAACAGTAGGCCTGTAAGTAATGCACCGTGATTTACAAACCACTCTTAATTACAAAGGGTCTTTGTGACAGCTGGAAATAAATAAATGTCAATTAGGATCACGTTTCAGTGTCCTACAGACCTGAATTTCAGTAGAAACCAACAAGTCTGCTTGTTTGAGCTATGCAGAGAGGCTTGGTACTTAGGTAATTTTTAACTATTAAAAGAATTGAAGAAAAAAAATAGGGAGTTATTTTATTTTACTCTTTCTAAACAAATTGAGTTTTGTCTGGGTAAGACTGCGGTGATCAGCACGAAGGTTTCCTGCATGCCATTTCTCAGGATGTCAGGGATGCTTTTGTGAGAGCTCTTCACTTGTTTTTCCATTGCAATGAAGCAAAGCCTGTTTTGTGGAGATACAAGGTTGACTAAATCCTTCTTAAGGCAGCAGCACAGAGTACATGAGCAACGCAACACAAGGAGCATTAGAGTCTGCATAACAAATTTATTGAAGCCCTTATTTTCCTGCACATTTAAAATCTTTTCTTTTCCTGCTGAAGATTATACTCATCCTGAAACATTACCCTTCAAGTGTTAAAATGACAAGTGCTGATGAAGGTAAAGCTGATCAGCTGCTAGACTCCCACTGCTGAACATTATAAAGTTTCTGTTGTTCAAACAGCTCAGTTAATTACCCAAATGTGAAGGATATCAGGAGGGGACCTGCTGAGCTTTACAGCTGAATTCCAGGGATTTATCCATAATGGAGCTGTTATAAGAAAATTATGACAGACACAACGTGCAGGGACCTCTGCTTACCTCCCTGGAGGATTTGTGCAGGACCTTATAATGAAACAGAGTTAGGACTTTCCTCAGAATCAAAGGGAAGCTCCTCTTCAACTTCATAGTGTTTTATCTCACAAACCCAGAGAGGATTCTAGACTCATGCATTTTAATTGCCCACTGCAAAATAAAATGACTGGCATTCCTCTGGTGCCAGGGACAACTCGCTCAAATTTAGGTTCTCAAAATTATTATCATGCCTTGCCCACAGTTAAAAATGTAGTCCTTGCTGCTTCTGTGTGAGGTTTTTGAGAAGCCATAATGTTCCTTCACAACAAGCACTCATAGAGGGTCTTTATGTGATAACAGTTTGGGCTTTTTAAGCTGTTATGGTCAACATTTCATGAACCTGGGACATCTCCCAGAAAAATAATTCAAAATAATTGAGGAGGCTTCAGTGGCTACTAAGGAGTGCAAAAGAATGAGCTGCATTGAGGTGAATTGAGTAAAACATGGAATCTGTTCAAATCAGAAAAGCCAGAACTTGAACAAATCTGCAAAGCACTGGCTGATGTTACCGCAGCTAAAAATCTGTGACATCTTTATTTGATAGTCACAGTCACTTGGGCTAAACAAAAAGACATCAAACCCCTTCCTACCATCCCAGAAACCTTAATTTCTGCACACACCACATGCTGCATCAGCACAATGCTACTTAGTAGTTGTTATTTTTTGCTCTTTCCAGTATTCACTCTCCAGTACAATTGCAAAGAATTTAATTCACCTGTGTTGGCATGCCCTGGCTGGGGAAAATTGCATGGACTTTTGTTCAAGCTCTGAAAGAGAAAACTGAAGGCACTGAGGAAGGTTTTACTGAGGAGTTGGTCTTTGAAAACAAACTGAATTAGTTTAGCCAAATTAAATACTTAATTTCCCATGACAATCAGTGGGAAACATTAATACTATCATATCCTACACCAAAGTTCGCCATTATAATGAGAGAAGTCAATCACCCTTGCATCCAGACGCTATCAATTAATAATCTCTAGACATTCTTAATTTTTCATCTCTCTTTGAAACATTATTAAACTTTGCAGTATACCTTCTTAGCAGGTGCACCCAACAGCTTCTATGAAATAATGTGCAGCAGAAAGAGCAATTTGGGGTGTGATAATATCAGTGAAATTTATGCCCTGCAGTTATTACCATAAAGTCATAAATAGGATGATATAATAATGGAATGGTAATGGAAACCACATTGCCATAATTAAGAAAATCCACATTCCGTAGTGCCACAGGTTAAACTGCAAAATTAATTTGATCTGACAAATGATTATCAAATTTTCATTATATTAAGCAAAACCAGTGAAACATTTCCCTGATAGAACCATTTCCTTCCTTCATCCCTCCCTCCCTGTGTTTGCAGACTTAGACACTGAAAACTACATAGTTTTTTTTCTACCAAGTACTTCAGCATCAAGATTGGAAAACCCAAGAAGCTTTACAGATTTTAGACTACAAACCCTAGAAAAAAGATTGTAAGAGTATTGTTCACTATCTGTGTCAACTAAAATGTCCGTTTATTGGAAATATCTGTTATTTTGACAGTGCCTAATTGTAATTTATGGCTCTTTAACCAGCAGGTTGCCTTAAGGAAATAGGATTAGCTGTTTGTTCTCTGAGCCCTATACCTGAACTGCTCCTCCTCTCTTTTAGAATTGCCTTATCAAACTTCTTGAAGTTGCAAAAGCAAACATCTTGAGATATTTGTACATTAATGTCCTGCCAAACACGTAGGAGCTGAGTAGGAAGCTGATGGAATTTTCAATGTGAAACTCCTCAGATGTCACTGTAGGCTGAGGCCAAAGCTCCAGGCAGCATTCTGGAAAAGGAAAATGGCTCACAGCAGGAAGCTTTTGGTTTATGAAAGCAACAATAACACTCTACTGTTATTAGGAAACCATCTAGCTAAACAAAAATTAAGTTTGCCTTAAATGCAAAGAACACGCTTTAAATATTTGTGACTATAAAGTCACGGATGCAACCTCCCCATTCCATGTTCTCTCCAGATCAGCGTCTTGGCAGCCCATTAGATTTATAGGATTAATTGATTCTTCCACTCAATACTTAAATAAAAACCACAAACCAAAGTACACCCACCCCCAAGTCTACTCTTGGTGTCAAGAAGGGAGACGTGTATGCATAGATGTCAGGACAATTGATTTTAATAAAATGCGATGTATCATTCCCTAAACACGTTGTCATATACATCAAGAGTTCTAGTATCATTATAATTCAAGGATTCCATATCACCACAGTTCCATACCTCCTCAATGTTCCTCCCAGGCATCTCCTCTGAGCACTGACTGTTCCTGGTCCTTGCAGCAGCCATCTGACTCCAGATCCCACCAATCCACTCTTTTACACCACTGCTCTTATTGGCCACAGGTGTGGCCTGTTAACATCAGGCCTGCTCCTAATCTTTAGTAATTGGTTCAGCTGCAACTCCTTAAGGGGTAAGATTACTTTCCATACAACCTTATATTGTATCCCCCTACAATTCCCCCTTTTTCTCTTAATTACAGAGTTGCAGCATTTCTAGAAGTACATATTCAAATAAATTAACATTATGACACATTTATACATTTCACATAGAACTAAGAGTTATACAAGTGTTCAAACAGCATATTATAGAATAGATATCTATATATATTTCTAAATGTTAGTTCAGTTCTATAGCTTTTCTCAGTTTACAAAGCACTTATCTTCAGTCTTTTACACTTATATTTAACAAACACCAATAGCTGTAATTGATATATTTTGTCAATAGTTTAGTATTCAAATCCAGCTTCCCCAAACCCACGGGGTTATATGATGTAGTCCCGAATCACATTGGGGTCACCATTTGTTCTCTTATATATCAAGAGTTCTATTATCAATATAACACAATGATTCCATACCCTCAAAGTTTCATACCTCCCCAGTGTTTCTCACAGGCATCTCCTCTGAGCACTGACTATTCCTGCTCCTTGCAGCAGCCATCTGACTCCAGACCCCACCAATCCACTCTTTTATACCACCACTATTATTGGCTACAGCTGTGGCCTGTTAACATCAGCCTGGCCCTAATCTTTAGTAATTGCTCCAGCTGCAACTCCTTAAGGGGTAAGATTACTTTCTATACAACCTTATATTGTATCCCCCTACATAAACATAAGCCATTAACAGAAAAAGTACATGATACAGGAAAAACTCATATTACTTTAATTTTTTTTTTTCACTTCAAGCACTTTGCAAGGAGGAAAAAGCCGCTTCCACAGAATTTCTTGAATTTCTGGAAATGAATCCTTGGTGTTTCTAATGAATAGCCCAGCAACACAAGTGTTCATTCACTCAGAACAAGAGGCCTTAATTTCTATCATCACTACTGAAATAGAGCAGAATTTTCCAATGGTTCATGAAAGTGTTTTAACCACTGAGCTATTGGTTACACACAGATCAGAACACTAGGAAGTATTGTCTTTAAAGGTGGAACACAGGATGTGTCTGCATAATAAAGCTGCTTTGTAGTTCTGAGAGAAAAAAGAAAATTTTGACTCTGCTACCTGCAGTCTGGCAGATTGCACATTCCCTAAGCAATGTCTCTTACTAAGATCACTGAAGACCACAGAAATAAAGCTAAAGAAAAAAAAATCACAGCAAATAGTGCTTTTAATCTAGACAAGCCCTGACAAACATCAGCCTTCCTTATCCTATTAAATTATGATACCGTTTTATTTTAAGAGAACCCCCTGTTGACTTCAATATGATATGCATACCTTACTACTTTACTCTTCTCAACCTGCTGATTTTACATGGCTCAATATGAGTTTATTTCTGGGAGGACAAAATTAATCCTATTCTAACAGGAAGATCTGCAAAGTCATTAACATTTTCAGTGAATGCACCATTTTCCCCCTGTTTCTCTAGAAGTATCATTCTTTATTGTAATCTCTCTCCTTCACGCTGCAATGTCTCATTTAAAGAATCAGTGTAAGTAAACAATGTCTCCTGAAGCAACAGACAAGGCTTTCATGAGAAATAATTGTTTGACTGGTATATTTCCCAAGTGGCTACAAAAATTATTTCCAAACTACACCATCCAGGAGAATAAAATATCCAGCCATTTCTCATTAAACAAGGTCTCTTGGGGGCCAGCTCCCAGGGATGCTTCTGTGCTATCTAGATACTTTTTTACATTAAATTCCCAAACCCCAAATTGATTTTAATCAACTTTGGTTTTTTCCTCAACTCATTCCACATGCGGTCACTCTCTATTTTTTATTTATTTATATTTTAAAGTCCAGTGATTTTGAGATATTGTCTTTCATATGTATACCCTCAAGGGCATTTGAAGTTCTGATGACATTGAGATCACTAGATTCTAGCTAACTCTCAACTCTTATCTTATTTATCATCCTTGTCTTGTTTTCCAGCAATATGAGGAGCAAGTACAAAATAGCCTGTGCTTTTACTGAGTAGCCTGCAAAATCTTTCAGAATGGAGCCCTGTCCTCCAGGAAGAGGTACCCCTTATCAAGTCCATAATTTCCAGCCAGTCAATATAAACTAATTGAATTTCCAATGATTAATGATCTATCCTTTTTACAGGCTTTCCTTATCTTTCTTTTCTTTTAAATCATGCCTGGGAGGTCTATACCAATTTTCAGTGATTTTTAAGTTTTAATTTGCCTATCTTTCTTCTTCATCTAAACTGTCCCTACTCAGGTGTTCAAACTACATATGCCATTTATTTCTTTGGTCCAGAAAGCTTCTTTGTCCACATTGCCATATGTCTTTATGTTCTGCTCTGTCTATGTCTTTTACTATATATATTTATCAAGGTGTTCCAACCTTTATTCTTGGAACATATTTACAAAATGGGTATTAAGAAAAATATATATTTGTGTACCTAATTAAAATCCTACTGACAGATTTGTTTTTATAAGAAAGCTGGCACCTCTGCCTGCATGGCATAAGGAGTACTCTGATAATGCATGCAGTCCCGAGGAAATGAGGTATTTCAATGAGTGTGGCTTTCCTGGACAGTGGCAGTTAAATCCAGACATTTTGCTGTTCAGCAGAAGCTGCAGATATCCACCTCAACTGAAAAATTTGACCCTTAATTGCTTAGTATTAAGCAGCCATATCTGAAAATCATCATTTCAAAGAGTCTGTGCTCCAGTATCCATGCATGCTTGATGGGAATAAGAATACTTATCACCTGTAAAGTTATGTTCACAATTTTTACAGAACATTGAAGACTCTTTCTACGAGACAGCAGTGCTGTTTTTTTGAGCCAAACACCTACACAAATGAAGAAGCAGCTATTGCAACCAGCAATGATGAAACTGTAATCAGACATAGACTAAGCTGGGAAGCTCTGACCCTTCTGTGTGTTTACACTGTTTGATGCTAACTCTACTCTAATGTTATGAAGCAGGATTAGGTCAAAGATAAAGATTTCTCACTGTCAAAACTCCATTTCATTCAGAAGGTCAAAAGATAATGGAAAACAGAAATCAGTCTGTGCTGCTGTACGTGCATCAAGCAGCCTGGGGCAGTCAGGGCTGCTCAGCACTGTGATTTCTGCTTTAGTGCAGTATCTATGCTACTCTCAGTGATTTTAACTTGTAGAGCTCAAGCAGAGCAGAAACCTGAATTTCTG
This sequence comes from Melospiza georgiana, assembly GCF_028018845.1. Classification (NCBI taxonomy): domain Eukaryota; kingdom Metazoa; phylum Chordata; class Aves; order Passeriformes; family Passerellidae; genus Melospiza; species Melospiza georgiana. The sequence goes on along the minus strand of NC_080434.1, from coordinate 38,575,984 downwards.
AGACTACAGACTTACCCCTTACAGAATTTTTCTGAATGTCATTAAAGAGTTTAGGGTTACTTACCTAAACCACTTACGTAGCATGGCACAAGAATGCCTTGATTTGCTTAGTGGAAGGCTTTGATTCTTTTTACATCCATCACCTTGGAAACAAAATGTGAATATGTGGTTGTTCCCTTTCCAGCTTGAGGAGTGCTGGATTTACAGCCTTGACAGCTGATGTGCTGTTCATAGCCACTGACATGCACAGTTCAGCAGTAAAAGGTTGGAGCTTTCTTTTACTGTCCTGCCAAGATGCCTCCATCCTGATTAGGAAAGAAACTGCAGGTAAGGACACACACATAGCTCCCACCTTCCCACAGTTTCTTCCTAAAGAGAATAAATTAAACAAATTAAATAAATTAAATAAAATAAATCTATCATTCTTCTTGTAGTTTTCGTGACTCAGGGAAAAGACTCCTAGTCCATACTTATTAAAATGGTTGAAACACAAGTTTAAAGACCTTTTTTTTTTTTTTAATAATATATTTTCTATATATTAAATGAACCAAAAGAAATCTCATGCTGGCTAGTTATAATGTTATTCATGGTCCTGCTTTCACCAGGCAATATGATGCTAACGGAGAAAAACACCTACTAATTCTGTACATCATCAGATTATATGATATTCAAACTGACAACTAAAATTTGAGAAATGCTTAGCCTCAAAGTTAAAACTTACTTTCTCTTTAAGTAATTGCCTTAATTGCAGGTAAGATTCAAAGGGAGGATGTCTTCAGTGTTTGCTACTTTATATGCTGTGCAATAGACAGTGGAGAGATAAACACATCCATGGATAAAGGGAAGGAGTCACCTCAATGAATATGTTGTACTGTGTGGTTATTCTTGCTAAATCTCTTGAGATGCCTCCCCTTAGAGCTTTTCCTGGAGGTTTACCACGTCCTTCTGTTGATGTAGTAAGGCACACAAAGCACAGCCACATTCCTCCTTTGCCAACCACGGATACATTTTCAATTTCAATTACTTTTGACTGCTAGATAAAATTTTAACTCTGACTTGACTTTTAGGAGCAGTTTCAAAAGAGTGCAGAATAATAATCAGGATCCCCTTGAGCATAAACACAGACTTATTTGGGCTCATGGACTCACTCAACTGCAGAACACTTGTTGCTAGCTTGGATTCTTTTTACTGATGCATATGTGAGGCTTTTTTAGTAACAGAAGAGGTTATAATAATCCAGCTGCTTTACAGTAAAACAACAACAAAAAAATGGAATAGACTAGATTTGAGTGACTTGAAAATGTCTTCAGTTCCCTTAGCAGAACAAAAAATCTGTTCTATGTGAAAAATTACTTCAATGTTTCTCATGTAAGTACTCACTGAAGTACCCCGACCAACAGTCCCTTTTTCCAGTGTTCAGATGTGGTTTTACTCCCCTTAAACCCATCAGAAAAATAAAATTATTGCAAAACTACTTGTTACTAAAATGGGTTATATTTGCAGACATCAATCCATGCAGTTCTGGAGGCCTGGCAACAAGTTAATGAGGTTTGAGTATTCAGCAAGTGAGGTAAAACTGACCCAGAGAAACAACAGAGCTGTCAGGCTGTCATTTCTAGCTGGCAGCATAATGAAAGCTACAACAGAGGGCAGTTAAGAATAAATGCATAATAATAATCTGGTTGGAAATAACACTCTAACAATCATTTTCCTTATTTAGGGATAGCCCTTCTTAACTCAGTAAATTGTTTGTGTATTTATTTATTTGACAGATATGCAGCAAAGGCAGTTACCACATGAGTAAATGTGGGCTTATTTAGCAATTTTTTTTTTTTTTTTTGGCTAGGCACAGACACTATTTAATTTTAAAAACAATTCTCCAGGAGAATAATTAAATCCATGTAACTCAAGTATTACTGCAAAAATACCTCTCACAGGGTTGAGCAGCACTTAAATATATACTGCTTGAATTCTGATGTCGGTGCTCCCAATTGTAAGATGACAAAAACTGAAAACATATTATAGCTGAATATTAAATACACTGTTTGGAAATACTCAGGGCACATAAAAAATGTGGATGTTCATTATAAACACCTCCATCAGAAATTATTTTCTCCTCCACAATCTGAGTCAAGGAGAAGAAATGAACCCAACTTTCTCCACTTCCCAAAAAGAGAATTTTCCTCTATTTCCTCAGATGTGCTCAGCACTCACTATCTGTATGCTCCAGAGTTTCTGATGCACCCAGCCTGTCTGCAGCAAAGGAAAACAAATGGAAGCTGTTCCAGCATTCATCCAATAGTTTCTTGCTGTAAACAGATATTACTGATTGCAGTTGCTCACCATGGAGTGTGAGTAACTCACATCCCTGACATCCCTGCCTCTGTGCCTTACACTGGGTCACAAATGGAACAGAGGGAACTTGGGAAACAGAGGGAACATTCCACAAATGGAACAGAGGGAACTTTGCATCAACTACTTAAACAGCAATTGTGTCAGATGCCAGAAACAAAAATAACTGCAATATGGAGCCTAGGACATTCCACCAGGTAGGTGGAACATAAGTAAAAGTTCCTGAAAAGAGAACTTATAGGAGAATAAATACCCTAACCTATGGGATACAGAGGGAAATGAGGAGAAAATACCACTTCCATTCTATGGCAGTTTTTTGAATGTGGTACTTCATTTCTCTGTCTTTTTTTGCAATCATTGAAACACTTCCATGTTTCAGAACTACTGTTTCAGCATTTCATTCTCATTCCAGCACTCCTGGAAGTGCATTTTTGAGAAACAAGTAATGTAAAAGGAAAATACAATTCAGCTCTGACTTTGGAGTGATCTGATTGCCTTGTATCTCTCCATCATCTGGTCAGCACCAACAAAATATTTCCCAAGTTGTATAGTTTGGTGTGAATTGCAAAAAATTAGACAATATATTCCTTCTCATATTTAAAACAGAAATGAAACTGAAAAAATAACCTGAAATGTTGTGGAAATGGCCTCCTTCTCCAAAGATTATTAAAATCAACCAACAAAAAAACCTTCCACTCTTTTCCAACTTGAAAAGTGTTTACATAATAAGGGAACATTAAACTGACATGTGTTCCCTTTTCTGTCTTAGAAATCTATTGTCTAAGAATTGTTTTGGAAATTTCAGTTTAACCTTGCTGAAGCTTTATCTACACTATATATGTTTAGAAATACAAGGAACTCCAGGCCAGAACATGTGGGTGATGCTCCTATACAAATGCTAGGAACATATGCATTTAAATTTGCTTTTCCTTGTTATTGCCAACTCTTTTGCATATTCTCTGTGAGACTGTTTTCCTCTGCCATCTATTAACTTACATTTTTTCAAGTTTTATTGCATCTTTTCTATGCTATATTATGTGTTAAATTCTCCTGTTAAATAGAGCTGGAATAACACTTTAGCTCAAGATCAGGAAACAGTAAATTTTCATGTCTGGCGCTAGGCAGTAAAAACCTGTATATCACTCTCATAAATATGGCATTTCTAAGAGAATAGAAAATGTTCCAGGATGTATTTATTTTTTTCTTTCTGTTGAACAATATGGGTAACCCAACATGAAAAATCATTCCATTTAGGATTTCCACAGCAGCAGATGATACAATTTCATGGGGGAATAAAGATACTTTTTAAGTCTTTAACTATTTCCTCCTCATTGACCCAAATATGTTAAGTGTCACTTAACACTCTGGGTCAGTGATCTTCAGGAGGCATCATGGAAAGAGTTAAAAAGGTGAAGAACTGTTCTTCTGCTATAATCTTGGTACAAAAAGGAGCATTAATTTTCCTTTAAAGGCCTTTTACCCTGCTTTGACAAAATCATTCTCGGAACACTATTGTCAATTCTATTTTAAAAATATCTTACTGCTGGAAAGGTAAAGGAAAAAAAAAGTAATTGCATTGATCTGAGTGCTGGAAATTTGCATGAGTTATGAATGACAGCCTGAGAAATCCCAATCAATTAAAAAAGGGAACTTTGGAGATCATTTAATTGAAGTAGAGAAAGTAAAACTTCAGTAACGTCAACGGGAAAGTTACCGCTTTCAGCTCAGTGCACACGATAAGACTTTGAGAGTCCTAAGCACCTAATACCATTTCAGGAATTTAATGGAGGGTAAAGATTAAAGCTTACTGTCTCCACAGGGTGCTGAGCTCTTGATTCATGTTTTTTATAACATCAAGTCTGGATTATTGTAATACCCTGTTTGTACGCCTCTTTGATACAGCGGTTTGTCGCTCACAAGCTTCAGCATGCACAGCTTAAAACAACTCAGATCCTCAGTGGAATTGAACTGTATCAACATCCTACCAGACTTGATTGCCTCTTTGTCAGATTTAAAATGATTTTTAAATGTGTGTGTTACACACTTTTTTCACCTCTTTTTTTTTTTCAGGCTAACCTAATGATTTCTCATTTTCTCTGCTTGCTGCATATTATGGTGACAACTGTACTATGGGCTACAGACTCTGAGAGCAGCTGTGCCCTCAGCACAACAAGAAATACAGTGAGATAAACTATTCACACTAGGATAGTTATTAGAAACTCTACAGAACAGATAATGCATGTTTTTGTTGTTCTCTTTCATGTTTCTGAGTGTGTCTGGCTGTGGAGAAGCAGCACTGAAAACTTGAGAACCACAAGACAATTCAGTCTTTTTTAAATATACTTTTCACATTTAAAAAATGTCATTGGAGAATGAGACATAACATTTTATGAATCTATACAAATTAGCTATTCCAGTTGTATATTCTAATGAATCAAGGCAGTGATACAAATGATTTCTGAGAAGTCATGGAAGCGGGAAGAGGCAGTAAGTGATTGGAGAAAAATAGTACCAGTGGGTAATAGTGGTAGCCTAAAGGTAAAAGAAGAGAGTGTCATGAGTGGTGCACCACCATGGAGAGTAAATCTTTTAAATTATCATTCACTGTATCTATTTGAATAAAGAAATATTTAAAGTAGAAAAAATAATAATCAAATATTTAGGCTTAATTTCAAGAGAATTCAGCACTCCAAGGACAACTGCAAATTCCATTGCAGCCTTCTAGTTAAGTAAATTAGGTGTTACTTGAATTGTAGGGAATACCAATACAAAACTTACTGCAACTCCAGCTCTGGAAAGAAATGTGCACAACACAAATGTGTACAAGAATTGAATAAAATATTGCATGAAAATTTCACTCTTTTAAACAATTAATTACAGTGTTCCAGTGGATTGAAAGACTTAAAATTGAAAAATTGAACCCTAGGAGACTATTGTGTAAGGGATCTTATCCCTCTTCTAGGTAGGTAAGAGAAATATGTAGATAAGTAAGAAAAACTGCCATGTCACAGAATGCAATGTCAATTATCTGTAAGTATCTGAAGGTATAAACAACACTTGCACACAGAAATTATTCAGACTGGTCTACAGGAATTTAGTTGTGATCTTGCAGAAAATGGAGGAAAAGGAATTATTGTAAGCATTACAAGTCTTACAAAATGACAAAAGTCTTGCCTGTTGCAACAGGCAAAACACCAGAAGCTGCAATGTCTCAAACCATCTTGTAGTTATTGTAAGAATCCATTGGATTAATGGATAATCCCATTTGGCTAAACAGAAATAAACACAAATCTTTCTTACCCTGATATCACCCCAATTAATTACAGGTGCAAGACCAATATTGTGTTCATCATTTCAAAGCCTTTTCCAGTATGAGTGTTTAGCTTTATTTTTGCCTTAGATAGTTTTGCATTTTATATGCCTTAATCCTGATTGCATAATTCCCTAGTTACAGTGATAAAACACATTCAGAATAAAAACATGCTTTTTAGGAATTCAGCCTTGGGTTCTTTCTTTCCAGATTAGTTTCTCCTCTAAAGCACTACTTCAGTATAACCATCTCAGATTTACATCAGGTTTGCTGAATTTTCAGATTCCCTGACTACAGTAGTGCAGACAAGAATCTTCCCCATTCCAATTTTCTTGGAGTCCTTTTCTTCTACTCATTATTCCTTGTTTTTAATAAAACCACAGATTTCCTCTGAAGATTTTTTATTTTCTTTTCTCTCTCTTATTTGTTTATTTATTTGTTTTATTTAATTGTTTGTCTAGGTCAACTGCTTTCTTTGCTATGAATACATTTCAAAATGGGTTTCATTGATGTGTCTGCTGGATCTGCTGCTTGCACCATTTATTTATTCCCTGCCTGCACTTCACTGGAGAGCTCTCTGAGTTATGGTGATAAGGACAGCAGAGCAGAGCAGCCCTTTGCTCTGATAAGTACTGGAGAACAGAGCAGCCTTGGAGAAACAGATAAAGGGTGTAGCTTGGGCAAACTGAAGTCATGAAAAATGCAAGCAGGGCACCAGCTCAGCTCTGCAGGGCTGACAAAGCAGAAGTCAGGCAAAGCAATGATACTGCACTCACCCAAAAGCAGGGGTCAAGGAACAGCCACCTGAAAAGGACACTGGACATAGACAAACCCAAAAGAACAATGAGACTTCTACCAATTAAAAACAAACCAAAAACGAAACTAGGTATTTCACAGAATTATTTAGGAATTTGGTTTTCCTTATTTGTCACATAACATGACTTCTCAAAGTGAAGAAAGAAAGGGGTGAAGGCACTGTGAGCTCTGCCTTGCTGCTTTCTCTTTTTGACTCACTTCTAAAGAAAACAGAACTCTCAGTATTGAAAATCCCAATAAAGGAAGGAGTTGCCAGAAAACATTGTATAAGATGCCCAAACCCCAGAAAGAGGCACACATGTCCCTGCCCTCACCATTTCCTACTGGATTTCCTATATTGTTTTTCAGCTGCTTTTCTGCCTTGCATGGTTCTATCACTCATCTTCCTCACAGTGCTCAACTTGACAGAGTCTGCTCACAGAACAGATGCCTAAACAAGGGAGATTATAACTTTGCACTAAAGATCCTTTGGGGTTCTAGGTGTTCCATTCAGTGTTACTCTACGCCACTGAGTTCAGGATTTACTTTTGACAGCAAGATAATTTACTAATCTCTGACTTTGAAGTCAGTTCCCTGCTTTTGTATCATTTCAGCTGCCAGCACTCCAAATGATGCAAATATTAGAATGAACTCTTGTAGTAAAAGAAATCTAGGAAAAAAAAATGTTCCTCAGGCTTCTGGTAATTTTTTTTGCACTTGTGAGGGGGCATGGAATGGAAAGAGAGGAGCTAAGACTGCCATTCACAATCCATTGCTTACTCAACCAGCAAACCCAGAGAGGTGAACACCTAAGTTATTTGGCAGATGTAAAGGCCAGCTAGATCCTTGTAGCAGATATTCAAGCACATTTTCTTACAGCATATCTTATTTCCTTTCTTCAAATAGTCTACACTGTTCTACACTAACTGCTGTAATCTACCTGAGAGCCTGGAAATCCACAGACACTTTATCATAAACAAAACCCCCCAGGCTGGGTAACACCACCACATCCCTCTTAAATTCACCATGGTCATGAAATTGAGCTCCTTAATTATCCTCTTTCACACTCCAGCTGATAATTTCCATCTGCATCTAAACTGTAGAGATTTGTCCACAAGTGTTTCTGCTTTTGTAGAGCTCAGATTAATTTTTCCTCCCTAATTCAAAAAGAACAGAAGCAGATGGAGTCCAAGGTAATTTTCCCTTTGGGAAGGGCAGATATGTAAAATTGGATCTCTGGCATTTGATCCTGTAAATGCTCCCAGACGGAGAATGCCTTCCTAACATTTTTTTAAACTTAAATGTCATGATAAAAAGCAGAGACTGCAAAGACTGTAATAATATTACAGAGAGAGCTGAAACTGATTGACACCAGCCATAATAATATTATGAAAATGAGAGAAAAAATTGTATTTATGTGCATGAATTTAAAAAAATTCATTAAGTATTAAGCCTATTTAATTAAATCACAATATTCAACAGAGTTACCAGTCACTTATAAGAAAGATAAATCAGACTATAAATTACTTACCTTTAAATTGGGTAGAGTCTTACTCTCATTCAGAACTTCCCTTAGATATTATAGCTGTTCACTTAAGTCAGGTTTAGAAATGAGAGTTGCCTAATAAGGTAGTAAACATTTTAATGCTAAAGAATAAATTTTAAAACTTTTATTTCAATTTAGAGATTTATTATTTTTAAAATTTTATTTAAGATAACATTCTGATAGAGACCTTTGGTCTAGGTTACTATTTATTCCATAGAAAACCCAAATATTTTTTCTCTAATGCACAATTGCTATTTACAGAGAAAGAATTCAAACAATGATGCATTAAGGACATTTTTTTCTCTTGCATTTTGTTTCCAGAAACCACACCTGAAGCACGCCATCAAAATTATGTGATATTGATGCTACTCAAGGAACAGATAACAAAACACCCTAATGTCAAAAGTAATTTCATTTTTCCACCAAGAAGAATGAGGCCATCTCTAAACATATTAAAATATTATTCACTTTGACAATCAAACTAGTTCTGAGACATGAACTATTGCTATATTAGAGAAGGGAAGCAATCAGTATTTTTCATCTTCTAAGAATCTCTATAATACAAAAAATCCATCATTGTCTAATGGAATCATTAAGTACCTGGAAGGCAAATGTCTTTTCCTACTTCCAGTGTGAAATCTAGTTTGAAACAAGCACTTACAGTTAACTCACTTCTCTAACATCCAGGAAAGTTTGACCAGTAATGAATGAATATTATCCATATCTTTTTTTTGAAATTACATAAATTTTTCATTACTATTCCGTGGTGCATTGTCGTATCATTAAAGACCCCTAAAGGAATATATATATATATATATATATATATATATATATATATATGGAGCTGCACTAATACTCAACAGTGCTACAAATCATAATATTTCCAAAGATTTTAACTTAAAGCAGTTAATATTTCAAAGTTGTTAACTGCTATTACTCACTTGGTATAATATTTTTTTTTTGCTAATCTATTAAACTTATCATAGTGTGTTACACTAATGGCAACATTTGTGCTGTGTATGCCAGATGCATTCTATAGAGGCATTTTTAAATGTTCTTAATGTCAGTTTTAAATCAAGCAATATGGCTGTTAAGGATAGAATATCATGCATTTCATTATGAAAAGCTTATTTTAACTACATGGTAATCATACCCTGTGCATTTAATGAAACACATGCTAATAAAAAAAATAAAATAAAAGAAGAAAAGGAATGTTGAGTAAACCTTTAAAATTAATTTCACGCGTACAAATCAAGAGTTTGAGTACTCCAGCTGGGACAATGTGTAAATTTCCCTGTCAATTTATAAATTGCGGCTGCTCTGGATCAGCTTTAGCAGTTCAGGGGTCATCACAGAGACCATTCCAGTTTCATGGCTCATGTAGTGTGTCTAACCCCTCCAACTTTATGGATCAAGAAGCTGCATCACTGTGATGAAATTTCTCTTTGCTTGAGAAAGAGAATTGCTCCTGATGCAGGGACAGGTATTTATTTTTGACTTACTTAAGACTCAACCAGCACAGCCATTCCATATTATTGGCTTCCTTCTCCATTCTACCCTGGGCTCACCCATATTGTGCTTCCTAAAATCCACTGCCGTGCCACACTCCTAGTGGAGCCAAGCTGCCAAAGGGACAAGCAAGCCTCAAAGACAGAAAATGAGCATTTTGTAACACGCTGTTTTCACGAGGAGTGAAATGAGACTAAAACACTTCGTCCTTTCCCACTGCATAGGATGGAGGAAAGTACTATCCTAATTAAAATTATAGTAATTGTTACCATTGAAGCCTACTGTCAGTTTTAGCAGCAATATTAATTACTTAAGCCAGTGTGACTATCTCAATCATAGTTCTAGGCACCTGATTAACAGAGTTTGGAAGATGAAACATATTGGGATTAGCTGACAGTTGGCTTTACTGTGGTGCTGGAGATAAAACACAGAAACCATAGCACACACACATCTCCAGATTTTTCCACCAGAGAGAAATCTCTTAGTTCAAGGTCTCTTAGTTGTATATTTTATCCCCATGGCATCATCTTCCCATCACCATTCCTAAAGCAGCCAATTCATTGCCATTAGAAGTATATTTCATAGTACTTTAAGAGCTCTCTGAGCGTCACAAGTCCTCTGAGTGGTGATATCAAATCACAGTCTTGAAACAGCTTTCTTTTCCTGCCAGCTCAAGCTGGTTTGGAAAGAACATAGAGATGTGCTTCAACATCTTACTAAAAGCCACTGAGCTATCTAGACACCTTTTGCTTTAGTTAGACTTTTAAAGGGTTTATAACATCATTATATTTTAAAACACATTTAAATAAACCATTTAAACGGTGTATTGAATCATAGTTTTCTGTAATTTTAAATTGCTATATTCTTTGTTTGATCCCTATCTTTTTGCAAATGTGCTCTGCTTAGTGGGAATTTACAAAATGCAAAATTAATGATCAGTTTTCTTATCTAAGACTAGTAGCTAATATACCTTTTTTGTGTGAAAATACAAATACAAAAGCAAAGCATTCAGACAAAACTCTTAGTTTCTATGGTAATATCGTGAAGCGTGGTAGCAAATGTTATTTTAGAGCATTCTCCTATTTCCTATTCAAATGTTTAGTACAAAGTATTTCCAGTATATTTAGTCAATAGCAGATCAATGTTTTTGTTTCCCTCCTGCCAGGCATACTACAGACAAGGGGGAGTCATACTGCTGAACTATATTGCTGTGGGAGATGGGATTAAAATAATCAACGTGACTTTTAACACATGTTTTTTATTTTGAAGGAAGCTGTAAAATACCAATTCTTGGATTGTCTCCTGCATTAGGAGGATGTTGTAATTATTATTTCCCACAGCAACTAACTGTAGCAACGCAGGGATTAACACACTAAATCAGATGTGGGGTTCATCTTGTCTGACAACCTTTTTCAGACTGCCTGATCATACAAGCCCTACCAAAACACACAAGAAAACTCATATTTCAGCAGAAAGAGGCTGGTTAGAGAGGCTCTAACTTTCATGCTGCTAGTGGAAAGGCTGTGTATGGTTGCAATGCCAGAACTATGCTGAGTGACCCACCATGAGGCTGCAACTCCTACTTGTAGTTATTGACTTCAGAGATTTCAATTCCCAGATGGAATCAAGTGTTCCAATCACATGGGTTCTTCTGGAACTGTGACTTAAACAGCAAACATTGCCATGGAGGTCTTCCTTGCTCATCAAATCAATTGAGTTCCCATGAAACAATGTACCTTATAGCTCAGCAAAGGCTCAGAGAGTCCTAGACCTCCCAAATTATTCAATTCATGTTGTTTTATGGGTGTGTGCCACAACAAATGTGGCACTTTCTCTTCTCCCGGGCACTGCAGTTTTGCACCAGCTCTCTTTAATGGAGTGCATTGGCCACAGTCCCAGGTAGGCTAAATTATCATAGTTTCATCTGTGGAAAAAAACACCTAGAGTGTATTTCCTAAGGCAGAATCTATTTCTTCTAGTTCTCCCACTGTCTACAAAGGCAGTATATTAGAGTTGGATGGAGACAGTATTGCCTCATCCAGCATTATCCCCCTTCACTGGCAGCACTGCTGCACAAGCCAGTGTCCAACTGCCCATCTGCTGGTAACTCTTTCACAGAAAGGGGCTCCCATTTATGAGGGCAAACAGGCATTAATTCTCACACTGCTAAAAATTGTATGAGTGTCACTGTCAAATTTTCTGAAAAATCCCCTTACCCAGGATTCTTCTGCTGGGAAGCTGAGAAGCCTCAGAGAAAAAGGAAAACAATAATTATCTGATTGCTTCCCCTGTGTTTTGCTGCTTTGGAATGTGGTTTGGACATTGTTTATCAACTGGTCATTGTTTCATTGGTTTCATGTGAATTGTTTTTACTTAATGACCAATCACTGCCAAGCTGTGTTGGGACTCTGGCAAGAGTCACAAGTTTTTCATTATTATCTTCTAGCCTTCTGTCTGTATCCTTTCTCTATTCTTTAGTATAATAATAATATAATATAATATAATATAATATAATATAATATAATATAATATAATATAATATAATATAATATAATATAATATAATATAATATAATATAATATAATATAATATAATATAATATATCATAAAATAAAATATTAGCCTTCTAAGAACTAAGAACATGGAGTCAGATTCCTTCATTCCTCCTCCGTCTGGAGAACCCTAAAAATACCACATATGAGTAATACATTCAATCATATACTCAGATAGAGTAAGAGATGAAGAAAGGCGCAAGAATGAATTTAAAATAATACATATTTATATAGTATCACCTTGATTACCAAGTACTCATTATATATTAACATCTTAATTACTAAGTACAAAAGCAAATTTTTCAAAGCAGGTCTCATGAGTCCAGAGCAAGACAAGAAAACTTCCTGTTCAGAAACCTAGAACAAATTATTCTTGCCAAAACAGGACAAATAAATTTAAAAAAAATCCCAAAACAGTTTAATTTTTCAATAATGTTCTGTTGTGCATGGCTGTTCTTATATTATTAATCCATTCTCCTCTCTCCTAAATTTTGAATTTGAGCTACTACTAAAGGTGTCACTTAGAGGGAGCCTGAATAAAATCTTGCTGAACAAGAAGCATGCTCGTTCAGTTATGTGTCCTCTTCCTTTCTATATATGCCTCTAAAGTTTAAATTTCTTCTTAAGTCATTGGTGATTTGGGGTTTTCTCAATTTGAAATTCAAACACCTGCTGTAGTTTTAAAGTATTTTGCATAAAATTGGGCATCTCTTCAGAGAAAGAAAACAGTCAAGGATGATTTACTGAAATTATTTGTGTCAGGGGCCAAACAGCATGAAATTTCAATCAAATTGTTTCTGCCAAGGGGAAAAAAAAAGAGGAAAAAAGGAAACATGCTTATCCTGGCATTTCTTATACTCTTCACATTACAGAGAAATGTATCAAAATTTAAATGTATATAAGCAGGAATATAGGAATTTATTTGCACACTACGTTAGTGGTTGGATACAGACTCACTCATGGGAGTGGGGAGATCAAAGTTAATGTTCTTAATTTGAACATTGGGAATTTCAAAAATTTGAACATTAAGAATAAGAATTTGAACATTCAGAAATTCTTAATTTGAACATGAAGAATTTCAAGAATTTGGGTGAGGCTGGGAGAGGTCAGTGGTCCACCCTGGGTGATCACATGCCCCTGAATCACATGAGGAGCAATAGCAGCACCTCTGTCTCCTTTGGCTACCCAAGACTTCCAAATTTCCTCTGTATGGCTAAAAATGACTGCAATAGAATTGTAATCATCTTTTCAAGTTTTGTAGACCTTTTTTTCCTCTGCTTACTTTCTAGGGAGACACTCCTAAATCTATTTTGCATCCAATTTCAGTCTTGGCAAGGTAAATTTGGAGCTTCTGGCATGTTTGAAAGAGTGTAACCATCATATATTCTGAATAATTCCCCTTGCCCAGGATTCTTCTCCTGGGAAGCTGAGAAGCTTCAGAGAAAAAGAAAAACAATAATTATCGCATTTGCTTCTCCTCTGTTTTGCTGCTTTGGAATGTGGTTTGGAGATTGTTTACTAACAGGTGATTGTTTCATTGGTTTCATGTGAATTGTTTTGACTTAATTACCAATCAACATCAGCTGTATCAGGGCTCTGAAAAAAAGTCACAAGTTTTCATTTTCAATCTTTGTAGCCTTCTGTGTGCATCCTTTCTCTATTCTTTAGTACAGTTTAGTATATCATTCTTTTATATAATATAATATAATATCATAAATTAATAAATTAGCCTTCTAAGAACATGGAGTCAGGTTCATTCCTTTCTCCTCATGCCCAGATAATATCAGAGGAAGAGAGCAAAAAATTTTTAATAATGCCCCATGTGTTCCATGAATAAGGTTGGTAATATCTATAAGACAAAATGGTAAAGTGCCTTTTGTTTTCAAGTTACACCTCAGCAATTGATCTAAAAATGTCTAAAAATAATGTCCCAGGTTTCAGAGACTGACCCTGCAACTGCTATTCATATAAAGCTTGATTTCACAAATTACAGAGGAGTCAAGGCTTCAAAAAAAAGTCACATGCTGAATTTACATCATAGAGCTAGCATTCATGCAATCACAAAATATCCTGAGTTTGAAGGGGCCCACAGAGATCATCAAAGTCAGTCCCTAGCCCTGCACAGAATAGCCCCCAAATCACACCATTTTGCCTGAGAGCATTGCCTAAATGCTTCTTGAACTGTGGCAGATAACAATAACTGAATAAAATTATACTACTGACAAATACAAGTTTATTTCTTCTCTGATCTCAGGTCAAAAAAAAATCCAGCAACACTTCAAGCTAAAAAAATCCCATGGAATTAAAGCAATTGAATTAAACAATTCATGCTGGGATGAGATCTTTAATTTGCAAAAAGAAATAGTGGAATTGCTTTCTCTCAAGTATGCTACCAACTCACTTCATTTCCATCTTGCTGTAGAAATTCACCACCATTCCTGAAAGACTTACAGAAACACAATTAGGGAAAAGACCAAAAAAAAGAGATATCCAGGTAAAATATGACAGCATTTCAGACTGTGAACTTCTTAGGTGAAGGGACCACCATTCAAAAATTATGAGACAACCTTTTATTTTCTGGTATAATATTTGCATTGCTCTGCTGGCCCATGTTAGCGTCTTATAGTGTCCTTAAAAACACTGGAGTCAGCTGTTCATCACAGCTTTTTTTTATCTATTTAATCCTCCTGGGTTTCGTAGTAAATGAAGTGATTTGAAGGTTTTCTCTAAATTTCTAAAATGTAAGGGATGAAACTTGCCAGTGTTTAAATATCTGTTGTTTTATTTGTGAGGAAGATCTGTCACAGGGACAGACAGTCTGTGAAAAAAATGCGAAGTATCAAAGTGTTTCATTCTACAGCTTTTTTTTTTTTTTTCTTAGCCTCCTATTTACATTTTCTAAATTGTTTCTGCTTTTATTTTAATACACAGGGGAGCTCTGTCAGCTCTTGGCACTGTCAGAACAAGCCTCAGACTTTAGCAATCCAGAATAGCAAGTTTCATTTTCTCATTCTCTTCAGAAAAATTGCAATACACACAATCACTCACTTTGTTCTTTCTTTTTTTCAAAGCTGACATTCTACTCAAACCACTAAACTTTGTAAAATGAGATATTAGCACCAGTTCTGAGGAGATCTCATTTTTTTTTCCATTTATATATGTATATATACACACAGATGGAACTAAGACTATGGAGCTAGCTTTACTTAAATATTTGGTGTATACTATGGGATAGAAATGGGAATTGTGGGATAGAAAGGCATCAAAAAATGACAACATTCTTTTATAGAGATTTTGAGCAGCTTACCATAAAGAAATTGAATTTTTGTTTTAAGTTGTGGCTGATCTATACTTAGCTCCTGTGCTTTTCCCATGAACATGGCTGGAGAATTTCAACAAATGAAGATGATTTGTCTTTTTCTAGAATGAGAAGAGAGACATATGAATAGTTGTGACAGGATCCTATTTAGTACTGTTGTATAATAAATAGAAGTTCAGAAATCACACTGAATTAAGTGACAGTTTGAATAAAAAAGAATAGATTATCTCATCTCCTAGGATGCGACCATGTCCTCCTTTTAATGGGCCTCACAAATACAGAAGCTCAGCTCTCATGAGGAAAAAGCTGAAACATTCCACCAGCCAAGCAATTTAAATTCTAACCATTTACCAGGAGACACAAAGGTCAGATATGTACCAGTATCTCTAGGCACACAGATACCTTATCTCCATCTCTGAAGGAAAAAAAAAATATTAAAGGGAGATGGTACTGAGACTCAGAAATTAGATGCAGGCACTTCTAGTGGAAATAGCATCAGGTGAAATCTCACCCAGGGGATAAAAAATCCTCCCAAACTCAAGATCTAAAAGATTCTGTGGATTAAAGGAGAATATTCAACATCAGTCCCAAAGCATGATTATTCTTATTGAGGGTTCTTTTTATTCTTACTTATCCACTGTGTGAACTGTTATTCTCACATGGATATTTTGGGATAACACAGCCAATGGAAGTATGACTAATAGCAAGTAAATAGTGGGGGAGTAAAGATGCTGAGAATTCATCACAAAGAGTGACTCTGACTGTGGATGCCTGGATAATTGGGATTCCAGTGTCTTTTCCTTTAAAAAAAATCCACAGTCTTATCTCACTTTGAATAATGGAAACCAAATGAAAGCTGCACAGTAATTTGTTTTATTTTAGCCTCCCTCCAAAGCTTTGTTTCCCCAATGCTCAGTTCACACTACTGGCTAGAGCTGATCTCCCTCATAAATGAACCTCTTTGGAGATATAACTCTATTTATAAATAGAAAACAAATCAAGCAGGCAGACAGAGCAGTCTCTGTGAACGCTGAGCTGAGACAAAGTTTTTTTATCTGGGAAAGAAAAAATAACTCTTATAAATTCTTTGTTAAAATGCAATTGCTAAATTAGGGGTGTGTGGCTACCAACCCTGGCATGGATTTAGCTTGGCAATGATTGGGAAATCAGCAGGGGCAGAACACAAAATCAGCAGGATGAGGTAGCACAGAACAGGCCATGTTGAACTGCAAAGCCATTTGCATTAACAAAATAAAAATCAGGATTCTGTTGCTCATTCAAATCCTGCTAGATCCAACCATGCAGTTGAAAGACAACAGGTGCACTCTCAGTCCCCAAATTATTCCCAATCAGTACAATATTCCTAAAATAGATGGAGATATGGTTAGGGTTTGGTTGGGTTTTTTTTTTTTTTTGTTTGTTTGTTTGTTTGTTTGTTTGTTGTTTTTTGTTTTTTTTTTTTCCCTCTATTCTTCTCTTTTAGTTATCTTTTAA
The DNA here is from genome assembly GCF_028018845.1 of Melospiza georgiana. Lineage (NCBI taxonomy): Eukaryota > Metazoa > Chordata > Aves > Passeriformes > Passerellidae > Melospiza > Melospiza georgiana. The sequence continues at coordinate 38,559,107 of NC_080434.1, read as the reverse complement.
CATAAGTTTTAGCAGCAATTGATTCATTGCCCAGTTAAATCAACTCTAGGTACATGAGAATCTCTTCATGAATATTCACAGAGCTTAACAGAAAATCTGCCCAAAAATCAGATTTGAATGAAAAAACCAGGACATCTGTCACACACACAGGTAACCCTGAAAAGTGTTCTGTTGGAAGAAAACGAAAGAGAAAAGTTAGCTGCAAAAATTAAACTTGCCTGCATTTTTAGTCTAAGCAACAGGGAAAGTGAGTCAAAATATCTCCCAAAAAAATTATATATATTGTTGAATTTTCCCATGTCAATACTGTCATCCTTTCAGCAAAAACTCAGTGATGTATGCTGCTTATTGAGGGAAGGGAAGTATTCTTTGCAAAATATGCTGGGCTTTCAAACCCTTTTAGAAAGTGTAAGGGATGTCTCACAAATTTTAGTATGAATTCTTCCCTATTTGCATCAAGTCCTGCTGTTGACAAGTCCTCTTCTCTATGAAAAGGTGGTGGGAGAGGATTTCCTGAGAGCTGAACTCCAGATTCTGTATTAGGACCAGAGCCCACCATTTTGCTTATATGGACAATACCAGGACTTTCCAAATAGAAAAAAAAAAAAAAAAAAAAAATCTGTCTTTTCTTCTTGTTGATGCGTCAATAGTGCCAAAGCACTGAGTTTCTCAGCTCCCTTCTCCCTGCACAGCTCAGTGTGAGCATGCTTTATAAACACATGCACTTTTTATAAGCCATATGAGAAATCTGGGGTTGAACAGGCCACTGCCATTTTGGCTTTGCTCAAGTTTAGAATACTTGTGCTGCACAGTACTTATGGCATATCAAAGTAATTAATGTGACTTTAAAATTGATTAAGATCTTTTAGAATTAGAGAAATAATGCTATTTTTCAAAGAGCCAGATTTTGAGCATTTGGTCAAAATGGATCAAAACTTTGGACAGAAAATATTATCTACTTTTAAATGCTCACTTTCCATTTAACATTTATTAAAAAGAAAACAAAACAAGTTCAAAGAAGACATTTCAGTTGTTCTTTCATGATCTCTATTAATACATATCTTCCTATCATGTCTGGCTCCTACCCAGTGGAGCTTATAGCTTTTTTGATCTGTAACTATTTGGTTTTGTGCCTCCTGGACCAAGTCCCTCTGGACATATCTGACATTAAAAGAGTTGCTATTGACTCAGACATCATTAATTCAGCTGTCAACTTTAGGAGCAATTTGACTGAAGTTAAATTTAAATTTACCTAACCTAGTTTGCTGGAATCCACTCATTCTAACTGAGTTATCTATTTAATAAGAGACCTTTCACCAAGTTTTTCTTCATACAGAAAGAATATATCAAACATTAAAATCCTTACGTGTTATAACATAAATTTATACCTACAGTTTAAAAACACCAAGACTTCCCTTTTTCATACTTGGCTTCATTGTGAAGGCTCAATACAATCAGATTTGACATTTTTCAAGTAGGTATTTCTCACTTATTTAATGGCAAAACTCTGAACAGAATGTATATGAGAAGATACACTCTGCCATGCTAAGAGAACTCCCAAAAATCTTCTTCAGCTCCTCATAAAGACACCCTGGCAGTGATTTGCCAGGGAATCAAGGATATTTTATTTTCCCCCTGTTTTAGAAGTAGCTAGTATAAAAGAAACCACAAAGTCATCTTGCACTGTGCTAATTAATACAGGTTGAACTTGCAACTCTCCCAATTCACCTTGAATGCATAAAATGATAAACTGAAAAGAAAATGTGCTGAAAGGCTCATTATTTACAAATTCTTTAAAGGGTATAGGGACAAGAGGGACTTTTATTCTGCCTGTAAAATATCCTGATTATGCTTGAAAAAGTCTGTGCAGATTGGCACAATAGAAAACCACCAGGTACCATGTGATGGTCCCATCCAAACAACAAGCTGGGCAATTTAATTTCTTCTGCCAGAAGCAGGAGAATTCATTATCTCTGCCACCCATCTTTGAAAAGCATGGACAGTTGCTAATATTTTCAAATTAAATGCTCTATGGTAAATATTAAAAATATTTTAGAAGTTATTTATATTACTGTTTCAGTTAGGCAGTGAACTGCTATTATATCAGAACAATGGTATACGTGAAAATTATTATATTTTATAATAGATTATAAATTATTATAATTTTATACTTATAAAATCAGAAATTTTATTTTGTTATACTGTTATATATTATATTATATATTATATATAATGATAATATGTAATAATAATGTATATAATATTATAATATTATGTCAGAAATCATTAAACATAAACACTACATATTTCGAGTTTTTCTGATCTTAATGCCATGCTTCTGAAACAAAGGTTACAGTTCATATTTATGGTCCTATTCTAGCAGTGATTCTGGGGTGGGGGGAAAAATCTTTATAAATGTCCATTTCAGATTGACTTCTTAGAAGAATGTCCAGTTGAAAGAGTTAATAAGGTCTTTATCAGTGTTTAACAGGTGGATATCTGGATAAAAATAAAGTGAAGATATTCAAGATGTTTACTGAAAAAGTATATCCAAGTCTATTCTGCACATGATTAAAACCATGCTGCAAAACAGCAAGGATGATTTAAAGACTGGAAAATCTGCCTTACAGAAAGAGATTTAATAGGTTCAATCTATTTAGCTCATCAAAGTCAAGCCTAAGGGATCTGTAAGAAGCGACAGGGGGAGAGTGTATCTCTCACCAGAGGGCTTTTCCACATAGCAGGCTAAGATACAACTCTATTCCTTGACTGAGAGTTAAGGCTCACAAAATGGAAATTAGAAATAAGGTCTGTTTTAAACAGTGAGAATTATTAACCAGCGAGGAAACCTAACTAGGGATGCTCTGGATTCCCTCATATTTGAAATGTTTAAAACTAAATTTAGTATTCCCTTTTATTTCTTAAGAGACATGATGTGCAGGCTTGATGTTGAGCCAAAAGATGATGAGCCAGTCTTTCTTGCACACAGTTCCACATTTGAGTTCTTCTCTTTCTGGAATGGTCAATAACAAAACTTTGCGTCTGAATTCTTCAGCACAGGCCAAGAAAGCTCTGATTCATCTGCAAAACCCCACTCTGGTCACATCCATTAAATGCCCCCATGAGGTCAACCAAAGGGTTGACTCATTTTCTGGTCAATAATAACAATTAAAAAGGCACTTCTATGGTGATGTCATCTGATCTACTCAATGAGATGAATCTCCAGAAAATACCCATTTTTTTGCTGTCAATTATTGCTATATTGCTATATTTTGTTGCTACAGCTATAATCTTGTTGAGAAAAGAGGAAAAACAGCATCTATGTGGAGCTGTTTATTTATTATTTGCTCATTTATGTTTTAACAGGCTATAATTGCAAATCATGTAACTGAGATCCTAAAGAGTTGAACCTTTAGGTGTTTTTAGGACTCACACCATTAGTTTTAGTTCTGAATTAAATTAAAATAAAATTAATTAAAACAAGAAAGTTGCCAGTTTTCCTTGTGTAATTTTCTTATAGGTCTTGGTTATTTAGTTAAATACAAAAAAACCCAAACTTCTCTCTGTATTTTTAAGGCAAGCATAGCATCTAAGCAAGCAATCAGATAACATCCCACCTGATTTCCCCTAATAGAGATTATGAGAAATCAGCAAACTGCATAACCTCCTTATCCAGAGAGCTGCTCACTTCTCAGTGCTACAGCTTTTGATAAAACTTATTCTTGATCCCAATTAGGGCTCACTGTGTGTCCTGGACCCCAAGGATTCATTAACCTCATGGTTTTCATCACAGTTGTTAGAACTGTAAATGCCATTATTTATATGGAAAAATCAGCCTTTCAAGTGCCATGGCTGCATTATTACCTTTTGAAGCTTCATCAGCACTTCAGTGCCAAGCTGGTCTCATTACTCTCAATGGCAGGGAACTTCCCCTCTGCTTGAGGAATCTGAATGGAATGGAGCTGCCTGGGACTTGTACCAAAAGAAAATGTTAATTGACATTTATGTTCAAATATGGATTGCTTTAAACATTTCCCAGAGTATAGCCTACGTGTAAATCAAGGGTCTAAATATGTTCTCTAAAGCTTTTGGTTGTTATCTAAGCTTTTTGTCCCTACCAGTAACTATCATGAACCTTCAGGAGTTGTTTTCAGAGCCCACCTTCCTGTTAAAATGGAGTAACTTCTATGTCTCTGACCAGCTGCTTCTTATAAGCCCTGTATTTACTCACGCTTTAATCTTATGCTTCTTTAGAGCACATTTAACAAAATAGCAAAGTGGAGGAAATAGTTTTCTTGGAAATGCTTTCTTTTGATGTTACACAGAAAGAAATTGTGGAGTAGTTTTCAAGTGCACATTATAATATTTACACAATTCAGACAATATTTTGATATGCAATTTGGCCACTTGGCAAATGAAGGCCTTCAGAATTTTGGATTTTATTCTGTAAAAAACTCAAGGGGGAAAAAAAAAGTATTGGGAAATCTTAAAATGAATACAACAAACACTGAAATTTTTTCTAATGCTTCATCAAAGGCTTATGTAGCTGAAAGGCCACCTAGCACAAGAGTTGCAGTTCACATTAGTGAATAAGATAAATAGGGGGGGAAAAATGAGCACAGGCACAAAATGAAGAGCACAGGGGGTAGGTAACCTCAGAAGGAAATCTTTCATCAACACAGTGTGTGGGAAACAACTGTGGGTAAAGCATGGGCAGGGAGTCTGGGGAAAGCAGTGACAAAACCAGTGTTTTTTGTGTTCTCGCTGCTCTGCTACTAATCACCTATGTTGTTTGTCCCCAAACCCCCACCATTCACCAATTTCCCCAAAGTTGTTTTCTCCTGTTTTTTTTTACTGGACACTTTACAAGCAATTGGCAGCTTTAGGTTTGTGCCTTCAGACAGGACACATGTGCAGAACATTTTGTGTCCCTCATTTGTCATCTCAAGTACATTTACAAAACAGAGTTTACCAGGCAGTGTCCTTTTGAGGGTAGATTTTATCCTCAAGCAAGGAAAGCAAATTTATGCCCAGCTTCTGTTAAAAGCAGGGATTAGGATTGCCAGCTGCTGTGGACAGGCATGGAGCATCCTAACACCTGGATACAAACACCATGGATGTAGAGAAACATGGAAAGATATTTCTGCTGCAGCTCACCAGAGCACACCTCTAGGTGTAAAATTACCTTCAACTCAATTAGACAATTAATGAAACAAAAGTTGGACACACACACACACATATATAGAGACAATAAATCAGCTGCTTCTTTTTTTCCTTTGAATTGTTTTCTAGTATTTTTCTAGCTATCAGTCGTGAATCTGCAGAGCCTGGAAAGTTTAATTTTCTTAAGTTTTTCTTATTTAATCCTGATATCAATGTGTTTATGTAATATTTAGACTGTTCTTCAGAAAAATCAGTAGTCAGGTTTTTTTCATGAATACCATTGTTCAAATACATATATATATATATGTGTGCAGGACATTTAGCATCTCTTTATTTCTTTATATGATATATTGATTTTTCCTACAGAGGTGGTGTGAGGGACTGAAATGTTACGGTTAATGGATTAAATATTGTTATGAAGGACTTTTTGCCTGTTATGATCAATTTTCTTCTTATTAGGTTTTTTAAATCTGAAAGTAAAATGCTGAGAAATCACTTAAAATTTCTGCAAAGAGTAGTAGACTCCTTCAGTTTCCCTGAGATTAATTTCCATCTGAATTGGGGGAGATATCGTTTTATTTTGGACCAGAGATAACTGATGTGTGTAGGACCAAAGGGACTTGGTTCTTAATCTCAAAGTGCAATTTCTTGGTAAACTCTTGTACAGAAACCACAGGACCACTAAAACAGTACAAAGAACAATGATACATATAAAAAATCTAGGAAAATATCTTAAATATAACCCTGAACCCAGCATTCAAAACTCATTGATTCTTTTTTGAAGACAATGGAATGGCAGACCTTGCACAATGGCAGGCATTGGGCAGCATTTAACACTAGTATCTCACAATATGTGAAATTTTTAATGACAAACTATTCTACTCAATGATGTAAAAGCACAAATAAGACTGTAAGAAATGGTCTTTCCAAAATTATAACTGGACAAATTTATTTTGTTTCAATAGTTTTCATAGGGACTTTTTTCCTCTCTCTTAAATCCAGTTCCAGAACCATAACTTAAGAATTGGTACACTGAAAGTATATAATTAAAACTTATATAATTTACTTCCAAGTTATAGGATTATTGCATTTTTTTTCTCATAATGAAGCATTATATGTTAATTCTGCTTTCTTCCACAGAGTCATTAGCATATAAATGTAGACACTGACTCAATCTGCAATTCTCTATGAAAGAGTGTTTTTAAATTTCAATAGACAAAACATTTATTAAAAAATAAATATGCTTCATGAAATTACCATTTCTTTAACATTTTCATTAATAAATGCACATCTAAAGAAGAAGCACTTTTAAGACTAAACTGAACAAGATAGAAAAATGAAATTTTAGATTATTAAATGCATTTTTCCTGCTATAAATATTATATTTTCTTTAAAATATATGCCTTTAGTTTAGAGATTATTTTCTTCTTCATTTTGAATAATTTAAAAAAAAATTGGTTAACTACTTCCTGGTTGACATTTCTTATGTTTTGCAGCAATCCAAAAGATCAGTCTCAATATTAATGACTAAAAAAACTGACAATATTCTGAAGAAATTTGCTGAACTGGTAGAAATTTGTTTTTCTACAAAGTAAAAGAATTTAAATTTTCAGCTGCCAAAAAAAAAAAAAAAAAAAAAAAGCACAGGAATCTCAGTTCTTCTTCATATCCTATCCATTCTTTGTGCTGTTAATGACCGAAATTAGATATATAGATAGATAGATGATATAGATATAGACATAGATATAGATGAGATATAGATATAGATGATATAGATAGATACAGATATAAATGATATAGATTATATAGATATAGATTAGATATAGATTTAGATTAGATATAGATAGATGATATATAGATATAGATATAGATAGATAGATGTAGATATAGATCAATTTTTCTAATCCTAAAACAGGCAAAGACCACACATTCCAACCAGTGATGCAGATAATTCTCACAACCTCACAGGTGCAAATGAAACGCAGCTGAGTGAGAGATGGCATGTTTGTTTTCACTTTTGCACATTATTCCTCTACAAGGGGGGACAAAGAAGCCCCTGGCAGGAGGGGGATGCCATCCCCACCTCCTGAGTTCTCACACAGCTTTTAGGATGCGACAGCCACACCAAAGAGCAGCATTCACCTCTCAGGCAGGGAGCCCACGAAAAGATCAAGGTGCACAGAGCCATGGGGTGTTTGACTTGGACATTTTTTTTGTTTCAGTCTATATTTTGGAGAAACAGGACAGATTTGAAAGAGAATTCAGAATTAAGTAGCATAATCTTTCTCCTACAGCCTGCCAAATGTCAGAGCCTCTTCTGCCTTATGCTGACAGCATTTGTAAATTGTTCTGAGTGATATTTGCTAATCCGTGGGGAATTTTCACATCTTCCTTTGCTCGTGAATCAGATGGTGAGCTCTTTGGCAGCTGACCAGAAAGATAGTGCCTTTTCCCTGCTGCCTTATCAATCAAGAAAGTTTCTTGCTGCTCTGTGCTGCAGACACATTCCTTCACACACTAAATTATCTCTGATGGGCCAATTGCAGCGAGGTTAGCATGCTGAAGCCATTTGACTGGAGTGCATAAAACTCTTTATTGCTACACAGCCACAGCTGCACCAGCAATTCATATCCTTGAGTGGCCCAAAGGAGTTTTCTGCATGGCCTTTTCAGTAGTTAATATATGTTCTGTAACAGCTTCCCTGGCAAGTTTCTTCCAACAGTGCCCCACAGGTTGTATAGACCACTAAACCCACTAAATATCCTGGTGACATAGAAAGATGTCACACAAAGGAAACAACGAGCAATTCCGTGCTCCACACAGAATCAGCTCTGCTCTGCAAACCCTCCATCCAACTCAGTTCAGGAAATATTGGCAAATCCCACTGAAGTATCATAGCAGAGCAAGAAAACACTCATTCCCTTTCTACCTCAGGCAAGACACGCATAAAAATCACTTGGTTTGTCTGGTTTATTCTCAGCAGTTGTAGTTATCAGCGATGTCCCAGCTTCCCCATAGCCTTCTCTAGCCCCTTTCTTTCTCTACAACTCTTTATTTTGAGCTCTTTTATTTTATAATTAACTTCATTGCATTTTTCCCCCTAATACACTGCTATAAACTGTGTACCCTGTACTTTGAAGATACAGCACTGTGATTTGTAAAGCAAGAATGCTTGTGTCACCAAGTTTTGGTGGCAGGAGCGCCACAGGGGTGATGGCTCCTGTGGGATGCTGCCAGGAGCTTCCTCCATGCCCAGCAAAGACAATCCCTGGCAGCACCAAGACAGAGGTCACGGGTGCTGGTTGTCAAGGCAGGGCCAATTAGAAACTACATTAATACCTATGTGATAACATATTTGAGAAGAAGCACCTATGAGGACACCATATTTGAGAAGAAGCACCTATGAAGACACCATAATTAAAGAAACACCTATGAGGACACCATATTTAAGAAGAAGCACCTATGAAGACACCATAATTAGGAAGAAACACCTATCAGAACACCATATTTGAGAAGAAGCACCTATGAGGACACCATATTTGAGAAGAAACACCTATGAAGACACCATAATTAAAGAAACATCTATGAGGACACCATATTTGAGAAGAAGCACCTATGAGGACGCCATATTTGAGAAGAAGCACCTATGTAGACACCATAATTAAGAAGAAACACCTATGAAGACACCATATTTGAGAAGAAGCACCTGTGAAGAAACCATATTTGAGAAGAAGCACCTATGAGGACACCATATTTGAGAAGAAGCACCTATGTAGACACCATAATTAAGAAGAAACACCTATGAAGACACCATATTTGAGAAGAAGCACCCATGAGGACACCAAGATCAGTGGAGAAGGAGGGGGAGGAGGTGTTCCAGAGATGAGATTCCCCTGTGAAGGAGAACCGCACTGGAGCCGGAGAATGTCTGAGAGGAGGCTGTGAACCCATTCTGGAGCAAGGATCTGCACATCCATGGGGAGAGGAGCCCACACTGGAGCAGGTGTCCTGGTAGGGCTTGTGATCCTGTGGAGGATCCACACTAGAGCAGTGGAAAAGTTCCAAAATTTCAAGACAACCAGAGAAAACCTGATTTTGGATAAGCACTGATATGTAAATAGCATTGAAGAAGGCAGAGAAGAGATACTCATTCTGACTGGCTGCTCTGAGCAGCAGCATTTTCTCTGAAGAGTATAAAAGAGAAGCTCCTAATAAATATCTGGTGATTTTCTATATGAAAAAGTCATTTACCTTTGCTTTTCAAGGAGAAGAGTATCCTTCCAAAAAATCCAAGAGAAACAGTGCTGAAGAACAGAATTGAAATCAAGTTCTAGAGAACTGCACTTGTACAAGTAAGGTTTAAACCACAGCAGGGTAAAGCCAAATTGCAGATCTAAATTCACCCTAATTTTACATGTGTCGGTGTTTCAGATAAAGTATTTAACTCCAGTAAAGTAGTAGAAAGGAAATTGATATCAAGGTACTGTCTTAGACTATTAGTTATTTCTTCTCTTCCCATATGGTATATTGGCATGTTAATTTTATTTATTTTAACTACTGTTTGGAAAGGAAATAAATCCCCCTTAGCAAATTCAATATTCCATCATTTTATAAAGAACAGAGCAGAAAACACAATCAGGGAGAGGAGCACTGTGTAGAACATGGTAGGTACATGCATTTTGCAGCAGGTCACAGCAACAACAGTGTGTGTTATTACTCATTTATTATCACTTGTAATTACTATTTCTTAAAGCACCCCTCTTTTCCTGAGCTTAGTGTTTCCCAGAAAGCCCAGCGGAAATGAACAGAATATAAAGATCAATTAAATTCTCAATGATCAATAGATCCAAAGAGCTCGTTAATTATGATCATTTATGTCAAAACTTCTATCTACTACACACATTCTATGGCTGCTGGTAAAATGTCAAGGAAAATACCTTTTTTTTTTTGCCTACACATCAAGATTAATATTTTACAAAACACATAAAATAATGAAGCAAGTTTTTTTAAAACCAATGTATCCAGAAGGGTCATAGAAATTAATCAAATTAGAAGGCAATGGGATTGGTGGGATTAATCATGTAGGATTAAGTTGCAAGAAATTTTGCTACATGTTTCAAATCAGAATAAATTTCTATTGGGGAATACAGGAGAAACACCATGCTACTCAAAGCTGTATCTCAAGCTAAAAAATGAAATTTTGTTTTTATGATTTTCTTTAATTTAATAAAAAACCATGAATGATGGGCTCAAGGAGATCTGATGCATCGTGATAACTTGCATTGCTGTTGACAACAGAATATATTCCCCAAAGATCCTGTACAGCCTGATGCTATATTTTCTTTTTTAATTTTAAAAATAAAAAAAATGCAACTGTATAAGAAATAAAGTATTTAAATGTTCCTTTAAAAGCTGAAATGTTTCCTATTCATTGAGGTGTAGTAATTAATTAAGAACAGATATGTTTCTGCCCACAAAAATAAGTGATTTTGATGAAACCAAAGCTTCTCTGTCTGCAAGTGGAAGACACTGATTTCAGGGCAAATATCTGTATCTGAATAAAAGAGAGATTTCAAACTACTGAAGGTGATAAATAAACATAGGGCACAGCCTGACACAAGTAGATGGACACAGGGGCCTATCCTGAACAAAAAATGTTTGGTTGGGATTTTTCACCTCCAATTCAACTGAATCAGACCACTCAACTGAGATTCAGCTTCTCAAATGAGAAACCAGCTTAAAAATAAATTCTGTCAAACTCAGCTGACCTTAAAAATTGATCTCTATGTTCACGTGGATACCAAGGCATCTACTTCCAATAAGAAATATAAGCAATCTATTTCTCTTCTCGTTTTGCTGGCTGGCAAGCAGAAAGTTTGATATGTAGCATAGTTTCATTTTTAAATCTAATGAGTTTACTGTTTAAAAGCATTTGTGGGAAGGCTTGGGCTCAAAGATGGATTTCCCATATTCTCACAGAATTAAAAAGCAAAAGTCACCTCATGTTGACTTGCCTTGGTGAAATTACTATGGACACAATAGTTTCCAGCAACTGGCCCTTAATTCAAATCACAGTAGTCAATAGCCATTGTGGACAATTTAGAGACCCTTTTGAGGGTCTAACTGTGTGATACATTCTGCCAAATAGATCATCAAGAGAAGAAAAAACCCATGTGACCTCCACTGCATATATATAAGAGGTTCCTAGCCCCTCTTCACAGGATGGAATTCCAATTTGGCATGAAAATCAGCCTGATACTTTATGTGGAGAAAAAAAAAAATAAAAAATAAAAAATCAAAACAAGACGAATGATCCCACCCAAATCCCTCCTTTCCAACTGTTAACTGTAGCTTGCCAGCAAATCAATTTTTTGAGAGTCTCAGGCTTTTCAGGCAGATTCAGAAAAAAATTATAAATCATTGTTCTTGAATAGCTGGGTGAGCCGTGCCATGCCTCTCCACTCTGGGGTCACTTAAAAATGGTTACTTGGTTTAAAATGTTCAGAAGCAAAAAAATAACCTAACCTTGTTCAAGCTCCCACTCACAGGTAACACTGTGATTCTGCACAGGCAGTTTTAAATGGGTACCTGAAGTGAAAAGGTAATTAATTTATTACAAAGGGCTATTTTTATAGGTTATAGTAATGGCTTGAAAGCTTAAAGGTTTTTCTGCTTCAAGTAATTATATTAATGTTTCTTTTGGAAAATCAAAAGGAGGTTGAAAAAAATTATTTCTTTAAGAAGCAGTAGTCTTCTGAAGCAATGCCATTTACTCTCAGCCGTGATGTGATTTCCTTTGGATATAAATGTGCTGAACCTCAATCAGGATGCAGAGCAGACAGTTAAAGGAGAACTTCAAAAAGCCCTGAAAAAGGGAAACCTGCATAAAAGTTCACAGTAATTTCTGCATACAGTTCTGAAAATGAAAGGGCTTTGTAACACGAGTTCTCAGTTTGCAATTTAAGGTGTGCTGCTCATCTAAGATGCTTTTCTTAAGACTGCCTTTTGCTTTAAGATTCAGACAGACAAAAATTAGCCTTTAGATGTTTTTGCTTTTTAAAATTCTGTTTCTTCTTACATTTCAGAAGCCCTAAAGCCTTTCAAATGGGGCTTTCTTTATGTAGCTTTTTTGGACAAAAAGAATACCATCTAACTGTATCATTTTCCACACTTTTCATATGAAGTGTTAGAAAAGTAACTCACCTTGGTGGGTAAAAATGACTAATCCCTCAAAAATACGGATAAAGAAGATTGAGAATAGCTAGTATAAGGCTGGAAGATAAAGCACATCCTATCTTTACAAAATTTTAATATTTTAATACATTTCAAATATCTTTCTAATTATGAAAAATTAAGGCATGTGATTTTAATAAAGCACTAGGAAACCCTCCAGGAGACATAGGAAGCTTAATGCAAGCCATATGCAAATCCAGCCTTGTGAATTTGTTATAAGTACATGGCATATGTAGAAATGTATAAATATATGGGTTTCAAATTCTGGTTTGAAAACAGCAATTTTCATCTCAGCTATATTTTGATACAAATATAACAACTCTCTCCACACAATAAAATGTAAATAGTTCCCTAGAAATGACAGAGAGGGAAAAACAGGAATGAAAATAATTGTGTAGGAAAAAGAACTATCTAAGAGCAAGGCCCTTCAGAAAAATATTGACAGATGCAATGAAGAAGAATGTTAACAGAGTAGCTCATACTCTTGCTGAATGCAGAAATAGTGAGTTTATAACATGAATTAATACAAGACAAGACAGTCACAGATTCCAGGAATGACAAGTTGTCACAGCCAGATCCCATGCTCTTAAAAGCCTTAAGTAAGCCAGAGAAAACACAGAAAATCAGCAATGTAATTTATATGCCAGCAGCAAAGATGACACCACATCAGATAAGGCTGATACAGAGATGATGAGCAAGACAAGGCTGAGAGGAGCAGCAGCCCTTTACAGCTACACCACAGGAAACCAAACTGGCCTGGCAACAGAGCAAAACAGGCTGTGGGAAATGTAAAAAAGCATCAGGCCAAAAGAGGAATTAGATTTCCAACAGGAGACTGGGATGTAGCAGGTGTTACAAAAATAATATTTTCCAAAAGCACTCAGGCCACTCTGAGCAGTCTGTGATGGGATGCAATCACCAGATAATGGTCTCCTGGGAGATAATGTCATTAGTGCAGACCACAGGGATGGCTCTAAAGAGACAAAGTATTGCACATCAGGCTGCTTCAGTGCAGAAGGGGTCTTCTGTTTTGTCACTTTCTGTCCCATTTCCCACTGCTATAAGCAGGATTATGATCCTGCTGTGTGCTGCACACGAGGAAACAATTGTGAGCAGAATTGAGGTCCCTTGCTGGGAAATCGTGGAGGTCTCAGCAGCAGCAACTATAAAAGTCTGTTTCATCATCATCATCCCAAGCCCTACCAGAATAATTTCCTTCTAGCCTGACCCCAGCATACAGAATACAGCTAATAAAAAGATTGGTGTAATACATTCACAATCTGATAAGGATTCGAGGAACCAAGTTGGACTCAATGCTTCAAGAAATGAGATGAACCAGGATTGCCAGGATTCTGCTGTGGGGTGGACACTCCACAGTTGTTCATGCATAGGATAATTTCTTTTAAGCTTCTCTTATTTTGGTGGTGTCTGTAATGTTCTGTTCCTCAAACACTTTAAGGAATGAGGGTGCTCCACAGTAAAGAGACTGACTGGTATTTATTCAATCATCTAACATCAGAGCTCAAAATGTAGCATGGAAAATGACCCTTTTATAATTGCCTAAAATGCAAGCTTTTCTGCTCTTCCCTGAACAAAGGGCCTAAATTCCAAAGATCTCATTCTGTAACCAACCCAGCTCCTCCTGGATGCTCTCTGCATTGCAGCTAGGATTTCCTTCTCCATGTTTATATATTGCTTCATACTGAAAAAACCACCCATGACAGTAAATGAGAATATCACACACTAACTCTTAGACGGTTCAATATGTAACTCTGAGCTTTGATAAGTTGCTCCTGATTTTGAGTAAAGAGGATGGACCAAAGACAATTTTGTAAATATGTTACACCCCTTCTCAAAGTACACAGTGTGATCCTAGCTAGTCAATTAGTGAAATTCTTGCCAATGCTTTAAAATGTCCAAAAGTTTGCTTGTTGCTTTCTCCTGTTTCATTGCAGTATTTGATACTTTGCTTTAACATTTTGACTGACATACAAAAGTTATTTTCACAAATGCAGAGAGAAGCATGCACACATCTGATTAATTTTTTTTTTTTGGCTACTGAGAACCTCTTTTATATGGTTTTTATTGTGCAATATGTAGATGACTATCTAAGATGAATCCCTTAAAAATGAATGTGCTCATTCCACAAATATGATAAGTACCCTTATTAAGAGGAAAAGAAAACATAAACATAACCATGGTTCACATTGGGTAATATTTTTTTCTTGAAAGTTCAGCCACACATGAGAAATGAATATCTAATTTCCTAAGTCTGCATTCTTCACATCCAAAGCAACTAAAAAAGTTGAGCCTGTCCATTACAGAGCAGGACTCAAATTTTACTGTCCATGTTTTGGTTTCCACTTCCAACAACGACATTAAATGGATTAATGAGGTTTTTAATAATTAATTTGCTCCAGATGTTGGCGTCAGGAAGAGAGAAGGCTGAATGGCCCTGCCACATAATGCACACAAGTCCATTGAGGTCAGCCTTGGTAGGAGACTATGAAGTTTAATAGTTTGCATTTTAAAAAGCACATTTATTGTAATGGAATGACTAAGATTTTTGTTTGTGTGTGCTTATTTTCATGGGTTTGGAAAAGAATCAGCACTATGATGAAAAAGATGTATATCACTATTTAGCTTCCTAATACATGGCTTGCATTTTATATTTAAAAAAACATAGTAGCATGTATCAAGGTCTACAAAACAAGGAAAACCTTCTGCCATGGAAAATTGATAAGTGATTTTCACAAGTTTTCATGAATTTTGGGAGAGTTTGGTTAGCTGAGAGTGATTATAAATGCAAAATTAGAAACACTAGGAAAAAAGCTCAGTGATCTAAATGATCAAGAAATAAAAGCCAGAGACATCAGGGTGAACAAGAAACTGAATGCAGAAAAAGAAGGAATAAATAGAGGACAACCCAAAACATATGTTCTAATAAAAAGGTTAATTACATGCATATGTATGTCCATTTCACATGAACAAACTCCAGCCTAAACACACTGCTCCTGACAATACATTTGATTATGTCAGTCCTAGACTATTATTATTATTATCTGGCCATTTAATAAACTGAGATAAAATCAAACCAAGATTTAAACTTTGAGTTCTAAATGCTACCTGATTTTATACCACTGTTGCTAATCCTTAAAAATCAATACTGAACCCAATCAGCATTATGTATCTTAAGTCACTGAATTAATTTCCTGCTCTAAAAAGGATGGGCTTCGAGGAGCAGAATTTATATTAAATCACATTAATGATCACAAGAATCACATTTCTGCTACTGTCTCACCAAAATTTAAATAAAAACACACCTTTAAAATCTTACTTTTTTTCCTCTGTTTTCTCTTTCTCTTCTATAGCAAGGGATACCAAGACTTCTATCATTCCTTGTTTTTTGTTTTTTTTTATTTTCCTGGTCTTGTGGCTTTAAATATTCTTTCCAACATAGTTCAGACACAACAGCACTGGGGAAAAGCAAAGGAAAAACAGATGAAGAAAATTTAAATCAAATTGAAATCTTGCAAAACAATATTTGAATTATGGTACTTGAAAAAAAAAACAAAAACATTCTTAAGGTACTTTCCTGTGACTGCCACTTGTGACTGCTAGTAGGAAACAGAATATTAATTTTAGTCTTAAATACAGGGATTAAATAAGATCTTCTCATACAGCTAACATGCAAACCTGGCTAAATCTTAGTAACTGAGTTCTCTATGCATTTTTTGTATTCATATATATGTTATTCATTACAAGCCAATGTTTCTATATGTTTTCCTCTAACTGACCTCTTGTTAATGATAATTTTATTTTGGATATCAAATATCAAAACAAACCAATCTCATAATCTCTAAAAATACAGTGATTATTCTAGTGACATCCAACAAAACCCAATCTCAGTTTTACACCAAACAAAAGCTAAAGCAGGTAGTTAGACTGTGAGTTAATGTCATTTCCATGTGTCTGAAATAAGCTTTTCAGAATGAAAATTACTATCCTTCAGATTTTGCTTGGGAACCTAAGAGAGGAAAGGTGAAAACTTCCCAGATTTTGCCAAAATTCTCAGCTAAGTTTTTCAAACCCAAAGGTTTTAAACACAGAAAGTTTTTAGGCACAGAAAGTTTTAAGCCTCAGAATATCTGGGTGCCCTTGATTCGGG
This sequence comes from Melospiza georgiana, assembly GCF_028018845.1. Lineage (NCBI taxonomy): Eukaryota > Metazoa > Chordata > Aves > Passeriformes > Passerellidae > Melospiza > Melospiza georgiana. The sequence goes on along the minus strand of NC_080434.1, from coordinate 38,542,543 downwards.
CAAACCTAAACTTCCAGGTCACCAAAGATTTGTAGCTAAAGATAATTTTTTTAAACACAGAACTGAAACCAAGGCACTACTTTAATGCATATCTCAACATGTCTGCAGTCTGAAAATGAAAAAATCATATAGCTATATTGACATTCATAACACCCTTTTGCACATCAACCAAAATCTGTAATGATTGCAACCCTAGTGATAACAATTGCACTGACACCTGAATACCTTAATAAGAAAAAGCAATTTTACATTCCCAGAGCACACAGGTTTTTTTTTTTTTTAAAGATTAATTATAAACTGGAATTACTGTAATTTTTTTTGCAAAGAGTAGACATTTGACAGAAATGTTAATAAAGGGTGTAATGTTGAGATTTAGAGCTGTACAAAGGAGAAGTGAAAACAGAGAACAAAACTCGAGTGGGCTACATTCTGACAGTAAATAGAGAAGCAGCTGCAACAAATCAGTAGCAAACTGATCATCTATATAACAGCTTTCTGGGACACTGAGGCAGAGAAACAGAAGTGTTAATTCATTACTTTATTTTTGTTCAATGTATTCATTGCCATTTGTCAGTGTATAGTCTAAGCCTGCATTTCCTTCTTTTTTTTTTTTTTCTTTTTTTTTTCTTTTTGTATTTTGTGTTTTGACTCAGGGCTGCAGTTTACAGCTATTTAGCTCACTTTGTTATTGGATGAAAAACACTTGGGTGTAAACAACATCAAGGTAACAAAGTGCATTACTGTAATAATTACTCTGGTTTTTGGTAAGACAACAGGAAGTAATCAACCAGTTTTGCATTGATGTAATGTTGTACAAAGATGTACAGAGATATCACTGTAATTTGGCACGTGCTAAATTACCCAAAAATGCAGCTCTAACGTGCATCTGCTTTCACTGAAAATAAACAAACAGGAAACAGACATGGAAAAGGAGTGTGCACTTGCCTTGCTAGAATCTAAGTAAATAACTGAGCACAAAAAACCACTGAGGCTAAAGCAAGAGACAGAAGCTGTTCCACCTAATTGATGAATCCTTTCCTATTACAGCAAAAGCACAGCTGTTGAAAGGAGTGACTCTGAATGCAAAAGTAAAATTGCACTGGGCTGTTGTGCTGCTGTTGAATATGCAGAAAGCTGACAGCCTGGAATAGTGTTTCCAAGGTGAAGTCATGTTCCACTCTCTGGAGGTCAAGGAATAGTGAACCTGTACCTGTACCTTAGTTTCTCCAGTTATTCAAGTGTTTTTGAAGATTTACAGACCCTTGTGTTTTGCCACATACAAATGCAAGTTTGTAAGTCCCACTCAGCCCTCAAAAAATACTGCTCTGAAAGAAAGTTTATTCCATAACATTAGAGAATGCTGTCCCACCTTTTACATGCCATTGTTCAAGGATTCCACACTCACAAGACAGTGGGCTTCCATCATTATTTCAGTGGCATTAAGGCCTTATGACCTTTAAAGTTAATGCTGGGTCTTCAAGTGTGTCCTTATCTTTATGATCAAAAGCCGCCAGGACAGGCTTGGTGAAAGATAATGAATATCAGAGGCAATTAAAAAAAAAAAAAAAAAGGAAAAAAAGAAAAAGAAAATTCATCTTTCTACTCTGGCCTTCATCAATCATTCATAACCACTGCAGCTACTTCCAGCTTTAGAGCAGCACACCCCAGAAAGGCATGTCTTGTGCCTTGATATAACAGGAGGTCCTGCAGATGAAATCAAAGCACAGTGGGACCAGAAGTGCTTACTGATGTGCAATCTTCCAGCTCAGAAAAAAGTGTTTCTTTCTTTCATGACAATTGCATTCACTCACAATACAAAGGATCACAGCCCTTTCTGAACACCAATTTCTGCTAAATAATGTTCCTTCATTATTTAATGCTTTGGGCCCTTTGCTGCCTCAGGCAAACTAGGAAATGAGACTTCTTATTTCTCTTTTTCTAATTTGTCCCTAGTTAACATTTTAAAACAGAGAAAATATATTTGCCTCAAGCTTTCATTAAGTAAACATTTTTTCAACTCTTAGGTCTCCTTGCATGTATTAGGGTGTTTTTAAAATTTGTCTCGATTTTTGCTTTGTTTCATTTTGCTTTGTATTATTTCCCCTTTAAATTTATATCGCTCTGGTATTTATATCAGCATATTTTCCCATCTTATTAATGTCCCTGTACAGCTTACTTTCAGTCTCCCCTCTGCTCCTGTTAGCCTCCCACATCAATCACCTCTTTCCTTCAATGTTTTTGTTAATTCCTCTCAGGAGCCTGTAGACAATCCCCAACACATCCCCACACCTTCCAATAACCTCCCAAGCTCTTGTCTCTCCCCCACAGGCACGCACCCATGTGCACACACACACACACAAAAGGATTCTTTGGAAGCAGTCACTGTTTATTTCGACAGAACAATTTACCTTCCCCACCTAGACTCACCATCAAGTGCATCTTGGTACATGATGTATAAATTATATATAAAAGTATAAAAGAAGCATAATAATGGGCATGTGGACAGGAAGATCAGATGTTTCATTCTTTTTCTAGAAAGAGAAATCATTAACTCTATTTTTCATTTGCTGGTCAGTGTTGGACTAAGGGCACACACTGGCTCGGACAGAGAGCCGAGCCACAAACCTTTGTTATCATTCTTCATTTGTTAATCATTCTTTGCTATTCTATTCTTAGCTAGCCTTCTGATGAAACCTTTTCTTCTGTTCTTTTAGTATAGTTTTAATGTAATATATATCTAAAATAATAAATCAAGCCTTGTGAAACATGGAGTAAGATCCTCATCTCTTCCCTCATCCAAGAACTCCTGTGAACACTGTCACAATTACTTTCTTATTGAGACTGAGTAAAGTGAAGACATTTTAGAGCACATTAGGCCATCATGAAGGAGACAGAGGCAAGCTGCTCCTTCAGGACAAGATCTCATACTTGATTTACTGAGTTCACATGCCTTTGCACTCCATTATCCATTGCATGTCCTGTACACCATTAAGGTCAGCACCTCTATCTCCAGCACAAACAGGTTACAATCCACTCATTTGCTGCCTAGAAAACCTGCAGCAGCATCACTGCAGGTCACTGCCTGCTTTTGTTCTGCTGTTCCCAGTACCACCACCATTTTAGAAAGGCTTCCATGAAGAGGCAACTTTTGTTTGTCCTCTCTGTTGTTTGCATGATTCATTTGAGGTGAACAAGTTACTTGGGTATTTCTTTACATTTAGTTTTCCAGGCTCACAATAATACATGTCTCAAATTACCACTTAGCAGTGCCATTTATTTTGATGAAGTGTAATAGAAGTTATTTTGATGAAAGGGAGTGAACCATATTAAAACTGGACAATTTGGTCTCAGCTATGACAGGTTTCAGCATGTCATGCAGAATAAAACTAATTGGAAGTAGTAGAAATAGATACATCTATTTCTCCCTTGAAAAATTTAGAGATGTCCAATTGATCTTGCAGCTTAAAAAACTGTATAGAAGAAAAGGAAACTGTCAGTCATGGTGTCATTTATCTCTGTCAGCTCTAAACATGCCATGCAACGCTACAAACAGCTGTGCAAGACAATTCCTTCATCCGAGACTGCTGGGCCAATTAAGGAATCTTGTGGATGGATAAAGGGGTTCTCTTTTTTCCTTACAGCAGAATGTTGTGTAATTACACCAGGTGCTCAAAAACTCCTCTGCGTATGTTTTAGGAGACCAAAGAGAAGCAGTTTGTTTTTATGGCACTACTTTAGCTGTAATTTAACCTGTTCTTAAGGATGTATTTTCAGTGAATAATTCCTTAACAGCAAGTCACTTACACTATTAAAAAAAAAAAAACTTCGCTGAATGTAAAAAAAAAAAAAAGGTTTCTGATTTTATGCGAGTACAAACCATTCCATTTTAATTAAAACCACAATTTCTATTCTAGTTAAAAGCACGTGCCTCCTGCTCCCAAGGTACAACATTTTAGTCTGTTTCTTAACCCAGATTTTTAAATGGTGACTTGGGAATTCAGATGCCTGAATTTTAGATCTTTGACCTGAAAGGGTCAGACTGACAAAAAACGCTCTGAATTTTTTAGCTGAAAATAAGCCTTCTAGCAAAAGAAACATGGAATATTACAAGATTTGTGTAGATCTACTGTTGGATGCAGTTGGTGGAATTTCTGAAAGAAGGATGTGTTGAGCAGATACTTCTGTTCTACAGCTGGAATAAGAAAAGAGCAAATATCCATGATGGTGATGCTGAGGAGCAGGAAGACCTACTTGTAGCTAAAAGGAAAAGTATTTCCAAACCAGCAGCTTGAAAATCTTTAGCCAAGAGCCTTAAACAAAGAGGCTTAGGAGACTGATGAACCACTAATGATACTTTTTAGCAAATCTTGCAAAATTAAAAACCTTCCTGAGACAGTCCTGCCAAGACCATCCTAATACATTCAACTTACAAAACCATGGGGAATTATAGGCAGATCAGCCTGACAATTATCCCCTATAAATTAGTGGAACTACTGGTATATATAATGAAATTCTTGAAGATAAAGTAATTTTGAGTTAATTATCCAGATGACTGGAAGGATGGTAGCTGAGGTGCATAAAACAGAGTTGGAAAAGAGAATGTGAAGAGAGATCAGCTACTGACTGTGACTTCCAGGTTAAGACCCAGAGGCATCAAATGAAACTAGCAAGAAGAAAAGTCACCTAAAAAAAATGAAGTGATTCTTAACAAGACTCCAGTTAAGTGAGATAACTTCTTGACTTAAAGATTTTTGTGTGTAGTGTGTTTATTTAGGTCCAAAAAAGCACTAGGCAAATTCAAGGGGGAAAATAAAAGCCAGGAAACTCAGATATAAAAATGTTATCTTTAGGTCTCTAAGCTTCAAATTGGTAAAAATGTCCAGAATATTCCAGAAAAAAAAAAAAGGCAAAAAGCTGTTTGCCTTAAACATAAGACATTGATTTTGTCCCAGTCACACATTAATGAGCTAGAGGCTTTTTCATCATTCTCTAACAATGAATCACCTTGTGAAATACCTGTGATCTACGAAAGTTACAGACAACAGCTAATACTTCAAAAATTACGGTGTGAACAGATGGCAAAACAGTCAGAAATTCATTCATGAATGAATGTTTAGCATGGGTGAAAAAAGGAAAATGCCTCTGTTCACATGTGCATATATATAGATATGTGTGTGTGTATATATATATATATACATATACACACATATATATATATTTATGCATATATATATGTGTGTATATATATATATATATATATATACTTAAACTGAAAAGGCAAAATTTCACAACCAGCATGCCTAGGACCTTTTTGAGAGCTGCCTAGCATTTGGAGTTGTAAAAAAAAAAAAAAAAAATAAAGCTTTGTATCTCCCCCAAAAGGGGAGCTGCCTCTGGCCTTGGAATGTGTGGATTGACAATTCTTACTGTTCATCCTTTCCAGTCTGGGGCTTTAATGAGATGAAGGTTGACAGACTACCTCATATGCCTATGACACTTGCTGTACAAGACAAGAATTACTGTCAGTTTTCTGCATCACAGTTTAACACTGTCATCTTCCTGGGTAAAGCTCTTACATAAGGATGCTGAAGTTTACCTGGGTGCAATGGAGGATTTGTTCTGGCTGAAGGATGATAAATTGGCCAAAGCTAGAAGCAGTTTATTGAAAGGGATGAACTACTGCAGCTGGATTTTTGGTTTTTTTAAGTTGTATCTGATCTGGCCTTTTCACATATTTACAGTCTCTTTGGCTAGACTTCACTGCACAAAAACGGATCTCTAAGGTGAAGGAATAATTCTTATCCATGTGCCAAACACATGGAGGGCAGTGTGACAAGGACCCTGCATTCCAATTTCCTCAAAAGGGAAAACAGGGACATGTGAACCTGTCATGAAACTGACAGATTTAGCCAAAAGCAACCTTGGTGTCAAAAACCAATGTGTTCCAGTGTGGAACACAACTTGGAGCTTCAGCAGCTCCTCTGCTGTACTTACCTGCCGACATCATCTATGTAGATGTGACCCCACCAACCTCCTGCCAAGACAGATATCTTGGTGACACCAAAATCTCCGTGCTCTCTGCTGTCACTGTCACATCTTCTGAAAAATCCCTCTGCCAGGATTTCTTCTCCTGGGAAGATGAGAAGAAGAAAAACAAATATTTTCTGATTGCTTCTCCTGTGTTTGCTGCTTTGGAATGTGGTCTGGAGATTATCTACCAACAGGTGCACGTTTGATTGGTTCCATGTGAATTGTTTTTATTTAATGACCAATCACCATCAGCTGTGTCAGACTGAGGAGTCAGTCATGAGTTTTTAATATTCGTTCTTGTTAAGCCTTCTGATGTATCCTTTCTCTTTCTTTAGGATAGTTTAGTATAGCATAATATAATATGATACAATACAACATTAATATGATATGATATATGATTAATATAATATAATATAATATAATATAATATAATATAATATAATATAATATAATATAATATTCTTCATATAATAATATTATAATTATAATATTATATTATAATTATAATATTCCTCATATAATATCCTCATCCTGGGGACCTTACAAACACAACATTCTGCTGTCCTATAGTTCTAAGGAACAAAATGCTCCCAACTCTGGTAACATGAACCACAAAGGCTTGTGATGTAGAAGAGACTAAATTAGGGTGAATAATGCCTTCTGATCTGAATCTCCATGCAAATGTTAAAAATGTTACAAACTCCAATTAATAACGGTGTGTATCAATACTCTGTGTTCTGAGACATGGTTTCCTGATTTAATTTTGCTTCTGCAATGTCAGCTTTGCAGAGTTTGATCTGTGGCAGCTTGCCTTTGATACTCTGGCCTTGTCTTAAATAGTGTCAGAGGAGAATTTATATAAGACTCTAGATGGACTGACAGTGAAACAGCTCATTTTCAATAAAATAATAATAATAATAATAATTTTAAATTACCTTTTTTTATTCTTAGAGGATGGATCTTAGCACACTATAGATTTGAAATCTTCATATAATAACTTCAGGCCTTGTGGGTTGCTGGGAATTTTTTTCCTTTTTTAGCTTTTTGTACAGCTTCTACTATGACAAATTAGAAAGCTGGAAGTAGGTATTTTCTGCTTGACTCGGAAACATTCACAGAAATGCAAAGTATTAGGTAGCCTTTACAGAAACACTCAGTGAAGCCTTTGCAGCTGAATGCCTTTTAAATACATGTCACATGAATATTCAGTCAGATATGCAAATTTAGTGTTTCTGTTCCTTTAGTAGATTGATTTGTTATTTGAGATCAAGGCATAGATCATACCAAAAGCATATCAAAATATCAGACCTTTCATAATATTCTTGCACAGAATATATTGCAGGTGGTCTTGTTTGTTTTCTATTCCTCTTGGCAGTTTGTTTTCTTTCTATAGGAAAATAAAACCTAAATTCCTTTAGTCACTCCATATGCTTTGATAAAGTTCTTCATCACCGAGGCTTTACAAATAACCTGAAAAGAAGGTTTTGATACTGTAATACCAAATTTATGCAGCATCCAAACCCTCAGAAATAGTTATATATTGCAGATGAATGCAGCTAAATGATTTGGAAAGTCAAACAGATTCAAGATAACTCTGCATTTCACAAGTGGCTAACTGGCTCAGTAATGTATTCAGGCCAGTGAGAGAATGGGGAGGATTGCTACCTTATTTCAGGTGCTATTTCAAAGCAGGGTTCACCAAATTCTTCTGGTGTAGTTTAAGAAAAAATTTTGAATGTTACTCCTGAAAACGTTTCAGAGAAAAAAAATTAAATTTACAGGGGGCAAGGCTTTAAACAAAGACCAAAATATATGAATTACTGACCACTGAAAGAAGTCTTGGTTACTTCAGAAGAGGCATGTAAAGTTCTGCAAACCTCCTGCTATACATTTCAGGATATTAATAAATCACACAAGTAAATCCAAATTGCCAGGTGTCCTAAACTTTAGCCAGAATCTCCCTGCTTCCAAAAATACCTAGAACTCTTTACCTTCTTTTTCTCACTCTTACTGCCTTCTTGCCTTCCCCTCTCCAAGAGGATGCACACAACACCCCTGTGCACTGGGCAGTTTTACTTGCCTGGTGAGGATACAGTCTTCTCCAGATATTCCTCAAAGTAGTTCTTTAGATGATCTTCTAGCAATAGTCCTCAAAGCAGTTCTCTCCATGTGGATTCTCTGGGAAGGGCTGTTAGACAGGTTGCTTCCTTTCAAAATTATAAGTGTGCAGGACACTCAGCTCTTTAGCCTCTGTATAATCCCATTACACAATGGAGGATAAAAGTTTGGGTTTGTTTGTTTGTTTTTTTTTATTTCACCCTCTCTCCCAGAAGAAGAAAATCTCAGCTCAGTTTTGTCATTCTTTAGTATTCTTTGTTCCAGTGTTACTGTGAGGGATTAAAAGTCTCCTTTTCTTGTCAGCTGTATCATTTGGCACAACAAAAGATGTCAGCTCTCCCTAAAAACTCTACCTTATCTGTGCTTCAACCACTACACTTACAAAACCACTTTTAAAAGTTGAAAATGCAGCATAGGCCAGCCAGGTTTATCCAGAGGAGGGTTTTTGGATGTTGACAGCAGTGCAGACAATAGGATTGCAATGCCCCAAGTTTCCCAAGTTTAAGGGAAGGGTACCTCTCTCACTGATAGCTGGCTTGGCTATAGAATTTATTTGTAGGTTCCAGTGGCAGTGATAAAGTAAATCTTCTTTTTTCACAAATCAGCCAAGGCTCTAAAGAAGCTCAACACCAGACCACACAATCCAAGTAAACTTCAGTTTTAGATGCATAAATTCCCAAAACTCTGCTGTGACTGAGTTTTATATATCTGCTTTTTCCCTTTGGAATCTGTGGTGCTTTCTCTACAGGATCTTGTGCAAATGAATGCTGTTGCTGGAACTATTTGTTTCATTTAGGAAACTCTCTTTAATTTCCTTTCATGTTAAGAGGCTGGTGTTCCAAAAGAACAAACTGCAGAAGAGATGTGATTTGCAGGCACAGTTATCTGTTAGTCAGGCAACAAGCTCATCAATAATAATAAGCAAACAGGAACTCAAGATCAGGGAAAAAAACCCATGAGAAATGAGGAGAAGAGTAACTTCTTGAAGAGCAATAAAAGAACTGAAGGGAAGATTGTAACTAGCAGCAGAAAAATATGAGGAACTTTGGAATATTCTATCATCACAACTTTTTACTTTTACATATTTTATATAATAAATATGTGACATATAGTTCTATTGATATAATTTACATTTTTTATTAATTATGCATGTGCATATTTATTATTTACCACAAAAAGAAGATATTAGGAATTTGCTTTATGACCCATAAAGGACATCTGCCAATAGCAAAATGATCCTCAGAGATTCAAGACTTTAACAATTTTGCTAACTAAGGAGCTCGGTGGCTGCTTGGTTTCAATTTCAGTGACATGAGACGTGGAGAATCACACAAAATGTGCCTGACAGAACAGTCTCCCTCCAGAAGGAAGGAATTTCACAGAGCATGCCATGTGTGACCATGACATTGATGAAAGGAAGCTCTCCACCCCAATGAACCCAGCACACAGCACTGGAAAGGTCTGATGGCCATTTCAACCTATGCAGCTATCAAACATTATACATGTAATTTTTATTATGATCAATAAAACCAATTCCCAGTCCATTGCAGATAGACTCCATTTAATGGTCAGTTTCCCCCTGCATCACCTTTGCTGCTACTGTGTGAAAAATGGAATAATTCCATCACAGAGCATTGCTGCACGTAGATCAGATTACCTGGGTCAATGCAATTGTTATTGCTGTGCCAATGATATTGGTTGATTTAAAATAAATCTCCATATTGTTTAATTATGGTGAAAATAATGAGATTAGCTCTGTTGGCCAAATAAATGCCAAGGCTGCAGGCTGGATCCCTGTGCAGGCCATTCCCTTAGGAGGGAATTGGATTTAGGGGTCCTTGGGGGCCCCTTCCAACTCAGAACATTCTGTGATTTTGTGAAACATGAACAGCTTTAGATACAGATTTGTTCTTCGTGTCTAAACAGATTCTCAGCATGGCTTCTAATCCTGTGATATATCAATTTTAATAAAGACTCAACCAAAAGGTCTGTGTAAACCATATGTAGAGGATTAATCATGGGTTATTTCAGTTGTCCTAGACTGCACTATGGGAAGACAGAAAAGAAGAGAACATTACAAATATGAGCTCTAAAAGGATTACACGTTGTATACTTCAGTCTATGATTAATACCTATTTTAGTTAGAGCATATACAATACAGAAAGAGTAGGAAGATATTTCCCTTTTAATTGAAAGAGATTATTGTAAAATTTAAGTCAGAAAATCATTTTACCACATTTTTGGGAGTTCTTTCTTTCTTTTCTTTCTTAGTCTGTCCATGTACCAGAGGAATTCACTTCTCAATTACACATGCGGCCAACAAGGGTTACAAAATTAACAAAACCAGAACACAGAGTATTTTTAAAGAGGTAAATTCAGGCAGATAGTGTTGTTTTTCCTAAAACAATTTCACATTAAATTGGATATCCAGTGTAATGCTTAAATCAACAAAGCAATCTCTCTGAAGTAAATGTATTATACTAGAACTGGAAGAAGTCTAACTGTAGCTTATAAAGCACAGAGACATTTTTCAAGGTATCAAGTTCAACTATAAAAACTGATTATGAAGTAAATAATTTGCACATAAAAGCTATGTTTAAAGCCTTCACTATTGTTGCAAAGTCTAGCTGATGGCATTTAGGGAAGGTGTGAATCAGGGTTTAATACACACCTGTTTAACTGGAGATCACATTTTCCATAAACCCAATCTAGGCATATTTCTGAGACATATCTGTAAATGCACTCTGATGATGATGGGTACACAGTAAAAATTCAAGAGGAATTTCTTTCCTTGTGTCTTTTGAAATCTTTGTTTTTAATGGTGTCCATTTTGTTTGTTTTACTGGTACACCAAAGTAGTTATCAATTGGTATTTCCTGCCTCATGAGCCTTGCATTTACATCCCATTCTTTGAATTTTGGCAGTGCCAAGTCATGGTAATAGAACTGCCTATTCTGAGGTCTAGATTTTGGATTTCTTCTCATGTTAAATATGGTTCATGTTATTAAATAGTTAGAGGCTTCATCTTTGCATTCATTACTCCCCTTTTTAACCATCCTGTATTCATATCTAAGAGTCTTTAAGTATCACCACTTAAAAGAACACTCTGAACTCTTCTTCAGTGGAAGGTGTATATAATCAAACTCCTGCCTATGACTGAGGTAAGCATGCATTTGTGACATCTGGATTATTAGATTCAGTAATTTTTAAACACCTAGTTTCACATCAAAGTGAATGCATCCCAATGCATCAATACCAATTTTGCAAATAATTTTCAATATTTTTATAAATCTTATCAGCCTCAGGAAGGGCTTTTCTTATAAGCTCCCTTATCTATACTCCTATTCTGGTCCTTTTATATGGCAGAATATTGATTGAAGTCCTCAGAACCTCATCATTATGTCACTGCAGACTAAATTGCTGATCTGCTTTGCCATCTCAAAAATTCTCCCAGCTGATAAGAAATAAAGCAACTCATGTAGAAAAGCCAGCTTAACAAAACTGAGTCACTCCATTATTAAAGATGCCTTCATCTGACAGCTCCTCATCTGCTCTGTCTCAACATTTGTTTAGAAAATCACTGGAGTGGAAACTAAAATTTAGCCTAACTATATGGGATAGAGCCTTGGTTAGCTTGAAGATCTCTGGGTGTCTCACCAATGTAAGCAGGAAAACAGAAGAAATGAGACCTACCTTGGGAGCACAAAAACAGCTCATGAAGAAACTTCCCTGCTGGTGTCAGGGTAGTTCAGGATCTCTTTATCACAGACATCTGAAATACAAAAATTTAGAGTGAAATTATGGCTCCAATGAAGTCCATGGTCTATTTTTTTAATATCTTATTTTGGTAATAAGACTTCTATATAACTTATGGAACATCTGTGTATAAAATTAACTTTAGAAAATGGCATATAATTTTCTCTTTCTCTGTTCTTCAATGGCTTTATTATTGTATTTACAAGTAGCATGACAGAGTGCTCTTGTTTTCATCCCTGGTTTTGTAAAGGAGCTATTTCTTTTTCTCCTTTCAAGCCTGTGAGTCTGATAGCTGCGTGTCAGTTTTGTAAACCTGACAGATGTCTTCGGTCAAGGGAGGAGATCAAAGGGAAAACCGGTGGGCCTCAAAGTTTTGGCTGTGACAGGATGAACCCATCACAGAGGGCTCTGCTGACAAGTGTTGCTGCCAGGGCACAGCAAGAGCCAGCTGCTTGCTCAGGGATGGGGAGCCCTGTGCTGGCTGTGCTCTCTGTGATATTTTAGTTAACATCCATATTTTTGTGGGAATCAGTATCCCTAAATGATTTTAGGAAGAAAAATAGATGATTTTTCCAGTAGGCAAAAGTGTAATTAGCTAAACTATATTTTAAACACATTAAACAGGAGAGGTATAAATACAATTTCAAGCATAGCAATGTTCTCAGAGCATCCCCAGGGTGTGAGCATGGCAGGCAGGACACAGAGCTGGTGAGGGCCCCAGACATGGCAGTGAAGCAAGCCCAGATAAATTCCTGTCAGGAGCAGCTGGTGATGGGACAAAAGACAAAGCCCAGGCAAAGGTCCACACCTCAGGCAAGCCCTTACAGGCTTGTGGGAGCTCCCAGTTGTGGCTGGTCAAAGAGCCCATTAGTGCTCATCAGTAAAATCAGGCCCCACAAAGAGCTATTTGCTTTTAATTCTTTCCTCCAGTTTCCTCCTTCCTTTTCCTACCAGCTGCCATCCTAACAAGGTGAGCACAGGTTCACCTGTTCCTTCTGTGAATGGCATCTTGCTTACACATCTGTGAGTAACACTTGACAAACACTTAATAAAATGCTGAAAGCCTGCCTCACACTTAAGGGAAAACCAATTAAATGCTCTACTGCATATGCTGAGTTCTCAAGTTGAACATTATTTTCTTAAACAGAGCTCCACCTCTCTGAATCCACCAATCAGCCCCTTTTTGCATTCATATCTTTGGACTTGTACACATAAAATTCTCAAAACAAAATGCTGGTTCACTTGCACAGCCACACACCACAGAGGAAAATTTTGGATAATTCCTCTTTTGAAAAAAGAGGAAATTTTCTTCAGTGGAGATGGGATTTCATACTTACTTTTTCACTGCTCTAAAAGGTTTGTCCATGAATGTCGTGGATGCTTTTGGAAAGACTGATCAACTCCTCCCCTGGGAGCTGAAATAAATGCAGAACAGTAACAGAAACTTCTGCATTTCAAAGGAGGTTCTTGAGATCAAGCTGGTTGCAGAGAAATATAACAGGGACTCTTTCCTTATTCTTTTAACTAGATAAATACAATGCTTTCAAGGTTAATTTCCTTCTTACTTACACTCTGTTTATTTGTCAGTAAAATTTTCTCAGTTATTAACTGTTCATTTGCTATTCTGTAACTTTTTCTGATAATTCATTGTACAAGAAAGCATGCTGGGATTCTTTCTTCTCTGTTCAAATAAGGCATAAAACTTTATGATAACCTCCACAAATCACGCTGAACTTGTCAGAAGTATTTATCACATGACCTAAAAATATATCTACAAAATTTTCAGTTAGCAATGTTCTTCATTAGCTTTTTTCTTTGGTTTTTTTTTTTTTTCCTGTTTTATCAGCATGTACTGATATGGCATTTGTGATCCATACAGTTTACATTCCAGAGTTAATCAGGTCAAAATAAAATTAGTAGAAATTGGTCAGATATTTTCATTGATTTATCAGTTCTTATGACAACATAGCGGGGGAAGAGTTTTAAAGAATGCCACATAATCATAAAGATACAATCTTGCCCATTGTATTGAAAGTGGCACAGAAAATCCATTTAATGTTATCATCATGTTAATATAAACATCTTGAAAAGTAGATATTTAGTTACTGAATTTATCAATTGGAAAAATATAAATGAAGATAATGTTCTTAGACTGTGAATGTGAAAACAGAATATTGGCTTTGTCTCACTAAAACAAATAAATACTACTGAAGTTGGACTAAAACCAAAATGTGACATAGTGCTTTTCAGGGACTTTTAAGAGCTTATTGACTAAAAAAAAGTCTCTTCTAAAAGAAACTGTGTACTTTGCCACATATATCTCTTTAACTTTCAATTGGCTTTTTGGAAAATTAGGTCACTAAGTTACCACTATAAGAAGTATTAACATAATACTTTCCAACATTTTCATATATCTTAACCCCAATACTTGCATGCCTAAAGGTACATGCATAAATCATCAATTTCTTGATTTTCCATTCTATAATTTAATTGAATCTCGGATTGACCTCAGCACTTCTAAAAATACAGGCTATGTTTAATTAGAACTCTGTATCTCAAAAGAAGCTTAAAACAGGCATCCCAAACAGACCACATTGATTTCATTAAGATAATTTAATATTTTGTTTATTTAAAATATTTAAATAATTTTCCTTTGATTTTGCCAAAAGGAAAGGAAGTTTGGCACTTGTTGAACTAAAATTGTGTTATTCGTGTAAAGTCTGGCACTTTATGCATACTTCATTTATGTGTATTCTTAATAATTTGGGGAGAGTCATGCATTATGAGAAGACAAAAAAGTCTAGCATAAATAAGCATTGATTTAGAAGACAGAAATAAGTGTTTTATAAAGAACAAAAGAAAAAAAACCAAAAAAAATTGGAAACAGGAAAAAAATGATAGAAGACACAGCTTTATTAACCTATTTTCATTATATATATATATAGGTTTACATATATATATATATATATAATTTATATTATTATTTTTATATATTATTTATAGATATTATTTATATATTATATATAAATAATATATATTATATAATATATAATATATAAATAATATATAATGTATATAATATATAATATAATATATATTATATGTAAAAATATAAAATTTATATTATTATTATTTTAATATATTGTTATATATAATTTATATTATATATACATATATATACATATACATACATATATATTTGTGTATATCTATATATATTAAAAAAATATGCTATTTGCATAAAGCACACACTTTGCAAGTGAAGTAATAACTGAACAATAATTGGTTTTGTAATATCTACACCTCAGCTGTAGGTAGCTGATCCATACTGGGAAGGAGACTGCAACTCTAAATCCGATTCCAGTTTCCAGCTGCCAATAAATCAGATCATTTACAAGCATTTAGGCCTCACATTTCTGTTTTACACATATACATGACCACATTCCAATTTTAGATCATTCAGTAGATCATTTGCAAATGAATTTAGGGGTGATAATGCAGCTCCATAAAACAAGCATTTACACTAATTTAAATAACATTAAAATATTTTTAATCATCCCATTTGCCATAGCTTTCTGTTTTACAAATTTCCTCCGTGCATTTGCATTCCTAAGATTAATAAAATTAATATTTTTTGAAAATTGCAGTGTCCCTGTAATTACCTTGCATACCAATTTCACAAATTTCATTGCCTTCATTAAGCCTGTAGTCATATGTGGCTCAGAAGATTAGCAATTAAGTGGTTAATGGACAGTTTACTTTACTTTTCCAGGCTGCCTTCAATTTTTTTTTACCAACCCCTCATAGATTCTTCAAGCAGTCGTAGCCTTTGCACACTGGTATATCCCTTCTTCCCTGGCTGAAGGGATCACCTACATGGAGTTTCACAAAACTCTCAGTCTTATCAATCAGCACTGAATTGCACAGAAACTACTTTATTTCATTGAAAACCTTCCTTTCTAATTTAATATTGCTGCCTATAGTAACCAAAGCTGTGAATCTGTAAATCATATTGGGGCCATTAACAACTAATGAAGTGCAAGAACCCTTCTAATCCCTACAGAATTAAGATAAAAGGGTGTAGATTAAATTAATATTCAGTCTAGATTCCTAGCAGGTAGCCCACAAGTTCTTAAGTTTACCAGCGCTTTTGAGAAGGGGGTGTGTTTTGTGAAGCCAGAAACACATAAAAGAGCAAATTGTAAATTTTTCTTGTGCTCTTCCCTCAAACCAGGGATCCAAAAGGATTGCATATCACTCCAGTAGGTCATATGACATAAGATCCAGAAAAAACAGGTTTCTACTTCACCCTCTGATGACCAAATCCAGACTTTCCCTACTCAGTTGTTCTGAAGACAAGTAAAAATCTCTCCAAAGCACAGAACGACATAAAACAAACACTGGTTTGGTTAAAGGAAATCTACCCATACATCCAACACCTTCAATTTGCTGGTACAACCAAGAGGGGCAGGGGTCAGACAGGTCCTGCTCCAGTGTCTGCATGCCAGAGATGGGGAGAAGAATGGGGCAGTGTGGCACTCACATTCTCTGAAAAAAAATTCCTTCACCCAGGATTTCTCTCCTGGGAAGCTGAGAGATCTCAGAGAAAAGAAAACCAATTCTTATCTCATTTGTTTCTCCTGTGTTGTGTTCATGTGTGGAATGTGTTTGGGGATTGTTTACCCACAGGGGATTGTTTCATTGGATTCTGCTGTGAGTTGTTTTCACTCTTTGGCCAACTGGGGCCAAGCTGTGTCAGGACTCTGGAAAGAGTCACAAATTTTCATTATTATCTCTTTAGTATTCAGTAAATATCTTTTCTTTATTCTTCAGTATAGTATAGTATAGTATTATTTAATATAATATAGTATTATAAAGTAATAAATTAGCCTTCTGAGAACATGGAGTCAGGTTCCTCATTCCTCCCTTCCCTGCAAATACAACAGGACAAGACTTTCTGCTCACATATTGAGTACCCCACTAGATATCACATATTTCTCTCCACATCATCTCCTCTGACAATGATTAGACACATAAAACATTCTAAGTGATTGCAAAATCACTGCAAAATCATATTTTTTAGAGCTCTGGTTAGCTATCAGTTAAGAATGACCTGCCCAGATCACTGGCAGATCAATAAAGGATGCAAAAAGCCAAGCATTCTGAATGGTGTAAGGCTTTGCTTTTGTTTTCACAGTCAGGATCCAAAACTATTGAAGTTTTAGAATTTCATCAAATGCAGATTTTCAGCTTTGGTACACAGAAGGTTAATACTGTACCTCCTAGCCCTGGAGTGATATATGAAAATACACAGTCAGTGATTTCAGGAAAACCCATCTAAGCCCTGCATGTACATTTTTCACTTCACCAACCACTCTGGTGGTAGCCAGTAGATCTAATTTCATCAAGCCTGTGCTCTTGACAGCAGTCACATCAAATTAAAGAATCTTCCAGACTTAGCTGGCACCTTCATCTAAGCCTTTATATCAAATAATATGCCTGTTGCCTTCATCATGCAATCCTTAATTATGTGAAAATCAGCAGACTGCTGCTTGTGCCAGCAAAGAAAATGAGGAGAGAATGGTGTTCTTTCCAATGCACGTCTGGACACCCTTCAGAGACATCTGATTTGATTGGCAGCAACAATATTCCATTGATGTTCTTTTTTATAGCTATAACTTAAGGCCTTTTTCCTAAAGAATTAGCTTATGCATGCACATATTAAAAACCTGCTTTTTTTCTTCTTGGAGACAGAGATGCTGCAAATTTTAGCTCTGTTTTTTTAGCAGATGCTACTTGGTGGATAAGTATGATGTGCCCCAGGCTGGGTATTTATTGCTAAAAATAAAATATTAGGAGGATGGGTGAAGATTGTTTACTACAGAAGCATGCTGTGCATAAATCTCATGGGAGATTCACAAAATCCCTCATCCAATCCCCAAACCAAGGTGTTCTAATTTCCTGAAGTCAAATACAAACCCCAAAAGGGATCAAGGTCAACACAGCAAATTAGTTGATCCATCAACAATCTAATTACATTCCATTGAGCCAGAAAAAAAATCTAGAAGCATCACAGAGACCTCTGGATGCTGGAACAGTGTCCATCAATTACTGGCCTCTGGGCTTTGTCATCACCTGGCATCTCCACTGCTAAAGCCATCCCTAGGAATCTTCTAATTTCTATTACCTGACCATTCAGGATGGATGCTAGTACCCAACAAACTGCTCCATGCCATATTCCAGCAGAAAGCATCATGAAAGGGATTTTGGGTTTTTTTCTAACATCCTGCCCTTCATTACCAATGCAAAATATTTTAAAATAAGCTTCTTTGGAAACCACATCCTGATACTTGACAAGCATTTTAGGAAAGCTGGCTAGAGAGAATGTCTGAGGACTCTTGTCTGCCTTAGTTATAAAAGAAGCAAACCCCAGTAACCTCACCAATAAGGATAATAATTAAATATTTTTGAAAATGAGGAAAAAAAAACTTTGCATAGATCAATTAACAGATGTAGACAGATTGTCTATATCAAATATTTAATAGATCCTGGGTTTTTTTTAGTTACCTGTTATCTCAGTTGGACAGGGATCTGTTATATGTGCCCACAATATGCTATCAATTACCAAAAAATAGTAATCAAATTCAATATGCTATCAATCACAAAACAAAGGTAATCAAATTCATGCATAACAAATATGCTTTTCAAATGTGTATTGCTAATGGCTCAGCACAACTGCTCTTTTCACTGATGGCCACTGGTGCACTGAGGACAGGTGAAAAAGCAAATGAGAAAACTACACTGGAAAAATAAAAAGAAACTACTGTAAGGATTATCTGTTTCTCACAGTCTGGTGACTTTTCAGGGGGAGAGAAGCACACAGTGTTATTGGCAAGAAATTAATAATAAAATATAAAATAAAAGGTACTTTATGTCAAGTCTCAGGGATGTAAAGTACTGTGCGTGTGAACTGTAAAAAGCATTCAATTGTTGCAACTGTATTGAACTGTACACTGTGCATTTCTTTTTGTTTATTGCCTTATGCCACAAATATTCCAAATCTCAGCCACATGCAGGAAAATCTATTTGTGCTGCAATCTAAATGGACTAATAAAAAACAACATTCAACCATTTGGAACTGAAATATTCATGAGATACTCAGGGAACAATGAAAGTGAAGTGCTTCAGCTATCCTCAAGGAGCAAGAGTCAAGAACACACAGGAGGAACTAGGAAGTGTCCTACTGTGCCTTCAAACTTTGCTCTTTCTTTTTCCTCTGCCTTTTACTCTTCCTATTTCAAATCAAGCAACCTCATTCCCATTTAGTAGACATCACTCCTGCCTACCCGGGTGGCTCACATCTATTTATTTAAATTTTAGCCTGTGTTAAATCACTATGAAAGCAAAACAGGAGACTGCTCTGCCTACCTGAGTGAACTCCCCTTGCCACAGTGCAGTCCTACAGCCAGAGCATGTATTTGAGTATGTGCATTTTCACCTGAGCCCAAACAAGTAATGACATTTTTAATAATAAATACTGAAAATATTAGTTTTAAAATCTTCCTATAATTGACTCCCTAATCTCAGGAAAAGCTGCAGACCCCTTGCTTGTTATTAAATTACACAACTGCTGAGAGCTAGCTCTAGCTCAAGATGCTTGAGACATTTGTATCAGATGACCAACTTCAATGAAACACAGGACCCAGATAAGAAAAGCAGTTTCCTAATTAAAACTGCAAGCAGCAAAACGAAAATCTCTGACACTGTTATTTAGAAATCTGGGTCAGTGCTGTTCTTGCCTGGAATTTAATGGGAAATATTAACTTAATTAAAAAACACACCTCTAAACCCAAGTTTGACTTTGAATTGTTTAAATCCTTGCCCATTAAAAGATATTTCAATAAGATGAATTTTGTTAAAAAAGATCTGATATGAATTCTCTTCAAGTCACTGTTCTTTTTCTGAATAACAAAAAATAAATAGTCTTGAGGTGAAAATACTATGCAAGTTTTTCTCTAGAAAACTAATTTTTCCATTGACTTGTTAAATGACAATTTTTGACACATTCTTTAATGCTGATGACCATTTTTTGCCAGTGTAAAATATCTCTTTCCAATTTCCTACAGCTTTCAAACCTTAAGTGATCTTCACATTGTGTGTCCTGTTGAGAGAAGTCCCACAGGTGGAGGATACAAATTCTAATAGAGGATTCAGAAACTGAAGAACTAAACTGCAGCTTCCCTAGATTTATGTACAACTTACTTTTGTATCAAGCTGTCCAGTGCTAACAGCAGCAAGCACAGGATCTTAAGGCTTTTCAATCAATGAAGCTCCAGTAAATTCATTTGTTTGATCCAGTTCACCCCACAAACCCTCCATTTGCACAGCCTTGATCATGAGCTCTTAAACATCTTTAGGGGCCATCCAAATTTCCAGATTACAAGCTTTAGGATAGTTTTTGGCCGGTGCATTGTTCCACCCTGGCTCTAGATTTATACTGTGTATTTTCTGAAATACTGTGTATTTTCTGAAATACTGTGTATTTTCATCCCTCTGGGATACCGAGTGTTTCACAGACATGAGAATGTGGCATCCTCTCCACTGAATTTTGGCTTCAAAGTTAAGCATGCAATACGTTTTGTTCTCACTCTCACAAGTGTTTGAGGAATGACAGGAGAGAAAAATGATCATCTGTTTACCTTTTACTCATAAAAAACCTTTATGTATGTTTAGCACTTTCATTAACAAAAACACTAACAAGAGTTTGCTTTTGCTTTTTAGCAAAACATTTACTGGAAAATAGTTTAAAGACAAAGAGGACTTCAAGTTGTTATATAGCAACAAAAGCCAAAGAACAATGTAATCAAGTTTTTGTTTGTGTTTTCTGAAGGCATTTTATGCAACAGGAAAACAATATATATTGTTTCATCCTTTTAAATCCACCATTAGCTTTGTCTATTGAAATTATTAATCGGCATTCCTGTTTGATTCCAAATGTGACAAATAATTATGGTTTTTCCATGCCTACTAACTGAATTCTGAATCCAGCTCTGGTAAATCCTCAGCTTTTTGGTTACTATTAACAAACACAAGTATTCATATTAGAATTTTTATCTAAGGAATGGCATAATTGAAACTAGACATAACTTAAGTGTGAACTAAAAAAACCCCTTTAATTTATTTGAACTATGTAGAAACTGACAAAACAGAATTTATTTATAAAAGCAGTGTAAGAATGAACAAATAAATGAGAGAAAATTAAACTAAAATATAGTGCTATACTTTCAAAAACTTTCATAATAATGCTTATCATCCTTTAAAATCTCAAGCTCTAAATTTCTGCTCTTCAATACCATTTTTTTATTTCATTATTTTGGTTGAAGAGCTGCTCAAAGCACTAGATCTCAATGCATAAACCTCTTGCTATGAAGAAATTAATGACCAATTATTTTTGTAATCTCCCCTTTGAAGAACTGCCAGCCAGCAGTAGTTAGATTAAGCATTTATCTATTGAGTTATTGGAGCTTTAGGTTTGAATCTGTACTGTTGATGATACCTAATGTATCTTTTTGGTATTTTCCTAAAGAGAAAGCCTCTTCTTCTTCACAACACGTGTGGAATAGCAAAGCACCTGTTCTGCATGGAAGAAGACCTGCTTTTTTCTGCCTCATAATGGCAAATCAATTAAACCTTGATTAATGTTTGGCTCAGTGTCACATAAATTTGTCTAAGAGCTGATGCTACACAAGTTAGGATGGCTGGATGCCAACTCTCTTAAAACACTGCACTCAGTGCATCCCTTTTGAAACACAGGTTTGCTTGCTCTAGCTGACAAAAATTGCTAACCTGAAGAATGAAGTCCTAGAAATACCCAACCTGTGTCTTTTATTTGCTATCAAATATAGCTAAAAATCCAACCAGAAATGTGATCACAGCACAAATTGCAAGCTTCAATAATATACTTTAGAGTCTACATTCTATTTGCTATTCCTTTTGTTTGTGTGATAGCACAAAGAGCACTAAACAAACTGGAAGATTGATAAAGCTGTCAGATTATTTCAAAATAAGAATTCTCGGTACATCTCAAATACTTTGATTAAAAATTCCATAAGTTTGAGTCATTCAGATCGATTGTCTGACTTAAGTCATCTCCACAAGCAATCTGTCTTCATACTCGGGCAAACAATGGCTAATGCTGTGCTGAGCTTCCTTTCAAGAAAGGAATAAACTGACTTCTGATTATTTGGCAATGCCAACCAGAAAGGGTGTAATCATATAAAAATATGGTTCTAAATAATTTGCATGAGTCCCAGACACACAGGGGCAGACAGTGTGCAAGAAATACAGAAAAAAGACAATAAAGTACAGTACACAACAAATTACATGCCAAGAATTCAAATGTCCTCTTGATAGTACTGTGATAAATAATCCTTCCTAACATGGACTAAGTATGTACAACATCTCTAAATGTACACCTTCCATATTCTGATCACAAGAAATGTGGAGAAGCATCTCATATTCAACTGACCATGGCTCCAGCAATATGTCCAAAAGTTCACTGATGTAGAAAAAGCATTTCTATAATTATGAAGTCATTAAAAAGCAGTTAAAAATAGCAAGAAATAAATACACAGGCAATTTGTGATGAAAAAAGCAACCCAAACTAATTGACAAGGAGTCATTAGTATCACTTTTGATGTGTTAAATCAATATTGATTGTACAGTTTAACAATACCCATTGTGGCCAATAGCTCCACCCTGTGCTCTATGGAAACATGAAGCTCAGTATTTAAAGCATTTAATTTTGTGTATTATTCAGTATTTATGGTAAAGCCATCTGTGTCACCTCTATCATTCAGCACTGGGCAAGATCAACCTGCAGACAAATGCAGACTGTAATTAAAATGACAAGTCAAGCTTACACTTGCACAATGGCAGGTATCTGCAAAGTGACCAGATTTCTCAATTATTTCAGATTACTTTTGTCAAAATGTCCAAGAATTTTCATCAGTGTCCACATTTCGATTCTAATTAGATATGCAGCAGGCAATTAGACATTTATTTCAAATGCTGTTAGAATTGTTTGCTGGCTCTCTTTTTTCAAGAAGCCAAAGTAGCTGACAATGGCTAATGACTACATATTTCATGTGAAAAAGGATATGCAGACATAATTACTGCTGCAATCTCATCAGAGCAGCCAAGTCTAATTAAGTGTCAAACCAGAGTTACAGAAGGGTTGTGAAACTTTCCCTCAAAAATGACAACTCAGCTGTGGTGGCACATAGACAAGAAAACAACCTCAAGAGCAAGAGAAATGTGAATTTTATGTAGGTTTGTGAGTAATGTTATGGAAAAGACCCTGTTCTTTCACATTATTCATAATATATTATTGACATTACAATAAAATTGCAATATTCAACCTGTAGCCAAGAAAGAAAATGCATTGTAATACTTCCCTTTCATCAAGTCCTTAAAGATGTTAATAACTTTTTAAATTGTTCCTCTCTCCAAATCAAACATAGGAGGCTCTCATAATCTTATCTCTCTTCCACTTCTAATTATTTACATTTTTAATTACTAGTATATCCTAATAATGAGCATGCTAATTATTATTAAATTGATCCTTAAAACACGAATATTCTGCATTCTGTTTGTAGGCACCACCAAACCATGTAAAAGACAGTAGTGTGTCAGATGTTCAGAAACAAAGATTGGAAAGAAATAATATTATTGACCTATCAACCTGCAAGTTTTCAAACTGCTTTCCTCATTCTATGTTGCTCTCAGACAGAGCTCTAAATTTCACACTGAAATCTCGACAGAGTTAAAAGACTTGTTTTTACCTAGCCTTAGTGTGTACTATGTAAAGTCTGGTTCTCAAGAAGTGAAGATGTAAAGATGACATATTTTACATTCTGTTTATCATCCTGCACATATACAGAGACATTCCTCATAATTTCTTCTTTAATGCAGCAAAGACTTTACCTCATTTGAAAAACGTCCCCTAGAAATAAAAGGAAATCACTGTGGTTCCATCACTTCCTGTTTTTTCTAGAAGTGGCTGCCCATCTCAAGTTGATGGATAAGATGGATTCTTCTTTTACTTCTTCCACAGAGCTGTCCTTTTCACGATATTTGTATTGAATAATACTGATCCTTTTTAAATTTAAAAATTTATTTGTGTTTCAAGTCAATTCCTGCTATACTACTTATCACGTAGAGCAACCCAGCTATGCTAATGCTTGCTGTGGTAACAATACGGAATTTGCTCAGATTTTACTATTAGGAGACACTAAACTCTTCATGTGTGGCATGCTAATCTTGTTCTAATTCTTCATCCATCTCTTTTGAACCTTCCTCCCTTCCTCACCCTCAATAAACTGACAATCTCATACCATTGAATATCATTACAGATCCCAGCACTGTTCAGTGTGTATTTTATCTTGCTCAAGGAACGCTCCTAATAATATGAATATGTACATGGAATATCTTAAACTGATTGGCAGCCAGTCACCTTTTTCTCAGTCAAGACAGCTATTTAGTATTTTAATATTTTCTGTTAGAAATGCAAGAAAGAACATAGAATTTTAATGCTGCCTCTAGCCCAATCACGGCTCTGACTTTCCTTCCTATTCACAAGCAATGGTGTCTATGCTGTGCTCTAATCAAACACCATTCAGCCAAGGGGATGAAATATCAGGTATTATTTATTATTTTATAGAATAATACATATTTTATTATTTATTTATAGATCTTTAAGTAAGCCTGACATTTGATCCCCTAGGCTGAAATGGTGTCGATTTTACTATTGGTGCCATTCATTTAATTTTGGGATATCACTCACACGAGTAGACTAAATTCCAGGAGCTCTGAAGAAAATGAGAACATGTACTCACGTATGAGAACAGAACTTGTCTGTAAAAATTGCAGAACTGCAGCAAAGAAATTACTGTCTAAATGTTTATTTTTTTATTTTGAGACTTTTTTCTCAATGGACCTTTGTCCATTCAAGCAAGCCTAAAATACTGGCCACAGTAATACTGTGAAATACCACTGTGAAATAAAAATAAATTGGAAAGAATATAAGCTATTGAAGTGACATTCATATTTCAAAGGCATTGTCTTTGAGGATGAGAAATAAATTTTGAGAATATTCCAGTAGTTTGAAAAACTCTGGTGATCTAAAAAATAAAATATCCCAAGTAGCTATATGTCTCTATTATCATAAAATAAACCTATAAATTTTCCATAATGTTTATATAATATCATTTTCAGAGTCACACAGGTAAGGGATGAAATTCACTTGCAGAAGGGGCTTCTAAAAGGACCTTAAAAAAACCAGAGGATTAATATTCCTCATTGACTCTGTATATGACAAATTGCTTAAAATATATTGCAGTAAAAGTCTTGCTAGAGTGAAATTTCAATACTGTCAAATCTTTATAACTGTTCCTTATATTTGGTGCAACATTCAGCACTCTTAAATATTAGATATATTTAGGAAGAATAAAATCCAAAACCATTAAGACCTTTTTCCCCATTATAGAGGGTACCATTAGAGGTGAATCTCCTGTTATAAATTCATATTTTGGAGGTTTTAAGTAAAAAAAAAAAAAAAAAAAAACAAAAAACCCAAAACTCAGATATAGCTGCTATTGCAAATACCAAAAGTCATCTCTATAAGGATCCTATTTTGAGCAATGCACATTGGAATTAAGTTAAATATTAACACACTGCTAATCTCCCAGAGTCAAAATTATTGTCTGCAATACTTTGTAAGCAATGCAGAATTGTTAAGCATAAGACTTAACTAAACTGCAGCCAGAAGACGGCCCTTTCAAATAATCTTAAAGTATGAAAGTCTTTAAGAAAAAATAGGAAAGATATACTGAATGTAAACACTTTGTCCCACATGGTCAGCAGAAATTCATTACATCTGTAAAAAGCAATAAAGTTAAATATGAGAAGCCGACAGCCTTAAAGAGACTGCCTTCCTCTTATGTTTTCATCACTGGTTTTCCATCCACATTTTTTTAACATCTAGGAACCCCTTATTTAAAAAATCCATTCACTCTTTTTAAAAACAATGTACTTTTTTAAAACAAATTTAGGTTCTTATTATGGCTGTCAAATACTGTCAGACAAATTTCCCTCACAAAGCACCAGAGAGGCCTGGGCTGTACAAATTCTAATCACTAATTTAAAATCCACCTTGTCCTTATTATCTACTTACAGCAGACAAATATCCCAATACAAAAGAGATTAAGAAATCTGGGGGCTTGTGAGGGCATCAATAATACAATGTGCATTTTAGAAAATTTTAGAAAATTCTATTCAGGGCTTCTGCAAATGTATTAAAAGTTTTGCCCCACTAATATGCTACATTAAATGATAAAAGTTTTCATCTTACTTCATACACAGTCTTTCACCTGTAGAGAAACTTCTCCAAGTCCATAATGAATAAACAAAAATTTACTTTAATAAATTTATTCTTAAGGGTTCTGAGATAGAATTCCATTTGGAGTCTCTTTCACAGAGAGGATTGCTTCATTTTTATCCCACCTGAATACAGAGAAAGGCAACTATTCACGAAGGAAGGAATATCAGTGTCACTGATTTTATTGCAAAAAGAATTAAAATAGATCAAAGCCTATCCCACTAATAAAAACCAGGTTTGCTGGATGTATTTTATCATCTTGAAAAGGATGGGGTTTGCCAATTTCATCAAGTTATGGCCAGGTGCAAGAAACTATATAAATCCAAAATATCTTGATTTTAAAAAAATAGAAAACAGCAAAAAAAATAAAATCTGAAGTATCTGCTTGTCTGGTGGCATACTAACTGAAATGTATACACCTGAGAGGTCTGGGATCAGAAGAATGAAGGGGGTTTAAAGGGAATTATTAAAATTTGTAACATTTATATTACTGTGAGGAAACATAGCTCAAAACTTCGAAAGCATTCAGGATTTGGTGAAAACCAGAGCCTGAAATAGAGCAATACATTCTCTTCTGTCACTCGGTGCCTCTCCAATTACCAAGCTTCAATCCACTTCTCAGAGGAGTAAGAGACATGAAAGACAGCTTTGTGAATGACTGATTAACATGGAAAAGATCATTTCTCCAAGATTATATTGTATTCCTAACAAGACCAAAAGTGTGCACTAAATTATTATGATAATTAACTTTGGCAGACTTTGTCTTATTGTTAAAAAGCAGTAATAAGGGACCTTAAGAGGCAGAATAATTACACTTAACTGCTGTAATTAGTAAGTTAATTCTCAGGTAAAAATGATTCATAACATAGGAATTATGCAACTGCTGCCATTTAAATTCTTACTGCAATGCCTTCATATAATGTAAATCAAGCACTGTTAGTATTTCTGAATTTTTTTCTCTTACTTCAATAAGGTAAGAGAAAAAAATTGGTTCAGGAAGGAGAAAATTTGATTTCTACATCAATGGACTGGAATGTTGAAACTGAATATCCAAATATGCATATTTAATCTAAATGAGGAAAAAGAAGGGAGAAGAGAGCAGAGTTTAATATTTGTACACACAACATTTGTGATATTAGTTTGTTCTTTTTCCACTAGGTACAATTCCAAAATCTTTCTTTACTTGCATTAGTTTTTGGATTTCACAGCAGGATAAAAAAAAACAAAATTTCACAGAGATTTAATCTTCTGTTCTGTTTGTAGAGAACTTGTGCCAAAATTTGTGATTTCGTATAATTTAAAGTGAATTTAATTGCCTTTCAGATCTATTTTTCTGGTGACCTACACTGCTGTTTCTAGGTCATCATCAGAAAACAACCAAAAAAAAATTAGTGATTTCAGTCCTGTTTTATAATAAATGGTTCATCACAATAATAAAAATATATTTAGTGTAAAACAATTCCTAGACTACTTGCATTTTACTACCAATACTCCTAAATGACTCTTAAATGAAAGGACATAGAGCTCAGAACCCCATCCAACCTGGCCTTGAACACTTCCAGTGATACTCTGATTTAGTTTAGGTACAGAATTTAATTCATGGGGAAAAGAAAACAAAAAATAAAAGATGGTGCATTACTTTCCTGGAACATTTTGTGTGTGTGTAAACCATAAGACAATATTCATCTGTATTCACTCAGGCATTCTTAGCTTACTGTTCTCATTATAACATCGGCGCTTAATTAAAACATGTTTCATCTCAGACTACATATGCACAGGTTTGCAAAAAACTTGCATTACTGGGCACCAGCCATATAGAGAAGAAAAAGACAATATTGTGCAGATATAGGACAAAAAAAGCTTGATTATCAAAGAAGGATTTGAGTTGTGTCTTCTGCTCCTCTGCCTAATCTGAAAGGCCAATTTTGTCAATGGCCTGATGCTCCCTTTTCTAATATTTATCATCAGTTTCTGGTATTCTACAATCCATTTGTGTTATCTTTATAACTGAACTCCCCAGTTAAGCCTCTGACTCTTCAAGAACAAAATCTCAACATGTACACCAGGAGATGAATACTTCATTCACTTCTTATTTACAGACCAGACAAGGAGATTCCACATTAATGTCTCAGGACTCCCTTTGTCTTTAAAAGGAACTGCTAAATTCTGTGTTCAACCCTACAAAAAGCCAGCTTCCAGATCTTGGTGGTCCTACCTGAACCTATCACTGATAAGAAGCGTTACTGATATGATAATTCCTTTTATTTAAACTGATTTTTTTACCTCATTAAACATCCTTAAGAATCAATAAATACTTTGAGAGATAAAATAACCCAACTGCTACATGATAAATGAAGCAGGTTCTTATAAAGGTGATAAAAGTTTAAAAGCCATAAAGGGTTCTCTACAGGTGCTAATTTTACTACTTGAATGAAATTAATAAGACTCTCCATAAAACAGCAGGAGATCCTTAGATTACATGAGTAATCAGCAAGAAAATT
Organism: Melospiza georgiana; assembly: GCF_028018845.1. NCBI lineage: Eukaryota > Metazoa > Chordata > Aves > Passeriformes > Passerellidae > Melospiza > Melospiza georgiana. Next base: position 38,513,701 of record NC_080434.1, on the reverse strand, counting down.
TATTGTGGATTCATGAAGCACTAAGTGTTTGTGTAATGTATGCAAAAGTGGTACTCTATTCTCTGCAGTGAACAATTCTGAGTCCTTATAATAGAAAAATATTTAATAGCTTGAAAACTCTTGAGGCATAGTTTTAAAAAGTTGTTCAACTGTGATTAATTCAACTCATGACAAACTAGTAATGAAAGGCCTGCCTTATTTTATTATTCAGTAGGAGCCACTATTAAAAGAACTACTTAAGGTTAAACAATGGATACAGAGACAGCTGAAAATCCAACCTGATATCTAGGAATGAAAGAGTTGGGAGAGTGAGACTCACAAAGTGGGGAGTGCATTAATCTGAACAGCTAAACTAACTCTTCACCTTGGCTTCTGTATGGATAATGTATTTGTTTGCATGACTACTTGTTCCTGCAAACTTCATGTTCTGTGAACAATTTCAGATGAAGTTCCAGAAGTAGCCCCACAGAGGAAATTCTGTCACATTTGTGCTATCAAATTGTCAGTAAATTATGCCCTCCAAGGAAGCATATAGCCAAGCTTTAATAATTTTTTCCAAAAATCTTTTATTACAACGAACCACGGAATCATGAGTTAATGTTCAATACTTTACATTTAATATTTATTGATTGCTGCAATTAATTGCTTTTGGTTTGCAGCTTGGGGCTTAATTAAGTGGACCAAAAGTGTCAATACACTGAGGCTACTCAACTGACTGACAAATGAAACTAAATAATGCTTCACCATGACCAGTTATTAATGTTCTACCAATGGAACAAGCAAGGGGAATACATGGGTCAGGGAAGTAGTAATAATAATAAAATCCAGAGCCTTTAATGTTTAGATTAGCTGCTCAGCACAGATTAACAGTAGCTGAAATGACTGCATTTGAGGACCTCAAATTAATTCTTGTTGCATTATGTATTATGTGAAATGAGATTACTGATAACAAGTACATCTTAAAGACACCCCATGGCCTGAACAGAGGTGAGCAACCTCTGCCCAGCTTTAGAGCTGGTTGAAAGGCACATGGCTGGGTCAGTACACTGATAAAACAAAATAAACACAATGGTATAGACAATGCTGGAGTGCTTAATAAATAATCTGTGCCATATTCCAGAGGTTTATAGTTTAGGCAATGGAAACATAGAGTGTGGATACATCCATTGACTCCCCAAGAGAGGGGTTTTGTATTGGGTAATTTGGGGACTGATCTACACTGTGACCTTTGTAACTACTCACCCCTTTACAGAACTTAACACAATAATCTAAACAGGTTTCTCTCTGCACTTACCAAGTAGAAAATATAAAAAAAATAGGAAAAATATGCATTTTTAGAGCTGTTTCCTCAGGAATATTATGTTAAAGCTTATGCAAAGAAAGATGCTGTGTTTGTTGAGGTCAATTGGTACATCTTCTTTGATAACAACATAGCTTTGGGGAAGTGAGAAAACCTAGTCCAGATTAAGAATTAAAATCCAGTTTCCCTGCTTAAAATACAATTTGCACATTAACAGATGTTATCAATTCTGACTCAGTAACATCTTATATCTGATCTATGCAGGTTTTTCTGGCCATCATTTAAAAGTCTGGACACATATTGTTTCTAAGATCTAATTGGTTAACTTATTCTAAACCACAGATGTTCACAAATTTTTCATCATCAACTAAAATCCTTAAAGTGAAACTTAATTTATCAGTATTTCAGGGAACTCAGAACTTTCTAAATCCAAGGACTACTGGTTTTGGTGACTCTTCTTTCCAAATCCATGCTCCTCTCCAAATTCCATGCTAAATATCTGCTTTTAAAATTGCTTTGGGCTTTTCTGCCCTCCCTCTACACACCCACACACATGCATGTATATGTGTGTTTATACATGTATAAATATGTATACTTGTGTATTATGTATATTATGTGTATAAATTACAATATATTATATCATATTGTATTAGTATAATATATAGTTATACTATATATTATTATATATTATGTATTTATGTATAAATATCTATATTCATATATTAAAAATATGTGTATATTTATAGATTTATATGTGTGTTTACACATGTATAGGTTTTTATGGGTCTTATCTGATGCAGATCTCCTGCAATGCCTTCAGCTATTTTCTCCCTGTGGGGGCAAATCAGCCTCACTAACACTTCAGTTTACTGTTTAAGGACAAATAATAATCTTGTGTTCATGGCAAATAAGAGCAGACCATCTTCAATAATAAAGCACCAGGCTTGCATTGTATAACATCGATAACAAAATGGGTTACAGAGAAAGATAAGGTTTAATAATTTGTGAAGCACTTGTATTTTGGAGGAATATTTATGGTTTTCATATTCTCTGCAAATACAAATACAAGACATGAATCATGCCCTTTAACATATTTCTCTGAGTTTTCTGGGACTAGATCAGGTGGAACATTTCATCAGAATCCTTGAAATCATGCAAACAAACATGAGCATCTGCATTTTAAATATTAACTGCTACAGCACCATGAAAACCTCAGTGCTGGCAGATTTGCTCTGGCTCCTCTGGCAAAGCATGGGCTCATACTCTTTACCTTAAAGGCATTCTGCACAAGAGATGAATGTGAAATTTAGCTTCCATAGCTGACACACATATAGCAAAAAGCCTTTAAATTAAATCATTAAATTCAATCCTGATAAAGAACGCAGTAATTCCTATGCTACATTATTTATATAGGATTTAAAGAGACTATTCAGTAGATCCAAATTCAAATAATTGATATCTACCCTTTATCTTTGAATCCTAATAATGTTATTTCAGCATCTCTGGAAATGACTTTACCTAAAAACATGTGCAGGAAATTTTCATACTGATAGGCTGGTTCCATCCTTTAGTGGCCTGTCTTTATAATTTAGCTTATTTGGTCATGGATGGAAGAGGAAGGAAGGGAAGGGAGGGAGGAAGGGAAGGGAGGGAGGAAGGGAGGCAGGCAGGAAGGAAGGCAGGAAGGAAGGCAGGAAGGAAGGAAGGCAGGAAGGAAGGCAGGCAGGAAGGAAGGCAGGCAGGAAGGCAGGCAGGAAGGCAGGCAGGAAGGCAGGCAGGCAGGCAGGCAGGCAGGCAGGCAGGAAGGAAGGAAGGAAGGAAGGAAGGAAGGAAGGAAGGAAGGAAGGAAGGAAGGAAGGAAGGAAGGAAGGAAGGAAGGAAGGAAGGAAGGAAGGAAGGAAGGAAGGAAGGAAGGAAGGAAGGAAGGAAGGAAGGAAGGAAGGAAGGAAGGAAGGAAGGAAGGAAGGAAGGAAGGAAGGAAGGAAGGAAGGAAGGAAGGAAGGAAGGAAGGACCACAGGCCTTTCCATAATAAATTATCCCATTTAATGCCAAATTCTAAAATATTTATGTAAAAGGAAGGCATGGCCACCTGTCTGCATTTTTCAGCTTTGTTGGCTACTCTCCAGTTTTCAGCAATTCCTACACTGGGCAATGTGGAACCAGTGCAAGGATCCCAGTGCTTGAGTTCAGTCAGACTGGTAAATCTGGAAATGATATGCATACAGTGGTCTATCCAAAGCACTCGCTCTGAAAAATTGCCTGGGATGATGACAGAAAGAGACTGCCAAATAGTATGCACAGTGCCTCTGAGGAAGATAAAGACTTTAGAAGAAACAATAACCCCAAAAGTATGCAGACAAAATCTGGATGGTCACATAAAGTAAGATCTGGAACAGAATTTATAGCTTGGCAGAGTTGCAACTTCAGTTTCCTCCTTTCTGCAGATAACAATATATTCCTTCTATATCTCATTCCCTGCACTTTTCTAAGTGATGTGGTCAAATTAAAAACAGCACAAGCCCTGAAGAAAAGAAAACAGGCCTAAGGACTGAGGATTTTATAAGCAGCCCAAGATTCCAGCCTCCAAAATCCCCAAGGCGGCTTAGAAAATCTCACCCTAAATGTTTAGCTGAGTTCCTATCTGCTTTCCTTTCAAACTGCAAATCCCAGTTGTTCTCACCATTTCCTCGTGCTTATCCATGAAACATAAACTGGGGTTAGGATGAAACCTTTGCCCTGCATTTTCTCCATGGATATAAACTGGCTGTCAATACACCTCAGCACTGCTCCCCTTACCCTCACATTGCATTTACCAGCATGTCCACTTCAGGATTTAGGAGGCTTCAGAAATCATTTTTCTTAAGGATTTCCAGCGATGTAAAAAAGCGTTGTTGGTCGATTGGAAGTTTTTAATATGATGCGAAAGGATGTGAGGTGGTTGCAAACACCAAGAGCTGTGGGAAGGGAAGTAGGCTTTCTAGATAAAAGTACTTAAGATTAATTTAACATGCAGAGGATTTCCCAATTAAAACTTTCACATTAGCACTGCATTTTAAACAGTTAATCTCCTAACGAGACATCCCCAACAATAAGAAGTGAATTGCAGGACCGAGTAAGGCCCCGAGGCCTGCATCTGGAAAAGGCTGTGCTTTGTAAATGTTGGATTTATGCTGCTGCCACAAATTCTGCAACCAAAGAGCTCCACTGCCACCTACTGCCAAGATGCCCTCTCCCACCAGAAATCACCACTAAAAGTGAGAAATCCTCTCTGCTTCTGCACAACGTGCTAACCAAAGAAAAGCAGGCAACTCAATTATTCACGCGCACAAATTTTACACTTTTTGTAAAGCTCAAATTTTACACTTTTTGTAAAGCTCCAGGAAAGGCAGATTGTTTATTTTTCTGTGCCTTTTCTTCATAATATGGTAAAAGCTGAACAATGTGGGAGAATCTATGCCAAAGACTGGTTTTCCCTCTCTTTTTTTCCCAGATGTCAGCTTTGAATCCTGGCTGACCTGCAGGTCACCCCTCATTTTCTACCAGATGCTTTATTTTGCACATTCAGATTTCTGATAAGAATCCTCAAAGAAAAAGAAGAATAAAAAATATATGCATACAACTTTCATTATCAGCTTAAAAATGCAATTCTGCATCTTAAAGGTTTTACAACCGGGCTTCTTTGGTTTTTATTCTTAGTGGTGGTTAGGAAAGAAACAAACACATTCAAGAGCTGGAAAATATTCCTGGTATGTAATCTATAGACAATTATAGACAACCTATAGACAATCTATAATGATAGCCCCACTGAGTCATCCAGAAGAGTTACACTGAGGTTGGCTTCTTCCCTTCCCTGAGGGGCCCAAGACAAAACCTCTGTGATGTGCCTGGATGTGAAGAAGCTCTGCACAGCATCTCACAGCACCAGTGTGGAGACACTGCCTTAATTGAGAATGAAGTTTTACTGTGCTTGCCTTTTGGGGTCTTTTTTTGACAGCTAAAATGCAAATCAATTAACATTTCTAGAAGAGCTATTCTCAGGCATTGCAGACAAAGTCACTAACGATTGCTCGTGAAATAAATTTTTTGGAAGTAGCAGAAAACAAAGGGAATTAATATTTCACAGCACAGTGAAAGATGCTTAACAAATAGTGAAGCAGGGAAGAGAGAACATCAGGATCAATGAATGTCAGTTGCATTCTCTGTAAATTCAAGCCAAATTGAACAGCCAAGGATCTAGGATTTGAGATACAGTACTCTATAACCAGGTGTTTTTTCTGCTCTTTGCCTTACTAGTATATGCAAATAACATTATAGGTGCATAGGTGAGAGAATCCCTATCCTTGTGTTTATAGTTGTTTGGAAACATCGAAGCACAGCTTGACTGGAGCTGCTGCTAGGAAAATCACAGCATTACATATCATCTGCAAGCACCCTGGGGGGAAAAATATCTTCAATTCACTGTGCCATTGGTGTCTCAGACTGAAGCTGTTTGCACACACTCAAGAAATATCTGCTCTTCCTACATTACCATCAAAATAAGTACTAAACAAGCTAGATAGCTTAATTACAATTTTTAAGACAAGACTTTTTTTTATAGACAGGAGCTCCTGCAAGTACAGATGAGGTGAGATTCACTTGTTTAATATCTAGGGAATAAAACCCCAGACATCCTGACACTATCTCCTCCTCTGCCTTCAGGCTTAGCAGTTTCACTCCACATGTCAAGTACAAACTCAACTAAAAAATTTGTCTATCTCCATTCTGTATCTTTTTAGATACATAATATCTCACAGCACCAAAGGATTTCTATGTTTGGGTCCTAGAAGAGAGCTGTTTTTTGTTTTAAAAGCATGAATGCAGCACAATAATCCTTGAGAAAGCATAAATTTTCACACATTTGCACTTGACAAGCGTCCTTTCACTTCTCATTTATCAAGAGAGTAGTTCTGAAGAAAGAATTCTGTTAGAAATTATATTTTATCTGTTGTCCTGAAATTAAAATCTCGTATTTATCTGTTCATAGTCTTAGTGCTTTAGGGTTTTTATTGCAAATACATTCAGAAGTTTTGTCTCCTTTACAGAACAGTGGCAAGAGGTAACAAAAAGCAAACAGATTTTGTTCTGCCTTTATGGAAATTCTGCCTTTTCTTCCCATTGGAAATCCTTAAAACATCTTCCTTCCAGCAATAAGCCCACATGATAAGTTTTGCAGGGTGTACTATGTAATGCTAACAAAAGAAAGTTTTACTTTATCTATTCCTTCTATCCACTGTGTTTAGTTGCATCTAATGGAGTAGTTTCCATCAGGAATAACAGACTTTGCAGTCATCTCTACAAAAGCCCTGGAGCCAGCAAAGTCAGTCTAAATAATTATATGTTTTCAGCCTGTGTTTTTACACTAAATCATAAGACAAGAGGAATACATGGCAAGAGAAGTCCAGAAACAACTTTGGGAAGATTAATCTGCCCCTCCACCCTTTCAATATCTGCTGTCTTGGGCTCATCCCTAGCTGGCCAGACCATCACATACTTGGCCCAAGTCATTTGTCATTTTTACCTATTTTAGCAAGATGAGTCCATGAAACACTTCTGAGCAAAAGTGTAAAAGGCTTATATCCTATAACGCAACAGCCAGTCCTTAATCCAAAAGCATTTTGCAAATGAAAAGCCAAAAAATATTGAATTCCTCATTGTATTTAGTTTCATAGAACTAGGTGTTTTTACTCAGCTCTTTTCTATTTCCTCTCCCCCAAACTGACTCTCTTGGTAAACTTTGTCTTTACACAAAGAAACATCCAACAGTATTTGAGCTGAACTTTCTACAATGTTCAGCTGTGTTCACAGTAGGAAAAATAGGCTATTCATTTTCAAAAGAAAATAGAGTAAATATGAGAATCGATGGAGAACTGAAAATAGAAATCTATAGGAAAATTATGAGGATGGTTTTGGCACGCAATCAATTTCTAACAAACTATACATATTCTTTTTCATTATTATTGTTTGTGAAGAACCAATCCTGCAATGCATTTCCTTTTCTAGGTAACCTTTTTCAGTACTGGAAAGGCAAGGACAAAAGGCCAGAACCTCAGGCCCTGTAAATTATGTGGCTTGATGGGCCATAATAACACTGTTCTAATAGGAAGCACAAAAAAATCAAAATCCTGATGTGCTACAATGTAAACCCAGGATTTCTACTGTTTGCAGTGAACTTGAGAATTCACTTAATGAGAAGCTTCATTAACGCACAGCAGATATTTTATTATACAGGTTAAGAGAACAAAAACCCCAGGTCTCACACAGAGAATGAACCTTTGAGGGCCCCAGCAGCACTTTGTGACCAGAGGCTGAGTGCCGAGTGACAGGATGTACCAAATGACACCGCTGCAACCTCACTGGGCAAAACAAAGGCACAACTCTCCACATTACAGAGGGTAACCACGTACAGAGACGTGTCCAGGCTAACAAGAATGCCAGGTTACAAAGGCTTTAGCTGTGATTTCTCCTCAGTTTTGGTTCACTGTTAATAACATGACCCCTGCCACAATAGTCATCACCATTGTCAGCTGTCACAGCTCAATGTTCTGGCTGGCCAGCACAGCTCTGTCACATCTTTCCGTGCTCACAAAATTATACTTTCAGGCAAAAGTTAATTAATAATCTGCAAGATCTGCATACACAGTTACATCTCTTCTAACAAAGAATCCAAAGTTCTCTTTTATAAATCTCAGTGGCAAGCCCAGGTCATTTTAAGGCATATCTTCCTGGAAAAAGTAGCATATCCTGCAAAAGTATAGAAAGAAAGAATTCTTTCTATAATAGAATGAATTACACAGCATCTCTGTTTACTTGGAGATTCAGGTTGGTTCAAGCTCCTACAGATCCACCAGTTCTGCCCACCTGAAAGGCAATTATCCCACCTCATGCTTGGTCCTTGAGTATTGCAGCAGGATTTCTTACTCAGGAGCTGATACTTCTTGAGATATTTAATTTTAATATTCCTTGTTATTTATGCTTCAGCTGATTAAGTTAATTAAATAGCCAAAATTGTTACTAACCAGTTTAGTACAGAGTACCAGTTTAGTACAGAGTACCATCCCTCACTTTCTACTAGATGCTCTATTTTGCCCATTCAGATTTTTCACAAGGATCCTCAAGGAATACGAAGAATAAAAAAATATACCTTCAACTTTCATTATCATATTAAAAATTCAGTTCTGCATCTTAAAGGCTTTACAACTAGGCTTCTTTGGTTTTTATTCTCTGTGATGGCTAGGAAAGAAATAAACACATTCAAGAGCTGGAAAATATTCCTGGTATACAATCTATTTACAAAAGGAAGAACACAGCTCAATAGTTTTGCAAAAGTAGTGTCTTTAAGTAAAAGTGGTTAAGCTTAAACCACCACAGTTTAAGGAAAAGCACTTTTCTTTGGGGTTTTTTTCCCAGTGTATTATGCACAGGGAGTTGCAATGAATTGCTCTCGACATTAAAGAGAAGATGTCGGTAAAATGTTGTGCACATCTTCCAGATGCTGGCAATATAACAGCACAAAGCAATAAATACACTCTACTTACTGACGTGGTCTTTGTGAATACCTGTCAAGAGTGGAACATACCTGAGATGAAGTCTCAGCTCCACAGTTCTTCTAACCATTAAAAAACAACAAAAAAAAAAAAAAAAAAAAAAAAAAAAAAAAAAAAAAAAAAAAAAAAAAGCAGAGGTTGAGATAAAGAAGCAGAAATTCAAATGGTAATTCTGCAGCTCAGAGAGATAGGATGCTGCTGAGATGAGTGATTCCTGGGAGCTGAGACAAAGTAAAACTCAAAAAAAAAGTCAAACTCAAAATGAAGTTTAACTCAATAAACTCAAAAATAAGTTTAACTCAAAGTTAAACTTAAAAATAAGTATTACTTAGCCACTGCAATGATTTTTATACACTGATTGTGCCTTCAAAGGTGGTTCTTACACTGCCATCTATGGAGCACCACTGCTGAATGTGACACTCAGAGATCCATCTAATCCTCAACTACATGAAAGAACAAGTCAGATTTTACTTTAATCCTCATTATTGTACATTATCAGCTGCCTGAATTTTTTTTAAGATTTGCAACTATATTGATATGTAATAAAGTTTATGTGCCTCTCGCTTGGGCTACCAAATTCATGGTAGCAGGAGCATTTTAAGATAAGTCAGGTAGACTTAGGTGCTAAGAAATACTTAAGAGAAAATCCATCCCAAAAGTGCAGCTTCAAAGAAGTTCATTAAGAATATGGACATCTGAATACAAAGGTAAACGTTGTGTTATATTTCTTAATTAATAATATTCTGTATGGATTTGTTATTAATGTGGTAATCCTGTATCATAGACTAGAATGGGCACCACAGCCATGAATTCCATCTGAGGCCTCCTCTGCACCAGAAGGGTCAGGGGGAAGGAGCTGACCAGCTGAAATTGATATCTTGTCCCATTGTATTATCCACAGTGCAAATTGTCCTCATATTCTGATCTTTTGGAAGGGGCAAAATCTCCTCTCACAACCCTGTATGCACACAGCAATGTGAGGAAAGAAAACCATGCTGCTCTGCATCAAACATAATTAATGCACATTTAATATGGAAGTCACTATGTAGCAACAATCAATTACTAAAAACACACATTCATTTCTGTCCCTTTCCACGCGTTAATTAAATAACACCCTTTCAAAATTTGTGTTTCTGTTAATGCTTCTCAGTTTGAGAATCAGAGCCATTCTGGGGAGCACGCTGACTTCTGTAATGGACTTCAGGTGGTGTTTCCTGAAAGGTGGGAGGTTCCTGACAGGTGCTGCTGCTCAGAGTTTTTCTGTTGTCTCTTGACTTACTCACCTGCATGCATTTATGAGTCCTGAATCATGAAGCAGGGGCACATATATCAGAATGGGCACCACAGCCCTGAATTCCATCTGAGGCCTCCTCTGCACCAGAAGGGTCAGGGGGAAGGAGCTGACCAGCTGAAATTGATATCTTGTCCCATTGTATTATCCACAGTGCAAATTGTCCTCATATTCTGGTCTTTTGGAAGGGGCAAAATCTCCTCTCACAACCCTGTATGCACACAGCAATGTGAGGAAAGAAAACCATGCTGCTCTGCATCAAACATAATTAATGCACATTTAATATGGAAGTTACTATGCAGCAACAATCAATTACTAAAAACACACATTAATTTCTGTCCCTTTCCACACGTTAATTAAATAACATCCTTTCAAAATTTGTGTTTCTGTTAATGCTTCTCAGTTTGAGAATCAGAGCCATTCTGGGGAGCACGCTGACTTCTGTAATGGATTTCAGGTGGCATTTCCTGAAAGGTGGGAGGTTCCTGACAGGTGCTGCTGCTCAGAGTTTTTCTGTTGTCTCTTGACTTACTCACCTGCATGCATTTATGAGTCCTGAATCATGAAGCAGGGGCACATATATCAGAATGGGTACCACAGCCCTGAATTCCATCTGAGGCCTCCTCTGCATCAGCAGGGTCAGGGGGAAGGAGCTGACCAGCTGAAATTGATATCTTGATCCATTGTATTATCCACAGTGCAAATTGTCCTCATATTCTGATCTTTTGGAAGGGGCAAAATCTCCTCTCACAACCCTGTATGCACACAGCAATGTGAGGAAAGAAAACCATGCTGCTCTGCATCAAACATAATTAATGCACATTTAATATGGAAGTTACTATGTAGCAACAATCAATTACTAAAAACACACATTAATTTCTGTCCCTTTCCACACGTTAATTAAATAACACCCTTTCAGAATTTGTGTTTCTATTAATGCTTCTCAGTTTGAAAAATCTTGGGAGCACGTTGACATCTGTAATGGTTTTCAGGTGGTGGGAGGTTCCTGACAGATGCTGCTGCTCAGAGCTTCTCCATTGTCTCTGAACTTACTCACCTGCATGAATTTTTGTGTCCTGAATCATCAAGCAGTGGCATTACAATTATGGAGAACTAAAATTCCACTGTATTTAGGCTCCCATTAATTAGTTCCCTTGTTTATATGATTTCCTTGTTAACTTTGCAGAAGGCTCTGGAATACCACTATCAGGCAATACTAAAAATGTGCACAGAAGCCACCTCTTAATATCACATCACAAATTAAATCAGCAGCACCACTAAGCATTTGCAAATATGCATTCAGTTATGGAGGCATCATGATGCATTTCTGACTTATTTCAGTCACTTTCCATAAACATTCCAATGAACACATTTATTTTGACACAAATAGGCACTGCAAAATACCAAAAGTGATGTGAGTAATGATGTGGCCATGCAGCTGCATAAGTGCTTATGTTAGATGTCTTTGTGTGTATACTGAAAGCTTTTTGTGGAATTATGGCTCATCAGAGCATAGTACAGAAAAAAAAATTTTTTACTCAATATATTATTGCAATTCAGACATATTCAATATATTATTGAAATTCAGAATTCCAGAAATAATTTATTTGTATTAAAGGCAAAAAACCCACAAAAGCATAGATTGAAAGTGGCATTAGAGAGGTCCTTTATGACTCTAACTCCATTTTAGTGGAAACTTTAGATAGGTAAACTATAATTTGCTAAGTGAATTTGCACTGTGATCAGGATACTAGGGCATGGCAGCTAGTAATAATTCCAAACAATTCTATCAATAATGCCTGATTTTATTTAATATACAAGCTTGTCTTTTTATGTCATACTATCTTCACCTTTCCGATATGACCATTCTGTTTAAAACAGTTTAATAAATATATTTATAGAAATGACAGACAAGTATTAGCTGTTACCATTCCTTTAAAATGTGCAAACTTATTTTTAGGCTGATAAATTTAAATTTGAAAAGACATGCATTTCCCATCAAAACATTTTACAACAATTTTATGAGATGTTTAGATTAATTAATCCTGTAAATCTTTCTTTGATAGTTCAGTAAATGTGCGCTGCATAGTAGGTGCATTTAATTTAACTCCATTTTGTCCTGTTTCCTCAAACTAATCCAGTATCCCCTAACATGAAACTGATAATATTTTTGTCCAGTTATTACTATCAAATAAGATGCAAACTCAGATCTTTGTGCAGCAAAATATGCCAACATTCATTTGAATTTGAGCATGGAGTGTTTTTTTCCTGTTAAAATCATTATGGATGTCCACATGATTAAATCTAAGCAGGCCACCAAGTGGTAAACTGGATCAGGGCCCAAACATTTAAAGGAAAAATCAATCCTTTGAAAGCCACCAAGAAATCCAAGTAGAGAAAGCCAGAGTTCTCACTTACCATGATTTAGGAGAAGAGTCAAAAATGACTAACTGGAATCAATTTGCACATATTGTATGCACTGTATTTAGATCACACAAATTACTTCATATTAGCAAATCAATACTTCCATTCATTGCAAGTTCTAAGACTGATTATCCCTTGCAACTCTGAAAAGACCATAGAGCATTTCCATCCATTAATAATTCACACAAGGATAAAGGCATTCTCTAGGCATATAGATTAAAACAGATACTTATAAATAAATACTTATAAAGTTATACCTTTGATTAATATAAAAGCTAAACTGAAGAGCTTTCAGGAACTTGTTTTGCAAACAACCAAAGAAAAATTGCAGTAGTGTATTTGTAGATTCCTATTCTGTTGCTGAGCTATTCAGAATCTTCCCTCATAGCAATCCCATCCCTTTGTAAGCAGTGACTATTATAAATACATTAGGTGAGTAAAATTTGCTTATTTGGAAATAACCACATGAGCTACATAAAAAAAAAAAAAAAAAAAAAAAAAAAAAAAAAAAAAAAAGTAAATTAAATAAACAGAAATGCCTGGGTTTTAGGCAAATAATCCAGATGGAATAAGATAGCAACAATTCCTGACACAAAAAAACATCCAAATGGGGTGTGTAGAAGAACGATGTGTTGGCTGGGATGAAAACAGGAAAACACAGGTTTTAAGCAGAATGACCTCAGTGAGAATATGGCCCTCAGTACCAATACAGGAGGGTGCAAGCTCATTCTGTTTGCTGGCAGAATGGCTCTCAGCTGAAAGCTGTGAGATTGCATTACCTGGGAGCCGAGCTAACAAGCCCACTGAGAGCGGAAGCCAATGCCTGCACGTCCAGGGCTCTGCCTGCGTGGCTGTTCAGCTTCCAGACCAGACCCCTCTCATCTCTCACCTCCTGAGCAAATTGCTTCTCATTCTAGGCCAAGTCTCTTCATCATTTTGCTTCCCCTCCCACTTGCACGTCTTTCCCACTCGGTGTACAAGCTCTGCAGAGCGACGCAGGCACGATTTCAGCTGAGACTTCTGGATGCTTCTGTAATGTGAGCAGCAGCAATAAATCGGGGGAGGATAATAGAAGTGTCAAGCGAGTCCTAAGTGCAGCAGCAGAGCTGTAATGTACTGTAAGACACCCTACATCTCACACCATCCTTCAAGGACTTTGCACACTGTGGTTTATTCCACTGCAATAATAAATGTAGCCATGATGCATCTCCAAGTATTAGCCAGCGTTGAAAATGAATCACAGTAATGTTACCTTTGCTTCTCTCCAGCAAGAAGATAATACTTTTGTGGATGTGATACCACTCTGTATAGTTTTTGACAAACTGGAAATATTTTAGTGAAATAAGGCTGCACGGGGAGCACATGATTCATTCTGAGGCAGCAGCATATAAGAAGACAGTGCTGAAATCACTGTGGCAATTCAATTCATATCTGTTTAGTTATGCCCGCTTATTTTTCTATTCCTAGCAGTTCTGGATTCCCACAGAAAGTTCCTTTGCAGCCCCTCCCATTCCCCATGATCAGTACTTCCTGGGAGGTGCTGCAAGCTACATAGGAAATACCAGCAGGTGTGTGTATCACTGGCTCATAGGAAGATTGGAGAGTAATCAATGTGTAATTTTTAATTCTCCATTAAGTCAATGGTGCCTTTTCAAAATCTGAGGTATTCTCTTGTTTCTCTCACAAATCAGCAAACCTGGTTGCTGGTAATCCCATGAATGTTACTGTGAAGAGAATAAAGGAATCAGTACCATTTTCTATTCATGCTTTTGCTTTTTTTCTGGATGTTTGCTCAGGCCACATTACTTTTCATTCTATTTCAGCAGCTTGGGCTGATACAATGTTTCATGATTTTGTAAATCCATCTAAGTATCAATTGTTCTCCTAAAACCTCAGTAAATTCTGCCATGTGGCTGTTTCAATGTTATCTACTAGTTTAGCAGCGTTCAAAAACCACACATTTATCAGTCTCAGCGTCCTCTCTATAAATCAGTGCCAACAGACATTGCAGTGAACAGCATGTTTTGAGTCTGAATACCCTGTAGTTTAACCAGTATTATCTATATCATCCCAAGAAAATTTGGTGTGTTCCCTGAGTTCCTACTCTACAAAAACACCTTTCTCTTCCATACTACTGATCACATCTATTAATCCTCTGGGCAGAAGACTTTCTTTTTTTGTATTGCTAATAATTTTGGAAGGCTAATTTGTGATTTTTCTGAGTGTTATTATTCGTCAGCTTTTGATCATTCTAATTGCCTTATTATAATCTGCTCTCCTACAGTGATAGAGGCTTTTAAAGTTTCATGTGCTAGGAAAGAAAGGCAAAAAAACGTGAGCAAGAATCTCTTTTTGTTCCTGAAATATTACCACCTCCACAGTTCATAACTATTAGGGGGAAGAATTCATTTTGGCCCTCTGTTGTGTCAAAGTTTCATCCTTTCAGTGGCCCCACTGTCTCTTTGTGATTTTTCTTCACTTCAGCAGCAAAATGGATTGATCATTGCAGCTCCTTTTGCCACCTATTTCACATGCTACTTTAATATCCCAGAATAATGATTTGGACTCACTTCTTTAATTTCTCTATGAACTGTACATGCCTTTTTTCAATATAGTTTCTTGTATAATGAAAAAAGCATATCATCATGTTTGCCCAGGACCTGAATTTTATTATCTTAGTTTTAACATCCTTTTCTTCATTACAAGGACATGATTACAAAGTGGAGAGTTAAAAACATGACTGAACTTGTGTAGATTTATCCACCATTTTGAGTTCTGTCCTTTGAGAAGTTAGAAATGGCTCCAAATAATACAGTCTCTACCACCCTCCACGTTATTCTGCCTTTCAATTTCAGACTTCAGAAGCATACACCAGAAGCTTACAAGAAGTGCCACCAAATTCCTCATTAAAAAACTTTCCAGATTATTCTTCTAATCATTTTATAGTCCATTTAATTCAAAAGCATATAAACTTAAACTTGGGATTTTTTCATCTTTTTTTCCTTTGTCAGTCAACCAAAACTGCTCATGGAAACATGCTGGCTTCAATAAATATTTTCTCCAGAAGGAATCCTCAGGTTTATAGTGGATTTAGTACTCAAAACAAAAGATAAAGTAAAAAAAGAACAAAGAAGGGAAAAAAAAAAAAACAGTTCTGCCCAGATATAGTCCCAACCCATTAATTCCTAGGAGATTATCCTAATTTAAATTACAGAAATAGTCTGCCAATGGTCTGTGAATATTTTTTTAACAGCTAACTCCAACAGTAGGACGAAGAACAAGATAACAGCACTGGCTTTACAGTGCTGCAGCACAAGTGTTCAGTGCTTGGCAGGAAACCTAGGCCCCAGTTATCCTTTTTGTTTGCAGCCTAGAGCCTCTTTTAGAAGGTATTTGGGACAGCTCTTCCCCACTGACAGTTACTGAAGTTTTACAAGTCTGAAGAAGGGACATTACTCCAGATCTTTCAAATCCCAGGATATGGAAGATATCTTCTAGATATTAGCCTTCCTCTGTCACCGCTTTGTAAAGCTCCTATTTTGGCAAATTGTTCTTCTGTATGCAAGTAAATGTTTTGTTTGGACAAGAGACCCAAATGCTACATGGTCTGGTGGCTGCAACATCTGCCCAGGAGACTGGTATTCAATTATCAGTCTCAGAAAAAAGAGCAAGAAGAAATTATTTAAACCCTTTCTTCAACATTTCCTGTGGAGCAATTGCCTTAGAGAATTAGCAAGCTACTGAGCACAGTGTCATAACAAGGCTGTGCTCTACTGGGGAAAAGGAAGGTCCACTAACAAGGTCTACTTCCAAAAATGGTTACCTCACATCTTTTCTTGTAGGACAAAACCAGTAAACAAACTTAGAAGGTTTTTATTTTTTAATTTGTGTAACTTTTTCAGTCACATAACTATGCTCAAACTAAAAATTCCAGTGCATTTTGAAATTTTGTTGTCATAGTACTCCTATTTTAATTCTTCCTGTTTCATCATGTGAAAGAAACAGCTTTTTTTACATTTGATTGTATAATAATGAATTACTGTTATTATTATTATGAGCCAAAGCACATTGAACTTGGCATTCCAAACACAAAAATCACATTGTTCTCACTACAATTATTTTTCAGGTCTACTTAATTAAACAGCACAGACCTGTATGAACACTTAAACTCATCTGCAACAAGTTTCTTGTGATGTAGCTTAAGTAGAAATCTACTTAAGGTAAATCAATATAAGCCTTTTGTAAAACCATTTAGGTTTATATCAGGGCTTCAGGACTGTTACTAAATTGATTAATTTAAATGAGAGTTCAGTTAAACAGATTCTGCTTTTGTGTGGAGAGAAGGCCTAAGGTGTGACAAAGCGTCTTATCTGCACTGACTCCATACCTATTCTTAATGTTTACTAGATTTTTAATCTTGTTAATGTTGTGGCCTTCTTCTGAAAGGGCAAAACACCTTGTTTATATACTCTGTGATCTATCCCTTGCTGAAGAACAACTGCCTGTTGCTAATCCCTTAACTATCTGTGATCGACTCCCAAAATAAACTTTACTGATTAAGGTGGCATCCTGCTTATTCACCTTACCCCTTAGGATAATGAGCAGCTCATTGCTTAGATAATGGTTTCCTTCCAGGCTACAACTGGAAAACAAATACCCTATTAATGGTAGGCCTAGTGACAGCTGTAAGTACCACTGGTCTCTGTCACCATGATATTTTCTGGAAAATTCCCCTTGCCCAGGATTCTTCTCCTGGGAAGCTGAGAAGACTCAGAGAAAAAGGAAAACAATAATTATCTCATTTGCTTCTCCTCTGTTTTGCTGCTTTGAAATTTGGTTTGGACATTGTTTACCAACTGGTCATTGTTTCATTGGTTTCACGTGAATTGTTTACCTAACGACCAATCATCATCCAGCTGTATCAGACTCTAGAGAGAGAGTCACAAGTTTTCATTATTATCTTTTAGCCTTCTGTCTGTATCCTTTCTCTATTCTTTAGCATAGTTTAGTATAGTATTCTTTAAAATAATATAGTATCAAAATAATAAATTAGTCTTCTGAGAACACGGAGTTAGATTCATCATTCTTCCCTATGACGGGGGGCTCAAAAATACCACAGCTCTCAGTTAGGGGTTCTCTGAGGTATCCCAGCAAAGCTGGGAAAAGATTGCAAACCAGAAGTTGTTCGTGCTTAGAGAAAATCCTCACCTGTTGGATTCTGCAGGACACAGCATGAAAATGACCAGTTAAATGAGATACTCTTAAAATATTCTGGTATAATCAGAATG
The DNA here is from genome assembly GCF_028018845.1 of Melospiza georgiana. Taxonomy (NCBI): domain Eukaryota; kingdom Metazoa; phylum Chordata; class Aves; order Passeriformes; family Passerellidae; genus Melospiza; species Melospiza georgiana. The sequence goes on along the minus strand of NC_080434.1, from coordinate 38,495,814 downwards.
GTGATGCATGTCAGGTAGTCCAGGCAGCCCACAGACTGTTTAATAAATTATTTCACTTTTAGTGTTCAGTCCCCCCAAAATAGAGAAGAGTGTGTTATGACCACCCTACTAATTAATAGAAGAGCGGGGTTCTTCTGGTGCCAAAGACTCTGGATTCTGGCCCAGACATACAATTATTTATCATTATTTTTACTGGGTTGTTCCCTAGCTTGACATTTTACCCAACACAAAGGAGAATCTCTCTTTCGTAATTTTACAAAATGAGAGGTATGACTTTAAAAGCTTAAAAAATAAAAACCTCAGCAAAGACTAGCTACTACTGCATTTCTGGGAAGTTTCCTTCCCCAACTTCTCATGAGTATGTGGAGGGGTTTAGGATTTTCAATGAAAGTAACACAGCATCAGAATTACTTGGAAACAGTTCTGTTTTGATTTGTCCCTTTAGAAAAGACAGTGATCATGAAACCATGACCTTCAAAACCCTGGGACCTCAAATCTGTGGAACAAACTTCAACCACAATGAACTGACTGCCTCCAGGCACATTTCCCTGAAATTAAATGACTTTGTGGTGACACATAAGCAGATTTATTGAAAGGCTGCTGTGATATTTTCAGGTACGTCATCATTATCATCACATCTTTCTGTGCAACAGCATGGAATAATGCACGGGAATAAACATTCTTCTAACACTAAGTTGAATTCAGAGAATAAATATAAGGATATATTTCTACAATGGCAGCTGTGGTTTTGTGAGAAAACTAAAATGTTTCCCTCTTACATCTTTAATAATAGATAGCCATGGAGCCAGCTACACAGAGAGGGGGGGAAAAAGAAGAAAAAAATAGGAAAAAAAATAAAAAGGACAATAATAATTGATCCATGGCTATGCCATATATGGTGCATTAACAAATACCTTCATATTTTAAGGCATGTATTCTAAGTAATAGCTATTTATACACAACTGTAAATGTATGCAATGCATTACAAAAGCCTAAAGACATGTTCTTTTGTCTGGATTGTTTTCCAGCTACCAGTTATAAATATTCTAATGAGGCTCTTATTCCTCTAATGTCAGTGTGGTACCAGAGTGCCTCTCTATTAGTGCATTAAGCTACATGACTAGCATTTTTCTGTCTTTCTGTCCCCCAGGTGGAAAATTACATGTATTTAGAAATAATTAATATTTTATTTTTTATCTATGATGTGCATGCACTTTCACAATTTACTGTATGGAACTTAAAGTACTAGACAAGCCTGCTGTACTAAAATAAGTATACTTATATGCTGAACATTTATATTAGTTCCCACTAAGGTTACACCAGAACCTCTGCGAGTTGCCCAAAGAAATTCTGTGGCTGTATTTTATTGTGCTATTTTGTGTACTACACTCACAATACATGATGATACTTTCCTATTAAAATCTCTTACTCCCCCTTTTATTTCCAAGGAATGACTATCCAATGATTTCAAATCTCAAATACATATTTTAGTCAGGTGTAATAGGAAAATGTTGACAACTCCAAAATGCTTTTTCTGCTGGGGACATGACATAAACAGCATTTTACTAAAGATGCTTTTAAATTTGGATTCGATCTGTACAACTTTTTTTGACATTGCAAGGAAATCAAGGAAATAGACGTTTGAAAGATCAGTGCAGTTTGGAAAATCTGTGCAGATATCAAAACCATGAGTCCTTCCAGTAGGCTTCTAGCATTTGCTTGGGACCTAGAGTCCCAACAGGCTGAACAACTCAGAGGCCACGGAAATATTACACTGTTACATATGAAACTTCTCTATTAACCATCTAACCTTCCCTAGATTCCTATAAATGGGGAATACAACATTTCTTCCTGCTTAATTTTTTATGAAGATATCTCCCTTTTTCTCTTAAAAAAAAAAAAAAAAAAACAGAAAAAAAGTGCTTTTTATAGCGAAGTATCACAAACCCAGCAGCAAGAAGATGTGAAGAGCTCTATTAACAAGAAGGAGTTTTGAAAAGAGTGGTCTGGATCATGCAGCAGCCTGATATTCAGAGTGCACTGCACTACTGCAGCACAGCATTTTTAATATCAAGAAGTTTGTTTTTATCATTGGAATAGCTTTGTGGTTACAATACTGCCATGATTAGCCCTTTCAGAGAATTTCTGAGCTCAGAAAGACTGATGAGGCAGGTTTCTTATGGATGTTTATCTTCACCTCCCCTTATATCTGTGCTGCCATAAAATCACCTACTCTCTCATGGCTTGCTTTTTAGCCCACTGTGCACCACATCACCTTCACATCCCTGTGGTTTTTCCACCAACCAACAGACAGCACAAGCAGTCACCAGACAATTATTTTCATGCTGACTGACCTGCTGTCTGCAACCACCCAGAGTGTAAAACAGCTGAGTTGTTCCTGGATTTTCCTTAGAGCACGGAGAGGACATGTGGCTTTTTGCTATTTTGTTAGCACTCTGGGCTTTCATGAAAATTGTGGTTTCAAAATTCCTACCCTTGTTCCAAACAGGCTGAACAGCTGGTTCAAAAGCTACTGGGGAGAGATTAGCAGATGAGCAATCAGACAGCTTTCACCTCTGCCCTCAAACAGAGAAGAAATATCAGGATCATTCAATGGCTCAGCAGCAAGGAAAGGCAGCAACCACACAGCACCTTTCTAGCAGGGGAAACCAGAAGAATCTCACAGTTACTCATAATGAGGTCAGAATTTTGTCAGACTGACGTGAATATGTCCAGAATTATCTCTGTTTCAAAGATCAGAGATCACCAGTCCTGTCATTTTCCCAGTGCCTAATAGTGCAGATATGTAATAGCAGAGAACTAGGACGGCAAAGCCCTCAGTGTTAAACTCTTATCTTTTTGAGTCAGCTGTACTTGTGAGATTTAAATTCTGCTAGGACATTTAATTTATTCTTGATTAGCAGGTAATCAAGAAGGGATATCCAAACACAGTCTTATGTTTTATTTCTCATCTCAGAAATGGATCTAAGTCCAAACATGTATTATTTATTTACTGAACTGCTCCAGCTAGCCTATGAAATTAATCACATATTTGATATTAAAGTTAGGTCCAGCACAAAAGTGGGAATGACACGGTGGTTAAAGGGGGCTGACTTAGGATGCAGGATCAGCCAGGTTCATCTGCTAGATTTGAGTAATTTCTCTCATGTGCCCAAAAGTAAATCACTGTGGAGCAGGCACACCAAGACATTTCAATCTCTAAACTCTGTCCACTCAAGAAAGCTGGAGAGACTGACAAAGAGAATAAAGGTGCACTCCAAGTGTCATTGTTCACCCAGCTTTTGAAATGTTTATGCCTCCCTAAAATGTGGAACGTGTTGTTTGCCTGACATATAGAGATTTTGTGAAGAAAAATAGACTCAGATAGTCTAGGTATGCAAAATGCAATGCAGAATCCTCAACAAGTAAGAACAAAAGTAAACTCCTCAAGAATGTGTTTTAGGCTGCTTGTAGGGTACAAAGACCTTCCAACAGTGTGAACATCACTCGACCTGATCCATATCCTGATGAAGAAAAAGGACATTTTTAACTGAAATTAAATAAATTTGTACATGGTCAAACCTCAGTTAACAATGTATATCGGTGCCCATCACTCTCTTTTAACGGGGGTGTACAGATCACCTCTGTTCTGCAAGACCACATCAAAAAGAACACACCCTAATGATGTTTAATCACTTCACAGCCAACTGAAATATTAATTTCTCTCATATATTGACCATCCTTAATTAAAAGACAAATCTCTGCAAATACTTCAACCATGCAACATCAGCAAATTTAACTGACAATTGGTTAAAGATATGTTTGAATTCCAAAGTTATTTAAATCTGGTGGGAAATAAGGATGATATTCTAGAAATGTCATAAAAATGTATGAAGGCAATAGATTTGATTCTACTTCAGAGAAAATACTTAATCTTCGTTCTTAGGTTTGTTACTTACATTCACTAAGCCAAAAATTCCAAGACACTAAATGTAGTAAGGGTGGGGGAAAAACCAAGATTGCTTGTATGGCTAGAATGCAATCCTTTGGTGATCAGTTTGGTGACCAAATAGCTAAAATCAATTTTATTCTTTTGTCAATATGATAAAAAACAAATGCAAAGATACATAAATTTTAAAATCCATATTTTTTATCAATAAGAAATCTCAAAACCTCTTATTCAATTAACAATTCCTATTACAATTTTTAAACACAACAAATTACTTAAACCCTTAAACAATCTTTGGACCAGAATGCTTCTATTTTCAAAATAAAGCAGATGGTTCAACCTTGGTTTCATTCCTTTGTCTATTTTTTTTTTAACTTTAGTGCAATTTTTTTGAATCAGACTCCAAAAGCTACAATAATTAAAACCATATGTAGAGCAGGAAGGTACCATTTTTCACGTTATATTATTTCTTCAACATTATTTTAAGTTCAGCCTGCCTAATGTGAATCTAATTCTTTACTCAATCTTGGGCTACATCCCACTGGAAAAGTGGGATATTGTGATTATTAAAAAAAAAAGAGGAGAGAAAGAAGATGCTAAAGGCCCCCTGCTAATGAGTAGAAGAGAAAGAAATGTGCCAATCTACAGTTTAGTGTGTCTAAATTGAACTGCCAAACTATAAACCACAATTCTTCATCACAGAGAGAGAAATATTTTGATGTTTATGCATAATAGGTAAAGAATGAACAAAAATACTGATAAGAGAAAATGAAATAATAATAATAATAATAATAATAATAATATAAAATAATAATAATATACAATTTGGAATTTATAATGTTTGACTACTTCTCCTCAAGCCTTTAACTGAACAAAAATGTAATTTAGACCTCTGGTGCACTCACTAAATATATGAAAAGACAGATTAATAATGAAGGTCCAGTAAGATATTGATAATCTTACTGGATTATCAGTAAGATAATAAGTAGCTATTAATTTTATAGCTACTTATCTTAGCTGATGAAAATAACAACATAATTTAGCTTCAGTAAGAAGAAAGGCTGTTGTGCTGTAGAGGAGGACACAAAAATAAATATTGAACTGATAAAAAAAATATAGCTAGTGTGCAGACAAAATATTTAGAAAATACAGTTTTCAAAAGTTGTTTGGGGTGCTTGGTGTTTTTAAACTCCAGGAACTCTCATTTACACCACCTGTACTCCCAGAACCTTAATTCCATGCAAGTTAGAAAAAGCACAATGATGATGATGAAGAAAAATGTCTTTGAAGACTGTCTACAATCCAAATTTTCTAAAGACTGATGCTACAGAACCAGGTAAAATATTTCTGCTTGCAATGTTAATGAACAGACACCATCTTATCAGCAGATCTCAACACATTCTACCAAGGAGGAGAAATTTTTAGATGGAGGAAGTCACGGAGGAAAAGACAAATTGAATGCCATTAATAAACTAGTATATTCATATGGCAGAGGTAATGGTGGTAAAAAATCCACATTTTTGGAAATTTTTCTTTTTCTAAATTGCCAAGAATAAATTTGTGCTACTTGACAGAATTACCACAAGGACTGGTGGGACTTTAGACATACTTGTACTTATTAGATGGCTGTAAAACCTGCCTAAAGTACTTGAGAACCTGGGGAAAGAAAATAAGAGCATTTTACTTTGCTTCACACAAATACAGGCAGACTCACTGGTGATTCAAGGGAGGTCTCTCTGTCTTTGGATCATCTTCACATTGGTGATATTTATTCCAGACCTGGAATGCTGTCTGGCCACCCCTGACTGAGAGCACGAGACCTGTGGCTGCTTGGTGATCACTCATCACTCATTTAGCCACTCTTCACCCACACAGTGTGTACTGAGACAAGTTTGTACTCTTCCAGCTGCTTAATCAAAATTCTTTGCTCTCTCAAGTCCCCTCTTGCCATAAAAAAGGCTCCCTTGCTTCAACTGCTCTCTCAGACCTATCAACCCAAACTGTAATCTCATCAAAAAGGTGTCACATCAGCTTTACAGTATCTGTCTTCCACAGGTCTCACAGTTATTATTGCCCTTATTTCACTCCTCATAATTGAGTCCTACATCAGCCATGCCATTATTTTGCCTAAGATGCATGTCAGTCTGACAGGCCTGTAATTACCATTATACCCTCTTTCACCCTTTCAAAATATTGGCTCAACAATAGATTTCCTCTCATCTTCTGGTTTTTCCCAGTGCCAGTTTTATTGAAAAGCAAAGGCAGCGATCCTCTGGGACACTTTTTTCTGTAACATTTGGACATATTATAAAGAAATGCTGATTTTAAGAGATCCATTTTCATCCTCATTAATTGAGACAAGGTATTTCAGCATCATCATATGGCTATCACCCTGTTCCTTTTCCACAGAGAGCCAAGAGGAACATTTGGGATCAGCACTAACTTTGAACTTTACTCATTAAGGTGCAGCAAGCTCCACTTGGGAAAGATTGGACAATAAGGGAGCAATGGATGAGATGCCTGCCTGGGGAGTAAAAAGGGTTGCAAGAAGAGAATATCAGTCTTCTTGAACACAGAAAAAGCAAAGTTGTTTTCTTCCCAGAGTGAAGACTGCTAAGGAACCCAAGGGATGTGAAGAGACACAGTTTGGCAGATTAAGGAGAAAAGGATCAAGGTGCAAATGAAAACCTGTTCCAAAATGAAACCTTGAAAATCACAGATCTTTTCTTAGAGTAATTTTGCCTCCCTTCATTTCCAATTATTTACCACTCTACAACTCCCCTGCTACTGCTGACCTCTCCCTACTTCTGCTTAATCAACAATTTCTCTGGCAGCACTTTCCTGTACCTCCTAAATCCACTCAAAGGAGATCACTGAACACACTTGAGCTGGGAAACTCGGTATCTTAGCAAAAAAACACCTGGAGAGGTTAACACAGAATTCAGAAAAGTAATTTGTTAGCCAAGTAACAAAAATATTTGTTGACTACCTCTGTTTTTTTCCTGCATTATTACATACATCTCTGCCTTTTCCATATAGTAACAAGCCAGCAGCAGCATTATTGCTTTATTTTTCCACTTAAAAATCTAATCAAAGTCCTTAATTAAATGGCAATTTCTTCATGTATCCTTCTGCTTCCTTTACAAATGTCTTCAATTCCTAACTTCCCATTTATATTCATTTATTCTTTGTGATCTACCTTTTTTTTCCCCCATTTGTTTCATTATATATTACAGCTGCTTTCTCTTCCCCTGTAAGCCAGGCTAGTTTTCAGCTGCTGAAAAATTTTCATTAAAAAATGCCAATGAACTGACCCTGAAACATTTCACTCCAGACATCCCTGGTTTGATAAAACTTTTGTCAAAACCAGCAGAGGACTGAGGAAATAAACTTAGATGGGATTCCTTGGGACTGCCACAGGGCCACGCACTCACTCTCTGTTCCTAGCTCTGGGGAAGATCTAACAGTAAAACAAATCAAAACAATAAGCAAGACCAAAAACCCACACACACAACAAGCAAACAAAACTCAAACCATACCACATTTTAAATTCTCAGCGCTTAAAAACAAAGGAATGCGTTTCTCAAACACTTTCAAAATAGAGACAGCTGAATACTGCAAAAATACAAAATCACAAACCAGAGTCTAGGGCTCAGTATAGGCTTGTCTATATTACCAGAGCTTTATTAGTCACCCACAGCTGCCTCAGTTGCAACATCCTGTATTTTTTAATTTGTTCAGCTAACTCCTGGAAGGTCTCAGGAAGCGATGGCTGTCTCTCTGGCTGAGGGTGACTGACAGCTGCTGTGCAGGCACACGTGTAATGAGTGTCACAGATAACACGGGGGCCCGCTCAGAGAGTGCCACTGGGAGAGACAGCTTGTCTTCTGGCAGTTTGTAAATAGCAATCCGCTGGGAGTTACAGGGCTTGCAGGTACAAGTCACTTGGCTCCTGCCTGCTCTCTGGGGGACTCGGGAGAATAAACAAGCGCTTTTCATCATGGCACTTCCCATCCGGGGGAAGACAGTGCCTGTTCAGAGCACAGCCTTTCAAGGGACAAGCTGTGTTTTGCTTTATCAACACCCCAGTCTTGTAGTTGAGACTGCAGTTGTAGCGAAATAGTCACCACAGAGCTGGATTTCCACAAGATGGGTTTTTCTGCCACGTTACTGTTCTCTGGTCTTTTAAACACACAACGCACGCCATGCACAAACGGTGGGTGAGATTCTCAAGGTAAAAGTCCTTTAGAGACTTATTACCATGAGCATGACTTATTACTGCCAATTTTACCTATTTATGCCTGGACACAAGAACAGGCAGCTTAACAAGAATTCTCTCACACATCAATGCAGGCAGCATGTTTACAAGATAAACTTTTCCTATTCACAATAATAAGCGTTTCCCCATTTCCCCCTTGTCGCAAACATCTTTTCATTAAAAATCCTTTTTTAGGATTTTTCCTCCTGAGAAGCTGGGAGGCCTCAGGAACAAAATGCAAACATTGATTATCTGCTGCTGTGGAATGCAACAGGTGCATCTGTGACTGGCCCATGTTGGATGTTTACAATTAATGGCCAATCACAGCCCCGTTAGCTTGGACTCTCTGTCTGACACACAGACTTTTATTATGCATTCCTTTCTATTCTTAGCTTAGCTAGCCTTCTGAGATGAAACTTTTTCTTCTGTTCTTTTTAATATAGCTTCAATGCAATGTGTACCATAAAATAATAAATCAAGCCTTCTGAACACGGAGTCAACATTCTCATCTCTTCCCTCACCTTAAAACCGCTGTGAACACCATCACATCCCCTTTATTTTTTTCCCCTGTTTTGTTTCTCTTACTGCCCCTATCATGAGAAGAGCAAAGCAAGCATGAGCAGCAATATCTGGAGATTTTTTACCCAGCAAAACACAGACACTAGGAAAGCTTTGGAATGCATACACAGTCGCTGTCTTTTGGCCTGGATGTCCCTAAGACAGCTGACAGGCAGGACAGAATTGTAGTCTATAAAGATGTACCCAGGAATTGTCACTGAACAGGCGCTTTCAGAGAATTCCCTGCGTCCTGAGGTTGTGTGAGAGGCCAAAGCCAGCAGGTGGCACTCGGAAACATGTGCCAGAGCCTGGACGAGAGCAGGATTTTTGGCACTGCACAACTACTATTTCTCAGCAGTACCTTGCCTACATAACCAGACACACACAAACAAACATGGAAAATAAAATTGTTCTGCAGAGAGTCTTATTTTTAATCCAATATCATAGAAGCATCTATGAACTCTTAGTCCCAAGTGAATAACTGTGTCAATGGGATCTCTGAAGTCACACTCACACAACCCAACCAGGAAAATTCATGTACTCTTGTTCCATTTCCTTCTTCTCTTTATGCCAGTGTGATTTGCCTGCACAAAGAGCATTCCCATGCTTGATTACATTTCTTCAGTCTCAAGAGAGGGAAGAAATTTTATCAGGCTTCTGTAACAGGTATGGGATTGGATTCCTTTTTTCCACTGCCTTCAGTGCTCAGCAGTGAAATATCTGAACACCTGCAGGCAATTGTACCTTTTCACTGAAGATGATGATTCGTTTTTTCCCAACATTTTTGCTGTGTGCCCCTGCAGCTTCTTTCAACACATAGCCATTTGCTCAAATTAGCAGGTGTCCAAGCCCAAAACTAAAGCTTGTTTAAAAGTTTGTCTTTGTTGGCAGGAATTTATCACTGTTTTATTAATGATTAAACCAAGATTGCTTTGGTTTTGTGATAAGGCATCACCAGCCTTGTCTGTCATTGAATAACAATAAGTCAGTGCTGCCTGTCATTCCTAGAAAGACACTGAATCTAAGGCTGTCACTTTAAGCATAGCTCTCATTATTTATTCTCTTTATTCTACACAGCCTGTTATCAAAATAGACTTCCTTTCATATTTCACTTTCCTTTTTTTCCAAATTTTAAAACTCGACACAGGTTGGGTTTTTTTCTCGCATGATTAAACTTTCTGCAGGGAAAAAAAAAAAAGCAAACGTAAAAAAAAATTGCAAGGTTGGATCATAGTGCAAAAATATTGTTCCTAAACTTTTATGATTTCTAAGGTTGTGTCCTACAATTTATAGAGGATTTAATATGTGAGTCTTTAAGAACAAAGCCCATACTTTTTCTGAAAGTCTGGCTGTAAGACTGATTCGAGCAGACTCTCTAAAGTAGCAAGACAACCAAGCCAACCAGAAAAGTCATAACAGAAAAAAGTAAAAAAAAATATTTACACCTCTTTTATCCTTTTGTTTTTCTTTTTTAAATGTGACCCCTATTGTTCATCCAGTAGCAGGGCAGAATCAGTACAAAAAGCCCAAAATTATCTTATTCCTTCCCACCACCGAGAAATCCAATAAAAAAATCTCTTCATTCAGATTTATACAGTAAATAGCTTGTGAGATAAAACTGTAAGTTCACTGTAAGTACTTCAAGACATAATAGTTTATGCAGTGCTTCATGACCTCTCATACTCCCAACCACAATGTTGTTGAATGTGTCACCTGATAAGAGGACAAAATGCTCCATGCTCAGATTTAATTTTTAAATATGTACAAACCTGTATTTTCTTCCTTCTAAATGACCAGACAGGATATTTCAGAGATGTTTCTTCTTTTCCTGCCAACAAGAGGGATAAATAACGTGAATATTGTTAAATTTACTCTGTCTCTTGTTTTTTACTCAAACAATTAGAGTGTGTGTTTTTCCAGAGAAGCCTAGGGGATTATTTTCTCCTTTTTATTTTTTTTTTAATTTTTATTATTAATTCCAGTTCAGCACTCAAATGAATAAGCAAATAAATCTAATTCTAGTTAAGGAATTTGTTAGCTCGCCTTACAAAGTGCAGCCTATTTTTGGGTGAGCCAGACCCAAATTTTACAGCCCTGATTAAATTAGTCTCAAAAGTGAAGAGATCATTTTCTTCACCATTGAGTCAGAGATCTGGCACAACAGTTGGATTTCAAAGGCAATACTCAAAAATTGTCAGCTTGCAAGGAATTGTCACATACTTCAGACTTCATGTTTTGCAAGTTTCATCTTAAAAAAAAAAATTACTGCCCCAATTACTCCGCTGCTCGTCTCACATAAAATTTTAGTTTAAAGATGAAACAAAGAAGGTTTTGAAATATTTATTTTTATTGTAAAAGAGAACAAAACTACCTTTGTGTTTCCTCTAGCTCATATTTTTAAGGTGACATATTCTTTCATGCAGATATTATTCATGTTACCGTTAGATTACATACTTTGCTTGTAGCTATGAATTAAATATTAAGTAAAAATGAACTGCATTTAAAACATTAATCAGAAATAACATACCTGCTGTACAGTGGATGGCAGGAAGGACTGCACATTGATCTATTTTAATTAATTCCAGCTGACTTAATTACACAACTTGATGGTCTTTTCCTTCTTTTTTTTGCAAGTGGATGATAAACTTCAAAAATTCTGCCTGTCTCCTAAGACTGAAAAAAAACCACCACTATACATTAGGGAATGCAGAATGGCACATTATTAGTGATTTACAGAGAACACATTGTAGCTAGTAAGGAATTTTTCCCTTGGTGATCAGGCCATTTCTGTGCAAAAAAACCCCACCAACTCTCAGAATCAATTTTATTGTCCTTTTCTGTGTTCCTGCAATTAAAGCAAATTCAAATTTCAAAAATCTTGATATTTGACACCCTTTAAAACACAAACTCTACTAATATACCTATCTACATTAAACATACTTGCACATGAAAAAAAACCTTTTTGCATGCATCCATTCTTGTTCTTAACAACTGATAGGAATCCATCCTGCTCCTAACTGTCCTGCAGAGTTAAGTGTCCAGAATCCATCCATGCATCCACAAAAACATATTGATTAAGGCACATGGATGATTTCAAACCTTGCTAAGCAGCAAGTTTTCAGTGATAGCAGCTGGAAGTCTGGCTTCATCATTTTTAAAATAACTGTCTTGAATAGAGAAGTAGAAAACCAACATAATCACAATATTAGCATAGTATCTTTAACTAGAAGGTTGGGATCCATAATGAGGGAGAATTTTTTTTTTCCTCCAGTTGGAAATAGTTGCAAGTGCTTATAAAACCCTAAATGGAAAGCATTTTTTAGAGTTATAGATGGTTTTAGTCAATTTGTCTTTCTTAAGTTGTATTTTTGGAGTTTCTTTAGCAGAAAGTTTTACAAGCCTTAGACAGAGTCAGTAAATGACATGGGTTGTCAGAATATATCTGCACAGGCTCCAGCTGTACAGAACATGTTGACATTTGGAAAATTATTGTTTCTTTTAATCAGATTTTTATCAAAGGAGTGGAGTCCTTCATTCTGAGATGAGTGACTATAATTAGATGGTTCTCCAACCAAATCCTCCTACTCTCCCAGCTTTTGATACAACAGTAAGTTACCTACTCATAGAATAAGCCCTGCGCTGAGCTAATGAGATGCACAATAAATGCATCATTAATTTATGCTAGATGCTATTCTGCTCCTTTCATATCTGTTGTCATTATCCTCCCACAGCACTCAAGCTAATGCTAATTGATGGTTTCCATCAGCAAATTAAAAAACAATATACTCCAGACTGTAGTGATGAAAAATATAGAGAGTAGAACAATATGTTCTAAAAGAACACTACACTTTGTTATCTTTATGGTGCAGAATGAAAGACAAATTAGCTAAAGAATGCTGTGCAAGTCTTTTATTGCTATTATGATAATAAGAAGATACTCTTTATTTGTTTTGATTGGATGGTACAAATTCATTGTCCTGTTACAAATTATTGATATGGTTGAAAGTCAGCACTGCGTGATTTAATATGTACAGGTGTTTCCTTCTGATAGTTTACATTTACAATTTAAATTGCATTTGGAAAGCTTAAATGACTAATCCTCAACTTGTAGGCACACTTCTCTATGGAAAATTAAAATCCAGTGTCAAACACATTTTTTTTTATTAAGTACACTATTGGTAAAGAATTTTTTACTTGTATTGTGGAGAGAGAATTACAAAGTTTTGGGGGAAGCTGAGGCAGAGCCAGCCCAAGGGCCATGCTGGGGCTGTAACAGCATCTATATAAAAAGTATAGATGAAAAGTATAGATGTAAAGTATAGACACCTCTTCACAGAAAACTATAGCTTCAGAGAAGATGTAGAAAATCTTTGACATGAGCCACTCCACCATCCCCATCCCTCTGAAACTGGACTACAGCAGCATCTCAAACTCATTTTAAACACAACTTTTCACAGCTTTTCAGATGCTTTCTTCAAACAACGGTCCTCCCTTTCTTTGACCTGGTCATGTCTCCTCCTAAACTCCCTGCCAGGGAGCCTGGACCCCTGGCACTGCCCAGCTCTGAACTCAGCACATGCTGTGGTACAATTGACATCTCCAGCTCATCTCATGCTGTAACCATGGCAGTAATATTTCTGTACAGAGCTTTCATGGCTAATGTTAAAAAACCAACATGGAGCCCAAGCAACCATCGCTGTTTTCAACTGGTTGACAAAAAGATGAACTGCGCTGATGTTTGGGTTATGGCTTCACGTCTCTGTTATAATTTCTGGAAAAATCCCTTCACCAGGATTTTTTCTCCTGGGAAGCTGAGAAGCCTCAGGAGAAAAATAACAATAGTTTTCTCATTTGCTTCTCCTGTGTTTTGCTGCTTTGGAATGCGGTTGGAGATTGTTTATCCAACATTTGAATTGTTTTGACTTAATGATCAATCATCATCCAGCTGTGTCAGGACTCTGGAAGGAGTCACAAGTTTTTCATTAATATCTTATTATGCCTTCTGTCTGTATCCTTTCTCTTTTCTTTAGTATAGTTTTAGTGGAGCATTCTTTAATATAATATAATACCATAAAATAATAAATGAGCCTTCTAAGAACATGGAGTCAGATTAATCATTTCCTTCCTGCCACAGGAAGTTAATTGCCTCCTACAAGCCCTACCCTTACAAGACAATTTTAATGTTCTTCCTCCTTTTCTGTCATGCCATGTGAGTAATAACCAGTCCTCTTACGTAGGTTTCCATTCCACATCTACATTTGTGAAAATTCCCCTTCCTTGGGGACACGTCAAAGATCAACAACGTAGTTTTATAATTTTTTCTAATGTATTCCATAAATAACCAATGTAAATATGGTTTCACAGTTGATATTTGACATATATTTAATATATATTTCTCTGATATTTTCATAAAATGCTGTTCATTTGGTACCATGATTAACACTGCCTCTGACCAACCAGAGAAGTTTTACTGACACATGAACTCATACAACTCCAGCAGATTTAACTACACAACACCAGCAGGATGCCACTCAGAGGAAAGATGCCGTGTCTCAAAAAATAGATCATAAACTGATGAGGAGCCCACAGCTCCCAACACACACTTGAAGAAGACACAGGCCTTGGTTCTTCTGTCAAAATTTATCAGAGGAATGGAACTGCAAAGGGGAAGAGCTCTCTGAAGGCTTGCAGAGGCAGCAGGTGGTCATTTCAGGTTAGTGCTGCTAAAAGGAAGCATTGCACATGTGCATTCACTTTTAGCACCCAATTAATATTTTACAGAGATTCTTGAGCACTTCTTATAATTTCATTATTTTTTTCACTTTTATTGTTTGAATGCCCTCTGAGAACCTTGAAAATCCAATGTCTTTTCCTATTAGTTTTGTCCTTTTCTATTTGACACACTTGTTTACCTGAGTTTCTTAGCAAGCCTCAAATTAACATTTTTTTCTTTCCCCATCCCTTCCTTATCAGGAAAATCCATCTTGCTGGAAGATATAATATCTTACAGCACACAGCACAGAACATCACAAAACCCAAAAAACTTCATCCTGACTTGCCAGAGCAAGACAAGGGGTTGAAGAATCACATGAAAATATTGACATCAGCAATGAAACAGCAGCCAGGCAGTAAAAGGTAAAGGAATAAATACTGATTTCAGAGATCTTGGGTTAAAATATACCTGGTTTAAATTACCAGATAGCTTGGTATTTTAAAACATCCCAGGTTGGATGCTCGTTGAGAGGCTCTGCAGGCATCTACTGTGGCAAATATGTCACGTGTCCCATTCTAGCATTAAAATTTAGATTGCTAACTTAAAACATCACAGTCAGTAGAGGCAACCTTGGTCTCTAACTACACAATTAAGGTAGATACCAAATTCAGAGCTACAGTCCTGAAATACCTAACTCAGCACCTGCTGAACTTGAGGGCCACTAAAGCCATAGTATGTGACATGTAGGATTTCCAAGCTATATTCTTTTACAAGTTACTCCTCTTTCCTAATTCGACAGAAGCTTTCCTTGCCCTCAGAACTGCCTCACTTAAAAGGAATTGACACTTCTAAGGCAAACCAGCAGGCAAGCAGTCCCACCTTTGCCTACAAGGGGGCAAAATCCAATAGTCAATTCATAGGTGAGAGGGTCTGCAGGTACCTGCTTGTCATGTGGCAAACTTCCACAACAGTCAGTGAAAAAAGCAATTCAAAGCAAAGAGGACCTGAATTGTAATCAGGACAACACTGTCTCTGCTGTCTCTTCTGCTACAGAAGTTTAGCTGGGTGATTTTCCTGGCTAAATAAAATGTTTACAGCAAAGAGCTAATGTCAAATGCTGCAAACTGGCGTTCTTTGTCCTAAAATGCAAAGAGAGGGTGAAAATAACATTCAGCAGCCTTTCATTCAATTCAGGTCCTGTTCTCTGGGCTGATTGCTGAATGTAGATTGCACAAATGGTGCTGCATGCAGAGAGTAGAAGCCAGCATTCCTTCTGCAGGCATGCCTGAGCATGGTGCAAGCCATCATGTCACTTGTGCTGTCTCTTTTCCTGTGACTATTGCAGCCTTTTCTACATGGTGGACCAGCTTCAAGGGCAAAGCTAGGATGGCTGCTGAGATTGCTGCCCCAGCCAGATTACTTCATGTTTCACATCGCTCTCCTGGTGCTAAAGAAAACAGATATGGAGCAGAGCAAACAGCTCTATGACCATCAGTGCTGTCCAGCTCTGCTTCAGGAATAAACAGGACAAATGCTCACTGCTTAGAAAAGCCAGTTAGAAACACTTACCATAAGGAAATTGCTCTTTAGAGCGGAGGTGGTAGAAATGGAGATGCCCACTAAGAGGTCTGAGTAGCATGGTAAAGGGTAAGAGGTAAGATTTCAGGCACAGGATTTATTTGCTATTTTTTACTTACTAGTTCAGGCAGTTTGCCGTTCTCATTGCATCATTTCAAATGACTTTTAATCAATTAACTCTCCACACACACAATGTGCAGCACTACAGATTGCTTATCCAGGGGTCTGTTTGCAGCACACACCTTGCAGATATTTCTATTCCTTATCAGAATTACCCACAGTGGAAGCACCCCCTGCAAGCAATGATGATGTCAATAGCTCATGACTCTAAGAGAGGTGTAAGTGTGAGAAAGCAAGTTTGGCCAAAAAATGAAAGTGAGAAAGGGGGCTATTAAAAATTACTTTGTGCCCCAAAGCAGATATTTTCTTCTGAAGAGAGTGTGGATTTGTTAATCCCAGGTGGTCAAGAGAAATCAGATTCATTTTTTGTTCACTTAATGCAGCAGCAATGTCAACCTTTGTCTTGTCCAGTAGGTGATGAAGTAACCAAGCATCAACAGAAAGACCCACAAAAGGATTAAATTTAGAATCATGGAATCATTAGGTTAAAAAAAGACCTCTGAAGTCATCAAGTCCAACCATTAACCCAGCACTGTCACCATGTTCAGCACGTGTCCCTAAGTGCCACCTCCACGTGATTTTTGAACACTTTCAAGGATAGTGATCCTACAAATTCCCTTCACACTGGTTACAATGCCTAATTACTCAGTGCAGAAATTTTCCCTAACATCCAATATAAACCTCTGCTGGTGCAGCCTGGGGCCATTTCCTCCCATCCTGTCACAGTTTTTACCTGGGAGAGGACACCAAGATTGTTTATGCTTATTAATGCTTCCCTTGGAATGTGAGGTCTAAATAAATTATAAAACTTCAAATCCCATGAGCACTTAGAAAAGCATGTGCCTTCAGAAAAAGATCATCTTCCTCATAACCTTCTATCTCCTCTAGATGCTGAGATTCAAGAGAAATTGTCCTGGTATCATATAAACAGACTTTTTCTAAGATTTTACATACCTCAAGGAAGAGGCAGATTTATAGCTTATTTTCCAGTGAAGGGAAGAAAAGAATCCTTCACACCTTTAGTTTAACTTTCCTATTTTAATGGAAAAGAAACACTCTGCTTACCTTTGTTTAATATGCAACTAAGAGAACATCATCCACTCTTAGCATAGTAAAGCTGCTTCATTATCTTTCAAAAGTCAAACTCACAAATAAAATAGTAGTTCTGCTTTAGTCTACCTATTTAATAAATAAAGAAGGTGTTTATACAATTATCTAACAGTCTTTTCCCTAATGCCTGCCTCAGAGAATGATTTGAAAAAATGTCATAACTTTAAATGTAAACCAATCATTATTATTTTTAATATATTTCCTATAGTTGACTTTGGTAGTGAAAATCTCTTTAAAATAAAACTGCTACAGCCCTGCTATCACCTTCTTTCCCCTAAGATATTTCTGAGTAGTTAACAGTTTTCTAGCTCCCTTATCTATATCCCACTATTAAAAGCCATTATAAACTATAAAATGTTTTTTCAAATAATTTATTTAATTTTCCATTAGTTTTCCTAATGCAATGTGTTCTTCTTGTATGCAGAAAATGCACTAGCTGCTGGTTTTGGAAAATATCTGTATGCAGCATATTGTACAGAATTTTATTTTTACCCTTCTACTTATAAAAAAGAAACCAATGCTGCAGAAATGTGTTGGCCTTTAGGAATAACTCACCCTTCCAAAAAGTGAAGACTGGACTGACAATTTCATACAAAATTAAGATAGCAGAATTCAGACAGAAATGCGTGAGGAAAGAGGCCGGGAGTTGATGGCATTACTCAATAACAGAAACTGAATTTCAGCCCACGGCCCTCACTCTCCACTGCTCCCTTTCTTTGCTCATATTTTCCATCTGATTGTTATCCAATCCAAAACGGATTACTTCAAAAATTCTGCTTACAATGACAGTTTGTATTATGTGATAAATGCCCAGGTTAGTTTCTATCTTTCTTTTCGTTTCCTGAATAGAACTGAAAAATCATTTTCCCGGTCTCATTAACACTCTGACTGTCCTACAAGAGGGTTGAGAACCCCCTTGGAAATATCCCATATTCAAGGATCATGTGAGAAGCACAGTAGTAAAGGACAGGCATCAGCAGGGAGGATGTACCACACATCTGAGCACTGAATCTCAGGTGTCCTGTGTTTCCCTTGGCCTCTGGGGTCACATTAGCCAACATCCAAACTTCCCCCCACCTTGAAATCACAACTGTCAGAGCGGTGATACCAGCAGGAATTTGTTTCTACCATGAAACATGCAATAAAACAAGATTTTTCGTGTCGAGAATAGTGATTTCACTTAAAAATGAAACAAAATCTTTATCAATGGAGGAGTTAATGAAGCCAAGTCTGATACAGCCCAGTGCTCAGCCTTCTCAGAATATCACAATAAATTTTGATTCTTACATTTATCACAAAAAACACCACAAAGGCTGTACAACATGACAGTCTCATCAGGCTTTCCTTCATTGGAGATAGTAATTCTTTTTGTTTTTCTTTTTGCATTCCATTTACCATTTTTTTTCTGATCTGACTGAAATTGGCTAGTTAAGGTCAAAAGCTTTTGGACAAAGTGATGGACAGAAGCAGAGAGGTCTTAAATCATCCTTTCCTTAAGAAACAAACTGAAAAAAAACTTCCATAGATATGAAGAAAATAGTTTGAAATAGGACTACATGTACACTCACTTAAAAGAGAGCAACAACTCAGGTCTTTTGAAGCTGTTAGATGCTTGAATTCTGTATTTAGGCAAGAGAAGGCTTATTAAATAGATTTTGGAAAGCACAATATGAAATAGAAAACAAGAACTCTGTGAAATCTGACTGACCATTTTGCCTCACAAGCAGCTTTACCATGCTCAGAGAAGGATTCCAAAGCAGCTGCTGCTCCCAGGGGTTAGGAAGTGAGAAGGTTTCTCATAAACCTAACTCAGGCCTTTTTGCCCAGAAAAGAGCTCATATTTCTACTGCAGGTAGCATTCTGCTATATATGATGCCTCTCAATACAAAAAGAGCACAAAAACCAGGCTGTAAATGCTGTAAGATCCACAAAACTTGCTTTCCTTCTTAACAAATACCCTGTTTACAAAGATCTAATTACTCCAGTCATCTTGTTTGCAGACATTAAGTCAACAAATAGCGGGGTGGATAAACTTTCTTGTGACTTGGGTAACCACTATGAATAACTCATCCTGAAAATTATACTCAGAGGAGCACTTGCAGAACTCCACAAGCCTAATGTGCTTGTAAGATTATTTGATGAACTACATATAACACACACAGTCATATAAAAAAATCATTAGCAGGTCATGGATAATTCACAGATAGAAAAAGTTATTAAATCCCAAAGTGTTTATCTACAATGAATATCTATGACCCACTCTACTCAGTACAAGTGTATTGCAAAAGCCAAGTATATTGGTTCTTTTCTGACATCACACAGATATTTACATTAACCATTCCTACTAGATTGGAGTAAGAAATTACAGATTAGAGTAAGAAGAAAATGTCAGGTTAACAAGCTGCTTCTGTAAAATCCAGCAATCACACTGATCCATAAACCAAAACCTGGAAAATCCCACAGATGTACTTTAAATATTTTCTTGAGTAAACTATGGAATACAAAATCTGTGTGTTCTGTATTTATATTGGGAAAATGCCTTCAGTGTTTCAGAATAGCAGTTTGCAGGAGCTCATTAAATTATTATAGGGTTGTTTGGAATTCTATTCCATTAGTTACTCCATGTGCAAATGCCTATTGATTTCAGTGGAACTCCAATTGCACTATCTGCTGTGAAGTCTTATTTATTTCTCATTTAAAAACCCCACCACTGTGTTTGCTCATTTCATTTTATTATTGATTCAAATCATGGTGACATTAGAGCTAACATATCCAGGCCAAATCTGTGAAATGAGAGACCCTGCAAATCAGAATGCTAATGATAAAAATGCTCATTCACAAAGAGAAGACTTAACTATTTTTTTTAAGACTGCTAGGTATAAAGAAATCTAATCAATAAATGACACTTATTCTTTCTTAGCTTTAACATACCATATATAATCTTATTTGTCTTCACTATTTTTACAGAAGCCTCCTTGCAATTTAAGATTAATTCTATTCAATAATTAAAATTACTTAGAAGCAAAATTGACTGCTTACAGGTACAAGCACTGATTATGTTAATTTAAATTATAAATGCTTTTTCTTCAGTGCAATCATGTATTTTTAAGTCTTTTAGACATCATGCTTCAAGCACATTTTCTATATGAATGGATAACTTTTCTATAGCACTAAGTTTCTAATTTAATCTAAACCCTTTTATTCCTTTCTTTTTTTTAACTGAAAGCACTGATCTTGTATTCATTACCTAATCCTCTTTGCATACAATAGCTATAAAAATATCAGTAATTACCTGTTTTATCCTTTTGATTGTTTAACATTTCACACAGAACAATTTTTTTTTTTAATTTTAGCAGAGCTTTCCATATTTTGCTTGGTTCCTGTGTTGCTGACACCCAAATCAGCAACCTCTGATGTAAATACATGCAGGGCGGATTCTGTAAAAATACTTAAAGCACCTGTGAGATGTCTGTGGCATAAAAGTACCTAATTGAATGTCTAAATCTAGGCAAGGGCTTTTATATATATATATATATAAGACAGTTGATTATTGATTATTTGTGCTTTGTAGTTACTTGAAAATTAAAAATATATATGTATGACTACAGTGAGATGAGTTAAATCCAACTTGATATATTTTCCTATATATATAAAATATATATAAGATATATGTAAGATATGTAACATATATATGATATATATATAACTGTCATATATATATATGATTATATATATATATACACACACACACACATATATATATTAAAAAGACAGTTGATTGTTGACTATTTGTGATTTGTAGTTACTTGAAAATTAAAAAGAGGGTTGTATTTGGGAACAGGACAGAGCAAATACACTGCTGACTTGCCTTAAAAGAGCCAGTGCATTAAAGATAAAAAAGAATGCTGATTCACAAGCCAAAAAACAACCAAAACCCAAACAAACAAAAACCAACCAACAAACAAAACAAAAAATCAAACAAACAGAACCAACAACCAAAACAGCCCCCAAAAAATCTCAAATTCTTTTGGCCAAGTATTGCTGGAGAGAAAAACAGGTGAAAAGGCAAAAAATCCAAATAAATAAGCCCAAGAACTCTACTAGACTACAGAGATGTGCAGTGCTAATTCAGAAAGTTGCCCTTCCAGGGAGGTGTTCATTAGTCCACAAGTTTATGAGAGTTCTTGAATGTTTCCAAACTTCTAGTGCCAAGGGAAAAAGCATCATCTATAGTGCATATTAAGGACAGAATTAATATCATTAGTCCAGCTGTTGTAACCCTATCTAGTTCATCATCCAGAAGCAGTAACAGTTCTTCACAAAAGATTCCAAATAGCATCTTTAAACTTTTCACTGAAAAGCATAATTGTGCTGTGTACAAAGCAGTTTTTTTTTTCTGGAATGGGCTGGGGGTGCAAGCACACCAAATGTTTCCTAATTGTTTGCCAGATGGATTTTAATTTGTCTGACAGTCACTTCTAAAGGAAAGTTTTTGCACTTTCCATTTGCAGGCAGAAATAGTTCACAAAGGTCACCCCCCCAAAATGGAAATGTCAGGCAAATTACCATCCAGGCTGCAAGCTCTGCCTCTAAAGGATGCTCAGTGGGATCTGCAGCTTCAGAGTTTTGGGTTTTTCATTGTTCATTCTCCTGAGAAATACCACTGTGGAGATCATTTGCTCCAGAGCCTGCAGAGGCAGAACTGCAGCACAAGGAACTCGCAGAAGGCACGGCCACCAAACCTGGTGCTCTTTTGTTCACAGAACAGCATCTCCCAGAGGTTAAAGGAAAATAACTGATAGGCTGGTGCCAAGTCATTTCTTCGCTGCAGAAATGGCTGACTGAAGGTGGCAAAATCAAAGTTCTGTTTCAAACTGGGATCATCCAATACATCCTCCACAGCCAATTTCTTAGGAATGATAGAGAAAATGAAAAAAAAAAAAAAAATCACAGCACCTGCAAACAGCTTAGGAAGCTGAAAAGAAGTCTGTGGCTGTGTGTTTAAAATAAGAATGCTTAGGTGAAGATTCAGTTAGTAGTTTACACATGCTTTGCTATTAAAAAAAACAAATTAAATGAATATATTATATTATATATATCATAAATATATATAAAATAATACATACTAAATATTTATATATTTTATATAAATATATAAACAAATAAATATATATTTTTATATAAATATATAAAAATATATAAAAATACACACATATATACATATATACACACATATACATAAAAATATAAAAAATAAATATAAAATTATGTTTATATATAAATATATATACAAATATAGAAATATTTATAAATATATACATATATGAATATATAAATATGTAAATATTTATAATATAAATATATAAAATATATAAATATATATAAATATACAAATGTGTGTGATTGTGTATAATATATATTTTAAATATAACAATATTTTTACCAACCCAATTTAATTAGCACATCTGTTGAAATTAAAATTATTACCAACATGGATATATTTTACTAAAGAGACCGTTATGCATCTTCCATTACATGCTAAAAATTTGTATAAAACTAGGGTAAAATCTACATTTTTATAGGAACTTAGGTGAAACTATACCAGTTTTCCTATTTTTTATATCTCTTTAACCCTTAGAAATGAGACTTAGGTTAGGGACTTCTGCAAAGTTATCATTACATAACTTATGTACATGTGGATACAGAGACTTGAAAACCTGCCCTGCCTCATTTTGCATGTCATAAGGGGTTTAGCCACCAGTGTCACCTGCATTAGGGGAGATGAGCAGATAAATACATAAACAGAGTGCAAACTTCAAAATACTCCTGGTGCAGGATTTTCTCTTCAAGTGAACAATAACAAAAATCTACTTTGAAATAAGAAGGAGGCATATTTGCTCAAAATTCTGGCTTGGAGGCTTTTATAAGGAGTGGACTCTAGACAGGTCATTAGCAACTAAAAATTATCACTATTTCTGCCCTTTAGGAGCATGCCCACAGGCAGAACTGCAGGGCTCTGTAGCTGCACTTTCAGGAGCTCAGAGGCAGTGCCTATTTCATGTTCCCAAATGCATTTATGGTTGGTATTTATGACTAAAGAATAAATAAAATAAAATACAACTACTCTTTTCTTTGCTGGCATTTAGAAATGTTATAGAAAAAACCTACAGTAGAAAATATTTTTTAGCTGAATCTGGCCTAATTCTGTCTGTTCCCCAGACAGATCAAAAAAGGCTATTTGTGTATTTAAATGTGGTACTGATGCTACCAGGTAGTGTTCACCTAATTAGGCTGCACATAGCTGTACTGAGTGACAAAGAAAATTTGCTTATACACAGATTATTCTGATTTCCCCCTCTTGTACTTGAAGAGGATATTTTGGTAAAGATCTTTACTTTATTGCACAATTTCCAGGTGCACCACTACCTCCTTTAGGTGGTGTGGCTCATGTTATCTGGTGGGTTCTTTCTCAAATCACATGAATCTAATATCTGTCTCTGTAGGCAGATATTTGATATTCCACCACACTGTCCACATCTGTCAAACTTATGAGCAGTTCTTTAGACTTACAAAACTCTGGGAGGGAAACAAATTTTTTACATCAGAGATGGAGAGCAAGGGCTGAGGCAAACGGAGATGACCAACCCCATCCCACAAAGGATGTCTGTGCCCTGACTGAAAACTGACCCTGGATTTTTTTACCTTCAAGACAAGTACCTCAGCCTCCAGATGATCCTCCCAAGTGCAAAGATAATTGCAGATTAATTAAAAACTATTACACATGCAAGACTTCCATATGCACTCATCACTGAGATTAGTAAGTTTAGAATGTTGTGCATCGCTCTTATCTTCCAAGAAAAGGGATTTAGATTTATTACCTCATCCCATCTACAGACAACTTTTCCATTATCATTTTAGTGACCTTTAACTAGTGGAGGATAGATGGGAGAAAGAGTGTGTTAATATTAAAAAAGGGGTTTTGAGGCTCTAGAAAAACATTGACCAAGTACTCGTGTTCTGTTGAAAAGGTTTCTTCCCTTTCTTTTGTACTTTGGCACTTCAGCAGTTAATAAATTAGCACTTTTCAATTGCAATAAATTTATGCCACATGGTCTGAATAATTTAATTATTTCCAGTGTGAGTTAAATAGTCACATTTAAATGTAGCTCTTGCCAAAAAGAATGGATATTTTCAGTTCAATTCTACTCCAGCAAAATCAAGCAGAAGCCTCTTGAATCTGAATAAGAATCTGAAGCCACATAAACTATTAAAATACAAAAAAGTCCAAAATAAATCTTGCAAAGTAAATGCTAAGATAAATCTCAAAAATTCAGATCATGTCTATATTTCACTGATATAAAATGAACCGTGCAGCCTCAGAGCACCACTGATTGACAAGCACGTAAGATAGATGTTCTTAAAGATGAAAAAAATTTGAAAATGTCTCCTAAAACTTTGTTCTTGAATTTGTAAATTTTGTGAAAGATATTCAAGCATGACAATCGTCAAGTAGCAAACTAAAATTATAAATCAATAAGGACTCCAGTCAAAGATATTTCACCATGAAAAAAATGTTTCATAAGGTGTCTTAACACTTCCTTTGTAGTCTCTTGACCACCCAGTTCCCAGCATAGTAATTTAGAGGTGTCAATCAACAGATTAATCCCCAACCACAGTTTTAACATTTGGGGGAAGCAATTCAGATTATTAGAGATGTTCACATGTAGTTTTTAAGTCCTGATGTTTTTCTTTAGAAGTTAGCACAGTCTACGAGCAATTACTGAATGTGTTTAAATACTGTCCATGTTTTACAAAAATATTTTCTACCTTAAAAAACAAGAACTGCAAGAAAATGTCAAATTACAGAAGGAATCCTACTTCATTGTTAGCTATGGAAAAAGTGGTTTTTGCTCTTGTTGCAGTCTGGTTTTAATGTGCCTGCAAGAAAGTATAATGTAATTGAATAGAAAACAAAAGTCATGGTGTAACCAAAACCAACCTTACTTAGAATGACTTGAAATTTCCATCAAGTCTCATTAATGACTATCCTCAGCAAAACTTATGAACATTTCATTTTAAAATATTTATTGAATTATTTATTATTTATTGAAATTGTTGAAATATTTAATTATTTATTAATTTGAAAATAAATAATTTTTAAAGGTGGATTTTTAAAGATCCCTTCAGCTCTCCACATTCCTTCTCTAATGCTCATGCTTTAATTAAGTTAGTCCATCAATGTCATAACACTATTTGGAGAATGGATGCAGGGCTGGGACTGTTAGCACTGCATATGGAAAGGACTTTGATTTAATTAACAATAATATCTCCATGGAGAAATTTTAAAGGCTATAATCATTCTATTCTAATAAATTGGATTTGGGTTTTTTGTTTGAACAGAGTGGTGAATGATGTTCAGATTTAATTCTTAGAAGTGGCAGGACATGAATCAGAGGTAGGTTGCAGAATGTCAGTAAGTTCAAAACACTTAAAAAATAAACTATTACTTCATTTTAATGGAAATGAACCAGGAGCACTGGCCTGAAAACTAGTCCATGAAACTCTACTGCTTCCTATTCTTTGTTGTTTTTTCACCTGCTGGGATGAAAATTCAGTTTCAACAGCAATACTAAAAACAACCAGGTCTGTGCTTCCATCTTGAGTGCACAAGACATTGCTTGTTTATTTTGCCTTGGCAGTTAACTCAAAGAAAAGGCTGAGTTAAGGTAATTTACTCACATGAAGCAATGTTCAAAAGAGACCGAGACACACTGAATATGTGTTGACACTGGCAAGTGAATCTTATTCAGCTTCATTGGTCTCCATACATCTCAATTTGTTTTTCATTTTGAGCACTCCACTAAGCATCTTTAAAATAATAGCTAAATATATATTTGTTTAAAAAAAAATCATTCTGGCTAGTGCATGAAGCATGGAGTTGAGCTTGGACCGTGAAATAGAGAGAAGATAATGCTCACTTCAATCCTCCCTAAATGCAGTTAAATACCAGCTCTGGCAGAACTGCTTTCCAATATTTCATTAAGGTACAGAACGTAGCATTAAACAGGCCCATGATGGAATTTATCCCCTGTTTTTTATAGCACCTTCTACCTTGGTGTGTCAGAGGCAGTAACAACACGTGAGAGAAGCAGAGGTGACAGTGCTTGTTCTTATTTTAATCCAGAAATCTTGTATTTCAATGTCCAACCACCAAGAGTGGTTTGTTTCATACCAAAAAAAAAGTTGCAGAAAAATAAGTTTCTGAAGTAGAAATACACCAATCAGCGCCAAAAAGGGAGGGCTGATGATGCTCAACAGAACAGGGAACCTGAGAAAAGGGCAAGAACTACTCCTAAATTCTTTAGCAACAGCTGATAGGAGACTCCAAAGTATTGATTTTATCTTTTATTTATTTCCTAGGCTGTGTGAGCAAGTAAATAAACAGCAGGACCACATCAAAACCAAGACTATTCAAACAGAGAAGAGAAAGATCAAAGTAATCATGAATGTGTTTTATCTTTGTTTCCTGCTGGTAAATATTGTTAAGTGAAGACATAATAGGAATCCATGAAAGCAGAACAAGAGTTATGCAGTTTGTCCTAGAAGCCAATACATAAAAAATAATTAGAGCATCAACACACCAGCTTAAGTTTAAAGAAAAAAAAAAAACTGCTGTTATTACACACAGAAAATGAGTACAAAAATAAGCTAGTCTAGAGTATTTTAGAACACTTCAGGTTGCACCTTCTGTGTGTGTTTGGCTTGTCTAGCTTTGCTGTGGTTTATTTGCTTGCTTGTTGAAAGAAAAAGCTGTCACCACCAATAAGCAAGGATGATTGGATGCATTTTGTTAAAGATAACAACATTTCCTCTTGCATAAAAACATTCTTTGAATTGAGTAGTTCCATGAATAATTGCAAAATCGTGCTGAGGCACTACTTGATTCAATAAGACTTGGGGATATGTAACCTGTGATTCAGTACAAGTAAATTTGTAACAATTCTCCCCATGGTGACCACTGTCCAGTTGTGCATAAGTGTGTATATGAACTACATATATACACACAGTGTAAAGGGCAAGGGTCCTGTGGAGGGGAGAAACTATGTCAAGTGCCAATTAAAACCTTTCCAGGTATGGATTCATTGAGGAGTTGAATGAAATTTCCACAGACTTCCAACATTCTGACATTTGAAAACAGGATTTTTTTATTTTTCTTAATATGTGTCTCTGGGGTGCAAAATTCATACATCTATATTTACACATCTATATTCACACAAAACCTATTAAATGACAGAATTGCTTTTCAATGTTCTTTTATATGCAGGAACTGCTTTCCCTTTGGTTACGCTGTTCTTTAAAGATGTGCATGGAACATACACACACTTGAATTTTGTTACATTATTTTAAATAATCACAATAAGTCAGCTTAATTTGTATCTTTTCAGTTCTTTTTTTCCCTGCATAGTGAAGTTGACTTTGTTAACAAGTCAGATGATATCTGCTTCCCACAAGAAAAAAAAGGACACACACGTCACAAAATCTACAAATTATCTGCACAAAACCCCAAGTGATGTGCAAAGATCTGCCCTGGATTTTGGTACTGAGATGAATTTCACTCTGAGAGGAAAGATTGCTGTGAGTAGTGACAATACAACAGATAACTATCAAAACAATTTCATATAAAGGATATTAAATCCTTATTTTATTTACAGTCCTTCTGAAATTTCTACATTTGAACTCGCTTGTATGTATACAGTTCCCCTTAAATCATTGCAGAGTTTTTTCACAGGTTTTGCTTGACAAATTTACCTCCCCTGAAGCCTTGCTTCATCCCTCAGGAGTACAGCAGGAGCTCATAAAAGCATATTGCAAACTTTTAAAACTATTATTTAGATTCTTTGTAAGGAAAGCCTGGGTTATAGGACACCTGGTGATTAGGAAGCCTTTGGGGGCATTCTGATTCTAGACTGGGTCCTGTAAAGATTGTGTTTCACTCCCAGGGAATGCAATAAGCCAGAAACATCAGAGTATACAAGGAAGCAGCATCTTGCTAACCAGCATCAACACAAAAAACAAAATTAAAAGTAGCTTTCAATACACAAAGGAGATAAGAAGAGCTGTCTGGGTCTCACACTCCCACACTTCCAACTTTCATAAATATTTGAATTTACTTTTACTTCCGTGCTGTGGTCAAGAAAAAACTCAGGTTGCTACAGAATTGTCACTAAGAAGCACATCTGAGGATACACATTTGAAATCTATATACAAAGGTACAATTGATTCAGCTGACCTTTCCATGTTACTGTAAACACAGATATTCTACTGGCTAATGCAGGAAGATACTGCATGTGTCACACCATACTTCCACTTGCTTCAGCCCTCCACTGTAATTTGTTTACAAGTACCCAAATGTCAACACAAAAAAAAAAAAAAAAAAAAGCACTGAGAAACTTTGATTATAAATGAAACCTATGAAATTTTTCATTTGCTTTCATCTGAAGAGCAAGATTAAACTGGAACTCTTCAGTAAGACATCTTTTTATGAAAATCATTTTCTTGGGATTTTTTTCCTCCTGAGAAGCTGGGCGGCCTCAGGGACAAAATGCAAACATTGATTATCTGCTGCTGTGGAATGCAACAGGTGCATCTGTGACTGGCCCATGTTGGATGTTTGTAATTAATGGCCAATCACAGCCCAGCTGGCTCGGACAGAGAGTCTGGGACAGCTGCCTTTGTTATTCATTCTTTTATATTCTTAGCTAGCCTTCTGATGAGAACTTTTTCTTCTATTCTTTTAGTGTAGTTTTAATGTAATATATATCATAAAATAATAAATCAAGCCTTCTGAAATATGGAGTCAACATTCTCGCCTCTTCCCGCATCTGAAAACCCCTGTGAACACCATCACAAGTAAGAGTAACGGGCCTGTAATCTGCTTGCAATGGGCCAAGAAAGACCTTAGAAAATAACTAAATCTGCACTCCTAGCAGATGTCTACACCAAAGAATGCAGAACAACTTACAGACAGCAGCTGCCCTTTTGGGAAATTTAGGTGACTAGAGAATGGAATTGCACAAAGCCGCAGCTAATTCCAAGTTCTGCACCTGCTAGATAGCGTGTCCTTGGGCCTAGCTGTAGTATGATAACAAATAGTGAAAGAGACATGAGAAAAGAGGGATGTAACCCCTAAGGAATGAGGAAGAGTTTATGGTATAGTTTAACCAATAGATTGCTTGGCTTACAGAATATCCATAAGCTTATTATTTGCTGTATAAGTGTTTGATGCTTTCTTTAATAAACTGGACCTGTGATGAACCAGCTGGTGTCCTGGTCCCCTTCCTACGACACTGCCCCAACTCTAAAGGAGCTGGTGGTGCAGGGTTCCATGTCTCAGCAGCACAAAGCTCCCACAGATATATGAATCCTTCTGAAGTGTAATTTACCTTGTCCCGGTGTACTCCTAATGAACAAATGGTGAACCCTGTTAAGGAAAATGGTTCACCATTCAGTGTGCCAGGGGCACGTACTTTCCTTGTGTTCGCGAATTTCCACAAATGTGTTTCCACCAAGACATCACCTGTCCATTAGCTGCCCTATTTGATGTCAAAATTCACCCCGACTACGGTGTGCAGAAAGCAAGACATTATTGAGACATTACTGAGAAATAAATTCCAGTCCCCTACTAGCCATAAAATGCCTTTTGTTTCACTTAGGAATCAGTGCTCAAGAGCACACACATTTCAGAGGCGCTGACACTGAAACATTATTGATCCACCAACACACTTCTGTCTATGGCTGTGGGCATGTTCTGGGGGGCTTGTGGGGAAGCATTTTCTGTGTAAATGAATTGCTGCTTCTTCAGCTGTCAAATGTATGAAGCACACAAAACAGCTAGAAACCATCCAATAATAGCATATCATCTCATAAACCTGACCTTTATTAGAAATTACTCAGGAAAGCATTACAGTGGGTGTAGAGCAATTTAAATTGTGACTTTTTGGATGGAAAAATAGAGATTTGCCACCTTTAGAACATGTAGATAATAAAAAAGCTTTCAGTCCTAAAATGTGCCTTAGATAATTCAAATGCATATAAATTTCACAATAACAAACTAAAGCTCAAACACTTGGGGAACAAGTCTTATAGTTTGCGTAGATGGAGAGGTGTTATGTGCAAGGTGGGAAAGAAGAGGTTGGCAGCTTTAACCCACCTTCAAATTCTCAGAGTTTTAAGGCTGCTCTTGATCCAATACAGGATCTGCTTTATGCTATAATGTGTTCCCTTTGCGTTATTGTGAAGAATATCTGGAAAGCAGCAGGCAAACCAATAAAAAGCAACAAGACAATGGTCAGATCAACCTTTCCCAAGAGAACTATCTGATGGAATACCCAGTCCTCAAAGAGATTTCTGTTTTCTTTCCTGCACTGAAGAAGCAGGGAAAATGCAGGTCAAGCATGAAATCCAGCACCTGCTGCTGCACTCACACTTGGGAGATCAGAATAAGGCTCTTCAGTTTTGGCCACAGCTTTTCCAGTGGGTCATACAATTATTTCAGTAAAATAATGCAAGGTCTGATCCTCCTTTCAAATAACTCAGCAGCAATGTCATTGTTTTACCATATGGAGCAACCAATCAAAGTTTTAGGTATTATTTCTCTCCATTATTTCTCTCCATTTTATGCACCTCCAGGGCAATGTTCATCAAGGAAGGGTTCCCATGGGGTTCTTCATTAATACTTCAGTGACTCACATAAGATTTTTTCCATAATCTTAGTTTTGTAACTTCAAAATCCTTCAATGGTACTTTTTCTACCTGCATCCATCCCGAGTGCCCACACAATTGGGAGACACATAAGAAATTTAATGTTTGCCATGTACTGTTCACTCTGTGGTGTCAAGGACATCAACAGAGCACATTATCATCTATTTCGGGCTGGTTGGTAGTTACTGCTTCACTGCAAGATGCAAAATTCTGCTCATTGAAATAACTGCAGCAATCTCAGAGTGGAAAGTGAACAACCTGAGAAGGGAAGCACTTCAAAATGTGTCAGAGAGGCAAGGCAGAAGTGAAATTACAGACTCAAAATTACACCAGATTATTCTTCCCTGTGTATAAGGTATGATCAGTTAGGTTTTAGACACTACAGCTTGAAACATAAGAAATTAATCTTTTTAGTAAAGAGCAAGACTGAGAAATGTTCCAAGATCAAGGAAAACCAGACTGCTGCCTAAAAGCGTCTGCAGTTTCTGTGGACCTGCCCCAGCCCAGTGTCCAAGGGATCCACATGGAGCTGCAGTTTATAAAATAAATTATTTTATACAGCACAAGGTTAAAACCATGCCAGAGCTCATGCTTTATAAGCCATGCTCTCTTTCAAGCACAGTTGGCACCAAATACCAGATCTCATTAACTGTTATATTGTCATTTGTAGAAAAGTTTTGTTAAGATTGTTTCAAAGGTTCTCTTGAAATTAGTGAATTAAAATTGTTTTCACCCTCTGAGACTAGAATGAATAGATTCATGTTACTAAGGAGATCCATCTATCAGCAATTTCCTAGATAGCAAAATAGCAACAACAACAACAATCTCTAAATCCATTGTTAATAAGGTTCTTTTCTCTAATAATATTTATGGGACATGCTAAAAACATGACTATATTGTTACTTAGATGATCTACATAACTCATTCATGTCCTTGCTGCTTATCAATCTTTGATATATCTATCTAAAAGAATTGCCAGGAAATATTTACACCACACCTTTTTACCCCATGTTCTGTTTTTTATGATAAATGCAAGTTGTACCTTAAAGCAGTTGAAATTTCAGTACATGAGCTTTTTAATACTGAATTAAACTTCTGCTGCTATCTTCTTGTAAAAGCAAACTGCAAGACCCTAAAACAGCGGCAGACCATAAAAAACCCTCAAACATTCCTTAGGCAAATGTATAAGTATGTAATGGAGATCAAAGCTGAATATATAAATCCAGGATGGGAATAGAACAAAATACTCTCAAAGTGTCTAAAACCATTGACAGACAATCCATCTGCCTAATGTTAAACTATCAACTAAAAGATAAGGAAAGCATAGAAAGGGGAAAATTATCCTCTCATACTACAGGGGAGAAAAAAATTAAGCCAAAATTCCCCTGGACAAAACCCCTCATGTGCAACACCTAATGTGGCCAAGCTTATTTGAGCATCCCTCAATCAATGTATTTGTAAGTAGGAACCAAGAACAAACATAAAAAGATAAAATATCATAGAATCATAAAATACTGCAAGTTGGAAGGGACCCATCAGTTTTTGGGAATTCTTTCGAACAGACACATCTGCCTACAAGTCTGCCTTTTAAATTGTATTTTAAAAGTCAATAAAAGCAGTTGTTCTACAAATTAAAGATATAGAAAGTGAACCCATGTTTATAATGCAAAATATTTTTAGGTAATTTGTTAAAGAGAAGCAGTGAAAAGGTATTCCATTTCAAATGAGAGTAAATAATAGAAAAGAGAAGCTATGGAACAAGAAGGAATATAAATTTAAAAAAATTTACTGGATATAGTTTGAAATTATTGGTAATTAAAAATGTTTTTTAGAATATTAAGCAGATGTTTAACCATCAGTTGAAAAAATTAAATATCAGATCACAAAATTTCAGTTATTAGCAAAATATTGCAAATTCAAGGTAAAATAAAGGGGCTCAGTTGCATGTGTGAATTTTGGTGGAAAATGTCTTGTACAAATTTTGTTATATAAAACCAGTTCAGGCATCGACCCTGCAAAAAGTCACTTCTAATTTTGTGAGCTTTGGGTGGTTGACTTTCACCTCTGGATCATTTTAGCTCCATCGAAAGACTCCATGCTGCCCAAAAACTTGGCATTAAGAGTGCTATGTTTTCTGGCTAAGTCTTAAAATAATCAGCATTTAATTAAAATCTAAATTTAATTAAAATTTGAACAGTTACACAATAAAGCTATAGGGCACTTGGAGAATTAAAATGTTCCAAACTGGAACATATTAATTCTATTAATATTAATAGAATTAATATTACTATTTCAGTTATTACGTTATATTATATCATTATCACATTAGTACTATATTATATTATTAATAATATATATTAACAAATAATATAATAATATAATAAAATAATATAATAAAATAATAAAATACTATTGTACTATATTATATATCATTATATTATATATCAATATAATATAATATAATACAATACAATACAATATAATACAATACAATATGTGATGCAATGTAATGTAATGTAATATTACATTTACATTAAATTATATTACATTACATTATATTACATTACATTATAAATATTTAAATAATACCCACTGGATATTATTTCAATATTCGTAATATAATGTAATATAATATAGCATAACATAACATAACATAACATATTGGATAAATATTATATATATCATATTTACATATAATAGATATATTATATATTATAATATATATATTAATAGAGAGAGCTTTGTGAAAACAGAGATTTCATGACATTTCAGAGACACTTGTTAGTGAAACATAAATTAAGAGGCAGCTGTTACCAGTAGGTTTTGGACTGTTGCACCAAAGAGAGAAAGGGTGAAGAGACAAAAATAAGAAAAGCTGCTCATTCCTCAGATAAAAAAATGGGGGAAGAAGTGAGCAGACAGCATAAAACAGGAAGGAGGCATGCCAGGAAGATACAAACACATACATGTCTGCATTTTGAAGAGAGTGAATTGTACAAAATGTGGCTGGCAAGAAGGTATTTACAGGTTGGAACTTAAGTCCAGCCCAAGCTGAGCTGGGGGATGAGGAATAGAAAGCCATGAAGCAGAAAGACCTTGGCAGAATTTGGCACTAGCAGAACTAAGAAAGAAGAACTAGAACAAAGAAAAAGCTCTCTGCTGAGGTGCCTGGTACTATCATGAAGGACAATATATATATATTTTTCAGCTTGTCTTTCTTATTTGACAGTAAGCTACTCAAATCCAAGAGTAAAGACAGGCAAAGCAGGCCGTTCTGTGCTATATGCAAGACTGTATAATGTATCCATAAACCTGTAAGTAAACCTGATGCAGCAAACTGTTTGCAATACTCACTAGAATTAAATTCTATTCAGCCTCCCAAGATAGGATTAATAATGGCAAATTAATTTATGGTCCCTCTAAACCAGTAGGCAGAGACATGCACCCCGTATGGTCATAGTAATGTCTGGCTCACTTGTCTCCAGAGCAATAAATTAAGATGAGGTATTCTCCATGCAAATTGAAAAGAAATATCTGATCCAAGACAAAGTGATGCTGTGTGAAACAATTTGCAGGGCTGTGTCAGGCTATCCTGAGTAATGCTCCTATAAATCAGGGGGATATCAAATCCACCTGAGCCAAAAGCAACATCTCTTTTTGATCTACACCATAAGATACAAGATTATGTAAGGGGCAGGATGGGTAATGAGTGCTGTAATTGTCCACACTTATTTTTTATTGAAAGTACAGTGAGGGGTAAGATTAGAATAGTGCAGTCAATTCAGAATTTGTTTTTTTTTTTATTTTCTTCATACAGGAATGAATCATTATTAATAAAGTAACAACAGATGAGTTCTAGAAAACTCAAAGGCTAAGGATTGTAGATCATGCAAAGCCTCAGCTTCTTGTCTGAGTTTGCTGGTTACTCCAACCAGAGTAAAAGCATTGCTGGCCAAAGCACTTCAGACAGTTCTACTTTCAATGCAACCCAAAAAATCCTACAACAGGGACACTCATCACCTTTCTGTCCATCTTTAATATGTTAGGCAAGCTTCCCAGATCTTTAAAACAAAAAAAACCCTTAAATTTGCTGTTTCAGCCCTGCAGAGTTACTCTTGGCCCACTAATGACCGAGAGGAAAGTTACCAAAAGAAAGTCTCTGTCCCATTCTGTACCCTGAAGTGATTTAGATGAGGCTGAAGGACACTAACAGGAATCAGCTGGCTACAGCCCCTAGAGGAATATATCAAATAAGCACAGCCAAAATGCTCTGTCACACCCCTCTTACCCTCCTGCCTGAGGGGTGAGGACAGAGAGCTGCTCACACCCCGAGAGGTCACCTTTGCTGCATTTTCTTAAAGTCTAGGCATGATCCACACATTTATTCAAGTCCTGTTGTATTGTCTGAGTGTTTTTCTTTCCTAGATTAAATGTGAATTAACATGAAATGATAGAAAATCAGCATGTAGCCCAGTAAGTTTCAATACATGCAAATGCATAGAAATCAGCTGTGTCCACCTGAACAAAGAGCACAGTGGAGAACTTTACA
The DNA here is from genome assembly GCF_028018845.1 of Melospiza georgiana. Lineage (NCBI taxonomy): Eukaryota > Metazoa > Chordata > Aves > Passeriformes > Passerellidae > Melospiza > Melospiza georgiana. The sequence continues at coordinate 38,460,218 of NC_080434.1, read as the reverse complement.
CATACAAAACTCTCCCAACAATAAACAAACAACACAAAAATGTGAAGTTTACAATTGTAAACTTCATTGTATGTGAAGTTCATTGGCTAATTAGCATCATTTTCATAAAATACCTTTATACCTTCTGTGGATCTCCCAGGTTACCCCCACCTACCATTATGAGCACCTACCATTTCCAGAAATGCAAATTTGAGCAAGTGCGCATGAAGCTCCCAGTCATAAAAGCCAGCTTTCAAAGAAGCACTGAGAAGCAGCCATGGATTCAGAGACTGAGAAGGCTCTCCAGAAGGAGTTGCACAGATAAAGCCACTTCAGAGCAAAACAGTGCATTTCCTCTTTCAGACTAAGCTTATCAGCATTACAGATGTGGGAAACAGGTATCAGTTATACTTGGGCAGCAAGACAAAATTATTTGAGTTATCCCAAAACATTATATTTGATCTGGAATCTCTTGGATTCCAACAAGAACTGAAAAAAAATAAAAACCCAGATTTTTTAATGTCAAATGTGCCAACTGTTGCCTGCAATAATAAAAACATGTAGTCCTTATATTTATGAGTTGATTGTAAGCCCATTGGCATACTGTCTGCCTTGTGTTTTCTATGTTCTCAAGCTCAAGACTAAAGGCATTACACTTTAAATGTCACCAAAGTAACTAAATAAATGTAATTCCAAACTATTTCATATGCTACTGCTTCACATGTCATTATGTAAGTGCATTTCAGTAAGGTCAGAATACAAAAATCCCATAACATTGAGAATATGAGCAACATTTTGAAATGTACAAATGATTGTAGAGAGTCAGCCCAAAGCTCCTCAGACCCTTCACCAATGGCAGAGCCAAAAAGAACACAACAAAAATAAAGAAAATACATTTGCTGTTTCCTTCAGTGCTTGAACACCTCCAAACAGGTGAGGCAGATTCCTCAAATGAAATGTTTCAATGGATTTTGTAATGCTGAAAGGATTTATCTTCCTAGAAGCTTTTTCTTGTTGAATCAGCATAGTTTTAACACACACCCTTGTCTATGGCAACTTATTGCACAGCCTATTGTTCTTTCACAACTTTACATTGTCTATCCATATTATTTTAGTACACTTTGGACAGATAGCTAGACTCAAAGGGGTTCTAATCAATCACAAAAAGGTAAATCAGCAAGGCATTTCAGTTTAGAAGTATGGAAACATTTCCAACTCAGTCGTGTGCCTGTTCTGTCAATTTTATGCTCAATAATTTTGCTAGTGTAAAACTGAAATTGTTGATTTATATGCATAGCACCAGAACAGTTTGCAACTCTGGACATACATCCCTCAAAATGTACACTAAAAAAAACCCCATTAGTCTTAAAAAAACAATCTCAAATCAAATGCAACACTGGACATTCAATTAGTAAGTTATCATTATGTCTTTATATTTTTTAGCCCAAAGTAAATAAGCATCTGCAGTTTTGCAGCTGGAATGCTGTAACATCCTAGAGCACTACAAGTCAGAAACTGAAGCTGTCATTAGCTTGCCTTAAATGAAAAGGTCTGCCTTTGCCCCAGCTGAAAGAGGAGCAAAAAAGGAAAAAAAATCTGATAGAGCACACAATGAATGGGGGTTTCATCAAATCCCTGTGTTTGACCCGTTTTTCATCTATAAAGGTCCCTTGGGATGTCATATAAAATATAAAAGGCTTTAATAAAAGAGTGCAGCCTTTAACTATAAGCTGAATGACAGTAAAATGTACACGGGTTTTAATGCAAAGGTATTAATATACATTTTGATTCTTTTAAACTCACAGATTTTAAGATAGCGGAACATGCAAAGTGAAAATAAGTTCATGGTCTATGCTATTACTATCATACCTATCTATTATTAAAGGGATTACAATGTTCCTGTGTATAAAAAAATTAAATGCCATCAATGCAAGCTGCAGCAAATTAAAGCCATTTAGAAAAATAGAAATATGAAATTTAACACGTGTTGGAAAGGGACCCCACTAATTTCATTGTACACAAGCAGGTCTTGTGAGCCAGTGGCTCAGAAAATCTAAAAAATATTCTTGTGGGATTGATCCTTTTTTATTTTTTTTTAACCTGGGAAAACACCAGAAGAAGAAATACAACAGAGCTGGTATTCAAAAGTCACCAGCATTTTACATTTAATAACAGATGCCCAATTACAGCCAAATCAATTACTCTAGCTCAGCATTAGGCTTTAACATATTCAGGTCTAACTTACATTAGGCTGTCAGGCATATCTCTGAAGTGTTTTGCAGCTGCATGGCACTAATATTGTACCAAGATGTTTACAAGCACTGAGGAAATTCATATTCATAGCACTGGAATTCTGGATTTAGGTTGGTATCATGTACAATTTAGCTGAAGGAAATGTGCACTGTTTGCCCGGATAGGATGTGGATGTGCAATCCTCTCTTTTTTTCCACCACTGGTGATATCATGTGCCTCTTTATGATGACAAGGAGGTTACTCTGCTGCCTCTTTTCAGGACATTCCAAACCCTTACAGATTGTTTTGTTTGCATTTAGCATTTCCTGAAAGTAGGCACTTTATAAAAAGAAAAATCCGCCTTGGTCTGCTTTGGAAATCAACAAAAATCCAATTACAGCATTTAAATTAAGAGCTGCAGGTATTAAATTTGCCCCAAGAAAATGTGAAAATGGTGTTTTTTGCTGGCACCTAATGCATTACCCCAGTCACACAAATGCAGCACCACTACAAGGGCTCCTATCAAGTAATTAGTTACCATTATCCATCTTCTTGTTAAAAAAAACCTCATCTCTTTCAGAGCTTTGCACATCTGACTTTGTCATAGCGCTTGTCCCAAAATGATTGAAATATATATATATATATATATATACACACATATAGGAGAAATCAGAAATGTTACAGATACACTGCAAGCCTAGAACTGTCAGTTCAGAATTTGAATTTTTTCCTTATTTGAGGCAAGATGAAAGCAGTGTCTTTCATTCTGTCTCCACAACATCAGAAGCAACAGCATGTCCCTGAAGACAGTGACAGCACAGGGCATCATCCCTGAGAATTCAACAGATTGGTTGCAGTTCTTACACTGGGAACATTTAATATAAAAGTAAATTTATAAAAATAACCACATTTGTAATCTGAAAAAAAGATCTAGAGGGTTTTTATAATGTGTTTTTGTCTTTTTATTGTGTTTTTTGTGTTTTTAATAGTCTTGAGTCCTAGGAAAAACAAACTGGCATCATCCCATTGATGAAATTATCAACATAACTTATATTTTTACCTGAAGTTCAGAAGTTATTTTTGTTCCAAGCTGACATTCCAGTATGTCCTATGAGACCTCTTCACTAACCTAAAGTTCCAGAAAACAAAGAAAAGCATGTTACTGGCATAGCCAAAGTACCCTGTAGGTATCCAGAAAAAAAAATATAAAAGGCTTTAGGGAAGTCTCAGCTATTCTTTGGTATTTTCTACATTAAATTTCACAATTAGTTGTTATTTTGTGCAGTACTTTCCCATCTCTCACTGTGTTTGAAAATGTTTTAGATAGCTCTGATCTCAAGCATGTAACAGGATCCAAAAGTCAAAGCACAGTATCAAGAAGTATGAGTAACACCCTCATTCACATGTTCTCATTGGAAAGAAATTCCATTGCCAAAACTGGACTGTCTGATAAAATGTGGGCATGCCTTGTGTGATTAACTCCATAAATGGTAATTTTTGCTCCTTCCAGGGAACAAAAATCAGCAAAATAACAACAAAAAGAGGATTTTCATTGACATAATTTGCACAAAACTTTGCCTGTATACCAAAAAGAGTCTCCCACTGTGAATTTTATATCGATGCTCCTTTGAGAGTTGCCAGGTATAACTCTACACTCAGGATGAACAAATCTAAGCATCTATTTACCACCTTGCTGCCCTAATTAATTTTTCAGTCTCTATAAATACCATTCACATCTCATCTGTAACTCAAACCACAGACCCAGGTACTGCCTTCAATGCAAACCTTTCCCAAGCCCTCAAAACGCTAAGATATTCTTATCTCACTTCATTTTCCTACACAAATTTTCCAAAGGGAAGATTTTCTATTGTTTCTGAACAGATGAAATTAGCACCTGGTTGGTCTGGTTTCCAGCAGACTTCCATCTTCTCATCAGCCTTGACCTCCTCCACTCTACACCATGGAAATCCACTCAAAACTCTGCACAAAATTGAGTTTTCTCCTAAATCCCACATACCCTGTCAAGTCTGTTTTCCTTCAGTGTATCTCTTTTCTCTCTGAAGTAAATGTGAAATTATCTTCCTGTATCACTGGTTTCCTAAAATTTCATCCTCTTATTTTCCCAATGGGTTCTCCATATGTTGAATTTTCAAAGATCTTCCTATAGTCTCCTTCTGAGACAATCTTTAGTAGTTGGAAACACTTGCAAATTTCCAAAAAAATAGAGCAATATCTTAATCTTCTCCAAATTTTAATAGAATGGTGCTGGAACATGAAACTTCTAAAACTTCTCCAAGCAAGGAGCAGTGAGGATGCAAATACAACTGACCATGGCAAATGATCCTTCTGCTTCATTATATGGACTCTATTTTTTGTTCTAGGTAACACCAATCCTAACACAAATGTTGCCTTCTTGCTTTCTGAAGGACTTTTTTTGCACATGTAATATTATTCCTGACAGTGGACAAGAAGATATATGTTAGAACAAAAATCATCAAGCTGTGATCTTCAGTTCCCTGTTCCACACTGTGGATTCGCTTTTTTTTTCATAATTTGACCCTTCAACCATCATTTTAAAATCCTAAAGTCAAACCAGTCCATTTTTTCTCAACTCTTTTCCCCAACTTATTTTTTGTTTGAAACAAAAATAAATCCCAGCCATTTTCAGCTGAAAACATCTAGAAACAAGCATGAATTTTCAATTCTTAGGTGATTCAAAAAAGGCAACACATCACAAGCATTTCTGACAACTTTCAGTGAACCACTGACTTTGGTTATCACCCAAACCTCTTTCAGAGAGATTTGTAGCTCATTTCCATGAGATCTTTGATGAGGTTACCTCAAAATGTTTAAATGACAAATATACTGAAACCCTGGGCTTTTTGTCTTCAGTAGTTGCTATTTATCTTTATTATTCACAGACAACTTTTTTACAGTTTTCATCCTGCACATCAAAAACCATTTTAATTTTTTTTCCTAGCATTGATTTCATAGTGACCAGCAGACTTAAAAGAGTTCTTGAGAAAATTCTCACCTCATTTGGAAAACCACCAAAAATCCCATTTCTTTCCTGCCTACAACAACTTCTTGTGACACTAAATCTTTTCAAAAATACAATATATTTACTTTCAATAGCTCTGTGTTCTCCTCGTAGTTAATCTTAATTTTGCTTACTCTTTCCTTATTGCTGCAATGTTACCACTATTTACCATTATTCTTCTTTAGCAGCTCCTCAAGGACTGCTTCTCAGAAAACCATAAAATGTCAGAACATTGCAATTTCTCACGCATGTTGGAGAAATTTGAATATGCAAATAAATTTATGGTATGCAGTGCTGAAATACCTGTATCAGAAAGTTGATTGCTTCATCACTATTGAGATTCACCTTGACATTTAGCTGACCATAAGTCATTGCTCAAATTGTACTTTGCAGTGGGAAGTTCAAACTGAGAAACTATCCCAAGTAAAAATGTTGATGTACTGATAATTAACAATTTAGTAGGGTTTTTTGAAAATGCCCTGTGACTCTTTTCTGCAGACTAGGAGCTATATATATCCTCACTTAAGGGAAAATGTAATTAGGCAGGATTTAAGAGGTCCCACTGGCTACTTCAAGCTCTATCTTCACTTCAAAAGGAACCTGAAGCCCTTTACACTCTATTGTTTAGTTTTGTACCAAGATTTCCTAAGATTTAAGGGAGGTGCTGGAAATCCAAAGCAGCTTTAAACAACAAAGGAACAACATAAAGCCAGAAGAGAAAATATTTAAAAGAAAAGGGGATTTCAAATCCATTTTATACAGCTGCATCTGCTGTGACAGTTTATGAAGCTGCAAGGCAAGGGATTTGGATATTTTTTCCTTTCTGAAATATTTACCATAAGCTAAATAGAATTGTCACAGTGTCTCAAGCCACTGCTGTTGGAAAACTGAGCATTGGCATTCTCACATGAGAACATTAATTGGTTGATCCACAGAGCTAAAGGGTGAGCAAAATCAGATCCAAAAGGAATCCCAACCTGCAGCAGTCAGATCTGTGGAAGGAACTGAAAATGGGAGAAAAACTGGAGAGAAGAAGTAACTTCATGCATTCATGGACAGAAAGCAGCAGAGAATTTGCCATTTATTAAGAGTTTCCAACCTTTGATGATGTGCTAAGCAGAAAACAACAAAATTTGAACATTTTCAGGAGAAACTGAATAAGTTCATGAGGGTTTTCTCTTTGAGAAAGTGACCCCCTTTTCTGAGGAAAGTAATGTGTAAAATAATGGCCTGAAGGGATTTTTTCACCTCTGAAAATATTAATGTAAGGTACGATCATTTAAATTGCATCGTTCCCAAGTGCTGTATTAATGGATTTGATAGAAAAGTAGAAACACAAATCCCTTCTCCTCCCAGCTGGCCTGTCACTGGAAGTATCACTCCCAAAACCAAATACCAACCACCAAGCCTTTAAGAGACATCATTCTTCTAACTAAATACTTCTGAGGTCAAACTTTGCAGTGTGTGATAACAAAATAAAGGTTTGGACCTCAGAACTGGTCATTTACTTGAGTGGGTCAATTCTGACAATAAAGTAACCATTACATTTTTATTTCCTACAAGTGACCAGGGCAGCTGTATGGAGCACAGGAGAGAAGAGAATGAGGGGAAAACCCCCAGCAGCAAGAGACAAATCCCACCAGCCTGATTCCTGCAAACTCCTGCAGAAGTTAACAAAGCAGCTTCGTGAATCAGACATCACCCGCCTCACATTTTCCCTTGGTGAAGTCATTGTGTGTGCCACACAGTCAGGCCCTGGAATAAAGATATTGACCTTGAAAAGCTTGTTCCTAATTAAAGTTATCCCTTTGGAAGCACACAAGTAGTTCTGGCACCTTTGGCCACTCGTGGCTATTAGCTGTTACCTGAAAAAGCACTGAAGAGTCTGCAATTAAATGTTCTGTAAAGTTCTGCTCCTTTTAAATGAGCAAGAAATTGTGCACAATATTTATTGCATTCTTTTGAGCCCTCTGGAAATATTTTCAACCCTTAATTAGGCTTAAGAGAGAATAAACCCCTATGATGCTGATAGAAAAATTTGACATTAATTACTGCATAGAAAGTCAAAGGTTTCATCATAGTATGTCACATCTCTAAGAAGCCATTACATGGGGTTTAAGAAACTGAAATATAACCTATGTCATGACTTACTGGTAGCACTAATTTTCCTATTAAATATTCTATTTCCATAAATTAATTTGAGCTGGAACGTAATCAAGCATAAATTGCTGTGTTCTCTCCTTACAATAACATGTGCAGGTTCCTCTGATATTTTCATGGTCATCACAGAACCTTCAGTTTCTTACCAAAGGCTGAACAGAGCTCTAATCCTCTTTTTTTTATTTTAGTACAGCTTTTTCTTTTGGGGAGAGGTTGTGAGGTTGAAGAATAGGGATGATGAACAGGAGTTTTCCTTTCCAACAAGTTATGGCCTTGATGAAAATCATGGATTTAATATATTTTGTAAAATATTGCATCAGCAGGAAAGGGGCTTCATCATCATCTATTTGGCATATCAGGCTCCAGAATTAAGAATATATTTAAAAATCAAAGCTAAATTAATAAAATGAAAGAAGGACAATACCTTTGGAAAGGAAGAATCAAGGCATTGATTTAAGGCTGGGAAGAAACAAACAGTATCAGAAAATGAATTTTTAAATGGGAAAGTCTTTCCCTTCTGAAAACAAACAGCTGGGGGCAGGGAATAACTTAGGGAGTGCCTTTAGGATACTACACCCATTCAATAAAAACTTCATTTTCATTTCCAGCACTTAAAATCTCTCATGTGACCCATTGCCACTGAAAACCTCATTGAGATTTGTTTTCCTGTTTGTTGGTTTGCTTTTTTTTATATTGGCATAGTGATGATAAGGATATTCACTGGTCATAAGAGGGTGGAATAATTACCTAATTAAATCAGCACTGCAGGAAATTAGGCAAATACATGAAATATGCATGGGAAATGGGTCAGTTTGTTTTCCTGGATTCCACTCTGCTGTTTTTATCTGCAGCTCACACGCTAAAGGGGAGAGAGGCAGGAGGAGAAAAAGGAGTGGGAAAGCAAGAGAAAAGAAGGCTGGTGTGCTTTGCAACCTAAAATAAAAGATGAAATAAATAATGAAAACCAACTTCAGTTTCAACTGGTTCATGTTTCATGAGGGATATATTCATTGTGTACTTCAAATATTTAAAACTATTATCTTTTTAATATATAAACAATTTTCTACTTATGTATGTTATCAAAGTGCAGATGATCCGATGCAGCTTTATAAAAAAACAAACAAAAATACTTATAATTGAGGTACACCAGCACCATATTTAACCCATTCACTGAGTTTTATACACTTAGGAATCCTGACTTCCTGACATTATTCCATACCTGTTTTTCAGATTTCTAAATAGAAGCCTCTTATGCATGGGAAATTCTTTTCCTTGTTTTCCTCTGTCTACATTTGTGACCCTACATTGGTAACTTTCTAATTACTCTAGATTATTCTCTACTTTTCATAATGCTCTCTGGAGTTCTAGCAAGCATGTAATTCATTTTTACTGAGCAGGAAATGAAGAAAAGGACAAACAAATGGCTGAATGCCTACTTTTAACCAGTTGGCATTAAAACTTCCCTTGTTGAACTCCTTTGTTTAGTCAAGAAATGCAGGAGAAATGAAAATTTAAAAAATAGTTGCAGAACAAAAATTATGAGTACCCTATACTAAAAGGCAAAGTGGTGGGAAAGTCATGACAGAAACTTCTGAATAGGAAAGGGTGAAGAGTGAGGTGCCAAGAGTGATCTCTTTATATACAAAGATGTTTCTTTTGCATGCAATACACTGCCCTGAACACAAATTGATGAGTTAACGAGAACAAGGAGCACTAACATCAGCATTCAAGAGAATGTCCCTGACAAATTCTGCACTCCTTTTCACATCTCATACAGAAGTGATGTACACAGAGTCAATCTTCATATATTTACCCTCAGCAATACCATGGGACATCAAAAATTGAACTGACCTCAAAATAAACTGAATATTTACTTTGAATGAAGGAAAGGAAGTATCCTAACAACAGGTTTCTAAGCAGCTTTTCACCTCTATAGTACATCTTGGTTTCATTTTCTCTGTTTTTATAAGTTATCAAATGAGCTAAACTTAAAATCATTCTATCAGTGAAAATATTGGGTCAACTCAAAGCATGATTAACTCAGATACTAATTTTATCAGAGTGGGTTCAGTAAATCAACAGTTGGCAGTGATCTTTTTGGTAGCCCTCACTCAGCCCACTCAGAGTGGAGATATTTACAAATATTTGTCTTGCATTTTCAGCACATTCATCCAGCCCAGAACAACTCCAGACAGTGAAGAACAGTGCTAACAAAGACCTTTTTCAGTGATGCATCCTTTCTTTGACAATATTGATGCTACAAGGACCACAGAGGTGCCTCACAACAGCAGGCTTCAGAGCCATCCTCCAACATCTTTTCCTCATGCTCTGCTTCAAGACTTCAACCAACTTCAGCTCCCCTTTTGTAGCACAATCCCTGAGCTGCAGTTCAAGCAAAGGACACAACAATCATGGGCAAAGCCCCTGTGTTCCATGTGCTGCTGGATTCCACTCTGATGGGTTTGTTTTACAGGTGTACAGGCAATGAAGCTCTCATTAAACCTTTCCCTTTGCTGTCTGAGCTTATGCATGAAGCCACCATCAAAAAATAATTTCAGCCTTGGTTTTTTTTCCCCCCTCTCTGTTAATTATCAAGTGTCTGACTGATTGCTGATGATTGATGACTGCTGGGGAGAAGATTGAGCAGGTGATAATGGGATGGGTGATGTGAGTGACACAGAGGAGAGAAGTGGCCCAGAATTGCATCAAAATATGATTGCTGATGTTGCCTGTGAATGCTTTTCCTCATGGTGGAGTGTGCATGAACCTATTTTATCCATTGAAAGTGGAAATTTCTGTAATGCATTACTATAGAGATCAAAAAGAAGTTTTAAATATTTCCATAAAGATTCACTGGAACTACAATCAAAAATATATATTTATGTATAAGTAGGTAAATACAAGTCTATGCACATTACGCAAAAATATTAAAGAATTTACAAAATCAAGCTAGTTTTGTGCTAAAACGTATATTCATTTCAAAATAGTATTTATAATTATTTGCTTGTTAGCACATATCTGTACTTTTAAAGCAAGATAAGTTTGATGCAACCATCTCCTATAAATTAGCAATTTCTGAATCTCTTGTCATCTTTTAATTCCTATAATTGTAACTGACATATGTAAAATCCTATTTTGGAACATCTTGAAATTTCTACCAGTTATCTGTTCAAAGGTTGATACAATAAATGAATTCCAAACTCAAAGTTTGAATCATTTTAATCTAACTGTAGGAAAAAGAGAGTTTCCCAAATCAGGTATAACCCAAAATCTGTTGCATTTTCAAAGTTACAGTAATTGTTAGCTGTTTGTAATGTAATTACTTTAAGGCTTTATAAATGGAAATTTCAGCTTGCAGAAGCATGAAACACCATATGCTGCTCACATCAAGAACTGTTTAGAAAAGAGTTTTATTAAAAGTAGCTCTTCTTTTTTAAGAGCAATTAGTAATAGTAGGTATAAAATTCAAACTTCCTTTCAAGTTCTGATAGGATTTCCACTTCTAAATCCAGTAAGAGCTTTTTTAAAACCCCATCCTCTCCTCCCTACCACATTGGAAATTCTTTTGTGAAAACGTCTTTCTGCAATGGATTATTTTTGCACTGGAGTCCAAACAATGAACTCCTTAAGGACAAGGAGTTTGTACTAGGTTCTGAACTCTGCTGTGGGAACAAAATTATCTTAGTGTAATACAATTAGTGAAAGCTTTTACTTTAAATAGGAACAGCAAGGCATCTGTCCTTTACCAGACTTCAGTATGTTCAAGCTGAAAATCCATTTCAGTGACTTCAAGAAAACTGGTAGTCAAAAGAGAGATTTTTACAGGGAAAGGAAAAGGGAATGGGATTTGTCCTCATAGCTGCAAGAATAAGAAACTTAAGACAGATGAATAGGAGTTTTTGATCAAGTTAGAAGTTCCAAAAAATTAATTTCCTTCCTCTCTTACTCATCCAAACAAGTATACCAAAACAAATATTGTTACTGCTTTCAGTAGTGACTGGGTACGGCTTCAATATTTGTAACAAAACCTAACAATGAATGCTAAAGAAATAGGGAAACTAGTGAAAAACAAGGCATATCAATGATCCTGGCAATGAAGTTGCTGAGGTCAAGAATTAATAAAGACAGGAATACACAGTAGGAGCATGGCATTTTGTGCTGTATCCCAAACAGCCCAGAGCATGATATGCTGGATTACATTTCTCTCTAAGGAGGAATTTTACAACCTCTTGCTCAAGTGGCAGTCAGAAATCCCAATTTCCTGACAGTGATGTGTGACCAGCACAAACCAACCTTTCTGAAGGCAGCAGTTCCAGTTGCTAGGTACCCTATGAAGAATGGCAGATTTACAGAGGAAAACACTGGGAACTACCACACCTAAATATTGTGATACAGAGCACAGATTGCTATTGTTCAGGTCTGAACAGGTGGGTTTGGCTTTTTTTGTAGGTACTGCAAAGAAAAAGGATCTGCAATGGACATGCATGGCTGAGAAATACAAACACACACACAGATCTGGCATGCATGCATTTGTTGTGTCCATCACACCAACAGAATTTTACTTCCCTAACTTAACAGTCTGAGTCACAACCATTTCCCTACTTCACTAATACAAAATTTTAAAAATATTGCTGCTAGTATTGTTGCACACTTGTAAGAGGCTGATTACAAAGACAGAATATCTCTATAACCTTTGACAAATAACCTTTTGAGTAAGGATATTCCAAATACTACTTTCCATCCTTCTTTACTACTTTTTTTCTTTTTTTTTTTTTTTTTTTTTTTTTTTTTTGGCAAAATATCAGTTATATTCCAGTTTGGAGACTTAAATCTTTGGGGAATTTGTCTTCATGACAGCAGTTTCTAATAAACAATGTGGTCTCCTGGTTCTTACTAATGAAAGAAGACATTTTTATGGAATGAAAAAGTACAAATATAAAAGGGAGAAAACAAAGTTTCTGTGTCTGGGCTCTAAGGCTAGAGCATTTAAAGCATTTAATGGTACTTACTGAAAAATGCTTATGTGTATTCTTTTGAAAAACAAATATTTTTTGTAAGGGAAAATTAAAATATTTTAATATTATTATTATTATTATTATTACTGCAAACAATCCATTTACTGAATGCTTCTGTCGACCACACACCCAATCCAACATCCAATGCACCATTTAGCAAGCCAGGAGTACATTGCCTTTTCAAGAATGTGTTAGAAACCACAATAAACAAGAGTCAAGAGGAGTAATGTTACTGCAGGAGGTAAATGAGTTATATTTGCACAGCCTGAAAGAACAAAGCAGAATTTTGGTAGAAAGCTTTGGAGTACTGTCAGCTAAAAGAAGCAAAACCATTAAGTTTAATGGCAGAGATAGATGGAGAATAAATTATAAGTGAACTGGACTAAGATTTTTAAAACTGTCGGAACAGTTTAATTGACCAAATGACCCTGTATTTCCAATGTTATTAGCATAGTCACAATATGCCTAGATCCATCAAAATCATGTTTATTTTCTGTAGTCATTCTTCAAAATCAGTTCTATTAAACTATGTGAGTCCAAAGTAATGTTTTCCAGTCTCCTATTCTTAAGGGTTTTGTTCTGTTTTGTTCTTGAAATCAAGTCTATAAATAACATTTATTGCTTTTAGATACCTTGAAGAACTGTTAGATCAACCAGAAAAGTGAAAAATTGATTAGCAATGCAGCATTATCAACTTAGGCCATCATCATTACCCCTTCTGATAACCTCCATGAGTCTGACATTAGATGTGATCATTAGACCATCTATCTATCTGGTGTGCCTAGAATTTAGGATTTACATTAATCCAGGAGCAGACTAGACTTCAAAATTCAGAATTTTCAAAACTCCAAAATAATCTCTAGGCATCTTTCCTTTCCTTAGCCCTTACCATTACTTTTTGCTTCATTCCTCCAGATATGAGGAGTTTTAAGGTTAATTAATTTTATCCCATCTAATGTAACTAACTGCCTGTTCTCTCATTACCTGTGCAGGCACCTAATCCCACTAAGCTCTTTACTTTCCTGGTATTTCATGGCAATAATTTCCATAAGCTAATTACATGTAGGGTAGAAAAATGCCCGCTTTAAATCTCTGTCATCTCTCTCAGCACAAGCATCCCTTAATCTCCCACAGCTCCATTGCCAAATTTGTACCCCTCAGAAATCCCCTGCTTGGTGTTCAGACCCCCAGAAATTTCTCTGATAAGCCTCACAGTGTCTGGCCACTGCTTCTTCTCTCTCTTTTTCACCTGTCCTTGTCAGCACTCCAGACCAAAATGACTTTGTGGCTTCACCCTTATCTAATGTTTCTTCAACTCCTTCTCCAGAAACTCATCTCCCCTTACCAGGGTTGTTTATTTACCCCATAATCTCCTGTACTTACTGTCTCTTGTTATCTTCATGTCATGATTTTTCAGACAAACTTTCACAAATGTTTTAATAAGATTTTATATTTGAATAGCAGGTTCTGACGGAACTATGAACCCCAAATGAGGAAAGCAAAGGAAATGCCAAGCTTATACAATAGAGAGCCTCTACTGCTCTAAGATAACCAAAATTTTGGAAAATAGAAGCTGGAAGAACTTTCTGAGTGCACAACAGGGTTTATATTTAGGCTTAACGGTGAATAAATCTGCTATAGTTCTCTAGCATGCATTTCTTCAAAACATTTTGGGGAGAAACCAACCATCAAAGTCTTTATACATCATTCATACACATCTCATTTCTTCTCTACTTCATTAGGAAATACTTGTAGATGTTATCTATGGCATGTGAGAATTCCTTTTTAAAAAATGTTTTGATTATACTTCTTAAAAATTGACATAATCTCTGAAGGCAAGATGCTAATTTAAAAACAAGATCCACTGTTTCTTTTAGTATATCTAATTTGTCAGAATGACACATCAAATTAGCAATTTTTAAATGGCACTTGATTGAAATATAGGCAGATTTTAATTAAATATTTTATGTACAATTGGGGCCTGTAAAAGAAGACCAAAAGCTATGACTATACTCAAAACTAAGTTTCCTTGATCTAGACACATTTTGTGTTTTCATACACATGCCTGAAATGCTAATTTATATATTTTTCCTTTTTTCCTCTAGTAGAGGATGCACATTTTGTCAACAAATCTGCTGTTAAAATGAAGAAAACACTGTAACATAATTCCCTTTTCAATTGCAAAAATTGTATTGCCTTTGGGACACATGAGCTAATAAGAACCATATTTAATAAATAAAGCATAGAGCATAATTTACTTTGAGTAATTAAACAGAATCCTGAAGGGCCATGATGTTTTGTATTACCAACAGGTAAATCTTCTGGGAGACAGAGTAAAATATTTTGCATCAACAAAGCTGGACCCCACAATCAAATAATGGATTAAGTGGGTGTTTTGGTTTCATGTTAGCCACTGTGAAGAAAATTAATGCTACCCCAGACAAAGCAGCGCAGTAAATAAAATAGATAAAAAATATATATTTATATTTATTCATATAAATATATGTATTTATATAAATATAAATATATTTTTATATGCTGTAGAGTAAATATATATGTTTATTTGTATATATATACAAATAAATATATATATATTTACTCTATAAAATAGAGTAAAACTCAGTGTGGAGAGTATCAATAGCTGTAGATGGCAATGATTGTTCCTCTGTACTTGGCACTGGTTCTGGCTACACATTTCCTTTCCTTCCTTGGATTCTGCAATATATTAAGGTCGTTTCAGAGATATCTCATTAATTTAATTAATTAATTTAATTTTTCCAACCTGAAAGCCTAAAATCCTCTATTTCTCATGGCATCAGTTTTTCAGGTTTGCCACTTCTGCAGTTGCAAATGTATTTGCTGAGGAGAAAGGTCCAGCCCCTCTCCAGGGCATGGATTTCTCTTTGAGAGGATTAGCCTCTTATGACAGAGAAAATTCCTTGTGTCTGAAGAGAAAGCAAAACACAGCAGCTTACAAAATGAGATTTTAGCATAATTTCGTCCATCTAAGTAGCCAAAACCATTAACAAATCAGGTCATTAAGCTTTGATGAAAGAAGCTCTCTGCACTGTATTATTACCTCTGAAAGCACAGTTTATTGCCCTAGTTTACAGAATCTAAAGAAAAATTCTTCAGCAAACAGAGATGGGAAATGTATTATGCAATCCAAACTCAAAAGTAGCCTGAAATTCATTAGTGCTCCCCAAAATTAACATAGATACTGTGTCTGACCAGACTGATGCTGAAAATCAATAGATCCAAATCTCTTCTGTCAATCGTTTTTATTTATAACCTGTTTATGGGATCTGAAATAAAACTATCCAATGTTTGCATTGCAGAGGTTAGAATAAATAGATAGCAGCTACTAGGATTCTTTTTCTTCCATGTCACAAGTAAAACACCTCAAAAATAATTTGGGTATCTAGAAGACCACAAGAAACAAGAAATAGAGACTAGCAAGCATCTCCCCTCAAAGGTCAACACATTTCTGCACAATTACTTTAGTTTAGTTTCATCCAAGAAAAGGTTAAAATATTTTGAAGTGGGACCATCTATTGAAGCCCAGAATACAAAATCTGCAGTTTTGGTTTTTCTGTGGAGGCCCATCCACCTCTAATGGCAATACCATAGAGAGCAGTACTACTAAATTAAGTGGTGGCCAAAGCAGGTTATTTTTCATGATTCACTTCAAAAATTTTTGATGGACTGTGCTGATTTTATCTCAAATAATTGATAACCAAACGTTAGGTTATCAATTTAATACCTAATGTGTATTTTAAGGGGTTGTCAGTCATTTGATATAAACCTAAATGCTGCTACAGAAGCAGGCCAACAAGAATACAGTCCAGTTTCTAAAAAAATCACCAGTTTTAAGCATGGAGTTAAAACATGGCAGTCTGTAGTGTGGTTTATTTCAAAACAATAAACCATCTGCCTCATTAAATCATCAAGACCACTCATCCTTCACTTCCTCTTGGCTGAATCTGCTCTTCCCAAAACTGTTGAGCTGCAGCCAGGCCTAATTCTCCATCCTTTCAAGAGCTGCTCCTCCTCTGAATGAAAAACTGAGCCCCATCAGCTGCTCTCTCACTCGGTTACTGATGCCCACCCTCCCAGCTGGAATACAGAATTCCATTACTCCTTCCACACTCAGGAAGGTGAATACCACAGGCAGAGAATAGCAGGGGAAAGTGGTGGCTATTCTAGTAGGCTCTGACAGAAAATATGTATTTTCACAAGAAGTAAGAAATATTATAAGTGATTCTTTGTCCTAATATAAAGAATAGCAAGCATCTCTCCCCTCCAAAAAATCTTTCCAGCTAGTTCAATCAAAACACTGCTAATATTTCTTTATGAAAGCTCCATCAAACAAATATCTTATAGAAAGCACTCTGGATTTTTCTTAGCCAGAAATTGACCTGCTACATGATGAAGATTTTTTGTTGCAGAATGGATGAGACAAATATTGATAGAAAAAGTAAAAAATACGTCAAAAGACGTTCAGAATTCAAAATACATTTCTTTTTCCCTGGAATAGAAGGAGCTGATTAATCTCCAATGTGTGGACTAAAGTAGGAGTCAAACAAGAGCAGAGTGGTAAATCTTATCCAGAATAACAACTAGCTCAGAGGTTTTATATCAACACTATCAAAATAACAGAAAACATCAGAATAATTACGAGTGACACGAGGATAAAAGCCCAACCATTATCAGAGGCAGCCAGAAATGTTTAGGACAGAGTTCTTCAGGGGGAAAACAATCTGCAGAGAGTCCTTGTATTTTGTGGAGGAAACCTAACTTCATAAAATTCCCAGAGAACTTTTCTTGCATGTTTGTGACAAATATTTGATAAATAGCTGCTTAAGAAATTGAAAAAATCAGTGACTCCTTTATCTCAGTGGACAACCTGCAGCAGTGTATACTGTGCTTACCTGCAGAAAGTTTAGATTTGCATTTGGAAGTGTCCCTGCATGCTCAAAATGGGCAAAACATTTAATGGGACCACCTCCTCAGCACTGAGGGAAAACAGCAGCTTAATCAAAGTGGTTTTGTTTAGATATGTAAATATGATGTTTTCATGAAACTGAATGTTTTCAGTTCCTTCAATAACACTGGTTATGTAGGCTCAGTTTGTAATTTACTCTAAACTCTATATTCTGAGGAATTATTGCTGGGTTATTACCCTCTAAGCATAGCATTTGTCAGAGGATGTAATTCAAAAGGGGGAAAACTATAAGAAAAAAAAAAAACAGCAAACAAGCAAGAACCTATTGAATCAAATTTTTTGGTTTAACATACAAAATATAAAATAATACACAAAATTTCTTGTTCTCTCAGAGATAACTGGAGCCCTACAAGGCTTGACACCATAAATCAGCAGGGTAAAAGTGCTTTAAATGCTAACACTGGACTCTATTAATAAAATATTGAGGGGAATTGGATCAGGAGAGATCCTGCCCTGAGCAATGAACACCCCTAATCTGGCAATACACCACCCATCAAACAACTTTAAAAGTTTTATCTTGTTCAATGAGCAAAATTCTGATTATCTCCCCTTGTTCATATAATTAAGGGAGTTTTGAGGAATTTATCAAAATCAGTTCCTCCTTGATCCTTCATGCTGTGGAAAAAGTAAAGTCTTGCACTTCCACAAAGACCAGGCCACTGCTATTGACTTGGAGTTCTGTGAATCCTTTTTATTTTAAATGTTTTATTCCAAATACTGCTGGCTTAATCAGAAAATTTACTGAGCTATTTTATTCCATAGGACTTCATCTACCTTTGGACACTCCCTTCCCTCCCTTTCTGTATTTACAATTGCTGTGGTGCCATTTTGTTTCATAGCAGCTATTTACTCCAGAAAATTCCAGTTCCTTTTCTCATAGCAATGATAGATGCATCCAATAAACCGCAGGAAACTAAACTTGACAACATTTTCTTCTTCCAACTCAATTTCTGATCTGTTTCTACATTGACTCTTTTTCTCCAGTTAACAAAAAACGCTGTCTCTGAGCTCATATCAATTTTACTATTTACAACCTGCCAAAATGATTCACATTCCTTACTGAAGCCTTAGCTCATGTGTTTAATTGATCAGGCCCCAAATCCCTTTCTTTAATATGAGCATTAAATCAATCTCTTAGAGCTGGCAACATCCCTCACAGTAGGTAAAAAGACATTTTTACAGTACAGATAAAAGAAAAATACCTAATTCCTATTTAGTTAAGCTTTGATCAATTATATCAACTTCACTTCTGAAGTTTCAAGAGACCTTATACGAACAATTAGCTGGAAGGAAGAGGCAGTAAGTGTGACAAGAAGCTGTTTGTTTTTCAGCATCAGTGCTGCACAGAATTACACAGCCTCCCTATCCTCCCCCACCTCTGTGCTCCCAATTTGCTGACGGAACAGACAAAAAGGCGAGGGCAAGTCTAAATTTCACTCCATGAGAAAAACTTAAGTGGGGATGAATGGGGCTTCTCGTGTTCTGAAAGGTCATCCAAAAATCAAATAAAAATTGTTTGTGAAAACAGAAATTTTCAGACAATTTTTTTAGGTAAATAAATACCGCTTTCTGCAAGCCCAAGGACTTTAGTAGTGCATTGTCTCCTAACAGCTTTTTACTCCATTTCCAAGAGTGAAAGATCCAAGCTGAAGACAGAGGACTCAAGATTCTCCAGCCTTGAGTGATCCTGCAAGCCATGAGACATGTGCTCAATGTCCTGTTTACTGTTAACTGAATGTCAGTGACAAATACAAGAAAAATCTGGGATTTTCTGTTTTCATTAATCACCTTGCTCCTTCCTATCAGCCTTATTTATTTAACATAACCTCATAAACACATGGACTTAACTACAGGAGGAAAGCCAGCCAACAAATTCTTGCAATTCTTTGGGTAAGACATTCCAACTCAAGTGACCACAAAGATTTTATAGCACCTTGAGCAGCTATAAATATCCTCACACCTGATCCTTCAGACAGTATAGTTAGGCCAATTTCACATTTAATTTCTCACTTTTATAAGGCTTGACTCTTCCACCTCAGCATATTTTAAAACATTGGAGATGTTCCTTGCAATAATAAAATAACTACTTTCAAGGATATAAGAGATAATTTGATGATCATTCTTTAATAGAGGAAGTTAAACCTTTTACTGTGGAGTTGATGACATAAATTTATATCAATATATAAATGCTCTACTGCACCTTTACTATCATTTTGAAATACTTTCTTCTCACAGTTGGTCTGAACCTATGAGGGAAATCTTGAGGTCAAAATTTGATAGGAGCATCTGCCTTTTCTGCCAGTCGTTACCAAAAAAGAACATGTAGATTGATTTTAACACTAGCAATTTAAGGGTTAGGCTTAGTTTGAGATCAGACCCAGTAATTTTTGGCCGATTTTAGTAGAATGTACTTTTATGATGTTAAGAGTAGTTCCAGGCCTTGATGGACAAGGATTCATTTGAGTCTCATATTTAAAGGTAATGTTATATGTGCTTGCACTCATACATTTATTTCTTCTTCTATTTTGTTTGGTTTTTAGTGAAACACAAATATCTTCTTGTTTACTGAATAAAAACCAAGAGCAGGATAACATCTCTTTGCAAGCACATCTGGGTGAGCAGGCTTTGCTCCTCTGGGTAATTCTTTCAATAGAGCTACTCACTTGAAAAAGCAGCTCATGTGGGTGTGCAGTGAGTTACTGCACAGTGAGGATTGTTATCCAGTAACACAGATTTTTACCATTTCCCAGAAGTCTTACTAAAAGAAGATCATGAAATAATTGCTCTATATCCTCTTGCTGTCACTCTTTTTCCATTTCCCTCATCCCCTTCCTTCCCAACCCTGAGCTGTTCACTACTACAAAAGCAATAGTTACAAATTCCAGAATTCTATAAAAGTGGCTGAAAGTTGAAAACTTCTCTCCTTCCCTCTCTTTAATTGAAAAAATGCCTGAGGTTTGTGTTTCTAAACCTAAAATCCAAACTGCTTCTTTCATGTGTCTTTTATGACATGCGTCACCCTAGAGCAAATGCTTACACAGCTAGGAGCAGGGAACTGTGGTGGAAACAGGAACAAAACTGTCTCAGCTGCAGCAGTTCTGGCTGCCATGAGCATAACTGGTTTAGGTCTGAGCTGGGAGCTCACATCCTCAGTCTCTCTATGAACTTAAAGGCAGTATCATGTTCACAAAGGTGGTGAGAAGGTAAATTCAAGCTGCAGTGCAGAATAACAGGCAATGATGTGGGTGTGCTCTGAAAATGACAGGAGAGAAGAGCATCAACACCTGAGGTGAAAAAGCTCCTGTGGTAATTGCAATGAAGCAGCTTTTCTAGAGGCAGCTTACTAAAGGAAAAAAGAAAGAAAAAGAAAACAGAAAGAAAGAAAGAGGGAAAGAGAGAGAGAAAAAGGGAAAAGAAGGAAAAGAAGGGAAAGAAAGAAGGGAAAGAAAGAAAGAAAGAAATGGAAAAGAAGGAAAGAAATGGAAAAGAAGGAAAGAAAAGGAGAAAGAAGAGGAAAAGGAGAAAGAAAAGAACACCTCATTTGGTCATGAGATAATAACAAAGTCAAAAGGAAAGAAAAAATATAAGATGGGAAGGTTTTTCTTTTGGTGTCACAAGTCATCAAATTTTTTCAGTAGTCCTCATTGTAACCATGAATAAGGTTTGAACAAAAATAAATTGGGCCAGCATTCTAGCACAAGACTGGAATATGTATTCTAGCACCCTTGAACGCTAAAGCAGGGTCAGTGTTAGTGGGAAAACCTAATTCATGCCTTATGACAATATTAAAAATTTTGCACTAAGTTATGAAAGAAGGACTATATATGTATTTATCACTACCACACTTAAACTGTGCATAATGAAACCAAAACTTTGCTTTAATGCCCCAATGTTTACACCAGTTTAATCCACATGGCAGAGTACTGGCAGCTATACAAGTTCAGTGAGGGAAGAAAAGCAAACAAAACCAAACATGGACCTTTTTTTTTTCCTAAACAGGTAAAAATACATTATATTAAATGCTGACCCTCAAAATGAGACTTCACCACTTCACCACAGGCTTCACTAAAGCAGGAACTCCATCCCATCCCAAGCACTTTGGGGTATAATTAAGAAGGGTTTTTATCTTTTTTAATGTTGTATTTTTCCTACAGAAACACTTAATTCAGTGACTTAACATATAAATAAAGCTCTTAGAATAACTAAAAATAAATTAATTTTCAGCAATAAAGTATTAAAGTGTATAACAGTATTTCTTGCAATCAACTGTTACTGAAAGTTCACTGGCTAAAAGCAGACTTAGCAGTGAAATGCAATCCTCTCTTCACTCAAAATGCCATTGAAATTCACCTCTTCTGTAGAGCTCATGGCTGCTCACTCACTGGTAGGAATTCACAGCATATTCATTGTAATAATTCACAGGAAAATGGGGGATAGATGACTCAAAAGCTCTGCTCTAAGCGCTCTTTTTCAGCATTTTCTTAGCAACTTTTGTTGTGTATTCAGAAGCTTCAATTCCTGACTGATTCAGTCTATGTGTATGGGAGAGGAAAAACAAGAAAAAAGGTCACTAATAGGCAGCAGGATAAAATGTAAATTAAAACTCCCTTCATGTGCATTTAATTTAGGTCTCAGAGGAAACCATTGCTATTTTCATGGCCCTCACATATTGCTGCCATAGAGTCAATCACACAAATAACTAATCTTGTTGCACCTGCCTGCTGCTATAAACTATGCCATTAGCAACAACAAAACATTCTGCACTGTTTTATTAAGATCAGAAAATTATTTATAGAAAAATAGAAGGTATGCACAGCTTTTCACATACTAAGTTTACATGTATATGCATATGATATTCATAACACTAACTGCTTGATCCTTTTTCCTTTAATCCCATAGCACTACTGACATTCATCACTGGCTGTAGTCAAATCCAAATCCCAAGTACCTTTACAAGAATAACCTATAGTTTCAAGTTCACTTTAAAATCATCTGGTGAATAATATTTACTGTTCTGGTTACCAAAAAGTGAAAAACAGATTTTGGTTACAGCTTGAAACTGGGAAAATATTACAATTTTCTGTTAACAAAGCATCTTACATTAGAGTTTTTATAACAGAACTTTCATTTGTTTCTGCCATAAAATGGAATGAGTGAACTTTTTTTAAGCACTACATTAAAGGATATTTCCACATAATAAATGAATTATATACCTGCATAGAGCACAACATGCATCAGCTATGATGTAAAATTTCTGTCACTCAACGAGAGATCTCTCAGTAACCATTGGAAATGTCACTTTCCCATCTCCTCCAGGGTTGGTGGGAAACTTACAGAACTATTTATGAAGACCAAATACTTTTGTTTGAGCATACACATGCTGGCACCAAACAGCAGGTCTCTCAGGTTTGGGGATTTTTGAGGGAAAGATATCTTCAGGATATTTTGAAAAAATCTTTGCATTTCTAAGAGACAGCTCCAATGATATAGATTAGTTCCTGTTGCATTACATAACTGCCAATAGTACAGTTTTTAGTAATGACACCTACAAGTAGCTGATACTATTTAGAGAAGTTTGAATATTTAGTATATATTTGACATACATCACTGTGTTCCTCCTTGGATTTGAGAGTCTTCATTCTGATTACAAAATCCCAAATAAGTGGACTTCCTGAAAACAGTTCCTGCTTTTCTCTGAAGTGGAGGTTTGTTTTGACAAGTACTGTACTACTGACAAGTACATGTACTACTGCACATACCACAGAGAACTTCTTACAGATGCTCTCAAACCCAGAGTGATCCTCTACCCCTGTTCTCAGGAGGAGCCACCATCATCATCATCATCGTGTTTAATAGCCAGAACACAAATCAGAAGAGATGAAAGTGGTGAGAAATCCATGAAGGGTCTGTTGGGACCTCCCATCTCTTAAGCATCTCTCCCAGCCAAAAATAAAAACAAATTCTTGCTTATTGTTAGTGGATCCCGCTCCACAGCACAGGATCCTGAGCTTTACTTTTAAAAAAGTTTACTTTAATAAGGTCTCAACCATCCCACCATAACAGCGAGGCAATCCCTGATGCAACCACTCAAGTTTAGACCTCAAAAATAATCTTCATTAAATTTTTTTGCCGGTTTACCATGCTGATTCATGGTGTGCTGCCTCTAGTAATTAAATTAATAGCTACACTTGCTTCCTAAAGAGATTAAGAGCTGCATTGCCCTCACTTGGTGGGTTAGTTGCTAGGCAGCCCTCGCTGGGGATTTGGCACTGCGCTCTTATCTCCAAAGACAAAGGATCTTTCAGGAGGAGAATGAATGCTACACTGCTCTCACCAAGAGCATTCATCTCCATTTTTATATCTCAATAGCTCCCCGTAATTATTTCCATCATTTGGTGCATTCTAGTGTTGCAAGGCTGTTTAATCTGGAGTATATTTCCACTTCTATGCTACGGATTGCTTCCATTTTTCCCTCCCTTGCCAGTTTACAACCTCAAGATTTATTTCAAGTCACACATGAAGGTCTTGCACTCCAGAGCTACTGCAGTAATATTCAGTCTGATGTTTAAGCCCTTCTCAATATTTTTCTATCCATTGAACTGTTCATTTTCAATTTTTGGGGGTTATTTTTCACCTTGTTCACTTTGTCCCACACTTGAGTTCATACCTGGGAAGGTTTACCTTTGATCAGCAGCCTCAGTGTGCCAAAAGCTCTGTCAGGGCAAGCAGCACAGGCACTGGGACATGGCCAAGGATGGGATTTATGGCACCAACAGCTTGGCCCCAGTTTCTGCTGAGCAGCTGGACTGTGGGAACTACAACAAGAAATGATTTATCTAAAACAGAATGGGACGTTCTTTACCGGCTTGAGAAAATTTTACAAGATAAAGGACGTTCAAATATCTCAAAAAATGAACTGAAAGACTTATTAATCTGAGTAAAAGCGAGTACTCAAAATATAGACTCGCAGTCTGCTTTTACCTTTGATTTTTGAGATGAAATAAACTTGAAAATTTATAATCTATTTTCTCTCAAAAAAGAAGAGACTGTAAGCAAACTAATGCCTGTCTCCCGAGCTTTATTAAAGAGTTTTAAACAAAATAATTGTAAGAAAAAACCTTTTTGAACAACAAAACAGAACATCTTATTCTAAGATTTTAAATCCAAGTAATGCTAAGCCATCGTCCTTTTCTAAAGAGATTTTGAATTCTGTTCAAAGTTCCTTAACACTGGACCTCCAGGTACCCGGAGATGGCTGCACTGACCTCTCTGCCGCTTCCAGATGACTTCCAAAGAATAAAAGACAAATTTTTTTTATCTTTTCTCATGGGCAGCCTGACCTATTTTTCCCAGTGAAGAGATCCACATCAACAGCTGGGAAAACACAGCTCAGCTCCTCAGATCTCAGCAAAACTGGAGACACAATTCTTGTTCTCCAAAACAAACCCATCCAGACCCAAGGATTCAGTGAAATTTTCAGGTCTAAGCTGGAAACAGAATTCCTTCCTGGACTCCATCACATATTCCTAAAAGAAATCAGTACAGATCTTAAAAGTGATATGAGAACCAGTATTTTTCAGCATGTGCTTCCAGGGGCTCTACTTGTAAAAGAATGTCATGATTACTGAGTGGGAGAAAACAAATTGCAGCAGAAAAATACAAAAATTTTTTCTCACTTCTTTTTTACATTACATGAAGATTTACCTAATAATTAATTTAATAAATAAAAATAAAGAAAATTATTTATTTGCAATTTTATTTAACCATACCATGCAAATTTACTCCACATAGTGTTTTGCTATTTTTGGTTTTTTGTCATGCATCCATTTCTGACTCCTCACTACCCTGTAGAGATTACTCAGGTAACATTATTATTCCAGAAAGCTCCATTTAACTGGATGGTCCAAATCTTAGAGAGTTTGAGACAAAAAATCTTGAATAATTAATAAAATATCAGTACAAATTCAAATTCCCTTGTTGAATAGAATAATTCATATTTTTTAATTAATTTATGAGCAGAGTAAAGTTGAATCATTTTTATAAATAAGGGTTCTACCCTTTTGTCCAGTTGTGAGAACTGGCAGTCATGTAAAGCCAAAACCTCTCAGCAACACTGCATTTTTTTCCCAAAACTAATGGTTAATTGAAGGAAAAAGAAAGACAGCACAAGTCAGTCAGTTCTGCTTCTGAAAAGGTCAAAATATGGACATTTTAAGGTTCAGCTGAAACAAAGGAGAGTGGTTGTATCTTTACAAATTGTCAGGAAAAAAACTAGAAAGGAAGGACATGGTAATGTTGAATTCATAAGAACTGTATGTCATTCTTTTGTTTCTAAACAAAGGTTAAATCATGGTATTAGATGCATCAAATATTTTGATCTTTTCCAGCATTCAAGGACTTGGGATGCTACAACAACAAAATAAAAATCAAACTGTCAAATTTTTTTTTCTGTAAATATCAAACTGATGACTACTTAGACAAAAACACAAGGTAAACCTGCTGGCACTTGTATTTCCTCTAATATGTCAGTTCTTTTGACATTTCATGGAGAAATATTAAAAATATTCAAAAATTTGCCTGAAAATTTACCTCTTCTGGGATATCAGTTTGAAGGATAAGCTGTTAATGATGCATTACTTACAGGGAAATACTTGAAACTGACATCCATAATTTATACTGTAAAGTCACACATAAAACTGGTTTTTAACTCTTTTATTAGCATATTAAAAAGTGCTTTAGAAAGATGAGTATATAGAGCAGAGCGTACAGTTTTAAGAGTCAAGGAAAAACACTGCACCTGAATCTCATGCAACCAGGACAAAAAGTCTGGGAATAATGAATATGTGGTTTGTGACTTAAAATAATTAAATATCAGCAAAATTTCTGATCTATATGCGATAAAATCTTACTATTGTAATGATGGTAATTATAAAATAATCCAGCAACACACTGGTTCTGGATAGATTGGTGTGGTCTTGAAATCCTCTCCCTTTTGACCAATCTGACTGGTTTTTTACAGGAAAGCACATCCATATCCTCAGGCTTTGCAACTCAAGATCTGCAGCTATCACCAAGCAAAAATAAAAGCAAACCAAACCAGACAGCTGAGCAAACCAAGATTCTTAACTTTCACCTTGGTTATACAGCCAAACAACTGTGAAGCATCCAGATGCTTGAAAATCTACAGAAAGCTGTACAGGAGGTGATACATAATGAACATCTTAGAAGTCAATATGATAGAAGTCAAAATATTTTGAATAGAGACAGACACTACAGGTTTTCTTGTTGGCTTTTCACAAATTGTTGATTGGGTAATGGAGGGGTTTTTTTTTGGTTGATTATTTTTTTCCAGAAGACTCTTGACATGAGGTGAAAGTGAGCAGAGGATAAAAGCTTGGAAGCCAGGGGAGCTGGAGCAGAAGTGACCCAAAGATCTGATGATCTCTGATCAGGGGTATTGACTTCATGACTGGCTCACTGCTTACTGAGAGATCATAAACTGTTTTATGATGCAGTAAGAATGAAACATCCTTCTTCAAAGTACATAAGAAAAAAAAACCCTTCAAAGAAATGCTCTGTGGTATTGGGAAATTGCTGTTTGTGCTATCCCCTTTCACTTTAACACTGAGAATATGATAACTTTCAATATCTTTTTTTAATTTCTTTTTAAATTGTCTCTCAGAAGGTGAGGAAAACATACATATTTAATTTGAATCTGAGACTGGTGCACAGGAAGCATGATTCTGATTTATACATACACAGATCTAATGATCACCCAAGCAGGCACAAGGAGAGCGCATATGCTCCTATCAGAAATCAAAGCCCCTCCCAGCACTGCCATCCTCAAAATACCTGCAAAATCAGGAAAATACATTCTAGCATGTTTTCTGTAGCTGTAAAGGAGGCATCCAGATAAAAATCATAGAAAGGTGCAGAGGAGGTACACCCTAGGCAGAGAGAGAGAGAGAAATTTAACCTCTAGCAGAACATTTAGGTCAATAGAAACAACATCCAAAAATACCCTCCATATATGAACTGACAAAAGAAAAGTTGTACAATTTTATACTATCTTCAGCAGAAAATTCGCAGCTTATGGTGGCAGGTTATGAGTCTATGCTAGGACATGATTTGAGGTTGAGTTTTTAAAGTATTTCTACACAGACAGGGCTGCTGTTGCAGTGTTGTGAGGGTCCCCAGGACGAGGTGAGAGATGAGAATTGACTCCAAGTTCTCAGAAAGCTGATTTATTATTTTATGATATATATAATATTAAAAGCAAATTATATACTAAAACTATACTAAAGAATGAGAAAGGAGACATCAGAACGTTAGAAAGAAATGAAAAATAAAAACTTTTGAATGACCAGAAAGTCCAACACAGCTGGACTGGGATTGATCATTAAGTAAAAACAATTCACATGGAAGATGCACCTGTTGGTAAGCAACCTCCAGACCACATTGCAAGCAATCAGATAATTATTGTTTACATTTCTTTTCTGAGGCTTTCCAGCTTCCCAGGAGAAAAATCTCGAAGAAGGGATTTTTCATAAAATATCATGGTGACAGGCTGCTTCTGTGTTCATGTCTTGATCTAAAATCTCTGAGCTTGAGAAGAGTTCAAGCCAGTGCAATTAGATAGCCTACATTTTCTCTCTGCCCTCACTTCAAATCACTGCTGACATCATCCAGGCATTTTAACTGGAAATTATGGAAGAGATGCATCCAACCTCAGTGTGCATCAAGCAGGACAAGTCTGCTACATCCAACATCTCAGAGCTGGGGTTTTGGCATTGAAAGACTGGGCTTGATAAGGTCATGAGCTTCATAAATCAAAGGTATGAGTAAAACTTTGTTTTCCCTATACATGCACATATTTTTTCTAAGGATACTTTACCAGATGCATCTGGAACATTCTGCTGATGCAGGTTTTCGAGCAAGTTCAGCGAGGTAAATGATGTGACAGCAAAAAGAATGTAGAATATATATCAGAGCAAATGACTGATGCAGCAGCTAATAAAATCTCATTGAAATGTAGCTTTTACCAGGGCAAAGTGGCACTGGAGAGCTAGTGTCTCAAAATTAGTGTGATTCTAAAAGTATATCCAGTCACTGCACTGTGCCATTCACGGCATGTAATGAGCCATGATGATGCACTGTGCTAGATGAAGACATTTACAAGGTTCATAAGGGTTGTTTGGAGTAAGAATAGCTTTAATAAACTGGTTTATATTATCAGCTGAAATGCTTCTGAGCATGAAACTTTTGCAGTATTATTATACTTGCAAGATTGTTGGAAGAGAAGAAAATGTCCTCATCAGTTGTTCTTGTTTAAAACTTAACCATGCAAGATTACAGGGAGAGAGCTTTTGTTATAGGCAATCCAGATATAATTCTGATTGAATACAATTTTGGAAAAAGCTTTCTCTGTTTTCATTACTGATGTTCAGAGTGAGAGTCATATTGGGATCCATTTTTTTCTCTTTTTTTGGTCACATTGATTAATCACATGAGACTTGTCTCCAACTTATGCACTGAAACTCTCAAAGCCTTTCCAGAATTATGATAAAAAGAACACCACTTGAGAAAAAATAAACAAGATGTGATTTTTGCCCATTTTTCCCCACTTTTGCCAATACAGAGGCTACCAATAACACTGAGCCACTGACCCCAGTCTCTTTCAGGATCATCAGTGCAGCTGATATAATCACATATTATGTAGTTACCAATTACTATAATAGTCACCAATATTATTAGTCACCACTATTATAATCACATTATAATATGAACAAGATAAATCTCCAGAAAGCCTTAGAACATTGTAAATAAACACATGCAATCTACATTCATTAAACTTCAAATTCTGAGTTTAGTAATTTGACCACAACGGAAAGCACAATTTTTAGTATTTATTTTGTACAACCTTAGACAATATTTTAAAATACCTCATATAATAAATAAAGGGAAATACTTGAGAACTCCGGGGCAATCTTCCTGTTCATTTTAACTGGGGTGAATCAAGGGGGTGTTGCAATGGAAGCAAATACTTCACAAAGACCTACCTCCACTGAATAAACAAGAAAATTCATACTCTCAACAGCAAGGACCTGAATGATCACTGTCTATACAGGAAAAAAAAATTAAATATATATATATATAATTTTATCTGTAATGACAACAGCTGGATGCATCCTGGAGTTTCCTGGATCCTCCTTCCAGCCTGTGGATGGGTGTCACACTGGGCAGCTTCCAGTCATCTGGGACTGTCACCATGATATTTTCTCAAAAATCCCTTTGCCAGGATTTCTTCTCCTGGGAAGATGAGAAGCCTCAGCTTCTCCGTGTTTTGCAGCTCTGTAATGTGGTGTGGAGATTGTATATCCAACATCGTTTTTTAATAAATGACCAATCACAGTCCAGCTGTGTCAGACTCTGAGTCATCAAATTTTTATTATCATTCTTGTTAAGCCTTCTGTCTGTATCCTTGTCTTTCTTTAGTGTAGTTTTATTATGGCATTCTTTAATATAATATAATATCATAAAATAATAAATCAGCCTTCTGAGAACGTGAGTCAGATTGTCATCTCTCATCTCATCCTGGGGACCTCACAAACACCACATGGGAGCCAGGTCTGATGGCAAATGATGGAGAGCAGCTTGGGGAGCTCTTGTGCCAGCTCCCTCAGCACCGTGGGAAGGATCCATAGATTAATGAACATCCAAGAGGCTCAGCAGTTCTCTCACTGCTTCCTCCTGGATAATTCTGCTCCCTGACCCCATCTACAAGCCCAGGAGGACAGCTGTCCTGAGGACAGCCTGTCTTTCTGCTGAAAACTGAGGCAAAGAAGGTCTTAAATACCTCAGACCTTTCCTGATCTTTAGTGACTATATTCCCCCCCACCACGTCTAATAAAGAATGGAGATTCTTCTCGCCCCTCCTTTTGCCATTACTGCATTTATAAAAATATTTTCCTTACTATCCTTCAGACAAGTGCCCGCATTAAGTTCTAATTGGGCTTTGGCCTCTCTAATTTTCTTCCTATATGACCTAGCAACATGCTAAATACTTCCTGAATTTCCTGCCCCTCATTCTAGAGGTGATAGACCCTGTTTTTTTTCCCTTAATTCCTTCAAAACTCCCTGCCCATGCAGTCCAGTTATCTTCCCTGCTGGCTCATCTTTCAGCACATAGGGGCAAGTCAGCTCCTGCACCTTCAAGATTTCACTCTTGAAGGACACCCATTCTTCCTGGACCCCTTTGTTTTTAAAATCTGACTCCCTGAATCAGTGTCTTGAGCAGGCCAAAATCTGCCCTCCAGAAACCCAGTGTGTAGATCTCAGGCAAAACATCATATTTGGTCTCTACCTCCCATTTTCAGAGCAAGGCTTTAAAACTGGAGCTAAAAATCTCCAGCTGTTTCTCAATATGCCTGGGTCTGAAAGAATACAGCCAGTACATGATTTTTTTTTCACCCATTGAAAAAAAAAAACCATTCTAAAATTTTTGCATGAGAAGCATAAGCTCCATTATTCATAGAGCTCCAAGCAAAACCCTGCTTAGAAGAATCTCCCACTGTCAGTCAATGGGAATTCTGCAAGATTAAAGCCAGCAGGATTTAGCACTGAACCTCACTGCCAATGCATTGTTTCCCCCTCTCTGACTCCTAGAAATGGTCATGCTACCAAAATTCTTATTTTATTTCATTTTTGACAAAATTTTTGAGCATACCACTTTAGTAACTTAGTTTCAGGTAAATATGAAAATCCAATTAAACA
Organism: Melospiza georgiana; assembly: GCF_028018845.1. Classification (NCBI taxonomy): domain Eukaryota; kingdom Metazoa; phylum Chordata; class Aves; order Passeriformes; family Passerellidae; genus Melospiza; species Melospiza georgiana. Next base: position 38,429,014 of record NC_080434.1, on the reverse strand, counting down.
AGTACATTTTAGATGCCTAACTTCATAAAAATAGCAAAAGAAAGGAATTCCTCCCTCTCCCTTTAATGTTGCAGCTGTCTGTGAGTCTTCCTTTCCTGGGGAACAGGTGATTCACACCTAAAGCAAAATATGAGCTTAAATATCCTTCCCTTTCTCATTTTGTTTTCTGTTGAGATTTCTGAATCCCACATTATTTCTCACTACTTGAATGAATAAGAAGTTAATTTTAAAAATAAATAAGGTTGAAAAGTCCAACCTAACACAACTATAAATGTTGAATAATTTTATTTCAATACATACCTACCTTTTTATCCTCAGAACTGAAAAGGAAAATAAAAACCCTCTAGATTTTCTTACAGATGAACAAGTATCACGGCTGCTTAGGAACAGTTACTCACATCTTTGAAAATAGTATTTTCCATGCACTTTGTGGACCATTAAAATGATCTAATTTATGAACTGAAAGGATTGCTACTCAGAGAGCTCAGTCCCTGTGCTCTTGGCAGTGCCACAACACTCAAAATTACCCGGTGACTCAAGTCTCACAGCAACAACTGATATTTCATTTAACTTTTTTCACTAAAATAGCTAACTCTGCAATCACCCATGCCATGCTGAAGTAATATTTTTTCCCCAATACCAAAACCAGAGCCTCCAAAACGACATGTCTGGCACTTTAGGAATTATACCTTGAAGTTGTACAATCTTTAGGGAGTATCAAGAGCGTGGCAGTGAGTTTGAACAACCTGGAAGTAGAGGCAGTTAACACCCACTGTTTCCTTTTATAGTAGCATAGGTGAAAACAAGAAAAATAACTCAGAAAAAAAAAAATTCTTTATTTAAAGCTCTAGGCAAAACCTGCTGATACTAGAAACAGTTTGAGTTTTTTTCCATCCATAAATCTGAGACCAGAATCTGCTTTAATCTTCCTCAGCCATCCCTGTTTGAAGGCAGCATCAAATAATAAGTGTGTTTATGAGAGCAGGACAAGGTAGGACTCCCTGCTTGGGGAGCACACTTGCTTCATTTTAATTAAGGAATACCTTGCCCAGGTTCCCCAGGCTAATACAAGTCTAATTGAAGCCAATACTAAGTCCAATACCTTGCCATATGTGCAGTCAAAATTCACATCCTAAGCTCACCTCAGGCAGATGAGAGTACTGCACACAGGCCTGACAGAGCTTGCAGAGGGACAGAAGCAGTTCACATCCCCTGAGATGACCAGAGCCAGCACCAGCAGCCTGATGGAAACTGAAAATAGAAAGGGAAGGTGCAGAGTCAGGTGCAGTCAGTGAGCTCAATATGCATTCTTTTGAAAGAGATGAGTGTCGCAGACAACTTTTATGAAAAATATTTTCTTTAGGATCTTTTCCTCCTGAGAAGCCTCATGAACAAAATGTAAACATTGATTATCTGCTGCTGTGGAATGCAACAAGTAGATTTTTGATTGGCCCATGCTGGATGTTTCTAATTAATGGCCAATCATAGACCAGCTGGCTCAGACTCTCTGTCTGAGACACAAACCTTTGTTATCATTCTTTGCTATTCTATTCTTAGCCAGCCTTCTGATGAAACCTTTTCTTCTATTCTTTTAGTATAGTTTTAATGTAATATCTATCATAAAATAATAAATCAAGCCTTCTGAAACATGGAATCAGATCCTCATCTCTTCCCCAACCCAAGAACCCCTGTGAACACCATCACAGATGGGTAATTCAAATTATTCACCTGGGGGTACAGTGATGCCAGTGTTCAGCCTTCACTGCTCTTTCTCCAACACCTATTTCACAAAAATCCCAAGTGCCAAAGCCACCCACTGCTGCATCTGGGCTTCTGGACAGGGAGAGGTTCATGCCCACAAAAAACAACAACCAAACCCAAACAGTATATCAGTAATTACCAAAATCCTCCCTTTTAAAGCAAAAAGGCACGAGGGAGAGGAGGAATCACAGATTAGGAATGAAAAGCACCAAAAGCTAAAGGTTTAACCCCTTTGTGAAGACAACTGCTAACTCAAGGAGCTCCTTACAGTGCTCCAGGTAGACAGCTGGGAGATAAAGTGATGCAGGTCCAAATCCCATGGGTTACAAATTGTCAACCATGGAATCTAATTCCAATTTAACAGTAGTTTTAACATTACATGAGATTGTCATCATCATCACTCCTCAACAGCTTTAACCTCTGGAGCTTTCAAAAAATTAGACAGTGAGCTGAATTCATTATTGGCCTTCCACCTTGGAGACCTTAGTACAAAGGTAAGAACCAACAGCTCAAGAGGTTCCTGCTGAGACTGCTAGACTACTTTTGGTCCCTAGTGTGTTCTAATGCCCCTCACACACTCTCAGGCTGCTTTACTCTTATTTTGTTAGATTTTCCTCACCCTCCATCCAATTTAAAGTGAAAATTTAAGCAGTCAGGAACATATGACATCTAATCCTCCTTGCTTTGGATGCTCATGTACATCAGCAATGCTGGAGCAATGTCAGCTGCAGAAAACAATACTAGCAGTTAAAGATGACCACAAGCCCATGCCAGACTTGAGCAGTGATGACCACAGGGGTTGGAATCTGAAAAGTGAACCAGAATCTTGCAGTAAAGATTATTTTACTAGCAGCCTGCATCAAACACCTCAAGATTTCTTAAGCAGATGACAAAGCAGAGAAAGATGGGTTTCTAACTATGAGATTTTCTTGTTCTGTCTCACACATGGCTTCCACAGCAGCTGTCACCAGGATGCTGGTCAAAGGCCAGGTGAAGGAGCAGAGATAATCATCAGCCCCTGGTGTAGCAGCAAAGGCTCCCAGCTGGGTGCAGACATGCCTTAATTATGTCTGTGTCAATTATGCCAGGAAAACTGGCTGAGCTGCTCGAAGGGTTACGGCACACATGCCCCGCGCAAGTCTCAGAAATGGTTCTGAATGTGGAGTTACAGAGGAGCACTTTTAATACCCCAAGACTTTTGTAGGGGCTGATAACTCTTGCCCTTCGCAATTCACACCTCAAAACTTCCCCAGACCTCTGTAGTCTATTCCTAAGCTAAACGCACCCAGGGAACAAACACATAAAATATCAATCTCTCTTCAGAGATAACAGCCTGGACTTCTTTGATATGAACAGCACAGAGATCAGTTGTGAAGAATATAAAAGAACTGAATTCAACAAGAGCACTCTCTATAGAATGTATTTATTACTCCTTCCTTTAGTAAATGTATCATCAACAAGCCAAAAAGAGAAACAGCAACAGAAAAGAACAATTTAAAATGGAACCTAAACTCTGTGTACTGCATATATATATATATATATATATATATGGATATTTGATATTAATATAGACCTATCAAACTTGCTTAAAACCTAAACATTGTGTACTACATATATATGGATATTTGATATTAATATAGATCTATCAAACTTGTATTAACCAGAGGTCATTGGGCATCACTTTAACAGACAATTTGAATAAATATAATGACTATTATTACAGATCCTTGCTAACACTAATAAGGAAATTTTGCACCATCTAAACTCAGATTCAATATGTAGGCATCTAGTAAAGAGCAAAAAACCTCCAGGAGTTTCATGCTGACTTACTGTAAAAACAATCAACCATTCCAAAATCCACAGATTGCTTTTTCCATGTGCAGCTTGCTTCACCCTTGCTTACTGCAAATAATTATGTACCAATGCATACAGCTGCACTCTTAACAGAGGTTCCAAAAGCAAAAGAAAATAGGAACAGAAAAAAGAATCATGTTTCTCATAAACTTCTCTGTTTTCCTAAAGCCATATTTCAGACACACATGTAAAACTAGATTTAAATATTATCAACTCTTATAAAAAGCTGGAAGCAAGGCTCATTCAAATCCACCTAACATATTGACAACAGCTGCTGCTGGATAGGTCACTCAATTCACAGGACTTTTGAACCCCATTTAAAATTTCAGAGGGGAAGAAAACAAAAAACATCAAAGCCTCCTGTATTTAGCATATAGACCTTTTTGCCACTTCAAGCTAAAGACCTTTTCAAAAATGCACTGTCAGCAGCACAGCTTTTAAGGGTAAAATGAGGACTTTAAAGTCAGTATCCCACTGTGTATTCTGCCACTGCGCTGCCTGTGGAGTGTGAAATAAAGGGCAAGGATGGTTCCTAAAGTCTCAAACACTCTCTTGCAATGACTTTTATCCCTTTGAAGACAGAAGGAAATGCAGCTAATGTGTTTACAAATAGGCTGGAACCTGCTACTTCTTAAGGGAAGCTCACAAAGGACAAAAATGCCTCCTAGAATCTCATTATGTTATTTAAAGGAACATTTTTGGGGCCAGCAGTCCCCTCAGCTTGACCTCTCTCTTTAATTTCACCTCTTCAAAAAGTTAATGCAGCTTCTCAGATTCTTGTAATGATTCATGACTTGTGTCTCAAAATTAAAACAATTTAAAGTGTCACTGATCTATGATAATAACAGAGGGAATCCTGTCTGTGACAAGTTACAAATCCATCCTTACCCTTCATCTTTAGGGGGGAAAATGTTGATAATTCAGCTGACAATACATTCATCACTTTGCACCCTCATCAATGGAGTCATTCATAAAAGCCAATTAAGCAACATGGCAATAAAACCCAGCAGTCCCAAATGAGAGGCTCTGAAAGAGGCCAATATGCACAAGTAACAGAAGACAAAATACCCTGTGAAGACAATGACTGTAAAGGTAATCCTTCAGCATACCCTAAAATATTAACATTAGAGTGTGAAAGGTTGCAAATAGGTGCCATAGAGGAGCCCAGCAGGCTTCTTTAAGAAACATTGCAGAAATAAAGAGGAGCAGTACAGAAATAGAACCTCAGAAACAAACATAATTTCATATTTTCATGTACCCCGCTGAGTGGGGTGTACAATCACTGCTTAAATAAAAGGCCATAAAATTATTTGACTATCTGCTTTTTAATTCCTGGTTTTCTATTTGAGGGCATAAAATCTATACAGTAACTCTTTTTTCCCAATCTTCTCTGATTTATTCATTGCTTATTTTTCAACATAAGTGTTTACTTAATTCTGGATTCTTCATTTGCTTTATAGACTCTCAATAGGACCATTCCAATCAGTGACAAAGAAGTTTTTCCAATAACTCTACTTTTTAAGACTCATATTCTGGCAATATTAAAACCCACAACTAAATTACTACATTTCAAATGGTACGTCAGACTCCTAAGCATAATTTTTTCCTTTTATCTAATCTAGTAGCATAATGATTAGTGGTGAGATACCTGAGTTACTGAAAACATCTCTGTGGGAACTTGATATATCCTTCATTTCACACTTTATGCAATGCAGTTCCTCATAAAGTCAAATTCTTGCCAAAAATATCAGTTTTCTTCACTTCATTTTACCTATGACCATTCCAGCAATAAATAATGTCTATACAAGAAATAATATCAGAATGTTTCGGTGTAACACATCCAAATCTGGTTTCCCCAGCAATATACAAAGGTACCTCAATATGACATTTGTGGCTGAAATTAAAGATCACAGAACATGCAATGTGCTTTTGGGCAATAGAGCTGGAGCCACGTGGTACCAAAAAATAAAATTTATGAGAAATGATACTTTTCCATCATTCCAGTTGTTATTAAGTCCCCACTCATCCCCCTAATTGAGATATGAAATTTCTCATTTCTAATCCTACGTTGTCTGTAACAAACGCAGCTAAATCTGAAGCCACCTGTACATAGGAATCAAGTATACTCCTGAAGTCAATGATTTTAGTAGAATTTGAGCACTTCCATCTCATTAATGCACAGAAGTGACAGCATAAAGGGGAAAAAAGCAGGTAAAAAAACCCGTACCTCACCTGTAGTGCAATTTTGTTGGGAAAAGAATGACAACCAAGGGCAATACTGCCTTGGCCTGGAATATTTATAGGGCAATTAACTAATTCTGAAATTTATAAACATTGCTACACCCATGCTTAAGATAGTAACAAAAATGTCATGCAGCCACACAAGCTCCAAATTAAATATTCTCTCAATAAACAAAGAAAAAAAATAAGTTTTTTTTTCTAAATCCCCATATTATTCAGATCTAAATTGTGTATTGGAATGCAAGCTCGAGGAATAGTTTCATGCCAACACAATTTGAACCACATGAAATCTCACATCAAAGCAGAAAGGTGACAAGATCCAGATTTGTCCTTATTCTGAGAAGCAATGCCAGCACTCAGAATTCCTAACTTTTAGCACTGACATTACACCAGTTATTTATCTCAGATTTTTTCTGCACTAAAGCTATTTTTTGACAGTTTCAAACAGATTGTAGGAGTAGTTCAATATACTCCCAAAGGTGAATTTAGTAGTGTGGTCCAGTTGTAAATTCATCTGCCTTTACTTCCTGCATGATCTGTTGGCCAATCTGAGGCCAAAACCTGATACAACATGATTTGAGAAGACAAATCTCTGTTACCATTAAGAGCATTGTGAAGAACTAAACTGTAGATATTTATTTATGGTGTGTTTTATACAAACAGCTCTTCTGGGCTTTCAACATTTACTGCTCAGGGTAGACCAAAAAAATGTTATTCCTTAAACCACAGAAAGCACACCAATTAAAAAAAAAAGTTGATCCATTGAGGACATTCCAAACAGGAAATTCCAAACAAAATAAGCTTCAGGATCTAATTTGCATCCATAATGCTGTGGTTTTGTCATTCATCTTTGCTGGAGGAGACACAAATTTAGGTGATTTTCAATCTTGCAACAGGGTCAGTCACTCCTGACTAACACTGGGGCAAGTAGACGTCCCTTAAGTTTGTTCTAATTAAGGAGTTGTTATATAAGGTGTAAAAACCTACAGTTCCCCCAAAAATATACACATCTCAGAGGGAAGATCCATAAGATGATGAGCTCACTTCCTCCTGGATGAAGTTCATTTCACCACACCCCTCTCACTCTTGTCCCTCCAAGCATCATCCCACTGACTGAAATTAGCTTTGACACAGCTCACAATATTTATGGAGTCAGTTCAACTCACTAAATCAGCAGAAAACTATTCACAGGGTTTTTTTTTTCCTTTAGGAGAGTATTTGGCATTTTTATTAGAGTTGGTACAAGCCAAAGATAATTTCTTGCCTGTCTTTCATTATGTTTAGAGTTGCTTCAATCTCTGAAGAATAACTTAGCAAAGAAAATTTAATTATATATTTTGAACATTATTTTCAGCAAAGGATCTATTGTATTTTTTGCCTCAGTTCTGTTAACTTCTGCATATGACAAATCTGTATTGCACTTTAAATACAAACCTTGATCTTGTAACACTGCTGTGTATGAACATTTCATACATTGATACCAAAAGAATAAGGGAAATCAGAAGTAATCATCATAAAATTAAGATGGCATAGCCAGATGAGATGAGCCCCTCTCCTGTTGAGAAAGGGTCAGAGGAGCAAAAGACACAAAGAAGGCATGAAGAAAGCTGGGACTTGCTTCATCAATGAGTCCTTGGGACTGGCCACCTTGAGCATTCAAGGGCCAGAATCATCAGTCTTAATCAACACCAGTTCAGTGGTATTGCATATCACAGCTAAATTGGGATAAGTTCTGTAAAGGATTGATTGTTATTTGTGTGTGCAGTGATCATTTCTGTCAGGGGAAGAACTGGTCTTTGGCCATGTGCGCTGTCACCCAGTAAAGAGCCGAGCATGAAGTCTAAAACTCCCCTGCTCTCTCTTTCAAATGCTCCTGTCACAGCAATTCCTAATTCCCAGCTGACACACAGACTTACACACATTCAGATGTGATAGAAGAGACTCCAGCAGTCAAATTCTGCCTGCTTTTCCTTAGAAAAACCTTTCCTTTTCCAAGTGCTCAGTGATGTGTGCAGCAGCACCACAGCATCCCTCCAGCTCCTGCTCTGCCTGCACAAAGCTCAGATGAAAGCTCAGAAGCAGCTACAAGCCAGGGCAATAACTCTGCAACTGGAAAGAAGGCAGCAAGCAAAGTATAAAGCTGACAGAGTGAGACTTGACAAGTCTGCATTTGTCTGTTCCAAGCAACAATTTTTGCAATTTTAAGAGAAAGCTCCAGCAACCTCCAGTATGACAACTAGTGCTTCACCTGTAACATTCTCATAAAGAGTGGCAGTCATGTACAGTGTTTGTGTTTCTTTATCCCTGAGGATGTGTAACAATTACTTTTTATATATATATATACACACATCTCTATGCATAGGTATTTTAACTACCCATTAAACAAGATAGTTCTGTATAGCAATAATTTCTTGCTATACAAAACTATAGGTATTGAAAGTGATGCAACCTTCAAAATTACTACCAAGTTCATAAGGCTATGAGCTCAACACTGGAGCTTCCTAAAATTCATTCTGCTCTTATTAGATGCCATTAAATCTGCTGCCCACTTAAGTACATTCTCTCGTTATTCAGTATTCTGATCTGTCTTATAAACCCTGCAGTACCCCTCAGTAATGGTTGCAGAGCAACTATGGTAACACACAAATAAAATATGAAAGAAGAAATATTTTTATTTTCATCCTCACATTAAAGTCAAATTAACCTGAATATCATTCTGGTTTATAGGTTAATAAAATACAAGAGAAGTTAATTATTAGCAAAAATAAATATTTATGATGCAGGCACAATGATAACAACAAAAAATGATAAAGCCTCTTTAGTGGAAGTACTTGCCCTAAAGAGTAAGAGACATGGCAACCTAATAACTTCACCAGGGGTTATGAAAAATTTGCACATTGCCTGACAGCCTAAGGTAAAGTCTTATGGTAGCTCTTCAAGTGGATAAAAGGCAAAATGGAATGCAATGCAAAGTGGTACCATTTATCTAAATCAATGGAGACATTTCTTACTGCACTGACCTTCACTGCATCTTTAGAAGCATAAAAAGCATTAAGAAACATTTTAAAAACACCCAAGGGTTTTCTTTATCTAGGTTTTCTCCCTGATCAAATAAACTGGAACTCTTTATTACAGATATTCCCCATATTTCAAGTTAATGTACATTTCTTTGCAGCATAGCCACCTAAATAACCTTAACACTTTGTGAGGGCCCTGGCAGTCTCTCAGAAATGTCATTTTCCTCCCATGACACACATCCCTCAGAGCAATAGCTGTGCAAGGCCCCTTGCACTGACACTGAGTAAAATTATCATCCTTAGGATGACCAGGGAATGGACTGAAAGGACCAATGTTTAACATCAGTGCAAGCACTAGAGGCTGGAAAACCATGAGTGTGTGTGAAGTGATGTTGAACAGGTGATAAAGCTCACCTGCATCTGTTCTCTTACTCAAGTGCTCCTGAGAAATCACACTGCTGACAGGAGGGCATCTCTCTTACCAAAAGCAGCAGAGTCAACTCTTTGCTCCTGGCTCTTTCCTCATGAAAACTCAAATTTAAATCAGGCAGCAGTAGCACTGTTCTCTAAACAGACCTCAGTAAGCCATACTGGGCCAGTTTTGGAGACTATACGTTATTACAGCCACCTGAGGAGGTCGCTGAGGGTGAGAGAAGGACAAGAATCTTGTTTGATGATCAGAAGGCTGGATTTATTGATATATGATATATAATACATTATAACTATACTCAATAGAATAAAGAGAGAAGTTGCAGAGCTGCTAAGCCAAGCATAGAAAGAATCTATCACAAAGTTCTGTATCCAGGGTCTCTGTCCCCAGTTTGCTCCTGTGATTGGCCCTTAATTATAAACACATGGAACATGAACCAATCACAGGTGCATCCTATTGCATTTCACAGCAGCTGATAATCATTGTTTACATTCTTCTTCTGGGGCCCTCGCTTCCCAGAAGATGCACAATCCCAAAGAAAGGATTTCTGTGAAAAAATGTCTGCAAAAATATGTCACCTCAGCACTACTGAACCAGCCTCTGTTCAATCAATTTCCAAAGGTGTCCAGCATGCAGACATGAAATATACAGATATATTGCATTTAGAATACTTATAGAGTCTTACAGAGTATTTATTTTTAGTCTCCCAACTCTTTGATGGCGGTCCATGTGATCTAGCTTTTCACACCAGGAGAAAATGGTAAAAGCAAACTCTGCACACAGAGTGCAAAAGTATTTCACCTATAATGCTCTTTATATCTGTAGGACTTAAAGAGCACTAATAAATTAGCAAGGCTTACATAAATAAGACAATGATAAACCCACTTCTCCTTACTCCTGCTTATGGTAACACGGAAAATGCAATAAACTGTGGCTCCTGACTATATGACATATATTCATTTCTAAAAATTATCTTCAGTCTCTGTATTCTTTCCTATAATGCAAAGCAGTCTCATTGCGCAATATTCTAAGAAAGCTGAAACACAGAATAAAGAAAAGCTTGGATTTATGTGATTTTTTTATCCATGTTCTCCCTTTTTAATTACACCTCACTGTTGCCATTAAAACATTCTGTTTGCATCTAAATTTGAGTCTTTTCATACTTCCTTTTGCTTTTTTCATATGTTCTCATGTTTACCTAGCTACACATGGAGCTCCATTTTACATGTCCTTTCTCAAATTTCTCAACAAATATGTACTTGGTTTTAAGCAGGAATCTGGTCCAAAATCTAAAGTAAATTAGCATCTTTCATATGAAAAACGCAATGAGGTGTGCAAAGCCTTTCATTTAATACCACAGGAGCAATAGTATATCACAAGTAAATTTTATCCAAGTATGGGCTAGTGAATTTCAAGCTCTTTACATCCTTTTCATACATAAATTACCAAACTTACCTACATAGTTGATAATTTTGAGTTCAAGTCACTTGAATTTATGAGTTTCTGCATAGGATTAGTAGTTCCTGCACTGCTGCTCTGTGTAATACTGGTTTTAGTTCTCTGCATTTTTCTTTGCTATTCAGACATTTTTCCTTATTACACTTCCAAAACATCAGATTTATTTCTGAAAAGTTTAAGAGACACATGTTTTTCTGCTTAAAAAGCTAACTTCAGACAGCAATTATAGGCATCACTCAGATCCTAAGTTTATTCCATAAAACCTGACAACAGTATAGAACAGTGACAGAATAAATGTGATGACATATTGATGACATTTATTAAAAACCATTGATCAGAGTATTGGAAATACACTGCCTTAGGACTTGTCATGGGGATTCATGTTTTATGTCCAAATCCAACAGCTGCTTTTAAAATTCAGGGTTAATATCTGTGTATCTCACCTGTCTGTTTCTTTTGAGTCTCTAAATCCAACCCACAGAGGAGTTCTTGAGTTTTATCCTCTCTTCTCCTCAAAATTAATGCGAGTCGTATAAAGCACCTGACACTTGTAATCATTCCTTTATATTTAAAATATATGTAAGCCAGAACAAATGTGAGAGTGGCTTGGCCTGGTTCCATGGCTGTGCAGGAGCAGCTCTCTTCCTCTCTCTCTCACACATATTGCATGTTTTAAAGCTGTCTGGTGGAACAGATAAATCTGGGCAATCGCCCGGGCTGTAATGATTTCTCCTGACATTCTCAATTACGTTTTGGAGAGCCTTGAGTACAACATTTCCAGCAGTTCCCTCAACTGAGAGCATAAATTTTCTTAAACTGCAACAGACTGCTAGGCAAGATTTATTTGCTGAGCAGTTAACTCTGGTTGCACCAGCAAAAGCGGGAAGTGAAATGGCATCAAACTTCAGCGGCGGTAATTAATTTTATATTTTATTTTAAGACTTGTGCTACAAACAAAGAATAAATTCATATGATCACAGCACAGAGGCATTTCTTTAAATTTCCTACAAATCAGCATGGAGTGCTGATGCAAGGTGGTCACCATAAATGTTATTAGGGACCTTGAGAGCATTTTTGGCAAGGGGCTAGAAGATGAAGGTGTGAAAACTGTGCTCTGGAAGAACCATCTAACAACAGGTAAATTTCTATCAACATACATACTTTTGACATTAATTGGAAATCTGGTTGACTAGGGTGATAGGAACTTAGTGGACTTTAACCCTTGCATGTAAAATCTGACGTATTTGAAAACTCAAACTGCCCAATTTTTTGGGGAGGTGTGGAGAGGCATGTTTTTTTGGCAGTGGGGTCTTTCATTTTTAAACCATTTCAATTTAAAAGCAGCTCTTAAAAAATGAAACACAAATGCACAAATACTGTTGCTTTGGTTTGGTTTTTTTTTCCACTCAACTAGAAAAATACCCCAAACCACTACTCTTTAGAATGGTTCTGTGTGTTAACTTGTAAAATTACATTTCTTGAATTCTATCCTAGTACTATTTCTTGAATTACATTTCTTGAATTCTATCCTAGTACCTCTGAAGATACAGAGTTGTCACCTGTATTTCTGCAAAAGACATACCTGTCCAATTCTCTTCATACAAGAGAATGGGAGCATAAGCAAGAAAAGGAGCATTAGAGGTTTTTTTAAAAGGATCAAAGTACAAAATTAACTACAGACAAACAAGAAACTCCATTGAACAGATGATGTTATAGTTTACTCAAAAAGGCTGGTGAGAAAGAGCATATACATGAACTGGCTTTTACAGGGAAAAGAATAAAACACATTATATTAAGCTCAAAATATAACCCACAAAAGATAAGTGGAACAAGAGAAGTAACATTTCAGCCAGAAAATGCCTACTGTAAACTCATTATTTCCATGAAGGGCCTTGAAAGGAAAAAAACAACAAACCCACAATGAAAACAACAAAAAAGACTTTTTAATAGCTGATTTAGTAAGATATTCTAAGACATTTTCTACAACCTTGATCTTTCATTAAATTCCAAATTTATAAGAGGTCTCCTTTTGAAAAGCATTTCCAGTTCCATGAAAAAGCAGCCTGAACTAGAAAGCCAGAGCGAGAAAAAGAAAATATCAACAACAAAACACATATGGAAGCCATACATCCAAATTAAGGACATCCTAGTGCCAACATCTCCAATTTAAGTCAGTCTCTGAGCACTTGGGGCGTATTAGAAACAAGGCATATTGCTACAGAAAGATCAAAGGCTTGGTTTTGAAAGCTCAACCTGAAATACTTCTGCTTTGGTGTTCCCAGCTATAAAGAAAGATAACAGCATCTCCCTCCCCCAGATAGGCTCCAGGATGATACAAGCATCTATCAAGAAGTCCTTGCCTATCACAGTGACAAGTACTCCAGTTTTTATCACAGAAATAAAACCCACTTTGCTACACAAGATAAGCTGATTGAGCTCTCTATTTGTACTGAAGGTATTTTTGGACCACCACGGGCCCAGTTTAACTTAAAGCAGTGTCTGTAGCCTTGACTGCAAAGGCAGACAGCCCATCCATGGTCCCAAAACAGTGACTTTCTCAAGGAAACAATTTATAAGTACACAGGTTCCCCAGACATGAGTGTAGAGTGAGAAAGGTTAGTAAATATCAGCTGGTAGAGTTTATTTTAGCAGATGGATGTCATTAAGCACAACACACAGGACAGAAGTTCGTACAGCCTATGGAATATTGACTCTTTTTGAAATCTTACATTGTTTTACCTTTCCTGTACTTAATTGCTTTTAATTTCTCATTTTACACAACTCATCCCCATTTCTCCCTTATAAAAACCACTTTATATTCTGTCTCCTCACTCCTGCTTAGCAGCTGCCAGAAACCCTAAATTACTCACAGTTTTACCCACCACCTTTCCCCCAGACTCTTCTCATCTTCCTTGAGAACTGCAACCCATATTTAAATTCACTTCCAGGGTGCCAGCAGCTCCTCAAAGCTGCCAGTAATTTGTTTTTCTCAGGGACTACATTCCAGAAAATGCAATATTTTATCCAACGTACAAGACAGACAACATCTGCAGGAGAGGAGATTTTGTCCTCAATGAAAACAGCTTGGGCCTTTTAAGACTAAACCAATAGAAGTCATCCAGCGATCTTATATAGATTTTTATTGAATATTGTGACCAAGTGTCCCGAGCTGCAGGAACAGAGCATTCTCTGCATTTTCTGCTGACTTGCTCCCTCCAGAAGCAGCAACTGATGCCAGTGATTAACAAGGACCTGGTGGAAACTCAGCACAGCTGCAGTGGCAACTGCAATAAATGAATTTAAAATTAGAGACTGAAAACTTTAAACAAACAGAAGATGAGGGGAAAGAAAAAAGTTCGAATGCACTGTAATGGATTTTAAAAAATGTTGTGAAACATTTCTATGCCTGTAGTTATGGAAATTTCTCTGTCACCTTCTACTAATCTATGTTAACAGCCACAATCTCTGTCTTCAGTGGCAGCAAATTATATTTTTCTTTTAATTTGCTCTTTAAAAAAACTTACAAAAAATAATTGCAGTACTCCCCCCTGAAAGTTTTGGGCATAGAGGCTAATTGATAGATTTTTCTCAGAAATAAATACATCACTATTATTAAATATTATTATATAAAAATATATGTATTTTCTATATATAATATATATATTATACTAGATATTATGTAAAATATCTATGATAGAAAATATCTATGATAGAAAATATCTATGATAGAAAATATATAAATATTATTAAATATTGTTTTAACTGTTTAAATTTTTGAACACAGTTACATATTGCTCCATTATTCTTCAGCTTTAAAGAAAAAGAAAAGGCCATTGAAAGAAAAAGAGCAATTTCAGCACAATTATTTTAAGGTTCATTAGCTTAAATTACACAATTATAATCCTCACATTATATTTCATTTCAGTATATTGTCATTGACAACGTGGCCATCAAATTTGGCATTTAGCTGTTTCTGTTGTCCCACACACAACATTTGTGTGTTACTTATATGTTTTTACAAGAAAAGGTAATTTATTAAAGACTACTCCATAACAATTCCCCCAGCGTTGCCCAGATTTCATTCTGGAAGAATGACATCCTCTGAGATCTTCCAGGAATCAGTGCTAAAATGGTGATAATTTAATTAACACATGGAATATTCATCAAGATAATTAGACATAATATGGTAGCCAAAAGAGGTTCTTTGAATAAGAGACCCCTGGAACAGAGCAGGGGTAGCATTGCCTGCACAGATGGCATACACAGGTAATATCAAGGCAATGCCTTATATTTTGGCTAACTTTGAGGACCTATGATTCAAAAAAAAAAATGTGGACAAATATTCAGAGGGAAGGTAGATGGACAACTTAAGATCCATCCACCAGGGCAGAAGATCCATAGTCACTTCTTATGATAAATGATTATAGCATAACTTGGTCGCAAGAAATCTGGACGGAAAATCTAGCAGAGATTTCTGACAGCAGAAAGCACTTTAAGGTAGTTTTAAAAAACCCCAATAGACACAAAGTGAAAGCTAGTTAAGCTCAGAAGAAGAGGTGAATGCTTTCAATAGTGAGAGGGAGTACCCAAGGCTACTTCTCCAGGAATGCACCTAATTCTTTGCATTTCATAGACCCCGAAATGGTTTTTTGAATGCTGCAAGTTTGTACCATGAGATAGAAATCTGATACAGAAACAACTATTTAAATTGCAAGAGAACATAATTATGCAGCGATTGTACTATGAGAAAGGTCAGATAATGCAGAAGGTCTTAATGTATTCCTAGCACTTAGTCCTACGTATCTCTTTAAAATGGAAATATTATTCTTTGTTTTGGAAAAATGTAATGTCTGCTTGGAACAGGCTGCCCAGAGAAGCTGTGGATGTCCCATCCCTGAAAGTGCTCAAGGCCAGCTTGAGTAGAAAACCTGCTCTAGAGGGAGGGTGTCCCACTAGAGGGAATGGAACCAGATGATCTTCAAGGTCCCCTCTCACCCAACCATTCTGAGACTCTGTGACAGCACAACCAGCAAGCTGCAGAACATCCCTCATTCAGCTAGAGTGCTATAAGGTTCAATAAATACAGTGACTACAACAATTCCTTCTGAACTTCAAATTGGAAGCTGCTGTGAAGCCTGCCCTGCGCTGTATTCAGCTGTCTTTGCACATTGATTATGGCTGTCCCAATTAAATTGCTCCACACTCATGGCAACCTCTGAGATTTCTTTAGGCAGAGGGATTGCCAGTGTGTGGCAATATCTTAAATGTTATGCCCATTTCCTTAGGGCAATCTTCCCCAACAGAAAAAAATACCATCTACTCCTATCAAATCAATTGGCCTCATTTTAATTTCAGAACCTGTAATGTTTAACTGTGTCTGTCTTGAAGCTCATGTAGTCAGAAATTATTATCTACTGTGTATTTGTATATCACTCAGCAGAGGAAGACTCTCACCTAAGTAGATATCACTGCAAAAACACACATGAGAAGACAGTGGGTAAAATGAAAATATCAAAGCGAGGCTCTTCCAACCTGTTTTAAACTGCTGATCTGAATTTTGTAAACTACTTCGTACTTGCTAATATTCTCACAAGAGACCAAATTCAAACACTACAGTTCTTAAGTACCCCAAATGTCACTGCTCAGTTAGCTGCATTAAAATAAAATACTGTAAACTTCACTGATGTAAACATAACCTTGAATCCTAATTTTCAATTCAACACAAAACAAAAATCAAACTGATTTTTATTCTGAAATACCAGAGAGCCAGATTTGTTTGCTTGCCAGGAGGACGCTGGGATTTTGCATTTACAAAAACTGAAAATCCTTCAAAATAAAGGACCACATGAAAATGAAGACAAAAATGGAACTCTGGAGCCCTGAAAGTGTTGCTTTGTACAAAAGATTGCCTTTTCCATCTTTCAAAAATGAAGAAGGAACAAGAGATTCCACCCAGCTAAACATCCATGACCTGATATCCTCAGCCATGCTGGAGGATCTCCAGGAATAGAGAGGCATCTATCTCAGAAGCACAGCAGTCATCTTTTACAGCTTGGGCTTCTTCACACACATAATGAATCCTGCTAAAACAGAGCCCAAGATAAGCCACATTAAGGAATTTTCATTGAACTAATATAATCCACACCATGGCCAATGTGTGTGGAAGGCTATTTAAGCATCAAGTCCATGAGTGCCTTGCTAAGAGCCTGCAAGCTCTCAGATGGATAGAAACAGAGTTCAATTTTTCTGTGAGATTTTAACATCAAATTGCCTGCTATTGGATTTTGAATGCTTCAGACTCTTTATGTTTATGAATTTTTTATAAATGTTACTTAATATGGAAGTGCTATGAGATTGTACATTAGCTGGAGAAACAGCGTGATTTGTGACAGATATGAGCAATTTTCCTGTACTCAGATAAACTGAAATAGAGAGCCAGTCTCCTACTATATGGCTGAATCTCAGCCCTCATGTAACACAGGGCTCTTTGCCCAGCAAAACTACATGGTTTTACCACCAGCATCCCATCCATCCTAACAGTTTTGGAATCACAGATCCAGGGTAGAGTTGGAAGAGACCTCTGAAGGTCATTGGGTTCAAATCCCTGCAATAACCTGGGACATCTTCACCTAAATCAGGTGCCTCAGAGCCAATTATGCTGTCCAGCAACAAATGTTGATGTCCTGCTTTGATGTCTCCAGGGATAGGCACCTTCTGCATCTTCTCTATTCCCCTTGTGCCCTGCTCTGTTCTTGCTGCTCTCACCACCACACAGCACAGTTGTCTGTTCTTTGTGTTTATCAGACTTAAATTTCACTGTGACAAATATAATGCTCCTTGTTTTGAACCTATCCTGCCTTCAAATAACAGAGAATGAAGATGCAGGACGAGAAAAAAAATGTAATGTCTTAAGAACATAAAAAAAAGCAAACACCGAGCCTAAGGACAAACTTGCACGAAGAAATAACAGAAAGGAAAGGATATGCACCCAAATTTAAACCTCCTGATAGAGCCTTCCCAAAGGGGAAAATAAAAAAAGTAAATACCCTGATTGGAAATTTTCCATTCTGCTTTGTGTTCTGGATAACCCAGATATCTTCCAAGGAACAGAGGAAAACACAGTGGAGAGAATTTAGCACGAGTTTCAGCAGAAGGTTAAAGGTCTTTGGCCTCTGTAGCAGAACATGCTGCAAAGCAGCCAAGATAATTATGGAGGAGGGAAGGGAGTAAAGATTCCTCCTTTCTAGGTCACTGGAGGATGCAGCATCCTCAGGGCACAGACAGATTTTGTAGGTGTATGAGTAGAAAAGAACAGTGTTTGCAAAGAGGTAGATCCTGCAATGCACCTAACCCATGTTTTCAAAATTCCTTTGAACACAAACAAAAAAGGGTGGCTGCCCTGAGGGTGATACACACAGTGACATATGCAGGAAATGCTGATTTTGGTGCCAAGAATGTTCTGCAACATCAGGTAATGACAGCTGAATTTAAGCACTATTTTTTGGTGTGTGTGGTCCTCACGGAAAATGCCCACTGAAATTCAGTGCTAGCAAAAAAGTCAAAATAAATGAATGAAATTAAATAAATTGACCGGCAGAGCCATAACTGGTATGCACTGGACAAACACTGCTATTTTTAAATTATTGTTATTATTGAGCAAGCATATATAAAATAATTTTAAAAAGTCACTCCTTGCAAGATTCTCTACAATCATCATGTTCTCTCTAGAGAGTGATAAGCCTTCTGCAAAATAAGCATATCTACACTTTGATATCTTCTCTGTCTCTATGCCTTTCCATAAAACCATGCTGCTTTCTAAGAAAGGTTGGTTTTGGATAGCACCTCCTAACATCTCAAAGAATCCTTCTCCTATGAAGCTTTACCATAAGTTGCTGTACTTAATCTTTTTTTTCCCTTCTCATGCTTTTCCATATCCATAATAAGCACTTAAAACAATGAATTTATAATCAACAGCTCCAGGGTATTGCTGTACTTTGCTCTTAGACTGGAAATAAAATTACGCAGCCGAGGGATAAAATAAATATTACCCAACAGTTACAATTTTTAGGCATTTTTATGTGGAATTGCTATTTTGGATAGAAGAACAAACACCTACTTCCTTCTCCTTGAGCTGCCTCCTCTAAGAACTTATCCTCTTTAAGAGATCTCAATACCAAGATCAAAGAAAGTGGCTACTCTGCCTCGTCAGATGGCATTTCCATTCTTGCCCAAATGAATCCTTTATTTCCTTCAAGATCATAGAAATCTAAAGATCTGGGGGAGTGTTCAGGGAAATTGCCTCAAAACATCATGCAATGTCAAAAATAGTCTGAATCATGATCTCTGAAGGTCCCACCATCCTCTTAAGCAGCCATGATCCACCAGATGCTGCTGTGTTATTATCTGTGCTGATAAGAAATAGCAGCTTTGTTATGTTTGACACATGCCAGAATGAGAGTATCATTCCAAGAAAATCAGACACTTGGTGTTCAAAGCAACACCAAAATTAAAACAAGCTACATCAAGAACATCCATCTCCTTCAATGGGCTGCAGCAGCTCCCATTGAGAGCAATTTCTGCAGTCCTTGCTGTGGTGAATATGGTTCCTCCAAAAGTCAAGCCAGGCAGTTTACGCTTTGTTGCCTTTGTGTCTTTGAAATTGCAGGAATGGCATGTTATGATTGATCTGTCTCTTGGTACTACTGCTCTGAACCAAACCATCCTTGCTTCCAAGATCTAGGAGTATTAACTGACCTTTCTAAAAATTCATTTTTTAAAATTACAAGCTTTATGCTGGGCTTTTCATTAGTAACATGGATGCAAGCAGCCTTACAAAGGCAAGAAAATTTGTGTTGTGATCCATTTCTCACATAGGTTGCTCTCATGGATCCCCACTGAAAAATACTATTACCAGAATTATATAGCAAATAAGACACTGATTTTACCAGCAGAGTCAAAAGAACTCGTGGCACAGCAGAATTAAAGATTAAAATTAAAAATATATGCATATGTATTTGAAAGCAACAACAATCCAGTGCTGGCTGTAAGGCCAACTTTTGCTCTTACATACTTGCAACCTGTCATTGAATAAAGACCAAGACCTTTAGGATGGCTTGTTTTCTAAAAAAAGTAAAAGGCACAAAAAAATAAATCAACACCTTTGTAACATTAGGAAAGTTAGAGAAGCTAGACAAGCTTGAGAAGTTTTGCTATTACTAAACGGGACCACAGGATTAAAAACTAGATTTTCCCTGATAACAGAAAAGAAAGGTTATGCACCTAAATTTCAACCGCCTGATACAGCCTTTCCAAAGAGAATAAAAAAGTAAATCTCCTGACTGGAAACTTTCCATTCTGCTCTGTGCTCCGGATAACCCACATATCTTCCAAGGAGCAGAGGAAAACACAGTGAAGAAAATTTAGAAATTCTTTAAGTTCGAATTTAAAGAAATTGAAGCTCACAAACATTGTTAAATACTGAGTGTCCACCAATATCCATATGAAAGTGAATTGAGTAGAATTGTATTAGGCTCTTGGTATGAAAACTAGTAAGAGGAAATACATCAGGTGATGCCACTCATCCAGGAAATTTTAAGTGAGCTGCTATCTTTCTTCTGATGGATGAAGCTTCCAAACAACAATTCCTCTTCACAAGCTTAATCACCAAACGTGACTATGAGTATAAAAATTGCTTATGTTTGGGATAATATGTGGCCAAAGTATGATTTTATCTTTGAAATTTTTTTCTTAGTTCTGAAACAAGTCCATGATAATCTCAACTAACTCCAATGACTGGATCATCTTTCCTCTGTTCCTCAGGTATCTGCCAAAAATCGTTTCATGGTGCTCACACACTTGATGGCAGCAATTAGATCTCTCTCTAGCTGATCTGTCAATAGCTCTGGAACTCCCTTTGAGTTCTTGCACTATTCCTACAGGATTGCTGCTTCTCTGGTTTTCCCCCCTTAAAAGCTCCAGTTGTATTCTCCAGCACAACCCTTAATCTTTTCTTCTCTACAATTAAAATGGCCAGCAAAATAGGTCAGCCATTCACATAATCATGGAAATTTAAAGCTTGTCAATCTCTCTCATATAAACCTGCCTCATTTTCCTGCAGGCAGCTCACTTTAAAGCAATATTATCTGTCAAACCATACATTACAGTATTTTTTTAATTCCCTTTGTTAAAGGAACTTGGGAATTCAACTTTTTGTTTTGTTTTAATTACATCTAAAATTTTCATCCATCATCACCTGAGTCTCTTTTTCTTTTATGAAAAGTGATTGCATAAAAGAATTGCAACAATACAACCCCGCAGGCCTGAATTTTACTTGCGTAGAATTATTGATAAGAACAGTGTAACATGTCCTTCTGATAAAATATGTTGGTTTTTTTTTTTCGGAATGTGTGCTTATTCATTTATTAGTAATGATAAAAACAGCCGGGAGCTGTATTTTTTATGCCTCTATGTTAAGAACAAACTGCCTCGAGGCTAAACATCTCCTACAAAATGTCTTCCCCCCTGGAAAGTGGCAACATCTTCATGCTAATGATTAAAAAATATTCCCTGGATCTATTTTTGAATTTATTTGAAGAAAAACCTTTCCCCTCCCCTTTTTTTTATTTGCACATTGTCACACTTCATTCATAACGAAAATCCCTGCAATGAATCGAGTGTGTTATAAAACTCATCAGGGTGAAGCATTTCAGAACTCCTACAATGTTTAAGGAATTTGGCATTATTTGAGGTAAAAAGTGTCAAAGTGTTGTATATAATGGCAGGATGGAACATGGATCCAAAGAATTACAGGCTTTTAGCCATTCTTTGAATTGTTGCCTTTCACTAATCCAAACAGTGGAGGAAAATCAATCTTCTGTAAAACATATAATGTGAATTCCTACCTAATCTCTCCAATTTGTAAACCCAGCAGCTTAGTGAAGTTCTCCCCCATCAAGAAAAGATGATACTGGCTCACATGTTCATCAGAAAATGTCTGGAAACATGAAGTGTTACCTTGAGCTTTTTACAGCTAGCTGACCTTATGCATCTTCTATTTTGAAATCATATTTTAGGTTATTATTCCTAGTTTAATATTTCTCCTGGATTTCTAATTAATACATTCACAAAGTTTATATGGGCTGCTGTTATATTGCAACAGATGTCTCCCTAGGACTGTACAGATTCCCATTTATCACCATGTTTTTATCATCTGCAGTTGACAGCAGAAGAGTAAAATATAAATTTCACCCCTATACTGAGATAAAATCTAATAGCCTGCTTTGCTCAAATTTCAGTATTACTTCATTTCCTTTTTAAATAGTGGTTCTTATACAAATTCTAAGAAATCCACCTCATAAAATATCTGCTTAGAGAGGAAAATATCAACTACCAGAGGCAATTTGCCTTCTGATAACTCTAAACCTTCCTGCACCCTGCTGGGTGCTGAGTGAGTGCCATGGCTAACTGTTGAAACCAAGGATTATATAATACATTCCGCAAAATATTGATTAATTCTTGATAAGGTTGTTGGCCAGTTCCCAAACACAGGCTCAACCTCAGCACAACAAGGGCTTCTCCAAGCCATCATGTAAAACAACAGAAAGATATTTCCTTGCAGGAATAACTCATCTATAGAACCACTGTGTCGGCATTTAGGGTAAATTTGGGAGAGAACCATTGAAGGGATTTTTTTAGAAAGTAGATTTTATAAATGTTACATATTACAGAATATAAACATGTGTTCTGCTGTTACCAAAACTTGTTAGTTTTGATGAAAGGCTGGAGCCAGAGCAGTCAGTCCTGTTGCATCAGCATCCTCTGTCTTGCCTGGAAGTTTCTGTTCATGTCTAATTATTCTTACCAGCTTTGCAAAGGCCTTTTGTGAGTCACAGAAAAAGAGCACAACACTAGAACTGTTATTTTTATTCAACCCTATCAACCTTTTCTCTGAAAAAAGAAGAAAGAAGGATATTTTACCTATTAACACTATAGATTCACACACCTAGGCAAGAACTGAATTTAACTGGCCTCACATACTGCAACAACCATCCAAATTTGAGCAGGTGGAGAAGAAGACGATGCAACGATCGATTTGCCAATAAGTTGAAAGTTTGAAGACTTCCCTCTGCACTTTGGGATTTGTGCATGACTTCATCCAGAGCAGTCCCACAGCAAGGAGAGCCATGAAGCCTGGAAGCTGGGTGGCTCTTACAGATGTGGTGCCAGACCCTCACAGATGTGGTGCCTTATGGCCCGAGCAGCTGAGCCAGCTGTGCTGCACCACCAGCAGCAGCACTGACTCTGCTTTTTGGCACCCACAGCGTGAGCAGGCACTCATAGTCTGTTCCCCACCAGCACCTATTTATAGCTAATATTTACATTGGAAGAGCTCTATATTAAAATTATGCTCTATTCTCACTTTTTATAGTAGGAGAGCACAAAAATTCTCTCATCATTTGTTGATACACATTTCAAATCTGTCCTGTTTCTTAGCTCATCATCTTGAATGTCACAAGAGTTATGCTTCTGCCACCATTATGATCTGTTAATAAAAGGTTACTACAGGGAAGATGAAGTTTTCCTAACTTAAAATATCTGTCACTTTGAAGAGTGTCAAGGGCAAAAATACTGTTAGCACATTTATTCTTGCAAACATTTGTACAAGAGACTCTAAAGCACAGTAGCCTTTAAAAACAAAAATAATTTTAAGCACCTACTTATTCCCTAGGATGTATATTCTACACTCTTTGTTATGTGCAATCAAATAAATCTATCTTATTATTTACCTATTTAATAGGCCAAATATTATAATTTCAAACAGATCAGAACAATAAATTCACTGCTTATTTACAAAATTTCTGTTCTATGCAACAAACCTGGCTGCATTTTGGTATCTAAATATACATACTAAGAATACTGCATTATTTATGGCCAGAAGAGAAAGAAATTCAGGTAATTGTATTAATTTTTAACAGACAAGTTTTATTTACTGCTGTTTTATACATTTTGTATACCCTAGCACTATCTAACATCTTCCAAGAACATATTTTTCTTAGGCTTGATGGAATTATATTCTCTTAGTGGTTCTTTTCCCCTGGGACACTGAACATAAGCCAACAACTCACCCTGAACTGCTGAATATTGCCTGAAGTGCTGCCCAAAGCCTGGTGGAAGAAACCATTTACAATTTTCTATGCCTGATGTCTTGGCCAAAAGCCAACAAGGTCAGTAATCACTTGGCCTTCAAAAAACTGCTTGTAATGATACAGAAACAAGGTAGATTCATGAATGTTTCAGAGAATTTGGGCTTAGCTCAAGACCAGGCTCCAGCTTCAGAGTGTGTGGGAGTTTTCCACTAATACCACCAGGGTTTGCCTTTGAGACATGTTGGTCCGGCACCAAGAGCATGAAGAAAGCACATCAGACCTCTTCAACATGCTTTAATCTTGGCCAAAGCTGGGTTTCCCAGCTCCCTCTGCCACTGCCTGCTTTCCAGCTACCTGCTGCAAAACCAGAGCCCCTGGGGATGTTAAAAGAAGAATGATAAATGAAGACACATTTCATTATGGGGCAATTCAAAACTGAAGTACTCACTTTGCAACGTGGAGTCTATGAGACTGCAGTCTTAAATATTGATTTTGTATTCCTTGCCATTGAAAGAAGCAATTCTATTTTTGCTGAATGTAATAAATTTGACTTTAAACAGAATAAGGCCCTTTCAGCAAGAAATTTTCCTTATATCTGTTTATAAGCCTAAAATTAAAGCCGCTAAAACTGAAAGGAGAAAAAAACAACCAAGGGGGTTTTCAAAAATTTAAAACTCTATCATGCATAAATGGAGCTCATCAGCAAAAGTAATTTCCCTGCAGAAAACACTCCATCTTTTGTTTTATGTAAGTTAGCAACATGAATATTTCATTCCTAGTGAAACTGCCATTACCCTTTTGCATTTCATAGCTATGCTTGATGTCTCAGATACATCAGATTTTTTTATTTCTCACTCTGCTGTTCAAGTCTACTGCAATTACAGCTTTTGCTGTATCTCAGTAGATAACAGAGTTTGGAATCTGATGTTAGCAGCAACTACATCCTTTGTCCCTAACATCCCCACTAGAAAGTAGATGGGAAGAAAGGAACATAAAGGACAAATGACTGCACAGAGGATACTTATTCTCAAGATACCAATCGTGATTTGGAAGGCATGTCAGGTATCATTGTCCTCAAATAGTTTAGGTTTTTCTCAAAGCCACTGTCAACTTTGGCAAAATACTACAATTAAACAAAATTTTACAATTAAACTGCATATCTGCGTTAAAACAATGGCCAAAAGAAATACATAACCTAATTTAGCTGTGAAATTTATTTCAACTCCAGGACACAAACAATAAAAAGAATCAGTACTCTTTCACAAAACTGTGACCAAAACAGGTTGCAAAAAAATACAGACCCTATACAAGCTTGTATTTTAAATTAGTTTAACCTCAAGAAGTTTAAAAGTAAGATTTTCGATCAAGATGAAAAGATGAAGATAGACTATTTGACCTAGATGTAGATCCATTACCATTGCAAATTCTCTTCTTTGAGGGCAATTATATTCTTAATTTTGTTGCTTGACAGGTCATAGTCTGAGTGCCTGATTTTCTCATTTAGGGTTGTTGAGGTTTTTCAGTCATTTTACAGGAATTTTTTTCCAAGACTGCACATATCTGGAAAAGAGTTGTATTATTTATCCTGTAAACAGGAATATGCTTTCTTCTTTAAATGCAGCAGGTTTTTTGAACTGTGGGGAGTGAGCAGGCCTGGCTACTGAGGCAAAATGGCCAAGGGTGACCTAATTTGAATCACACTGCAAGGCAGACCAGCACTCAGAAACCACACAGGAGGAGTCTACAGGATAAAAATCACTTTATAACTGTAATGCCATAAGCCAGCAATGAAAAGATTTTGCCACTGGAGTTGAAAGATCAGCAGGGGGAGACTGATGCTCCAGAACACCTGTGTCTAATCACGCACAGAGAAAATAAACAGCCACTGTCCAACAAAAATCATCTGGTAACAAGCAGCTTTGCATGTGAAACATGGCTCTGAGGTCACTGGTTGCTGGATTTCTGAAGACTTTGAGAGGCAAGATACACTCCAAATTACTTTTCATGTTATTTCAGGCATCTCCTTTTTCCTCTATATAAAGTTTTCAAGATTGTTTATTCTGAGCATGAAAGCATTTGCATAGGCAAGGACTCACAATAAAGACATCAGGACAAGAGCACCCTGTGCTTAGAAAGCTTGAAAATTGTCTCAAAGACATGAATCAGTATTTGTGCCTTGTTCCACAGTGCAAGATCTACAAAGGTAACAAATCTGTCATTTGTGATTTCTGGCAAAAAAAAAAAAAAAAAAAAAAAAAAAAAAAAAAAAAAACAACAACTTTTAACTAAAATCACCAGTGTTAAAAGGGAGAGTTAATCAATTTATACGGTGGAAGTTTTAAAACTGAGTGGGGTGGGAGAATGCATGACACATACATGAGAATTTACTTTGGTATTCAAAGTTTAACTACTGCAGAATCATAAACTGAGTTAGTACAACTGCTCCGTTTTAGAGTGGTTTACATAAAAATTATTGCCCATCCCTGTGAATCCTGCCCAGGATTAGAAAGTTGCTGATCTTCTGATGTAGCCCCATCTTTGGTGTGGTGATCAACATGTTTGACCTACTTCATAAATCATTGCTACATTTTTACTTTAATTTGTTAAAGAAATTTATTGCTTGCTTGCTTTATTTTACCTTATGAGGTTCTGAATCATTATGGATAAAAATATGCTGAGTTATAGCTCAAATGAAATTCCATATGGACCTAAAATCATTACAGATACTGAGGATAGCACCTAGTCTGCCTCATGTCTCTTTAGCTTTCCCTCTCTTCATCTACTCCAATTTGTCTTTAATTCTTTTGGTCTCCTTAACCTCACTATTGGTCATTGGGATTGAGAAATTTACTTTCTAATAAAGGATAGCAGTGCCATATAAATACCTAATCACCTGTCATTGGAAATTTCCAAAATGCAGTTGGGCAAAAAGGGACAAAATAAAACACTTGCCTCGTCCTCTGCAAAAAGCCTTTATAAAACTTATTGTTACTGGGGGAGGTCCTTTCCATCAAAGATGCTGAAGATATTCCAGAATATAAATACTGAATGATGATCACAAAAGTTAGTTGATGACATTTATAAATTAATTAACAAGTGTCATGTAGAACAAGATGTTGGAATTCCTACAGATAGCCCAAACTTCATAGAGGTCTGCTGGGTCCCCTGTATTTCAAAAATCACCAAGACTTTTTAGGTCAACTGTCTTCCACTCTGCAGCAGAAGCTGAATTGGGACTACAAATCTAATTTTCTAATTGCAGATGAAACAAAAAAAGAAATATTTCCCTTTTTTTGGTTTTTGTTAGTTTGGGGTTTATTTGTTTTTGTTTTTTTTTTTTTTTTTTTTAATATTAGAAACTATCTCTTTTCAACATAAAGCCTAGACAAATAAACAATAAACATCCACAACTCATTCCTGCCTGAAGGTGCTGTATTACCCTGTTTTTAAAGACAACCCTGTGTATAGGACAAACATATGCTCTTGCACAATAGTGCTTCTGGAGAGAGGTGATTTTCTGGTTCCCTCCTACTCTGATTTCTGTCTTTGATTGTCATTTAAGAGTACAGCCCTAAATCAGTCCTATTTCCTGTATTTTAATGCAGAGCATAAGAAAAAAGGATGCATAACTCATAAACAGTCTTGTGCTAACACTCAAATTTGTCAGTGAAAGCAACAGAGTCTAACTCTGTTTCAAAGTGGTTACTCAACTTTTTCATTACACTATATTTCAAAAAACAGCACCATTTTATCATCAGGCTCATATTGCTTTATCCTCTTTACCTTTCATGGCATCACATTTAACAACAAATATTTTGCACAATCATTTAACTGCATTTTTCAGAATGTAGACTCAGATAGAAACTAATGCAAGGAAATTATTTTCCTAGGGAGTTGGATTGCTTCCTAATTGTTTATTATATACGTATTCTCTTGCCAGAAATCAAGATTTAAAATTCCATCTTCTTCAACACTTTAATGTTGTTTGGATCTCTGAAGCATTTATATTTAATTTCACAGCAGTGTTACAATTCAAGTGCTATATTTTAATGTCTGCAGCAGCCAATTGTTGATTTATTTTCTTTCAGGCTAAATGCAAATAAACTCTTAAGAGGTTTGCTCACAACCCTTGTGTTTGCGTTAATACGTTTGCAGTGAATAAATTAAAAGCAGTCCAGATATGACTTTTTAGGGCTGTCTTGAATTTAAAAACTCCATCTAATAAAAAATAAATTTAAAAAACACATTAGCCAGAATTTTTCTACAAGTATCTAGAAACAGACTCAGATGAACTTGGGTCATCTCCAGTATAGGTTTACACCAAGCACAAACTCCAAGGGTGTGGAAATGAGCAACTCTAGTGACCCAGCATCCTTTTGAGCTCTCCCCTAGAAATCCATCCTTGGCTGAAGGCATGGAATGAAGACATTCCTGCAAACAATATTTTAAAATTACCTCAGAGCTTACTGCCCCATGGAGCAGGCCAGAAAAGCAGCATCTGCTTGTCCTTTGTCAGAGCATTCACATTCCTGCTTAAAACCTCTGAAAACCCATTCCTTTCTTTCTCCATTTGCTGTGGTCAGATCCTACTGTGACTGAAGCACAAGAGTTTGGGATGGTGAACTTCAGACCAAAAGAGAGGGAATAACCCAAACTCCCAAAGAGAGGGAGTAACCACACCGGGTCCTCCAGAGCCAAGGAGAACACACTTGTTCACTGGAGACTCCACATTCATGGCTCCCTAGACATCTAAAGATTGACCTACACTGGAAGAAATCCCCAAAAAAGCCAAAAAAGAAGAAAATTCTACATTTTAAGGAGTCACCAAGCAAGTCAGCTTCAGGATTAGGCTACAGATTGTAAAGATAGTCAAGAGGGTAACAGGCCAGGTTTAACAAGTTTGAGCAATCTACAGGGGATAGTTTCCATCAGAGAAAACAACAGCTAAGGAGAATGTAAATTTTTTTTTTAAAAGCATAGATCTATGCAAAAATTAATCTTGGAAGGGTGCAAGAGTCTAAATCAGCTTTTTCAAATGCCATGTTTGTAATAATACTTATTTTCCAATCAATAATGCTTTGCCAAATCATCGGGATTTATTAGGATGAGCTTGGTCTTTCAAATAAAGAGATTGGAAGTTGGAAAGTTTGGGTTTTCTGACATCTGTCTCTCTTTCAATTAGAGCAAGAAAATTTATCTCACCCTTAAGAACCCCCTTTTTTCAGCTCCTTTTTTCAATGATGTCTTCTAAGACAATTTAATTTTTATAAGATTCACTAACACCCAAGAGCATCATGTGTCACAGAAAGATATTTTTAAAACCTAGCCAAAACATCTGAAAACTACCTTCATCAGAAACATTTCAAGTATTTCTCTTTTTTCTGCACTATCTTGCAGCTCTAACACAACAGCAACAAACCCACAAGAACACTTGAAGAACAACTCTGGTCTGATTGGAATCAATTGAAAGAAATGGGATGAAGTCTTAAAGTAACAACGCTGTAATGAACACCAGGGGCTTCAGAGACAAGCAGTTTTCAGATTTAAAATCTTCTTGAATCAAATTGATCCCCGGTACATTTCTTTCTAGCTTAAAAAAGCATGTTAACTCTGCCTAGATGGCCTAAACTGGTCTTCAGATTTGTATTTACTCAATTATTTTTTCATTTTATTTTAATACTCAGTAAATTTAAGAAAAATTGCTAGATTTTTTTCCACACATTTTTCATCCAGAAAAACACCTTTTTAAACAAATTGTTTTCTATTTGCAAATTTACCCATCTTTATAAAAAAATATATAGAATTAATGTTTGAGGCATAGCCTGAAAAAATGTTACTTCTTAGAGGAAGGAGCAAAGATTATTACAGAAACTATGCAAATTAGTCAGATTTTTTTTAAAGTGAAAGGCATTATTATTTTGAATAGCAGATTTTATAATGAGGTCAAGAATTAAATCCTCTGAAATTTATGCCAGATGGTTGTTCATTTCATAACTTCCACCTTCTATTTTTTTGTGAACATTGAAATGTACTCTGAAAATCAAATTATACTTTGGAGTTTACTGACTGAGAGGATTGTATAAAAAAAATACAGATTCTCATATCCTGGCTAGAATAGACTAAATAAAAGTTTAAATAAGAGTACCTGGGCAAAGCAAATTCATGTACAAGTGAATAATCACAAATCATGGATGAATGCTTCCATATTTTCTGCTTAACTCCTCCTTTGATCTTTATTATAAATGAGAAAATATCTTAATTCTTTAACTATGTTTATTTGACAAATGAATATGTATTGACAAATGACATTTCAGTAACTTAATATTTCTAGATCCTCCCTTTTCACTTTGTGCATCTCAATATGCAGTATGAAAGCTGTGAATTTTAAGACAGACAAAATTCAAAGCAGAAAAATTTCACATTTAAACGAGTTCCACCCCAAAAAAAAAAAGTGACAGGAGAGATATCAAGAACTGAGGAAAGGATTTTACATTTTTTTATATTCCTTTTATCTATAAGCTATTGATAGCTGAGTGCAGTATAAAACATCAGTACTATTAAATACCTATCTACTGTAGTACCTTGCGCAGTGACCTGCAATATTTCTGGATCAAGTCCCTTGGCAGCACTGGGCATCTCACTACAATATTTTTTAAATTTCATCTCCAGCCAACCAAGATCAGATACAGGGGAAACATCTCCCTTCTGAAACCAAATACCAGCATTCAAAAGACACTAGACCTGACATTAGATGAACAAACAGCAGCTTTGCTTCAAGCAATTTGTCATCTTTCTGTATTCACATTACAATGCTGCAAGTAAAACTTCTGGGTAGAAAAATGGTCGCAGCAAAGCCCGCCTGCAAAAACTGGATTGATCACAAATTAAGAAGAAATTTAGTAAAGGCTGGGAACTAACGAGAAAAACACTCACATTCTGCAAACTTTCATGTGGGTTCAAAAGCAATCACGTACCTGCATCATCAGAATGATCTCAAATGTCAACAGCAGCCTTTTCCTTTCATCTGCCTAACTTGCAGGAGAAACGTCTCAGTTAATTTGTACTTTGATACACTGAGGCTCAGAAGCCACTGAGAGCTGAGCACACATTTAGTTATAACAAGGTAAAGCTAACTCTCCCATCTCCATCCATACTCTCCTTTTTCTCCTTTTCACAGAAGAGTTGTTGACAAGGATTACCTCTTCCTTAGTGTATATTGCAGTAATCATACTAAGGATTCAATCCTAACTGTGAAACTCTCAGCTTCCAAAATTCCAGCCAAAACTTCCTTCTATCCTTGTCAGTCAAATGATATCCCACTGTCCCCCAGGTGCTACCAGAATCCTAGACAAGTGACAGAGGTGACATTTTAATGGCATGGGCATCTTTACTTTGTTATGAGCTCATATGAGGAAGATTTAACTGTTGTTCAGAAGAGAGAACATCTGGTAACACGGGCCAAGTTACAGCTTTTGTCTTTCATAATCACCTTCATCATCAGGAGGCTCCAATTTTGCAATTGCTTTGACATGTTTTTGTTTCAATTCTCTATCATGAAATGCACTCCAAAGATTCCCAGAGACATTGCTCACCAATGCCTTGACATGATGTAACCGTGATGGGTGTGCATCACTGACATCTCTGAAGATTTGGAGGAGCACTTCATCTGACATTGTAATATCATGTCTGTGCATTCACAGTGACATGCAGAAGAGATGGTTGTGATAAAGACAAAAAAAAAATTTAAAAAAAATCCCACAAAAACAACAAAAAACCCAGACTGCTGGGACAATTGGGAAATTTTCAGCACTATAAAATGGAATAAAGAAAAATAACAGATTTTTTTTAAAACCTCAACTATTTCCAAGTCTTTTAATTAACACAGCAAAACCTTATCTATGTTCAGAGACTAGACAAATGAACTATACCCAAAGTATGCAGAACTACAACTTCACTACATGCGGATCTCTCATCAATTTGAATTATGCTTGAAGATTTCCAACACTGAGCTTGGTCATCTCAGAATGGGAATTCTAAAAAGCACCAGCCACAAAAACATGTTTCAGATACATGAACAGAAGTGCCAGAGACAAACACACTTGAAAGTTTCCCTGCTTGCTTTTATTTAGACTGGAATGCCTTCCTCTTTTAATGACCTACATTATCATAGATATAAATATTATATTTAATGCAACTATTAATAGAATATATTGCATAATAATATTTTCTATTATATAATATTTAAACATATTATATAATAATATTATATATAATATAATAATTAATCATAATAGTTATGATATATTACAATATATTTTCTATTATATATAGATTATTATTATAACTATTTAGATTTTAACTATTATGATTATTATAACTATTATGATAGTTATTATAGCTATTATGAATAACTACTATTAAATCCCTGGCCTGCATATTCCAGTCAAACACATATATGGGCTTGGAGTTTGTTTTTCTTTTTAAACTAAACAAGGGTGACACTCGTCCTCTAAGAATGATAAAGGGAAAAGTCCAAATTTTTGACTATGACTTCACTTCAAAAATTCACCCAGGACATAGGAAAACCCTGCTAAAGCTTCCTTCTCTCTCTGAAACACATTCAGGGGCATTTTTCAGGCAAAATCAAGAAAGTTAGAGCAGTTAACCCCACATCCTGGTGTGTGCACAGCACCCCAGTCTTCTGGAGAACTTTCAGTCCAAAACTCTCAGCATGAAACACCATCTGAGCAAGAGCTCTCACTTCCTCCAGAGAGTCATAATTTCAGATGTAACACACTAAGGCAAGACTTAAACCCTTCAGCATTTTTTGTGGCACAAGCTCTAATTGCCTGTAAATCATGCTGTGTTACCTGCTTGATGCGTAAAGCTTGTCTATAAATAAAAAACTGCTTTTAAAACCCATATTCTGCATAGCACTGAATTGGAAACATGGCAGAGCTTTTTGTCTTAAAGCTTCATAAGAAAACACTTTGAAATGGGGCATCTTTCTTGCTTGTTGGGGCTTTCTGGTGGGGCATCAGGAGTTTCCAACCTTCTCTCCTCTCCTTCCTTGGAATTTCTAGACCACAGCAATAATTTATTGCTCCGTGACCATCATGAAGATCATCTCTTTTGTGATTTGAAACCACCTACACAAATGCTATTTCTGAGATTCTTAGAGCTGCCTTAGTGGGTGTGAAGCATGGAGCCAGTGAAATTTTTATAAAGTTTCACTGTCCTTAACTTTTTTAATCTTTCTTCCAAATATCTGGAACAGGACTGTGGGTCTTCTGGAGGTACACAGAGAGGAGCACATCTGGAGCAATGCTGTTCTCAGGTGGAACAGCACCATGGCATCCTCATGGAGTATGTCATGAACAAGATTGACCCACAGAGCTTACAGAGAATATAAAGAGAATATGGGAGATTTTAAACACATTAATAGGCCACAGAGCACAAAAAAACCTGACAGCAGCCAGTATCTGACATAATTTGCTGGTCCTGTATAATAAAAAGCCCAAAATGCAGAGATTTTACTGTTTTAAAACAGTCTGTATGGCTACTGACATGCACTCAATGCACTTAAGATTAGGCACAGGGAGACACCACCTACAAAATGCCTCATAAAATTATGCTTGTACCTGTCTAGGCAGAGGGAAAGGCAAGTGGAGCAGAAACCATGTTTTCCTCCATAAAAGGCTCTACATTTATGCTGGAGGAGTTAAAATGAACATACCACTGTAGCAGATTCTGCTGTTGTGGTGTCCAGGGCAGCAAGAAATTTTAAAAAACCAAGACAAATGTACATGTTTCAGTTGTGTGAGCCACTCAGAGCTGTCAGTGTCAAAGATGAGCACTTCTGCCTTGCCAGGCAAGAGATAACCAAGGCATAAGAGGACTCTGTATCTAAACTTTACTAAATCTTTTGGCTGAAAACTTTTATTAGAAGGGTGTGGACAAAACGTTTTGAATTTTAGAGCCACAGGCCTGTGCCAACATGGAAAAAAGGTACAGGAAAAGCCAACTACATTTTAAAGAAGGTTATGCAGGGCAAAGAAATACTTAATTACTTTACCAAACTAAAATTTTCCATTGCCTCCTCCCTTGTCTGCTTCTGTCACATAAAAAACATTTAGAAGAGGATAGAAAGCAAATTTGGACAGAGAAACCTCAGAGAACAGCATTAGCTAGCATGGAGGCTGCCAGAAACACACTCCTTGATCTGGACAAAAGGAAAATGTCCACAATCAGCTTTCAAAGTTGTATTTAGCAGCCATAATTTTAACTATTTCTTTTGCTACAAGATGAGAATCACAGCACTGAGAAAAAAGGCCATCCACACCTTTGTTATTATTAACAAAAAAAAAAAGGGAATGGCTTAAAGTTATTCAATGCTAAACATTCTTTTTTAATCCTAAATTTTTTTTTGTTTTTTCATAAGTGAATGGCATTCATGCAATGCAGATGAAGGTTCAAACTACCACACTGTAGTATAAAGATGCTGTACAACTGCACTGGCCGAAACCAAAAAGTGATAAGTAGGGTTCTAGATCCTGCAAGGCTGTTGGAATCAATTTCTCCTGATTTCCAATGGTAGAATTCTAAAAGCACTGTTTAGCGATTTTCATTTTTCTCAGCTGAAGCATTCTACATCTCAGAATTCAGAGAATACTGGAACTTAAAGTTCCAGAATTCTGTCTAATAAAAATGACCACCATCAATTAGATCCATCACCCCAAATTGGGAATTCTCATTCTAGGCTCCTTGGAAAAGCAAAGGACAAAATCTGAACCATACAGGGACACCCAGTAACATTGGCTGCTTCCAGGGAATACTAATAGAAAGCATTTTACAATCACCTCAACAGCTGAAACTCCCTCATGAAAATGTAAGGGGCAGTTTAAAATAGCAATAAAAACCACAAACAGAATTCACACATTGTGGGTTGTTCACAAACAGCAAAGAATCCTCCATTAGTCAGATTAATTGTTGTTTCAAACTGCTCACACAGCT
Source organism: Melospiza georgiana (assembly GCF_028018845.1). Classification (NCBI taxonomy): domain Eukaryota; kingdom Metazoa; phylum Chordata; class Aves; order Passeriformes; family Passerellidae; genus Melospiza; species Melospiza georgiana. The sequence goes on along the minus strand of NC_080434.1, from coordinate 38,394,095 downwards.
CTCTGATATTGTTTTCTGCCATTAGTCACTCAGAGTGCACCTGTGGACAGCCATCCTGACAGGGCTGCTCTTGCTGCTCTGATGTGGAGATTATTGCCCTTCTGGTAATCATACCCAGTAACTCAAAAAATAAAAGTAAACTCACCTTGTAATCAATCATTGTTTTAAATTTCCTTATCTTTATTATAGATTAATACCACTGTGACCTGCCAGCACTGCTCCAAGTGAAATACAAGAAAGCAGCCTGCAGCATGAACACAGTTTGACTTGCATGCTTGTAACTTATTTAACAATCTGGACAGAATATTAATGTGACAAGGTAAGAAGCAGCTGAGCATGTTAAAGCCTTAATGCACCTGTCTTACTTCATAGAAATAAAGTGACACTTTTGGATGGTTCAAGTGGGTGAATAACCCACTGTGAAAGCAAAACCTTTGCTCTGCTCATTTGTGGCACGGGAGTCATAGCAGGTATTAATAATTGAAGAACCACATTTGTACAATTGCCTGATTTTTCTGTGTCAAATTTTCAGAATATTAAACAATTTAAGTAATGGAGAGTTAAAAAAAACCACTTATCTAGTTGACTGACTATAAATCACAGAATGGTTTGGCTTGGGAGGGGACCCTGAAGACTTTCTGGTTCCAACCCCTTGTCAGGCAGGGACATTTTCCTCCAGACCAGATTGCATCTTAGACAACAGCCTTGAAGTATCATAAATGCCTCGCTATCTCATGATGAGGTTCCAAGTGTGCCTCATCTAAAAGTAAATTATTGCAAGGAGGGTGCATGCTAAATTCCAACATAGCAGGAGGTTATCCAAAATGCTGGAGTTAAGATATATAACAGCACAGTATATTCTGATGGAAAACTGAAATGTTGAAACAATTTTTTTGAAGCCTTCCCTTAAAGTAAAGCTCCTTTCCTGGCTCCAGAAAATTGAGTAATATTTCATGTCTAGGGTTATTTGTGATAATGAAAAGGAGTTTGTCTGCTGACAAGCTGTCCATTACACAAGCATTTCTCTAGGAGTGTGAGGGAAGGAAGACAGTTAAGTATGATTTAAGTGAAAAGAATCAGGTCTCTGTATATTCTAAAAGAAGGGTTGATTACAGAGAGCATGCATGTGTCCTCATAAATTCGTCTACTGTAACTAAAAGTTGCCCAAAAATGAGCTTTACTCATCCCATCCCACAAAAATTTCACTGTTACAACACATCAAAATAACAGACAAAAATCCCCAAGACAGGTCATAAATTCAGCCTCCTGAGAGGTAGAATTCAATTACATTTGCTTCTGAGAATCATATTCTTTAGTAGAATACAACATTTGTGAACCAGCACAGCAGCATTTTCAAATCAAAGGTTTCCAGCTTTCTGCTGAAAGCTGAAAGTTTCTGTTTTCAGGTGTTTCATTTTTTTCACTCAGAAGTCAAAACTGTCTGTAAAAAGCACACATTCCTCACACAGAAAATAATTTTAATAAAGAAAATAGCTTCAACAGATTTCTTTGGGCCATTTCTACAATGACTTCATGCTGGTTTCCCTTTTTCAAAGCAACAGCATGAAACTTCAAGTTCAGATCTAATGCTGCAGAGCAGCCTCAGCCCCACTGATTTTTTAATCACAAAGTGCACCTAACACAGCCACGATGGCCAGCCTCTCATTAATCATTTAAATCAAAAGTCAAAATATGAAAAAAAAAAAAATAAAAAGCAAGGAGAAAAAAAAGAGAGGGTTTTCTTTTTTTTCCCTCTTGGTGGAGCCTTCTTACATTTGGATGCATTTGAATTAGTGTTTTATCTCCAGTGACAAATCTGCTCTACCTTGGCTGCAGCAGCATCTCAAGCACATGCTATTTCTTTCATTCATTTCCCTGGTGCTTTTACCTCGGTTCCTAATGTGCTGTCAGAATCACAGAACCCATCCATAAGTATTATGTGAGGAGCAGCTGCTGGATGTGCAGGCACACAGGAGAAATGAGCTTTCCATTCTTCCCTTGCAATCATTTACATAGAGAATATGATCCCATTTAAATTACTGCTTGTCATCTCGTTACACTTGATCAGCTGAAGGATCATTTTCATTGAAACTGGGAGAAAGAAAGGAAAAAGGAAAACTACCAGCAATTTGACACTCCTTTATACTTAAGAGTTTGAAGGTTTGTACAGTTTTATATTCAAACTGCAAGACTTTGTGATGGTTTCTCCTCTTAGAAGAGTATTCCTTTGATAGTCAGACAACTTCTATCTTATCCCTCCAGGCTAAAAATCTCTATTTTCATGACTTCCCCGAGAAAATTAGAAATTCTGTATACCACAATATTAAGTGAAGAGGTGTTTCTTAAGCAGTTACAACCTGACAAATGCTTTAGCTGTGGGAGAACTGACAAAAGAAAAGAAAAAATTGCTTCTGGAGGCTGGAAGAACACACAAAGCCTGCATTACTGACATACAGCTTCCTACCATAAATATTTTTCACATCAATATTGATCTTCAGATGAATTCTGCAAGAATTTAACACAGAGTTACACCTCGACAACATTCATCTTAAATCACTTCTTTGTCTGCATTTCTTAGCACAATGGAAATCCACTTTGCATTAAAGTGGCAAAAGGGTATGATTTAAATTCTTAACACAAGGCAATTCACAGATGAATAACTGAGCAGCATATCTTTTTCTGTAAAGGTTTTACAAGGTGCTTGCCGTTGGTGACTAATACTGCACACACACTCTCATTGAAAGAATAAATCATATTTCTAATTAATACTTTCCAGTGTCTTTAAGGTGGAAATGTTGGCAGTCAGGTGGAGTTCATTTTTTCAGTGCCATTTCCATCTGTCAAACCTGTCAGGGACAGACCACTGTCCTGTGATAGAAATAACAGAACAGGTTTTGCCTTTGCCTGACAGAAATTCGAGTCTCCCAAATAACAGCAAAGAGAAATGGGCCAAATTTTGTTAACTCTGCTCAGCACATGCAGTAGCAGAACTCAGAGGATGAGAACAGCCACAGGATATGGCTCACAGCATTTTTCATTTTCATCTGTAGGACCATGATGAGCACCATCAGAAAAACCCTAAAAACCCAAAACTGACACTTTTTGGGTTTTTTTCTACATCAAGAAATGCTCTTCAGCTATGACCTGCTACTTCTCTGTCCAAGAAAACTAGACAGAATGCAACTCCAGCAGGTTAAAATTTGCATGTAACTGCCTGAGAAATTTTGATGAAAACTGACACTTCTTTGGGTTTTTTTCTAGTTGAAGAAATGTAAATTCTAAAAGAAGGGTTGATTACAGACAGCATGCATGTGACTTCATAAATCCATCAACCATAACTAGACGTTGCCCAAAAACGAGATTCATTCATCCCACACCACAAAAAATTTCACTGTTACAACACATCAAAGTAGCAGACAAAAATCCCCAAGACAGGTCACCAATTCAGCCTCCTGAGAGCAAGAATTCAACTACATTTGCTTCTGAGAATCATTTTCTTTAGTAGAATACAACACTAAAACCCCAAACTGACACTTTTTGAGGTGTTTTTTCTACTTGATGAAATAGCTCTTCAGCTATGACCCACTACTTTTCTGTTCAAGAAAACTAGACAGACTACAACTCCAACAAGTTAAAATTTGCATGTAACTGCCTGAGGAATTTTGATGGAAAGTGACACTTCTTTGGGTTTTTTTCTAGTTGAAGTAATGTACATTCTAAAATAGGGGTTGATTATAGAGAGTATGCATGTGACCTCATAAAAGTTGACCAAAAATGAGCTTCACTCATCCCATCCCGCAAAAAATTTCACTGTTACAACACATCAAAATAACAGACAAAAATCCCCAAGACAGGTCATAAATTCAGCCTCCTGAGAGCAAGAATTCAATTACAGTAGTTTCTGAGAAAAATTTTCTTTAGTAGAATACAACACTAAAAACCCCAAACTGACACTTTTTGGGGTTTTTTCCTACATCAAGAAATGCTCTTCAGTTGTGACCCACTATTTTTCTATCCAAGGAAACTAGACATACTGCAATTCTAGCGGGCTAAAATTTGCATATAACTGCCTGAGAAATTTTGATGAAACCTGACACTTGTTTGGTTTTTTTTCTAGTTGAAGAAATGTACATTCTAAAAGAAGGGTCGATCACAGCAAAAAACGTATGTGACTTCATAAATTTGTCTACCTTAACTAAAAGTTGCCCAAAAATGTACTTCACTCATCCCAGCCCAAAAAAATTTCACTGTTACAACACATCAAAGTAGGAGACAAAAATCCCCAAAACAGGTCATCAATTCAGCCTCCTGAGAGCAAGAATTCAATTTACAGCTGTTTCTGAGAATCATTTTCTTTAGTAGACTACAACACGAAAACCCCAAACTGACACTTTTTGGGGTATTTTTTCTACATGAAGAAATAGCTCTTCAACTATGACCTGCTACTTTTCTGTTCAAGAAAACTAGACAGACTACAACTCCAACAAGTAAAAATCTGCATGTAACTGCCTGAGAAATTTTGATGAGCCTACAAATAAATTGTTAGGTTTGGTTGGATTAGTACTCAGAAGGCAGGACAATACCTATTAGTTCTGAAAATGTTCACATTTTTAAAAAATATTTCAAAAATGCTGCAGTATTTAATGCAATCTTTTTCATCATCCAAAATTGAGCATCAGTTATCGGTTGCTGATTATTTTCTGATTTAAAGAAAAAAGTCCCAATTTTTTTTTATCAGGGAGTCTTTGCAATGGTATGTGATCCAGCTGGCCCATCACAATACAACCAATAAGAAAAGAAAGCCCAATTAAATGAAAAGTTTGAAAGTCTAATATAAGGATTATTCATTCAAATTACCCAACAAAATGCTTTAAAAATGGAAAGCCTTCAAGGAACATCACTATTGACAACCTGGTAAATTTTCTGACCACTAAACTCTATATTTAGAAAAGAGACCAAAAAAATAAGGTAACGTTCTTTAGAAGAATATCATAACCTAAAAAGTCATTTGCCTGCAGGAGCCTAAGCAAAAGGGCAAAATAATTTTTCTATTTTGCTAATTACCCTTGTATCTGCTTTTTCCATTGTGATGGTAAGAGGATTTCATATTACACTGCATTTTATTTATGCAGTTCATAACACCTTCCTTATATTTTTTCAAGCATTGTAGCCTTATTTAAACTTTTTATTTCAAAAGCACTGTTATGTTGAAAAAGGTAGGACAAAAGTCCTACACTGCCTTCACAAAAATGACTCCTGTCATCACCATTGAAATAAAGTAGGATCAGAAGAGAGATCTATTTCTTCATAATTTTGGAAGATAGATGGCCTTCATACAGAGCAAAATCTCTAAAAGCCTGTGGCCATTAAACATTTACATTACCCCTTCAGATCAATATTAGTCACAGATTAAACCCTTAGAGCTCAGGCATCAAGGCTTCTTTACAGAATTATGAAATGCACTCTTACAGGGATGCTGAAACATGAGCTCCCCAAGGAGCAAACCTGTATATTCCTTTACAAGGCACTAGAGAAATCATTGGGTCATAATCTCTGTCACAATATGCATAGCAGAGAGCTCCACAGATATATTTTATGAAAACAGAGGTTTTGTTTTCTCAGCTCTGCCCAAATGACATAATCTGTCTTGACAGGCAAACTATTACAGTCAACTTTAGAACAGGCTTCTCTCTAAAATTCTCATCTATTACAAACAGAAACTTACTGATATTTCATTTTCTAACACTGTTACTGTATTTGTTTCACTGGTTTTGTTATCCTCCTGGTCATCTAAAACATTTTACTTTAAAATTCATGTCTTTCCTGCATTATCTTGCATCTCATCTGAGCTGCAAGTAGGTTGCCACGACAATCACAGTTGTTTTCAACAGCAAGAGCATTTCTTTGGGCAGAAAAGCCTGTGAAGGAAAGCACACACCAGCAGCACAGCAGAAAACCAGCTCACACACCAAATTAATTTGTGAGGAATATCATGCATGGGCCTGAGCAGGCAGCCACGCATCCACCACACCCTGCTCTCTGCTTCCCACAGCTCCCACCATGGGGGAACTCCCTCATTCAAGAGAGACATCTTCAATGATGATAAAGGGTCTGCATAATACTTGTTTCAAAATATCTCTTCCTTTCTTCAAAACGGTGAGTAAATTGGTGCAGAGCTTCCTGACTGACCAGGAAACACAGGAGGGGGATGACCAATGTGTTTCAAACCTGCATTCTCCACAGTTTTTCAGGTTCTGAGGGCACTAGGAGGTTCTAATAGAACTACCACTCTCCCAGAGGTCCCATTTACCAGCTCCTCCTGATCCTGGCCAGATTTCCTGTGCCAGTGCAGGACCTGACCCATCACCTTTTGCCTTATCAGACATTCCCTGAGCCGTGGATGCCACCTAACTAGGTCACCATAGGACTTATGGCAACAGTTCTGCTGGCGCTGGAGTCACCCCCAGAGCCACCTTGCCCTCCTTCAGGGGCAGCACTGATGTGTCTTTCTGTGTTGTAACACTTGAGAGCACTGAGAAAGTTTTTAAGAGACTTTTTTCCTGGTAAGAGAGAGGCAAAAATGCCAACTCAATGTATTGCTCTTGCTACAGAAGAGCTACACCACTGATAACAGATCCAAGGTGAAGTTCTTGGTCGAAATATTCAAACCAGCTGCTACACTGTTGTAATCCTGAATTAAGCACAAGCATTTCAACCCCAAGATTTCTTTATGTCTCTAAGCCAGCAATGTTTTATATGTACATGCATCCCTGTGCACTGACACACACAGATTTTCCTGTTCAGGAGTTTAATTTTAAGCTAAAAGTGGAAAGCTGGTTGCATACCAGAGAGAATTTTGGTGCTGGCTGAGGCTTTTTGTGCTTTGGGTTGGGGAGGGTGGATCTGATTCTGAGAAAAAAGGTGGAAACTCCAAAGTTCTCACAAGAAGGAATTGAATAAAAGGCCTTATATCACAGGGGTTAACCCACAAGGAGAATCTGTTGCCTGACTCCAATTTACCAATCTCTGCCTACTCAATGGACTAACAATAACTCCAAAGGAAACCTCAGCAGGAAATCACTCATATTTTCAAAACAAGCAGTTGGTTAGAGATTGGTGCTAATAAGGACAAGTCTGTGGGTCATTCACTTTGGAGTCGGTCTTGACAATCCTTGTGGGTCCCTTCCAACTCAGAATACCCTGTGATTTCTGTGACTTTTATTGAAATCCAGTCAATTTTCCTTCACCTGTTACAATTTTGAAAGTTTGGCAAATCTCAGGTAAGACATCTTTCATTAAAAGCGGTGAACACGATCCTTGGAGACTTACTAACACTTTAAGAGAATTGACCTTTTTATTCTCTGCCTCATCTTTCATTTCTAGTGCTTGCCATCAAATATCTATATAAGTCTGCAAATGTTGTTTCTAGGGACAGCACTGTGGGAACAACTTTTCAGCTACATGCCATGCTGCAAAATGGATGAAAGAACATCCAGGGCAGTACCAAGTGGATCCTGGCTGAATGAGTGATCCCCACACTGCACCTTATTATTTATCATTTTTTATCATCAAGAATTATCATTTAAGAGTACATCCCAGGCACATCCCTGGAAATCACAACACTATGGAAAACACTCCAGGCTCCTCCAAGGCTACCAAAGTAACAAGAGGTCTATATGATCTATTTACTCTTTCATCTGATTTACAGGAATGGCTCTTGACAGGAGGCAAGTTGATAATAAAAAGCTCTCCTTTCAAGCACATCTTTAGAAGCTGTCTCTCTCTTCTCCCCTCCATTAAGTCACAGATCTAAGGACTAAAAAGGAGCTGCAGAAGTGGCAAGATCTAACGCCTGTTGGACTAAATACGTAAATTATGAAATCAAGTCTCAGAACTGGGAGATCTTAACTCAGACTACTGGTAAATCAAGAAAGTGATGAAAGCAGCATCCCCCTCCAGGAAGGGTGCTGATTTTAGCTGTGACATTTCCAGCCCTCAGAAGTCTACAGTATTTTTCATATAAGATCAAAGAAAATGCATTAATATTTGCATATGGTTTGCTGTATATTTCCCCCTTCTATTAGCAGCTCCCTTACTCCCCAACTTCAAACACTGGATAATACTGAAATCTTTAGTGTAAAGGAAACAAAAAACCTTCCAGTTCAGATACCTAAAATGCATATTGAAATTAATGGGAATCATTTGATTGCTTCCTGTGACAAAACAAAAATCAGACATTTTCTGGAGAAGAAGCATCTTTAATCTCCCAGGTGAAACATGAGAGCAGAGAAGTGTGATCCCATAATGAAAGCCTTTTTGTTATTCTCATATTTTTCCACATGAAATTTTTGCAATGTTTTTTGTTTAACTCTGATTTTGCTAATGTCATTTGAATTTCTTCACCAAGTTCTGGCTTTTATTGTAACACAGTTTTATTATAATTAAAAAGAAATTGTCATATTTAAACATTCTCTGCATGATTGGCATTAGAGCATTCAGCGCAAGGAATTAATGAGAGTATTGAATTAAATGTGTCAAATCGTCCAATTTTTAAAAGCTCAACACAACAAACCCAAAGCACAGAAGTTATTTTGTCTGCATAAATGATGTTTAAAAGATTGAAGCAATTTCATTATATAGTGCTTTCTAAAATCTGGTATGGGGTTACTCTTTTCTGTATCTCAGAGCTGTAATGAGGGTTTTTATTGGAGGTTTATATTTTTCTATTGGTTCACAGTGGAACAAAGCTGAGATGTGCCTTGCAATGATTTATGAATGCAAGAGGCTGTGTCTAGGTGACTTGAGTTGTCTACCTCTACATTACAAAATGAAAATAGACTAGTACACAATCAAGCTCCCAGTGAGGCTGCACTAACACATGAGGGCAACCGCACTTCTCTGCCCAGTCTGTTTCTTATGCAGTCAAAAAAACCCTCACAGCTCCATCAGCAAAACCAGAGCTTTTGTCTGTCTAACCATCAACCACCAGACCAACATTTCAACTCATGAAGAAGTGCTGAAAAAAAAGCAGGAAAACCAGCCTGATCTCTCAAAGGATCCAGTACTGCAGAAATATTCCTTTTTGGTCAACACAGGTTATTAACATCTGAGTTTAACATTGAAAACCTTCCAAAAGGTGGGTTGCAGGATTAAAACAAACTGCTGTGAATTTAAATCAAACTCTTGAAGAAAAGTCAAGCTTTTTACTTTCTCAGTTACTTTCTGCCTCTCAGAATGATGATTCACATTGTTGATGTCTGTTTCTCTGAACTGATGACCCAGCAAGACCATCCACAACACAGTATTTAGTTGCTTCTGGAAAAAGGTAAACCAGCTCAAACAGAAAGCGAAAACCTCCTGACAGAAAATACAGCAACTTAATTCATTTTTTTATTGCAATATTGCACATCTTTTTTACTGAGAATACACCTAACATAGAGGGTTAATATTCACACATGTCTTCTGAGAAAGTTTAAGCATCAATATTTGTCAGTTCACAACCAAAAACCAAAGGGCTAATTAGGAAATTTCCTACATTTTGAATTTTTGTTTAGCATACCTCAGCCATCAATGTTATTAATTCATTAGCAAGTGATTAACAGAAGCAAAATTTCTGAGACTAAATTTATTGACGGAATTTCTATGCAAATAAGAAAAAAACCCATTATATTTGCCCATCATCAATAGCAGATCAGGGAAAGTTCAAGCAAAAGCTTTTCATTAGAAACAGTGTAATTTTTTTTATCTCAATGCCTTTCCAAAAGTATGGATAATAATTAAAGCAATATGACATTAAGCACACTGGTTAAATCAAAAATCCTATTACATACTTAGGAAAAATTAGCTGTGGAATAACGTGAGACACAGCTTTCAGCTCTTAACAACCTAGGAGGAGTTTTTGTTCAACCATTCAGAAATTCCAAATTATATATAATACTGCTAAACTTCATCCTTCTCATTAATCTTTCAAGGATTGCTCTCAGGAGACTGGTAAGGAAGCAGGGTATTGTGGTTTTTTTAATGTTACAGTAGGGGCATCCATAGCAAAATAAAATAGGTGGCATGATTGAATGTGAAGAAACATAACTGGAACTAATGAAGCACCACATTTTAATGTTCTTGTTTCAAGTTTGTTAAGAGCAGCAAAAAAAGGGGGGGCTGTATTTCTTCTCTGTAAGAATGTATGCAAGGTATTGGAATATTTCCTGTGATTAGTCAAAAAGTAATATTTGTCTTCTAAATGCTGATAATCTGCCATTCTTTTTAAACTCTGCATTTAAGACTAACCAGGAACCTGTCATTTTGGAGGACATCATTTCTCATCCTAAATGACTTTGGCCAACAGCTACTCTGGATGCACAGATTTAAAGGGGCACAGTCTTCTATATAAATATAAGCAAGTCATATATAAACACAAGAAAATAGATTTTACATGCTCAAACCTATTTATAGAAAGCCATAGGAAGAAAAACGTCTTTCCATCTATGTTATAGGGATTTGGGCAAAGTGAAGATTTTTAAATTTAACTTCAAGGCAACGTGAATCCAAATATGTGAATAAATAAACTTTTAAATTCTCAAAGGTCTTTTAAGGCTGCCTTCCCACTGCACAGCCATCAGAAGAGGGAGAGGCTGGGCAGGCATCCTGGCAGATGGTTTCCCTGCAGAAGGGCTCCAACATGGGAGCTGTGGGTTTCCATGCCCCACGCTGCTGCAGAGCATCGTTTCCCTGGAAGGTGTTAATGGCTGCCAGCAAGGATGCCTCTGGTACACGGAAAATCATGGCCCCTGCAAGCAGATGTGCATGCTAGCAGCTCTTTTTTTTTTTGGAGGAATTAAGATCTTTAATGGAGTAAAACAGCTCAAACAACGGAAAGGCATGTGGGGAGGCCCAGGGGATTGATTGGAAACATCGAGTCCTGTATTGACAGGAGGTAGATGTGTTGGTACATGTAGGCAGAAAACCACCAGGAAGCCAGAAAAACAGATGTAGGCTTGGCCTTGAGAATAGAAATAGACCTCCCTGGGTGCAGGAATGAAGGGGAAAAATAGGTTTAAAAGTCTGCATTTAAAAAACCTGTGCATAATTATCCATTTCTGCTCTGCTTAGGGATAGAGGATACGGGCAATCTAGATAACTAGGGATGTGCCCAAAAAATGCTTCACCAGTATAAGCAGGAAAAAAAAATCCAAAACACTAAAGCCCAGCTGATAGTTGCAAGGAACTGGAAACAACAGTTTACAGCATCCAGCCCACAATTAAAGAAATTATTTCTTCAAAAGTTCAAAGGTGGGATCAACTTCCCATTGCAAACACCACTGATAACCTCTTGCTTCAAAAGCCTATACCACTTCCCTCTCTGTGGCTGCTTCTGTCTGGAGCTGCCTGTTTGTTTCCAGAGCCACAAGGGCCACACAGTGAGCCCCATGGGCTTGTTGTGCACCCACAGGGATGAGCACAGCAGCCCTTTTCACCTGCAAATGTCTCTAAGAGGCACTTTGGGATGGGTGGCTGCACCCACTCCACCACAACCCACATCTCCAGTACCAGGAACTTGGAGGGACATTGACCAGTCACTATGACAGCAACCCACTCCAACAGGGAGGGTACAGGAGGTGCAGCCAGCTCTGCATCCCTCCAAAACACAAACCCAGGAATGACCTTAAAGATCACTGCATGAGCAAGGCCTGCCTTGGTCATGGACACTTCCAGGAGTAGGGCGTCCACAACTTCTGTGCAAGAGAAATCTGCATGGTTAAGGATGCCGATACACAGCAGTAAATTCCACTGCAGACCAATGAAATTCTACGAGCAGCCTCTGCACTCAGGTGTGTGGATGCACAGACAGGCTGATGCCTCACACCACAGTATGATTTACAAATGAGACCATGGTAATGAAGGTGGACTGCTCCTAAATCCTGCTGAGGGCAGTGGCTACTTATCATTTAAGAATTTGCAGGCAGATTTATAAAAAGAAAAACTTCATAAGAAAGTGGACATCAAATACGTGAGGCACTTTTATAAATGCAAGCATGGGCTGAGCACTTCAGAGCACAAATAAGCTGTGGCAAAGCAGGTCCTTAAAATCCATGCTGCTACTGAAAACCAATGGGGCCTAATAAGGAATACATTACTCAATTTTTCCAAGTTGTTTGCTGTGCCTCTAACATGTTATGTCCCAGTGTGCTGCTGTCCCATGAAATATTAACAACAGCAACTACCAGTTAAGCACTGAACATATACATTTGTGCTGCACTTGTTCACACTTGACGCGACCACAATATCCAATATGATGCCAGATGATGAGCTTGATGTTCCAAAGCTTGATTTCTCCCTGGCTAAATTCTCTAAGAAGAGGGAGTAGAGGAAAGAAAAAACACTGATAAGCTTTTCCACTGGATGTACTGTTGACAGCACAGGAACATGTTTATTTTTGTTATTCCATCTGGTGCTCATTATAAGCGCCACAGTTTTGGATGAGCTATGGCCAAACTATCTAGCTATCAATAAAACATGGGCTCACTGAATCTGCAACAACATGAGACATAAGTGCAATAATCTCCTGTTTACTGATGGTGTGTTATGCAACATTATTTTCACTCATGCCCAACTATTGGAAAATTAAAACAACTTTGATCACTTTTGGAGGTTCTGGGCTAAGATTTCCATTTGTAACTATCAATTATTTAAAGAACAGTTTTAAAACATTCTTAGAGGTTTAAAAAAACCCCAGTAATTTAAGCAGCAATGGCAGATGATTATAAGACTTAAGCCTCATATTGAATAAAAAGCCTGTATAAAACAGTCACATTGCCATCTACTGACAGCTCTTTATGAAAAAAAGCTTAGAGTTTTTATTAGCTGCCTGACTATATACTTGGTACTTTCTCTTGACATAACAGAAGTACAAAACTTAGGGATGTACAATGTATGTTTGTACATCCCACTGCAATAATCCTGCTTCTGTTCAAATCCATCCAAATCAATTCAGGCTTTCACAGTTCCATACCGCAATTAGACACATTTATTAATGGCATTACGGCTCATTATTTCATAGGAAGTCAAACTGTTTTCAAGAAAGTAACTAGAGAAGGGTATATTAATAAATCTGGACTATGTGCACGGTACGTAGGGACCTGCTAATAGGATTTCCTTAATAACAGCATTTATTTCACTGCCTATAATACTAATCATAAAATACCAATCACTGGAAACCACAGTTCTTATTATGTTAAGTGAAAAATGGATTTCATCTTAGGGACACCTTATATCAGACTACATTGTCACTGGTGCATCTACATATTAAAAATCTTTTATCTTTATACATTTTGGTCCAAGACTTAATACCCTATTTATTCAACCACCAACATGTAATTGCACTTTAAAGCTGAATTTAGGTCTCATAGCTGTTCTACCTTCCTGCAACCTGGGCCAATGTATGCTAAAAATGACCTGTAAATGAGGTGATGCAGTGCTCTTCCATGGAAGCAAATATACCAAACTGGGATTTCCTCAATGTAACCCAACCAGCACACCAATACCCTGCACAAACTCAAGGCCTTCCTTAGATTCTCTGTGCTTTATTTCCTGCTAAGAATTTCTGCATGCTCTCTGATCCAAGGCATCAAGTGATTTTTCTTCACCCTTGCCTCTTCATTGTAACATTCAAGTTTGAAAGAAGAAAATGCAACAACAAAGTAATTTATAAGGTCTTGTCTATAGTACTTGTGCTCAGTTTTTCATGTCTCCAAACCTACCATTCACAAAAGAGCTTCTAAAGCTCTGTGTTGTGTTTGAGACCTCATTTTTTATCATTTCTTACACTCATTTGAACACATTCTAGTGTCTCGTCTTTTCTGAGAAATTCTCTTGGCATAAAGAGCCCAGAGAAGGCAGCGCCCCACAGAACACAGGAATGCCTTGCTGACAAACTTTACATCACAGAATTTCAAGTGCTTTCCACAGGCCTGCTCTTCCTTGGCCAAAGCAAGGTGCTAGAGAAATCTATCCAACAGGTCCTGACCATTAATTCCTTCTGTACTCAGACTCTGAAAATGAAATAATCTAAGAACATTTGCAAACGTACATGCCTATGTCCTGTTTCACCACTGTTAAGCAACCCAGAGTATCTGGAAATTTTTCTGCATGACATTTCATAGGACTAGCATGAGTCTATGCCACAAATCAATGTTTTGTCTCCTGTTCCAAACTTACACAATCACCTAAATCTTTTTAGAGCTACTGAGCCATATCTGATTACCTCTCACTCACTGTTATGTCTGTAATAAGTAAAATTCAGGATAGACTGACTGGCATGCACACAGCATGAAGGCCCAGGCAGGCTGTTGCAAGGTAATACCATGTTGGGCTGAAATTCATTTGGTTTACAGACAAACAACCCAACTGCAAGATTTACCACTCTACAACTCTCCATTTTGTCTTCTCATCCAGTGGTTGCTGACAATAGCATCACCCTGAAATGAAGGTCTTGCAATTCAGTGAGTGCAGGAGAAACCACGAAAGTTAATCTTGTCTCCTGCTGTAAATGATGCTGTTTTTCTAAAAAAGTCCTACACACACTGAATTGAAATATGCTGCACAAAATTTATCAAATTCCCAATTTCTATCATTTAAGGGCAGCTTGAATGGAGATAATTCCCTAAGGAACAAAATTTCCTTAAACAACAAAACGAAAATCAAAGCTGGCATATGTTTCCAGAATAAGATACCTGCTACCCTAAAATTCAAGGTCAGCATCAAATTTCACAAGTTTTCCTTAAATGAAACAATCCTCTCAACTTTTATTCTTAAATAATGAGGATAAGCACTTTTACTATTGAGGCAAAAACAACCACCTTCCAAATTTAAATGCAAATATATTTTTGAGCAAAAACATATAATCCTACTGGGAAAACTGCAACAGTTTATTTCACAGGAAAAGTGACTTAGAAGAACAGGGAGATAAACTATAAAAACTTTGGGCAAGTGTAATATTTCTTATCATAAACAGCTCAAACATGGATTTTGCAACTGGTGTCGAAGAGGTTTTGGTGTGGTTTGGTTGGTTGGGATTTTAAACTGTGTATTGATACAGCTATTGCAGAAATAAAACAGTGCAAAGAGTGAAAAGCGTTGAGATAAAAATAAACACTATTCATGGTGTTTGAACACATTTCCTCAAGCAGAGGCACCTCAGACTTCAGCACTCCCCATGTTCAGGCTCTGCTCTCCATGGGAGAGGCTGAGGAGCTGAAGTGGCCAAGCAGCGCGCAAGGAGCACAACCAACCCATTAACTCTGCTCAGAAGTGGAATTACTTTTTGTTTGTGATGCAGAGAACACACAGCAGTGATGAATTATTGCTTTAACATCGTAACAGCATCTGCTGCACACAGCCTGAGGGGCTGAGATCTGGCCTTTGATCTGCACATCGCTCACGTTGAGTAGAACAAGGTAATCCAGATACCTGTAGGACCTACAAGGCTTTGGAGAAGCCAGAAAAATAATCCTCTCCAAGAATCACTCCTTTTGTCTTCTTTTTTTTTTACTTGCTTTGACAAGTAAGAAGGAGGAAAGAATAAGGAGGACAATGCCCATTGTAGGAGGAACCACTCTTCGCCATGGATAAAGGCATAAAAATACACTGACGTGCAAGTCATGGCTAACTGAGAAAAGGAAACAGTTAATGATAGAAACCAACTTCTGTGACTTATATGAGAGAGTCTCTCTGAGCTGTTTAATTTTAGAATAATTTCTGTATGGTTAAAAAAAGCCAGCAAATTCTGGTGGTGTCAGAAGTGTCACTTGTGCAGTGCAGGAGGTCATGTCATTCAGTACAGTATCCTGGGAGAGACTCTGAATTAAGAGTTTGGTCTTTTAGTACCTGTAACTCATTAAAAACTGATTTAAAAGTCTCAAGGTTTCAAAGCCACCAACAGCAGAAAATAGAAGTTTGGAGAGTGGGCAGGAATGGTGCAGCCCTGAGGGGCTTGTGTTCCTGCTTCTGAAAAATTGTTTGATCATTGTCCATGCTTAAAATAAAAACCATGAGAGAGCTCTGCAAAATTGAGCCTTAAAGAATATTCCTCCAAAGATATTATGGAAAGTTTCAAAATGAAAGAAAACGTTTAATTGTGTGCCTTTAGCACCTGAATCTGCATATTCAAAAGAAACAATACAAAAGAGAGGAAAATTATTTTTTTAAGATACTCACAATACACACACAAAAAAAGTTCCTTGGCTTTCAGACTCATCCATCCTACATTATGAAATGCCTTTGGCAGTGATCTGAAGGCACAAGAGACAATACAGGGTGTAACTGTCATCATGAATGTCTTATAACACCAGTGGCCAGAACAAAATGCCTTTGAAGGCTGCCATGAGTGACAGGACATTTTAAGAAAAGACAGGAAAATCAAAGGGCATTGTCATTGAGTAAATCAAACTTTGTTTTGATTGTTTGCAAGGTCAAGATATTTGCATTGTATTAAGGGTTCATTAGCACAGACTAGTATTAGCTGTTATAGGCTTATTTTTTTGCTTTGGAGGTCTAAAATTATAAAGTTCCACAGAAAAGCAAAACACCTGCCTGCCAAGGGTTCTCAGCACAATCTATGCTCTGATCTCTTTGTTACAGTGGAAACATTGCATGTTGAGCAGCTGAAGTAATAAAACAAAGTTTATTTATAGAAACATTTCTACACAAATTTTAAAGCCCAAATATTTTGTTAATTTTAACATATATTGCATATAATACTTATAATTATTTCAGCACTAATTACTTAGCAGGAAAATCAGCCTTACTTTTTAAATGTAGAAATTGAACCAGCAAATATTTAAATATTTTTGCTTAACTGCTTAGAAAGCAGTTCCATGCTGAAAAGCTTAGTCCTAACACATTTTTATAACCATTTTATGCAAAGTTTAGAGAAAGAGGTGTGATTGTATGACCAAAAGTGTCCTCTAAAAGAATTTACTGCTCTTGCTGGCTCTGACACAGTGAAGAGCAAACACTAAAAGAATTTACTGCTCTTGCTGGCTCTAACACAGTGAAGAGCAAACATTCACAAATGCATAAGAATGATGGGACAAAATCCACAGCCATGGGTTTACTGAATAAGCTACAACACCTTAGTCATAAAGGGGGGGGGAAATTGTAAACTGATTTAATTCATCATCTCATGTTCACTCTGGTACCCAAGTGGTATCAATTACAATTTATTAAAAAGCAGGAAAATCCATGGCATTATGGATATGTCCTTCCGCAGGGTAGGAAACATGATTGCAAATGACTTGTGTACAAATCTAAGCCCTAGCTCGAGAACATTGAACACCTAGCAAATCTAATTATTAGACAAAAGTCTAATTTTGCATTCCTGCACCTTCTCAGCTGCACTGTACACCCAGAGAGCAAATCTGTAACACATTTGCCAACACAGAAATCATGAATCTTACTGCTCGAGTGCTCAGGAGAACTCCGAGTCCTTATGACAAGTTTTTAATGAAATAATGCTATGCCTGTCAGTGGAAAGGAGAAGGAGAATGCATTAGACTGACACATAAAGAATCATCCTGCCAAACACTGCATCCCAGAACTGGAGGTGGGAAGATGTAAAAGGCACACAGCATAATGTGCTCATTTGCAGCCTCTGAGAGTAAATGTAACCAGCACCAATTTTCTGCCCAAGGAATTAAATACACTGGGGTGTGAACGAGTTCAGTGTCAAAATATCAAATGATTGCCCACAAATACATACTCTGAAAAGAAAGTGTTTTCTCCCCATTTATTTCTACAAAACCACCACCAGCTTTGATTTGCACTCCATTTCAAGCCATGCCAAGAAAGATGATGCACAGCAAATATGAACTACAGACATGTTTACCCTCTTATGCTTCCAGATGTCTCAGCTTTATGTGCCAAATCTGCTCTTTCAAAATACTACCTCGAACTTTTCAAAAGTCCACTTCTTTTCCATGCTGTGCTTTGTGGTGGAGAAAAAGCACTACATTTGGAAGGCATGTTACAGAATAAATTTGAGCTATTTCCAATCAAAAATTCAATCAAAATTCAACGTTTGTAAGGGTTCAGCAGCAAAAAGAAATCAAGTGACAACAGTGGCTTGTTAAAATATGGTAGAAATATTATGATTAATTGCAACTCAGAAAAGACAGGAGTGCCCAAGAAATATTTCAGCTGTATACTTCAGAGACAAAGGTGTATGCCTCAGGATTGATGAAACACTTTCCTGTACTGAGTCAGGAATATGTTACCTAGCAGCTTTTGAAGTCTGACATTTTAAAAATCAGATCCAGATAACTGAAGGGTTTTAAAAGAACCAGCCAGGCACCTTTCTAGGCTGTCAGTGAGTTCTGTCACACTGACAGGCTCAGAAGAATGAGGAGTTGCACCAATATGACAAGACAGATCTTTACAGAGTCTCACAGTAATTATCAGAGTAAAACATTGAGAAAACCAAAGAATTAGCTTCTAGAAGTTCATCATATGCACACTGGTAACTCCCATATGCTCAAATGCAAAAATCAGGATTTTGTGATCAGTTATCAGTCAGAAGCAGAGGTTTGATTCAGAATTCTGGTACAAAACACTTGTTTACAAGAATGTATCAAGTTCTTCTTTGTATGCAGTGGAAGTGAACTGAAACAATTACAGCATGAGAACCCTTTCATTCATGCCATTCCAAAGATTTGTCTTGCAAGAAAGCTGCTTGCATCTGCTCAGGTTAAATGAAACATTTAACCATTTTCAAGGATTGTCTCTGCTTCCTGGGCCAGGTAGTTCAGCCACACAAACATACTCCTTTGTGTACCAATAATCAGCCAAACTTTCTTCTCACAGAATATCTGAATTTCTAACTAGCTGCCTTTATTTTGGATGCAAATGCTGTCTCTCATAGCTACTATAAAATATAGGATTATAATTAACTCCAACAGTGTCTACTAGATTAATCCAATTTGCACTAATTTATTCAACTAAAGAGGGACTTTGTGCATAGTGGTAAAAACAATGCTCATTGTTTTCAGCACATTTTATATTACTCTAATTGGCAAATGTTCCCATACATGCAATTAAAATAAATATATAAAGTAACTTTATAAGCAGTGAAGAAGCATGTAAAATTTTATTTCTTTAAATAACTTGGCTATGAGTATTTTAAAAGTGATGTGTAATTAACCAACAGGGCCAAAAACTGCAAAATTATTTAAATTGAACATGATGAGTCATGCCTAGGCACCATGGGCTCAACTGATTCTTTCCAAAAGAAGCCAAGTTAGGGGAGCTAAAGGTTCTCTCCTCTATTAATTTTGGATGGTTTAACCCTGTACCACTGAAAACAGGAAAGTCTTGGCTTGGTTTCTTGGTTTGCTTGTTGCTTTTTTTTCCTTTAGAACTAGATTCTCTTGTACTATAGAGTTCATTGCTTCCTGCACTCCTCTTGGAAAAAAAAAACCCTATTTTGAACATTATGAGACATTTGCCTTTCTGTCCTATTCTTCATTCTGAGTAAATCTGAAAATGCTCCATTTAAAAAAAAAATAAAAAAGACATATCTAATCCTATGTTCATATCCTGTAAACTCTCTGGAATATTTAATATTCAAATTATTAATTAAAAAAAACCCAAATTTCTCTAGGAGATCACCATGAAAGGCTAAAAATAAGTTCTGACACTCAGTCAAGAACATCCCAGGCAAATCCTGAAAGCCTGTCTTTTTCAGGTCAGTATAAATTTAGGCGCTTACCAATAATAGAAAATTTCCCACATCTAGCCTAATACAGATGCAGCTCACATAAATAGGAAATGCTAAATGGAACAGATTGAGTATGAGGACAACATGATCACAAAGTTTTTCACAGACTGATGGTTTTCTATTTTTAAGCACATTTATTTTAAATCAGGTTAAATCACATACAACTCTGATACCTTCTGAGGTAGGGCTGGAAGCAAAGAACAGGAGTAGAGTGCAGAGTTCATATAAGGATTTTCAAGCAAAAATTGCATCATTGGGTCAAAAGAGCAAAGTTCAAATATGATATGTTTGAAAGTGGGAATAAAAGACAACACTAGGGAATTTTTAAACAAATCCTAAATTTAAAAAAAAAATTTAAAAAGTTCTCTTTCCTCTAAGTGTTTGGCATTAAAAAATTTGTCTTTAAAGCAATTAGATTTTACTGTCTTGGAAACCATAATGGGAAGAGCAGTTCCTGCAACTTTCAAGTTCAGCCACAGCATCAATGACACTACAGACTGTGCTGCTCTTCTGAGAATCTCTTGTTTCTGCCACATCCTGAAACTTATTAGGTTCTCCAACATTAAGTGCTCTAAGTGCTGTAAAAATGGCACCCTTCTGAGTGTATCTTCAGCTGCCTTTACAAGTTTCTTTTGAATGAAAAGGATGGTAATCTGCAAGCATTTACTGAGAGGCTGAGTTCAAACACGCAGTAGAAAAGTAAGGAAATGCAAAATAAAATTCCTAAAACCAAAGATTACAGTTTTCCCCTTCTGACAGCAGCTCCCAGTGAGAGAGAATTTTCACTGCCAGGTTAGAGCTGTACAGTGGGGAGAGAGATGCACATCAGAGCTAATGGTGAGCAGGGTCTCTGCATTCCCTTCCAAGCCCTTCCCCATCACTCTTGCCCAGTCACCCATGGGGGCAAACAAAAACAGGACCATGAGTGTGGCATCAGCACTTCCAGGTTATCAGTTTCAACTTGATATTCTCCTACATGAACATTTTACGTTTAAGGTGCTTGATCCATGCATCTCTTTTTCACATCGCTTCAAGATTTCTATGCTTAGTGAGTTAAAGTTTCTCTTCTATTAAAACACATCTGTCAGCTTAAAAGCCCACTTATATTCTTTGGGGTGCTCACTACTCAGAAATGAAATAAGCAGGTAAAAACCAAATTTCTGGCTGCTTTGCATGCTGTTAAAAACACACATAGTTTATTTAGTTAAATTGCTCCTCTGTTTTTTACTAGACATAAAAGCATAGACAGGTAAAAGCACTGCATGCCAACTCTCCCTTCCCTAAAAGGAAAAAACATTTTCAAAAAGTAAATTCCTTCACACATGCATTCAATACTCACACTTCAAACACTGTTTTTAAGTTTCTCCATTGAGACATGAGAGCAGAGAGAAAAAATAACTCAAGCAGACACTACTGATACACTGAAAAAGAAACTCGTCATAGCAAGGGAATTTTAGATGTCAAAGGAGTACCAGCAAATAAAAAAAAATTAAAATGTGTTGGGAGAAAACAGCAGCTTGTAGGCCATCTTTTGGAAGCTATTGAAACACAAACCATGCTGAGCTCAATGTTTCAATGAGCCTGCATGAAACAGAGTCTGACAGTTTTCTGGTTTTAGTGCAATTATAAACAAGCACATTCCTGCATACTCCTTGGCTGGGCAAATGATAACAAAACAACTGAATGTCCCACAAACACTCAGTGGGTGTTAAAACACAGAAAAGAATTCATACCATAGGAGAATACAACCAAATATTTTAGCTACCCAAATCTACAAGCAGACAGCAAAACGCAGAAGTAACAGGTATTAGATGACAAGATCTACTTTAGAGCCAGCCCTCAGCTTCCGGATATCAGGGTTCAGGTAAAGAAAAGAAGCACACAGGAATAATGCTCAGGCAAAGCACAGTTCACTACAAAGATGTTGAACTTCTCTGATGTTTTTTCCCTACCCCAAGTTATCTTGCTGGTCTTCTACATCTGGCTGTGAAGGGACACCCTTACCTTTTTGATTAGTTTTCTTTCAGATAGTAGTGTTTTAAAGAGAAGCCCAACTTACTGGTGCGTTATTGAGCTTCCCAGCTGACAGGAGATCTACTCTAAACCCAGAAAATTTGTTATTGTAACACTCTGTCAAGAAACATTCATGTTTTAAAGGCAGAGTCGATACATATCAGGGAAACATCCGTAAGTTGCTGACTGATGTTGCTCTACAAATATTATCAAGCAGCAAGGCACAGCCTCCACCCAGCAGAAGTACACCAAAGCTGCCTGTTTCACAGAGACGCTTTCTTGATAGGAAGAGCCATGAGGCTGATCTGAGAGTGCCCAGCAAATGGCACTTTGCTCTAGTGAGCACACTTGACTTGTGCAGCAGAGAGCAGAAGCCACGAGAGCCCATCCTGCTGCCACTCACAGTGAGAGGAACAGGCAGAGTTTGACCCAAATGCTGCACAGCACAGGGCTGAGTGCCACCTCTGCGCACCCTGAGCAGGGGAACACAGCCACATGCCCAGAAAAGGCTGCTGCCACATTTCCAGCAGCATTCCCCCCTGAATACATTGCATTGATGAACTTGGAGATGAATCACAACAAGAGGTACCTCACATCAGTGGAGGGCTGTTTAGACCTCTCAAGAGCAAACAGAAAGTGGCACAACCCAACACGAGAAAGCAATTTTAGAGAGAATGAAATAAATACCAAAAAAATCATTTAAGCCATAGGAAAAAATATAAATCAATAGTTGTGAAATACTCAATAAATCCCTAGTTTAGATTTTTGCTCTCTAGAGTTTGGATACTCAGGGAGAGTTCATGGTCTGCTGTCAGATAATAATGCAACAGCTCTTGGTTTTTGTCCCAACAACCTACAACCCTCTTTCCAAAAACAACTATTCTGTAATATAAGCAGTGACCTCAAATGGCAACAGACTCATTTATTCCAGCTGAGTATCAGATCCTAAGTGCTAGAAATGTCTGAAGAGCCCTTTGAATGAGCAATGACTAAGAGACATTCACAAATTTGAATTAATAGTGAGTGTCAGACAGAGTGACAAGGATAGGTTCAGGATTAACACTGGAGTGAGTTTGTTTTGGTTGTGTTTCGTTTCTTTTTTTGGAGTGGGAAAAAGGGGAGGTGTTGGATGCCTTTGTTTCCTTTATAATTTCAAGATCCAGATTGGAGCGTCTCTGTGCATAATTTTATGTCAGTGACCCATAAATATACATGCATGCATAGTCTACCCTTCAAAGCAGAGAAGAAAAAATATTCCGAACTAATTACTTCAAAAATAATTACATTTCTAATAATCATATAGATAAAACTAATCTGTTACCCCTATCATTTCTTCCTTGCACTTCATCAGTGTAACAGAAGTTGCTTTCTGAAAACCAAATGAGTCCCACTCTCCTCAGAACTTACTGTTGGCAAGGGGGAGACGGTGGTGCTCACAGGGGTCTCAGGATGAGGGAATAGATGAGAATCTTGACTCTGTGTTTCAGGAGGTTGATTTATTATTTTATGATATGTATTATATTAAAAGAAAATGCTATATTAAAACTACACTAAAAGGAAGAGAAAGGATTTCATCAGCAGGCTAGCAAAGGACAGAATGGAATGATAAAACCTTGTGGCTGCTCACAGCCTCGACACAGGTGGCTGTCATTGGTCATAAAGTAAAAACAATTTCACATGCTGGGTAAACAATTCTCCCAATCACATTCCAAAGCAGTAAAACATGGAGAAGCTGAAGCTTCCCAGCTTCTCAGGAGAAAAGATCCAAATGAAAGGATTTTTCATAAAATATGTCTGTAACAGGAGACTGCTGGTGTGCTGAGAGCAGAGCAGCATTGTCTCAGTCACTTTGCACTTCCTTGTCTGCACAAATCTCATCCCTCATGTAAAGTAGAAACAGGCAATCCCCCAGCCAGGGAATAATGTGCTCTGACTCCACTATTCAGGAGGCTGAACAATTGCTTTATTAACCTATAGTATATTAAGCTAATACTATACTAAATTGGATACTAAAGAAAAACCTGTGACTGTCTGAGACAGTCAGGACACAGCTTGGACCCAATTGGCCAAGACATCTTTTTATAAAAATCCTTTTCTTAGGATTTTTCCTCCTGAGAAGCTGAGAGGCTCCAGGAACAAAATGCAAACATTGATTATCTGCTGATGTGGAATGCAACAGGTGCATCTGTGATTGGCCCATGTTGGATGTTGGTAATTAATGGCCAATCACAGCCCAGCTGGCTTGAACTCTCTGTCCAAGCCACAGACCTTTGTTTTCATTCCTTTCTATTCTATTCTTAGCCAGCCTTCTGAGATGAAACCTTTCCTTCTATTCTTTTAGTATAGTTTTAATGTAATATATATGATAAAATAATAAATCAAGCCTTCTGAAATATGGAGTCAAATCCTCATCTCTTCCCTCATCCAAAGACCCCTGTGAACATGGTCACAGCCAAGGAATCAGAACAACCTTCACTGGTGTCCAATTAACAAATCACTTTAGGTAAACAATCTCCATAACACGTTCCACATATGCAAAAACATCAGGAGCAGCAAGTAGAGATAAGAATTGTTTTCTTTTCTGAGCTTCTCACTGCATTTCCCAGGAAAAATCCTTGGGAAAGAGTTGTGCCTGCTGCTCTCTGTGAAGGGAGCTGTGGCCACACTCATGCATCACTTAGACTGTTGGATATTTTGGCTGCAGCTGCCTTCCTTTTCCTCTTTGACATTTAACATCATCTAAAACTCCTGAGCAAACATTCAGGCTGTGTTTATTAGGAGAGGAGTGAGCCAGCTGAGTGGCTACTGGGAAGAATCTTGTTCCTACACCTTTCAGTATCTCCTCCTTCCCTGAATTAACAACTTTTAACACTAGATTCCTTCATGAGCCAAAAACACCTGAGGAGCACAACAGAAAAGCTCAGCAAAGCAAACTGCAAATGGATACAGCTCAGCAAGGACCAAAGTGGTACCAATGCTGGCACAAGTCATCAACAAATTTATTTAGAGGACTGGGAAGGGTGATTGTTATTTCCTTGAACACACAATGTCAGTGACTTGATTTTGGGCATGACTATGCAAAAAGCTGCACTAGGAATGAAGAGCTAAAACTTTGTCTGCTGTATAGAATGCTTATGTATCTCCTCAAGAGAAAAACTTGCCTGGATCACTACAGAACCTATAATTGACTTCTGTCCTTTATCTCATGTTACCTACTTAAAAATTTTGGAGGTAGGTGTCACCACTTTCTATGACCTGCATGGAAAGTTTTACTCACCAAAATCATGCCAATCTGATTTCCTCAAGCCTTAGTTAACAACAGCTTTCTATTATTTCCACACCAACAGCTGCACATCAACATTTAAGGGCTTACTTAATCACTCTACCTCCTGAAAATGTTTTGAGGGATTGTTCTAAGTCAGATTTATACACAGACTCTTCATTGCAGGAAAGTTTGAAAAGCTGTAGAAGAAACTCATCATATCACACTTTCTTGCTGGTCAACATTCCCCAAATCCCTGGTCATTTTACAGAAAAATAAACAGAATAGTTCCTCACTGTAAATTAAGAACATAATGAAAACTATTCCCATTGCAACTATGTTGAAATTTAGAGTGGATTTGATATGCTGGTACATTAAACACGGCAACTAATGAAATAAATATGAACAAATGTCAGGTTAAAACAGCCACAAAAATAGCTAGAATTAAAATCTTGAAAATCATTAGTAGAAAAATAAGTAATACAAATGCATGCTGTTATTAACCAATTTTTTTAATGAATCTATCAATATTATTAAGGGATTTTGTTCCAGTAATAACATTTCATAAAATTGGAAAGCAAAAGTTGATGAGGACATTAGTTTTCTAATTTATGATTTTTTTACTTGAATAAACACTGGTTTTAATTTTATCCTTTTAGTTAGAACAAAAGCATAGAAGAAAATGGATGATTTTTACAGCAAAGCAGAACTTTTGTGAATTTGCTAAAAGTTGTCTGTGATTAATTTGGTACACAAACTTGGAAGGAAACACAGCTAGCTAAAAAAATAGGAATGCTTTTTCAAGTACTGAGAGCAAAGCAGAGGCATGTTCCATTAAAATACTGAAATGGTAAAAGCTTTCTGATATATCTGATTGAGGCATTCACCACAGAAGGAGGTGAAGTCTCCAAGCACTTGAACATAATCAAGTAAAGAAGCAAGCGACCAGGAGAATTTGATATTTACAGCTTCTCACACACCCTCACTTCCTACTAGAAGAATATTTGAAGAGTCCTGTTTTATAAATGCACACTTCAGAAAACTACTGCAACCATAGAAACTGAGCCCCTCTGTGCAAGCTATTTTATCTTCAACATTACAGTTTACAGAGAAAAGACAATTAGTACCAGCACAGAAAACTTATTTGCAAAAAGTATTATTTGAATCAACAGATTTGGTAATGATGCTATATTAAGAGTAGAAGCTTTTCAATGGGAGTTGTCTTAATATTTTCAGCATTTTAGGGAGATGGAGGTTACTATTCTAACAAAATTTGAAGCATCTTTCTTTCTTCCTCTCAACTGTCCTCATCATGATGAAACTTGAACACTGATTTAGAAGGTTTGCTTTGCCACTAATGAAATCAAGAAGATAGTGTTTATAATCTTCCTTTGAACTCTTGATTAAAATACATACATAAATAGATAGATATTTATATTTGTGAGCATGTGATGGTTTTGATCTATACTCCTGACACTTTGATCCCACTTTGCTTTGAAGATGATTTAAAAAAGAAAATTTTAACATATGCTCCAGTGCCATTATTTGCATAGGACATCCAGAATTACTACCAAAATAGAAACCATTCTGCCACAAAGGCAGACAATTGTTTTAAATCAATTCACAGTTTAAGACAAAATTATAGCAACTGGTGTTTGTGGAGTCCCTTAGACTGCATTGTTGGGGTTTTTTTTAATATGGAATCTATCACATCTGACAAGTCATTGCTTTCCAAAATTATTTTAAGAGGTAAGCCAAGCACCAATGGTGATACAGGAGCAAATTGTTTAAGCCTTCCCAAATATTTACTCAACATTGAGACATCTTCCTGTACCAAACATACACATCTATGTGTCTGTTAGATCTTCTCCAGTGCCCAACTCCAAAGGAAATATTACTTACATATTCTTGCTTGCTCTTTCAGGAGGTGCAGTGCTCAATAAGATGCATCCCTAAGAATTGCAACAACTGTTTCTGAAAAGCCAACAAGCAAGCACGGCCTCCAACCACTGCAGCAAGCCTTCAAAAATGTGATGCACACATTAAATAGCTGCTTTCTGATTAAATGGACCTTGCTTGCCACTGCTGAGTGCTAAAACTAGATTTGCTATGTGAGCAGCATAAAGTTGTTATGATTTTGTATTCATAAAAACAATTCTGCTTCAAAAAACAGAGTTATGTCCTTTGCCTCTAAATATTTATTCCCTACAATAAGTACACAACAAGAAGGAAAAAGAACCGAAATACGTGGTAATTGTATGAAAACATAAACCTGAACTCAGATCACTGAGATTGGGTCTCAAATTCCCCCAGAGGACAGGAACCTGTTGGTAGGGTGGGGGAAAACTTGATTGCAAAGACAAGGAAGAAAACAGCTTTACATGAGAGTCAACTTTACCTCAAGGCATCCAAGACTCTATTGCAGGGAAGCAATAACACCCTCCCTGCCACGTGCTGAGCCTTTACTGTGTGCTCCTCAAACAGCCTCAAACAAGGACAAACACTGACTAATTATTGCTTTCTTTAAAGTTTCACTTTTGTGAAACTCTGTTTTGCACAGAGACTTTGCCAGGAAAATTATATTCTTTATTATATTATCTTTTATATATTATATCATTTGATATTACATACTAATGTATTTATATAGACTATTTCTGTCTTTTTTACATCCCTATTTTCCTTCCATTTTTCCCAACTACACAGTGTTCCTAATTTACACACACACACAGACTGTTTATTTCAGACACAGAATTGGGTTTTTTTGTTCTACTCAAAAATTAAATGTGGAAAATCTTCCTCTGCATTGCCTGCTGTACTAACAGCAAAGTAAAGGCAAATGTGCAGCAAGGCTGTTTTCTCAGAGTGTGTGTGTGAGCAGCCCTGAAGAGAGCAGCATCAGATCCTTTGCAGCCACTGAGAAGCACAAGGCAGTCAGGACTCTGTACAGCATCCCTGAGCACAGATCAGCCCAATCTTTTTTCGTTTCATGCTATCCTATGCTAGGAAACGTGTACTTGGTGATGCCTTCTGCATTATTTCTGATCAGGCTCACATTTGCATTGTAAACAAATCCATTTGCCACTTCAGTTGTTCAGCTCTGAGTCCATGTACAGGGCTGAGAGGGCAGAAAAAACATAATAAATGGTGTCATGTCCAGATTTTATCACAAGGAGCTGAACTAAATAACTTATGAGTCCAGTCAGTTCTATTGAGTTATGAACTAGCTCTTCCTCCTAGAGTAAATTAAAATTCTTACTGCATACAAAAAGCCCAGTGAACACATTTTATTACTGTTGCAGGCAAGTGCAGAAGTAATGAAGGTAGAGCTAAGGTAAATATATAACCCAATGCCTCTCTGGTGGATTGTTTGCTAAACCTTGTAATTTTATTCACTGATATTTGAATGTTGCATTTTCTGCCTGTGCATTCAGAGGGCTCGGTAGAAAACCAGAAGTTGCTGGGACATGGCAAAATAAGAGCTGTGTGATGACAGAAAAATCTACTGTCAACAAGGAAAATGTCCTAAAAGCAATGACAATTTTCTGCTGCATTTTCCAATAAGCAATCTCATCCCAATTCATGCACAACTATTTTAGCTAGCATCTGGGAAAAGGGCAGAGAGCATAAGGTAAGGAAAATAATGTAAATAGGAAAATTATAAAGTTTAGATAAAATGGAAAGTGGCATTTATTGTGTAATAGATATTCATGATTTCATAAATATACACTCAACTACAATAATATATATTTACAATAAACAGAGGAACACTTAAAATTATTACCAAAGAGCAAGGCCAAAATCCCTAAATGGGATAAGCACGATGGTGTGAGATAGGACTGTGAACTGAGAAAGGTGGCTGCATTATTCTCAAGTTCTAAGAAGGTAACAGGCTAAACTTCACCTTTCTGGTTGCAAAATTCTCAGTAATTTCAGCAGGTCTAGGATTCTGTATGAAGAAGACAACTTTTGCCATAACTGAAATACATGGACTCACTGATAGAGAGACAGAATAAGCATAAACCTTATTACTTGTCAACTGTAAAAACCCTGGCCCTAGAACAAAAACAAAACCCCAATACTTTTTTTTTCCCTGCAATGACTAGATGAATCTACCATGATGCCATGCATGAATACAAAATACATTCAAGTGACTAATTAATAAATGTAAAAGTGAAAAAAAAAAATTGCTGGTTTGGACCCACAGAGGGGCAAGGCTAGAAGTAATCCCATAAATTAAATAATCAACACAGGAAGATCCTGGAGCTCACTGGGCAGGATTTCTAGCCCAGCTTTTGAGGAGAGCTCTTGAGAAAAACATGATAGTGTAACTAATGGGACTCAAATACAGAAAGATCATGATGCCAATTCAAACACAAAACAAGTTAATCTGCAGATGACTTCAAAAACAATTGATCAAGAATGCATATTAACTAAAAATAAAAAGCAGCATGAAAAAACAGCCTCTATTATGTAACTGCAAAGCATGCTTAAAAGGGTTTTTGCAATTGGAATAAATAAAAAATAAATAAGTCCTGCATAGAGAATAAAACCCAAGCAAGCCTCAGTAGGAAATAATGTTACAGGTGCCATCTTACAGAGTGTTGGAATTTAAGGAATTGAAAGCTTTCTGGATTAAGGTACATGTGAACACCTGTACAAGATACCTAAAATGAAAATTAAGAGAACTAAAGAAATTTGGAGGAGTTCCTCATGAAAAGCTTTCAATCAGAGTAAAATATTTGAAAACACACCAGAGGAAGCCAAGAAGGGATGCAGAGGATAAACAAAGGTGTCCAAGGTAAACTTTAGATGGCAAACACAAGGAAGCAGGCAAAAAGTTGGAAACCAGTTCATTCATCATAGAGGAATGTGTTCAGGGAAAAGAGTCCAAGCTATACTTACACAGGCTCACCTTAGAAATGGGAGTCAAAGCTGAGGAGGGGGATCTAGAAGTCACCCTTCCCAAATTATTCTCTCCAGATAAACCAGCCCAACGTGCAGAAAGGGCCAAAACCAAGAGAGACTTTGAGCATTATCAGAAATTCTGTAAAGAACAAGGCAAAGGGATCCATGTCTCCACACATTTTATAGATATATCTACACTGGTCAAAGGCAGCTCAGAAGGATGTACCAGAACTGGGAAAAGTAAGGAGAAAAGAGGAGGTAATTATAATATTCAAAGGGTTGGAGCAGCTTCCTTAAGAGAGTGAAAAGGCTGGAGAGAAGTCCCAAAAGAAAGACAAAGATTCACCAAATCATGCAAGAAATTTGCAGAACTACATTTCAGAACAACATTTCCTCATCTCCTTGCAACCCCACCAATTGGGAGGTACTTGGTGAAACTAAAAGGGGATTCGTTTTTAAAAGATAAAGAAAGTATTTCTTCTTAGTGGGTCCTAAAGTTCTGGGATTTGTTGTTATATGAAGTTGTAGAGGAAGACACTATCAGACAGTTTGAAAAGGAATTAGACAAATTCATAGACACCAAAGCTTAAATCATGACTCAAAGGACCAGAAGGATATAAATGAATAATAAAAAGCAGCTTCAAGCACTGAGGAATAAACTGCAGACAGTCTGTAGTCTTTCATGCTTCATCCAAAGTAGCTTCTCTTTCTGTCATTGGGAAACAGGCAAAAAAAAAAAATCTCTGCCACAGAAGTAAATGTGTTTAGAGAAGCATACTTTATAAACAAATTTAACTTTAATTCTCCCTGCATTTTAATGAAAAGGAGAGAAGATTCTGCAAACCAATTAAGGAACTGGAGCACATACTCTGCCACAAAGTCTCATTTTACTCTTGGCATTTTTGGTACCATCAACACAGCTGCATCAGCTGTGACAGCAGACAGAATTGGAGTTTGGGATTTGTGGTGGATGTTTCAGAGCAAGGCTTTGACACTTCCCTCTTCAGCGGTGGGCTGAGAAAGGGCAGCCTTAGAGGGATCCAGCACTGCTCTGCTGCATGCTTGCACAGCTCCCATCAAACCAAAAGTGAGAAGGCATTTCTTCACAGAGAGGGAACAATCCACCAATTATCAGAATAGCTATATATGAAAGACTTAATTTAAAAAATTTCAAACACACACACACCAAAAACACATACCAAGCCATGGACAAGGACTTTTTGGTCAGCTCTTACTCTCTACAGATTGCAAGATTCCATGAGGCTCAGTGTTTGACTCAGCATACAGAGGTTCAGCACGATCTCACAAAGGGATTCAGGCAGAAATTCAGGTGCCCTGACAGTCACACACTTCTCACAACTGGAACAGCACAGGTAAGGTCTCAATTTTAGCAAGAGGCAAGCACTGCCTAGAACTTGCTCTTACAACTGGTCTGAGGATGGAAATCTGTAAATGAAGTCTAAGAATAAGCCCCTACTACAAACATACCTCAGATTTTTCATCAGTCTCAAGTCTTGCTTATTTCACATATTGAGAAAAAGGATTCCTTCCCAAAACCAGCTAGCTAGCTTGAGAAGTAGCCCAAACTCATGTTGTCTCCTCTCTGAAGAAAAAATACTGCTGTTCTTTCAATAATCTAGGAGTGCAAAGCCAACTCTCTATCCATTACTTAGGTCACTCCTTTTTTGCTTTGGAATTTTTCATGCACCTACTCATGGAGAGCCTTTTCCTCACTCCTGTGAGCTCACACACATTTATGTTAAACATGCCTACATCAATCACTTCAGGCTTTCCTAAGAGCTGGACTAAAGGAAGCTGAGATATTTCTCCAAAAGAACCAGATGTAGCATCCACAAGAAAATGAAATAATTACCACAGTAAGGAAGGATGTCAATTCAATCAGTTTCTATTCAGGCATTGCTCAGGAAAAATATCAGTCTTAGCAAGTCAACTCCAGGAAATGCTGAGGAATAAGAGATTACAGTCTCATAAGACACTTTTCTGTTCTCAGGTGACCCATTAGTCATTCCTCCCAAGTGAAGATTTCTTATTTAACTGTTTTGAAATGATCCAAGCAGGAATTTCTTCATTGCTTTCATCTTGATAGCTTTTTGTGTACGCTAGTACCACAAATTCAGACCCAGCCAAAAATGGATGTTACTTCATTTCCTCTCACCAATTCCCAGTTGACATTGGATTTTTTTATTTTTCCTTATAGCCACAATTAGGACAAAGGATCAAAAATGTCCCAAGGAGCTGTTCTTCAAGCACTACACAGCTATTACCACCATATATTGCATTATCAATAAAAGAGGCCAGCAATAACTGCTATTTCTAAAGGAGAACCAAACAAGCTCTCTTTATAGGACAGCCAGCAGCAAGATGACTTTTCTAATAGGTACCAAATTGCCACTCTGATTGGAGCCAGCTGCCTAGCAAAAAACTGGAATCATGCACTGATATTTTGGAGCACTTGCTTTTGTAAAACATTGTCTGGGTGCAGCACTATTTATATGCAGCCCTTCTGCATGCTGTATTCCAGATGAAATGACAGCCACCATCTTCAGGCAGCTGCAAATTCATCTCTGCCACTGAATCACATAAATCAGGGGGTTTTTTTTCCTCAATTCACTTTGGTTTAATTAGGACAGAGAAAAAGCACAGTCCAGAATAAACAGGTATACCCAACACACACCTGGACCCAACTGGACAACGAATCAAAACACCATCACTGGAGTCTAATCAAGCAATCACCCTGGGTAAACAATCTCTAGAACACACTCCACATGGGCACAAACACAGGAGCAGCAAATGAAATAAGAATTGTTTTGATCATTCTTTTCTCTGCTTCTCTCTATTCAGAGGGCATGTGAAACTGCAGAGGGGCCACTGTCCAGCAAGCTGGAAGGCTCCTTTCCCAGGTTTGCTATTCCTTACCCCTTCCCCTGAGGATGCCTAAAGAGTTTTCAAGCCTGAAAGAACAGGAGCAAAATGTGCCCGGTTTGACTGATTCCCCTCATGCCCCTAAACAAATGCAGACTCTTGGCTCCATTATCAGCACTAGACCAGAAGGGGCACAGCTCCCTTCCCGCCTGGAGCTCCTCCATCCTTTCCTGCCACCAGGAGATAATGGGTTTGCTCCATGCCCACACAGTCTGATAGGGACACCCCATCCTGCAGCAGCCTCTCATCCAGCAGGCAAGAGAAAACATCTCCATCTGGCAGCAACTGCAGCTTCTGCTTCTCACAAGGGAGGCCAAAACCAAAAGCAATGCCCAGACATACCTTTTCTCTCAAACTCTTTCTTGTCACAGCACAGGTCACAGTACAGACAGCCACGAGACACACAGTGCCATCATACAATTCCAGAAGACTTTAACTCACACAGAGTAACACCACACCACTCCAGAAGGCTGCAGGCATCTGCCCTTCTTGTCCCTCAGCCCAGCCTTTTATCCCCTCCTGTTGATGCCCTGCACCTGTGTGCCCTCTGCTCCCTTGGTGGTTGGGCAGTGCCCTGGGCTCTCATTACCTTCAACAGCATTCACCTGCTGCTCACAGCTGCAGCTCATTACCCCATCAGCCACTCCCCATCACCACAAAATCTGTACCTACACCAAGGTTCAGTCAGAGACAGCATCTGAGCAATATCTATATCTTAATACGGCCGACAGAAATAAAACAGCAAGTAATTGTGACACACAGCTGGCAGATGTCTTCAAGACCAGATGAAACCACCTAGATTACAATCCACATGAAAACTACTGTGTCTCTCACTAAACCATAAACTGGATCCATCTACCTGGGGAAATAAACCAAAACCTATAGTGCAGTTATAACATTCCTTCCTTTCGTATGATTTACCTAATCTGAATGGGAGAAAATAACCCCAAAACTCTATTTTACACTTGACACTATAATGTGGATATGGTAGAGAAAGCCACTTGTGCATTTAGGGTAAAATTGACCATAATAGAAACACAAAGCTTGGTGAAAGGCCCTTGTCACAAAATGCAGAACATCAATTACTTTCACAGAAATACACAGCAATTAAACAAATCCAATAGTCAGGATTTACATATGTGCCTAAAAGACAAGTCTCAAAGCAGCTTGAATTACACATTACTTTATCTATTATAAAGTAACAATTTTAGAAACACCAGCCCTTCTGCATTCCTCTTCCCCACAAATAACCCCAGAAACAAATCAAGTCACTTCTCACTTACCTGTCTGGTAACCACAGCAGCCAAGGGTGGAGGGGGTGATTTGGCTTCCCAGTATTCCCAGCTGGTCGGTGGTGGCACATGGCACAGTTGAGGTGGCCATGAGACACAGAGTTCCATAGAATTCCAGAAGGCTTCAGCCCACACAGAGTAACACCACACCACTCCAGAAGGCTGCAGGCATCTGCCCCTCTTGTCCCTCAGCCCAGCCTTTTCTCCCCTCCTGTTGATGCCCTGCACCTGTGTGCCCTCTGCTCCCTTTGGTGGTTGGGCAGTGCCCTGGGCTCTCGTTACCTTCAATGCTGCTCACCGGCTGCTCACAGCTGTGGCCAATTCAGGATGAGGCTCTGCTACAGCCCCACTCCCAATCACCACAAACTCTCTGCCTACACTTTCTTGTACTGGATTTTTATTTTTTTTTTTTGGCCCTCTATAAACACATATTGAAGTTTGGTTTGTGATGTAGGTGCTTTTCATCACTTTCTGAATAAATAAAATGAAAACAAAATGAAAAACAAAAATATTCAAAGCTTTGGAGGTGCTCATAGTAAGAATTTCTAGCTTCAGCAGACTTGTACCTGAGGACAAAACCAGAGATATCATTAGTCAAGTCAAGTGCAAGAGTTAAGGCCACAAGACTAAGGATGAACAAACTCTCCTCTGAAATATGAGCACTGTCTCCCAACCACAGCAAAATATCTTTTCTCCTGAAATTGCTTTCTTTCAAACAGCATGATATGTAGACATATGTCAGTGACATTACAGGCTTAAATCAAATTGAAAGCATAAGATAGCCTGGAGAAGTCACACTGGTTTAGCAACTGGTGAGGGTCAAAGGAGTTACAGATGTGCTGCTGGCTTCCTGTGCTCATGGCTCTTGTTTGCCAGGAGAAGACAACTTCTGGCAAACCACTCACTTTTAATAAACTTCATTTAACAGAACAACTGTTCTCCAAAAACCTAGCCAAAAAGTGTCTTGTCTGCTTACATTACCATTTTAGCATTCACAAGTCAGTTGCATGAACTTACAGCTTTGCAGAAGGAAAATATTTCTTGAGTTAGAAAACAGCCATGATGTTCAGGAGTTTTGAAACAGATCCTGAGACCTTGCATATCTGAATACCCATTATTGTCCCACAGACCTAATTTTAACCTTTATTTCTTGTAAAAATTCAGTGTAAAAGGAAAAGATTTTTGAGTAGTAGTAGCCCATATCCGTGCTTCTTCTCACCCTCACTGTTAACACCTCAATATGACTATCTTCAGCAAACCAGTTCTAAAGGTTTGCTAAAGGTGGTGATATTTAGAGGCCCGGACTTTGAGGACATTTATTTTTCTCTTTTCATAGGGAAAAAAAAAAAAAAAAAGGTGAAGCATAAAAAAAACCTAAGTCTGGCCCAAGGTGAACTAACAAAAAAGGCCCCACAAGAGGCAACAGTTGAGCACAAAAGTTTCACCTAAACGTAGGAGCAGGGAAAGCATCTCCTAGCAGAATCATCTTTTTGTTGAAGGTATCTCAAGGATGGTGACATTGGTGATGTGCAGTCCAACAGGATTCAGGCTGACTCAACTCATTCATCACCAACACTTAAAAATGCCACCGGATTTTGCTCTAGAGCATTTTTCTTACACTCTCACTAATAAGTTCCTGAAATAACTCAAATTTGGCTCTGTTAAGGGACTTCCTCACAGTACTAAAATTCAGTACTTACAAAAGGAAATGCTACATTGTTAAAATATGTCTTAAAAATGCTATTAAAATAGAATGACCTCTGCATTTTTGTAACTCGGGGAAGAGCTTGATGGTTTAAAACTAATAAAATCATATAACATACCAAGGAAATAACTTCCTGAAGGTTAGTTGTTAGTTTACATAAAAGTCTTAAAGAAGAGGTGAAATTTCAACCACAATTTGAAAGAAAATAACTTGAAAATGTCACCGCTCTCCTTAGCTTTTAGGGGAGCTAAACACATACAAAAGCAACTGGGAAATATTACATTTTCCTTGTGCACAATGATGTGAAAATAGGCTTTTGCAACAAAAAAGTTAATAAAAGGGAGGGAGGAAGGGATTCTGTCCCTCTGCTCTGCTGAGACCCCACCCACATCCAGCTCTGGGCTCCCAGCACAGGAAGGATGCTGGAGAAAGTCCAGAGGAGGTCACTGCAAGAATTGGGTTTATTCCATCTGGAAAATAGAAGGTGACCTAATTGTGACCACCCAGCACCTGAAGGGAACCTTTTAAAAAGGTAGAGAGGGACTTTTTGCAAGAGCACAGACAAGGATGCAGGAGAGTAGCTTAAAATTGAAAGAGTGAGTTTAGACTGGATATTAAGGAAAAACAAATTACTGTGAATGTGGCGCAGGAACAGGTTGTCCAGAGAAGTTGTGGATGCCCTATCTCGGGAAGTTTTCAATGCCTGGTGTCCCTGCCCATGACAGGTGCTTGGAACAAGGTGATCTTTAAAGTCCAGTCCAATCCAAACCATTCTACATCGCAGACATCTTTTATGGAAAATCCTTTCCTTAGGATTTTTCCTCCTGAGAAGCTGGGAGGCCTCAGAACAAAATGCAAACATTGATTATCTGCTGCTGTGGAATGCAACAATGTGATTGGCGCTCCACTTCTGGAGGACATAACCATTGGTCAGACCTTAGCAAAAAGATGATATTTTTACATACCTGTCACTGTCATATTTTCTGGAAA
Source organism: Melospiza georgiana (assembly GCF_028018845.1). Classification (NCBI taxonomy): domain Eukaryota; kingdom Metazoa; phylum Chordata; class Aves; order Passeriformes; family Passerellidae; genus Melospiza; species Melospiza georgiana. The sequence continues at coordinate 38,357,217 of NC_080434.1, read as the reverse complement.
AATCCCTTCACCAGGATTTCTTCTCCTGGGAAGCTGAGAAGCCTCAGAGAAAAATGAAAACAATAATTATCTCATTGCTTCTCCTGTGTTTGCTGCTTTGGAAAGAGGTCTGGAGATTATTTACCAACTGGTCATTGTTTGATTGGTTTCATGTGAATTGTTTTTACTTAATGACCAATCACCATCAGCTGTGTCAGACTGTGTCTGTCATGAGTTTTTCATTATCATTCTTGTTAAACCTGTCTGTATCCTTTCTCTATTCTTCAGTGTAGTTTTAGTATAGCATTCTATAATATATAATGTATAACATCATATAATATAACATATAATATAGAATATATATTATATAGAAAAAATACATAATATATAATATAATACAATATAATAATAAATCAGCCTTCTAGGAACATGGAGTCAGATTCATTCATTTCTTACCTCATCCTGGGGACTCCTGTAAATACCACACATACTAAAGCAAATTACTACACAGCTTTAGAAAAAAAAACCAACATATACTCAATGTAGTGATTGTTCTCTGTGTTGCTGGAGCCAGTTACTTCATTCATTTGCTACCATATAAAAATAATTCCACAGCATTTCTACATTAAAAAAAATGCATATAATAACACTGACAAACATAATCTCAATGCACAAGTAATGCAAAGAAACAACTGCATGTTTTTCTGCCTCCTAGGTGGTTAACACTGCTTTTAATTTCATCTCTGTCCTTTCACATTACCATCTGCAGAAGCTCATGGCCAGCAGTTTGCCCCAGTAATAGCTGACTGTTCTCTTTGATATCACTCCCTGCTCTTTGTGGACAGCCCAATATCCATTGTGATTAGCAGGGGACAGCCCTGTCTCTCCAGATCAGTCATCAGTGCTGAGCAGTTCTCTCCATGCATCACCACTAATTGCTGTAAGAGAAATTTCCTGCATTCCACTTTTAAACAAACAAATGAAAAACAAAAAAACAATAATTATCTCTCCAGGGAAGACGACAATGCTGCACTACAGTTGGGAAGAATTTGTTCCCATTTTTAATTCCAGGAAGTAACACCTTATTTATCAACTTTTCTATACTTTGTCTGAGATTTAATGTTCCATGAACCTGTACGAAAATATTACTGCCTAAAAAAGTCTCAGAAAGCTATTATCCAGTGGCTCACAGTAATTTCAATCCTAGAGCTGCACAACCATGCATTCCTAGAAGATAATCCTAAAGAGAATGGAGCAACAAGCCCTAGCACAGGAATAAGCAAGGGTCATTGTGCCTGACTACTACTACAAAGATAGTTTGCCTATTCTCAGTTTAGCTAATGTTCCTAAAAGAAAAAAATAAACCACAATATATTTAAGTACCTATGGTTTTAACCTCCTCCATATTTGTGGAAGGCCCCAAAAAAACCTCAAACTTCTTTTAAAAGAAGGGCATTACAGTTGATCATGTTCTCTGAGTTAGACACACAGAGAAATAGCAACAAAATCTTCTCAGGACGTCAAAAGAAAAAACTTGTCTGGTAACCCCAGAAAAACAGAGAACTTTGTCAAAAGGTTTAGAGCAGCATTCAACCAACATGAAATACCTCATGAAGCATTTAATTTAACCCATTCAACTCCACACTCCACTTTATTTTAAGTGACTCAAAAGTTCCAAGAGGGAATTAGTAGGAGAAAAACACAGAAGAGAGATACAAAAGAAGAAACATAACTACCAGCCCTGCTTTCCTGCAGTGTTCAGCTGATGGAAAATCCAAGAGGGGGTAGGGTCAAAACACGTGTCTGCCCCATGTTCTGCTTTAAATATCCCTTGGCTTTCCTGTGCCCCTCCTCCAGGTGGGATTTCTGGTCATTTGGGCACTCAGGAGCTGGGTTGGGGGCTCCAGCGGTGTGTGTGGAGCATTGCCTGTGCTGTGCCAGGGATAGGCAGGGATACAGGCTGGGATACAGGCTCTGGGGGCAGCAGGGCATGGATGGAACAGAGCATCACCTCACCAGAGCAAAACCCAGCACACACAAGATGTTTTGAGCCATCCATCATCCCAGTCACTCACAAATTGGACAGACTCTCTGTGAAATTTGTTTTCTCCTCAAAAGTTACATTTATCAAATTTTACACTTTGAAGAGACATTTTTAAAACAAGTGGGAGATGTGGATTTGTTTTGTTGACTTTTCTTCTTTGAGTTTTAAGTGATGTGCTCTGAAATGCGTCCATGGCAATCTTCCTGGTTTTGTTTCTGATGGTGACTGACATGCTTAAGGGAAAACATGGCCTATATATACTGAGAAAACTAATACTGAGCTGATAGCAAGAGTGTTTTAAAATATTCTTTCATAAATATGACATTTTACATCCCCATTTGTTAAAGTAAAAACAAAATGATGCTATGTGCAATCATTGCATAAATCATGTACACCCCATTTTGCCATAGAATAATTATGTTGTCTCAGTAAACACGTTTTTCCATTGGATATTTTTCTTGCAATGAAAGAAAATTTGGGTAAGACTGGTTTAGAAAGTTTTATCTGTGAGAAAATTGCTGTTGACTGATACAATCTCCTTCACCAAGAGCAATCCTTCTTCTCTAGGACAGCACTTTAAATTACATTTCTCAGTTGAAGGAATTGTAAATGGGACAAAGTATATCAGGTGAACAAATATTTTTCAAAAGCCATTGTAGAACCATCAAGGGTTTTACAGACATTTTCACAGAGCTGAAGGCAAGGAAATAGAAAGTTTAATGCTAGTTTCACACACATGCCTTCCTTTGCCACAGCTGCCAAATATCATGACCACACCAGCTCCAGACAGAAGGCAGACAGAAAATCCAGTTCAGCCTAAATCTCTATTTTGGTGGTTTTGGCATGGAAATAAACTGGTCACAGAGCTGCCATATGCAGTAAATCCTTTCAGTCATCAATAGCTCTCACAATAAAAGCAAACAGTAAATTCCAGAAAAGCAATTTCTGAAGGGAACATCAGTAAGTACTAAAGAACACTCATTTTATTTTGTTTTGTGGTTTTTTGGGGGGCAGGTTTTTTTTTTTTATTTGCCTTTTTTTTTTCCCCTTCAGACTTGCTCTAACTTGATTCCATGGACTCAATGCCACTTAGTGGTTGTGACATGCTAGATGCCCTCCTGAACTGCATATTCCCATCCAGGTTCATCCCAAAGGAGTCCAGTTCTCACAGCAAAGATCACCACATGACCCAAACCAAAGCAGAATGAGTGGGGACTACTGCAGGTTTCTTTTCTTTATCTAACCTAAAGATGCACTCAGGATGACTTAAAAAAAAAAGACAAAAATAAAAAACACCACTTTTGTTTCCATTAAAGTAGATTTATGCACAGAGTAAATCAGATGAACAAAGTTTTTTGCTGGGTAAGAACATGACTTTAAGAACCTCCCTTAGTGAGTTAGTGAGGAGTTAATAAGACAATTTCTGGCAAGACTTTTTTTAGCTCAGCTTTTCATTGAACACAGCAAAGGGACACTTCTGAAAATGACTCAGTCAATCAATATATGAACATCTAAAGAGAATATGTAAGGAGGATTTCTGTGTCCCAAATCAAGTTTGGACATGGAGTCACCATTCAACATAAACTATTTTGATCACTACTGTCAGACTCCACATGGAAGATCCAAGCCATGCAAGTGGAATATTTAAGATCTTTCTGCTGCTCTCTGTGCAAACCTGATAATGAATTCAACCTGTTAATTAACTAACTCCTAATTAATTCCTGTGCAGCCATTAGTGTGTTGTCATTCTAGCACCTACATATTACATTAGTTTTCTTGGATTGTTACTTTGCTCCTCATTTTTCTAGGAGGAGCATATTGTGAATTTTATTTCATATTGGAAAGCCTTCATGGCAGTATCTTCATGTACAATTCTGTCACTGAAAATACACATTGCCTAAGATAATAATTTATAAAGTAGCTGGAAAAACTGACCAGAAATTCAAGGTACTATTTTTTTTTTTTTGCAATTGCTTTCATATTGATTTTTATTGCATTGTCCTGTTCTCTTTCAGAAATGTTTATTATTTACGAGAAATTTTGCATATCTACTGCTAACTCTAAGTGGACACTAAAGTCCATGGACCTGTTCGAAGAATTAGGGCCTTAGAATTCTTAAGTACAGTAGTTTTAATTTTGAATTTAATAATTAAGATGGTACTTTTTCTAATTGATAGCAGTGCCTGTAGCCCCTTAAAACCATAATTTTTTCCCCTAAGTAAATTAGATGAATTAGAAAATTTAACTATGGTTTGCCTTTCATTCTAAAACTTCTGTTCATCTGGAAATAATTAAGGACATGTGTGTTCAAGCTTTCCTGCTGTTTTGGGCTTTTTTTGTGACTACACTGTAAGATCTATTTTAAGACATTTTCATTGTGAGCATTCTGATCATCAGCATGACAAATTCAGTAAGTAGAGGTCATTTCTGCATTGTTAACTGTAAGCTCAGACTGCTAAAGAAGAGAGATGGAGTACAGGTGAGATTTATGCACACTTCTGCTCATGTGCCACCAACCATCAGGGTCTAGAAACAAAAAATAACAGGTCCAGCCTTCAGCTGGTTGTTGATGATGACACCCTTGGTGTGGCCGAGACCCACTAATAAACACAGACATAGAACAGCCCAAACAAAGTCAATATGTGAACAGTCCAGGTGATTTTTACTCCTATCTTCATCCATTTGTAGAGGGAAGAAGCTCAGTAAAAACAAATATCTATTTCATCTGCAGGAGTTAAGCTGCACCTAAACTATTGACTGCACAGGCAACCAAATTCCCAGTGGATCTGTGTTGAGACTATTCCTAGCTCCAAAGAACAATTCTTAGGGTGTTGTTTGAGATGCAAGCCTACTTAAAACAAACATTTGTTTCCTCTCTTATCTTATCACTAATCAGAGTACAATTTTGGTGGGTTTGGAGCTATAGGGTCGCAGAAATCTCTTGGCTACAAATACCTAAGGAAATGCTCAGTATGATACATTTTACTGCATAGCTAGTAATTCTTCCTGTCTGTTCTCTAATTCCTGATTTTTGGAATTCTAATCCAGATCCTTTGTTAGATCTGTAGATGGGGTTTTGGCCTTCACACCCATCAAAAACTTCTTAATAAACCAAGAACCATTAGAGCATCCTTGATGCAATACTTCCAGGTAATTTGTAAAGTATATTGGAATAAAATAAAATAAATAGGCATAAATGTAGTTGCAGCTTCCCTATGTGGCTCTTACTACCTATTTCACAGTATGGACTGGTACAAGCAAAGAAAGCCTCTCCATGTTTCTATAGTTAAAGGTCCTAAATGTGAAAACAGATTTTTTTTATACATGTTTCTGAGACTTTTTCACATAAATTGAGTGACACCAAAATAAGTTTAAATAAATATATAAAAATAATCTTCCCAACTGACTCCAGTTTCTCTCAGAGACTTTTAATCACTCATCTCCAGTGCCAAAGAAATGTTACCTGCCCCATTATGAAATCCCAGGGGAGGCACAATGCTCTAGATTTCCACAAGAAAGACTAAACAAGGTCACAGATATGGAGGGAATGAGGGCTGGAAGGAGTGAAATATATGGCTATGACAGCCTAAGAAATAATGGAAGAAACTACTTACTTTTACCTATGCTGTGATTTTTGCAGTGTTGGCATATATCACTTATCTTGCTATAAAAGATGAAAAATAAATCTTCCTAATGATGAAGACAGTCTAAATTCACTGAGAGTGAGGCACTGTACAGCAATTTGCACTGCTAGCAATAGTTTTAAATATCTTCCTCCAGGTTAGGCTTTCATAGCACACAGCAAATTCACATCCATTCACAAGTGAATGCGTGACTCCAACCAAGTCTGATTTCAGGGAATTCATTTCTGAGACAAATGACCCAATTGAGTCTAATGGCTCTCTGAAGCTGCCCAGAGTAAAACATAGGAGTGAGAGATTGCATGTTTGAGGCCTTAGACATTAAGAAACAAACTGCTGCTACCCAGTGATAGCATCATTAATGCAGCCATTTATTGGTTTATTTTTACTTAGAACAGGAGAAAATGCATGGCCCTTCTGAGACCACGAGAAATCAATATACTTTCAGGTTTTAATAACACGATCTAAAACACTTTCTATAGTCTGCAGTGAAATCTGCTGTGGGTATATAATGTCTTTCATTCTCACAATATTACTTCAATTTTAACAGAACCAAGACTTCAATATAACCATAATTAAGGCTATGCTACACTACCTAAAATGAAAATTATATATATTAAAAAGCCCACAAAATTCTTTTAACATATTTTTTTTGTAATAAAGAAAAAAAAGTCGCCAAAACCTGTATAAAATATTTTTCAATCACCAACTTGCCGCAGCAACAAAGTTTGCATAATAGGATATCATTGACTACACATTCTGTTAAAATAACAAATAACACATTCCAGAGATGTTTACTGGACCCATTGATAGTCTATTTTGAGAAGATCCACTGCTCCATACTAACATTTTTCCATGTGATTTTCCCCTGGGTATTAAACTCAGCAGGATGAGCCCTTTCAGGAGCATTATGCCTCCAGGAGAGAGAGGGCAGCACTCCTTAAAAACAGGGAATGTTGGGCCAACCATTCCTGAACCAGCAATGCCAAAACTCTGCATAAGCAATTTACGTTTGGCTTTATTTCAAATTCTCCTTATTCACTATTACTCTCACAAGAGCTGGGCTGGAACTCAAAGAATCATCATTGGTTAATCCTGCAGAGCTCACGTGTGAAACTGTGGCTTTGGGGGTATTCCATTTTAAAAGCTAAAAACTCAAATACATCTGCAGTAAATACATCAGTATTAACTGGTAGTGGCTCATCTGTCTTTAAAATAAGGGTTAATTTGCATAATAATTAATTGTTTGAAGAGCAATCATTATTTCACTGAGTACAACATAACAGCCTTCACCTGCTACAAACACTCACTGTTGAAATGGTTTTATCTTACTGGCATCATTTATTTTTAATTTATAGAACAAGAAAATATCTCTTTTCTTCCATAAGGTTTGTCCTTCAAGTACACCAAATCAAGTGCACAGGTGTTTTACTTGCTTGTACCAAGTGTTTCACCCCCATTTTTAGGGCTTTTGCAGTGTCACCAGGGTCCAAGAGAACTAAGCTCTCAGAATCCTCATCTGAAAAGGTTATTTAAAAGCTCCTAATATTCTAAAATACTAATTCAATTTCTCTTTGTGCTTATCATTTAACACCTGACAGCCAGGATAATGCAATTGGGCCTGTTCATTTTGGCCACTGCATCAAACGATGATACAAGTGCTGCAAGCATTACCAATGAGCATGTGGGACTCCACATGGGCAGACATCATGCTGTATGAATATAATTCCAAAACTGAGCCAAAAGGTGTTAGGAAAAGCTTGATTCAACCTAAACACAATGAGCAAGTATCTGTAATATTTATTTTTCCTCCAGGCAACTGAATGATGAATTGACATCACAACTGACCATCACTTAATCCAAGAGATTCAGATTCAGCAGCTATGCTCAGCATCTCAGCTTCTGCAAGCCCTAAACCTTGGTGCCAACCAGTGATATAAAGGGCATTGCAGCTGACATTAACACTGAGATATTTGCAAATTTAAGACACTGATAGGCTGAAGAAAACCAGGAGAATACAGCCATCTCCTGCCTCTCATTTGCTGGCTAGGCAGGGCTCTGTGAAGATATTTTGTTTTATTTGCCTTCAGAGCTTGACAGTAACAGAGGTTCTCCAACGTGGTACTGAATTAGTAGACACTCTGTTTGTATTGTTAGAACCTTAATTGAAACAGTCAGAGAGAAATGTTTTATTACAGAGAGAGAAAGCGCTTTTTTAATAAGACTCTAAGGAGACTCAGCTTTAATGATGCTTAACACCATGTTTTAAAATCTACAGGCTATTTCTTGTTAAATGTTGGTTGTTTAACAGCAGGCTGGCATCAGATTGCCTGCTGTGGATAGTTAGGGCTGGCTTGTGCAGCTTCTGACAGTCTCAACATTGATGAAAGACAGCACCAATTTTCATTCTTACAGTGTTTCCCTTCCTGACACTTCCTTTCTCAGGCTGCTTTTTAGAACAGATGTTCCTCGCATGGCACAAGCACAAATATAATCAAATGTTTCACTTGAAACACCAGGTAAGAGACCAGGAATATAAAAAGTAGATTCATCTGTTCCTCACCAGTGTTTAACACAAACTTTTGATATGGATATGAAAATACAGAACTAATAATATCAACACTCTCGCCATTAAAACCTTTTAATCACAAGTCAGCAATTGAAAAGAGAAACCACAATGCAGAAAACCAATTTAAGTAGTATATTAGTAAATCAGCTTTTATTTATAAGGATGTTAAGACTAACAGACATCAAATAAGCAGGTTTTTAGAAAAACCTATCAAAATACGAGTTTTCAGTTAAGTTGCTTAGCCACAGTTCAGTTATATCTCAAATCAGTTGACTACCTTTATTTTTCCAAGGGGTTTTTTTTGTCCCTTATCCCACTTGGGGAATTTGCACACTCTCCATTTGGAGAAGGGGGACAGGGATGTTGGTTGTTGTGGGGTGGCATTTAGTTGTTGGAATTTTTTTTCCTTTCTGTTGCAAAAGAAAAATTCAAATGCTGTCACAGATGAAAAGATAAAAATTTTGTCTGTAGAATACTGAAATATAAACAACATAAGATGCAACCCATTACAAAATTCCACAGCCTTAAAATTTGAATCCTTGCCCTTCATACATAGAGCAGCAGCAAGCAAATTTTAAAGCATGATGATTTTTAAAATCAAATTTGCCTCTTTGCAAAAAATACATATCTTTTGTTTAAATGTGGCAACATGTATGCAACTGAGCAAGCTGTTTGATACAAAGAAAATATGACAGTTTAAAGGGTAATTTCATGGATTGAAAATGGTCTTTCCACCCAGCTTTGAACAGGAAAAAGCACTCAGAGTTCTGCACTAGTTCTGATTTTTTCCCTATAGCCCCTTTCTAAAAGGCAGGAAAACCCTAAAGGAAGTGGGAAAAAGCCAAACCAGAAAGGCTGATAAGGTGATTCAATCAGTCATGGGGCTGATATTAGCAGTGGTAAACAAGGTTGTCTCACCCAACCTCAACCTTCAGCAAAGAGGTAGAAGAAATGAATTAATCTAAATCCCTAAAAAACACATGAGCTGGTATGCAAATCTAATAACCAGACACTGTATTATTGATGCTGACTTTCTTGCTGTTGGTCCAAGAGGGAAATCGGCATTTTCTGGTAGAAAGAACTATTTACAAGAGTATATAAAATGAAATAAAACATCTCCAAAGTCCTAGCACTATCAAAGACTTATATGATGGAGTAAACACAACATAAAGAGATAAAAGCAAACAGCTCACACAACCAAGGTCTCAAAGTATTTTCAGAAACGTTTTTGGGGGATTAAAGATTAAAAATTCAATAACACATCAAAAACAAACATTTTCAGGTTACTAGAAAACAAAACCAACCAAGCAACAACACCACCCAACTGAACCAGCCAAACAAAAAACAATAAAGGAAAAATAATAGCCAAACTTTAAATATTTCAAGCCTGTAATATTTGTAATTCTACCTATGGAAGAACAATTTAGCAGTGAAAGCCCAGAGTTGCCTGGCTGGAAAATGGAATGATTTCTTACTGAAAAGCCTCCTGAAAGTGAGCTGAAATGCATGGAGTACCTGACAATATGAATGAAATACAAAGCACCAGAAGGAGGATGAGGGCAAAACCTTGCATTTCCACCTTGTAGGCATTCTTAAGTCAAATATCTATACTAGCAGACAGCAACCCCACACACAGGACCTATCATTTTCAAGTATTACTGCACTCATTCTTGCATAAATGCACACACAGGCCAGAGCTAAAAACACCTATGATGCACTACACAATTCTTTCAAAATGCCTGTCCTTTCTAGCTTTCACATTTTTTATGCTTAGAAAGCATTCCATTTTAAATTCTCCTACTAGTAGATTCTCCGCAGATTTTTTCTGGGGTGGCCTTTCCACATCCTAAAGTATTTTAGTTTCATTTACCATTTTTTGTTCTCCTTTTATCGCTATTCACAATTTTTTTGAAGTTACTTTTCTGTAGTTAATTTACCCCTTTTTTTTTTTTTTTTTTTTTGGCTTTGTTTGAGCTCCCTTTAAATTTTTTTCTCTATTCAAGCATTTGAGATGGTTATAGTATCCCTTCAGTTACTGTCTCTCTGATTATGCCTCCCTTTTCTGGTTGGGGCTCCTCCCTCCCTCCAAAACCAAATACATCATCTTCCATTGAATTTTGCCTGCATGAAAAGGGTACAATGAAACCATTTAATCTTCTCCCACTAATTGGTCTCTTCAAATCTCCAATCTCTTTTAATAGGGTTTTTTTTTTTTCCCTGAGTTCCTTTCAGCAAATTCACATTTTGTTGTGCCAGCTCCAGCAGCACGAGCGCGCATCCGGCTAATGCGGGACCCTTTACATATTAAAAACGTGCATGCAAATGTTGAGCACAAAATAGAATGACTTCAAAACAGATTTTAGACAAAATCACACACCAGTGCAAATCCTTTGGAGAACACCCAAGTGTCCTGGAATTAAACTTTTACCCCAGGAAACAGCTAGAAGCATGTGGTAATATAGAACACTAGGATGATTTGGGTTGAAAGGGACCTGAAAGATTGACCAAGTGCAGGGACATCTTCCACCCGATCAGGTCGCCCAAAATCCCAGTCAACCTGGCCTTGAAGACTTCCAGGGATGGGAATACATGCCTAGCTTGAGCAAGAGAGGCAGCAGAACAATGCCTGTCCATGTCCTACCAAGATCCAAGCTGAATGTTTCCATTATTTTACAGTTATGATATAGATATACACATCATTCATTTAAGACATTCCTGTCTTAGACATAGGAATCATAGAAGCCACAGTATTTAGATTTGTAAATTAGTCAATTAATACATATGCTGCAAAATGCTGTTGTACCAACATGTGCTGAATTTGAAATTGGCTGAATGACTCCAGTTTGAAGGGTTAAAACATCTTACACTACAGGGTAAGGAAAGAAAAAGGGAACAGCCTTCTTCAGAATCTATTCAACACATCTGTTCAAACTAGTCCAAAATACATTTGGATGAAAATGAGCTTAAAATATCACTGATTGCTAAGGGTACATCCATCCAGAGAGGACAGTAACCCTGTAATTTCTCTAACCCTACACTTAGGTATTTTTAGTTTGGGCATATCAAAAGCACTAAAATATTCCAGCTTGGTGCTTGCCAGGTGAAACCTGGAGCCTAAAACCATCTCTGCTCACCATGGACTTGTGCACATCTGCATTTCTGCCTGTTTGAGCTTCTCATCCAGAAAAATTAATTCTGCTAGAAATAAACAAACTTTCTATGATACATGTATGCTCCACCTTAACCTTGTGCCACCTCCAGGTATTTCTCCATGCTGATTTTTTTCTAGTCTAGACATCTCTGCGTGCTAGGATTTAGGTTAACCTCTTACGTTTCCCTAACAGATGCTCCATACCCTCCAGTCAGGGATTTTGTTAATTTCTCCCCTAATGGTGAGGACATCTCCACTTCAAGGGATTAGGAAAGAACGAGGAAACCAACAACAGGTGAATTAGAAGCAGATCAGACACTTCCCCATTGGAAAAAGAAATATAAATGATAAAAGCTAAGTTTGATCCTCATGTTCATGCATGCTTTCAAAATAGGATTTGTCAATTTTGCAGATGCAAAGCAATCTCAATTTTATATTAGTCACTTTGTCTAGTTTATATTCTGAAACATTAAAGCTGCATAAATGACCTGCCAAGCACTGATGTAAGCTTATTGACAAAACAGAATGCTTTACAGTAAGGGCATAATCTCACAAGGCTCCACACAGTGAGTCTGTAATTACTGTTTCAGCCTCTGCAGAGCAGATTTCTAATATACTATGCAAGATTCACCAAAACTTAAAAACAAATAGCTAATTTGTATGGAAATAAATTATCTGAAGGAAATACTCATTGAGAACAAAACCAGAATTACTCTAAAATGATCAATTATTCTTCTTTCGCTAAGGTTTAGAAACAGAGAGTAAACTCGGCAATTTCTTTATAAATTCATGAAATCCTTGTGCAGTAGCACAGAGATCCCTCCCACATCCTCTAGCAAGCTACAGTAGTACAACAAAATCTAAAAAAGAAGCACAAGAGAATAGCTGCTTTCCTGGTATTCCATGTAAAATGAGTAAACAAAATTCTGTATGACAGGGGATCAAATCCAGCCAGAGCTCCCATTTCGGATGGGCAGGAAAACAGAACCATCAGTTATTTCACAAGGACAGGGAGAGAAAAAATGTAACCGAAATCAATACCAGGTTCTATTAGACTTGTCTATTTTAAGTCCATAAATTATGCCTGTATTTATTTCTCTTCTCTTGACTTTCACTGCCATCTTGTATGTGCTCTCTGCATTCCCACTTCCACTGTTCTTGCCTAGCATGTTGCATATTTATTTTATCAGGAATATTTCCATTTTCTTGATAAGAAAATGAAGTGGAAATAAAATGTACAATCTTAAATGTTTTTAAATCACCTGTGAAACGCAAGCTACTTTATGGAAGCTTTTGGGACTGGATAGTGCACTTACCTCTTTTATCAGAGAAAACATCCCTAACAACTGGTTTGACAAACATGCATATTTTTGCCTGGTTCTGGTTGCTTGTTGGCCAACCACTGCATAAACCTGCCCCAAACACAGAGCACAAATTAAAGACCCAAAGGTTTAATTCATGCTGCTTGCATAAGAATGGCCACTTTGAATTTTGAAGACTGGTTTAGCAGTGAAGGAGTTGTTCCATGAGGATTCACTCCTCTACACAAAGAACAGGCAAAAAATGGATCCATACTTATAGATGCATTGCTCAATAATCCATCATTTCTGTATCAAGGCACAAATCAAAAAATAAGGCAAATCTTTCTTCAAATTGCTCTATTTCAGAAAGTTTTTATTCAGAATTCCTTCAGGTTTTTGCCCCTATTAGTATTCATCTACAAGAACGATGCCTTTAAATACCAATAACTGTCATTCTTCATCCATAATTTATGAACTTCTTAACACAAAATCCATAGGTTTGACTTTTTGTCCTTTGACTCCAAAAATTAAAGCCAGAAAAAGCTACAGGGAACATCATAGGAATGTAACTATCATTATCTACAATTTCAAAGACATCTGCTGTTTATATATAGTCCATATTTTTTTCACATCTGGGCCAGAATGCTATTAAAGGCACCCTGTGGTTTCAGATCAATTTATTTTATTTTATTTACATTTCAATAATGCTTGACAAGATAAACCTCTCAAGAAATATTGTATCATTTATGAGAAAGGGCACTGAACCTTAAGAAAGCAGATAAACTGAACCCTTATAAAGGCTTCCCTCAAAGGGATATTTTCATTTAAGCCACTGTTTTCCATCAAAAACATGGCTTTGTTCTTCATTATGTGGAGACTAAACTTCAAAAGAAACAGTAACATGGAAATATGAAAAAAAATTAAATAAGGATTTGTTTAAATCAATAAAAATAAGGATTAGCAGGAGACTGGATAATCAAACATTTCAGAGAGAAGGCAGAAGTCAAGTCTGTAAATCAAGGTGAGAAACTTTTTAGAAGCATTTCTTCATGTGGACACAAATTTATTTATAAATTAAAAGATTTCATTCCTTTTGGTCTTCCAAATCTAAAAAGCACTTAGAGCAGGTTATATGACGTGGAAGACAATGTTAACACTAATTTTGAAAGATAAGGAAGGACATTAGGTATGAGCCTTTACAATTGTGTCCAGTATATACAAGATTGCATGTATATACAAGATTGCATGTATATACAATCACATGTGTAAAATACCAGCACAAAAAACATATATACCCCTGCCTGAGATTCCATTTTTACAAATGCAGATGGCCATGAAGGACTGGACTGTAAAAAAAATTATTTTATTTCCCAAGAAAAGACACATGATGTCATACCTACAGCAGCACAAAGGCATGCAGCACAGAGATCCCCAAACTGACTGAGACTCAAGCAAATCAGCCTACACTTGGAAGCCCAAAAAACACCAAAACCAGCCCTGTAAAACCCTGTTTCATGGCCCTGTGCTGACACACATCCCAACCCAAGCTGGCATTACTAACCCCAGCAAAGCTTCCCTATCCACAAACCATCAATATTTATCAATACCAACACACAACTACTTCTGTCATAGCAAAGCAGAAAAAACAACAGTTCAATACTAAGCTGTCAATTTCAACATCCCTCATTTTCTTACCATTTTATAGTATTTACTATCAGGACTTCAGGGAGTCATGTTTTTCTATAATTCTGTCTTACTAACATAAAATCATGACAATTGATTGAAGTCCTGCATCCTCGGTTTTCAGGCTGGATCTCACAGCAGGAAAGCTGAACTCAGAAATCAGAATAAATTGATTTATATATAAATTTAGAATTTGTGCTGGTTTTAAATAAATTCAAACAAAATAGGCTCTCATGCTCAGCAACAAAGACACAGCAAGAGGAGGGCAAAAATCCAGGCAGAGCAGATATTTTACTAACATAACCAATCTTCTAAACTTCTCATTTTTCAGTGACAGGCTAAGCTGTTCATTTTCCTGACCATACTTTACAAATATGGATAAAGACAGTGCATACAGACCAAGCACCTCTTTCCAATGCAAACTGTGCTTAATATAGGGAATCTCAGCACAGCAAAACTTGGTAATTCTGAACAACAAAGTACTGACCAAGAAAACACCACTCAGTAATCCTATGACTTAGGTTTTGACGGTATAGGGGATGGGTATTATCACCAGGCTTGGATTTGGTAAAAAGGCAGAAATACTACAGGCTTTAATTTGCAATAAAAAGGGGTTGAAAGGAACTGTGGCTATACCATTCTTTTTCAAACACTCATTTAAAATGCTATTTCTTGGGTAGATCAAGTAGCCGTAAAGTGTTACTTTCACAATTTCAAGTGGTGTTTTTTTACTGCTGGTGGATTCAGGCTATCAAATTTAAATAACATTATGTTACTCTGAAGCTTGCCCAGTGTTTCCTCAAAGGGATTGCACAAGGACTTCTTATTGAAAATATTAAGTATCACATTTTTCAATCTCTCTCATGACAATTTCTCTTTGAATTCAGAGATGACCAAGCTGTCAAAAAGGCATATTCTGCAGTTCATGCTGAACATGCACAGATCACAACCTGGAAGGCTATCTGCGCAGACACACACACATGCACACAAAAATCAGCCCAATTGTTCCAACAAGGCTTGCATGAAGCCAATTTGTGTGATGTGCACTGATAACACATCCTATTAAATGATTTGTGTTGATCTGATGGATTTCTTTAAAAAGAAAAAGCCCCTCAGGGAAAATACAATAAAATTTTATATTTAACTACCCTGGACAATCTGTGTTGGTCTGTTATAACAATCTTCATATTTCACCATCTAATGTGGGAATAAGGCTCGCAATAAGGATTTCTTACAAGGTTATAATCCAGATATAATGAAGCACTGCTCAGAGAACACACATGTAGAAATACATAACCAACTGAAATACAACTGGATGACAAACAGGCTTAGTTGCTTTTCATGCTGTTCATCAATTTCGGGGGTCTCTTCAGCACACTTTACCACACATACAAAATTAATTCCATCATTCATTGTGGTAGAGGTAGAGGCTCAAT
This sequence comes from Melospiza georgiana, assembly GCF_028018845.1. Taxonomy (NCBI): domain Eukaryota; kingdom Metazoa; phylum Chordata; class Aves; order Passeriformes; family Passerellidae; genus Melospiza; species Melospiza georgiana. The sequence goes on along the minus strand of NC_080434.1, from coordinate 38,341,413 downwards.
TACTATTTCAGATATAAGTAATACCTTTTTTCTCATATTGTAACAGAAGGGAGAATTTACCTGGGTGCAGTAGAGACTTTCCTGATTTCATGACTTCTCTGAAATTCTGGTGTGAAGGATTATCATTATCAGCAGCTGTCATTGACTGTATCTGGTTTACCAGATCTTTAGCAGTGGTTAAAGGTCAACCTGCTCTGCTTGCATTAATGTCAATATAACACAAATTTGAATTTCAATGTAACATTGAATTTTGAATGTCAATATAACAGAACCCAAAAGCAAACTTACAATTCTCGTTGCTGCATCTGAGCAAGGTCTGATTATCTGGGTTGTGGACCAAATTCAGCTTCCATCTATTTGAACTGGAAGTGTATAACCTACAGCTGAGGGTCTCACTGCTGCAATTGCCCTCATTTCTGCGCTGGCCAAGCAGTGGTAATGCACCTAGAAATGCTGAAATGGCAGCTCTGCCTTGCAGCCAGGCTGAGCCCTTTGCATCCCTGACTCTGGTGGCACTAACCTCCCACCAGCTGCCACCATGGGAGCCACTGGCACAGGTCACACTCCTGGTGGCTTCTATCACTTCAGGGCACCACTGAGCACAGTGACCCAAAATCTCAGGAAAAAGACCCCACTTCAAGCTAAGTGATGCCTTGCCTGTTGTTTTAAGCTGACATCAGAAAATCCAGACGCCAAAGCACTCCTGGCTGTAAAACGGAATTTAGCAGCCTGCAAACGCATCAGATTAATTTAAGAGGAAAAAGCAAAGCAAACCATTGAGTGGCTGTTTTGCACTACAAAGCCTGAAAGACAAGCACCAACAATGAAAATAACTGAGGGGGAGGGGAAAAAAATAAAAAGCTGGCTTCCTCTACAGTTGTAGAGTAAGCCTTAATGCAGTCACTAGTAAGTGCTATCTCTATAACTGTTTGTTTCCACTCTGTTTCACAGTTTAGAACACACTTAAGTTTCCTTCTGCTCTGGTAAATTGATTTTTGTGCAGCATGAGGGGATGTGATCTGCTTCCAACCATACATTTAAGGAAATAGTACACATCTCCTTACACTAAGTAAAAATCAATTTTCTACCTGTAGGTGATGAAACTATTTCTCACACCTGCTGAGCAGACATATATCTCATAAGGCTTAAAGTCATAAACTGGGGCAATTCGGCAAGAGCAAAAATAAAATGTAATCACTTTAAAGCTATTATTTTACATGCGACTCAGGTGCTCCTTTCCAAAGGTTCTCTCTAGTTTTATTTACTGTTTTAACATTAAGCTTTCTCCTCTTCACTCTTGCATGCTCTGCTGTCATCAAGAGACTGGAGTCTTGGTAAAACCCCAAACCACATCACATCTGAAAAATGCAAAGCAGCTGTCTCTCCCCTTCCCCTGATAATAAAGGGCATTCTAGAAGAGCTGCATTAAAAGCTCAGCTCTGAATCTGAGCACAACAGAAAGACAGCTGTTAATATTTGGCTGTAGACTGCTACAAAATTACCTTATTTGCAAAGCTTGCTATGTGGTGAGCACATAAATGATAACAGCATGACAAAAGCAGAAAGGTTTATTCTACACATATCTGGGTCTGCCTTCAAATGTGATATTCAAGATGCAGCTCTGAACATCTATTCATAATCATTCACTCCAAGCAGTTCTGCACAGGCAGCATTTTAATATGGGAAAAGCAGGACTAAACTATTTCCCTGTATAACGGTACAGAAACAAGTATTTTAACATTCAAGTGGAATAAAGTGCTCAGAAAAGAAATGGCTGGCAAAAAATTGGCTTATTTCTGGCAAATGCATTTCCAGTCAAGTGAGAAAAACTTCTGTCTGCCAGTCAATCAATCAGCACATCCTTTATATTAAGGTGGTGATAATATGGCTTTCAACATTAGGAAATTCATTAACTACAAAGAAGATTATATTCATTTTCCGTAAAAAATAAAAACCCTCCAACAAACAAGCACAAAACTTAACCATCTCTATCAGGTTCAAAATGGAAAAACCGTTCAGAAACTGTATCTGATGTGAATTTGGTCAGTATAATGAAGCAGAAATAAATAAAGCCAGATGAGAAGCGGGAATTAGGTACCACATGTCTGAGTTGGAGTAGTTCATTATCATGGTTTCTTTTGTTAATTCCCTAATTCACACAACCATGAAAATGCAAAATGAAGAAAGGAAAAATTTACTGCATAGACAGCCTCAACCAGAATTTTCTGATTTTAATACTAAGTAATTGATTGTAAAGAGTCATATTTAGCACATTAACCATATCAGCTTCATCTTAAAGTCATTGTCCTGCTTTTGGACAAGATAACACCATGCCAGCTACCAGAAAGAAAATTAACTCCGTGCTGGATTTAGAAGACCAATAACACACTGGTGTTTCAGCTTACCTCAAAATCAAGGACTCTTTATTTTCATTTACCCTGACAGTGAGGAAACACACAAGAAGCTGGGAGGGAACAGAAAAGCTGACCTCAACAGGCCAGAGGGCTGCTCTGTGAGTAGAATGTTACCACAAAAATCAGGTAAGCACCCTCAAATGGACAGCTCCAGAAAACAAAGAAATTTTTGATTTAAATTCCTAAATTTATGTTTGATGTCAGGCATCCACCTTTGATTAATTTGGTCTACCATATTCATCTTCTTCAGCACAAAAAGCACAGGAGATGTGCTGTCCCAGAGGAGACAGAAATTATCTCTGCCATGCTCTGGGCAGAAGTTGCACACCATGAAGATGATTTAGGAGCAGAGCTGGTGCAGACATTTTCTGAAAAATCCTTTGCTAGGATTTTTTTCTCCTGAGAAGCTGAGAATCCTCAGAGGAAAAGAAAAACAGTGATTATCTGCTGCTGTGAAATGCAGCAGGTACATCTTTGATTGGTTTCATGTGGTTGTTTTTAATTAATGGCCAATCACACTCCAGCTGTCTCAGACTCTCTGGTCCATCAGTATTATTATTATCATTCTATTCTTTTTCCTTTCTAGCCCTCTGATGAAATCCTTTCTTCTATCCTTTTAGTATAGTTTTAATATATCATTTTCTTTTAATATAATACATATGATAAAATAATAAGCCAGCCTTCTGAAACATGGAGTCAGGATTCTCATCTCCTCCCTCATCCTGGGACCCCTGTGAGCACCACCACACAGAGCTTCTCCCCAAGCACTGCCAGCACCTTACAGGTAAAGACAAGGCACTTGGCCCTAAAAAATAAATTATTCCAGTAGGATCTTTGCCACACCTGCTGCTCCTTGTTCTGTGTTATTTTATTTAAAAATAGTTAATCCAAATCCCCCCTGACAGTTCCTTTCAGTTTTGCAAGAAGAAACATTGCTGTATTTTTGATCAGCTATAGCTTCATCAATACACCTTAAACCACACTCCCCCTTGAGTCCCCAAGAGAGGATCACAGCTCAAATGAGACAAAGATTGCTCTAAATGGTGGCACAGACCCCAAAAGAAAACATGCCTCACAAATGAGTGCAGCAGCTTTTAATTGCTGCATTGTGCAGTCAAGCATACACATTCTTGTCTGACGAAGAAGAATATAATCACCTAGGGGCATGTCAAAAATAACTGTTGCTTCTCCCTTCCTATCCTTTCTTGGGAGACCAGGGTTTGGTGAGGCAATCAAGAAATTAAAAGTGACATTTCACAAACTGATTGTCATGTTTTGGGATTTTTTTTTTATTTGTGTTTGCCTATTTAGAGTATGTATGGCTATCAGGCATGTACACTGAGAATCTGACACAACCTACATGGCAGTAGCTAAACTAATCCTGAAGAAAATTAATTCCCTGAAAAAAAAAACCAAGACATCGCAGGATGTTCATTGTGACATCTTAGATCTTTTAGTGTGAACTGAATGCTTTAAACTCTGATATAAACCATTTCAGCTGCCTACACTTCATTTTAAAAATTATACATTCATCAGTTAAAAAATTTCAAGTTCATCCTATTTCAAAATACAGTCTAATGAATGGAGAGCAGAGGTTTGTTTTTTTGTTTTTTTTTGTTTTTTTTTTGTTTTGGTGCATGAGTTTTGCAACCATTCCTTAATGTAGAACAGGATTTTAGCACCCTCCTTAAACAAAGCAGTCCTAAACTGAAGGGTATTTTTACTTTAACAGAGAAACAAGACAATTTGGATATTTTAAATATTCATTTCCAAAGCGAATTGTACGGTTTGTTGCCTTAGTTGTGCAATAGCTTTGTTTAGAGAGACCCAAATTTGGCATCAGCTCCAGGATTCCTGACACCTGCTTCAGATTTAAATAAATTAATTCAGGTTACACTATTGCAACAGCTGAAAATCTGGTTATTTCATAAGTTAGTTTAATTTCCAGAACAGTTCATTTCAAGAACAAATCTGTGTAAGCAAACCAGCCTTGTCCTACAAATCCCTGAAACATGAAGAAGGAAGAGTTTGTACAACTGAATTTTAATCCCTGACGCTAAGCCTTAGCATACATGCATTAATGCTTGCATTATAAAGACTAACTATTAAGATGACATGGGTCTGAGATAAATGTTACTGTTTTTTCCATCACAAATTATATATTCCCCAATGATGCTGACAGACTTTCAAAAAATTATGAAGAGCATTTCCAATACTTGGTTATTAGCATCCGCACTTGAATTCTTGCTAGAAGGGACAGTTTCCTAGGTTTTGCACTCCTGCATTCATTCCACTGCATAGGAAAAAACACAAAACAGACCAGAAGATCCTGAATATTCAAAAAATTCTTCCCAGATATTCATGTTGATAAAAGTCCATGGAATCCTAGAACATCTCTCATTGGAGGGGACTCATATTACCAAGTCTGACTTCATTTAAAGTATAAAGTAAATTTCTTTTAAAACTACAATGAATGAAAGACCATTAAGGAGAAATTTAAAAATCTGAAAATTAAATTGTATCTTAGTAGCTGACAGTAGTTCATATACCATTAAATACTTTGTTAAATTAGTAACTCCATGTGATACCCGCAAATTTCCTGAGTTGCGCAGAAGTGATACTGCTAAAATCAAATGAAAGAACACAGAATGGTGATGTTTGGAAGGGATCACATTGGGTGGATCATCTGATCCAACCCTCTTCTCAAGAAGGAATCCTTCCCAGAGGCCAGGATTGTGTCCAGATGGTTCTGGGATATCTCCAGTGAGGGACGCTCCACAGCCTCTCTGGGCAATGTGCTCCAGCCCAGTCAAGTTCTTCCTCAAAGAAATCAGAATTTATTTAGGTGCATAAGACTTGGAGAATCAGCTGTTCATTCCTCTCCTGTTACAGAAATATCCCCATGATATTCCAATCCAGTGTAGAAATACTTAAACATGCATTTCTTGCCTTGCAAAAATTACATGAAGCGCACGTGTTTGTGCTGGTAGAAATGCAAATAGTTTGCATCACTATTGTGTAAAGCCACAAGTCTCATAAGATTTCCATCATCTTCCTTCTGACACCAACCCTAAATTCTCATGTAACTCAACAGTTAATATTTGCTTTGTGTTTCAAAAACCTGATTCACTGAGATGGTTTCTAAACACAGTAAATAATTTAAGATACTGCAAAGTCTGCGTGTGGAAAGGTTCACATGAACCTTGAAAATTCTTTTGTTGCATTATTTAGTATAGTCATAAATGTCAGACTACTGTTCATAAAGGTATGTCTATTTAGAATGGTATTTTCAGAATAATGTTTGCAAAAGTTCATATTAGTATTCCTCTCAGTGCTGCTAAACCCAGTGTTGGTTCCTTTTTTTCCTCTTTTTTTTTTTTTTTAATTTTTCAACATGGCAGGTACCTTTAAAAGAGATGCAGAGCTAAAAAGAGAACAAAAGATGAATCATGTTCCATGTCAGCTGAAAAATGTTCCAGAACTGCACAATTGTTATTGCCATTGTCTGTCTTAGTTGTATATTTATATTTATTTGCTGCAACACATGGAAGGTCTGATCAAATAACAGCGTTCTCCACTGAGCTCTATGCAGTACAGTTGCAATTAAAACAAAGAAACAACCAACCTCACCCCATTAAAAAACAAGCAAAAAAAAAAGCTGTCTGTTCTAATGAGTTTTTCCTCAAAATGCAAGAAAAAGAACATGAAGACAGGGGAATTTAAGAAAAGCAAGAAAACCAACCAAACAATAAAACAATATATTTGCCAGGATACATCCAAGTGCCCAGAGGAAGATTTTAATTAATGACAATGAAGATATGGAGTAAAAATAAGTCAGAACCAATCACTTGGTATTAATTTCAAAAGTACTTGTCTTGTGTTTTCACACTGAAATATTTTTCCAGAGCTGGAATTAATTACCACATAGATCATTTGCAACTTCTGATCCTACAAGAAAACCTGATTCATTGAGAATGCCAGCTCAGTTGCCACTAATGACATTGAAGTTTGGGTTAAAAAGTGGCAGAGAAGGTGAAGAGTTAACAAAAGCTCTATCTGTTCTTTAGGGCTCCTCTACACATCCAAAACGTTTGAGCTTTTATGACATGTATTTATTTTTGTTCAAGGGCAATTAGACACTATGTACTGAAACATGCTTTTATACAGCAACAGATCAGAATAAATTAGTCAAAACAAAAACTCACTCCCAAGCTGATCTCTTATCAGGCAACCTCATTAAGGAACAAGCCATCAAAAATAACCAGCTCTATCATCTTATTGACCACTTGCCCATGTTTTTCAGCACCAAAACTCAGATGTACCAACATGATAATGCATGAAGCACCAAGAGATAGAAGATCTACTTTGTGAAAGGCAAAACATTGCAATGTGCAAGGTTTCATAAAGATCTTTTTCCTCAGTTTGCACTCAGTTGCCCAAGACACAGATTTAAATATTTCCTAAGATACATGCTTAATTGGTATACAGAACTGAGACCAGGAAATATCACAGAAGCATAAAAAATTATCCAGATATCCAACACTAGCAATGTCACAAGTTTTAGAGAAGCCTTATAATTTCCTTCTCTTCCAAGAAAAAAAGTCTTTTCCTTATAGAAAACACAGAATGACTTCATACAAATAAGAAAAAAAAACTTGTCATAATTCCTTTTATTTTTTTTAACAAAGTAATTTGGAATCATTGCAAGCAGTATTACTACAGCTTAGGATTTCAGACTGAATTTAGTTGCTATGCTATTTTAAATACAATTGGTTCATGTTCTTCATAGAAGAAGAACACTGTCATATATTAGTCACTATAAGCATTTTTTGTTTTCAACATTTTTCATTCAAAAGCAAACAGAAGAGATATTTTGAAACCTTACATTTTTTCACTACAGATACTTATGAAATCTAATGTCAGGCTTCAATTTAAAATTTTACCTGCTTTATTTTTCCTGCCAATTATATTTCTTCACGACATCTCATTAGAGGATGGTAATTTAAGACATGGCTTTTCTTTCATTTAATTTCTGCTGTTTCAATAAGTAACAGCTGTTCCCAAATAAAACTGCAGGAATTTCTTTTGTCAAAGCATTTTCTATTTATATGTATTTGCTGCAACAAATAAACCTTTTTAAAAACAAACAAATATTCTCCTCATATGACCTAGTAAAATATTTTTTATCAAAATACCTTCTCTTGATGACAGTTTTTCAAGGGAAGAGTTCTTAGCTATATAACTCAGAACTCACACATATAATACAAGGCACAAATGTCTTTCAAAAAACATTTGTGTTCTGTTTGCTTTAATAAATGCAACAAAACTTTATCTAAATGACAAAAGGCAAAACCAGAAGGTTTTAAAAAGGTTAACCATCCTTTAGCCTGGCTCAATCAAGGATTGGAGGGGCAATGAAGTTGATATGTGATTTATCCCCATGATGTAGTTTGCAATATAAACCATGAAGTGTTATCCACTGGAGAAGCAGTGAAGCTCCTAAAAGCAAAATTATCACAAGTAATAAATATGATACATGCAGTAAGACAAAATGAGATAAGCCAAGTTCCAAAACACCAACACTAGATGTATTCTTTACACATTTATAAATTTCAGCAAATGCAGTCCGACACCAATTCTACTCCAGAAGTCTGGGCAAGGCTTCAGCAGTTAACAAAAAAATATAAAATAGTTTGTGCTTAATGTGAATGAAAGCCTTTATTCCAACCAGACTCTCAGGGAGCTCCCAAATATCACAGTCAAATCCTTTGTCAGAATTTATAACAAATATTTATTGCTTGCTCCCATCTCCACTTCAACAACACAGAACACATAGATATATTTGCCAAGTGATGGATTTCAAGTGTCCACTGGCCAGAATTTGATCTGTAACACTTTAAGGACATTTCAGCCTCAAATCCTATTGGTTTATCTCAAACTTCCCCAGAATAAACAGAATTCCCCACAAAGCCCAAAGCATGATGCTCCTTGAAGGTACTGCCATGAGACTGAAAAAATTCACTGCTAAGTGAATTTATGAATGCTTTGCAAAACTCTTGTTTTGGCATTTAAAAAGCCTTCACCTCCTCTTTGTCTACCACTTTTTAACCCAACATTATCATCACATTTAACACTTTGATGTTGCTTGTTACGGAGAAGAATTCAGCAAAAGCAATTTTTTGTTTTGGAAGAGACACTTTCAAAAGAGGGCCCCAAAACCAGCTGGTTTTTGTTTGGGCTTTTTTTTTTTAATGAATTCTCCTAAAACCAGAAATTATAAAACCCCCCAAAAAAACCAAAACAAACAAACAAAAAAAAAAAACCCCAACAAAATAACCACAAATCACACACACAAAAAAATCCCACCAAACAACAAAAACTATTCTGGCTGACATAAATTTACCCTCTATTCTGACAGCTTCTCTCTACAGAAGAATTGAATATCATCTCCTGGTTCAGAAAATGTACTTATCAGAAATATTGTTCATTTTCTCACAAAAGATGATCAAGGAAAGAAAATATGAACAGGCAGACTAGACTAGAGTCCTTTAAGTGAAGTCTCTGAAGGAGGGTGAAAGATTAGGAGATTTTTTTATAGAAGTAATTCTCTAAAGTCCAAATGTTAAAGTATTCCTGACACTTAGGAGTATGAAATATACTGAAAAGCATTACCTGCTTCTAATCTGTGTACTATTTTCTGTTTTGCGTGAGAAAACACAAATATAGTATTTGGAAAATCAGAAGTTTACTTGCCTTCACCTGCTAGTCCCAGAAAATACTGAAGACTCAAAACAGTAAAAGAAAAGCTAATAAATAGCTTTGAACTGCTGGTCCTGGCTTTTAAATATGTGAAATAACTTCTTCAGTCTTTCAGAAATCAAATTTGAAGAGCAAATGGAATACTAAAACAATTAAGTACCTCATTCTATAGACATACAGTAAAATCTCTTCCAAAACAAAAAATTGCTTTTGTTGAATTCTTCTCTGTAACAAGCAACATCACTTTCAAAAGAGGTGCTGGTTTCTGTTTGTTTGGGGGTTTTTTAATTAATTCTCCTATAACAACTTAAACATCAAGCAAGAAAAATTCAGCTTTCTTTTAAAGATTTGTTACACTCCACAAGAGCATTTTAAAACTCTATCGTGCAGATTTTTTCATTCAACCCCTGGTTTCCAATAGGACACACATTTACATTTTCATTTTTATCTGTCTTCTTAAAAGATAAAAAAATTCTTTGATTTTTTTCCTTTTAGGTGAAAACAGTTTCATCTACCTCTATCAACTTGAACAACAAAACAAGGAACTTCCCACAAAACTCATTAGTAGTCTAAAAATCCTGGCAACATAGAACCAAAGTACCTATAACAAATCTATGTTAATCACATTTTTCTATCTTCATACTTCTGTGTCTAAATTATTCATTGCTAAAACTGGAAATGAGAGACCCAGTCTCAGCAGAGCTCCAAAAGGCCTGAGAAATGGAATTTCAATTGAATTGAACATTTTAAGGTATTTTTCTATGAATTAAAAAGGAACTGGTTTGAGATTTTTTTCCCCCTTCTATTTCTCTATTTCTTTAACCCCCAGTGCTTTGGAATCTAGAGTGGAGAGAAGAGAAAAATCTTTAGTGTCCTCATTTCTACCACCCTCTTTGACTTCATCTGTGACTTTAATTATATTTCCTCTCACAAGCTTGGCTTGACTTTATTTTATTTTTAAAAAGATAAGAGGTTGCAGCAGGGCTCCCTAAAAAACTCTTTCAGCTCTATTTTTAATGCACACAGTGAAGTCAGAAGCATATATTTAAAAATACAAAGAGTAGCTGATTATTAATTCCAGTTAAACTGAAAGAGAATCACTGATGTGGATTATATTAATTAATTTTATATAATCAGTGCTTTTCTACAAGGGCAGCTTTGTGAGAACTTACAGTCTGTGGGACTTTGCTTAATGTTAAATCCTCACCTTTTGTGCTTGCACACTTTACAGGATTGTTGGGAAAATTTAGACAAAAGTAACAATTAAACCTTGGATATATGCACAAGCTAAAAATGGAATTGCTTCCTTTTGATATTTAATTACTGCTCCAGATTTCTTAAGTAGGAAAAATGTTTATTAATCTATGTGCAAAATTCTCTTTAAGGGTAATCATTTTATCACTGTACAGCATGATTCCAAACCACAATTCAGCACTTGACAGCTTTTGTTCAGCTTGGTTTTGATAATTGGATACAGAAGTGGCTTTTGGCCGTTTGGATGAAACTCTTCAAGTTCATGGAGCTTCTGAAAGCAATCAAACTCAAACACATCACTCATTCTGCTGAGCTAGCCTGACTGATTTGATAGCCCATTACAGTAGTTTATATTTCATGTTTGAAATATTTCAGTGGACATCTCAGAATTAGACTAGCTTGGAATCTTGAGCTCCGAAGGGCTCTGAATTTCATCTCAGGTCATCATTTCTTAATGCAAGTAACCCATAGAGTGTTTTCATATTAACTGTGAACATCTGTAGTACCATATCCTCACACCCTTCTCACAATTATGTAAATAACTTCATTGGACAGCTCAAGAGGCAGTTTTGTGAATTAACAGGAAGATTTTGTTTGAATAAAAGCAAATCACCAATAGCCTCATGGAAAATGAAGTTGTGTGCATTTTATTACAGAGAAAGTGTAACACAAAAGCATGTTGGAAATTCTCTCTGTTCTTTTCTCATTTGAACTGGTTATAGTGATGCACTACTGCCAAGCACAAAGAGAGAAAGTGTCTAATAAATGTAATCAGCAACGAGTTCTCCACTAGCGTACATAGAACCCAAAAGTGTTCACTAACTACTCAACTGTCTCTTGAAACATTAGCAAACAAAAGCCCCATACTTTAAAACGTGCTACTAAATAAAATTTCCATCAAATATGGTCAAGGTTATTTTTTCAGGCATCCCAGAGACATGGCCCACTGGCCTTTCTATTGTTTTTGGTTTCTTCAGGGTTTTGGGGTTGGTTGGGAAAGGATGAGTAGGGTGGGTTGGTTTTTATTTTCAAGTCTTGATCTTCCCCCATCCTCCCCACCCATATTTTCATTAAGTGTAAGCAGGCACTAACTTAACCCTTGCATTCAGAGGTAAAAGTGGCAATTCAATGATCCTTTCCCTCTCCTCAGCATAAGAACAAAATCAATCTTATTTTGGGATAATCTCAGAAGGATTCTAAAAGGGCATATTCTAAAAGGACCATCCTGTCCCATCTTTTCCTCTTTTCAATTAAAATAAGTAGGAATGCTGCAGAAATTTTTAACCAGATGAGAATCTATTATTTCCTACTTCAGGCCTTCCTCTACCAGGAGAAACACAGGTTGATTAAAAGATCTTGAAATTTCTGCCTGAAGTTTAATTTATCATACCAATAAATACATAGCCCAGGGCTGATGAGGGCAGCGTGTTACCAAATAATGCCCTCCACATATTAATGCAAATATTAATGTCCTCCAAATATTATAATTACCAGCAGATGATTACATGATTCTACCAGTAGCAAATCCTACTTCTCTTCAGCATCTTACAGAAACAGCATTACGTGGGTTTTTCCTTCTCTATTATAAATATAATGTTCCTTGATACAAGCACTAGGGAATAAAGCTTAATCATACTCATAAGAAAATACAGTTGCTTTTCTCATTGATATATGGCAATAAATAAAGCTGAGGCTGAAATTGATTCATCTTTACCATGAAAAATGTCTTGGCAGAACATGCTAATTACGGGGAAGAAGTAATGTAATGACAGTCCCAAACAATTAGACAGTATCTATACCAAGAACAGACTAGGAGAAGGTCGGTCAGCATCCTTGGCAGATATCTGGTGGGGATTACACCAATGATTCTTTTTTCCCCAGAAAAAAAAAAATAGTAGTTCAAAGTAGAGGTAAAAGGCATTTTCTGGTCTAAGGGGCTACAGTTTGGGTGAATTTGAGAATGTGAGCAAGTGTGCATGTGACTTGTATTTCAATTTGATTAACAATTCAATAGGCATCAGTACTGTGTCCCTGTTGCAATGCATCTACAGCATGAAAGACACAAGTAAGCAAAGATGTTACAAACACTTGTGTTTGTGAAACAGAGAACTCAGTGCTTTTTAAGTAAAATGCAGCTTTAGAATGGTCAGAGACATTCAGGTAAATTCATTTTAGGTGTGCCTAAAATTTCTAACATTGGATTTTGCAGCAGTTTATCACCAGCAATAGAAACTGAAACTCACAGAACTACAGAGGCCAAAGTTGGGAGGCACCTCTCAGGATCACCTCATCCAACCACCCTGCTCCAGCAGTCACCTAGACCTGGTTACTCAGGAGCACATCCAGACTGAGTTTTAAATAAATAACCTCTAAGGATGGAGACTCCACAAACTCTCTGGCCAAGCTGCTGCAGTCCTTGACCAGAAAGAGGAAAAAAAGGGTGGTTTTTTTGCATGTGTATGGATTTCCCGTTTCTCAGTTTGTGCCCATTGTCTCTTGCATGTCACAAGATACACTGAGAATCTGGCTCAGTATTCTTCACTCCCCCTGATCTAATTATAGATATTGACAAGATCCCTGCAAACCTTTTCTTCTCCAGGCTGAGAAGCTACAGCTCCCAGCCTCTATCCAATAGCTCTGATTCTCTTATCCCTCCAAATTTGCCTTACACTGGACTCACTCCAGTACCTCCACATTTCTTCTGTAGGGCCCAACCCACTGCCATCACTCCAGTTTAATTTCATTTCATTTCACCAGTTCTTTCTGGAAAAGAGGGATCAACTTCCTCCACCTGCTGGCAACACTTCATGATCCAGCCCAGCAGGCTGCTGAACCTTCTGTTTCACGGGCACATTGCTGGCTCATGGACACATGGGTGTCCACCAGAGTCTTTTCTGCAAAGCCACTTTTCATCCAGATGCCATTGCAGGAGGTTATTCCTCCTTAGCTACAGGGCTCTGCGTTTTCCTTTGTTTTATTTCACAAAATTTCTGCCAGATCCCTTCTCCAGTCAGCCAAAACCCCTGTATTGAATTCCACACAGCTTTGATAGGCCTTCTTCACATTGCCCCCAGTCATTTGACCAAATAGTCATTTCTGATAATGAAGTAACAGCACACATTACAATATGCACAGAAGAATTCATTATAATTTTACCTTCTATTTTAAGTGCCCAAATCACCTGGTATGTAAAAATTTCTTCCCCCTAGCTATAGATCAGCAAACTGCTCACCATCTTTTCAAGACCTTTCAAAAACCCACAAAACTGCAAAAAAGAGTGAGATGTCCTAATTCTCCCTCTTAAGAAATTCTCTCACCCTTGCACAGAGAATTATTGTTACATTTCCTCTCTACCAAATCCTTCTTAACTAAAACCAGATACACATCTCAATACATGCAGTAAAAACCTAACAAACCACTCCAGTTTGAAACTTTGATTAGGTATTTTAAAGCTTTGTATGAATCACTGGGAAGCAGCATCAGTTGGGGGCAATGATTTTGAAAATAATGAGGTTAAATGCTGCATTTTAAAATAACCTTGTTGTATTTTTTAGTGCAATCCATTTCTAATTTTATGGCATTTATAACATAATAGAGATTAGTTATCTAGTCTTATTAACATAATAAGGAACTGTAACCTGTAGCAGTCAGGAAACTAAATTACTGCTTTTACATTTAAGTATTACTTTGACAAACACATTGACCTTTACATTAGAGGTTAGAAAAATGCATTATTTTTCATTTTATTTTCTTTTTGGACAAAGTTTTCTCCGAAAGGACTGTTGAAGGATAAAAGAGTGATGTAAATGGGGAGGAGGGAATAAAATATTAATATTGCAAGATAATTTGCACAGCAAGTCTTCCACAAGGGCTAAACATAAATTCCCATGGGAACAAACCAAGACTAAGTGGGGAGAAAAGAAACCTCTTTTGACTTTCTGGCAACATTCCTCTGAAAATTTCATATTGCTTACTGTTATTTTTTAAGCTTTATGTTGTACTGACCAACATAATTAATTTCTTTTGGGTTTTAGATACACATTTGTTCATTACATTCATAAAAATTACATATAAATTTCCCACAGCTGGTTTTCAGAGATTATAAAATGGAAACTGGAAGACCAACCAACTTTGCAAGGCATTTCAGAGATGCTCTAAACCAGGGTTTATTGCCTCTGAAATTAATATATTAGAATAGAGCAGCTCTGTTGGAAGAGACCTACAACAATCACCTTGTCTGGGGCAGTTCAGGAAGTAACATTATCCATAATAATAATCACAAATCTTTACCAAAATAATATTTAAATTCATTCCAATATCTCATAAGGCACGTTTGAAAATGCTAATTATTCACCAAATCCAACCACAATCTTGGTAACTCACTCTCAGGTATGGAAGTTATCAGGATGAATTTTTCATTGGAGAAAATAAAACACCAACAAAAGTGGTTTAGTCTTTAAGGTGAAGGGGAAAAAGTCAGTCTTACTTCTGGTTCAGTTTAGGTACTTCTCTCATTTTTCTCTATATATTAGAGAATCCCACTCAAAAGCACAAAGCCAAACGAAGAAACTTAAGATTGGGTCAGTTTTGGGTTTTTGTTTTGGGGGGGGTTGCAACTCTTCTTCAAAAACAGATGAGCTGCACATACTACAAAAAAAAATCATTCCTTTTCTACTTTGTTTCAACACACTTGTGCAAGTGGCACATAAAAACACAAGGGCAAATCTGATGGGTTTCCATTTTTTGGGGAGATGGGGGAAAGGGAGTGTTCAGCTGGCAATGGCTCTTTCCTTTGGCTTGCAAGCAGAACGCCACCCTGGCTGGTAGCACTTGCTGATTGATCTGTTAGGATGATGTTAAACCCACTGTGCATTTTTCACTGGCTGTCTGCAGTGTGGCATATTGATTTTGCCCTTCCCTGGCTCGCTTCTAAAACCTACACAGTCAAAACTGTTACTTACTTGAAGCTTTCTGCTTTTCCAGCCCTGCTCTGACAGATATCTCTGTTATGGCACCATCTGCCAGCCTCATATTCCATGGTTGAGCCACAGGCTAGCACTTGTGCTGTGACAGTTTTTGAGGTGTAAAACACACTTCTCCTGACATCTGCCTCAGCTCATCCATCCTCCAATTAGAAAGCCCTGAGAAGACAGGATTGAGATGCTTTCCATTTTAATTTCTCTATAGGATCCCTTCTTCACTACAAGGAGGCTGAGTCTCTGAAGATTGTCTTTCAATTTTAAAGAGAGATAATAGGTTTTGTACACAAAATAGTATAGTAGGCAGGCAGGGAAGACCTTATACACCAAATTAACATTATTTATTCCTGTCCAGTGTCTGTAAAAGCACACAGGAACAGGCACAAGAGGGCCAGATATTCCAAATCTTGTGTGCAATGACAGACTCCAGTTACAGAAAACACCTGCTCTTCCAGAATGAAAAGGAAAACACAAAGCAAGCTGATTAGAGGAGTTTTGGTCTACTGAACTAGGAGATGGAAGCTGTTCCCATCTAAGGCTTCATCTCTTCACAAACTGAGTTCAGAATAAATAAATTCTTGACAGGTAACATTCTGATGGCCTTCACCTGATTTCCTCACTTAGCTAGTACAAGTTTGTTAGTGCTGCAAAATTACTTTAATAATTCAAGACCTAATATGGAACTTAGTCTCCAGCCTTTATCAACCATGATGCAACAAAGCCATTTAAGAGTAAGGTATATTTTTAAATTATTACCTTACCAGAAAGACAAGCACATGTCTAATCAAAGGAAGAATGAGGGTTGTGTCTATTTCTTTGCAAATTATATCTGACCACTTAAAATTCAGCATAATCAAATAAATGTGGAACATGTCAATTCAGTGGAGGAAGTCATGGGAAGTAACAGAATAAAAGGTAACTTATGAAGGATGAAAAAATCTGTTATGAAAAAGGTAGTAAAATAAAAAAAAATCAATCTAAAGAGCATGGAATTGGTGACCTTTCACCTTTGTTAAACACATAAAGAGAATCCATGCTACTGAACAGAGGAGTGATGTTACTTTTTAAATTTGAGTAATGCAGCACAATGCAGAGGAGCACTCTTAAAATTTTCCAATAAACTAAACTACAAATCAGATGGGTTATTGCCATTCAGTTCAAGCGTTATTATGATTCATTTCTTACAGACTTCTTAAAAGCATTCAAACACATTTCAACCATAAATAAGATATCTTACAGTACATGTTCACACCTTACCAGATACACTCCTAACCAGCAATGTAGTTTGTACATTTTGTACTAATGAGTGTACAGATTTCCACCCCTCTCTCTGTTGTTCCAGCTTCTCTCTTGCTTCTTTGTCTTTCATGGTTCATTTTCCTGAGCCAGCCCTTTCAGCAATAAATTTCACATAAGGAAAAAATCCTTTTTCTCCTAAATTCCACATTTATACTTGTATCAGTTTCTGTTTTTAAGGGAAGTTTCCAGCCTGATTATTGTGGGAGTCACACTACCACTGCCGGTGACTGTCAGTGCTGGGACCAAGGCCTCTTCACTGCAGACAGCTTCAGCAGCACAACTGATGACCATTTCACTCCTGCACACCTGAACCACAGCCAGACCTGGTTTCCATATTACAGCCTCAGGTACCTCATTCTGTAAAGCAGTTTATTCACAAAATGATTGAGCTGGTGCCTCTAAAGAAGGACCCCCAGCAGAGGAACCCCTGGGCTTTTATTCCTCCTCAGTCTCCCCATGCACAGGTCTCACCCTTACTTCTCAGACCTCAACTCCTGCCCTCTCTGTGTTCATTCACACTGGAGTCACCAATATTCATTTCCTTTTATTATCCAGAATGTCAGGAATTCTTGACTCCTGCCATGTCTCAGTCTCCATTCCCTTGGCTGGTGCTACCCATCTTTCCTGCCCTTTGTTATCCCAAAGGTTGGCAGTTCCCTGCCTCTTGTCAGGGGCTCCCACCCAGAGCTCCATCTGCATCTCCAGTCTCCATCTCATTCTGCAGCTCACAAACCCAGCCCTTGGACCAGATCTATTCCTCATCACTGTCAGAGCTATTTCCAAACTCATGCCTGCCCAATATGCTTTACATACATTGTCCTTGTGTCCAAATAAACATCTGTTCTGCATCAACTAACCCACTAAATGCTTTACACAAGGTCCAGGTCTTTCATAACGCTATTTACAAACAGTTTGCCTAGAATAATTCCCAGCTGGTCTAAGTGTATACATCCATCCACATGCCTTCCTAGTTTATCTGACTCCAGAGTGCCAAAATCCCTCTGTCAGCACTCATTCCTGACACAGACCTCAGCCACACCCAGTTAGTCAAGCTCTCTCACTTTTGGCTATTATGAAAATCCTCACTCCCTCCCAGGAGAGGGGGGCTCATTCATGAATGATGACAACAAATAAATCTATCAAGTCAGCAGTTCAGATTTCTTTCAGTGTCCTGTACAATGAGGATCCAGGGACATTTACGTCTGTTACTATATTTATTTTATCCTTTCACAAGCATTCACATAGTTTATGATGCAGCTAAGAAATTTTTTCCTTCATAATGCCAAACAAGTGGACAGATACTCTAGATATTTTACTTGCTCTTCTGCTTTATTTCTCTGTGTCATATAATTCTGAATAAAAATTGTACAAAATTATCTGTTACCTCTCACAAAGTGATTTCAACATACTTCACAGACAGTACTACAGAAAAGATCTGTGATT
Organism: Melospiza georgiana; assembly: GCF_028018845.1. NCBI lineage: Eukaryota > Metazoa > Chordata > Aves > Passeriformes > Passerellidae > Melospiza > Melospiza georgiana. Next base: position 38,323,265 of record NC_080434.1, on the reverse strand, counting down.
TGGCCTCTCAGTGAATAAAACACTGCAGGTTTTACCAGACTTGTGAAACAACTATTCTCATAATGACAAATTAAAATCTAATTTTCATTTTGACCCTGCATTTAGTTGAGAACAGAATTTTAATTGCTGTAGCAGACCTGGGACTATTTGGAACAATATCTTTTTAAATGAAAGACTAGAAGAAAATCACAGACCATTTACCTCTAATTAGGAGCACACATAAAACTATATTTTCACTACTGTCCTAAGTGACAGATGTGCTTTCCTGAATGCCACCCAGGTACAAAACCATGCAGTTCTTGCAGGCAGCACTCTACTGGTGCATGTGGCAGATCAGCAAATCACTGGCTGATGTCAAACCAGTGCAGCTCCGTTCTGGTCCCTTTCAGTATCACCAGGCCTGGCACAGCTCCTCTTTTATGCCTCTCACTGAAAGATTGCATGGATCTAAGTGAGCAGAGCAAGAAAGAGTGCCACAAAAACACTGTTCCTTACAGAGTCAACTTGCATCCAGCACAAGGACTGAACAGGAACTACAAACAGATCCTGATCAGGGATACTCTGGGGTGAAAATAGCTCAGCTGGGGCAAGAGGAGTCAAGTGATGATGCCTGAAAAACTGGGGGCAAAAATATTCTCCCTGGGCTTCTCCTTCTGTAACAGATTTTATCCCTTTTCCTTCAGTTCCACATTTTCCCCCAAAGTCCTGCAAGTATAAAGAGTAAAAAGAGTTCTGTCCCCTTCCAAATTCTCATGCACACCCAACCTTGTCACTGTTAAGGCAGTCTGAGGAGCAGAAAAAGCCTTGACCCTGTGTCAATGCTCAGCAACAGCAGAAACATCCCTAAATTATCAACACCCTTTGCAGCACAAACACAAGACACAGTCCCGTACCAGACTCTGCAAAGAAAATTAACTCTACTGCAGCCAAAACCAACACAAATACATTTGCAAGCCCTGGCAACAGAACAGTGCATTTCTACCCTTAAAACAGGCAGAATTTTAGTGACATGTAGTGTCACCAAAATCAAAACTAATTGCTCAACCATTGGCTTTAAATTAAGTATGTTAATTTTGCCAAGGGCAACATTTACTAGAAATTGTAAATAGCAAGCTAGCCAGAAATCACATAAATCATAATCCCCGCTATTAAATTCTCCATTTAATGGGCTAATATTTATTGACAGCTCACTAAAAATTAATTAATACAGTAACTGCGTGTGTTGAAAACAACAGTGTTATTAGGGGGGTTTTTTCTGGTGTGTCAACTGCTTGAGCTTTGGTTTGGTTGGAGTTTTTTTGTAAGCATTTAGAAGACTATTACAAAATTGCCCCAGGCCATACTGTTAACATACAAAAGCCAACTACTATTCTCTAATCAAACAACTCTTTCCAAGTTATTGGAAAATAAATTACTGGGGCTGCTCTCACCAATTTTTTATTCCTGCCTAAGAGATTGGACACTTACTAAATATTGAAACCTAGGAAGGCAACAGAGAGATGTTAGTGAAGCACATGTGCCAGTTTACAGTCTGTTAACTTGTTTGGTCACTTTAGTGTTTCTGCCCTCTACTTTGGAATTAATTACTGTGAACATCTTTTTATTAAACTCAACCTTCAAGGCATTTACAGACTTTGCACTGAGATTTGGCATATGGGTGGCAGATGATACTTTATCTTTATTTGCAATGTACACTGACTTTTAACCTACCCATCCATCCACTGGATTAAGTTTTAGGCCTAGAAACAGAAGCCAGAAAATTCTGGCAACAACAAAACATAAATATGGACCCAAAAGGGAGAGGCACATTAATTAAATAAAAGGAAGAACATTCACCATTCTGTGTTAAAGGATGACAACCTGGGCACAGATGAAACAGCAAATGAAAGCTAAATAAAAAGAGGTCTGATGGGAGAAAGAGGTGCAGCTGACTCAACAGAGCAATGTGTTCTTGAAAGCTGTTGTAGGACCAAAACAAGGTATTTTATGGCGCATGCAAAAAGGGTATTATTAAAATAGCTAGGATGCTAAATGCAGGATCTGTAAATAACCATCTCCAGAAGCAGAGAGTCAATGTGTAGCAATGGAGAGTACAAAAAAGGGGGGGAAAATCAGTAGAAAAGTCCCAAGAAAACAAGAACATGCTTCTGAGGTTAACAATAATCAAAGAAAAAGGAGATATACTGCTAGCATCTGTGCTAATAAGTAACTTTCAGGATTTCTTTGGGAGTCTGAGATGGCAACCTAAACTGCAAAGGCGCAGAAAACCAGCAGCCAGTTATCTGAAGAGACTTTTATCTTAGCAGTGATGGTCAGGACAGAAATTTTGCTCAGATTAGAGAAGCTGCCACGTTTTTTTTTTGTCAGCTGTCACAGGTAAGGATCCTCTGTGTCCACCTGTGGATACCAGGCAAGGCACTGCTGCCTCGTGTTCTTTATCCCCACGCAGCAGCAGGACCACGAGGCACCCAGCAAACCCCAAGAGGAGGAGCAGGTGGCAAAGGGCTGTGAAATCTGATGGGAATTAGGTCATGCAGGTATTAACAGCTGCAGCCGACCAAACAAATTTAAAACCACTTCTAAGTACTTCACTATTCATAGTCTGGAAATATCCATACCCAGCACCAGGAAAAACCTGAGGAACAAATGTACACATTCATACACGCTCACAGTAAATGAGATGATATTTAAACAAAAATTTTTACTTCCAAATCCAAGACCCCAGTAGAATTACAGAGCTTTGGGTCATTTTCAGCTTCCCCAGCATCTCCAGAAGCAGAGAGTCAATTTCAAGAGGAACAGGTAGAAATTGGAGAACGTACAGTACTTACTGGTGCTACAGTAGGCAGATATAAGCCACACATAGCCAAATAGATCAGCTTAAAATTCTGCATCTTTCAAAATCCTCAGCCCAGAGAAGACTTCTCTTGGAGAAAAATCCCAAGAAAGAAATCAGATTAAGTTATCAAATTCTTAAAACACACTAACTTTCTTTGACCTATTTAACTTAACAAAAGCCCTGGCACTTTGTAAAACCCCTTAGGCAAGATCTATGCATTTTCTTCTTTCAAAATTGAAAATACAACATTTTTCTCTTATTAGTTATTAGAATAAATGTGTCATGTCTTACTAAGATAACCAGTGTGAACAGAAAGCATACTTAAACTAAGCAGCTGCTACCCCATGATTCTCAAAAGCATACACAAAGGTTGCAAAGTTCAAAGGATACTAAAGTAGTAAGATGCTCAAATCTCTGAATTAAACTAGAATCTGGCATGCAATTCCTGTGGATTGCTTTCAAAAGTCTATGTTGAAAAATCAGCAATAATAAATAGAAAATTGATTTTAAAAGGAACCAAGCTATCGAGCAGTAGTTTACAAAGAGAAAGGAATTAAATTTAGCCTGGTTCATTTCAATTCCAAATCTGCACACTCTATAAATAAAATTCCAGATGAGATTTTTCAATTGTCTTCATATCTGATGTACCTTTCCATGACATATCAGAGAGATCTGTTTCTCTAAGCCCTTGTATCTCTGCTGTACAGCACAGGCCTCTGTGTTACAGAAAGTTCTTTCAATAAGTTCTTTATTATTTACAAATTGTTCTAGATACAAATTATGCTAGCTTTCACAGCTGCCAAAAAAATTACTATAATTGAAATTTATGTTTGCAAATTATAAAAAAGCATAAAGGCAATACATATAAAAGTTAGATGAATTCTGTCTCTGAAAAGCAGTTATGTAAATTAATTCCAAGAGCTTCACAGTATTTCCAGCCCCCAAATAAAAAAAAGATTTTTAATGCAGTTTTCAATTCACTCTTCATTCAAAAAGATTTAATTTTATTATCAAAATATAACATTTCAAGGCATTAACAATATCTGATTAAAATAACAATGTGGCATGATTGTTGTTTTTTATTTAAAGTTTTTCACACAACACCATGCAAAACAAATTACACTTATGGGACTTGCCACTTAAATAGACATTAGCAAGTATTAATGATGATAAAAGTATCATTCATATTTCTGTTAGACATAAAAGGATCTCTGTTCTTTGGCTTATTAAGCTAAAGATCAGACAAGGGTGGACTCTTGAGCACTCACACTGCAATAGCATGTAAAAAACCCACCCTGCTACTGCACCCAAACCCCCAAGGCAATCCAGCCACACGTGTTGGCAACTCAAACATGAATTTCAAAAAAACTGGGCCAGCACAGCCCACTATGAACATGGGGCACCAGCAGTAAGTTGTCTAGAAGTAGCTACCCAGCTGATGAAACTCCCAAAGCTAGGATAATCCTTGGCTTTATTTTATGGGTATCACATATTTGCCACCACAATCTAGAACACCAATCTCTACTCTTCTATTTCCCTCTACCTTGCCTCACTCATTTACACTCGGAGCAGTCTGGGAGCAGAGACCAAATCGTCACCAAAAACACCCAAGCAGCATCACAGAGCCTGATTAGCCCCTTCAAACTCCAATTTCACGTTGAGATGTTGTGGCAGCCACCTTGTCAGTATTAGCAATTTCAGTGAAGTGCTAGAACACACAATGCATTCAAGTGAAAAGACAGCACTCCATGTTTGATATTTTACAGGAAAGTCCCAAAATAACACTTGTCATCATTTGTTATTCTGTCAGAGATACAGTTTTTTTAAATTTGTAATTGATACCAAAGAACCAACTTAAAGTCATCTTTTTGTACTTTAAGAAAGAGAAGAAACAATAACAGAGAAAAATGGCTACATTTAGCTGGAAGTCAAATGTTCCAAGTTATATCAAATTAATATCAGGTCTATCCATGCCAGCAGAATAATTTGCCTTAGGTGATACCAGGTAAAATTCTGGATTGTGGATTCTGGGCATTATTTGAATTTTGAGCTCCACAGTCTCTAGTAGCTCAAGAAAAACAGCTGAAGGAAAAGAACCATTTTGTCACAGCATATTACACAGTTGAGATAGCCACAATGCGCAGAATATCACCACACAATTTCAGAAGGCTTCAAGCATTCTGCCATACACAGTAAAACTTCACCTCATCAGAAGGCTTCTGGTGTCTGCCCACACAGAGTAACACCACGCCACTTCAGAAAGCTGTAAGGATCTGCCCTTCTTGTCCCTCAGCCCAGCCTTTTATGCCCTCCTGTTGATGCCCTGCACCTGTGTGCCCTCTGCTCCCTGTGGTGGTTGGGCAGTGCCCTGGGCTCTCATTACCTTCAATAGCAGTCACCTGCTGCTCACAGCTGTGGCCAATTCGGGATGAGGCTTGGCCACGGCCCCACCCCAATCACCACAAACTGCGTGCCTACACCATTCCTATCCCACATCAAACATTTTGAGAGGAAAAACTCAAGTAAATTTTAATTTGCCCTCTTCAAAACACAAATACGCAGAGTAGCAGGAGTCCTCAGTTATTGCAAAGTTAGAGGATGAGGTAGAAAGTGATACACAGATTTCTGAGAACGACTGAAATTCTGCTCAACGGATTTGAACAGGCTTGCTTTGAGAACACTGACAGGCTGGAAACATCTAAAACAGTGTCAGTTTGCACAAGATCACATTCTCTAGGGCCAGATTTCAGGTTCTTGCCGTTGCATTTTTGTGTGCAAAGATTGTGATATCAAAGTTATTAAGTACATCTTTCAGTACTCATTTCCTAAATGCAGAAAATACTCCCCTTGGAATAAGAACCCTGAGTGGTCAATACCTGAAGTGATCAGCATCTTTCTTCCTTCTTCTTCTTTCTAGGAAGAAAAAACAGGAGCACAGTTCAGACTTTGAAAAGATAGGAACAGCTGTTCCCATCTGAACAGCCACGGTGCCTTTGTTATCCAAGATCAGAGGAAAAAACATTACTTTAAATCTTCAACCACTAGTTCTCTGGAGAGAACAAACTGCTTTCTGAAGAATAAATTAAGCATTCAATTAAACTCTACAACAGGTAACTACTGCTCTTACACGCTTTGGGGAAAACTCATTCAATGGTATTATTACAGTCCTGTGCAAATAACTCCAATAAATCACATCAAATTGAGAAATTCTCTTCTCAGATCCAGAAAAATGTTCAATATAAAGAACATGCAGACTTAAAGAGCGAGAAAAATATTAAAATACCTAGAATACTGGCATTATATCAGTCCCTGATTCCCTAATTGCAGCATTAGGTTAGAGACACATCCATTTCTGTAAAGATCTTTATGTTATAAAGATCTGATTCTGATTCTCTACTTCTCAGAATTACAAATGCATATAGAAGAATTCTGAGGTATTTCCAAACACCAAATAATGTGGCTTTAAAGAATTCGTTTGTCTCCATTGATGAAGCATTTAATTCAGGTTAAATTACAATGTTTATGAAATAGCTTCAGGATTTATTGTATTTCCATGATAACTCATCAACTGCACTTTAGCTTGAAGGAATATAAGAAGAGAACTTAATTAACACTAATTTCCAAACTGCCAAGAGCTGCTGTAGGTTCAAGAATTGTATCTACATAGGAGCATGACCCAAATAAACAAACAAAAAGGTACTGCTTCCAGACCACTGAGCCTATTACTAAAATTAATTGAGCAATATTGACTTGGATATCCTAATCATCGGGAAAAGTTAAAGGCAACAGCAGCCTCTGAAGATACAAATTCTTTTAACTTTCTATTAAAACACTGACCATGGTGAGTTAATTATTCAGTGTATTTATCTCTAGATTTGATGTAATTTAAGTAAATATTATGTTGGACACTAGCTGCCATTTTGGAAGGAGTTCTTCAAGCTCAAGAAGGCAAAATAAATAGAGGAAAACAAAACAGTGAAACAATTTTTAAGTATTTTCCCTGTTTTAGTAAACCTGTTGGGAATAAACTATTAAGGATAAAATAAAAAAAGAAAACCACAAAATTTTCACATGAGCATAAATCTGAAAATATTTAAGATACTATGAGGAAATAAAATGTTAATACACAATACCATGATATAAACTTTCAACTTTTAAACAGCATGGGTGTAAATTTGAATTGAACATCTTTTTATGGCTATGTATCAGACTGTTTTTCTTTGTTTCTAAACCAAAGATGTTGTGCCCTTTAACATCATTAAATAGCTTATTGGGTCAAAGCCCTCTTGAACTGTAATGCTTTTTTAGTAAGACGTTTGAAGTGTTTTCATGCAAGAAAATCATTATTACAGGCAAAATCCTTTTTCAAAATAAGACCCTTTTAACTGCTTAAACAAAGATTTACAATAAGGAATGGCTTCAAGTATAAAAACACATAATTTATAGTAAGTTTTTCTGAAAAGAAGGAAATATAATTTCAGAACACTGAGGAAGAGTGCAGCCACTTGGGTAAGATGATTAAAATGACTAAACACTCCTTGTGTAAGTGTTCCAAGACTGTGTCCACAATCAGTCTAAATTTAATGTACATATCTATAATGTACATGTAATGGATATGCACACATCTTTTTCTCTCCACAGAACCCCTGCCAGTGTGCTCTGATCAATATAACAGGAGAGAGCATTGCTTAAGCAGTGTCTCAATCAAAACCACAGCACTGCATTCCAAGCTGCAGCTAACAGCATCTCTAAAATGTGTAAAACACTGAAAAGCAAAGCCATGAGGTAGCAGGTGAGGATGGCTTCCAGCTTAGAAGAGCTCCTGAAGCTGTTACCACATTTGGTATGGGATTTTGGTAATTGATTCTGCAGGAACCCCTGTAAGTTGCTCTCTGTTGGAAATCACTTACATCCTGTACCATTTGTTGTGTCTGTTCAGGGAATCTTTACTGCAGTTGGCAGCCAAAGCAACTGGCAACAGGAACATCCTTGGCTTCAACACTTCCTAAGTTTTCCACCCAGAAAATATTAAAAGAGGAGTGAACCTAAGCATCACTTCAGGTTTATCAGAACACACATTTTACTTTTTCTGCCACTACAGAAGATTTCATGCCAATTTTGTCATTCCAGAAACCATTTGGCATTACCAGAGTTTCTTGCGATTTCTTCCAGTGTAAATATAGCACTCAGAAACCTTTTCTGCAAATAATTCTGCAAGCCATCAGTCTGACCCCAGCCCATACACTGATCCTCAACACAGAACCCACTCCCCCGAAGAAAACTCTGTCCCTGGACCACAGCATCTTGATTAGGAACAGCAACCAAACCACAAAAACTGCATCTCTGATGTCAAGAGTGAGGAGATTTCCGTGGGAGTCTTCTCAAATCTTGGATTTAATCACAGCCATTAAGTGAGTACAATTACATGTCTGTAGGTGTGATAATTGTCAGATGGAGCAGGGGGAAAGCAAAGAGCTTTCAAAGATAAAAATTGCAGCTTGGGTGTTCTGCTAGATTGATAAAAATGTGCAGGATTTGATGCAGAAATGTGTTCCAAAGATGACCTAGGCAAAGACAAATACATGCCTTGAAGGCTTGTCAGCTAATATTCAGGAGTGGATAAACTGTCTCTGAGCAGCAATTATTTATTTTTTAAATGCTCATTAAGAAGTGATTTATCGTGGCAGAGATTAGTAACTCATAAAATCATTATATATTGCATGGAGAGGTTGCAAATATTTTACGTCAGCCTTTCAGTTTAAAACTCTTCAGTAAGATATGTACACTCAGATAAAGAGTTCTCCTTGCACATCATTTATGTGATGCTACAGCACATATTGGTTTAGAAAGTGTCCTTCAACTGACAATATACAATGTAAATGCAAGAGGAAGTCTGCAAATTTTGAAAGAAAGCTTTTTGAAAGGCCTTTTAGGCATTCACACAAGTTTAGATGGGGATAAATTGTTTAAAATGTATAAATTCACATAGCAGAGTCACAGAAAGAAGAGCCAATTTGAAGGATAAAAAAAAAAGTCACTCAGAAAAAAAAATCAGCATCAGTAATGGAATTGCAGCTCCTTTTATGTGGTGCAAGCCTTCAAAGTTCTTGTACATCCACATCTTCAGAGAATCTCTGGATGTTGGAGTAGAAACCCGTGTATGTGTGTGAAATTACTTTCAGATGATAAAAAATCAGGTAGAGGAAAAGAGGATTGGCATGATGAAAAGCAGGCATAGAAAATAAAAAGATCATCCACTGGATGTTTGGTGTTTACCAAATTCATGAATTTCAAGCCATTCCAAAAAAATTATGAAATATATAATAGTCCAAGAGTTAAGAGTTGCTTTTTTTCTTTTCTTTTCTAATAAACCTTTTAGTTAATCTATTTACACACATGACCTGTTAGGACAAACCAAATTGCTGGAAATTGAAAATTTAAGTTCTGTGAAAATAATAAAAATCAGATGCCCATTTCCTATTTCTTTGGTTTGAGAATTCTAAATCTGGTGAGCTGAGGGGTTTTGCCTCTTCTCAACAGTTATTTGGAGGCACTTTCTTTTAATTTGTTTGGGTTTTTCTATGTTTGTTTTTTATCTCTCAGCTTCAGAGGCAAATGTCTTGCTCCATTCTGCTTGCTCCATTCTGACCCTGTGATCCCTGCATTTGTTTTGCTATAAGAAGACACTCACAGAGTCCTGGAGGCAGAAATCAATTAAAACATCATAATCAAAAGTGTAAACTTTCCAAGCACTCTCACTGCTGGCTTCTTTATGAAAGAATACTAGAGGTACAATCAGTGTTACATTCTTTAAAATGAAAAAATAAGTTAATAGGCTCAAAGCCTACTCATGAGAAGAACCATTTCAATATCTACCAGAGAACAAAGGGTTTAAAATCTCACTCTTGCATCTCACATTTAGGAAACTTATAATTTAGTGCAGATCTTTTGGATTAGCACACATTTGCACCCAAAGAACCATTCACCTGGAAACACCAACAAATCCAAAACGCTTCAGAAATTTAGCCTAGGCAAGTAAGAATTGGCACCGTGCTTCATGTCAGGAAAAAATTACAAAATCCAGAGATTTCTAGAACAGGTAAGAGCTACTATATCACAGGAAAAAAGAGATAACAATAATCTTTTACTTCATGTGGCCATTATCTAATCTTTTTTGCTTGTTGAGATGATAAAATTTGAAAAATATTTTTTCAGTTTATGCCTGAACCTCTAGTTGAAATTTCTGTTGATGCCTGAACCTCTAGTTCAAATTTCTGCCCTGGCAGGTGGTTGAAGACCTCCAAGGAAATGGAAAGAGAGTTTCCAATGAAAAGGAAAGAGAGTTGCCCTGTTAGATATCTCACTAGGCTCTGAGCTGATCAATCTCTGCTCTCTCCTGCTACAAGGGAGAACAAGTTCACTAAAAGAACTCCAGCTCTTATTCTTCCCAGCTGAAACACAAAGATTCCAACTCTTTTCCCCCCTTATAGACAAGAGCCAGAAGAGCTCAAATCTCTCTTCAACTTTTATCACAAGTTCATATCAGACAGGCCATCAAACAACAGAAAATTTCTGAAAACTCCAATATTTTAAACTTTTTTTTTCCACATTTCAACTATAACTGCTCAAAATATAAATCACAATTTGATGTGTCCACAGCTGCTCTTGAATGCCATGATCAGGCAAATGGTCCATAAAAATAACACCTACTAACCTTAAACAGTCTGGGAAAAAAAAAGAAGCAGTTAAAATTATGTATTTACCCAATGTCACTATGGAGATACTTAGTTCCTCACAGCATTAAATTGAATTAATAAGCCTATTTCTTGTTAAAGACACTTTATATAGTTTAAAGACAAATATATTGATACATTCTGAAAAAAGGAAAGGGGAAAGGGCAAAGGGGAAAGGAAAAAGAAAAGGAAAAGGAAAAGGAAAAGGAAAAGGAAAAGGAAAAGGAAAAGGAAAAGGAAAAGGAAAAGGAAAAGGAAAAGGAAAAGGAAAAGGAAAAGGAAAAGGAAAAGGAAAAGTTCATAATAATGCTGATAAATTTCTTTGAATTTGATAGAGAATTATGGTGGCTAAAGGTGTATCAAGAACTGTTAACCTGGAGAAATAAAAAGCAAGAGGCTGTGGAAGATGGGGTCAGAGGGGGAAAGGTAGACAAAAATGGGATCCAGTTGAAAGAACGCAAAATAATTAGGAAAATATAGAAAAAAGAAAAGCTCTCATGAGGAAGCATTTCTAGAGGAGAGCAGATGGGAAGAATACAGATGTGGCAAGAGGTCTGCAATGCACGTGCTGTTTTGTGCCAGCTGCAATAGCATCCCAGGGTAGTGACATCCAAAATTACTTGGGTTTAGAAAAAGTGAATTAAAACCATCACGCTTGCATTATTTAGGACCTGCTTTCAGCTCCTTTTTGCCCAGCTCCCAAAAGCCCCAACATGGGATCAATTAAATCTTCTGAGGAGCATTTCTGTTCTGAAGGATGCTGTCATCTGCTCCTCAGTGGGAATTAGGCTTCATTAGCAGAGCTGCAGGGCATGCTGCAGGGCACTTGTACAGGGCTGGGATTTGATCAAGGTGGGATCAGTACCTGGGAAAACAGCTGCTCATTGGCTGTGTTCTGTTTCTGTAATTTGTTTCAGGCATAATGAAGACCTGGAGAACAGTTTTGTGCAAGGGAATCAGAGGTTCTCATCCTGCTGAATTCTCATCCTGATTTTCTTTAAGCTTCGAGCTTCATTGCTGCAATGCTCAAGCCATTTGTAAGGCTTTATATGAAAGTACAGAACTACAGCAAACTAAAATGTGAAGATGTAGAGTCCATCAAATCACCAAATTTTTTTATTTATTTTTTACCAATGAAATCATCTCCAAGAGATTGAGTCAAGTCTTTGGTGTGACTAATGAGGATAACATTAGCTATTAACATGAAAAATTTGCTAGTTTTAGTAAACCATCAATATTCAGCAACCCTTGATCTGTCATGCTTAGAACAGCAGATATTACTACTCTAGTAAAGGACACTCAAAAAAGGGATTTAAAAGTAGGAGAGCCAGTGGTACCACATGCTGTGCATTGATCACTAGCATCCACTACACTTCCCTAAAATTTACTGAAAGTAGAAGAGTTTCCAAGGAGAACATCCAGTTTATCACACCAGCATACAGAAACAAGCAAAGGAAGATAAAGTACTAGTGTGAGAATGAACAATTAAGGTGTGGCTTGGAAAAGGAAGGCAACAGCCTTCATCCACAGAAAGGTTTTTAAACACATTTGCCCCATTTGTTATTTTTTTAAATCTTTTATTCATTTATACAAGACCTCTGCACCCCAGGCTTAAGAATCTGTAAATTGCCTATATGCACTCTTATAAAAATAGCAAAATTTGGAAAAATTTTTCATTCTTTTTTCCTTACACACCTTTATAAACACAAGTATTTGAACAACTCCCATTTAAAATTTGCATTACATAGAGAACTATGTCTAGCATAGTCTAACCTTTGGTTAGTTTGAAACCTCAAAGAAACTTATGTGCTTATTCATACCAGCAACAAGATTGGACAACTGCCTGCTAGTTACTTGTCTTACTCAGAATATTTTACTCAGTTTTCATTTAATTTATACTTGTTTTGGAGATTTTTTTGGATGGTGGATTTTAATTAAGCAAAATGAAAAATTAGGGCTCCTGTTTAAACTTCAGTTTCTGGAGATAAAAAAATTACCTTTTCAACAGTTTCTGGCCTTTACAGAGAAAATTGTGCAACCAGCTTAGATTAGGAAAAAAAAAAAAAAAAGCAAAGCACTCGCCCAGAAAAAAAGCAGGATGCTTAAGTGAAAAATAGTAATACCACATTTTAAAATTCTGTTTTTATGCTGAAAAATAATAAAACAACGCTCTGGTACATAATTTACTATGTTTAATAAGGCAGTCAGAAGTTTAAGAACATCACAACCTGTCAGTCCCACAAAACATCCCTGGATTATTCGAGTCAAAAAGCTTTGATCTAGTTCATATTTCATCATCACCAATGAGCAGGACACAGTCCACTCTCATGGCTCCCTTGTCCCTTTGGGTTTTATGTTGTTTATTAAAACTGAATGTCTTATTAAGACCGCAGAGAGTAAGCAATTAGCTAGAGAAAATATTGAAAAAAAAGGACAAAGACACTCTTTAATTTATATGTCAAAGCTTTACATAGACGTGTTGTAGCTCTTGGGACGCTGGTTTTAAAATTTACTTACCATTCCTAAGTCTGTGTTCACATATTCCTTGTAAAACCATCTTGGAGAACATATCTCATTACAGCTTGTGACACAAGTTATGTTCTCCCAGTAAACCTGGGGAAAAGAAAATATACCCCAGAGAACAGCAAAGTAATAAAATCTGACATAAAGAAACAAATTATCATTTTAAAAAAGATCTAATAATGGCTCCTAGCACTTTTTAATAAAAGATACTCAACTGCAGCATCTTGAGGAACATGACTTGTTTTAATTATTTATTGAGAGTTGATGGTTTATTTGAAAGAAAATGCAATTATATCCTGACACTTTAATCACTATCAGTTTGTTTTGTTCACCTGATACTGCTAAGAGGAAGGTTACTTTCCTGTGGAAATTCTGACATTTCTGTAATTGGTTTTGCAATAATTTCAAGAGACTGAATATATTCCTTTTATTAAAATTGTGCAAAAATTGGAGTTATGGTATTATTAAGATTGATGGCAAACATCACCAATAACCCAAATCTCAAATAAAGCTTTTATTTTTTTCTTGTTAGACACAAGCCATATATTGGCTTTGGGCATCAAAATTTCTACTGAGACAAAAAACACAAATCAAACACAGCCCCTTAACAAACCCATTCAAATCAATCCATTAACCAGAAGAAAACAAATTAAGGAAAAAATAATCAAAGACTAACAAATCAAAGGCTAATAGGACAGAAAAAAACTCTGCTCCACCATAACAAAATGGAATTTTGCTAAATTTAGCCACTAGGTTAGAGGTTTGTTTGCCAATTGGTCAAAATCAAGAAAAATAAATGACACTTTCACAAACACTGTGCCAAACTTTGGCTAGTTTCAGTATTTCAAGCATTTCAGAATAAAATGAATTAAATTTCAGCTGAATTAAATATCTAACTTCAAAATAAAGTTAACTCAATCAATAGAAATTCTAACCTTGTTTATCCGTAATTGTTGGATAAACCTGTTCACCACCCTTCAAGGAGCACTACACACACGCAGCTGTAAGAGATGAAGAGGAGAGGAAAGGAAAACATGGTAAGCAACAGAACCACATCATTGCATTTTTTAGGCTGTTTCAGTACCCATACAACTGCACTTTCATCTTTTTTTTTGGCCTGTCCAGGGACTTTAAACACATTAAATTATTCTGCAAGTGAGACATGGTTACCAGGTCACTTAGCAGTGACCTGAATGTGTCTTGGCCATGGTTCACAGCACAATTTTCAGTGGGACTGATGCCCTGACTCATCTAAGGAGGGTTACCCAGCTCCTGGCCAGCATGGAGGCAGCTCAAGAGAGGATCCTTTCCATGCTTTTTGAAGAGGAAAAACCAAAAATTCTGCAGGGTCAAGTGAAGCAGATGAAGTGCTGCTGTGACACTGAAGAACAGGCACACTTAATTTCCCCCTCAAAGTTCCACCACACCTTTGTACAGTTCAACCAAACACTAAAACATCAAACCCTTATCTGTGCCAGAGCCATTTTGTGTAGCCTCAAAGGCTTACCCAGAGAAAAAAGCAATCAGGAGCTGCAGGAAATTGGATGGACCAGGTGTTCAAACAAAGCCTAGCTTCCAAAAATCATGCAGAGTGCGAAGAGTCAACAGGTATGTCAAATATAGCTAAATGGAGAGTTATTTTAAGTTCTCTTTGTGGGATTTGGAGATAAGCAAGGAAAATATAAATTCGTGAATCTGTCAATGGCAGAGCCTCTCTAAACAATCCAAACTGTATGAACCTTCAAAGTGATTTAAAAATCACTTAGCTAATATTAAAGTAGCAATAGGTATTTTGAAGAGCAAGATATATTTGTTTAAATTATCCCCCATGGTGCATCAGTACCTCACATTGTGCCCTCACAGCTTTCCAAATGTCACAGGTGGTAAATGATGCTGAGAACCCTGGCCTCTACTTCCTACAAGGGGGAAAAAACCTAATAAAGAGCTGAGCATGTGCAAGATAAAAATTCAGTCATGAAATAAGTCAACACCCTACAAGAACCCATCAAAAGTTATTGAAAAAGGATCTTACAAAATAAAATAAATGCAAATCTACTGCCCCTTGTTTTGGAAGAAAGATTCTCCTCAGATTGCCATGTAAACTTCTCAAACTACTTTTTTCTCTGGGTCACATACGAGACCTGAATCAGAGGAATCTTTGCTTGCAGTCCCTATGCTGTGTCAGTCTTCTGGAAGGAAAAAAAGTCAAATTAAAACAAAGCAAAGAAATAAAAATAACAATTAAAAAAAATCACTAGAAATCTTGTACAAAAACCAAAAAAACCAAGAAAAATAAAACAAAAAAAAAATCACTATGCAGCAAGAGAAGTAACTTCTTTAAACAAGAACTGGCACCTTTTTCAATATTAAATGTACTGTATGCCTAATTTTGGAAGCTAATCCCCCTTAATAGTCAAGAGAGTGTGTGTGGTTCCCCATAAGGACAAAATGCACCAATATACCCTTCTATGTCCACCATCCTACACCACATTAGCTTGCAAACAACTTGCTCAGCTAAATTACAGCATTCCACTCATTTCCTAGTCCTCGTGCTGTGAGAGATGAAGGAACATTTTGCTGCAGCCAAAAAAAGGATTAGTGAGTAAAAGAATGAAAGCTGTTGGTTCCCTATCTGTGGTTTTCTGTGATTTGGATTTGTTCTGGTTGATCTGTTGGGTGTTGCTGTGAGCTGGGAGAGGGACAGGGTTGAACACTGGACCAAAAGAGAAGGAGGATGAGAGGGGAGGGGACAGAAGAGTAGGTGGTTGGGAGAGAAGGTAAATTCCTGAATATCCAACCAGTGGGAAAGGGTATAAAAAGTTGTCATTTTGTTGTGGAGTGTCTTTGTTCAGCTCATGGAGGAGAGGCAGGCACCAGGCTCTGCTGACTTCTCATAAGGAAACAATTTTCTTTTGCTTCAAAGACTTTGTCCCCACTGAATTGTATCAAAAGCTGAGTTTATTTCTAACAGTGCAAATGAGATTTTTCTCAGCACCTGCATACATACATTCTAAACATGCACAGCTGATAAAGTTCATCAATTGTAAAGTTATTCTTAAAGATAACTTAGCCTAGGGATACACAGCTTTCCACTGAAGTTTCACCATTCCTCCTTGAGAAAAAAGGCAGAAATCCTCCTTAGCAGAAATCACAGCCATGCCTTGCACTGAAAAACATTATTTGAAATATTCTGCATGGAAATCACAGGGAAGGAAGAGCAGGAAATCAAAATGTCATATTTTTATCCTACTTACTTATTCACACAAACCTTATGCCATCAGGTTTATCTAAATATGTTAGAAAGTTTGATATAGCTTCATTTTTCATTCACCTTTTCATTTTTAAAGAAAACTTTATCATGTAATTTATTGGTGCTCTTCTTAGATTATCATTTTCCAGTTGCAGGTCATGTATTGCCTTTGCTTTCAGGATTTCCAGGCCACCAGTTCCTGATGAGAGACAGTGATCTCAGAAGATGACACACAGACCAGAAAAACAGAATACTCTGACAATGCAAAGACAGGCTTGTTCTAAATTAAATATTGTTATGGCACTCTTTCCAGTGTTCAGCACCACATCCAATTGCAATAAATATTGATATGTATCAGTTCACCTGATTTAGATGAAAGATTCTCATGAGAGCTTATTTCCTCTGTTTGCTAATGCACCACAACATGAGAACCATTTGTTTATTCCCAGGTGCATGGTGTGAAATATCTAGGTCATTCACCTGCATGCTGTTCCTTAATTCCATAGCTCTGGATACTCTCATGGAAAGAATAGATTCCAGTATAATCTAAAAAGTACAGTGCATAAATAATATGCACTGATGAACTGCAGTGGAAAGGTTATCCAGTCTGATAGAAATTTTAATTTAAAACAGAGATCAGAGTAACAGGCAGACACATGGATGTCTACTAAAGGAGGAAAAGCCACACAGCTCTCTGCTTACATGTGTATTTTTCATCTCAAAACAGATCATAATATGAAGTATGACATTAATTTATGAGTTTCACCAATGACTTTTTATATTCATTATCTTCTAATACCTAAATAACATAGACCAACATAATGACAACATTAAATGATCGAGTGGTTACTGAATGCAAAGTACAGGAACTGTACAAAATGGGCAGTGTACAGAAAATGTACAAAACGTTCATGAGTTGGACTCGATGATCCTTGTGGGTGCCTTCCAACTTAGAATATTCTGTGTGAAAAAGCAAACTGACAAGTATTTATTTGTACAGCTATCAATCTGTTAAATGTCTATTATACCATCACAAATTTCTATTCAGCACTCTGTTCTAAAGGCAAAAAAAAACTCAGAGCAGAAAAATTCCCCACTCGACTCTTCTGCATAACTTTGACTTTTTAAAATGTCAGCACTCACATAGGGAAGCTATGATATCATAAGTAGAGAAATAATCAAGATACTGACCACTGCCAGAAATGGAACACAGTCAGAGTGAGCCTTACTTCCCACCATAAATCTCTTTAAATTTAAGTTTGTTCCTCACCTATATGATCCAAAGCTGTTTCTGTATCACTTCTGGTTCAGTTCAAAGTCAAAGAAGGATAAGGTCTATTTTCTAGATATACTTCAAAGTTAGCCCAAGCTGATGGAAGCCTTGAGAGATCAGTACTTCTTTTCCTTTTTTCTTTCTTAATCAGTATGATGATAATTTCAGTCTGTCATGTTGAACACATTATTCTACTGCAGTTATTGAACATTTTTTTAATATATGTTCTGCTAAATGAAGAATTTTTTTTACCTTCCCCAAATTCAACTTATCCTGAAATCAAAAGAGCATGCGTGTTTTCACATTGAATTTGCCTTTCATGATGCAATTGTATTTTTCTGTAAGAAGCATTGGGGACAACTTTAGGCAATCTTACAAAACAATGGCATTCCTTATGACAGGAAAATTCCAGAAAAAAAAATCAATTATCCTACTATGATCATTTAGTTTTGCTTGTATTTAAATGAGAAAATAATCAACAGTATTTCTGTAGCCAGCAGCCTGATTTGCTGGCACTGTGTGCCTCCAAGCCAAAAGCCACAACAACAGCCCTTTTCTGGGCTTAATCACCTTATGTTGATAAAGACCTACAAAGTATTGTTTCCTTCAAAGATATTGTGCACAACAAAGCCTGGGAATTGCTACTACAAGCCTTAGTCTTTAAGAATATCCTAAACTCCATGATATACTGAATAAAGCACAACTACCATTAGGCTTTTAATACACAAAGAAAAGAACATGCAAGTTTGGAATGCAACATGGGTATTTTACAGTGAACACATGTTATCCGGAGCTCAGAAAAAGGAATCTTCAGGTTTGGAAGGCAGCATAGATATTTTACAGTGAACACTTGTTATCCAGAGCTCAGAAAATCTGGGAAGCAGGACATGAGCCCAGGTCTCCCTACTTGCAAATAAGCATCCTCACACCTAGTCAAGTCTTCTCCTATCTTGGGGCATTCTTTACTAAAAACAGTCAATTCAGCCCTTGTATTACATTTTTGCTGAAAGTCTTACCCACAGTATACAAAAATCATGTTTTAATTGCTAGACTGAAGACAACCAAGGTATTAATAATCCCTATCATAATTTCCTTAACTCTGTTAAATAATGTCACATTAAAAGAATCTAACACATAAACTTGCTTTTTCTTTTTGAATTAATAATGATCCTGCTGCCTTACATTTAAATTGACTTTGCACTAAATCAGTTCAAAACTTTAAGTTAGGTGTGCATATTTATTATTACGGCGACACTCTACAGACAGACCCAAGAGAAATATTTCACTGAGAGCGATAATCCCAAGAAGGGCAAGCAATTCACAGGCACTGGATTTCTCAGCTGTGAGAATTATTATGTAGAAGTTATAGCTGTGACAGATAGAGCTACATTCTGTGGCCAAGGAGACATGATGAAATCATACCAGCCAGTCTTGAATGAGGAGCCGCACTGGGCACACCATTGTGGCAACTCCTGTGCTTAGAAACATCCTCAAGGTATAATTTTACCTTTAGGAAAGAGACACTAGGAAGAAGCTGCTGGTAGGTTAAAGACTACTGGTTTTTCTGAGATAGTTTCCCACTGGTGTTTGGGAGAGGGAAAAAAAGAGGGGGAACTGCATTAGAAGATGGAAGTTTGCACAGCCCAAAAAACCCCCAAAATAGTGAATATACAGGATTCACCTGTATTCTAAGTAGTTCTCTGTCAGCCCTGAAAAGACAGGAAATGGTGGAGGTTCCCCTGATACAATCATGCCAACCAGATTCCCATTTTGCTTTAAAGCAGCAAGAATTTATTTCTCTCTATTGACTTTTGTCAAGACCTCAATAGGCAGTGAAATTTCACCCCTCCCCCAAGTTTCACACTTACTTGCTATAAATGCTTTCCTACATCAAAAAACTAGTAAAATAATATAATGCTAGTCAGCTATGTTTTTCAAAGTATGCTTCTAACAGTTACTGAAGTAGTATTTATGCCATTGGCATAGCTGTGTCCTTTACTAGAGGCAGCTGCATATATTACCATCTTTTAATGCAAGAAGTTTCCATGTTTATGATATTTTATGCAAGACATTTCATAGTTATGGAATGCAATCAGTAGACTTCTTTCCTTAAAAGGCTTTTTAAAAACTGTATATGCCTCAGAAGAAATTATGCTGTATCTTGTCACAGATTTATGCAACATTATGGTAGCAACCACTTAATAACCATAAAGATACACCTCCCTTAATATCCATGAGCAAAATATAAAAGTTAAAAATTCCAGTACCAAGGAAAAAGAAAGTTTAGTACTTGAACTATGGAGATAAAAAAAAACTTTCATCAGATTCATTTTGAACTCGATAAAAGTATAAAATCTTGAATGGATTACTTCTATCACTGCTTCCCCTATTCTCAATGGATTTACTAAAGGGCTTTTCTTTTCAGGCTTTAACTTCATACTTAATGTGGAGTCACATTAATTGGAAATCTGGGGTGGAACCTTCAGCTATCCAGTCGTACCAAATCATTTATCAGTCTTGCCCTCCTGCTGAACCCAGGCAAGCCCACCTGTTCAGAACTACCTGTAGGGCACAGGAAATCAAACATCAGGTCATGAGTGAATCCTCTTTCTTTGGAAAAATCTCAGAGGGAAAATGTTCCCTGTGTTGCCTTGCTGGGCTTGAGAAGGGCAGCGGCTGGTCTGGAGAATGTTTCTTTCAGCACCAGGTACAAATCAGCTCCCTGCTGCATTTTACTTTCCCCTCCTCAAAATTCTCTCCTCCACGTGTCAGATCACTCACAGACCTCCCAAGGCATGGCTGACCAAGCTCACCCCTCCCATCAACCCCATTAGAGACCTACAAATAACAGGCCAAGGTTGATCTGCCCAAAATAGGAAGAGAACTGAAAGGGATTTCAGAACCTGAAACAGCTAAAAGGTCTTGCACCATAACAGAGGGCTGCCTCAGGATGCCATCCATGAGCAGCTCAGAGCCCAGAGCATTATTTAGAAGGCAGGGGGAGCCAGCTGGAAATAAACTCTCAAATACAGGTCATCCTCAAGCAACCAACTTGAGAGTCATGGTAAGCACCTAATCAAGCCAGAAATTGCTTCCCTGGTGTCAGCTCTGATGGAAAAACATCATTGCCCCAAATAACTAGGTGGAGGTGTGTTTCTGCACAATGACAACTTTAAAGGAACACACATATAGGACAGCATGAGTCCAAAAATTCTGCCCTGTGGGATTTCCCAGAGGACCCTGACTAGACTAGGAAAAAAATCCTATCCATAAAATTATGTTTGCCACATGAAATGAGGTGAGTATGAGATACTTACTACGTCCTCAAGATACTGAGAAGACTATTAGAAACATCATGGAAGAAATAAAAGAAAACCAGTTGCAGAGAAAGAGCATTTTCACATGAAACATTAACACATTAAAGACACTTGGAGCTTTGGAAATGTCTGAATCCCAAATGAAACACTTCTGAAAGAACAGTAATACTGTTCAGTGTATACTGTAACAGTTAAAAAAGCAATACATCGCTAATCTACATAAGAAAGGGAGTAGAATAAAATGAAAGATTGCATAAAGTCATCATACAAATCAAATTTGTATTCAAATGGTATATTGTGTTCACTTCAAGGGTCTTCATTTCCAAAGGAACAGATGATAGGTGATTATTTCAGAGACAAGCAAAAGATGTGATCAGATGTGCTCAGTCTCTATATCCAAGGCAAGGACTATATATGGCAAGGAATAACTTCTTTAAAAATTATAATAAAATTACATAAAATATAAATTGTTTAATTCCTACAAAACTTGTCTTGAAAAAGAGGCCCAGTCAGACAATTTTTTTTAAAAAATAAGATTCAAAACTCCTCTTTATCTTCCCTTCTTCCCTTGCATAGAGCAGTTAGTCTGTGAAAGTCATTGCTACAAGGTTATGACCTAAATAGCAACTGCAGAACACATAAATGCATAAATGCCTAAAGTTAATTTTTGCAATCAGTTAGCAGTAATGACAAACAGGAGCCAAACAGTAACTTGTGAAGTTGCCCTTGCCAGCTCATGAATCTAGGAAAGAGAGCTTCTTCTTTCTGTCCTTTGGAAGATGTTTTCAGATGCTTCTGAAACCTTCTTTTCCTCTTTCATTTTAGCTTTTCTCTCTTGTTGCCTTTTTAAGCCAAAAGTGGAGAGAACATATCTTAATATGCAAGTTTCAGTTAAGAAGCCCAAACTTGACCAAGGAGTTTTTCCAGGTTTACTGTTGTCCCAAACATCTTTAACATCTATACACGCACATTGGATTTATTGATTGCAGACTTAGCTTCATTATTAAATTATCTGGGGTGGAAGCAGGATGTCTTCTTTCAAGAAAGCCTTTTTTTTTTTCCACACAATTATAATTTTGTAGTGGGCACTGCTAGGAAATGCTTTTATAAAGGAGATGATTTTATATAACATTCATACCAGAAAAACTCTTCACTGCACATATTTCTTTTCCCCCAGGGATAATGTCTTTAAGCCTCTCTAAACTTACTTAACTATCCCTGGATAGGAGCCATTCTGTTACAAAATTGAATCCAGAAAACGCAGCAACAAAGCTGAATTTTTAAAATGAGAGACTGGATTGTACTTTCACTAAAGAAAAATCTTCATTTACACCTGTTCCAGTGTTTAATTTTGAATCCATCTTCCCTCTTCTCTTCAAAGGAGCATGCTTCACTCATCTCATTACAATGTATCGCCAAATTATCCAACTTTATTTTTTTCAGTTCAACAGGTTTTTCAGTTGAAAGTGATTATCTGCTTTTTTTCTTTTCCTGGATGGATAATTTTTCCCCTGACTGAAAGTCCCAAGTTTTGTCTCTGTATGTTGTCAGTGGAAAATAAAAAAGAAAGCAAAGGGGAGGAGAAGAGTTCTGAAGGTTTATTCTTGAAGGTTTTTTCTTATTGTTTTTTCCTGTTAATAAATTTTTCTTTCTACCCTTTAAAGTGTGCCTGTTTTACCTCCCTTCTCCTGGTGCTTAGTCAGAGCAGAAAAATGAGTAAATATATTCCAGTGAGTGCACTGGCATTTAGGCAACACTTTACCCACTACATAATTGGTGCATTAGCCAGGAAATAGAAAAATTAACCAACCAAAACCTCTGTACAAGGCAGTAAAAAACTTTAGGTGTTTTTCACAATTAAAAAATTACTTTTACTGTCAAATGCATCAAATTGATGAACCTGAAAATGAAGGCCAGTATGTATTTGAACACAATTTCATATTTACCTAGAGTAGACAATTCTGCACTTTGCAGCATGAGCCTGAGATCTCTGTTTGATGGCACTGGGTCTTACTCACTTTCACTACATTTTATTTAATATGACAGAGTTCACTTGTTAAGGAGACAGTTCATATTTCCTCAATTTTTTTCTATATCCTTCTCAAAGATTGACTTAGACACAGACTATTGTCTAAAAATAACTCTTCTCAAAATCCCAAAAGCCCAGGCTTTTCACTGCAAAATCCTGTTTACAAAATAATTCTGGCACTCTGAAAGAATTAGAGATTCTAATTTAAATTTTATGACACAGAAGCCAGAGGCAACATTAAATTTTTTAGGTCTAGAAGGGACATCCCAATGCCATCACAAATTCTAATCATATGCTGTTGGGACATCGAAATCTTCTATATGTAAGTATCTTTTGGCAAGGAGAAAATCCTTTGAGTAAACATCACAACCTTCTTTTCACTTCTGGCATTTCCAAACTGAGGGTCACTTTTCAGTTCATCTCACTTCCTGTCTTACTTTTACCTAAGATGGAAAATGTAGATGCATCTTAGTGTCCTGAATGGCCAAGAGAAGACAGAGAACAAAAACTGCCAGACACAAAGATCTCGTATCACTGATCAACCAAATTTTTAACTGGACAGGAAAATTTCAAGACCAGCTGTATCTTAAGAGTTGCCTCTATGTCTTGATTCAGAGAAGCATTTCAGCAAGTGCTTAACACCAGCCTTGTCTCTGGACAGCTGTATTTCTGCATTTTTGTTAAATGTTCAGATTTAAAAAGCAGCACACTCTTCCACACACACATCATTGCCTAGTCACCTAGGAAAACAAGTTTTGATTTCAACACACAGGTTAATGCTTTCAATTAGATTAGGAATATGCATATACCCAAGAAATCAGCATCATCTTTACCTGTGAGTTCAGATACAGTTTTTGGCTGGGGAGTTTCCCTTGCTAATCATAGGTAAAATAGCAAAAGCAACAAGAGGATCACAACCCATCAGTCAGGTCAAGGACCAGCTCTTCAGCACAACTCCTAATAAGGCACTTCTGGATTTCCTCCCTTTTGTAGTGATTCTGCACTGCCCTTCAGCTATTATCACCTTAATACAAGAATTCACTTTCCCTCTGCCTGCTGGTTTAAACTGAAAGAGATCAAATTTACCCTCACTTTTATTTTTTCAACTCATCTACACCACAGACAAATGTTTCATTCTGCAACATCAAAGATAATACTGACCACAACATTTCCTTCACTGTCCTGAAGTAAATTCTTCTTAAAAGCCAAGACTTACAGATTTGCCTAGATGTAAGCCAGCATAGCAACCAGCCCCTAGTTTGGTTTTGTCTAGGCAAGAAGAGTAAATGTTCACACAGTCATTCAGGATTTAAGAGAAATAGACAACTGAGAGCCTTGTAAACAGTGAACAAAAATATTTGAGTTTGGATGTTTGAAACAGGTTGTTCTCCAATCACACAGGATGCAGGTGAGAAGTTATTACATAGCTACAGAAATGTGTTGTGGACAACTTTCCTAGCACCGTGGCAATTAGAAAAGATTTCCCCTTTCCTTAACACTGTGGAAGTTAAAAGGATTTTCCCTTTCCTCACCACTTTTAGGATTTTTGGACAGTAAAGAAAGAAAGGATTATTATGTCCTTCTTTCAGGAATAATACAAGACAAAAATTGCCTGCATTTAAATTCTATAAAAATTATTATATACTAAGACTCTTATAAAATTTGTACGATTTTATAGAGTCCTTCCTATGGAAAAAAATTACTCAGCATGTATTTTTTTTTTTGTGGTTGGCCTCAGATTTACTTCAGAATAGTTCCTTTTACATTCCAGCAATTAAAGCTGGAGTCACAAAGTGCTTCTTTGACATCATTACAGCCAAATGCCTCAGGGTTTTGTTCTGCACCAGTAATACCAGACCTGCTGGGTGCTTCCTGGCCAAAAACATTTTCTAGGGTAGTCCAGGGACCTCATATTCAAACTCTTTTTTGATGTCTACCATTACCTCTTTAGGTGTGCAAGGAATTTCATGGTCTCAAAAGGAAAAATGGATCCATATCTGAGCCAGACAACTTTGCCAGAGGTCTCCACATGTACAGCAGTGCCCAGGTTGCCAGGCCAGCTTTTTCTGCCAAAACAGTGCAGCCACTCACCTTGTGTCCTCCTGCAGACTGTGTCATGTCTCAGCCCAAAGGATGATCTTTCCTCAACTGGATGCTGCTGGAAATCCCTGTGTTCCCTTAAATGTCCTCAGTATCCAAAGTGTTCCCCCAATTCAGACCTCTAGAAAACATTTAAATTAAATATTGAAATGTGGGAATCACAGAGATTGCATAGTCGGTCCTACTGAAGAATGAACCACTTCTGAAATCTGTCACTGAGTCATTTAGGCACAAAATTAATTAATGTAATGCAACACGTAATATTTATCTGCATGGTTCATAAATGACCTATAATTTATGCTCACTATGAATCAATAATTTTTATCCTTTCACTTTCTATTTTTGAAGGGTTTGAGCAGTTCCAACAGTTTTCGCTCACATCAAATGTCAAAGCAAATAGTGATTTATCAAACTCTAAGCTCATTTTTTTCTCTTTGTGTCTTCTGTTCTTTTTGTTCTCCTTACATAAAACATCAGTAATTTCTATATAGTACAGATAAACCATCTCTTATTTTCTTCCTTAGTATTCTCCTTCTCTCTCTATAAAAACTCTTAATTTTTACTTGTCTTTCTAGCATATTTACATACATATATATGGATGACATTTTAAACATTAGTTTGAAGTTATATACAGTAGCTAATATTAATGTATGTAGTACCTTTACCTGTGTATTTAAAAAATTCTATACCTATACTATATTCCATCCATAAATTTAGACCCCAATTTATTACAACTGCCCTTCAATACCTAATGCTCTGAATTTACAGCAGTTCTATAATTTTGCTGGCCCCCAAAATATCTTTGTCTTTCCTTTGGTACCTAACTCTATTCAAGGAGCATGTGCAACTTAAAACATGTAGGTTTTCTGAGTTACCAGTCAGTGTATGTATTGGAGCATCTTAAAAAAACAAAATGACAACAATAACAACAACAAATAAACACCAAAAAAAACCAACCCACAACTATGTGCCTGCATCAGCTGGTTTTGTCCTCAGAATGATGAATTACAGTCTTCAAATTTCATGCTGAGTCAGAGAATATATTTTGGTCTACTACAGTATTGTCTTTTTATGCCCTAGTACACTGAATTTCGTCAGCATTACTCTGCCAGGCAGATGGCTGTGTTTGTGTTTAAAGTGCAGGGGAAGTTGCATGTAAATAAATTATTGATTCATTTTGATTCAGTGGGCTCAAGAGGGGCACAAAAGGCTGCTGGAGAGTTGTGGCTCCCAGAAAGCAGCTCAGGGTTTGCATGCAGGGACAGGTTCTCCAAGCACTGAAGGACCTCAGAACTTCCCTTCACAACACAGTACAAAAACAAATTGGAGGTACCAAAACGAGAAGGATGCAAACAAAAAGCTGAGCTCCACTTTGACTGAGAGTGTCAAAAGCATCAGACTTTTCCACCAAATTCTCCCCCCAGAAGGAATTACCTGGAACTGACATCATTATCTCTAATAATGCTATAGTATCTACAACAGCTGAAAACCGTATTTGCTTTCAAACACGTTCCTTATTCACGTTTCCACAGGTGTTGGGAAAGAGAGTTCAAGTTTCTAAGCCAGGTTTAATAGGCAAAGTACATTAATCACAACTTACGCAACTCCAGCTCTCAAACAGTCCAAGATGTAATTGCAAACTGAAGGCCTGAAACCAAAACTGGGTCCTTCAACTAAAGTAATGAGGGGAGGAGAAAAGAAATCAATGCACCAAAAGAACTTGTTGAAGCACTGGAACAAATGTTTTCTATCACATGAAAAACTATTTAAATAAGAATAAAAATATAAGGTACGAACAAGATTTAAAAATATTCCCAGAAATGCTAATCAACTCTAGTTTTTGCTTCTTCATTATTACAGATACCAATCTCTTTTGTAAGTTCATTATTTTGAAGCAAATAGCAAAACACCGCTGCTTTTAGGGTAAGAATTAATCTTATCTCCAAGATAAGAAAAAGAGCAAACTTCTAAGCTCTCCATGGGTCATACCCATAAGATCAACGAGGGGCATGTTTCAAGGTAAGAATTCTTTAGTGGTACTTTTTTTAGCAAAAATATTATAACAAGGAAGTTTACAAATACAATATGGACAGAAACTTGTCCTGAAGCAAAACATCCTTTGCCCCAACTAAAACTACATTATTAGGGTAAATCCAGTCCCTTGCCAATGAAGGACTCGGGTAACACAATTGGTAAAACCCAGGCTGACAGCACATGCAGATATAACCTTGTGAATCTAAGCAAAAAAACCCCACAATTTTTCAAATCCTCTATTTAATATATAATGCTAATGTGACTGGCTTGCTAATGATAAATCCAAGTGCCAAAGGACAGTGGGTTTGGAAAGGTGTTAAGATCATTGTAGATCACTATTGGCAAATCATTCTGTTTTCTTCTGTTCAGGTTAGGATTCATTGGATATTACTTGCAGGATGAAGTCCTCACATCAGAGACTCACATTTTAGTTACTCAGCTGCTGGGATTTACCACTTGAAAATAGAGAACTTTTTGGTGTACACTGGCAAAGCTTACTAATTTTGACCATAATAATTATGTGCTGGCTACTACAATAATAAATAAACTATACTTGGTATCATACTCTCAAAATCATTAAGAAAGCCCAATTAATTTTAAATGGTTCTTCCTGTCAGAAATCCAAGCTCTCTGATGAAGGCCAAGAATTCATGCAAATTAAACTAGTTCACATAAAGAATTGACATCAGGCAACAACATGCAATTAATGAATGCATTGCTGGATTACTGTTTACTGGTGATAATTATTCATCCCTAAAGGAATTAACAATAACTCTGCACCAAATACCAGAGAAACCCCACACTTTGGGAACATAAAAAGATAGACATCATATTTTTTAGTTTCTTTTTGGTTTGAGAATTTCCTGTTTGTTTATTTATTCTTAACTGATGCCCATCTTTCCTTCAGATTCTTCTGTGAGACCCTGCAAGTGATAGGCAGCACATCTTCCTTTCTTATTAACAAATAAATTTTCTGAAAAGTGACCAAATTACATGAACCCTCAATTTGCTTTCCAATGCCATGCAATTGCCCCACTATTCAAATATACCCAGTCTATAACACAATGGAACACAAAAGGTTTGTTGTTTGGTGGTTTTTTTGAACATTACTTTAGTGTGTGACATTAACATCAAAATCTGCTAGTAGAATGAGCAGGAAGACTGGTGCAATTACAAATAAATCAGTAGTAACAGTGACCAGTATTGCTGGAACCCCACAGTGAGAGAAAAGAGAGACCAAGGTTTTCAAAATTATTAACATTAAACTTGGGCAATCAGAGCTCCAGGCAGCTTTGCAAAGTGAAGCCTAAAAATTCATTTCATCTTAACCTTTCCTTAAAATTGTAACCAGAGGAAGAAATTCAGGGGTATCTTTTCTGAAAAATAATACTATCATTTATCATTCAGGCTGAGATGCAAAGAAATTGGAAATCCCTTTGAAGCATATGGAATAAAATCTTACACTCCTTGCAGTTTCTAACAAAATCTGCATGACAATTCATTGGACCAAGTTGCAATCAGTGGTCCTTTATCCCAAACACTATGATTACAAACCTTCAATTTACAATGAAGTCTCCTAAAATATCAGTCTGTAATTCTTGCAGCTATTTTTACATGTTTTCTAAGACTCATTTTCTACAGCACAGATTTTTATTATTACTATTTTTCCCCTCAAAATGAAATATTCAAAATGCTTCATGTTTTTCAATGCACAGCATCTAATGTTAAAGGCTGACACACTTGGTAATTATAAAGTTTGATCAGGTGAAAATGAAATAAGTGGTAATGCTTTAAAAATTATAATGACAATTATAATGACAATTATAATGACAATTACAATGACAACTATGAACTGAACTGATCTTTGATCCAAGTCCAAAAGCTAATGAGATGTGCAGGCAAGACACAGGACAGATATGTGCAGAAAACAACTTGGGAGGAGGACAAGGAATTTTTACCAAAATTCTCAAAATGAAAAATAAAATAAAAAAACAGACCCAAAAGAGGGTAGATAAGTGGCTTTGTCAAAAGGGAATGAGAAAAAGAAAATGAGAGGTTAATTATTCCTCATGCAAGGTGAGTAGAAGTGAGATGGATGATAAGAGAGATTAAAATCTGGAATGTTAGAGGCACAGCTGAGACTTTGAGACCATGAATTAATAAGTGACTGTAGGAAGCTGGCCAGGGATGAGTAAGAAGTACAGAGGGCTAAAGCTGGCAGGGCTGTGCACTGCTTGCTTTGTGAAGAATGATCCACCTTCTGCCAGGCAAAGTCAGAGATCAGAAAAGGAAAGCTTCATAATGTTTTTACACTGTTATTCTTCAAGAATCAGATGCTATAAAATTGGTTAGAGTATGATAAAATATTTCCCTAGGAATACAAGAGAGGATTCTGTTAGATGGCAATGGAGGAAATCTGGGTCACAGTGTACTGCTGAGCTGTGACCACTGCATGGTTAGCAGGTTGAGAAATGGGAATTTGGGCAACCTATAAGTCTTCATAAAAACATTAACTGTGTACATGCTACAGTGTGATCTGAGTTAATCTCATTATTTGAGTTAAATTCCCTGAAGAATGAGGCTATTCCAGGCATGCTCCAGGAGCTGCAGGATCTAAGCAGGGTTTCCATGTGTTTTGTATCCTCTGGACCACAAGGTTTCTTTGGAATGGCTTTTCTCATGTGGAAATCCACAGAACAGAGGAATTAGTAAGATTTAGAAGGCAGATGAGACAAGACTTTAGCATTAACCACATGAATGTGTGAATGGAATGGAATAAAATGCAGGAAATTTAATAAATGGAATTTGTTTTTTTTAAAAAGGACTAATTAGCAAAGAGACTAAAGGCCAAAGCAGTTGGCAGAAGGCACAGGAAACAGGGACCAGCCTATCAAGAAGATTAAGTCAGTATCAGATAGGGAGATGAGATGGGACACTACTTTCTAAATAATGAAAAAACTAACAAACCTAAATTTGGATAGCATAGACACCTCATGTGAGACGTGATAGGTTTTTCTTACTACTAGAAGTGTAAATGCTGATGAGAATGCTAAAAATTAATTATTACATGCTGATTAGTTTGGAGAAAAGGAAAATTAGGGGAAATAACACCTAAACTGCGAATAATTCTGCACAGACACATGGACACACACACACAGAGATATTCCTGTAAAATATAGATAGTATTGAAATCAACAGGGCTATTGTGAAGAAAGACTTTGGGAAGAAGAAAAAAACACCATGCCAAGCAGATAAATCCATATGAACATTTACAACAGATTTTCAGCCCAATTCAGCATTTAGACAGCAATAAAAACAGCTAAGATTGCTCTGAGATCATGTCAGAAAATGCTAGGATCTCCTAGCTGAAAATAATAATACAAATTCTTTCCCTCTTTCATACTTCTCTTTAGCCATGTGGCACTCATGAAGCTGCTATTTCCCACCTCAAAGTAAGCTAATAGCATTTTCAAAATGCAATTAGAACCTTTCAGGAGAAAGCTCAAGTTGTGTTTGTATAATATGAAGTTAACTCTCTACTACATTTCCCAGACAGGCACACCAAAGCTAATAAATTCTTCTCATGTCTTCAGATTATTAACACACCTACTGGCAATGTCAAGACGTTAGTTTAAAGAATTTCAAATATGAAACAGTTCAATAATCTGGTTTAGGACAGCTGACTGACAAAGCTAATTAACTGCCTGGAGAAGATTCTTTATAAATGAAGCAACTTCTGTCTGAACAGATTTTCAAGAACAACAAAATATTTGCTTTGTCTTTGTCTCTTCTCTCCTATTTTCTCCCTTCCAGCCTTCCCCATCTCATGTAATCTTTGCTAAAAGTTTCCTTGGTGGTATTTATATCTTGCCCTTCCTCTGACTTGATGGTTTCTTATTCTCTGTGTCCTTTTATCTTCCTGCTGGAAATTTGTTCTCCTCTCCTCCAGACCTTTTCAGGTCCTCTCCACAGAGCACTCTCAGCTTTTGTGCCTTGCATCCCTGTGCTCTCCCCAGCTGTTTCAGCACCTCCATCTGCTTCAGACATTTTTCACATTGAGAGGCTTTCCACCATGCATCATTTCCAAAAAGAAAGGAGCCTGTTTCCCTCCAGCTTTAGTTGCAGAGAAGGAAAACAGTACTTCAGGACTTTTTTCTCCCCACTTGACTCATTGAATATTACAATTTGGGGCAATTTTTTGTGCAGAGGAAGCTGGCACTGGTAGCACTGGTTTCTAATAGCCTTGATTGTCAGAAGGCACTATGATGCATCTCAGTGAAAACATCATTTGGCCCATTAGATGATCTCTCCTTAGTGAGAAAAACTTATTTATTATACCAGATAATATACCAGTTTAATGAAATGAACAGAGCCAGTGAAATTCCCTATTGCATAATATCCATTACAAATTAAGGGCGCTGAGAGTACCGAGATTAGAAAATACCTGCAAAATTCAAAATAAAACAACAGCAACAAGAGGAGGAGCTATTTTATGAAGATGAACATTAGCAGAACTTTTATTCCCATCAGAACCCAACTCTGAATGTAAATATTGCTGCATTACAGGCAGAATAACAGCAGGACTGGAAATACTTCTTTTTAGGTTCTTCCTACATGATGCCTGTGTCACAGACTATCAGCATTACTTTTATCTAGAATGTTTATCCAGAATGTTTATCCAGATTAATTTTATCCAGAATGTTTCTTTTTTACCATAAATTCATTTTTAAAATGTAGACATACTTCTTATGAAGCAACGTATTCCTCAGATGTTTTTTTTTTTACACCAAAAAACAGACTGAAAAAAAACCAAACAGTGCATCTCTGAGTAAATATCAAAACACTGGGGGGATCAGATTTCCAGCTGGACTTGCAGAAGCATTTGCAAAACTTCTGTTTACAAGTCTGGTTTTGTCTGATCCTGCTCAATGCTCTCAGAATGAGGCGCACCCACTGGAGAGAAGTTTATCCTGTGTGTTTCACCCCCTGCCCTTTCACTTGCTGACAGACTTTGCAGAAAAGAAATCAGGATTTCACACTGAATCATCACTTTAGCAAATGACCAGCATCATCAACGAAGGGAGATGGGTAAAAACAACTAGAGTATTACTGAGTGTCCTCCCACATAATTTCTCTTCAAGAGGAGCAATTTTGTTGATCTTGCCGCATTCCCCCTTTGCTTTTTTGTGGAACAAATACTCACTGTCTTCAAAAGATCTACATCTCCCATCATTCAAAATACAGAGGGACATTGTTAGTTATTTATAGGAGGCTACATGAAACATGGAAACCCAGTTGCAATGCTGCAAAATGGAGAGCTGTGTTATTGGCACTGTCCTTCCCCGCTCTGCCCTCTCCAGAAGCCAGATGTATTCACACTCGAAGCCCTGCTTAGATTCTACACTTAAATAAATTCATAGAATGTATCACTTTAGAATCAGATCTTTTGCACCATTTCAATCAAAAATTAGACTGCCCTTTCTGCTGTCAGATAACACAGATGAGACAACAGCTTTTAACAGATCATATAGGTGCTAGATTTTGGGGAAATAAAAGCACATGAATGTGTGGTTAAGGATACATATATTATCAAAAGATAATCGGTAAATAATTTTCATTAATGAGCTTATCAGACTCAAGCCTGAGAGTCCATCCATAGATGAGTCATTCCTCCCCATCCTTCTTTAAAACTCACTGATTGTGCTTTGCTTTTATAGGGCTTTGCTAGCTAATTAGGGAATTTCAGTAATCTATTTTTAATATGTACCATCTTGTGTTCTGTTTAGTGCAGCCTTAAGATAGACTTTTATCTTTACTGCTGTGCACAGATCATCCAAAAATATAAGTTCTCTGCTACATGACAACTTATAATGAGCCTTAATGAAGCTTGGGAACAGCTGTTAAAAACTCCAGTTGAATAGGTTTGCCCAAGCAGCAATAGCTTATAGTGCTTTTTCCTCTTACAGCACTGTTGAGTCATCTCCTACTGTACACAGAATGAGCAAAACCAAAAATGAAACACCAAAGCTGGTTAATCCTTTTTTTCCCAGACATTTTATTTTAATCAGAGTTTTAATAAGTACATTATGAACCATCATCTCTTAAGCCTTTCACCTTTTTAATTATATTACTGCTCTGAACATCGACAAAAGCAAATGTTATTATGCAAATTTTGCTCCAAATTCGTATCCTTACCAAGAGCATGAGAGTTTAAACACAATCTTTAATTATACTATAGCTAAATGAGCTGCAAATCATTAAAAATTACAATAAACTCACACGATTTTAGGTGTTCCCTAAGCTAGAAAACAAAAGATTATATATTTTGAGTAGGATAAAGGATTTAGAGAGCTCTGACCGTCAAACATGATTGAAACAAACAAGTTCCCTTTCTTCGTAGCATTTGTCTTACCTTTTTGACCTTTAAATGCTTCGACACTAAACTATCTAGCATAAAGAACACTGAGTGCTTTTGTATTGCTTTTCTCCTTACCAGGGTGTGTAGATTTCCTGTAGATTTCAATTTACTTTGTAAATACCATTTGCCAGTCATTCATTTAGACAATATGGGAGCAGTTCACTTTCATGTGTCAAATCCAAAGCATACTGCATGAAATATGAAGGTCTTTTTTTTCCCCCTCCAGTATCCTTGTTATCTGGTTTTTTGTTTCTGTAACACCTATGGGCTTGATTCCCACTCTACATGGTATGGAACAGCTGCAACAAAAAGCAGAGATCAAAAGCACATAGTTTACCCTAGAGCCTGGCTAAGAACTAAGAACTCAGATGACAGGAACGCAGGAGAAAAAGGAAATAGATGATTGCACTGGATCTGATAAGCAGAATCCACAAAACACCTAGACTTTTTCTCTTCTATTTCCCTCAGTCAATATTTTCAAATAGAAATTTCAAAAAGCCAGGACTTGTTGATGTTGCCAACATTTTGAATGATTCATACCAACCCAACAGGGCCAAAAAACTAAACATATGCATTGGGCTTCACCTCATTAGTTAATGTTTCTGAGCATGGAATATTTCATTATGAAATTTAGAGACAGAGGATTCTTACTCGTTCTGTAAATGTTGAGTTTTGTATTTGCTGGGTGCCCCATGGCAGGAAGGCATGATGAATCTGACTCCATGTTCTTAGATGGCTAATTTATTATTTTATGATATTATGTTTTATTAAAGAATACTAAACTATACTAAAGAATACAGAAAGGATACTTGTAGAAAGCTAAAAAGATAACAATGAAAACTTGTGACTCCAGAGTCTCGACACAGCTTGGCCCTGATTGGCCAATGAGTGAAAATAAC
The DNA here is from genome assembly GCF_028018845.1 of Melospiza georgiana. Classification (NCBI taxonomy): domain Eukaryota; kingdom Metazoa; phylum Chordata; class Aves; order Passeriformes; family Passerellidae; genus Melospiza; species Melospiza georgiana. The sequence goes on along the minus strand of NC_080434.1, from coordinate 38,288,850 downwards.
CCACAGCAGAATCCAATAAAACAATCACCTGTGGGTAAACAATGTCCAAACACATTCCACATGTGAGCACAACACAGGAGAAGCAAATGAGATAATTATTGTTTTCCTTTTTCTCTGAGGCTTCTCAGCTTCCCAGGACTAAAATCCTGGGCGTAGGGATTTTTCAGAAAATGTGAATATGGCAGTTGAGCAAGTCTGTAGACACCTTGGCCCAGAGAAATTTCACTTTCAATTGCAATGGCATTGAAATTTTGTCTTTTCTTCACCAGTTCTGAACTTCAGTGCAATTTGACTGGCTTGCACAAAGACTAGGGATTGTTAGATTGTGGAAAGAGCATTATTTGCTGCGTTTGAAAAAGTTCCAGTCAAAGGAATTTTCATGCCAGTTAAACCAATGTTTTATTTGCATGATGGTTTGGAGGCCACTACACAATTATCACAACCCCATGGACAAATACCAAAGACATAACTGGAAAGAAATCGATCTGTACAATCTAGACCTGAGCTTATACGCTTTCCAAATTGTGACTGTCCTAGGAACACTGCTCTTCTAAGCTCTCAGCAAAAAAATATAAAACACACTACATCTGATAACTCTGCCAAAGCAAAATAAACATTAAGACCCTGACTCTTAGTTATAAGGAGCTTATCTGAAGCAGTTGCACTGAAAAGAGTGTAAAGCATCATTATCATAATACATGATAAGAAGCGCAGTAACAGTGACATTTTAGAACAGCACAGAAAAGGGACATATTTTAATTCAAAAGTCATTCACAAGGAAGCTCCTCGTGCATGAGAAATGCCTACAAAAATACTTCTCACAATTTGGAGAAGACAAAAATCTTTACACACAATAACAGGGCAAGAGTATAAGTCAGTCCCCAAAAAATGGCATGGAAAACACTCTTTTCCCACACAGATCCTAGTTCAATTTTAGGGACTGTACCAAAGTCATCTCCTGAAACTAAAGAAATATTGATAAAACACAATCTGAACACTATTGAGATGCCCAGGATTTTCAAATAAAAAAATTTGGGCTTTAAAGCTCCAGCACAGTTAGCAAATATTCCCTAAGGGAAGAATTATGAAAAGAAAAAAACTAAAAATTCTTGGCAAGTGAACCTGATTCTACAGCATTCATTAACTGTGATACAGTGGTTACATGCCCCCAAACCCTAACCATGCTCTCTATGCAAATAACACAGGTTTAGCTTAAAATAATGAGCCAACTTAAACTTAAATGCACTTCCAGGGAATCAATTAGAGCTAAGCCATTGCTAAATGTGACCCATTGGACACCACTGGCTTAAAATGGGCTGGTTTATATGCCTAAACTTCTGATTTTGTGCTGACATTTTGCCAAGCAAACAACTCGGCAAAAATTGAAATAGTCTTTAATTAAAGTTTCAGTCAAACTATACCCCTCACCAAAACATGTTCATGCCAAACAATAAACAGAGAGGCACCAACCTCACAAATTCAAGGTACAGCTACTCAGAGCTATTGCCAATCAACCAAAGTAATGTGAATTTAAAACCATGGCTTCATAAGGAGCCTTTTCCTTGAGAGAAGGCATGCTGCCATATGCAGACATAAGACACAAAATGAAGGTCTATTTTCTAGAGCAGACCTTTCCTTCCAACCATAAATGTCAAAAATTTTTGTTCAACAGAATGCATTTTCATAGCTAAGCTTCATAAATTTGCAATGTGATAGAGAGCATTCTGTCAAAAAACTCCCAAACAGTTCTCTTGGCTGTGAAGTCTCAATGTACTATTAAAAGGAAGAGTGTGTGAGGAAGGAGGGATCAAAATAATGATAAAGAGCAAAAACTTAGGGCTGAATCACTAAAGGATACTAGAAAGCATTTGTTTCACTGTATCATTTAGCAGAGATAGATATGCTAAGCATTGAAAATAAAAGAGAATAAAATTTTGGTACTTCTCTAACTGTTAAAAACTTTGCAAAAGTGTAAACTTTTCATTTAACTTGCACCTTTGAAACAGCAGATAAAAGGTCAGAAGTGTGAATACAGCTTAATTTCTCTGGCTAGTGCACACCTGACAAGAAGATATCTCGTCAAAGAAATCCTATTTAAGGGAAACAGAACTAATTCTTTGAGCAGGAACACAGAAAGACCTTTTTTAAATAAAAGAAAAAGATAAATTCTTGCAACTGGACACTTTCCTTTGTCAGCTGTCATTTCTCTGGTTACAGTTTGCAGCTATCCCTTGGTTTCTCAAATGCTTAAGGCTCCATGGGCTAAATTTCCCAAAGTCAAGGCTGCAGGGAAATTCTTTAAACTCTGGTAGCAGTAAAGGAAAAAGGCAAGGCATTCCCTATTGTACTGCTGTGAAAACATGCTTCAATAAATAGCTGCATGCTGTTATTTTAGCATTCTTAATAAAATGTCATCAGTAGAGATAAAAAAAGATTGTTATTTGATTTCAAATTGTATTTTAGGTCATTTATTTTATTTGCTGATACTGACTTTTATCTGCAACAGTGGCATACAAAACAGTCATTTCTATGATTTAGACACCTAGCCATCTCATTTACACTCTTCATACTCCAAGAAAAAGCAAAAACACTTGCACTTGCAATACTGACAGTTTAAATTCAGCAGAGCTGCAACATGACATCTCAATCTGTTGAGATATATCATGCAATTACCACTGTAGGCCACTTCAAAATTATCCTCCTTTCTTTCATAATGCCATGTGGGGAGGGAGACGCGCTGGCTCCTTAAGTTCTTGCACTTCCTCACTCTAAAGATCTCCACTGAGTCAAAATATCTGTCAGTCTGCAGATTACATTGTCATACTGATTTCCACTGAGACAAAAATCAGGTTTTTTTTATTTTTTAAGCTGCCTTATACTTCAACAGAGATGCCAAAGTAGCAGCAAAACAAGACGTGATCCTCTCTACACAGCTAGGCTTTCTTTATGCTAAATAAATCAGTTTCACTCTCTTCCAAAAGGGTCCTGCCACATTAGATTACATGTTTCCTTTGCCCTTTCTTCTGCATGTATTATAATAAATCAATGAAAACCAAAAAGTGACCTTAGAGAAGCAGATCTGTTAACTAGACTTGATGAATTTTCCTCTTCACATGCATTTTGTCAAAATTTTTTGTCCTTCTAATACACAAAAGCACCTAGGCAAGAACAAGACAACAACTGAATTATATGGTATCCACTCAAAAATTAACAGATATCTTTCATTCCACCCTGCTGAATCCATGTCCTCTCAGCACACCTAAAGTCAAGGTGAGACCTAAACACAGAGTTTTTAAAGAGCAAAAATAAAAGGTAGCTTTACAAAATACCATAGATCAATATATTGATCTCTCTCAAGTGAACATTGGGGAGCTATGAAGCTTCATGAACAGATACAAATTAAAGAGCAGAACTATAAAGGGAAGCAAGGAAATGGGAAAAAAAGGCAGCTATTTATTTTTAGCTTCTTTCCAGCCTCTGTTAGGAAATGTAAATAGAAGGTGAATTTATATATTCATAGAAAGGGCATAGATATATTTATAGATATTTATAGATGTATTTATTCTGAGTAAAGCTGGACAGCAAAAACCACCTTGACAGACCAACACATTGCTAGACCAGCATATTTTCTCTGTTGGATGAATTCGTTTCTGACTATCACCAGAAATGCTTGAAAGATCATATTACTGATGATATAGCAAGACATGTATGCTAACCAAGCTCTGGACAATGATTTTGCTCATAGGAGTTCTGAAAATGCTCTTAAGCAGTACAAAAATTAAATTAAAACAAAAATCCTAACATTAAATAAATAGTTGACAACAACACCATGGGCATGTTAAACAACCATATTGTAAGCATTCAAAACTTGGCTGATATGAAATGTTTCTGTAGTGCACAGAGGACCTCAGTACTGCTTAAGGAGACAAGAATTAAAGAGCTGTCAGACTGCCAAAAAAATGTCATTTTAGGCAGCAGATGTGTACCCTGTCAACAGCTACTTTCACACAACACAGTAAACCAATGGCAGGCCTACTTTTTGGTTTTGTTATTAACAGATTACTGCAGGGGATGTAAAAAGAGAAACACATTCTTCTGTGACAACTGGAAAGAATAGCATGAGCATAAAATTAAAAAAAAAAAAAAAAGAAAATAAAGCAAAGCTAGGTAACCACTTGCTGATGTTGCAAAGGCACAGTGCTGCAAAACAGATACTCAAAATCTGCTTTCTGTAGTGCAGACAGAAAATAAATTATTAACAGTTTTGCTACGTGGGCTTCTAAGAGATTAATATGCAAAGGAAAATTTTCTATCAGCACAGGTGTTTATCTTTGACATCTGCTGTTAGGTATCAGTAAATCAAATTGGTAATTTACAATTCAGGAGACATCTACAGCAATGTAGGTCCAAAGCAATAGTAAGTCCAGTCCAATGTAATGCCAAGAAATCACCAACAAATACCAACACTTCCTCATTTGCTGTGTTCATGGTCTGGAATTCACAAAGCCTTGGAGACTTTTAGCTAATGATCACAGTCTTTGATCTCCAGAAAATTATTATGGCATGTGTGAAAATGAGATTCGTAAGAATTTTCTTAAAAGGGAAATTAATTTAGTGATTATATCACATACTTTTTAAAAAATAGAAAAAAAGAAAACAAAAGCACAGTTTAAATTTTAACAAAATAAATTGATCTAAGTACTCATCATCCATATTCAGAACACCATGAAAGACATTGCTGAAGATAAAAGATAGTTCCATGAGTGCACTTGCAGCCTGACACACATATTCACTTCAGCATATTGCACCATTAATTATTCCTTTATAAACTCTACTAAGATCATTTGTCACTCATTTACGTTTCAAGCCTTCTGAAAGTGACAAATCTCCTACGATTCTAAGTACTATTGAAGGTACTTAAGAAAAAAGCAGCATTAATTTTTCAAGTTCTTTTATACACATACCACAAAGCAAGAAGAGTTTGTCACTGAGTAGCTTGGTAAATTCGTGTTCAGATATTCCCAGTCTTGGTTGAAAGGCTCTGTCTTCATTCAAGCATCACTAACAATAAACATCATGATTTAATTCCAGTCTTTCTAAAATGTCACCTCTGGTGGGTTGAACACAGACTATCAGACCTCAAAATTGCATCAAGTGGTGGGATCCAACAGGTGGTGACCAAATCCCTCTGTCCTCTTATTCCCTGCTTCTATCTCTATTTATCCACAATTTTCTGTTAAATAAAAATCTGCACTCCTGACTTTGCCATTTTGTCTCACTTGCACCTTAATTTGGGCAGAGACGTCGCTGTGAGAATTTTAATAACTGGATCATAACACTATTAAAACATTTGTTATCTATGTAATTCAAATTTCCAGGGAGTTTCCCCCCCCCCCCATTTATTTTTCTCTGTATCAGCCAAGCATACAATCCTCAGACAATATCTAATTGTAAATATTCTATAATATGCCCCAGAAAAACAAAAGCTGAGCCATTTCCACCCGATTTCATCTGAAAGAAACATTTTTGGGAAATTTTGTAAGATTTAAATTGAAGCATATCTATGTGGTTCATTCAGAACTCTAGGTAAGGATTAGGAGCATGACTTGACATTCCTGCTCTCAAAAATACCATCCCCCTGAGAGCCTGAGAAACCTGCTGAGAGGAATTTGCTTGTATCTGTATCCTGGTTCTGGCCAGGATGGTTTGGAGGGTTTCAGTGGGAACACTAAACTGGGGAAAACCATTCCCAGACCATGATAATCTAATCTTCATAACACAGTTGTTCCATGGGGAAAGAGGTCACTGAGAAGGATTGCAATTAATCATTCTCTCCCTAAAAATCTTTCCAGCATCACTAATTCTGTTCATGTTCCCACTGATTTCATACCCATTATAAAAATTCTTGATTTTTAATTTTCAGTATAACTAGGAAAGAGATTGCCAGAGATCAGCGTCATTACAAAGAGCCTGCTGGGTTTGGTATCCTTTTCTTTCCTGCTAAATCACAGTCAGCAGCTTCAAGGTGAACAAACATGACTTGATATTTTGATATCAGCAAAACCCCACCTGTCAAAAAGTTTGTTAGAGCTCCTACAACTGGGCACTTGAAATACAATAGTTGAGGTAGATTTCTGTAGATTTTAGTACCAGTTTTTTCCTTGGCATGCCCATGTTTTTGTAAATGGGATTTTGCAGCACACCTTCCCTAGCCCTGCACTCTGGGTGCACTGATCTTCCAGGCTCCTCAGCAAGGACCTCCTCTTCTGGTGCTATCAATTAATCATTCAGAGGCCTATAACACCTGAACCAAACATTACACAAACCATGAAAAGGTTTCCAAAAAGCACACTGTGCTTTAAATAGTACAAGAGATAATACAATAGTAATGAGAGATAATACAAGTAAAGAAAGCAATAAAACTCTTCCACACAACCCTTATTTAATAATGTGCTGGCACCCAACATCAAAAATCTAAAAGTAACCACATCCAGAAGTCATTTATCTACCCAGCTTGCAGTAAAATCAACAGGATTTAGGTACCTGTGTGATTTTGAGTAGTTTATTTTTGTCTTTTCATTCAAGCTGTCTTTAAATCACTCATAAAAACAGGACTTAGGTAAACAGTAAGTCCTGAATTCTGTGTGTAGTGAAATCTGTAAAAGTCAAACCTCCCAAAGGATTTTAGGCAACAAGGGTTAGAAGCTTGTATGACACAGAGCATGGGAACCTAGCTCTCCATTTAAGTACACAGTTTGTAGAACTCAACAAATAGGAATTTGCCATTTTAGAGGCTAAGAGAGATTGCATAAGAATAAATTATATCTGAGAGCCCTGAACAGGAGATGCCTCTTTTTTCTTTTTTTTTTTTTTTAAACAGCATTGCAGACCTACTTTTGGGTGTTACTAAAGGACAAAAGCAAGACTGTGATGCATCTTATTTAATATCCTACACCATGCACTTTGTCTGAAGCTTTTGCATTTCCAGAGTATTTTATACATAGCCTTTATGTGTAAAACAGACCTTTTTGGATTTATGTCCAAGAAAACTGTCTCAGAAGCTTAAAATTCTCCTTGACCATTAAATAAAAACTCAAAGTCACAAGATTATCTGTGCTCTAGAAATTATTTCAGTAATATTTAAGGTTATTGAAAATGAGAATTTGAATGGTGTAAGAGTTTTGCAGCAGTGTGAAGAATATATGAAGATGAAAATTTTTGCAACACAGGATAGCATTTTCATCAGAAAGTTGTATTTAATGGACTCAAGTCTGAAATACTGAAATCACATGAGATATCTTATTTTCATATTATTTGACATCAGACCTAATCACTTTGCTTGACTTGATAAATCTTATAGAATTACTGTCAAGCTATATTTGGCTGAGAGATCTGTTTATATGAATATGATTCGTAGTTTTGCTGCTAAGCAAAAAGATAAATCCATCTGCTCTCTTTCATCTCACCTTTATATGAAAGCTTGCAAGATGAAGCCTGTAGCTTTTTTTTTTTTTTAATCTTTCTTTGGCTGTTCCATTTCCAAATATCAAAAGAGGTTTTTTCAACAGCCTACTGAAGCTTCTTTCCACTGAGGTTATAAAACACCATTAATTCTTTGCTCTAAAACTTACATATCCAAGATGGTCACATATTCAAATGCTCAGCAGCCTTCTGCTTCAAACAAAGTGCAAAGAAATGCCATGAGCCAGATTTACTCTATTGAGTAACTTCATTGAAAAGGCCCTAATACTGAGAGCCCAAAAAGAAAGGCAGGAGATTTCACTTCCTTACATCTTAATATTTTCAGTCTCCTAAATATTTGAGGGCCTGTCTTCCTCTGTTGATATACTCTGTAAATTTCAGATCAACAAAGACTTCAACATAAGGTTAAACACGTTCCATGGTAAGCAGCACCTGTGCTGTTTTCCTAGAGCACAGAGCCATTCACAGGAAAAAGAGATATTAATGAGATTCCCACCTCACCTGCAGCAGGGCATGGCTTCCCAGAAACCAGATAAAGGACAGAAATAAAAGTAAACCAGAAATGTTCATGGTATTAGAGGCAAAGATCTCTGCCAAGCCCAGGAGCAGGCACACAGAAGCTGCTCAGAACAGCAAGCAGAGGAGCTGCTCAGTAGCTACAGGAGATTTACTAATGTTTACAGATCACAAAACAACATTGTTGGTCATGCATGCTCCATCTTCCCCTGTCAGTCATCTGGTTCCAGCTGGGCAGACAGTGCTAACTGGAAATTCCACCTTTGCTGCTCACTCAGGAGATCACTGACACAGTGACAGATTTCTTCTTGTGAAATTCGGTTACACACCGCAGGTTAAAATTTATAATAATGCCTGGCAGTAAGCTGCAGTTTATATTTTATATTTTTTTCAGAGAAGTACCCCTGAATGGACAGAGGCTGATGTAGCAGTTCCTTCACTGTATATACCTAGTGCATTTCTTTTCCTGTTTATTATCCATAAAATATTCAGCAGGAGCACAGGGCCACCTGCAGAGAAGGAAACCAGGCCAGTTCTCATGGATCTCCAACCTAGAAAATTTAGGCAGAAGTAATTTTTAAATAGAGGGTTGGAGCTACAGAGAAAATCTTTTATGACAACAATAAAATCTTACAGAGACCTCTTTTAGAGAGAACTGGGAGGTCATGCATTCACCCCAGCTCTTCCTGTGATATTCCTACATTCATGGTTTCTAGATTCACCTATGGGGTGTACAACACTTGGGATTAAAATGGGAAGACATTTATTCTGTTTCAAATACTTCAAAGTGCAGCACTCAGGCTGTGGACATGGGAGGGTGCTAAGCTATCACATTGGTGGTTTTGTTGGTAAGCAGATTTCAAGGCCTGCTTAAACCTCTACCTAAAATCTAGGTTGTTGAGCTTCATAATTTTCCAGGAGTGAGATCTCTCATAATTTTCAAGCTGCTTCCTCTAAGATTGTTGGAATTTATAAGAACAAGACTCCCACTGGACAAATTCACATTACTAGTCTAGAAATTGCTGGTCCATCAGTTTAGAAAGTAAGTTTTTCCTCATAACGCAAAGATATTTCCAAACTTGTCATATATCAGGGGAAAAAATTATTGAAATCTTTCATTCATCTGCCTTTTGCCAGAGCTTTCACAAAGCAAAGTTTATAAACAGAACAAAAAATTATATTTAGTTCTTCTGGATGATAACAAAAATATAGTACAGACAGATAGCACTTATGACCAAAAAAAATAAAGTAATTAGAACAGAGCTGGCTCTTCTCTTGACCTCTACAAACCTGAGCAGGCTCTCAGCTGGACACAGTAACTCCAAGAAATTTGCTCCCATTACTCTCCATCTTGTATTTCCATTAGTAGCTAAAAGAATGTATTCCTGACAAGGATCACTTGAAATACAGATTATGGTGCTCAGAAGAGCCATGGTGGGTAGCCTGAGGTAATATCAGCTGTGATGTACTAGAACTGTACAGCCACACATCTGTTTATCCATGGGCTGTTAACTACCTGTTAGCCTTCAGGATGGTAAAAATTGTATTTGTATTTCTTCCTAAAACAAAACAGAAATCCTGCTGCTCTGTTATGCAACATCCAGTTGGGATTTTTCCACTCACTAGCTAAGGAGATTGGTCTTTGTATGTGATACCTCCTTGTCTGTGTGCCATGGCTCATACAGAAGATAAATTAAGAGCCACATTTACTCATGTTCATTACTTTACCAAGTGACAGGTCTACTGGCCATATTAGTGATGTCACATATATTCTTTTTATTTCAGTCATCTAGAGTGGCATTTGGAAAAGGGTATTTTCTACTTAAAATCAATATCTTCTCTAGCTGCTATAATATTTCTTCTTACTTAAAAATGTTACTCAGAATATAAAAGTCATTGATTACAAGCAGAAAATATACTTACCAGTATATAGAGTGGAAAAATAAAAAGTGCTCTCTAGTTCAAGTAGTTCCAGCTGGTGACACACCACTACTAATCAGCACATGTTTCAAAAGCACCAGGACCTTCTCAAGAAAATGCTTGGGTTTTCTTCTCACAAGGCTGAAGCACAAAGTGTGGTTTATTCCAGTGAAAACATGAACCCAGATTTCTAATTCTGCATTTCTCAGAGATATGCTTTCACAGCAACTGACTCAGAATATACTGTTCTTGAATTATGGTAGTGAAAAAGCAACTTGGCTCTTTTTTCTGCAAGTTTTCCAGACTATTTAACAGAATCTGAACAGGTGAAGAGAGCAGTGAAACAGATTTAAAAGATTAGAAATTTGTCCTTTCTTCTTTGGGCTGAAGATAAAGTAATAAATTGTGTGCTTGACAGGTTGTGATTACCTAAGAATGGTGTTACTAATTACTACACAGAAAAATATCAAAATTTGGAAACAGCATTATTCTTTTTTTGTCCTCTTACCTCCAAACCTGCTGCAACCACTTCAGCAGTTGTTTATTTTCTCCATTGTGGATGGCTGCAAAGAAGTGTCATGGATTTGTGCAGTTCTTCTTGTCACGTACTTCTATTTTCACATTCCCCAAGCCATGAATAGGATGTACTTCATATAATATGATGGGAGAAGAAAAGTCAAAAAATGAGTTACATAGATTAAATAAGCTTGACATAAGAAACAGCCAATTGGCCATATTCTTAAAGAGCTTGGTTTAAGGAATAATTTTCACTGACATTATGCTATCTAAAATAGAAGTTAAATCACCTAATAATATATACAGTAATTTCTTAAATTACATCACTCTATACACAGTTTAGTTATTTAAGTAAAATAAACCCTTTCATAAATTTGTGTCCTCTTTGATAGCCTTGATATATGAGAAACAAATTCTGTCTTCTGAATGTTCCTTTCCTTTTGAGTGTCTATATAGTATAATTTAAGGTACATCCCAGACAGTTACTCAAGTTGTTTTGCAAGAAATGCATTTGTGTAGTTTTGGTATTAGTAAAAATATTCTGAAAAAATATTTCGGTACTGGTTTACTTGGCAAACCAGAGATAAAATTTGGCATGATTTTTTAATGTGATCCCTAAAGCAAATAAATGCTTTGGCCATCTTCTCTTCCCAACAAATTCCTTCTTCCTTACCCTGACATTACACAGTCACTAAAGCAGGCAGAGCCTGTAGGTAGCACTGTTAGTGAGTTATTTACATTCTAAAAGGATGTTTTGGAACAATTCCAAATTCCAAGCAATACTTACATAAAACTGAGTGTCATGCCTTGGTGAATACTGAACTCCATTTGACAAAGAATACCTTGACCAGTATGACAACAGAGATTGTTAATGAAGAACCTACAGGTTCCTCCTTACAAAACATTTTCTTCTGTCCATTATGAATTTTTTTCACCACCTGTATGAGCTGCTCAGGTGACAAAGAAACACAGAAAATCAAAACTGCTACAAGAAAGAGAAAAAAAGTCCAAATATATAAAGTGGCCAAAATAAATTTCATCTTCCCTTACTGAACTTTGAAAGCATGCATAAATGCAAAAAAAAAATTTTTTTTTTCAAGAGATGGAATGCATTTTGCTATGTTTTGATTTGTTTTACAGTATGGAGATCAGTTACATTCATTATTTCCTCTGTGAGAGACTGTCAGACTGTCTATTTGCATCTGAATTCTTATTTTTTAATATAACATTTTAATGCTGCTAGCAAGTGCCTTTTCTAATAGCATTTCATTTGAGAGGGGTGCTTGAACTTACAGTAACTTCTTGCAGCATGAAACAATATAATACAGCCACCTAATCTTTATATGCATATTGAACAACTTAGGAATTTTTTTTTTAAAACTCACAATATTATTGCACTGAATTTTTATTTGGTTCAATAACAGTAATAGATGTGTACACCACAGATGTGTCTGCTGCCCTGACAAAGCAAGGGGTGCTGCTACAGAATTTTTTTTAAATTTTCTTCATCATTTGTAGATAAATGAAATATTTCAGTGGAGTTCAGTCTATAATAATATTAAGGTGTGTTTAACCTAAGGGTTACTCATACTTGAGGCTCAGCAAACTGAGAAATCACAGGATTACACACAGGATATAGTGAAAACCAGGTAAAGAAGACAAAAATGTGATCTTCATAAAACTACAACAAGGTTCTTTGAGCCTTTTTAGTCCCTAGGATTTAACAAGATCCGTGGACAGCTCAGTCACTGAAACCCTTCTTGCTGCCCCCCACAACTGAACAGTCACCCAGAGAATATGTCTGTTTCTGCCATTTCATAAATGCAAATTTACTTCAAGCAGGGCACAAATAACCCACTCATTCACCCTTGGCTACAATCAGAAGAAAATTCATGTGCTGAGCAACCAGCCATGCATTACTTTTTGTTGCAGGTCTGCTCTATCTGCACATATTTCTCTCCCTGTCCAAAAGAGGGAAAAGACAAGGTGATGAACTTTTAATATAAATCTCAGGATTACAGTCAGGAAAAATTATTATTATTATTATTTTATTATTTTTTTATTACAAAAAATCCTCTAGAAAATCCTGTAAACTGTTATCATCCCATGGTCTCTAAAACACATTATTGTTGTTTATTTCTCAAAACTGCCACTGGAAAATGTGGGTTTCCTTGCAATTTCTGGCTGATCTCCTGCTTTTCTCAAACAAACAAAAAACTGAGTGTGTGACCTAGAACAGAAAGGAATTCTTGCATCTCCAGCCCCCAGGCTAGGAGAGACTATGCTTCTCTTAACATGAGCATTCACCTCTCTTGGAAAAGCTTCTGTAATTTGCTTATATATAAAGCAGTAGCAAAATCATACCAAAGGATAGTTCTGCAATAAAAACAAATATATAATAAAGTAATAAAAACAAGTAAGGTATTCTTTCATGTGAATCTAAAGGCAAAGACAAAATTTTTGACTCTCTTCAAAACCAGCTTCAGGAAAGACAGCTCAGCATTGGCTTGTCCATATCTAAAGGACAATATCCCAGGCCTAACAGCACCCTGTTTTTAGAATTCACACTATCTTTTCTATCATGCCTTAACTTTTATTGACAAAGTGCTCATCCCCTAGAATTATATAATCTTTTATTACCTAGCAATGATTACCTTGAAAAAAATATAAGTGATCCTGGCAGATGTAGAAGCAATCTATTCTGCTCCTCAAATAAAAGCCCAGCTTTATGTACAAATTTGAGAAAGGAAAACATACAGGGTCCTTGAAAAGAGACAAAAGCAGAAAATTAGTTGCATTAATCACTAATAGATACTGTATTTCAGTAAATATGAGTAATAAACATTATTATATGGTCTAAAAAAATTATATGATTCCCAAATTATATCTGTACAGGATGAAGCTCTACTAAATGCATGCAAAACTGCTAATCTAATGAGCAAAAAATTTTAAATAATAAAATCAATCAGACATCTTATGTCTTCCCTAGAATGAATTTTATTCATTAAAAAGAAAACTTCATGAATATCATCACTCCCAAATCCTCCTTTGTACTTGTTATAATCTTAGAAAATAAGAGGTTTTTCTCTGGGAAATCTGAGTCTTTCTGCATGGCCTGTTTGTGTTCAATACCTCTTACCACCACTGTGTAACTGGCACCTTTAATCTGCTGTAGAAGTAACCTTATCATCCCACTGGCATTCCTACGAACAGAAGCAACATCACAGCATGAGTTTGCTAATCACTTCCAAGGCAAACAAAAGCCCATTTTGCTGTCTTTGTATTCTGGTGAAGTTCGTCAATGTCAAGTCAAGCCTCTAAGGCAACACATCTTCAATTAGAGATGTAAAATCCAGTTTTGCATGCAATTTAAATCCTGCAAACTAGCAATCCTCTCATGGAAATCACAATTATTTCCATTCTTATGCATCACTATTTCTGATCTACCATCATTTTTCTCTTACATGAAGTGATGCTTAATTTCCAAGACTGGGATTTCTGATTTGCCTTTTAGTTTCCACATTACAGTCAGGCTTACACTGATAGATCTTTAAGCTAGAGGAACAAATTATATTCTTCTCTGCCACACTCTTTACATACCTCACAGATTCCCACTCCACCCTCACCAAGAAAAGTTCGACTTTTCCCACCCTCTCCACTAAAACAATATAGAACAGGTTTATGACCAATTTAAGCTTGAAGAATTTTTTATGCTGAACACCGAGAAAAATGTAACCATGGCTGGAGATGTATCTCTAAAACCACCAGAATTCCACAAGGCACACTGAATTTTTATTTAAATGGGTATGGTTGTGCGCATGTGAGGCCAGATCTTTGGTTGGTTAAATCAATGTGTTCTCTATGCTTTCAGGGAAATTGTGATTTAGATCCCAAACCAGAACAGCATTGCAATGCCACTGAGGTCTGTAAGTGAAGTTCAACAGCAGCATTATATTGTTAATATAGTGCTAAAAACAATGGATTGCTAAATCACACATATGCTGTGATCTAGAATATGAAACTTTTCTTTTAGTTTTCTGAAACAGAGCTCGGACACACACCCAGCCTAAAATGAATGAGGAAATGTTACAATTCAGAAAAACCTGACACCTGTTCACATTCTTTAAAGCAGATATGTTCTGTGTTGCAAAAATGCTAGAATTCTCTTGTGTTCTGATGAGTACGCATTCAAAATTAGTGCTCTATTCATTAAAGCTTCCCTTGGCTTTTTTTTCCCTTGGTTTTTGTGGCAGAAAATCAGGCCTTCTTTTCCATTTTAAAAAATATATCCAAAATAGTCCAAAAAAGGTAAAATTTTTAAATTTACTGCCTCTTTGTTTTCAATTATTAGACTGTTTAATTTCCCTTTCTCACTTTTTACCCTATTGAATTTATTTGAACTTGATTAATTTGATTCACCCACTTTTTAAAGGTCTCTTTTTATTAGAAATCCTTTTCATTTCTCTCTCTTCTTTTCCTGCAGAATTCTGTCATTCTTGAATCTCCAGAAGACGTGAAAGAGTGTCAAATTTGCTGGAGGACATTGAGGGTCGTCTGCGATTTACTTCAGAAAAAGCAGAGTTCTTCTTGGGAGATAATTCTGAAAGGAAAACTTTTGGAACATGATATACCTCCTTGTGCAGGGGGTAGAAAAATAAAGAAGCAAAGATGAGCTTGGGAGATGTGGTAGGACAGGTATTTTAGTAATATTTGTCTTTTTTTTTCTGATTACTCTATATAAATTAGTAAAAAAATTGAAATTTTAGTAATGCATCTGTTAAGGAGGGATATTTAAATAAAGAAGCACATGCTTCTATACACAGAAAACCTGGCTGGAGCCAGGAGGCTCCACCTGCCTCAAAACACCTGGGATCAGGGATGAAAAAACAGTGGGATCAGACCATTGAATCTGCAAAACAACTTGAAGCAAACAAATCTGTCAAAGGCATAGGAACCAAAGCAAAACAAAAAAAAAACCTCTTCACAATTAGCCCACAACCACTTAGCTCTGTGGTCATCAAAACACTTGAGAGAAAACTTGTTGCCAATATAGTCAAGGGCTCTCTTAATTTCATGCACTGTGACTTCAACAATTTATTCATGTCTCATTTTATTTCTCTAAAATTGGCCTCATTTAAAAGAAGGGAAACCACATTTCATGCTCTTCAGTTTCATTAAAGAGATACAAATCTCTTACCAAAAGAGGACTTCTCTAAATTAAACCATTGTAGCAGAAGAAAATATTGATATTTTGAATCTGAAAGGACTCTGACACAATCAGTATTCTCCTGCATATCATTTTTATGGTATTTTTTTTTTAAAGGAAGAAAAAAGCTCCTCCCTTTAAAAAAAAATGTTTTCAAACACGTGATGGAATATGTAACACTCAGCTAAGAGTAACACAAATGAATTCTCTCACAGATTTTCTAAAGTTTGTCAAGAAAGAAGGTTACTGATCTCTTCCTCAACAGTGTGGGAGTACAATATTTCACCCTCTGAAACTAACTTGTATCTGCTTGACAAGGAAGGTGTAGTTAACTCCCTTGATTGATACTCATTCCATAGGAAATGTGATATAGACTTTATATGAATTACATAAGATAAACCCGGCATCATTCCATATGTGACTCAAAGTGAACTCAATTTTATGAGTAATTGACGAACAGCTCCAAATTCCAGTAGTTTTATATGTTTTCTTGGCTACAGGACATAAAAATACATCAAGAGTTTTTTCCCGCAAGGGTTAAAACCATTTATTTGGCTGACTTGAATGAAAGATGAAGCTCATGTTTTATTCAAATCTTACTTCATAGCAGATGAGGGTCTTCAGTTCCCCTTTACATTCACATTCATTACAGAAAAAAACAGTCTGCTGGTGATTGCATCATGTGAAAATGACAAAATATTTTCATAAAATTCCCCACTGAAATTTCTTCCCTTTTTCAGGTTTGTCTGCAAAACAACAATAGGGGGAAAAAGAAGTCTGTCCTTTCTGTCTTTTAGGTGTATCTAAGGAAAATAAACTTTTCTGAACTTACCAAAAGCCTTTTCCATAAACACATTTTCCATAGACACCTTCAGTCCTTGATGTTCTCCACCTCCATCCTCAAAGCTGAACTGATTCAGTGTCCTGTAGGTACAGCTTCCTGAAGAATCACCCTTCAGGATCCTTCTAAATGGCAAAAACAAAGAATCTAAGTCCTTTGTGCTTTCTCAATTCCCTTTGACCTAACCACAGTAGCCCAAAATCCACCAAAACACACAAACAATAATTTCCAATAATCCATTGGTATCCTTTTCCAATAATCCTTTTTATAAGAGGCAAGACACGCCAGGGAGCATATTCCAAGGAACAAAAATGCTGTTTCTTTCACAGCCTGAATAGAAATGGAAGAAATATTTTCCAACTGGAAGGGCAAATTAATTAGTGAGCCTTGTCAAACTCAAAAACCTCCCCTCTATCAAATTAAGGGAAATGAAATATTAATTTTGTTATATTAAACTCACTTTCCTTACAGTCCACTGTAAATACTGAAATATAAGAAACATCCCATGAACACACATTCATAGCTCAGGGCTACTTCCCTGTTTCCAGGGATCAAGGAGACAAGGAGTACAAATCCATTACTTACTGACTTGTTGCAGACTTCTTTTTTTTTTAATCATAAATAATTTTTCTACATTTACGTGACTCTTTGGATTCCAGAATAAAATGCACCTTTTCAGAAAGATTTGGATCTGAGTGGGTCAGGAAAAGGACCATGAAGAATCACAAATGGTCATGGCCATAAACCATCCTGGGTTTTATGCATCTGTTAAGGCAGATTGCCTGAAGTGAATCATGGCCTCAGCTCATAAAGATTTCATGCTTTAATCTTTGCCATACATCAATAGCAATAATTTAAAAGTTTGTAGTTTATCTATTTCTGTATGTAAAACAGTGGATTTCCCCCTCAATGTGCTGGGTGGGAGAGTGAGTTCCCTAAAACATTACACACTGGGAAGCTGTGGTCTAGCATACCTTGCCAATTTTGCCTGAAGCTGTTTCTGTCTACAATAGAAAAAAGGAACTATCATTTATTTCAATGGATGCTGGCTCAGATGGAAAGACATTATAGACAAAGCTTTAGGGACTGGTTTTGATACCCAGGGTTTGGGGTGGTTTTTTTTTTGGTTTTTTGTTTTTTTTTGTGGGGGTTTTGTTGTTGTTGTTTTTTGTTTGTTTTTATTATTGCTCGTCTCTGTGTTTCCTGATTTTGCTGAAGTAAAGAGCAGCTGTTCTCACATGCTTACCAATTCAAAGCTGCAAATACAAAAGTTGCATCCAAATTGCCTTTTCCTTTAAGAGTGCAGGATAGATCATGCCTTGTTCAATGGAGAACAGAACTAAGTTCATAAAAGGGAGGAAGGGGAGTCAGCCTCACAATTCCACCAACTGTGGGAAAAAGTACTTCCCTGTAAGTATATCTGGAATTTCTTGCTCCCCACAATAGAACAGATACTGCATTAACATGGTTCACACATGGAAAGCTGCTCACCAAAATTGTTCTAGGGTCATTGCAGTGACAACCCTGTTACAGTGACAACCCTGAGGCCACCTCAGCAAAGCTGGCTTTTTTCCAGGACAATAAGACAAATGTGATTTCTCCACAATGTGTGTCCTCTACACTGTGTTCTGTTGCATTTGCAGATCAGTTGCAGACACAGCACAACTGACCTGAATGTGCTCAGTGAACCTGCCCTGCTTTCCTGGGCGCTCAGCAGTCCAAAAATATCATGTTGTCTGCCCCAAATAAACCTCCTGCAAGATAAGTAGATATGACAAGAGAAACATGAACTCAGAGTAAGAGGTACCACAGAAGCCTTTAGATTACATGTGCTGTGAAACCTGCCCAGAAATTTGTTCAGGTGTCTGCTGTGTGCAAACACATTGCCAAAAGAGCCCTGCAGTTCCACAGATACAGCTCCTACCTGCCAGCTTTCCAGCAGCAGGTCTGTCCAGGGAAAACACTGCACCCAGGCAGCAGGATGCATGTTTGCCAGGAAACTGTCTGGCTTTGAGCTGGGCTGTGCAAGGCAAACCAAAGTGCAGAACTCTGCTCTCCAGTTAGCTCAGGCATCAACAAAACAGCAGCCACTGCCATGACAAAGCTTTATGTATGTCCTTCAAGTGGGCTAGAGTTTGTAGCTGTAGGAAGAAGAGAGATCCCCATTTGATCCTCCCTTGGTAATAGGGAGGGAAATTAAGCAAATCTCTGCAGCTGGAGAGCAGAGCTGCTGAGCTTTGGAAGCAAAAGGATTCAGCTTGGTGGGGAGGGCAGGCAGACAGTGCACTAGACTTCACTGCTGAGGAGAGATTTGCCTCTCTGACACACCAGAAAACAAGAGAGCATGACTTATAGGTGCAGCACTTTGTATTACTTCTCCTGCTGTCTCAGACACTGAAATGAGCACTGCTGTAAGTCACTAACCTGCATGCAAGTCAAGTGCAACACACAGTGTATTTTCCCACACAAGTTAAAGGCCCATTCAGAATCCCAAATAATCATTTACCCTCAGAAGAATTTGCTCATTATGTGCTTTGCCTGGCCCTCATGGTCTTGCAAAGCCCTCTGAATAGTCAGGCCTGAAATAATCTCCTGCTGCCTGTAATGCTGGCCTTTCTTTCTTTTCATGCAACTACAAACAGAAACTCCTTATTCACAAAGGAAGAGGTTATTAAACTCAGCAGAGTTATTCTAAAAAAGATAGAAATGAACTTTGACTGCAATCTTAAGTGTGAGTCTTGCCTGGAAAGCTGTTTGCCACACAAAAGGCAAGCAGGGAGCACAGATTCAAGGCTGGCCATTTTCATGTGTAGTCACCATTAAGCTGACAAGAGAGTAATCTGCTACCTCACTTTGTTATGAATGGTGCTTTAAATTTGTTACTTTTATGGAGGGATCCTTTAAGCTGCATGTTCTCTTGACACAAACCTCCCTGTTTTAAACAAGGCATACATCTCAAAATGATTTAGATGTTTGTGGTTGACACTACTCAGTTCATCACTTACGCCAGAGTGACTCGGGTGAGCAACACAAAGACAGATAAATCTAAGCAGCTGGAACCCTGTCTGATTAAATCTTTAAATCCACGGTGGTTCACCTGTAAAACAACATCACAGTCATGACATGAAAACTAAGCTGGTGGTTAGCCAATGAAAGTGCACCACAGACCTCCAAAGGCCAAGTTGTAACTCACCTGCTTGTTTTAAACAGGATGATGAATGACAGTGGAAAAGGCACTCAGTCTCCCTTCCTTTAATACTCTTCTTTGTTTCATAGCTGGACTGGCCAGCTACAGTATTTCTTTTACACACAAAGCTTACTAACTCCATTCCAAACCTGAAGTATTGAAGCTGTTCTCTCTGCTAACCTTTGCCTGCCGCACAAATTGCCACAACAACCTCGCAGCTACTGTGATGGAGGTACAATGCCTTGGAAAAAAACCATGGTCTGGAGCTGGTGAGAATGATTATTAGCACCAGCCACACTTGATAATAATAAAAGAGATAATCTGTATTTAACTATCTTGTTGGTAACCATCAAGAAATCAAATGAGCTAATTACTTTTTCCTTTCTTTCCCCACTGATCTGCAATCCCTGGATGAAGGCTGTGTAAACCAGAAAAATTTTTGTGGCCATCCTTCAGTAATTGACCTTTAGCTCTCCCCATTTCATTTGCCCTAAGTGTTAATTGACTTTGAAAAAGCAGTATATTATCCTTTTAGAAAAGAAAGTCTGATTTGTGCCCGCCAAGATCTCACAGCATCAAAGCCCTGTTAAATCATAGAGCAATACAGCTGAAAATGAGTCTCCAGAAGAAAGGGAAAGAGGGTGGGGGAAGGAAGCACAATTGTTATTGACAGAGCTCCACTGCCATCTAGAGAGAATCTGCACAGCCAATTTTCTGAAGGAGAGGTTGTTAGTCAAAATATTTCCATTCTGATGTTGGGGGAGGTAGGAACTCCACTCAGATTCACTGTATCTATTAATTTTTTAACCAATTTTTAGTAATCAGCACAAAAAGCAGATCATATCCTGGAATATAATCTACCATGAATTCTATGGAAATCATGGGAGCAAGCTTTAAAGGCTCACTTATAAGCTCCCCTGAAATGATGTACAGTATCTGCAGAGTTTTGTTTCAAAGAAGCTTCTTTGAAGAAGTGACTATCTTTGTAGAAAGGTGTTTCATTCCTAAACAATTTACATTTTAAAGGACATGTTTTGTCCTTGGCAGCTGCCTTTTTGATATTGCCTGTCACTATGAGAGAAAGAAACAATGTGCTATAGAGGGTAAGATTTTTGGTTATTTTACTCCTTCGAGTATATAAAATTTTATTTTCTTCACGTTTTATATCGTGAAGGCACCCACAGAACATGTTACTAGTAAGAGTCTACCTTTAATCTGACTGATTTAATTTTCTCTGACCAAAAAGCCACAGAACTCCATTCAGTGTATGAGTCAGGTCAGCTGCTATAAAAACTGGAGGAGTGTCCCTCACTGGGAGCAGCTAAGCCAATTACAATCCCAAAGCAGCTGACACTACCTGGCTGAATGCATCTGGAACAAAAGGAATTATTTTAAGGTACAGCCAGCAACTAATTCAACTGTGTCACTAACGAACCTCAAAATGGAGGGTTCATTACTGCTGTGTCACAAAAACACTCAAGAGTGACTTGTGGTGCTCTTGGTCTTCATCACTTATGGATTTACCTTCTGATTAAAGAGCAGTGTAGAGCTTTTAACAGCCATCATCTGTCTACTGACTCTGAAAAATTCAAAACCAAGACCTGTTTGAGGACTGCTAGTTAAAAAGGCAGCCAGGATATTTTTTATAGTGCAGCATAGTTTGTGATTGCTTCCTTTGTGAAATCCTATTGGACTGAAATAACTTAAGATATACAAAGTAGTAAGTTAGTTTGTGCTTATTTCCTTTAGCTAGCTGGTTAGGTGCTTTGTGGTTGCCCACTTTGGCAGTAGTAATGACTTAATTGTCACTACTATTAGTGACTATTAAATTATAATGATAGAAAATGACACAGAAAGTTATAATGGTAGCTAAACTTTGGTTAAATATCTGTTAAACATGATACATTATGCAATTATGAGATTATCTGAATTACTTTTAATCTTATTTCCTGACTAAATATAACACCTCAAAAAAGGTTTATCAGGGAAATTAGATTCATTTTCCCTGAAATACACTGAATACAGTTAGGTTTGCTAAGCCAAGAAGTGCTTTCAGTGAGGTGACTGTCAGTCTTTCTTGTCCCTATCAATGCTGACACTGATGATTCCTGGATGGAAGAGCACAGCAGTTGTGAATGATGGGTTTATGAAGAGAGAGAATCCAACACTTCAATCAAATATTAGGAAACAGAGCACAGAATACTGAATCAGATGCCTGACTGGATGGATCTCCCAGTCCAAATGTGATGCAAAATGCAGGAGGTGTTTCTGCCAATGAGCACAGCCAAGAGGCTTGTCCTGAGAAAAAACCCAAATGCACCTTTAAAAAACAATTTTTCTTTTTTGCTAACAAATACAATTAAGCTGTGCAGTTGAGGGGCGGAACAACAGCCATAAGAATAGTAACTGTGAAAGTGCACACACTTACACAAGGCTAGACTGAGCTTTTTGCTGTTTCCCTGTTTCTTATCTTGTCCAGAGACCTTGAGGACAGTCCTGAAAGAACGACAAAGAATAACAGCTCACCCTATAGTAATAGTGTATTCAAACTGGATCAGATAAATGTCAAAAATAAGAGAGTTTTAGACAGAGAACTGCTTCTGGTGAAGCATGAGTACAGGGTTTCTTTGCTTTCTTCTTTTATTAGAGGCAAATAAATTCAGCCCATAATGCTTGCAACACGAAAACCAGCAGCTCATCTGGTGTATTTTACACTAGAAGTTGTCTTAGGCATTATTTCCAATAGACAGGCTTGTTGCTATCAGAAAAAAGTACATCAGCTTGTTATAGATGGGAAGAGAACATCCATATTGTGAAAATTAAAAGATAGCATCTCTTCTGTGTCTAGAATTTATTGTGGAGTTCAAAGGGCATTGTTGAAATTCTGTTTGATTTGTACTTGCAACTGGATATAATAGGATAGGCTTCATGAAGATATGGATCTCTCAGCCTTTTCTGAAGGCTGTCTTAAAATATTGTATTTCAAGGGACATAAATAAAACTGCTTTACAGTGTGACTGTAATCAGCTTATGTCACATCTTGATGCTTCCTTCCCCTGGCTTCCAGACTTTCCCTTCTTTTTTACTGAAACTCTCTATTTCTAAGAGTAGACTCTGCCACACTATTTTTTTTTTCTTTTTTTGTAAAATGACTGGTACAATAAGACCAAGCATCCTCCTTAAAGGAAACTGTTATGTCAGCATCCAGTCCTTGCTCAAAATGAAATTCCTAGAACATATTCATTCATGCCAGATATTTTCATTCATTTTAGCAAAAAGAAAAGCATACATAAATCTTTCTCCTTCTTTCACAAGCTCTTTTCTCATAGATTCATTCACTGAGAATTCTTATTTGAGCTGGAGCCTGAATTAAGTAGGCTTCATATTAAATGCCAGGTAAAACATTATTACATTGCTGCAACATAACATTTTATGATTTTTAAGACATGTATTTCTGTACTGAATTTAAATATTTTGAAAATTAGGCTGGGTCTGCTCTGTAGAAAGCAAAAGCAGCAGTTTGATGTTGTTTGCCTGATTTCTTCAGTGATCAATGCAGGGACTAACCACAAGTCTATCACTTAGCTGAAGTTAAAAGTTGCCATTCTTGCATGAATGTCAGGAACCTGCCTTCTTGGTATAGAGCATCTTGAGCTAGATCTTGACAGAATATCATCACGTAACCATGAAAATTGATATTAAAATCAAAGCATCATACTCAGAAATAGCCAATATCATCATGCCCTATCATATATATATATTTGTATGTGTATATATATAGGCTATACAGAAGAGCCTCATAATATAAAGACAGGAATAAACAAACAGGGAACAGGTATGCTCTTCTGTTCTTTACAGGTAAACTCTAGAGATAACCCTTCTAAATTTCTCTGCTTTTTAAAGGGCTGCCACAACCTTTCATTCAGCCTTTTGGAGACCTGACTCTAAGCAGCATCCAGCTTCTCATGATTGCTGCAAATTACTGCCCTGTACTCACTTTAATGTGTGAGACATAAGAGATGAGGTGCTTGGGAGCATAAAAACCAGTGAGCAGAAGAGAGCCAGAATGTGCTTATTGACTCGAGGCAGGCCCAAGTGGAAGAAGCTGACTTGTGGAGTACTTGATTATTGGTATTGATTTTGTTTTCTTTATCAACACGAGGTGGGGGGAAATGCAGCAAAGCAATGAAATGTGCTGATGGCACGGAACGGGTGAGTCAACAAACGCACAACGGGGAAGCAATGAAATTCTCATGGATTTGGCTGAGCTAAAATCATGGGCAGAGAAGTGGCTTACAAAATTCAGTTTGAAAAAAGGTAAGATACTGAATCTGTGGATGAAATAACAGCAGAAGGGAACTCTATTTTCAATGGACAGGGAAGTGACTGCTGAAAAGCTGGGCTTTTTAGCATTTCAATGGACACAACTGTGTGTAGTAAATTCAGGTTTCTCTAAAAAAGCTGCCCTCCTGCTAGCACTTCTTTTTCAGACAGTAGCCAGAAGAGAGAACTAAAAAGAATATGTGAATTTCTTCGACTTTTATCCAATTGGGTCTTTTTCATATTAAAAAGTAGGGAAGAAAAAATATTTAACATAAAAATTAAAGGAGATTATGCTAATACCACACTGGATTAGGTACTATAAAAGTGACATTCAGAATACATGTGTCACTGTGATTACAAAATTGAGAGTTGGGAAAGTAGGATGCAAAGCAGACAACAAGGAGACGTATATTGGTTAATACTAAATACTTACTTAGGCAGTCTGAGGAACAGGGTGTACGTTTGGAACACAGTGGAGAAGATTAACCACATCACTCTTACTGGCTTTACAAGAAGAACAAATCCCAAGATATTGTTGTGAATCCTGTAAACATACTGTAAAGAAGGAAAGGGAAAAATAAAATCCAAACCCTGACATCTGAGACAGGATTTACTAAGGAATGCAAAATCCCAGAGCTGTCAGGATTATATCAGTAACTTTTGTACTACTGAGAGCTTCCAAGCACTGGTAACAGCTCTTTGACCCCAAACTCTCTGTGCCATGCCAGTAATAGTGAGAATCTGTTATTTCTGAATATTTTACTCATCAGTACTACAGTAGTAACTGTCACAAGATTGATTTCTGATTAGCTTTCCATTGCAGCCTGTCTGCCTCCCCAGTTTTCCCCTCCTTCATCCAATTTAGAAAGGTTAAAAAGGAAAAATACCTTCCAGAATTCACTAAGAAAAAGAGAACCAATATTTCTCTGGCTTGTCAAACCAATAGCAGCAATCAGAGTAACCACAGAACACATGACACAGACAAGAACACATCCTGGAATCTCAACAGTGCAACTAAACTGACTTTTAACAGAAATCAAAAAAATTGTTAACAAATAAAAGGCCCCAGTAAAGTACCAAAACCAGAAATATTTGGGGAAGAAAGAGCTAATAAAGGCTTTGCTCTGCTCTTCAGTTATTTTGAGGAAAAGCAAAGCATTTTTTTTCTCTAATGATTTCTAGGGCTCATGCACATACTTTTCATGCAAAGGCAGGTTCTGTTTTTACTTCAAACAATGTAAAGCTTGTTTGGACCAAAAATACTCTATGAGAACTGTCCATTTAATGGCTAAATATTGGTTGCAATGGTTTGTTGTGATTTTTGGGGTTTTTTTTTACAGTCAAACTGATCCCAAAGTCTACGATGCATTTGTAATGTCTTCAGCATCACCTGACAGAAAGAGCCAGTGAAACCTGGCCCAAAAGTTTGCTCATTTCTTCCACACAGCCAGAAGATCTGGGCAGCACAAACACACACATGGAGTATGGCAAATTTCTTTAAAATTTTGTGGATAATAAGACTACTGCTAGAGGCTGAATACTAATTGCCTGAAATCAAAGTAAAATAAAAAGCAACCCTCACACTGCTGTTAATTTGACAGCTGGCCATTTCCTCAAACCTGAGAGAATCCTTGGGCCGAGACAGCTTTTAGAAACATAAAAATGCACGTTCCTGTAGGAAGCAACACAGCAGCAGGGCTTTGAGGATGGAACCTGGTCTTTATTTAATAGACTGGCAGCTTTAGGAGAGAAATCCAGCCCATGTGCACATGTGCCTGCAGCTAATGAGTGCATGTGCAGCTCAGAAGGGTCACAGATCTCCACACAGAACTCTGATCTAAAGCTAACCCTCGATTTAGAATCGAATGGGGAGGAGGAGTAATAATGTATAAATAATTCATAAAAACCTTAATTGGTATTTCTTTTGTGTGGCAAAAGCCCATTAGCATTATGGGTGGTCACCTGGTTTTTAATCACAAAAATGGTGATTATGGTTGTGCATTATGTCAACTGCCCAGGCCTGACATGCCACAACAATCCAGGGACTGATTCTGCAACAGCACTTGCAGATTTGTACAAATAGTACAAATATTTCCACCAGTTACACCAGTAAAGGCATCTCAAAGCAAGAATATGTTGCGCAATACCTTAATTCTGAGATAAAATATGCCCACATTTTTTGCACTCTGAAGCCCATTTGGTTTCCAAACCACTAATTACAGGGTTAGCTATGATATAATTATATATATCTTATAATATGATATAATTCAGTTGATCTTACTGCTTTTTCAGATTAAGATGCTTTCACAGCAACAGTAAAGGAATGGTATGGCAGAGTACATCTATGCACGTTCTCATCCAGCCCAACTTTAAATAGAGAATTACTGGGGTTATGAAGCGAGAGAGGCCTCCGAGAAAAGGAAAACAATTCTTATTTCATTTGCTTCTCCTCTGTTGTGCTCTGTGGAATGTGTTTGGAGATTGTTTACCCACAGGTGATTGTTTCATTCTGTGGGTATATTGTAGCCTATCAGTGTCTGCTTTAAGCCCATATTTAGCTTTTTCTTAACCTTTCAGAAAACACAGAAGTGGTAGTTGAATGCCAACTAAAGTTACAATGTTAAAGCAGCTGAGAGAGAGAGGTAAAGCCAAAAAAGCAGGCAAACTTGGACCTTGATTAGGTAAGTCTATTCACTGCTCTCTGGTGTTGACCATCTGGTTTCAGAAGGAGATTTCCCATGTAAATAAAATTTCACTCAGAGTGTATAATACATATCACCAGCTTTGCCTCCAGTCTAAAGTCACACCTAGACAGAATGAGAAGTGGCATTAGAAAAATATTTAAGATATCAATATATTCTTCCTCCAAATACAATCATTCGTCTTAATACAGCAACTCTGTGCATCCACAGTGATTGAAGTATGCTGAAGGGTGTGGCACTCACATTCCCTGAATATGATTCTTTCACCCAGGGTTTTTCTCCTGGGAAGCTGAAAGGCAGCGAGACAAAAAGAAAACAATGTTATCTCATTTGCTTCTCCTGTGTTTTGCTCACCTGGAATGTGTTTGGACATTGTTTACCCACAGGAGATTGTTTCACTGCATTCTGCTGTGGGTTATTTTCACTCATTGGCCAATCAGGGCCGAGCTGTGCTGGGACTCTGGAGAGCCTCGAGTTTTCATCATTATCATTTTAGAATTCTGTAAGTATCATTCCTGCATTCTTTAGTATAGCACGGTATAGCATTCTTTAATATAATATAGCATAATAAAGTAATAAATTACCCTTCTGATAAGATGGAGTCAGAGTCATCATTCCTGCCTTCATCAGGGCACCTTGTTTACAACAGAAGTGTCCTACAGATGAATTTACAAACAACGCCCCAGCCCTACTCAAAGACCCCATAAATCTACAGACAACTAAATCCGTGAGTATCTCCAGCTCACTTGCCTGAAGTTGTGTGTGTGCCTAACAGCTTATAAGAGCTGGGCCTGAACAACAAATTACATTCCTTATGCTCCTGTGGTTGAGCATGGAACTGTTTCATCCCTAGCCATCCACACAACGCAGCCACTCAGGCAGGAGAGTGCCTGACCTCATGGTGCTACAGGGAGGATTGCAGCTAGGGTGATTAAAATTACTCAGACAGAATGAGTTTTAAAACATGAAGCTTATAAATTATCCAGTCTTTGCCAGTGCCAGGGGGACAGGCTGCACAGCAACTTTCATATACCTGCTCTCAGCTCCACGCAGAAGGTAAAAGTTGCAATCTTGGCATCAGGCAGAGGAGAAGGCGGAGGGGTGGACTTCCTGCCAGAAGGAAGCAAAACTGTGGGAATTATCAAGCTAAAAGAGCCGTTCTTTTAGCTACAGTATTCACTGTATGCAAATTAAAAGGATAATTTCGTCAGCTGACTGCTGGTAAAAGCAAAGTACCCGACTGCCATCTACTGGCACCAGCACAGTGAGGAAACTGCAATTAAATAAATGAATTTTTTTGGTGGTTCCTGCAGCAATTGGCTCTTGGTGGTACCATGCCAAAAAACCCACACTGGGCTGCATC
Organism: Melospiza georgiana; assembly: GCF_028018845.1. Classification (NCBI taxonomy): domain Eukaryota; kingdom Metazoa; phylum Chordata; class Aves; order Passeriformes; family Passerellidae; genus Melospiza; species Melospiza georgiana. The sequence goes on along the minus strand of NC_080434.1, from coordinate 38,260,794 downwards.
ACCAAGGCAAGTTCTACCTACAGCAATATTAATTAAAAGGCATCCAGAAGTACAAAACTCTGACCCTTCCTGACATGTGCTGCAAACATAGCAGGGACAAGCTTAAGTTCTGACAGAAAAAAACAAAAGCAGCAGCAAACTGCAGTCACCAAATGTCTGCTGGCATCTGCAAAACTTGGAGCAGGTTCTACCCAGCTAGTACACAAATCCAGCAGAACAAAATTGTATTAATCAGCCTGAAGAGTATTTTTCTCTCAGGAAAAGCAGCACCTTTTAATATACACTCATGCTGTGTATTCTTATGGCATGCATCTCTAGAAAAGTTGGTGAACCCTTCAACTCACTGTTTTCTTCTGAAATTATGAATAAATTCTAAGGCATGTTAGCTTAATAAATACTATAAATTCACTGGCTATTTAGGCCCAAAAAATTTCATGCCAAGAAAGTCAAGTGCATACATTTTCTTCTGTTAATATTCTTCTGGTATTCCCTAGATCTTCCTTAACTATAAAATCATTTATGGCTAAAATTGGGCTGTCCAATTGTTCTATTAATTCCTCATCCTCATTACATACTAAAACATCCATTCAGCATTTTTTTCCTCTATTAATGTAACAGAAAGTCATCTGCTCAATGAAATTTACTGCTTTTTTTTTTCCCTGTGTATACAAGAAATTGTTGTGCATTTTGTATTAGTTCTTTATTATCTGGTAATGATGGCTTGCTAATTAAATTGGGGTTTAATGGCATAGTTAAATTCTAATTTATGGTTTTCGGAGCTTTATTTAATTCCTTTAGTTAAAACGTAATCACTTTCTCACTATTATCTGATATTACATAGGAATAAAAAAAAAGAATATCAACTCCTCATATTCAGCTGATTTTCTTCTATTAAATCTTGTTACTTTTTTAACTGAAACACTTTTTTAACCACTCTAAGCTGATTTGAGGGCAGGGGGAAAAGTTGTGTCATTTCTGTGGATTCAGCTCCTTGCAGGACTCACCTTTCTGCAGCTCCCTGGGATCCCACTGCACACACAGATTTATTTATTTTTTTGCAACAATTAGGCATGAAAACAGACAAGTAAAAAAAAAACAGAATAACTCTTTACACCTTTCCCTTCTTGGGCTGTGAAAAACTGCCCCTAAGCAAACCTGTTTCTAGAAACTTTCCTAAGGAGACACTTTGGGGGCTGAAATGAGACTTGAGGAGTGATTGCACCCCCAGCTCTGCCTCAGAGTGATGTTCCTCCCTGTATTCTCACCAGGGCACGTTCTGCTCTTAAATCTTGGCTTTTGGTGACAGCTTTTTACAGGCAATCCAGCAGGAGGCGAAAAGGAAAGTATTTATCCCATGCATTGTGTAAGATACAGTGCAACCATAAGGAGAAAACGGAGTTGTACAGAAGATTTCATCCAGTAATCCATACAGCATATCTTGAGAAAGAGGTTTAAGTGGGTTAGCCAGAAAAACACTGAGGCAAAAAAAAAAAAAAAAAAAAAAAAAACTTTGAAAGCTATACACGAAATATAGATCCTACATTTCCAATATTTGAATTTTGAGTCAGTAAGGCTGTCTGTAGCCTGGTCACACCAACTTTTACTTTTTTGCTTTTTTTTTTTTTTTTTTTTTTTTGCAAACCAATCATTAAGTACATGTAAGTCAAATGAAAAGGCACAGTTATTTAAACTACCACTACCACAAAGTGAGAACTATTGCATATAAATAATCCTGCTCCACTACAAAGAGTCAAAACTTTTTTGATTTACAAATTTTGATGTTGTTTCATTTCAGCTTCAAGTTCTTCATTTTTAGAAGCAATCCTCAAACTGGATTAACCCTTTGCAATCTGCTGCTCCTCAGAAGTCAATAAAAGCTCTTTCTGTGTGCATGAGATATGAGAAAAGGCCCTGAAATTCATTACAGGCCTAGATCCACTCTAAGAACATTGGCACTGTTTTCTCATTTTACAAGGGCAGCTTCTGTGGCTTCAGACTCATAAGTGTATATTCAGTTTTGTACAACCCAAAAATAAAAAGCCAAATTATAATTTTTGTTGCAGACATGCAATGCAGAAGACTTAAGGTTTTTATCCTACTCTTGAGTTATTATTAAAGCTGTTAACATGGGCAGAATTTGCATTTTTTAGAACTGCATGTCATTCATCTCTAAAATTATCCAAATCCCCATCTCAGTGACTGCCTTTAACAATACTATCAATAGATGAAAGCTTATCAATGATCCTTTGGTGGCATTATTTTAAAAGTTAAAATTCTCCCAGGAACAAGAAAATTGGATCTAATTCTTTGAATATATTTTTAATGTTGGAGTAAAATACCTTTTCCTAATATATTTTTATGCATTTTTTAATTTTAAAACTAATTCAATTGAATATTTTAATGTTATATTTTTAATATATACCATATGCACTTTTAAGATGTAGGAGACAACATTAATTTCTTTGGTTTTGACATTTTTAGCTTTCATTTAATAGGCATTGTTATTTTCCAGTTGCACACTATGCAGAGAGCATGCAACACTACAAACTCTTCATTTACCTTTGTGAGAGATGCCAAAATGACTTGGGATTAAATAAACTGAAATTTCTTCTAGTGCATGGAGGGAAGTTAAGCCTAGAACCACAACTGAAGTCCATAAATGAAAGTTTTAGAGAAGGGGAAAATACTTTCAGTGCTTTAAATGGGTGGATTTATGTTAAATTTTCTAATAATAATTTCTTCCCTCCAAAATTCTCATGGTCCAGTTATGTAACTGGGAGCAGCACAGTGTTAAGGTCTTGTGCTGCTGCATCCAAACAGAAATGTTATTATTTTAATCTCAGTCACATCTACTCTGTACCTGAAGTGGTTTTCATATTCTGGACTTCAACCTATGCCCTTTAAATCTTTTGCTCAAAAAAGTAGAAGCTAAATCTAAAAATGAAGATTTTCCAAATAAAATCTCCCAGATTACTGCAGTGATGTGGGCTGAAATTATCATACCATTAATATCTGAATACCTTCATTTTCTCAGCTCTTCCTGTAAATCATTCCTTTTGAGAGAAGAGATTTATTGTCATGTAATAAATGTGCACTACACAGAGTAAATGTGCACTACACACAATAAATGTGCACTACTTTTTGCACTACAAAGGCTGGATTTATGGAGAACACTTGATTAAAAGGAGCAGATAACTTTGTAAACTTCAGAAAAACATGTTTTAATGTCACATGTTATGGCTGGTGTCCTGGATTCTATACTTTTGTAGTTCAGAACTGAAGTTTTCAGGGAGATTTCTCCATTGGGCAGTGCTGAAACTGAGCCATTACACATTGCCTAACCCAATGTAGATATTCAGAGCACTGCAGCACAGACTTCTCCAGCCATGGAGTATATCTGGCAAAATAAGAAGCTCTGTGTCAGGGCTGAAGTGGAGCTCCACATAGGGAAAAAGAGAACCACAAAAGAGAGTTTTTTCTAAACATTTTTTATATATATATCATAGCAGTTATTCACAATGCTGCATGAAACTGAAAAGCCCCTGTAAATCCTGGAGAGAGAGATTAAAAGGCAAGTGAAGCTGTCAGGGGTACAAGATAAAGATTCCAAATCCATTTCAGCTCCACATGCATGGAATGGAAACAGATATGGGCTTACATGGCATCTGTGTTCACACAACAGCACTGAAAATGTAGGGGTTTATAAATTAAACTGTGATTTGAAGCCAGAGGAATCAGACACACCAATATAATAAAATCCATCCAACTGAACCCAAATAAGCATACAAAGATGCTTGTAAGTAATATAACAAGTAAGTAATTATAATATAATAAAAGTAATAAGACCAGAAGAAGAAGAATTAAATTAAGTGTCATTCAGGGCCATTACAAGATAGTTCTTTTCTACACTCACCTGTTCTTCTGAGGAAAAGCAAAATGATGCATTTTCCAAATGTGTAATTGCAACTGTTCACAAAGCTGATTACAAATTAATAGCAGAAGCTCCAGTTTCCTGAAAAATAGGAAATTCATGGACAAAAATGTGATTATAACATGTGGTGCTCATGTGTTCTTGGCTGCACTACCAACAAATCACATCTTGCAGAAATACTACAGAAAATCAGACCTAGAGCCAAGCACCTGTAGGAAGGGACATAATTTTCACTACAAACTGAGTCTACAAGGGCCAAAAAGTACATGCTGGAGGAAACACAATATGTGAACATACAATCAGAACCAGAAAAAAGAATAATTTATAGTGAAATCAGTCCCAGGCTCTACTTGCAATTTTTTTTTTTTTTCAACTAAAAAAGGGTACATACCTTGGATTCTGTCAAAGAGTTGTAAATAGCATATGGGTTATCTCAAGCAAAAAAATCACACAAACATGACAAGAGCAAATGCCATCATAAAATCCAATGCAAGGTTGGCCCCCTCATCGTTTTCAGAAGAAGAAGAATCAGAATTTTAAGATCCAGATCTTACTGAAATCCCTCTCTCTCCATTTTCTTCTACCAACAAAACCCGGGGGAAATCTGCTCCTATACCAAGTTCTTTGATAGCACCAAACATTACAAGGACATTATTATATGGTTTTAAGTAATGTTGAGGATAGCTTCTAAGCCTCTGCATATAATATAATAATACATAACAAGTCACTGTCTTTTTTATTCATTCCATGCTCTGCTATAGAAACTAAAACTCTTTTTACACACAAAAAGAGCTCAAAACATGCAATCACACATTCAAGGATTTTTCAAAAACTGAATTACCACAATAAAAAATAAAAAAATTAGGAATTATTTTGAAAATGGATGGTACTACTCTTCTAAATCAGATTAACAACTAATAAGTGTCAAGGGCCTGCTATAACTTGGTACCAAAAGAGTGTTCTATACAATTGCCTTGGACTAATGGATATTTTATGCTAAAGGATAACTTCTAATTCTGCTGCAAGAAGCACATACTTGCCATGCACTGCAGACATTAGGAGTGTTGGTTATGATGTATGCATAGAAGCCATCCAGGGGGAAAAAAAATCATATAAACTTAAATGAATCCACACTGGACATTGGAAGCAAAACTGTGAAGTTTCAGAAGTAAGCAGTAGAACTCAGAGCTAAAGGAAAATAAATTTTGAGTATTTTGACCAGCTTTTTTTGTGTCTCAGTAAGAGACAGTATTTATAGGGACATGTCAATTCAATCTATCACTACATAAAACAAATCCTAGGAGGGAGTCAGAAAGAATTTTCTCAAAATAGCATCCTAGTTTGTTAAACACAGTATGGCATGACCCCATTCTCATGTAGCCCAGTGAAAAACAGATTCTAGTAGCAGTGGGAGGTATATGGAGTATGAGATTTCCATTTTTTCTGAGACTCAATATAAAAAAAAATGGCATTGGATACACTTTAAAAGGGCAAAGCCCATCTTCTTTACTTCCATGCTCCCCCAGCCTCTGCAGGTTTTCAAGTCTCACAAACAATATCTAAAAAGACAGTGAAATTTCCCCTGTGAGATATGGAAAACACAGAAGCTTTTTCTTCACCCCAAGCATGCTCACTGGGATTCAACAGGGCAAGTCCTGAAAATGTGGCTTTGAATAAAACATCACAAGTAAATAAGGGTGCGGTGCAGTCAGAGGCTGTGTCTATTAAAATTATATATTTAATCTCCACGCCAGGATAAAACATGTCTCTGCACCATCCCTTTGGTCAGGGCAAAAAAAGCAAGAAATCTCTGGGTAACTGATTCCAGTCATCCCTCTGAGCTCCCCTTAGAGATAACATGTTTCTTTCCATCTCTTCACCCCAGGCTGCCTTCCAGTCTCTGCCCATAAATCCCCAACATTTTATCCTCTTTCAGTAACTTGTATTCTGCTTCATATTTATCAATAATCAAACCCTCAAGGAAGGAATATTACCATTTTTCCTCCTTTGTCTATAAGGCACAATGCAGTTCCTGGTGTTACAAAAGCAACAGTAGTGTCCTGATTGCATTATTTTGCCACTATTTGCCTGGAATAGAATCAACCCCTCAAAAAAATGTTATTTTTTGAGGATGGAAGGAACAAAGTGAGCTTTAACCATATTTTATATTGGCCTGCATTACACATAACATGATTTCAGAAAGCTCTGGATTCAATCTGGGCTAAGGCAATGCTCCCACAGTTGAAGTTTCTCTTGCATAATTCAGAATTTCCTGGGTATAAGATTTACAGATAAAAACTTTCTTCCCTGCATAAATACTACAGCAATCACTGCTCCCTCAACATCTCTTTTTCCAAATTGTTTTTTTTGTCCTCACTCAGGCCATATCTTGCCTGGATTATTGTCATCTCCATCAAAGATGCGAAAACATGCTACAAAGCTAAAATGCCTCAGCTCTCCTGTCTGCTGAGTTTCCCATTTGCTAATGAGTGATACAGAAGCAGGTGCTGCTGCAAAGCCACAGGAAAGCACTGAGTGTGCCATATGACAGCAATGCAAAGGCCATCATGCAAAGATGTTCGTGAGAGGGGAAGATGGGAAATTAAACACCTGTAATTAATTTCCGTCACAGAACATCCTCTGGCGACATCTGCACAAACCTCCCCGAGTCAGAAACCCATTTGTGATGTTTTGCAATTGGTGCAGAAGCCAGTTCTGCTCTGCAGACTGACACTGGCAACAGCAATTAAATGAAGATGGAATGCAAGGTCTTGCTGAGCATCCTCTGCTGGGGGGCAGCCCAGCCACTGTATTTGGGAACTTCATGGAGCTTTTTGTGTTATGTTTTTTCTCGTTTTTTTGGCGATTTGAAAATTGCTCTGACTTACTTCCCCTTTCTTTAAGACTGATGCTATCAGTATCAAAATAATAATAATATATTCATTTATTCACTTCTGAGTGCTTCTAGAGCCGTATCCCAGAATTTCAAATAGTGTTGTAACAGAGACAAGGACAAAACAGGGATGCTTGACATCTGATATAGGAAGAGCTGCCAGCCTGAAATAAGTGCAGAAATGCACCAAGCATGTATTTTTCAAATATCTAATGTAACTACATAACAGAGAATTAGAATGAGGTGTTTTTCTGTGTCTCTTATCTACTACACATTTACAGAGGAGGAATGCAGCTTGGAACATTCATTTCCTCTGCAGCTGTTATCCTGCAGAGATTTTCCAGAAGAGGAACTAAGCACAAGTGACCAGGTAGGACCAATTAACACGACCCATTCATGGTAAAACACTGAAATTACACTTTCAGGATACACCTAATTTGGCATCCAGATTAAAATGCAGAACAATTTAATAATTAAAAATCAACAACATCATTGAAATCCTTATTCATACAGCTATGGGTGGAAAACAGCAACAAGCCTCATGTACTTCCCTGCAGCACAAATCACTGGAAGAACAAATCCCCAGCTTGGATGACAAAATAAATTAAACTGACAGACTAACCAAAGGAGATTTGAACAACTTGTTTGGCCACCTTATTAAATATATTTCACATAATAAAACTGTTCAGCAAGATTGGTAGCTTGTATTACGTGGTCACAGTAACCTTCCTTGATCTTCTGCCTTCTCATTTTCCTAATACAACCTAATATACAATTTGCCTGTTTTAGTGAAACTGAGTTCAATGAGATCATGTTTTCAACATTTATTTTTCCAGAATAATCCCTAAGCCTTTTTCTTGATTAATGTGCTGAATGATTGTTTCACTTAGCAGGTATTTCCCAGATTATTTATTTGCTTCTACTTTTAATAAGCTTACATTTCTGTACATTGAACTCTATCTGTCTGCTGTTGGCCTAGTCTCAAGAGAAACACTTGCTTCTAATATTGATTGCACTATGCATTATTTGCTTTGCCTTTAATCCTGGCACATGGAATCCTGGAGATTTTGTTTTCAGTATTCTATTTCAACTCAGCTTGAGTGATGTCAAGAGAACTGGCTCATCCAGTTCAGAAAAGAAATAAATGCTTTTGGAAAACACAATAGTAGCTTCTATATGATTTTAAGTGTTCCTTAGTAACTAAAAAAATGAAATTCATGTTTCATATAACATAAGAACTATAAATTATATATTGCCATAAATAATCTGCATAATTGTAATATCAACAGTCAGAAAAAAATTCCTTGAATTCAGCTCTTACTAAGGAAGGGAGTAACCTGCTTTAGACAGACTTGTTTTGAGGTCCTTTCCAATCTATGTTCTGAGATGCTAAAGCCTTGGAAGCACATGGACTTCCACAGGCCAGTAACCTCCTAAAGAAAAATGCAAAAAAATCCTGGAGGTGACTACCACATGAGATATTTTTAGGTCTGAAATCTAGGAGATTTATTTTCCATTAACATAACCTCACAAAGACACTTAAAGCACTTTAAAACACTATGAATTCCAAAGGTTTGTAAAGCATATATATTTTATATATATTGTTTTATGTATGTATATTATTGTGGCGGTGCATCCCAGGTACCTTGCAGTGACTCTTTGTGTGCGCACACATGTGCATTTGCTATGGCAAACATGGGATAAATGCTGCTCTCTCAAATGTTTAAGTTCTTTAGACATCTAAGGACTTTAGGCCTGTAAGTAAGTTTAATTTGAGTCAGAAGCTGAACTAAATGTTAAGTGTTGTTCCTTTTTTCAATTGTTAAGTTACAGCTGAAGTACTGGTGAGTGCTGTTAAGCCTGCTGTCAGGCCATATTCCTTTTTATCCTTGCCCTTTCTCTCCCTTTGTCACATGCACCTAAACACATACAGATAGTTTTCTGTTTATTGCTGCTTGGATTGACTACCTGAACTTTATTTCTTGCTTCTTCCCCTCTGTGTGCCTTAACCCTGTAGTAAGTAGCAGAGAGAACATTTCCAACAAGCTTTTCCATGCTGTCACTTAATATTAAATCCCTTCCTTTGCTGAGACCCTTGCCAGTCATTCCTTAAGCAATCTCAAGCACTCCTTCTCAACAAGTATATTTAAGCAAAGGTTGTTAATTTCAACAGAGCAGTTTGCTTTCAAAATCAAGGTTTGTAACACACTCACAGTTGTGAGTGACACAGCTCCATCTGGATGGTTTGGTTTCGAATGCATCAATATCCGTGGCCTAATAGAACATTCTCTTTCAAATCACAGCCTCCTTTGCCCCTCATACTTCAGCAATATTTCCTGATATGATGAAGCAGTTGCTCATCTAATTTCTGAAGGGCTTTGGTTAGCTCAGTGACAGCACTGATTATGTGCAAAATTATCAGTTATCTGGTATTATTATCGAGCAGCACCATCTTCATACATATTTACAGAAAACTCTCTCTCCCTGGCTGTTGTCCTTGTTTCCACAGAATGAGTATGTTTACTTGAACGCTGCCTTTTGAAAAACATCAGAGAAATAAATCAGTTCTATGCAAAATCATTGTGACCAGGCTCTGTGAAAGCTACAGAAGGGTTTATGCTCGAGCAGCCCCCTTAGCAGGGCTTGAATTATGAACAGGAACTCTGCCCTAGTGGCACAAAGGAGTTGGCACAGAGTCATTTCACTCTCCCACAGCTTTCTCTCATTCCTCAGCCCCACTGGCACGGTTTTCCAGGAAAGGAGGGCAAGTGAGGGCAGTCAGTGCTCTTCCAAAAGCAGCTTTAGTTCTCCATTAGCTTCCTGCCAAGAAACCTGCAGGGTCAACAGGGAATATTGTTAGGAAGGCACAATGCTTGGTGCTTGGGGTTTAAGCTTTACTGCAGTGTGAACTTTGTTAAACATTTAGAATACCTTAAGAAATACACTGTAAGCACAGAAAAGGGATATCTGCACTGAATATTCCTCTCACTCTTTTAATAATGGACCGAACTCTGTGTAACTTTATTTTCCTCCTCAATTCCCTATCTATTTCCACATTATTATCTGCTTCAATTGTGAAATTTTATTTCTGCATTACTCTCATTCTGGTACCAGCTCTCCACAAGCTGAGTCTTATTAGAGAAATTAGGGGATTCTTTCCCTTTCAGTGACCTGTACATCAGTTTACATTCATAGATGTCTAAATAAAAGAAGCAATGCCTCTATTACATTCTGAGACTCTAAGCAGCCAATTCCTTCAGTAGCTTCTTCAAGGAATGTACACTGTCCCAACTGCAAGATCCATAATGGCTTCCTGAAAATGCTTCAGAGAATAGAGTCTTCACTAGATGAACTGCAAAATTAAGTCTCAAATTAAAGCTACTTTGCAAATTCTGCTAGCATCTTCATCAAGCTCTGGGATTCCAGGGATTCTCATGTTACATTTAGGGAGAAGACTATCATTCTGTGCAAATCCTACAGTGTTGAGGTTGAGATTAATCATATTCAACCAAGAGACCACTGGCAGAAAGTAATTCAGGTTCTCAGAGGAATGAATGACTTCTGGAGTGTTATCACCTCCTCTGAGTGACTACAGAGAGATGCTGACAAAACAACATTCTCCTGTTGGGCATATCAGCACAGCACTGAAGCTTCAGTAGCAGGAAGGTCCAAGCTCTTCCCAACTATCAAATAGACTATCAAATTTTTATCCACTAGATAAAAATAACTTTCCTCTCTCAGCATCAAACATATCAGGGGATCAAATATAAGAACCTTACCCAGCTATATGTAAAAGAGCTATGACCTGTACAACAGCCAACAACTGTTTATCCTTACCTTATTTAGAGCTTCCATTTCCTTTGCAGAGCTCATCACAACATTTTTATAAAATTATTATATTATACAATTGTTCCTATCTTCATTTAAATACCTGCATCTGGATATAAAGGCCCAGAAGTATAAAGGCCCTCTAGGTCTCCCTTAAAACCTTTGCCTGAGGCACCTGCATGTAAAAGGAGGAATGACTTTGCCCAGTTGTTTATTCAGGAACGTGCTGAAAAAGATCAAAAATAGTGAACTGCAATTAAACCATTACAATCATCAATGCCACTTGATGTTCATAGCAAAGTGGACTCATCAAGAAGAAAAAGTGGTGGTGTGTCCACACCCTTGTAAGGAAAGAGAATGATTGTAAATCAAACAAGCCTCATTAGCAAAACATCAGCATTAGTGGCTCAGAGCAGCACACTAGCTTATTTGATCCTGTTTTAAATTCTTTCAAACTTCAACTACAATTTCCAGCAGTGCAAGGTTTAAACCGCTTTCTGTAACACAAAATCACCTTCCTGAATGTATAATTGAAGCATTCAATAAATGAGGCAAGTAATGGAAAAGCAGGCGCTATATACAACAGTAAATATTTGACTGGTTCTTCAAAAGCAAATTGCAGCATTTCAATATTTACTTGCACTCAGAATTGCTGATGGTTTCCCTGCTGTGCAGTAAAAGAGAAAAATTAAGTGCATTCATAATCACTTGACCTTCCTTCTAAAAAATTATATTTGCCAAAATATTCTCTGTACTCCCATTGTTTGTGAAATAGAAAATGTAAATTGCAAACACATTTGGAAGAGCTACTGGTTTGAAACAGCGTCTCAAACTTTGATTTTCCTATCTGCCTTCTGCCCTAGAGCCAACAGCAATTCCTCACTGTGACAAGACAGATCTGAAATACTCAAGCTGCAGCAGCATGAACCATCATCAGCACTTGCTGAGCATCCATCTTATGTTAGATACAGTTCCTAGCATGTTTATGCTGCAATGGGATCCTAAGAGTAACAGGGGCTGCCTGCAGATGGCTCTTGGATTCCTAACAAAAATGAGTCCCCTTGTTCCTTATTTCACTGGTGTAAAACACATGGAAGACAGATAACAGGTATCTTATCTCTTTAACTGTGTGCTCTCTTTGGTGCCTTGTGAATTCTCACCTAGAAGAGAGACTAGACAAAGTTGAAGAATAAAATAGGAATTTATTTGGAGGCCTCAGTGGATCCACCTTGGGCAGCACAACAGCCCAGCCAGGGCTACACCCAAGATGAAGCAAAATGGGCACAAAATGGACAACCAGTCATGGGGTCTCACATTCATATAAGTTCTGGTCCATTTGCATATTGGAGTTTATTGTCCAATTACAGCTTTAGGTTATGAAGTCCCATCCTTCTTGTTTTCCTCTCTTCATTCTGCCACTGTTTGTGCTCTTGGGCCTGAGATCTGGATTGGCTGTCCTTGGTCCCCAGCTAGAGAAGGAATTGTTCTGTCTGCACACTCCATGAAGAGAGCTCATCATCCCCTCATATGAAACCCAGACCCACACACTAAAGCGGCACAGAATCTGAAAAATATAAAAGCTAAAACCTGAGGCATCATCTTGATAGCAACACCTCACTGTACACAGTGATAAGGATACTGCAAAATATCACTCCATTTTTATCATTCAAAATACTTGGAAGAAATCTCATCTAAAATAGTAATGATAGCCTGCCTGCCCAAATCTTTCTTCAGAATTAAATATCTATTTAATTCAAGCAGCTCACACAAAAATTCACCTCATTTTTCCCCCCCACCTGTCAGGCATGCAACTGGTACCAAATTATGAATTTCATCTTCATCTCCACCAGGGAAATACTGAACTAGACAATGTACTCTTCCTAGGATTGATAGTATGATACAGTTAATTTTCTTTTAAAGGTTCAATCTGACTCTTATTCTGAAATATTTACTCTATAAATGAGGGAACAAATCCTTGGTATTGCTTGAAGGCATCTCTTCAGCATTATCTGTATTTTTCCCCATCAAACCTTGAGTTTTTCATGGTGGAAAGTGAAAAGAGAGGGCTGATTTTTTCTCACTTTTATGGCCAGAAGTTAAACCAAGTGGGTAAGCAAGACTTCTAGGCTGTCCTTGGAGCCACTATTGAGAAGAACTCATCAGTATTGAGAAAAAAATCCATCTCCAGAGGGCACTCCATCCCATTTCACAAAAAATGTCATGATAGGGAATTGCAGTCACCTGTCTGCTCACCACTGGATAAATGAAACAGATGCTTTTTGTCAGATAACTGAAGGTGAGCAAGTCATCTCATGGAGTGTCTCATGGAGTGTTAAAGCAAACCATGCAATATATCAAGAAAAGCAAACCTCAACCTCAAAAATAATATATTTTTGTTTTCAGTAAACATCTTGTTGTCCATTTTTCCTGTTTTTCCCATAATTTCATTTAGCTTTGTTTTTTCCAATTCTCTTGAACATTTGTGGAATGGTGGCGCCAGCAAAACAGTAATTCCTGCCCTGTTTGTACATCAACAGTTAGAGAGTTTTAGAGGAAAATAAAGAATATATCATGCTTAAGTATAACTATGCTACACATATCTATGTTCTGCTAAAGATAAAATGCTATACAAATGTAACAGTATTTTTATATCTCTATGATCAAAACACTCTTTTAAAAGCTTTATGAGGGAAAATGTGTTCTTTTTCAAAAGCTTGGCTAAAACTCTTGGCTGAAAAAGCATTAGCCCATCACTTACCTGAGAGACTGGGTTTTATGGATGACTATGAAAAGAAAAAAATTTGTCAAGCCTAATTTTATATTTTCTACCTTTGTCAGCTTGTGTGAGTAACTTCCATCCCCTTTTGCACAGCTTTCAATATATTAAAAATAATGAATAAAGGAGGCTCTAATGGGAGAGGTAAAATTTGGCAAAATAATTAAATTACTAAACATCAGAAACCTCTTGCTTTACAGATCTATGAGTTAAATATATGGCAATTCAATTTCCTTAAGGACTTGACAGGACCTATTTTGTATGAGATTTATTTGCTAACAGGCTTTCAGTCACATAAAATGCTCACAAAGTGCACAGAAGCTGTATTTTACTGCACAGCCCTAATTGAGCTGTCTGGGCTCATGTAGCTGAATGTTACAGAAATGTTTATTATACAAATCCATTTACTCTCAAACTAGAAAAGGGCATTCCTGTACATTTGAGTGCAATTTATCCTAGAAAAAAGAAAGCAAAAGATCTTTTATCACCCTCTCAGATCAGTGGATTATTCTTATGCACTTCTTTTATGACTCAAAATCTGATTTCGCTCCAAACTGCAAAAGAGCAAAGTCTCAAATGCTTCTCAGTTATTTTTCAATTACATTTAATATCTCTTTCTCAACAAGAAATATAACTTAGTGAATTGCAGCATTCCAGCAGCACCCTCTGAATGGGGAAATAATACACTTTTGTTTTCAGTAAACATCTTGTTATCCATTTTTCCTGTTTTTCCTATAATTTCATTTACCATTTGTTTTTTCCAATTCTTTTGAGCATCTAACCATCCAATTTGAGTTAAATGTTTAGACACCCCAAAGTTACACAAAGCAAGAAGGAAAAAATCCTAAAACTTGCAAACACAACTGTGGCTGAAATGCCACACATCCCTGGGATCTATATCTGTGCATCCCATAAGTTTTCCTAATGGCACCAAAGGAGGTAGATGATGGAAATCAACTTCTCTCAAACAGGAGTTTAAAATCCAACTCTGCTACAGAGTAGGGATGTGTTGCAGGACCTAATTCAAGGGATAAAACATGTAACAAAGGTATTTTCGATGTAAAAACCTTAAATAAAAACTTGACCTGTTGTCCACATTTCCAAATACTTCTGTAGTTTCTTACTAAATAAATAAAGGGACTGAGAGAGAAAAAAAAATCCTCAAAGCAAAAGAAAACCACAACACAAAAGAAATTATATTATGGTTGAAACCCAGCTTTTGCCTCCATCTGGTCCTACTTAGGCAACCCGAGGTGCTTCAACCTGAAAAGACAGGAGGGCAAAGAACACTGATAAAAGTAGAGTCTGAAAACTGTGTTCATTTGTAACCATAAGGATCCAAAATAAAATAATGTAAAATACATTTTTTAGTAGTTCTCCTTCCCAACACACCAACACTGTAATTACAGGCACAGATATTCCACACAAGGGGGAAAGGAGCTTGCACACAGGACCATAAAGTACAGGAGACCTCTGCTGTCCTCTCAAGTCCTCTTTCCCACCTCTGCTTTTCTAAACAACTAAATTTATTTTATTTCATTTACTTTTCTCAAGGGTCCTCTGATTACAGTTTAGTGTCTACACCAGAACTTGACTGATTTTTTCCCCCTCTGTCCATGCTTGGCAAGCATTTAATAGTAATTAAAAATTCCTCTATTCAGATATTGCTCTATACAGATAATCAAGAGGCAGTGACTTTGATTGATAGTGACTGTCTTGGAAACTGGAGGAGGAAATTTTTTGAGTTTCCTTGAAGGAAAGCTGGGTAGATAATATGTTCCAAACTATCATTGAGACATATTCTTGCCACATGCCATGTTGTTTAGAAAGATGGTACAAATAGCAGTGATTAGCACAATGAAAGAGAAATCTGAATTCCTTATGCAGCTCATTTGCCCTGGAACAAAGCATCTCCTCAATATTCCTTGACCCTCCTTGGTGGCATGACAGATCCACAGAATAAAACTGCAGTGAAGCAATTCTCAGTGCAGAGAAATTAAGAGAGGAACTGAATCTGATGGAATTCAAAATAATGAGATGTGTCAGCAAGGAACAGTGTCACAGGGTCTTCACAGGATGCAGATGTATGTGAAACAGAAATTCATGGGCTGCATCTCAAATCCCAGCATGGAAATGGTTAAGATAATTCTGACACACACTGGTGCCAGCAAAAGTTTCAAAAGGGAGAAAACATGAAAGATCTCTTCCTCAAATATTAAGAGCTGTGAGTTAACTCAGGGCATTTGAAAGCAGTTGAAGTTGAAATCTATCATAAAGTGCACCTTTAAACAAATGGAAAAAAACCCTGAATACAAGATTAGACTCCAGTAAAAAAGAGAAATCCTGCAGAAAGAAACTCTACTTTGTTGAACACACTTCTCAGTTCTGTTGATTAATAATGTTAAACAGCATGACTTTACATCTGAGACAAATTTGGTCATTCTGTCCTTCCCTCTCTTGAGTGAACCACTCAATATAAAAGCTAGCTAAAGATCTAGGTGATCTTCAATATCACACAAGCTAAACTAAAAGCTTATGAATAACTAAAAGTTATAAATAACATTTTTAAGGACTTCAGGACAGATCTCCCTGAGATGAAAAACTTAGTTGAAGTACATATTTCAGGAAAAATTTTAGTGTTGGTTTGGTTTTTTTAAACACAGATTAAGAGTTTATTATGAAGAAAATAGCATAAATCAGGATGTATTCCATGAAACAGTGTGGTGAGATACATCAAAACCTCTGCTCAGTGTTTCTTTTGCTAACTTTAATATATTCTTGCTTTAAGGTTATTGCTTTAATAAAGTGCCCTCTGCCATTTTATGTTATAGAGGATTTAGCTTTTATGCTGTGTAGTAAGAAATTTTGATTAAGATCTTCTGTCTGTTCACTTGCCATAATAAGTAATTCATCTTTCATAAATATATCTGACTTGCCATTACTAAAACTTGAGGGACAAAGCCGAAAACTTAAACTTTAGGCAATCTTAAACCCCTCAAGCAAGGAGGACTTCTCAGCACCTCATGACTCAGCAGCAGGAAGGATTCTTTAATAAACCTTCTCTGAAGCTACTACTCCACCCATGGCATCACCTAAAAAATAAAAATTAAAATCTTCTGAGGAGATCTAGAATAATTTTCTAATGGTTTTACCTTGGTATTTTAAAATACAAGGATTTCTTTCTGCTCATGTACACTAGCTACAATGTTTTCACATGTTATATTATGGTAGTAATTCTATTATTATTATTCCATTAAATGTAAAAACAGTGTTAATAAGGTTTGTGACTCCTCTGTTTCACAAAAAGCCATTTTTGGATGAAACAGTGAGTGGATAAAATAGGAAACAGTGCAAGAAGATGTTTATGGGGAAAGAGTAGCAGAGAGATGCTACTTCAGTCACACCTGCCACCAAAGGGACAGTTCAGAACCACACTGTCACAGCTGCTGCCACACACACTGGGCAGGAACACAGAGCAGAGATAAAATCCAACTTTGCTGCACTTTAACTCAGCAAGAAAGAAGCACTGCCTTGTGGAGGCAAAAACCTCCACAACTGCTCAGCTTTTCCATTTCCCATTCCTCCTAACCATAGAAAGCTGCCAGGCTTTCTGCTTCCTTCCTCTTCAAACAAGAGTTAGGAGTACCTTTGAATACCTGGGAACACCTAAAGGTATTCCTTTAGGACATTTTCCAATGACCTAAAATAGACATTGGGAAAGACCACTGAACCCCTACAGTGCAAGGAATAGGCTCTGCTTATTGATTTTCATGGAAGCTCCAGCACAGAGGTCACAGCTGGAGGGGACAGCCCTTTCCCTGTCACACACACCTGTGCTGGCTCTGATCCCATCAAGTTGTTATTGCAGCATTCCCATCACTAAATGAAAGGAGGGAAGCAAGACCTCAAAGCTGTTATTTTTTTCTTGTTAGGCAGTATTCTTTCCCTCAATACTATGTTTTAGTGTGCTTATTGCTTCCCAAAGAACAAACATCAAATTTCTCCTGAATGTGACATCAGATCCCCTGAAGCCTTTCACACAAGCTGGAATTTAGACATACAGGAGACACACAGGTGAAGTGGGAACTGAGAAGTTGCTCCATCTCTGCCTATATTGTGTCTATGAATAAAATGAATGAATGGCTCCATACTGCTAGGCCTTTTTTTTTAACCCCCCCCCCCCCAAAAAAAAAAACCCAAACCCAAAAACCAAACCAAAACTACAACAACAAACCAAACCCTGAGCTGTGCATTTGCCAAAAGTTACACCATTTTCTTTACCAAAAAAAGCCCCTAAACATTTAGACAGGTCTAAAATGAACTTCCCTGCTTTGGGCTGCTACCCCTGTAGAACATTCTGACCACGGCTTTTATCAATTCCACAAACCAGTATTTTTGACAAACAAGTTGGACATTGAAACCAACAGCTGCAATTTGGCAGCCACGGGTTTTCTGCTTTTCATTTTAATAATGTTTTTGCCCAGCACTCCCAGCTCTTGCTATTCCAGCTGCAGCAGCCATAACTCATGTCTCTGGGGTGTTTTTGTGTGTATGCTTCGAAGTAAAGAGGCCTCACAGGATGTCTAATATGATGTCCTTTGCAATCCATTATTAGGGTATGAATCACCTTGCCAGTTAATCACACCATTATGAATGCTGAAGACATAAAAAAACCAAGGGGGATTGAAATACTTATATTTCCAGATTAAGGAAAGCTCTTAAAAAAAAAAAAACTGCAGGCAGACTAGTGAATATAGGTTTTTGAACGGTGCCAGATTGGCAGACAGAAGTGAAAAAATTTAATCAAAAGGGCTTTTTGTCTTAGTTGCTTGAAATGATACTGGAAAAGAAAGGGGAAAATATGCAAACTTCCATCTTCTGCTAAAAATGGATGCGCTGAAGTGAGAATTCAGTGCACTTGGAGCAACCCAAGATGATTTCAAACAATAATAGATAAATACATCAAGCCTCTATTTACCTGCTCTGTCATTTGAAGCTAGCAGAGGCTGATGCAGTTACTCAAAGCCATCAGCAGCACTGCAGAGCAGCATTCATCTCTCACTCCTTTCTGCATTCCTGGCCCCCTTCCTTCCCTTGCGTGTACTTTGCTGCCACCTCCAGGATACACCGGATTTTATCCTCGACGTTTAAAAAACCTTTTCACCAGCCTGAAGTTATTTTGCTCTGAGGTCCAATATTTCAAATCGTAAGCATAGGTTTGGTTACATTTAAAAAGGAAACCCCCAAAACTCTGTTTGCAGACAGCATACACAAGCACGGGGGTGAGGAGAGCTTACAGGTGCTTCTTCCTTAGAAAAAAGCAAAATGGTGTTTAAAATAATAGCCTGTTTAGCAAATTACATAGCAAAGTCTATTAAAAAAAAAACTTATTGCATACACTCATTGCAGAGTCTTTTGTGAGTATTATTGCCCCTAATTCCAGGACAAGAAAAAGTAAACAGGCAGCTCTTAGCTGGAAGTATTTTATAAAGTTAGGACTATTTTTTTCTTTTTTAAAGCTGTGTTAGGTCATTCAAGACACACTCCTACACCCTCAGAAGCAGGCAATAATTGCAATTTTAAAAAGGTTCCAAATCCTCTACAATGAGAAGGTAGTAGCCCTTTCTCCTCTTTTATTCATGAGAGGATCAGGTTCAAGTGGATGGAGTATCAGGCATCATTAAGAAATTCACTCTTCCAAAAGCCATAGTGAGGTGTCACAGTGCGGAGCTGTACACGATGGAAAAGTTGTCCTAAAATTAAGTCTAACATTAGACTAGAGGAAATCCTTTTAAGATGCTGTACAATTAGTAATATCTGCTTGATATAAACAATGCAAAAGAAGTTGCTAAGGCTAATGGGATCGACTGGTTCCAAAAATAATATCTTTATTATTTTATTATCTTTTGGGACCTTCAAAAACATAAGATTTTTAAGTAATCATTTACCATCCTGAAGAAAGGCTCATTGAAGTGATTAATTAATTTCAATATAAAAATAAGATTCAGTGAAAGCTAGGTCATATCCTAATAGGGCTTTCATTTTCATTAAGAACTTTTCTGACTCAGAAGTACAGGGTTAATGCCACTGCCTAACACATATATTCCAGGTTTTTCTGTGCCTGATTAAAGACAGCAAGGGGGAAATGAACAAATCACACACCTTGGCAGAAGTGGACTGTGCCACTCACTGGATCCTTTCTCTGCAGAGAAGATCAGCACAGGTACTGTTCATCATAGAAATTATTAGACAAATTTAGTGACACTTAAGCAGGGTCTGTAATTCACTAGACTTTTGCAGAATTTACCAGCACAAACCACATTTTGCCTGGCTTCTGCCAAAGCCTGTGGAGATGGAAGCTGCAACAGAAACACAAACATCTTTCCATGATGTAGCACTTTGCCAAGCATCATTAAAAATTATGTATTTAGGGTAAGTTGTCTCCATTTTTACTTTATTCTTACACTTATTAAAGACATCTGTTGCTCAAAATGAGGTGTGTGTTCACTGGGTTCTTCTAAAACTGCAATAATCCTGCCAGAAAAAAGTATTTAATATGATTTCCATCGATTTCTTGTACCAATCATTACAAATTTATCAAAGCATAAAAATGCAGAGAATAGGCTCTTACTGGCTTTACAACAATGCTGAACTACACTTACCTTTTGGAAGTCAATTACTTTTCCTCAATTTTAGATAGAATTCCCTGGCTCCCCAGTGTGACCAGAATTTGAACCAGCTATTAATTTGTACACAGTAAATGTAATATTCCTTTATAGCTGAGGAGAGCAGGGTGAGAGGAAAAAAAGATAAAAAATTCAGTGGAATGTTTGTATATAACCTGATTAAATTTGAGCCTCAATCCAGAAAACAGTCCATTAGATGCCAATATTTCAGAACTACTACAGATATTATATCAAAATAGAACAACTGCACTCAGAGTAAAGACTCAGTTGCCTGGAAAATCAATCCATATGGAAATACTGCTCTGGGACCTTGGAGTAACATGATTATTTCCTGAAAACCCCTTTTAAAAAACTAAAACTTTGAGGATACTAAAAGGTAACATTTATTTATTTTACTCAAAAGGAAAACCTGTGATAATTCACAGCATATCAGCACATCATCAACATGGCACATTGAGAAATGGGTGTGGCTGCTAAAGAAATTCAAACCATGAAGTAAAAAGGATTTTTGGGATCATTTTCCTATAGGCTGCCTTTTTTTTGTTTGCTTTTTACATGCTCTGATATAAATATTAGAATATTAGAATTTACACTGAAAAAAATCCTGTAAATCCAGAGAAGATAGAAATTAAAATAGTAAATAAACTGAGACTTCCCAAGAAAAGACAATTTTTTGTTATTGACATCAACTTCTTTTTTCTATATAGAACAGATAAGGATATCAAGATGCTTTTACCATCCTGATTAAAGGCTAACAGGCTTTCTGGAATCCCTAACAGAATTTATACACTCTATTCCCATATAGTATCATCAATTTCATCCTTTTCAGGTAAGCCTTATCTCATTTGTTAAAATACAAAAATGCAACTTTTTCTTTTTATTATTTACACCGCTGGTGTGACAGGACAGCTAATTACTCTGCTAATGTAGATAAGAGTTCCAGTCTCCTGTGTGGAGTATTAATCCAAATTTCTGACACATTGAAACCTTGTCCTCATCACATGAGGTTGAGTGGAAACAGTATTGCTTTGTGCTCAAAGGAGGAGTTAATCCTTCCTTAGCTTTGCTTTATAAATAATTTTCATAGGAGTACAGCAACCCCAAAAAACCCAAGGGAGTGTAATTTATAATTTCACACCACTGCAGCAAGAGGTGGTCAGAGTCTCTAAATTCTCTGAACACAGGCATAAAATTCATGATGTCAAAGAACATGGGAAAAAAGCCCACATCAAGATAAGCCACGAAGGAAAAAATTAAATTAGTGACCACTGTAGGCACAGTGCAACTCCTATTTCAGGCTAAACCTCATTGAGGTGAGAGTCCCAAGACAGTCCTGTTTAAACTAATTTAGCATAAAACACCACTCAATGCAGTGGTGGCAATATCTAGTCTCACCTGTCTCCTGCAATTTACTTTTAATCTGTAACCTTCCCCACCTTCTGTGCAATTTCACAGCAGAAAAAATAATAGCTATAAAGGCTACTTTAAAATAGCATTTCCAGTTACAGACAATTAGTTCTAAAGACACTGAGGTACCCTAGTGCTTCTATTGAAATGTAAATATTTATGATTTTAACAGCCTACTATTCAAAGCAAGACAAGCTACTCATTTACCACACTTGCTTTTGTTCAGAACACTTTGAATAATATTTGCAGTAGAACACTTTGAATAATATTTACAGTCAACATTGTATTTTTTTTTTTAGGGAAAGTAATTTTTTTTCCATTAGTTCCAAATTCAAATGTTCTTATCATTGTTGCTAGTAAATACTATGGTATCTTTTTCAGAAATTATAACAATTGCAAGAAAAGGGAAAATATTTCAATATTTCAAAAAGCACATTGTAAACAATAAATTGGCCCATTCATAACTGCTGTGCCTGAAATAATTGTAAGAATTTCCTTGCTATATTTTTTGCCTCAAGACCTTTATCAGTGACATGTTCTTCCCATTTGCCTCCCCTTACTCATGTCCACCCTAGCCAATATGATTTAGAAAGGCCAGGACACAAAAGCTAAATTTTAATGTTCATGTTCTATTAGAACAGTCCATTTTCTCCCCAATATGTGCTTCCTTAGGAATATTTTTACAGCTGCTCTCCAAGTCTTGAATTTCATTTTTCACAAAGTGGATGTTCCACTTGTGTCTTTTTCCCCCCTTAAAGATTGCACATAATCAAATGAGACTGGAATACTTCTCTATCAATATTTTGCAGTTTAGCATACAAAACAGGCAAAACCATTTCAGATGGCCTCTAGGACACTATCTAGCTGAATATAAGTAAACAAGTTTAGAGGTTCAAGATTATTCCAAGATTATTCAAGATTACATCAGATTATTCCAACATATCCCGTTCATTCCCAGTCATTTTTTAAACTATCGGCATTTTTTTTCAAAAGTTCTTAGCAATTATCATCCCATGGTAGTCCATAAATTCTAATGATTTGCCCAGAAATAATTGGTAATGGGGCAAATGTTTTACATCCAAGTATTGTTAATGCACTGACTGGAATAGCTCTTTTCTCACAGGTACTGGAAAGGCATTTTTACTACCTTAACCACAAATAAAGAATAATCTGATGTGTAATTAAAAAAAAAATCTAAATTTATTACAAAATAGAATTCAAGAACTGAACTTAACTGCTGTAATGGGAAGGGAGAGGAAGGGGAAGTAAAAATGTTCCCCAAAAGTCCCAGATTTCATAGTTACTCTTATGCCTCTGCCTTCTAATTCTTTTCTCTTCTTTTCCTTCCTGCTTCAAGGGAAAACTACAGACTTTGGACAACTCCTTTTTCAGCCATTCAAACCAGGTTGCTCCCAGAAATGGGAATGCACAATAAACAGCATTCTGGTTTCAAACTCACTGATTATTATTTAAAGATAAGAAGATACTAGATAACACCAAAAAGTTAAATAACCATCAAGCACAATTCTCTTTTCACTGAAAAAAAAAAAAATCCAAAAACCACCACACCAGGTAATCCCTGGAAAGCTTCTAAATGCAAGTTTTGATATTTCAAAATATTTCAGCTCTTAAAGGCTGCTATTAAAGGAAACTGCCAAACCTGTCCTCCTGCTGGGAGTGGGAATATATGGACATCCATAAATATGTAACCTAACCAGAAAGAGTAAACACCTCAGAAAAGCTCTGTTTTCATTTTCTAATGTGTTCTACCTTTAAAACTAAAGGGATAATCATGGAATGACAAGTTTTCAAAAAAGCAGCAAGGTCAAAATTTGTTGATGGTATGGTCAAAGTTATACATGAACTAGTTTTCAGGCCAGAAACTAGTTATGGGTGCATTTTCACTTAAAAACAATGAGTTTTGGGTAATCATTCTCACAAGTTTCACAAAACCACACAGTTTCAAACTCAGTGGGAAGGTAATAACATCTCCCTTCTGTTCTAATTTAACAGAAGGCAAAGAGATGAAATTAAGAGATGCATGATGATACCCAAAGTCTCCCTAAGGAAAAGCAAGTTATTTTGTTGCTGAGGCCACAGCAGCATGCCAAACAGCATTTGTGAACTTGGATACCCTTCCTAAAATTGCAGCAGTGCACTTAATGAGCCATACTTCAGAGGTGCATAAAATTAGGACTGAGGTAGACTGCAGACATAATAAATCTTTCATTAGAACTTGTTCAGGTATCACTTTTCCCAATGTCACAATGAAACCACAAGTGAGGGAAGGCCCATGGATTCCAAGGAAGAATTCCATTCCACAGTGATCCTACTGCTTGAGAGATGCTACCAAAGGCACAGATAAAGCTCTGCTTTTGAAAACAGCCTGTTCAATACAGGCTGAACCTCAAAACAGCCTGTTCAATACAGGCTGAACCTGAAAACAGCCTGCTCTATACAGGCTGAACCTGAAAACAGCCTGCTCTATACAGGCTGAACCTGACACACAATCATTGCTTCACCCTCCCAGCCAGGGATACAGAATGCTCCTCAGGAACCCACAGGAATTAGCAATAAATATGCTTGCCAGGTGTTCCCAAGGGTATCATGTTGAGCATTTTTCACAAGCACTCAATTCAGTGATATTTCAAAATATCACTATTTTACTAAAAGAACTGGCAATTATGAAATCAGCAGTGGGGTGTTGATAGTACCTGAGAGTTTTGCCTTCAAGCAGCAACAAAGGGTTTAACTAGAATCTAGCTTAGTGTGAACTTGCAAACAAAATTAATTTATTCATAATAGCATAAGCCCCAAGAGCACTCAAGACTCCTTCCCCCTGCTCTCCCATTGACCATTTTCACCAGTATAGGGAGAACTGGTAAATGGCAGAAACCTACCAAGGAATATGGAGCTGGTCTAGGAGTCTGAGACATATCACCATATCTTATTTTCTCACTTGAGAATAACCAGCCATGAATCAAAGCTCCATAATTCCGAGTCATTAGAAAGACATTTCATTCCATCATCATTATTTACTGTGACTTGACAAATATGGCGAAGTGCTAAGAATAATAGCATCTATTTTCTTCTAATTTTTCTGGGGAAGAGGGAAGAAATGTATGTCCCTGCTAAAGGGCATGTGTCATATCAAGGTGTATGCTACACATGAAAACTCAGAAGAAGACAAATAATTTCAAAGTGGGAGTTTTGGAAGACTTTAAAGGTCTTCCTGTAGTATCTTCTATGCCACTCAGGTTCAAGTAATTTAATAAATTCACCAGCTTAAAGCTTAAATGATTTAAGTAAGGACACATAGTAGGAAAAGACACATTAAAAGTAAAAGCCATATTCAGATGTAGCCATGTTAAAAAAATAGAGAAATTGCAATGAGCCCTATGCTTAGGAGAGAGTATTGTGCAGTTAATGTAAGTAATGAACCTTTCATGTGAAATGATGTAGTGTCACAACTCATTTGCATCCCACTTAAAGTGTAATTAAGTTTCCCTGACAGCATGGCTTATGGCTGAAAGAACAGACCTGGCTGCTAAATTAATCCAGAATCCCTCTAGTTAAATAACACTCTGCAAAGAAAACTTCACACACTTTCATTTAAAGTTCCTCAACTTACACTTAAAGTGGCACTACAGAGAATTTCAGAGACAAAGGCTTCAAGATGCCCTCAGCCACAGAGCTGACTTTTAAACAGCTGTGCTGAACCCACACCCCACACCAAGGTTTGGCCCAAGCCACAGGGCACAAGACAATGCTGAAACCTGTCTAAATGTTACCATTTTGGGGCTTTCTTGGAACTGACCCACAACATTGCAGGAACTCCATTACCAGGACAGGGTCCTCAAATGCACAAAAAAGTCAAAAACACATTGAAAAGGTGCTACTAAACTAACTACAGCAAAAGAGATAACCATCAGTTGGGTCATTACCTGTAATGATATCCATGTCTGATTTTTTGATAGAGCAACATCCAGCAATAATAAGCTCAATATTAGACAGGTTTTTTGGTTCTGATTGAAAGAAGCCAGACTATCAACCATTCGTTTCAGCTACCTACAAAAATCATTCCCTAAAACCATGTTACTAAAAACATGATAGGAGTGAGCAGTGAGTGGCTTGTGGTCTGGAGAGTCTCAGAGGGAACATTAAATTGTAGAACAGTACTCCTAAACTAAAACAGGGAGTTGCATCTTATGGTTCATGACTCAGTTTATTCTCCACTGATTTTCATCCTGAAGGTTCTATTTAGAGCAAAGAAAGTTGAAACACTCCAGTATATATAATCCTGTAAGATTACATATGAAATATATGTAATTTATTTCTAGATCCATATGGATCTAAGAAAAGTTAGCTTTTTACCATGAACCATAAGTATGGACTGTCCAGAATAAACAGTCATCCTATTTTCCTTTATACACCTACCTGCATGTTACAAACAGTGAGGAATCTATGCAGTCTCTCCATGGTTCTGAAAAATATCCTTAGAGGGAATTCCATTTTGGCCACTGGAAATAATCCAATTTTAGCAGCATCACAAGATCACTCCCAAGAGCTACTCTGAAACATACAGCATGAAAATCTGCAAAGCCAAAATCTGTAACAGAAAGGAGCAGGTACATCATGGCTTTAATTAAACTGTAGCTCTTACAAAGCTCTGAGTCCTTTCCTATACGGGGAGAAGTTGCAGCAGGTTTTTGATGAATGAAAAACAAAAATTGTGTTTGGCAAAATGATCTGATGTTCTGGAAAATTATTTTATTCCATAAAATTATTGTACTCCATTTAAAGAAAGGGTAAGCTGGCAGCAGTTATTTTATACATAAAGAATGTTTGGAATAGACACAAAAATCATGGTTTTAGAAATGATAGTAAAGAACATGAACAACCACGTCTCTGAATTTGAGAGATTAAGCTATAGCTTTTTAATAGTAATATCATCACTACTTAGAAGATTGGGAAAAATAATTTCAAGTATTTTCCATTAAGGGATTGTTTCAGGAAAGTTTTTTGTGCCCAGAAGAGAAGTTTAAAGCCCCGCTTATCCCTCTGCAGTCAGAATTCATAACAATCAAGGCAAAACACAAGAAATATTCAAGTGTAGCCCCCTAGAACTTGAACATTTGCCTGACTGGGATTTTCAGCGTGAGACAACACGGTTTAACAAGCTGGATCAGATGGTTATTTTCATGTAGTTTCAGTCATTACTTGACAGTAGGAACTGATTTATCCACATCCACAACAGTAAGGCAGTTGGCTCCCAGATCCCTCCCACATTCCATTTTTGACTTAACATTTTCAAATACACCAAATGGCAGCTAGTGATGGCAACAAGGAACAGGAAAACTCTCCACAAGTAAATGCTATGAGCTCCACTAACCATTTCCACTTAAAAATTAAATTCTCTTAGGTGTGCTAAAACCAGAATTTAGTCTCTGGCTCTCATATGAAGCCACTTGGAAGTCTACCACAGTACTCTAGGACATACCTTGCCAAATACTGCTGTGTGTTGGACACACATTTCAGGGCAGCAAAATTCAATTTTACTTCAAATGCAATGGGGTTTTAAATTAGTGTAGCAAGTCATTATAAGGAGTTAATTGGCATTAACCAAACCAGAATTGTAGAATAACAATTGTATAGTAATATTGTGTAACATTAAAAAAGTAAATGCTATTATATTCCAACAATCAGGTAGCTACACATCAAAATACTAATTTATTTTTTAAGCAGCATAAATATGGTTTTTTGACTGGGACTGAGCAGGAAGGGTGTTCTAATAGAGTTAACCAGAGACCACTTAGGGTCCTCAGGGAGCCAGAAAATTCTGAGGTTCTGTGGAACCACCAAGCCTAAAATGAAGGAAAAGCTCCCACAGTAGCTTTGTCTCCAACAGCATTCTGCTCAAATTCTGAAATTAAGGCCATTGCACACTAGAAATCAGCCCTGGACCTTTGAAATCAATGGGATCCTCCATGTAAGGAATACAGCTAAATATATTATATTCTCTCCCAGTTGTTTGTATATACCTTCTGTATTTCCCCTAAAACATTCATTCCTTGTAACTGTATGCAAATAGTCAACTTTACAAAGGATGCTGTGTATTCTCATTAGATGAAAGGCTCTATTTTGCAGATGGTATTCCATTCGTAATTTAACCTAAAACACATTAAAGTCAAAAGGAGAAAAAAACCCCTACGTTTGCCTTAAAGCCCAGTCTTGATTTTTGACAAAAATAAACTGTTCCTACTTACAAATCAGGTCCCTGAATCAGTTTAATCTCTTCTTTAGGTATTGGATAAAATGGTTATATATTCTTCCACTCCTATTAAATAGTGCAGAATTCATTCTTCTTAAGTGGCAAAAGTTTTCAATGAATTAATGAAAAGAAAATCAGAGAATAATTTTTTTATGAGGGATCTTAAAGACCTTCTCATTCCAACACCTCTGCCACAGACAGGTTGCTCAAAGCCCCAATCCCACACAGCCTTGAACACTTCCAGGCTGGAGCACCCAGAATTTCTCTGGGCAACCTATTCCAGTGCCTCATCACTTCCCAGCGAAGAATTTCTTCCTTCCATTTAATCTAAATCTGCCCTGTCTATGTATAAACTGAGAAGTGCAAGCCTTCCATCAAAGCATTAAGTTTTTCCATTTTAAATTTCCATTTCAACTTTTCACAGTGAAAACCACTGGTTTTTCAATCAAACACTGATGCAAGGGTACAAATTAGTTTCCATGTTTTAAACTTACAAAATAGTGTGTGTGTGGGCATTTTGGGTCAAGGCAGCCATGTCTAAACCACTACCACCCTGAAAGATAACTGCTTTTCAATGTTTAATTCACTCTTACTGTGGACAGTGCTCATAAAGGTAACATAACAATAAAGGTTTTCTCTTCTACAGCTCTCTCAAAGTCTCATTAAAAACAAAGGACTATCATGAAGTTGTCCAACCGTGTTCTCCAAGCAGAGACAAATATAAAACATTAAGATAAATCAGGAAAATTACTCTCTTCTTTAGCCTTGGTTACTGCATAGTTAGATATTACAATACCTGCAACAACCTGAGTGCTACCCATTAGGACAGAAAGTGGTGGATGATAAAGAATATTTATGTGCTTATAAGAGCAGTGGGCTCCACTTTTACTCACTTGATGTACTTGCAGAAACACAAAATGCTGCAGACATGCATAAAAGTACCTCCATAAAAATCTAGGATACAAAATAAAAAAAAAGCCCTTTAGATGAGATCAAATATTTTGTTGAAAAATACATCATCTTATTCTAAAAACATTAACTTAAGTGTGCAGTTAGCTCAAAGTCTGAGCTACTGAAAAAACATCTTTGCATTCTGCACAATGTGCCACTGTGAGGTTGGACTTTGTCACAATTAACAGGGGAAAATCAGCTCTATATTTCATGGAGTTTAAGTGTGAACTTGAACGTAAAGAGATACTCAACAGCTTTCTGGTTTACTGGATAATCTGAGCCAATTTACAAGGGGTACAGAGGGATCCTGTTATTACTCAAAGGACATAATTTCACTGCTTAACTTCAGCACAGTAGAACAAATTAAACGAAATTTACAGGTTTTTGAAACCAGAAGGAAATAAAGATTACAGACAAGATAGTGAAAAGAACAAAAATTGTTAATTGGAAAACCAATAAAAGAAGAAATACTAGAGAAATTAATTTTACCATTATGGGTCTCACCTATTTTTACATCATTAGAAAATCCACAATTATAAGAATACCGGATTGCACTTCTTACTGATCACAAAATGATCCAGATGATGCCCAGCAAGTGCCAGAATTAGGCCCAAACTTGATTTAGTCTAAATGTTTTAAATCTAATCCATACCCAAAACATTATAGCAAGGTAATTCTAACAGAGTTTTCTGGGAACAACAAGACTAATTTAACAAAGCCAGAATGGACATTTGAAATTACAATCTCATCATCTACCATGCCCCCTGCAGAATTTGGTGTGACTTCTCTGGTTTCAGCGTTCCAAATTAACTCGATTCCAAAGGACTGTGCTGTACAAGGGGGCTCACTGCAATTTAGGGCCTGACACAGCCAATCACAAATATCAGCATTCCAGATTGGGAAACAGGTGGCATCATTTGTTTCCTCAAAATTAGAGCTCTTCCAGTGTGCAATGGCTTTTAACACCCAGCCTTTCAGATCCACACATCACTTGAGGCTCTGCCAACCTTTCACCAGGAGATATGGAAACAGCCTTCAATACCAGTGCTAATGGAGCTTAAGCAAATATGAAAAGCTTCAGATTGCTTCAGAAAACCTGTTAAGATATCAAATGCAAGCACACAGTTTACTGAAAGGTACACAAGCAAAGAAAGCTTTTCTTAAAGAATAAAATCTCAGTGGATTCCTGTTGTCTCCACTTGTGTGAAGCTGGTGATGGATACTCAGCAAAATGAGAGTCTGACAGCAATTACAAACTCTTCTAACAAGACCTGAGATTCTTAGGTGGTTTCTAATGCAGTAGAGGGCTCAGGGAACATGGAACACAAATCCAATGGAAAGCAGGCTTCACAAAACAGCTTTTAATTAGGATGTTCTAATTAGATGCTGAAGAGACACACAATCACCCACAATTAATTCTACTCTTGATAAGGCTTAGGGAACATCACAGCTAAGTCAGAAAAGACACTGGCAGTTTAACATTAACTTTCAAACCTGAATCTTCCAAGGGGCAATGGGAAAACATTCCTTACTTTTTACTTGTTCTCTAAACTGTCTCCCACTGTGTGCCCTACTGAAAACCAAAAAAACTCATTTTGCATAATGCCTGCAATTCATTTTTAAAAAATCCAGTCCTTATGACCATAATTAAATTCATTCCATCTGCTGAAAAACTAGGCAATTAGTAGTTCTAATAAACTAGCCATTAACTTGTACTTAGAAATGACTGATTTTAATAGCAGTATATTTAACAGTTTAAAGGAATCATCACATTTGTCAATTAGCACCATCAATTTTTAATTAAATGATCTTTCTACAAGTGGAGGAAAAAAAACCCAGATGTTTTATTAAGTTTATATGGAGCAGAGAATTCTTCTGACTAAAAGGCAATTTTTAAGGGCTGTTTTGGCTAAACCAACATTTTGAGATGTAAATGTTGATACACAAGCTAAAGACAGAAAGGAGAAAAGCTGCACAGATCTTCAGACAAAACTCTTCTCTAAGGAGGTTTTTGTGGTCTTGCTAATCAGGAAAAAAATAGATTTCATCACAAAAAACAACAGACATTGTTGAAAATTACAGAGGACTTTCAGAATACATCTATACATATGTAAACATCTATAGATGTATTATATGTATATATAGAGTGAGAAGGTGTTAATAACCAGAGAGGTTATTTACTCTGCATATCACATTACAGTGAGCACCAAGCAGTCAGTCAGTGCAGGTGATACAGAACCTGTGCAATAACCCTCATTTTAACAGATAAATTGCAATCTTATAAGCAAAGCCATCAGGATTTGAAGCACTTCAGGCATTGTAGACTCAGGAGGGTGAAAGCAAAGTCTTGGCACACTCAAGCTAACACATGCAGAATGTGATTAGTCTTTCCTGTATCATTTACTAAACCTGCTAATTAATCTGGAGGGCCTCACACAAGCATCAAATAGACAGACTAACTGGTATGGAAAGCAGTCCATTTAATTCTCTATTATACCTAAACAGGTGCAGAAATAAAAAGGAAAAAAAATCCCCTTCTCATTAGCTCAGACATTCTTTTCCAATCCTAAACGTTAAATCTCAATAAGTCTTGACACTTCAGAGGTGCAGCATGTGGAAACAGACTCAAGTCTGAAGGATTCCAGTATATAAAAAAAATTCCCCTTGTCTTGAGAGGCTAACTTTGTGACTTGAAAAACTCTACTGTGAGCACATGTCAAGCCAAAGGCACTGGCAAGATAAAGATGTCTCCTTTTAGGCAGCAGCCTGCACTATAAATCCAAAACCGTTCTTCATGCCAGACTTCTCTAATGACCATCTCATCAACAATATCTGAACAGATAAAATATAGTCCCCACTTCCTACTCAAAGAACAATATTAACAATTATCTGACAGAGCTTGATGCATGAGATCCCTTAAAGGAAGACTTGACTCTTGCTTTGTACACAGGTTTTACCAACAATTTCAAAATACAAATAAGACAGTTAGACCTATTTAAGAGTGTAAGGAAATATGATTAATGTTACTTTGAACAGTGATTTGTGATATACAGGCTGGTAGCACTCCACCTATTGTCTTCAGCACAAAAGAGGTGATTGAAGGGATCCATCCAAGAATATAAAGGAGCACAGAAAGGCATTGTGGCATCAGCTACTCAAGAGTTCAGAGGTGAGCAAGTGCTCTGCAGCCTTACACATTTTATATTTAATTTCTAGCCTATGACTGTATGATCCTACACTCCACTGAACAACATGTATCATGGGAACTTCACTGAGAGGCTGATCACATAGGAACCACAACTGCCTGCCCACTTCAAGAAACTGGAACAGGCTATCCAGGAAAGTGGTACAATCACCACAGTCCCTGGAAGCATTCAAAAAAATGTGATTATGGGACATGGGATAGTGGTGAACATGGCAGGGTTAGTTTAAGAGCTGGACTTAATCTCAGAGGTCTTTTCCAGCCTTAACAATTCTATGATTTATGCTGTACTCTCATTCCACCCCACAGAGAGCATGAAGAGAATGAATCTGTTACCAGCAAGACATGTGGAGATTTCCCGTTCTCTCTTCATTTATGGTTTCCACTTAGCCCACAACAGCAAAGTCTGAGCTTCCCAATTCCCTGAATTCTGGCAGCTTTCTGCTTCCACTTCTCACTAGCTTTGCTCAGCAAGAGAGTTTTGAGAACATCAGCAAGGAACTCTGCTTTGCCCCCAGCTACTAGCACACAGCTCTAGTATAGCTTGTAAGTAATGAGAAACCACTGCAGGGAATCACAAAACAATTCCTTCAGTTGGGTTTCCAGCTACCAGAGTAGCTGCAATATTTCCAACCAACAATCCTTCCAGCACAGTAACCTTTTTGCATAGGTAGAAGCCTAAAAAAGAGTAAGGAAGAGAGCACATGCTTATCTTATCACACTCCCAAATTCAAATTTATGCTGAGAGGATTTCTTTAATTTGATTTTATATACTCTAAACCCATCCCTTCATCTTTCTGCCATGTACCTTTCCCAGTCAGCCTCCCACTGAGTCCACAGAACCTTCTCAAGCACACAGTGGCAGCAGAGTAAAGGGAAATATCACCTTGCTCTGCTCCCAGCACGGCTGAAGGCAGCCCCAGCCTGAGTTCCCAATCAAAGGGCATTCCCCATCCCAGAACCTGCCCCTGCCAGGCACAAAGAACACTTCCCACTGACAAAGTCAAACCCTGGCAATTCTGCCTGCCAGGGGGGGATTCCTGCTCCCAGCAGACTCTGCAGAGAATTCACCTCTCAAGCTGTGCTCTTCTGAAAAGCTGCTTCACAGAAATTACAAAAAGACTCCTGACAATGGACCTCTCACCAAGTCCCAACATTTTATTCCAGAAGTCATAGGAATTTAAGGAGCTACAAGACCACAGTTCTGTCTTCTGACATCATGAAATACCCTCCCTCTGAAACCACTAAATATTTTGCTGAAATTAAAAAGGTTTAAAGCAGATACTTGGCATAAGAGGTTACAGCCTACCCTGTTAACATTTAGGAAACTAATATGCAATTTTAAAACAAGAACCAGTTCTTTAAAGTGCCAGACACTATTAAATATAAATGCTATGGCTTGTATAAGCTATAAAGCACTGAGAAAGTACCAGTTTCCAAACAGTTTCATTTGCTGAAGGAAGCAAACTCAGCAGTAAGAAGTGAACCAATTACATTGCCTAGAATTAGAGATGAATAATTTTATGACAGCTACTAGTGGCACCAAGATATAAATTTCATTGCCTGCAGAGGCTGAGTTCAAGAGAAATAACTCATGAAATGAAAGGCGAGATTAAATTGTCAACAAATGTGCTCTACAGAGGGAATTTCTGTATTATAAAAAGGTAACATCTGAAAACTACTTTTTTCTCCCCCACTAGAATCTGTTCCATATTCCAAGAAAGCCACTGGACTAGTCTGGCTGGGCTGGTTTCAAAACAGCAGAAAGGACGTGGTAATTTAATTTTACTTGAGTAATGTTTACCTCAGCTATTTTAATAGCTCTGGTCTACCACATTTAAAAATACATTTGTATTTGCAAATACACTACGGAACTGGCAGACCGTATTTACATACACACTTTGGGAGAGTCTACAGCATAATTGCTGAAAATGAAACAGGAAAATATTTTGGTATGTTCATAGCCAGTGCAGACACAAACAGTGCCTCCTGATCCATCACTGGAAAGCCTCCCACAGACCCCCTGCAGCCAAGGCTTTTACTTGTTTAGGAACAGACTAATGAAAACAAGCTTGAACAGAACAGAATTCTCCTGACAATACTAATTTCAGCAGACAGACAAGTAGATGGGCAAAGGCCTAACTGCAATACAGTTTATGATGAGTGTTGTATTGATCTCACTGAGGCTGTTTATATGTTTATACACAGCTGTTTATACAACCTGTGCAAATAAATCAGGCTTAACACACCTCCCTGTACTTTTGCTGAAGCACTGCTCAGAGACACTGTAGTAAACCAAAGCACTCAACAGAAGAAAAAGAGAAAGGAATCACCAACTAAATAAATGCAGGTTAACTATCAAATTTCAGCATCATTATTCTACAAGTACCATAATTAAATGCAATGAATTCCACTTTAGAGATTGCCCTGGTACCAGGGAAAAATTCTTTTAAACTATATGTGCAGCAAATTATGCACTGTGCCATTCACATTTCCAAAGGATTTTTACATGGTCAGAAATTAAAACACAAAACACTCTGGGCTGTGCCTTTCAGAGGCACAAAACAGCCTTGAAGAAAGGAACTGCAAGCAACATAGTACTTCACATCACATTCAGCAGTAATTTATCATCATGGTGCTGGCCAGTACAAATATCAACTCACTCATGTATCTAATAACTGGAACAGATAAAGCAGGAGCTGTATTAACTACAACAATCAAAAAATATATGGTCCTGAAAGAAATTAGAGCTTCCTAGCTCTAATATCTGACCTGGCATACCAGAAAAAATATTTTAAAGTTTTCAAAGACACGAGAAAAATTGTACTCCTGTTAAAGGCTTTTGCATCCAAAAAAAACTCAACGTGTAGGATCACTACAAGAAATCTTAGAAGCTGAAGTTGCTCCAGCTTTGTGTTAAAGGTACAAATTACTTCTACCAGTAACGTTACCATTCAAGTTTTCTATACATAATTTTTTTTTTACATTTTTTACTTTTTTTTTTACATTTTTGTATTGAAAACAAATTTTCTATCCGTCTTAAGCCACAGTTCCATGTTGTTTCACTGCAGGTTGTTTGAACCACTGAAGCCTCACCCTTGAAGGGGTGCACCACCTCTCACAAAACAGCCTCTATTAAATGAAATAAATTCCTTCAGAATTCAAACCAGCCTTTTTGGAAAGTTTGCCAGAGACTATTCATGACATTTGCAAAAAAAAAAAAAAAATTAAATCCTGAATAACACAAATCATTTGAACACCAAACAACTACTTTTATACTACAGATTGACTGGCACCTCGTGGAATTTATCTTCCATTGGTTTTGCCTCAAAAATTATTTTTGAAAATAGCCCTGCAGGAAAGCAAACATTTAAACTGTAACTGCACAGATGACAAGTGTTTCTTGCAACAAAAATGTCTCAAAGAAACCAAAATAAACCACCATCAGTTTGACTGAAATATCCTTTTTCTAAAGCAAGGATACAGCAAGAAGGAATGGATCTGTAAGGGTGACTAGGCTGGCAGAACCAAGGCACAGTTTAGACAACCTTCTTCTCCCACCTAGTGGCAAGAAGCAAAAAGAACAAGGTCTTTGGGAGTGCAAATAATTTCCACTTTCTGGAGCACCTAGCACTTGCATTTCATACTACAAGGACGATGGTTTTACTTTAAATTACTTATTTGGGGAAAATAATCGATTTCCCTCAAAGTTCATCATTTACATCCAAAGTCAAATGCAAAGCAGTTTGAAGTAGGAATAAACAAGCAAAATAAACATTTTATTTACTATCTTTTACATACAAAGTATCATTCCTCAGAGGAAAACAACCTTTAGTGAGAAGAGCAGTACACCCATTTTGAACCTTTGCACACAGTTTTTTGACAAAGTCTAAAAGTTTTGCCAAATGGCATTTTGGTTTTGACTAAAATTTTTAAAGCAGCTTTGAGGCATCAATGTCTAGATGATACTTTAATCAATATCTATTGAATTTTTCATTATTTCAGACTGATGTCATTCTTTAGAAAACTGTACATGGATAGAAGGTAGAAAAGAAGCCAAACAACTGATGGTACAATACTAACAATTTTCAACAGATGGCACTTTACAGCAAGGAACCTATACTGTCTAATTGAAACAGAGCCATCTAATTGGATGGCTGAGTGCACTGACATGCCAAAGTCTGCCACAGGAAAAAAAAAAAAACCACAAAAATCTAATATCCTCTAATTTGAAAGCACAGTTCTATAAAACTGAAAGTACAAGGAAGGAATCTAGAGCTAAACAAAGCATGTTAGTTCAGAGTTTATCTCAGATATTAACCACACTGAGATGTTCTCCACAAAGGTCAGATGTTCCCCCCTTCTTCTCAGGCAGAACTTACAGCTAGAGTGAAGCTGAAAGGCAGCAGAGAAAAATGGGACCATCAAAATGTGTTTATTAAATCAGCAGCTACAATCAAGCAGCAGCTGCTAAGCTAGACCAAAAAAAAGGAACATATGATTTGTAAATCTGGTGACGGTTTACAGATTAGATGTTGCCACCTAATATTCAATACTGTTAAAATGACTCATGCCCATACACAGAAAATGTACACCTAGAGTATCTCCAGCCTTCAGGGGAATGCCAAAAACAAAAATTCTCAGACAACTGAGATAAATTCTTGAAGTGATATGACAAGCCTTAGGAAAAAAAAACTGCTTTTGCATGTACACAACTATACCAAAAGATTTTACTGAGCATGATTTGTCCCAAAAACTTCATCTGAAATACATAAAACCTTTTGTAAATCTATCCTCTGCCCCTAAACACCATCAGGCACTCCACAGAGAGGTCTGTGGGACAGAATAAGTTTCCCCTTTGGCATTAAGCAAGGGAAAACTTCATGCACAGGAACATATAGGAAAGGGCAGTGTTATCCTTCTGGCAGGCCAAGTACTGAGCCTCCAAAATCCATTTTTTCTTCCTCCTGATTGTAAGCAAAAAATCTAGGCACATAAGGATCTCCTTCAGCAGTCAACAAACAAACAAGCAGCAGTTAAAATACAGCAACTAGAGTAAACAAAAAAAATTCAATCCAGGTATTGGCCTTGTCAGACTTCAGAGCTCTCACAAAAGCACAGCTGCAATTTCAGCACATTTTTCTTCCTGCACTGGTAGCAGCAGATTCATCTCTTGCACAGATTAAAAAGTCCAAGCCATTCAGACATTTAGAATCAGCAGATCCACAAGCTTTGCAGCTGATTTTCAGACTGATCCATGATTTTGGTGCCAAGGAAAGCCTTGCTAATCTGGTACCTACAACCTCTGCTCAGAATGAGGAAATTGTTTCCACACAGCTTCAGCCAACTCCAACACTACAAAAATTTATGCCTCAATCCATTCCTTTAGTGAGAGATTTCCATATATCTGATTCAGGCTGCTTCCAGTCTTCTCCTGTTAGTTCTTTCAGGTTCAAGTCTTTGAAAAACTCCAAACGATGACTGCAAACAAAAGAGAAATAAACAAAATCCTAACTTTTGTAGTTATCTGTAAGGGCAAAGACAAACAAAGTAATGATATCAGCAAGGAACAGTCTCTTCACACAACTTCATCTGCTACCAACATCTGAAAAGACAAGGGTTTTTTTTAAAGGGTTAATATAGAAAGAATTCCTTCTTAAAAGGTATTACAGCCATTATCTAGAGCAATAAAATAAAATAAAAACTTCCATTTGTCACTGAAAACTGGTATGCTTCATTAACAATAGCTCAGACTTTTTTTTAAATATACAGTTGCAGAAGCTTATTTTTTCTTAAAGGGTAATTTATCTAATATTTATCCTACCATCACTTATGTTGTCCGACAACTTTTTTAAGAGCTATAGTGTGTCCTCTAGAGCTGGTTCATTTGTACAAAATGCTCAGGAGTAACAGGTTTTACCAGATCATCTCAGCCTCACAGACAAAGAAAATAAACAGGCTCAAAGCACAATTTAAAAATCCAAATTTGCTGGTTTTTTCTATTGATATGGGCTATCCTTTAATTTTTTTGTTGTTGTTGTTTAGTCTGCCTTTACAATTTTTTCCAGAGCATGGAACCATCTGTAGAGGTGAAAGCTTTCAGAGCACTAGGGGAGGAGCAGAAGAGATTTACTGGAAAGGTATCTGGTGATATTATCACTAAAACAACACTCCAGGAAGAGCTGAAGTCAAGAAGGAAACGTAGAGCAACCTACTCATGATTTAGATGAGAAAGGTGATAAAAGCAGATACCAATGGTACTGAATGTGCCATTTTCTATGCACCTACCATGGAAACCAAGCACTAACTACAGTGCTTTATATGAAGTACAGCACCATGGACCCAGAGCTAAGTAGTATAATATATTAAGGGCATTCAATCCAAAAACCAGATCAGCTTTTTCAAGTATTCCAACAACAGTGCAGCCCTTTTACAGAAGAGTTTATTTTATGCTTACAAATCTGGTTCCTGTCCTTCCTGCACTTGGTGTGGAGGCACAGGATAAAGTGCTTCATATTTTCTCTCCTCTCCCGAGCCATGAATTGCAAATGCATTGAACTTGTCAGTGCATGGTGGGAAATAACTCCAAGGGAGAAGAACTTTACCCTCCCATCTGGTTTCCATTCTGGTCACCTCAAACTCCAACGGAAGTTGTTCCTGTTAAAGGAGGAGAAAAAAAATTAAATAAGAGGTATTGACTATCTTTTGATGAGGAAGTAGTTAAATAAAAGTCATTATGAATGTACTTGAGCACTTACTTTCCATGCTTTTCTTCTGCCAGAAAGCAGCAGCAGTAAGTACTGCCCATGGCTGTCAAAGAATCAGAGCACAGTTTTCCTAAAATTATGTCAAGTTATTAGTGCATTATAGCACCACAAAAATGTACATTCCCCATACTGAGCCAGCTTCTGTGTCTAGCCCCCCTCATACCATACATGTGTCTCACAAGTGTAAAAAAATTAAAAATAAAACCCCAAGTTAACTTTTGGGATTTTATCAGTGCTGCACTTACGGACACAGCTCAACTTCCAAATACTGCTCACTTCTGTCACTCAGAAAAAATGCTTCCACAACTGAAAAAAAAAACCAAATCAAACAAAAAAAATTAACAAAAACAAACAAACAAGCTGTCAAGTGTTTTATATTAACTATTCTGTAACATCCTGAGATCTTCATATCCTATTAATACAACTCAGCTTTCATGGGTTTTGACTATGCCATGCCAGAGCCTGACTCACTACTGACACATACACAGTAGCTACAAACCAAATATTCAAAATGTTGTGCCACAATTCCAGCTTCAGGAGCTCTTCTCTTCAATTGCTGTGATCACAAAGAGCTTTATAAA
Organism: Melospiza georgiana; assembly: GCF_028018845.1. Classification (NCBI taxonomy): domain Eukaryota; kingdom Metazoa; phylum Chordata; class Aves; order Passeriformes; family Passerellidae; genus Melospiza; species Melospiza georgiana. The sequence continues at coordinate 38,221,501 of NC_080434.1, read as the reverse complement.
GTGCTGCACTGACTTGATTATCTTTACAAATTCCAGTTTTGAAAACACTTAGCTTGATGCAGCAGGGAAAGGAAATAGACGGGAAATAGACTCACACATTCAGAGCAGGGCACACACCCTGTAACTAAAACTGTTAAATCTCCAAAATAATAAGAAAGCACTTAGCTCTTCAATGGTTTTTCCCGGTAGAGGGATATTTTGGATAGAGGATTACTGTTCCAGGTGTACTTGAAAGCTGCATATGACATTGGAATCACGTTTCAGGAACACAAAACAGAACAACAATGTGTTTCTCATGTAAAATTACAACAGTGTTTCTGACAGCAATGACATTATTAGAAAACTTCAGTTTGAATTATGATATTACTGATATCTTTATTTATTTTTACTTAAGCATATTTATTATAATAACACCAAAGAGAATTTTAGTAGAGCTTGAATCAGAATAGCTCAATAATCAGGATGTGAGGAACTGCTAGAAATATTAAATTCTTGGAATACTGAAAGCAATGGGTAAAAGTGACAGTATGGACAGGAAAGGAGAAAACACCCAGCACTACCATGAGAGTTTTCCCTATTTCATTTAGGTACAATTTGAACTGCATTTCATGAGGTGTAATTTCTGCGTTTCACACCTCCCTATTCCTCTAAGGAACTCTGGAAAAATTATTAAAACACTCCACTTCTTAAAGCAGAAGTCAAATCCATCTTTAGGATTTCACTTCTCCTTCCACAAAGGCTTTTAAATCTATATATATAAACCACAAAATTATTTTGATACTTAAATATGTCAAGCCTCTGATAGTTCACAAGTTGCATCAGTAACCCAAAACCTAAGTTTGAGTGCATATACTATTGACAGGATCAGGAAGTCAACTTTAAATCATTGAAATCAACACAGATTACTGAACTCCAGTTTTGGGGTTGTTTTGAACAAAAAAAAAAAAAAAAAAGAACTATCACAGATTGAGAAGTCACTTTAAAAAAGACCAGGCATATGAAATACAGAGAAAGATCAGTGTCTACAGAAATCAGATATATTTGCAGAAGAGTTACACTTACCCTCATAGTCCCAGAGCCCACCAAAAGGTTTCCCTGGCTCTCCAGGAGGTGCTGGAGGGTCATTAAAGAAAGGAGCCCGAATTTCCATCAGCAATCCTGCATTATCCGGCCTCAGCCCAATTGAAACCGGCTCGTGGCTCACAGGCAAACCATCCCAGGTGTGCTCAATGAGGAATTCCATCTTCGGGTACTACACAACTGAAGAAGAGAAATTCTGTCAAAGAAGATCTCAGATTCCACCTCGGCATGAATTGCCCTTTGGCTGCCCAGGAAAAAAAAAAACGAACACACACTTCGGTCAATTACCAAATCACGTTTGTAAACATCAGAACTGAAACAAACTAGCTCTGTAACAAAAAAAACCTAACAATGTTACCTATCTGTAACAACATAGTTACATAAATGCCGTTTCTCATAGCGTTTATACCTGCAGGGTTACAAATTATACTGACATCTCGTAAAGTTTAAGGCTTTTCACACATCTAAATAAATACCTTCCAAAACCACCAGAAATATTAAACAAGAGGACAGATAAAACAAAACGGCCTCCACTACATGAATTTAGAGGATTTGCTAACATCAGAAAAACAGACTGAGAGGAAAACTTTTAATGTTTGAGACACAAGGAAATGAAACAACTAGTTAGAGCTTTCATTTGCAGTCATTGCCAACCAGCCTTTCCTAAAACAACTCCAGGGACAGTGTGCGGCTCGTTCCAAAGCCGAATCACTATTTTTACAAAGAAATTACTCCTAAAGTCCAACCTGGGCTGTGTCCTCTCCTCCTGCCGCCGGTTCCCCGGGAGCAGCGGCCGCTCCCGCCTGCCCACAGCCCCCAGCGGGCAGAGCTCAGCTGCTCCGGCCACAGCCCAATTGTCTTCCCGAAGGGAAATTTAAGCGCCGAAGGGAGCTTTAACCAGCGAAGGGAAGTTTAAAAGCCCATCTTTAACCCACAGCAAGCAGACAACACCCCGCAAACAGAGTTTAACGAGGCGTTCCTCTCACCCGGCCCCAGGGCCCCGCCATGGCCGCTCCCCACGTGACGGGGGCGGCGCTGCCGGCCCGGAGAGAGAGGCCGGGCCTGCCCCGGCCCTCAGCGGTTGTGAGGCTGTTCCACAGGGCCCTGGAGCGGCTGTGGCTCCGCTGGTACCGGGGCTGCCTCCTTACCGAGCGGGCTCTGGGAGGAGCGGAGGGGCGGCTCTGCCCGCTGCCCCCGCCCCGCGGCCCCGGCGGCTGAGGGGAGCGCGTCCCGCCCTCAGCGCCAGCGGGCTCCAGCCGCCTTCCCTCCCTCCGGCACCGCTTTGGCTTTCCTGCCCTCCCCCGGCACTGCTCTGGGTCTTCTTTCCGTTCTCCGGTACCGCTTTGGCTTTCCTTCCCTCCCCCGGCCCTGCTCCGGGTTTCCTTCCTTCCTCTCCAGCCGGACAAGCGGCCTCTTCCCCCCGGGGCTTCGTGCAGTTTTCTCGGGGAAAGCCGGGAGCGAGGCGCGGCCGGGTGAGTGCGGGCAACGAGGGTTTAAATTCGCTGCCACTGTGAAGGTTTTGAAGGTTTGCGTTCCGTAGGTTTCGCAGTGAGGGGAGTGCTTTTAGTTAGCGAAACCGCAGCAATTAAAACGGTTAATGAGGTGATGGCCAAAAGCACGTGTTTTTGTAGGAATGGCTCTTTGGAAATTGTGGGAAAACGCCAAGCACTTACTTTTTAAAAAAATTTTGAAATTTTAGTAGTAATAAAATGGTAATAAAAATAGTGATACAATTAGAGTAATAATAATTTTGACAATTTGAATTAGGACAATATGAGACAATAGAACCAAAGAGTTACGGACGTCTGGGTACCTCTTTCTGGGCTAAATAAGCCCAAAAAATGATCCACGTTAACAAAGTATTAACTCTTAAAAACAACAACCGGTTGCATATTCATACACCTCGTGCATGATGGATAAATTCCATTCAAACACAGGATTCTGTCTGGGCAGTGTCAACTTCTTCCTCTGAACCCTGACAGCACCTTCGAGGCAGGAAAAAGTTCGGTTCTTCTGATAAGAGAGCAATAAATTATTTTTCTCTGAAAGACTCGGGTGTCCTGTGGCTGCTGTCTCGCTGCAAGTCCTTTCTTTAAAAAAAAAAAAGAATCCTACATAGCATAGTTTCTATTTTAACATTTTGTTACAACCTACAACTATATTTAACACACTACCTAAAAAAATTAATACAGCATAACTTTCTAACACAACACATATAATATTCATTTTAATATTTGAGAAAAGCCAATCAAAATATGCATTTTTCAAAGTAATGAAACCACAGTGTGAAAAATTCATGTTTAATATTTGCAAAAAGCCAATCATAAAAATGAATATTATATGTGTTGTGTTAGAAAGTTATGCTGTATTAATTTTTTTAAGTAGTGGTTTAGGTTGTAATATAATGTTAAAATAGAAACTGTATATGTGAGGGTTTTTTTAAAGAAAGGATTGAGGTACTTGCACCGAGATAGCAGCCAGAGGACGCCTAAATCTTTCAGAGAAAATTTATTTATTGCTCCATTATCAGAAGAAACAAACTTCTTCCTGCCTTGCTCAGCTCCGAAGACACTCTCAGGATTAAGAGGAAGAAAGTGACACTGCCCAGACAGAATTCTGTGTTTGAATGGAATTTATGTATCATGGATGAGGTGTATAAATATGTTTTATAAACAACATTGTCATTGTTATTGTTTTTAAGGGTTAATCCTCTGTTAATGTGCGTCCTTTTTCAGGCTTATCTTGCCCAGAAAAAGGTACTCAGACCATCTGTACCTCTTTGTTCTTATCATCCTAATCACAATTGTCCAAATTATTATTATTCTAATTATATTGCTATTTTTATAACCATTTTATTATTATTAAACTTCTAAAGTTTTAAAAACAAGTGATTGGCATTTCCTACACTTTAGAAAGCTCTCTTGCCTATTATTCACGAAATTTGCTTTACAGATTAAAATTGGTAATTTTAGTTATGTGTTACTTGATGGATTTAATATGACTTAATCAGAGTACATCTGAGTTACCAACAAAATAACTGGCCAAACAAATTCGCATCTGCTGAGTTTATATTCCTGGGAGTTGGAGATGGGGTAGGAGCTTTGTCCCAAGGAACGTCCCTGTCCCCAAGGAGTGCTGCAGGAAAACTTGCAGCACAGCAGCAGCAGGTCACAGTGCATGCAGTGTGGCAGCTCCATCACTCAGACCTCAGAATTCCACTGGGTACCAAGCTCCACGTGCTAGCAAAGGTGAAAAGCCCACTTTTGATTCCAAGGACAGCAGAAAAGCTTCTGTCTGAGACAACACAGTCACCCTGGTTCAAAAATCCATATCTTTCTTGGGCTTTGCAAGAGTCCTTATTATCCTGTAGCATGAAAAAATTATACTTTTTCAAATATTAGAACGTTGCTGTTGTCATTATATTAAAAAGGTTCCATATCACCAGAGTTCCATAGCTCCTCGATGTTTCTCACAGGCAGCTCCTCTAAGCACTGACTGTTCCTGCTCCTTGCAGCAGCCATCTGACTCCAGATCCCACCAACCCACTCTTTTATACCACTGCTCTTATTGGCCACAGCTGTGGCCTGTTAACATCAACCTGGCCCTAATCTTTAGTAATTGCTCCAGCTGCAACTCCTTAAAGGGGTAAGATTCCATTCAATTCCGTTCTATACTTACTTTATTTACTTATATTCTATGCCCCTACATGTTGCCTTTTCATATATATTTCTTTTGGCTGTAGCTTATTTTGTAAGTCTTTGGAATCTAAGTAGAACTCAGACTAAATTCACTGTGAGATCACAGAAAAATTAGGTTGGAAGAGACCTCTAAGATCATTGAGTCCAACCCATGCCCTAACACCCCAGCCAGACTATAGCACCAAGTGTCATGTCCAGTCTATTTTTAAACACATCCAGAGATTCTACCACCTCCCTGGGAAGAGCATTCCAGTACTTTATTATTCTTTAATAAAATTTAAATTATTAATTAAAATTTTTCCCTTTCCTATCAAAGAGTTTAATTTAGTTTTTTAAATATATTTATACATTTTCACAGGACAAGATTTGAAGTTGCCTTCAATGCCAGCTGAGCCCCCAAGTTATTTTAGGCCTACTCTGAGCCTGATGCATGGATTAATGTTTCTCTTTCTTCACAAATGTACAATCAAAGTTGTAAAACACTGAATGTGTGTAATGCATCTGAAATGAGATTCTCTAACCAGTATTATACTTAATGTTGTAGAGTATTTGTCATGTTAAATATGTAGCTGTAAAGAAGGTTGAATTTTGCCTGAATTCTTTTTGAAATATTAATAGCCAGACCTACAAATAATAATCCTCCATTCCATACTTTTGTGGTAAATGCTGAACTTTTTTCAGAATGTATTTAATGCTTTACTGTTGGAAGTGAATTTCTATAAGTGTTTAAAATCTGTCCCTTTTTGTACCTGTAGCTTGCAAGGGCAGCAACTTTCCCCTTGTCTTTCCTGGCATTCCTTTGCTATTATCTCCTTTCTGTGCCCACTGTTTTTTTCCTATATCCTCCTTTAGAAGTTTAGAACTAGGAAAAGAACCATGGGATGTGTAGCGAGAAAAATAGGCAAGAAGTTGTTTAAATCAAAATACAGCCATTGCATTCCCAACGTGTTTTTCCTTCTTTGTTACCCATTCCAGTTACAAAAGTGTTACTCAGATTCTTACAAAACAGAGCAAAAAATAATTCTTAAAGAAAACTGAATATAACAGGAATGGAATTCATTAGTAGTAGTAGTAGTAGTAGTAGTACTACAGTTCCTGTAGGTTTTTTAAAGTATTTTTTAAACAGTTGTGCTAAATAGAAGAATTTTAGAAACTTTTTTTTTTTTTTTTGCCCTTGAAGCATTATATTGTTAAACATATTTCTGACTGCCAGTCCCATTTATTTAGATTGAGGCCTGCATTATAGCCATGATTCTCAAATGTGGTGTTTTTCAGATCAGAGGCTAAAAATGGCACTTGGACACTGTGAAACCAGTGAGGTTCTGAGAATTACTGCTGAGCAGGTATGTGAACTCAGGCAAGGGAGGAGTAAAATTTTTTATTATTATGTTTTGTGATAAACAACTTTCCAAATATGGAGCACAGCTCACTTCAGGGTTGTTTGGCTCTGTTTTGGGTCCTTCATACAACAGAGCAACAGCAGAAAAAACTGCCCTAACAATGGATTGTGGTATTTTTTGGTGCATTTCTGAAAGTTTTATCCCTGAAAGAGCACCTGATTTGTAATTCTGTACACTACTTCACTTTTCTAAGAGATTGGCCTCATGTTGAGGTAGCTTTTTATGCTGGGTACCCTAAGCCTGTCTGAAAGCTTGTGCAGAAGCTCTGGCTTCAGTGCTTTCCTGATGCTGAGATGCATGGAAATTAACCAAGCTCTTACACAAACTCATGATTGTTCTTTTAAGATTGAGTTGATTTTCCCTCAGATGTAATTATGCTTGAAATCAAAGCATGCCCAGGAAAAAAATATTATTATTTTTTCATATTGGGACAGCACTCAAGGGTTTTTGAACATAAACCTGAAAGTAATTCTGTGGCATATTGTGTACAAATTACAGTACAGACAGTTTTGGGTTTCATATGAAAGTTTAAGAACACATACATTTATGTGCAATTACTAATGATTAAATTATTACTCCATTACAGGAGCATGCCCTTGGTGGTGACGGCACATCAGGATCCAGGATGATGGACCAAAGGTAACTGATTCCAAGTGATAAATGGGAATGATGCAGTGTAGTTGAAGGAAATTGTTATGTGCTCACAGGAGTATAAATATCCAGGTGAACTAGGTCCTGTATACATGTGTCTGTAGAGGTGTTATTGTAAAAGTTCTTTCTAGGTGGTATTGTGTTTATTCAGTAAATTAAATTACTGACTTTACTGCCACAAGCTGTAAAATAAAGGATGAGAGATGAATGAAGGGATTTTTAGTCCAAGTTTTGAGCGAATAAACAAAAGTTGTGGTAAGACTGCACAGATCTAGGTAACACAGGTAACTGCTGTCTGTTGAGATTGGGGGATGTTTTTAAAAAAATTTTTTGGCACTCTTCGACTGACACTTGTCTATCAGTAAATGGTTTCATGATCACTGTAATTTACTCTTACAAAAATAACCTAGCTTTTCTTCTTAGCTTTTAATATAGAATTTTCAGAGAACTGCTAGCAGTTATAAAAATATTAGGAGGGAGAATGTATAGAAGTAGAACTACAGTGTTCTGCATTGTAGTCTAGTCTTTTAATATTTGGGATTCTGTGTGACTCAATGAAATATTAATATTGTATTAATGGTCATTTATAATATCCCATTATATGTTTTATTTCTGCTATCTAGAACCCTTGCTGTTAATAATCATTATTTAAAGTAGTGATTAAATTTGTTCATTTGATTCTGAAACTCAAGAAAAGTGACTGCTCTGTTCTGGCCTCTAGATTAAAAATTATTTAAAACTAGTTAATTATCAGAGCAGTTCAGCATTTCCAAAACTTATTCTGATCATATTTTTCAACTTCTTAGCTTGTCAGCTCTCATCACAGAGTATGGAAAACAGGTGGAGGAAATGAGAGAGCAGCTGCAGCTTTATCAGGTATGGGCATTCCCTACATTTCAGACTGGAAATTTCTCCTTTTAGTGATTATGTGGGCACTACTTTTTGTCATGCTTCACAAAGCTGCTGGACTGCAGGCTGCCTCAAGGGGATGAATGGAGAGCTTCTGTGAAAAGCTGGGAGATTGTCCAAATTGCAACAGTGTCATCCTGGGGGTTGAGGTGGGATCCATCTTCCTTTCACATGACTGAAAATATAAGTGATATTGAAACTTATGGTACACAGAAAGCAATTTTTGCTTGTGATCTTCATGCAGAAGTTCCACACTGCTTTTGGTTTAATGCATTTAATTGGTTTGATCTGTCCATCATGAGGATTTTGCAAATAGTCTTGCAGCTTGATCAGTTTCAGGAGGGAACAGAAGCACTATGGCTTCCTTGCACTAGTAAACAAAACAGCCAGTTTGGTGCAAATAACAGGAGTTTCTCCTCACTGAATTGCTAAGCTTTCATCAAATGCTTGCAGCATAAAAGATAAGTTATCCACTCTACCCCTAAAAACTTGAGTTAATTAAAAATCAATCTGTAAGAGCCCTTAGACTTTCAAAAGGTTAAGTTTAATGTCTTAATAACTAATAAATTCTGAGGTGTAACAGGACTTGGCAGCCATGAAATTCAAGTGGCATCCTGTGACTTGCCTTAAAAAATCAATTGACTTTCATTTCCTGTATTGTATTGGATTAGATTGTCCATCTTTTACAATGTCCGTCAGAAATACAGAATTGACAGTGTTACCAGAGTTTGTGTTACTTAAATGACTGCTAACTCTTGAATGTCTTTGTATCAGGCACAAATGAGTGGGATGAAGAAAAAATTGGAAGAAGTCACCAAGGAAAATGAAAGGTAAATAATTGCACTGCCATGTTGCTGCTGCCATTTCTCATGATTTCTAAACATTAAAAGATTTTATTTCCTAGAACCTTGATATCTTTGAAATCTTCTACTTAGTAAATTCAGGAGCCTAACATTAGAGTTTTGAAGTGCTCATACAGATTACAGCACCAGGTAGAGGAGATGTTACCATGTCACTAAAAGACCTAGATGTGACACTATCTCAAACTGTCCATTTTGTTTATAGAACACAATTGAATATATTGAAATTTGACTTGGAAGGAAGTAAAATGTACAGGTGGAAGGCACAGTATATTTCAGTTGTTAAAAAATCCCTTTTAAAGAAATACCTTGCTGAACTTAGTTCTTTGAATTTCAGGCTGCATGCAGAGTTGAAAGAGCCTCTTGAGAAGCAACTGCAGGCTCTTCCTTTTGTGCATCTGGAAAGTGATATTCCTGCAGATGAAGGCACAGTGAGAACCCTCCAAGAGGAGCTACGTGTGGCAAAGCAAGTGTGTGAGATGAGACATTTATATTGTTTTATTTCTCTTGTTGTGCCTTGGCAGATTAGGGGAGGCTGTTTTATTTCTTGATTCAGAAATCATTTGGGCAGAGTTCCTTGAGGCTGTTTTGAGCCCCTCTTGAGCTCAAAGATTGAAGAAGCTTCTTTCCTAGATTCATAAAATAATTTTTAATATTAATTTGTGTCAGTAATTTTATCATCTGTAAGTCAAATTCATGATCAGCAACTCCATGAAATATTTTGTTCAATTCAAGCTTTTTGTAGCAACTTGTCATTTTAATCAAAACTATTGTAATGAGATATGAGGAGGGAAGTGTGGGATGTAGAAAATAGTATCTAAGTGTAAAAGTACAAGTGAATTTTGTTCAGTTTATTACAATATATCAATTGAATTTTGGTATTTGAATAGTGTCTATACTGCAGGCCTACCTTAAAGACCTGTGAAAGATTGAACTCTTCAAAAAAAAAGCAACTGGAAGTGGAATTTCAACTTCCAAGCATCTCTTTCTCTGCACTTGAATTTAAATTTTAAAATAATATGTGCAGAGAAAAGTATAGTAATGGCATTTCTTTACAACAGAAGTTAAGACCTGTCTTTTTAGCCAATGCCAGATGAAGACAAAGGTGCTGTGATAGAATATTTTTCTGTAAATTAGGAGAGAGACCAAGCAGTGGAGCGTTGGCAGACGCTGTCCCAGGAGCACGACCGGCTTCAGCAGCAGTACCAGGAGCGCCTGACCAGAACACACCTTCTCATAGCTGAGAGGAAAAAGCAGAGTGTAATTCTCATTGCTTTTTGTTCTTTTTTTTCTTTTTCATGTACATATATGTGTGTACACAAAATGTGCACGTGTATATAAATAATCCTGTGTTTGAATTGCACGGTCGGAAATCTTCAGGATGGTGGAACATCTGGAAAAGTTGCTTAAGATTTCTGAGTTCTGAGGGGAAAGTGTTTCTGTATCTGTTCTCCTTTGAATAGCTGGAAAAGCAGTCACCCTTTCTTGCTGTTATTCATTAAAGAAGCAAACAGGTGAAAAAATTAAGTTCACTAATCTTTTGTCTAATGCTAGCTCGTGTTTAGCAGCCTGTTTCTCTTCTGCTGAGTCTGGGGAAGGCCTTTCAGGAAATTCTTAGAAAAGTTGTTCTGCTCTGATGAGCTGTGTAAAGATGCTAAGTGTGTGAAGAACTAATAGAAACTTTTATGTACTTTGCTACATGTATTCCTAGGAGAGAATGTACAAATTCTTTTAATATTTCCTCTCTATTTTCAAAAACACTTCACTTGTGGGCACAGCTACAGCTCACCTCAGAAATAATTTTTTACTGATTTTTGGTTTTTTGTGGTATTAAGTTCACCTTGGTAGTGTGATCCTTTCTGAGAAAAAGGGTAAGTGTCTGTGCAGCTGTTGTACTCTGTCAAATTTCATAATTATTTCAAGGAGTAGTTAAGAGGACTCTGATCTTTGTGTAGTTCCAAATTTCTGCTCCTGTTTCTTTTATTAATTATTTTTGTGTTGCACTGTCAGGTACTAATAACATACACAGTAGAGTATAGAGAGCCATTGGTAGCTGTTGTAGGGTTTCCAGATTCCATTCCTTATTAGTAACTAAATTTTTGGTGCATTGTAATTCCACCTTGACAAGAACGAGGCTAAACAGCCTTATATTCTTAAACATCTCCCAGAGAAAACAGCTCTCCAGTTAAATAAACTTTTATTTTAGGTTTAGCTTTCAATGAAGGAGCAGCAAACAGCTGTCAGAGGTAAATAGAAATAGGTAAGATCAAGTAGAATTGGAGTTGACAGAAGGCAAGGAGGAGAGGGGACATCATAAGGACTGTAGGGCAAAGAACAAATTAAAATGTCCATAACAGGCATTTTTTTAATTAGTGGGTGCAAAGTCTGTTACTTTGCTTAGCAAAAATGCTTGTAGTAGCACCACAGTCTGTGTGACTCTTTAAAAGCACTGTTCATGTGTCCCTTCATGTTTTCATAGTAAGTGCATGTGAGGTTTGGAGGGAGGCAGTTTGTGACCCAGGAAAAATTAGATAGATAATTCAGTAGGAAATCTAATTTCATGGGGTATGAAGCCAATCTAGCTGAAATCTATGAAAACACACTGAATTTCCTGCTACATGTATAGGGGTTTTTTATAATGTTTTCAGGTGACAATGAAGCTTTCTAATTATTCACTTCTTCTGACTGTAATAATGATAAGAAACTCTGAATTCTCTTTTTAGGATCAGCTGAGTAGCATCCAGCAGCTGACTCGCCAACTGCACGTGGTGAGTAAAACCTTCTGAACAGTGAATTAGTAATTTCTTTATTTTCCTAACAGACCCTCAAAGTACAAAACCACAGCAAAAAGGCCTTCACACATACCTGGTGCCACTCAAATTTGCAGACTTCACTCAGAATTACAGCATGTGGCTAGTGTACTTCACACATGTCTTCACAAAGGAGACATTTCTTTCAATTATGCCCTCTTGCAAATGCTCTGTCTGGCACATTTTTATCCATTCCTGTTTTGGTACTGCTGTCTTCAGTGTCTTTGTCACCTTTCTGCACATTTTGCTGAGCTCTAATAACCTTCCAGTGCTTTATCCACATCCTTACACTGTGAGACTTCTTAGTTAATAAGCTTTAGTCTAGGCCTTCCAAAATTGACAAGCAGTTCTAATAGAATCTCTCCAGTAGCTTTTTGTTGAAAAATTGAGGTGAAAGAAGGGGTGAGGTTTTTGACTGGGCAGTTTGTTTTTGATTCCTGTATGATTTTTTTTGAGTGTTTGTTTTGAATACTGGCAAAAAGACTCCTAACCTATTCTAACAGTCTAATCTTGTTTTTATCACTGAAATCTTTTTTTCTCCCATCAGAGAAAAGAGTTAAGACAATATTTAAGATAAAGATAATCCATTTGTTTGCATTATCCCAAAAACATTTGGCACCATCTGCTACCAAAGGCATAAAGATGTCATGGGATAAAGCATGAAGCCCTTTTGTGAACCAACAAACTGAAAAATAGGAAGTGAGGAGACATGTTAATTAGTGACATTTTTTATTGAGGTAAAACAGCTGTGTTTCCTAAATGTGCTCAGGTTGGAATTGTTCAGCATATTTATTCATGCTCTGGAAATGAGATTCAGTATTGAGGCAAGAGTGTTCACTGCTGATGTTAAAATACTTAGGGTAGTCAAAACTGAAGTAAACTGCAGAAATTTGCAGAAAGATCTCATTGATTATCTGAGTTCATTTCATCTGATATTTTGTTGTTTTTAGTGAAACCAAAATAATAGATCTGGGCAAGATGAGGTTTTTACTTTAAGTACTCTGTGGTGGTCTTGAAATGAAGTGTTAGCACTCAGATATTTTAGAAGTAGCAAGTGCCTGAAAACAATTCTTAGCAACAGTCAAAAAAGCAAGAAAAACATTAGCAGTTAATAGATGAGAGGGAAGACAAGGAGAATATTGTGCATTTTGAGTGCTGCCTGCCATTGTGGCCATCTTTACTATATCAGTGTAAGGCATGTGTAACATTTTCAATGCTATAGTGAACATCTTACAAATCTCTCTTTATTTTGCAGACCAATCAGCAGTTTCTGAAAACTGTGACAGAACAAGATGTGGAACTAGAGCAGCTACGAAAACAGCTGAGGTATGAAGCAGGCAGATTAAAAAAATAATGAACATCTTTTCTGGAGCTTTTCCTGACCTGCTGCTGTGCCATGGGCCTTGTTTGTACTGCAAGCTAATTTCACCCTCACAGTTAAAATGGCTTCAGTAGCTGTTTCTGAAGTTTGCCAGACATCATTAGTGTTATATATAGTAACATATTTCCAGTTAGTGTTGTTTGGTCCAGCTTTTCCCTGAAACAGTCAACATTTGACCTTTGATTTAAAAGAAAAATTGTCAGTATCACATCACAACTAATTCTGAAGATAGGCCTTCATTAGAATACAGTTTGCTCAAAAGCCAGTTATGTGGTTGCTCATTACAGTTCTGAAATTTGTATGTTCAAACAAGCTTCCAAGTTTTAATTTTTTTAATAAAATTTCCTTTCACTTCTTATCAATAAAGAGCTCTAAACCTTAGGTTCTGTGGAAGTTAAAGGCAAAAGAAGTGTTAATTACATTCCTGAAGTATATCAAGAGAAAGGAGAAATATCTGTGACAAAATTTCATAATTATTTGTGTTTACAGCTCAAGTCTATTCAATGCCAGTTTACGGTGTCTCTCTTCTCTTTTAGCTGGTGATGGTTGATGTCAAATTAAAATTTTATTTCATTCAACAGTGGATTTATGAACTGAAAGTAAAATAAGCAATTCAGTCATTATCCATCTCTAGTTACAGACACTGATACATGCTCACCTTCCTCTCAGATCAGCCTGAAGTCCTTGCACCCCTAAAACCAGTTTTTTACTCCCAAAGTTAATGGCAGCAGCTCTGTCTGACCCTAGAAATTGCTGCAGTGTCTCTCCAGGAAGTCTGGAATATTTTCACCAGCTGCTTCTGTAACATGAAGATGTAATCTGCATGGATTATATAACATATGGTGCAGACAATTCTAATCCTTTGGCATGTTTTCCATAGTTTTACATGATTTATGGGAATAGAGTACTAAGTCAGGAAAGCAAAAGTAGATTTAAAAAAACCAACTTGTGTGTCAGAGAATTGAGGTTATCCAGGCCATACAAAGCTAATTTAGCTTTGTATGGCCTGGATAAAACACACAAATTAAGAAACTTGGCAGAGCTGGGGCATGGATCTGCATTTCAGAATCTTAAAGCTCCTAAACAGAGATAACTTGCCAAAATTAGGTCAAAGATATAGTGTACAATAAAGAATAAAAGCTGTATCTTTAGAATCAATTTGTTGCCTGTAAAATGCAGACCTCTGAATTTTATCTAACCCTGAACTTGGTTGTTTAAAATGCATTGTTAATACTTCAGGTGTTCTAATATATATGACCTTTTTATGTTTCTCTTATTTTTCCCTTCTCACACTGCCTTTTGAGTTTATATTTTGCTTTACAACACTTCTAAAATATTTTGCAGGAGGCAATTTAATGTCCTCCTGAATTTCCAGTACTTCTTGTAGGAGAAAGATGCATTGTTTCAGATGGACTAAGGTCAGAGTTTTGGGCCCACACTGAAGACCATTTCTTTAGGAATAATGTTTTTATTGTAGTTTTTGCATCTTAAAGAAACGGTAACCCTAAACTAACTTATCCAATTAATTGGGTAAAATTGCTTGGATTGTATATTTTGCTTAAGATTTTCATGTAGGTACAGTACTCTTGACTTGCATGCCCTGAATTCAAAATCAGTATTTCTACAAGAAATATTTGGTTGAAGTTGATTGTTAAAAGTATGAAATATTTCCCAGCTTCTTTCATGACCATTGGTGCTGCAGTTTGCATGAGCTAATCTAAGACAGGTTTGCTCACTTTTACCTTTATGATAGAGTCAGTCATTGGTTTTTAAATTTAGCCTGATCTGCAGCCTGAATAATTGGGTTACACCCCAGGTGCAGCTCTCTCTGTGTCTTTCTGTTCCCAAGTCACAGGACTGGCAGGGTTGCTTTTTTCAGCAGACTTTTCTACTGAGGATGAAGAGCCACTAGTCATTAACATGATTCACCAACTATTCCTGGGGATTTTTCCCCCTCTTCTCCTTCAGGATATCAGCTGAATTCTTCAAAAGTGCATAATAATTGTTTTAATTAGTCCTGTTGCTTTAAAAAGTGAAATGTAATTTTGAAAAAGACTTCTCTATAAGATATCTGTGACTAATTATACCTAAGTTATTGAATCGCTTGAAGTTTTTGATTTCCTAGTCCTTCTTTAACCAATGCATACTCCTTCCTTATAATCTGTGAAGTAATTCCCACAGGACTTTTGGAGTTTGGTATTCCTCTCTCTCTGTGCCACATAGGGAGAAGGAGGAAAACCTCTTTTGCCCTGTGAGAACAGTATTGGGGAGTTTTTCTGCTCTTCCCAGCTATTGTGACAAAGTTTTAATTGAGCCATTTTTTTCCCCTCTATTAAAAATGGGTTTTTTTGTATACAGGCAAGCCAAAATAGATGGGCAGGCAGCAAATGCTAAGCTTGAAGAAATGATGGCATTGAAAGAGAAGCTTCAGAGCCAATTGGAGAGAAAGGTATTCTAAGAAAGGAATTTCTGTTGCAACTGAGTGGGCAGTCATTTTCTGAATGCTGATGTTAAATGAACTGCAAGTTGTTATCTAGCTTGTTTTATGTGATCATATCTTTATTTTGTTCAGCTCAGATCAGGACTGAGTAATACTTTCATTCTTTCCAGGAAGAAGACAGGATGTCTGCCCAGGAGAGAGAAACAGCATCTGACAAACGCTTGCAGCAAATGCAGTCCAACATAAAACAGCTGGAAATAAGGTAAAGAGAGCTCCTTGTGTGTTACTAACAGGATACATGCAAAAATTTATACCCTACAAAAATAGAGGGGTTGTCTGTCCTTGCATGTTTTGTGGCAAACATGTTAGGAAGTAACAAAGATAATCCTTCTGAGGCTCTCTTGTCCCTTCTCATGCCTGCCAATACTGACAATCATAATTAAACAATGAGAATTCCTGAGCTGTTGTGAAATTACCAGTGGCTTTCTTTCTCTAAAACTGTAGCTGCAACTTCATTGCCCACATCCAGTTATTCAGTTTCCTCCACAGAGGAAAACTTTATTTCTTCTGGGGCTGTTCTGTTCTGGTTTAATATAGAACATTTTCAGTGATGTATCCCAGGATATCACTGGGATTCTTCAAAGGATCTTCTGAGATTAGATATCTGAGTTAACTCCTATAATTCTGTTTCTTTCCAGGACTTGATTGATCACCAAACTCAAAACACTCTGTCCAAAAACAAGCAGAAAACAATGCAATTTGGGCAATTTATGAATAGATACTTACTAATAGCTCAGTTTGAATGGATCAGTGTCCTGATTGACCATCACATTGTTAAATTTCTGCTGTCTTGTAGATTGTGTGTGGCTGTTCAAGATGCTGAACAGCTGAGAACAGAAAAAGTAGCCCTGGAGGAACAGATCACAGAGCTTCAGGCCAAGTCTGCCAATCTAGAAAGTGAGACATATGATGCTGTTGCCAAAGTCCAAGATTGCATACAGCTCTTGGAAGAAGCTAACCTGCAAAAAAGTCAGGTAAGTCAGGTGTTTCCTAGAAATTAGGGTATTTAGAATATACAAGCTAGCTGCTTTCATTAAAATTAGTCATGCACAGAGAGCAAACTGGGATGTGACCACTCATCACTCAGATTTGTCATACAGTAGAAACCTCAAAGCATATGTTGAGTGCCTGGATCAAGGTCATCTAAGTGATAACACTGTACCTAAATATGAATCTTCCTGACTTCTTGACAAGAGTTCAGGGTTTCTTATCCAGTACTGGTGTCAGGAAAAAAAAAGGAAGGTTCTGTTATGAATTTATAACTGTTAAAGACAAGACACAGGAAACAAGGAAAGTACAGAGTCATCGACAAAGAAACCTAGACATTGGAGGGCCTTAAAAGAAACTTTTGTATACAATGTGTGGTTAAACTATCACAGAAAAACGTTTGTGCCAAAAATATTGATATGAAAACAAGGCTTAAGCAGCCAAAACCAAGCAGACAATTCTTAATTTACTCCTCTGGCTTAAACATCCTGAATTTTTCAAATTGGGAAGAAAATTCAATGAACGTAAGAAAAAAAAATCATGTTCAGTTAATGAACAGATTAAAAAACATGCACATTAATATACATATATGTTAACACTTTGTGTTTCAAATTGTTTTCTCCTTGCTCTGCAGGAGACTGAAGTGGAAATTTTGCTCTGGGTTCTTGTGCTTTCTTCTGTATAATTCCATGCTCAGCCAAAATCTCCAAGTCCCAATAGAAAAAGGCATCTACTGACACTAATGCTTTGTGTGGTTCTGATTTACAAGAATGTGCATTTAGTGCCACATGTTTTCAGTGTCAGTGTTACTGAGCCTCAGTGTAAAAAGTAAAAGGGAAAAGAAAATGTTTTTTGAGCAATGTGTGTTTTTCTCTTGGTGCTCTTAGTATCACACTGAAATATCAGTGCTTTTTCATTTTGTTATTTTTCTTTTAGGCACTCTTTGGGGAGAAACAAAAGGAAGAAGAGATCAAAAAACTGCAGGATGAAATGTCTCAACTTGCAGAAAATACTGCTGCAAGAATTAGAAAGGAAGTAAGTTCTGATGTTCAGAAAGATGGGAAGATTTTTTTGTTTTCCTCTGGTGCATGGTCATCACAAGCGGTTTTCTCACAAGAGTTTGGATAATATCAGTGGCAAGGCAGCATGGTGATAGCACCATCCTCTTCAGCATTTATTGTCCAGACATGTTCTAAACAAGAAGCAAAAGTGTTGGTGTCTCTGCAGACACTGGCTTGGAGAAGGCTGCACTGTGAAGATGTGAATGGCACTTGTGGTGTCTTCATTTGTGCTTTTTTGTCTCCTAAACACCCTTAATTAAATTAAAGTAGTAAGGAGTGATAATAATAATTCTTCTAACATTTATGTCATAAGAGCTGTCAGTTATTGCTGTCCCGGATATTTCCATGCTTTAGATACAGGCACCACCTTTATACTACATCTATATGTCAAAAAGCAAGATGGAAAAGAAGTTAGTGAGACTAATTTTGGAGTTTTATTTTGGTCCCAGGTAGACACTGCAAAGAAGCAATGTAACATGCAGCTTTCTCGGCTGACAGAAGAAGTTTCAGCTCTTCAGATGGTATGGAGTTGAGTGATAAAAATATTTTCAGTAGCAAAACATTCTAAGACTTTTGCTGATCAAATACTTCCACTAGAATTTAGTATTTTAGGTCAATAATGAGTAATTGTGTAGGACAGTCCTCTATTGCTGTACACATTACATCCTGCATGTCTCCAGAGATGAATTCACTGGCATTTTGACAGTGAGATCTGTGCTCTAGAAAATATTTCCCATGTGATGGCACTTCTGAAGTATCCCTGTTTCTTTCATAGACTCTGAACTCAGCTTCCATGAATATCTTGTATGTGTAGAAAGGAAAGCTGATATGAAAGCTGAGAAAGTATCCTAACAGAAAGTCTGTGGATCACAGACATCCTATTTCTGAATGGACCAGCAACTTGTAATAAATTATGCAGGTGACCAGAAGAATTCAGTGGTTATGCACCTATTTATGCATTAAATTTATTTTTAAAAGGTTTCATTTGATGTGTCTTGGTCTGTATATTGAGTGATGCTATAGAGAAATTAATGAGCAGGTAAACAAAATCAAATGCATCCATGGCAGCATCAAGAACTGCATTTGCACTGGGTGATGTTTGGCTTCAGCACTTCTTGAGTTTTTATTTTGATTTATTAAATCTTATTTCAAAATTACTTCTATGAAAAGGAATGTGCAGAAAAACAAAGTCAAATTGAACGAGCCATTAGAGAAAAGAGAGCAGTGGAAGAAGAACTTGAAAAGGTAAGGCAATTGTATTTTTACATCACATTTAAGATCTCTTTACAGAAGGAAAAAATACATAGATTTTTTTTTCCATTTTTCATATATTTCTCCCTTAATTTCTTATTTTATTTTTGAGTAAATGTTCTTATAAATTTTCATGTATTTACTTTAAGGTTGTTTGTATTCTTTTTTTTTTTTAATCCACAAATTTTATTTTTTTTTAATCCAGAAGGTCTTTTAAAGCAGCAACACCAAACTGAAAAAGAAAGTTCTTTGAAAAGTGTAAAAAGTAAAAGAGATGTTTAGCATAACCAAAAGAATGCTGGTAGATATTTCAGTTAAGATCAATGGACAGAATACAAAATAAATGTCTGATCAGATCATTGGAATCTTTCCTCTTTTTCAAGTGGCAGCAACAACGTTAGAAATACAGTTTAATTTTAAATCATGGGGAAAGAGGATGCAATGAGGAGTAAACTGACATGTGAGTTGGCTCTTCAGATTTACAGGGAGCACAGAGAGCACGAATCTGACAGCAGGAAGCTGGAGCAGCTGCATCAGAAGTATTTACTTGCAGAAGCTGCCAAGGATGACCTGCAGCGGGGTCTGCAGGTGACACAAAATAAATTGAAACAGCTGGAAATGAAGTAAGTGATGTTACAGATGTTTACAGATGTAAGAAGAGAAAGCAGTGGAAACCACTTGGACTATTTGAACTTTTCAATGTGTGTTGATAGGGCTTTGTCAAATCCTTTCATTCAGTAGCAGACATAGTATTAAGATACCACAATTGTGAAACTAAGATTGATTTTATCAATTTCATCATCATGATAACATTCTTTGCTGATTTGTTGATAGCTCCCAGTCTATTTCTTTCATTCTCTGGTTCAGTAGTTGTTCAGTTCTTCAGTTGCAGCCAGACTTTCCTTCTCTTTTAGCTCTGAGGAAGAGAAATCCCGTTGCCAGGAAGTTATCAGTAAATTGCAAAGCACTCTGGATTCAGAAAGAGAAAAGAGTTCCTTTGTCAGTGAACAAAGACTGAAACTTCAGCAGGAGAATGAACAATTGCACAATGAAATGGAGGGTTTGAGAAAACTGGCAGTGGAGGCTCAAAAAAAAGCTAAAATCAAGGTATGGTTGTTTTTGGTCTTTTCTTTGAAATGCAAGGCTGATATTTGCTTAGTAAGGCAGCAGTTTTAAGGAAAAGAACATATAATGTTTAAACTAAGATTGAGAGTTTCCAGATGCATCCTGGTTGCTGCTTAAAAGTATTTTATTGTTGCATTGTGTGTCCTCAGAATCCATGGGGGAACTCAATCTCTGCTAATTAAATTGCATTTTAATGTGTATTAAATTCTCCTTGATAAGAAGACCCCAAATGTTCTTTGCTTTAAATAAGCAATGAATAGATTAAATAATGCAGTTCCCAATCTTTGTTTATTTATTGTCTCTAATGTGTCAGAAATCTTTGTCTGTCTGACTTTTTGCCCACAGTGTTCCTCTACTTGTGTGTCCACCATGTTGACATGTTGACAGGACAGTGTGTAACTAATAAATAATTTAACAGTGTGGCTCTCAAGCACTGTTTCTTATTTCCTGGGCAGAGGAAATTGTTCTCTATGCTTAGCTGCAAAAAAAAAAAAAAAACCAGTGTTAATGTTCTTTTTGAATATTTTCCATTAAATGCTGAGCAGGCTGCAGGTGGGATAAGGAATCAGTAATAACCTTAACAGATTCAGGGTGCCTGTGGCTCCTGGATGGAGGAACAGCTTTCCTCCTTGATGTGCTTTCTGAAAGCTGCTCCTTTCCCCTCTGCAGTGTAAAGATACCAAAGAAAGGGATCTGAGGATCTGGAGCAATGAAGACAACCCTCAGCAAGCAGTTTTGCAAGGTGTGAGTGGGGACCAGCTCAAATCTGGCTTCCACTTTGCACTACAAGATAAAGCAAGCTGTGAAATTGAGCAGGGACTCTTGTACAAGTCCAGAACCCTTTGCTTAAACAAAGGATGAGGATCTTGTAGCAGAGAGGTGGTGGATGTGAAGCACAGAAAGCATATACTAAATTTTTGTCTGTCTCATTTTTAATCAGGCAGGCTTCCATTACAGTCACAGATAAGATTCACTGCTTGATTTCATTTCCCTCTGATGTACAAAGGGTTGCAGATGCAGTTATGAAACTCCTAACACATTTAGCTAGATGAAAAAGAACCAGCTTGTTTCTGTGGAGGAAACACAAGGGAGAAGAATAAAGATTACTTACAAAAATAAGCATACACAGCTCATTATCCTTTATTGTCAGTCGTCCTATTTGCTTAAATTGGCTTTGGGAACACCTAGCTCTGAGTATATAATTAGAAGTTTAATTATTGTATCTTACACACTTTCAACAAACATTTATAAATTTAACTCAGGCATTGTAAAACAAATATAAAAAAAAGGTGAAGAGTGAGAGATTAGATTGTGCTGGATTTGTGGGGTTTTTTCAGATAAGCACAATGGAGCATGAGCATGCAGTGAAAGAACACGGGTACGAAGCTCGACTCAGGGAGCTGGAGGACACCAGCCACAAGTCCAGCACTGAGCTCAGACGTCTCCTGGTAGCTCAGCAGAAAGCAACAAACAGGTGGAAAGAAGAAACAAAGAACCTCACTGAAACTGCAGAAGCCAGGATCAGTAAGCTGAAGTAAGTGCAGTTTTGTTCTCCTTCTGCAAAGGGTGGGTCAGGTGCTGTTTGGGGTGAAAAACTTGTGGTGAAAACCCATAAAGAGCAAATCATCCAGACTCAAAGATGTGCTTGCATCAAAACAAAGTGATCTAAACTGTGATGCTCTCTGAAGTCAGCACTGAAGAAAAACTTTAATTGTTTCATTATCTTGTAGATAATGTGTAAGATTTTGTAATGACAAAAAGCAAATGGAATATATTACTTTTCATTTTTCTCCTTTAAGATACAGCACATTCAATTCAGACAATTTTAACTTCAGATTATGAGAACTTCTGTACCTCTTCAGAAAAGCCATAACATCAGTTGTGGAGTGAATCTCCAGACTTGTAAAATAAACTGGACAAAAACCTCTTGGAATGTACATCTAATGTGCTCTACTGCACAGTTGCTGTTATAAATGAAGATAAAAATGGGTTGTGTGATTCTCCTGAGAAAAAAATACAATAGAAACTTTGTGCATTTGTATAACTTATACATAATATAATTTGCATAACTTTTCTCTTAATTCACCCATATTTCTAAGCTGATGCTTGTATTTTGCAGTGCAGAATACAAGAATATTTTCAGTTTTGCAAGTGTCCCCTGTGCTTCATTTCTAGGCTCAGGAAATGCTGACAGTTAGCTCAAGTAGGCTATTAATTTGAGATTAAATCAGCCTGGTGTTTTTATAGAACTGCAGAGAAGTTTATGTCCTCAAGATCTCCTCTTCTTCAAAAGTGCTTAAAACTTGGAGGAGGTTGACACACTGGTCCACAATAACTGCTAAAATAGGAAGCCTTATTTCATTAGTGTAATTTCTTTAAAATTAAAGTAGTTAGAAAGGAATATAACACTGCATTATCTTTCAGTAGATTTGAGAAGAAGAATTCAGGTTGTGTATCTCTGTTAACTTGATAAATTTGAAGCAGCCCTTTAATCACTTAAAGTGATTCACTCATGTGGTTCTTTGCTGAGAGTGATTTTAGAAGTTGCTTTGCTATCATGTTAACATGGAAGCTAAGCTTTTCCCTATTAAAACTGGGAACCTGTGAATTCTACCTTTCCTTTCCTTTGGGGTAGTCCTGGGGTTTTTTCATGTTTTATCATTAATGTAATACTTCACAATTCTCAGCTTCACTCATATTTCCAGTACCCCATGCAATTTCTGTAGTTACAGTTCCTGAAGCATAGCTTGGCTGTCAGAATTCCAGTGGTGTGAGTGGAATTAGAACCCAGCTCTAAACACAAGCCAGGAAAATCTACTTTGCCACTACTGTTAACCTGGATATCCACCTTTGCAGTGAAATACATGCTCATCTTTTCCTTCCCTAAGCAAACAGTTACAGGGGGCTTTTAACCTTATCTGTTCAGGTACAGGCTGGCTTTACTTTCCACTAAAACATCCTGCATTTTGCAAAGGTTATTATTAAACAGTTCTTTAGGAAAGGGAAAAGCCTCTTTCAGAAGACAAGAGCATTGAGCCTGTTTGTGAGACACTGGGAGCTGATTCACTGACAGTTCTAGTGGTGTAGCTTCACTCTATGTAATTACCTGGCTCTTACTGATACTTTTTTAGCTTCTTTTGCAAATGCAGTAACTGGAGAAGAAAATTATTTTGCAATCTTTCATGCTAAGGTAAATTTCAGCTCTCAAACTTGTAGTTTATTTTCTGTGAATCAAAATACAAAACTTCACAGCTGAGCATCTGGGTTCATCACTACATCCTGGATGTGGTTCAGCAAGTTCCACTTAAAAGGAGAAAACTGCAGACTTCCAAAATAATTAAAGTTATCTGTGATATAGCTGTTTTCCCTCTAAAATCTTTACTGTTCAGTGTTAAAATGTTGTTACAGCAGACCAAAAGATTTAGACCTTATTTATCTGCAGCAAAATGCTGACATAGAAAATACAAGGAAGTCTGCTTTGTGAACCTGGATGAAAAGTGGGTAATAAATCTTGAAAATGTCCCTATTTATGTGACTTCAGTAGCTATTTTGGTGCAAATCTAAAAGCTAAGTCAGTTACTTTATGATATGGTTTTGTGTGTTATGCCTTTTCATAATGGACAAACTAGAAATAAAAGTCTTTGTTAGGCATTTGCTCTACCTGGCAAGGAAGCTGGCAACAGAAACAGGAAGGTTTCTGGAATTTGATGTTAAATCTGTGCACTGATGCTCTGATATCATGGTGACAAGTAGTCTGACTGACCCTTATCAGTATTATCTGGAAATTTTAAAGCCAGCTTGTTTTTTCACCCTATATGCCAGACACTCAGCAATGTAGTGCAGAATGCAGTTGGTATGAAAATCAGCTCCAGAATTTACATTGTAGTAATTATTCAGCACAACAGTCCTTGCTTATACTATAAATGTATAATTATCATATTTCTTTTCATCTATCACAATAACATTTTGACTGCAGGTACAGAACAGCAAGTAGCTTCTTACTGTGTTGGGAACTAAAATCAAGTTGCTGATTATTTAAAAAGCACAATAATTTTGCAGCAAATGCATTTATCGGGGAAATTTCATTAACAACACAAAATAAGACTGATACTGGTAATAGATTAATTAATCTATTGTTAATTAAATGCTGTGTTTGAAAGGTCTCTTGAGGCTAATGCAGGAAATGTTCTCACCAAGCCTCGTGGTGGGGTCCAAGGGAACAAAGGATCCCTGTAAATAGGTGAGCAAATGCAGAGGGTGTGTTGGTGACATCTAGCAGAATTCAATTTTTTAACAAAAATACAGTTTTTAACAAGAATCATTACTCTTGCAGCATGCTAATGTGTTTTATAGCTGAGTGGTTTTTTAGGAAGTTATAAACTTCCTAACCAAGTCCTTTCCATGTGTGTGGGGGAAGCATTTTGGATTGCATTGCACCAGGAGGCTGCTGGTAGTGCAGCTCCCATAAACACTGACTCAGTGTCCCATTTGTTGGTGTAGGTGTTTCCCATTCCTTTGCCTCAAAGTCAGGGTGGTTTTCCAGTCCTGTCCTCATTGCTTTCATTTCCCATGTGAAGGTGACTGAAGCATTTTTGGCTTTTTATTAAACTGACCAGCAGCAGCTGCTAACTTTACCACATTCTGTGCTGCTCATTTGTCATGTTCTAGGTCTGCAGGGTTTTGTTGGTGAGGTGTAATCCATATGCACAAAGGAAGCATTAAATAATTCTAAAGAATGAAGCAGCACTAGTGAATGTTAGGGTTTTGATCTGAAAAAAAAATTAAGAAGTAAAAGTAAATTTTGCAAACTGTAATGGTAGAGCATATTATGTAAACAACCTAAGAATCTAGTGGATCAGTGAAAAAACTGTAGATAGAAGTGTTGATAAGTAAATTGATCCTTCCAAGCTTCACTGAAAATTATACTGTGCTTTTCTGGACCTTTGGGTCTCATTCAAGTTAAACATGGAACTGTTGCTGATAAAACTGAACTTGGAATTCAGATCCAGGGCTGAAACTGGAGGCAGTGTACTGAGTACTTGTAGACTAAATTACATTTACATTTCCTTCATACAAGTGTATTACAGTCTTCATTTATGAGAAGCTTTCTTGCCTCTGAGCATCCTAACCTGCTGCATGCATCTTAAGGAGAATTTCTGGGTAACAGACCTCATCTTCACCTTGCAGAAGGGCAAGGAGCCACTTTTGCTTCACTTTCATTGTCCCAGTCAACCCTGAAGGTGTCTAAGGAGGTCACTGTTCCTTGTCATACAGGTCATCATTCCAGATACAAACTTTTCTCTTGGCAGCATAGCCAACAACTCACTGCCAAGTTTATTCCCTTTATTCCCACAGTGGCTGCTCTGGCAGAGTCAGAAACCAAACTGCTCTGACCCCTGATTGCATCCATGGTAAATGTACTTGGACTGCTAATATGTACTGAAGTGAACTTAGCCAGCAAATGCTTTCAATTATAAAATAGTAGTAAAATAGTATAAAGTGAGTGATCATTGCAAAAAGTTGTAAAAAAAAGTCATCCTTCATATTCTTTATAGGAATTTAATTGGAAAACAGAAGTATAGAAGTTTTATAAAACTGTCAAACTTCTTTCATGACATGAAAAGATCTTTTAAGTCTTGGTGAATAATTTAAGTATTTTATGTTAATCAGATTAACTGATTCTTTCCCCTGGTCCTGTATATGTGGATTTTTGTCCATGTAATCCAAATAACCAAATCAGACTTAGTGTTGAAAAAGCCATTTTGATCTCCAGTGTCACTTCTCCACAAATGGCTGTTGAATTTGATAAGAACTAGAAACAATCC
Source organism: Melospiza georgiana (assembly GCF_028018845.1). Taxonomy (NCBI): domain Eukaryota; kingdom Metazoa; phylum Chordata; class Aves; order Passeriformes; family Passerellidae; genus Melospiza; species Melospiza georgiana. The sequence goes on along the minus strand of NC_080434.1, from coordinate 38,195,963 downwards.
ATGTTGCTGTTATTGCTGACCTACAGGGTGCAGAGCTTCCAATTATAAAGCTTTAGGCTCTCAGTGGGAATGTCCCAAAAATTTAAGGTGATCTGCCTTTGACAGCCATGGTAAAAAACTCAATGCCAATACTTTTCTTGTCTTCATTTGAAAGAATTTACCTTTGAAAGAAGTGAGGAAAGCACACACAAGATTTTAAAGGCTCTTGCATTGAGTGAAGCACTATAATCCAGAAGAATGGTTCCACATCTGGCCACATCTGGATGAGACTGCTCTTGTTGCTTTACAGCATCCCTGTGAAGCTCTGTAGCTCTTCAGACTTCAGCTGAGAAGAAGAAATGACACAGCACATAGGAAGTGGAATCAACAATACCAAAGGGATGTTTAGGAAATTTGTAAATTGGAAGGAAATAAACTCAGTAACAGCAGAACAGAGGGTAGAGTGGGAAGGGTTGAAAGAGACAGTTCTGACAGCAGAATTCAGGCAAAACCAGGGTAATTCAGTCTGCCAGCATCTGCTCAAATAAAATGAAGTGACAGACTTTGCAAGTTTTAAACATAAGGGAAGATGATTGATTTGTTCTGTAAAGCCCACCTTTACAGGTCTGTACATAAATGCATAAATGCAAAAGATGGTTAATCATATCTGCCATCTCATTGGCATTTATTTTTTGCAATATCAGTATTTTTTGTAGCTTTTTATGTCCTTACCCTGAGAATGAAAATTTGGGGTAAATAGAGAATTTTGCAGGTAAGCAAATAAACCCTTGCCAGACTCTGCAGCAGTGGCCAACACCAGGAGCTTATTTTTGTTGAACATGATTCTGGTTGGAGCAATAAGATTCACATGGATAAACAAAGTTTTCTATTGAATCCAATGACTGAATCATCCCAGAATGCCCTTCAAGTGGGCTAGATCTGGACAACTGCAGACAGGGAGAAAGGTCAATCCCCTAACTTAAAAACCTGACAGGAAACTGACAGTTCTCTCAACTTGCCATGGATATTGCTTTGGCCTGTCAGACACATGGATGACTGCTCAGTTCACCTTGAATAGGAGTAGAAATAGGTGTACACAGGTCTGTTCCTCTAAAAAACAGTGCATGAAACAATTTATAAACATTGGCTTAAACTATACAGGGTGTAGGTTTGCTTCCATGAAACACTGCATTTGAGGAGCTTTAAAATCTGAACTCTAACTACAGAAGTAATAAAATGCAGTAACAATATACAATGTGAACAAACAAATTAATAATCTCATTCATCTGCCATTATTGTGTAGCAAGATATAACTTTTGGGGGGGGGGGATAAAAAACACTTGTAGCATAAACCCATTAATTTGAGTAACTATACAGAATGGCTTAATTTCCTTAATAGTCACTTGCATGATAATTGTCAGTACTTAAAAGGGAATCCTTGCTATATTGTTTTTATATTTAAAGACTTTGCTTAGCTTAAGCCATCTGACTGCAGCTATTTTGGGTGTCTTTGTTCCAGTTTTTGCCTCTGACACATTTCTTTGTCATAGCTGGAGTCCCTGACTCATCAGTAGGCATGTGTGGGGTTTGGAGTTCTCTGTTTTTATCTTTTCTGTGATTGAAAATAGTCTGCCTCTGAGGAATGACCTTTTTTGGTGGCAATATATGAAGTGTTAGCCATGAATGCTTTCTCCTTAGTAGAGGGAGTGAATTGCATGGCATCTTGAGATGAGGAAGTTGCCTCTTTTTCTGAAACATTATTCTTGGCTGCACTTGTGCAATGTTTGGCAGCCATAGCTGCTTATTTTAAGATGTTAATTAAAGAAAAAAAATCTTACCAGGATGAGAGACAGCTGCAGGTACTGGCAGGATACAAAATTCATAATTACTAAGAGTAACTGAAGCATATTATAGTATAATTCAACCAAAAAAACAGCTGGCACATGCTATATTTGTCATGAGAGCTTTGCAGAAAGCACTTGCTGCAGCTGGTGGATTTATCACCCGTCTGCTGAAGTGCTGCAAGCTCACCTTTTGTTTCCTACTCACTTAGCACAATGTGCAGTGGGGGCTGCTGTAATTATCCAGCAGTTGGGGTTATTGCTCAATTCTAATATTGAGGTCTCATAAGTTGTGTTTGGGGGAGGGCTAACACTCAGAATGAATCAACTGTCTGGCTCAATAGCCATCACATTTCCTGATGCTTACAAGGTTAAACTGTTTCCTTTTAAATAAGTGTTCAGTGTGATCTCATTATAAAAATAATTTCTTGATCACAGCTGTGTATGAGCCTGTAAACTCTGTTTATGGTCTGTGCTGCTAAGCATGCTAATTCCACACCTCAGCACAAGCACAGGAGACAGGCTCCTTTCAGTAACTCACAATTTTTAGGACATCTAAAAATTGGTCTCCTATATTGAAAATGCCTCATTTGATGCTTGGTACTAATTACAGAGGACAAATTACAAAAACAGTGTTACACACTAGCACTTGATCCTGCAATCTTAATCCTTACTTTTATATCAAGTGCTCACATGTGATAACAGGTATAACCTATAGATGTGGTTTTAACTGTTTAACAACCTTGAAGTTTCTGCCTATGGACTTTCATTTCTAAGTTCAAAGTTGTTGAAGCTCTTGTGATATTTTTTGGGACTGGTGGAAGAGATTGAGATGGTGGGTTGAGAACAGGTGAGTGGAAATTCCTTACCAGCTGTAGTGGTGACATTATGTTACACATATATTGCAACCTTGTATTTCAAATGCCATGTATCAGTTTTCAAACTTTTACAAAGTACTAAGTTTAAAAGTTTATAAAAGCAAATCACTGTTGAGAACCAAGTACCATCATTAAAATAGCAGACTTTAAGGTGAAAACCTGAGGTTAAAGTATCTGCTGCCGTACCTCCATTCCCTCAAAAAGAATAAAGGCTTTAGCTTCCCATGCAGTCTGAGCAACAGGTGAGGTGGTAGAGACTGGTCAGAGGTTAGAACAGCTCACTTAGGTTTGCATCTTTCCCTGGCCAAAATTACTGGAGTTGTGTCTTTAGTCATCCTTCTTCTTGTCCTCATAGAAGGCTATAACTGTTTCCTTTAGGCACTAGCTCAGAGATTGTCTGTCATAACCCAGATGTTTTTTGTCTTCAATACTGTGTAAACTGAAGATCACTAAAATTCATTCAGTATAAAAGTAAAAAGACTGCTTTGAAGTAGGTGGTATTTTCCTTTTCCTCACTAAGTGTCACATTGTTGTCTGTCTCAAAAGTATGGAATGATTTATTTTTAGGTACTTCAAAGCACCTTTAAAAATGCCTACACTGAGGTCTGGTTATGGAACACTAATTAGAATGTTAATCTCAATATTGAACTTACTGTGCAAAATGTAGCTTATATTTATTGCATACTAGATAGCATGCCTCCAAAATAAGACTCAATAAACAGGGGAAAAAAACCCTGTAAAATGTCAAGTGCTCTTGACAAAGTCTTGCTGATTCCAACAAATGCATCTTGTTCCTCTGCCATTACACTTTTGAATGCACAGCATGAAGAAGTGCTGTGTGCTGCTTTTGAAATGGGTGGTTCAAGAGTAACCCTGCAATTAAAACCCACCACAAGCCTCCACAATTCAGGGAACTATCTATGAAATGACATTCCAATAACTGAAGTACCTCTGTTTGCCAATCAGCATCTTTTCTTGTGATTCCCAGAAGTGAGCTGCGTCAACAAAAACTCCGTAGCCAGGAGCTCATTTCCCAGCTGGAAATAGCAAATGAGAAGGTAACTGAGGTAAGATAATGACTGATGTGACAGCTACTTTCAGTGTGCATACACTTAAGATCTTAGCAGAAACCTATTTAGGTGAGTTATGTTGATGGCTTAGAGAAAATTAAGGATTTTTGACAGGGATAGGCAGTAACAGTTGGGAAGCCTCACTGTGTTCTTGCTGACTGACGTGTTCCAATGGCAGAAGGACAAATGAACTTTACTCTCAAATTACAGAAGTGAAAGAGGAAATCATCTTTCTGTCTAAGTGACTGATCTAGCAATTCTGGACAAATTTCAGGAAATGTTTCTGGACTTCTGCCTGTGAATCCCAGGCACACAGGGATTATGGATAATGTGGCACATTCAGATACCAAGTTCTCCACATGCTGTGTGTATGCGGAATTTACATTCTGTGTCCATATATGAATATAGCTAAAAGCATTATCCATTAAAGATGAAGGGCAGGGCTGTTTTGGAATGTGCATTGTTCAATAATTAATGGGCACTTTAGGAAAGGGCTTTCCTGTCAGCCTTATAAATCTGGGATAACATCCAGTTCTATCCAGGGTAAGTCCTTCTCTCTTGCTTTTTTTTTTTTTTTTTTTTTTGTAGTGCTGTGTTATTTAGAGGACAAAAATGATATGAGAAGTGAGTAAAGGCTGTTTAAGAAAGGCTTTTTACTGACCCTTTGAAGGGAAGAGAGGAGATCTGTAGCAGGTTTATCATTCCATTTGTATTATCTACTGTATTCCTCTTTCTTCTGAGCTAAATAGCTAAAACATTTACTTTGTAAAGTTGCATGGATTAAATAGCCAGAATTAAAATGTTAGCCTTAATCCATCTTGCTTCAAGGTGGTGAAATGAGTAAAAGTTCCCCTGCTGATTGATTGATTGGAAAAGTCAGATGATGTCACATTTGAGCTGGAAATTCTCTATAATGTGTCAGCAGTTTGTCCTCAGGCTTTTATTGTAAGGGAAAAACAGTTCCACTTCTGAAACTCCTCTTGTGCTAAGCTTCTTTTTGCTACTTTATCCAGTGAATGAGTGGCTTCAGTGAAAAAGAACTTGGCAGTGTGATGAGAGATTGTGTTTCCACAGGATGAGACACTGATGATGGAGTATCGGGAATACATCGACAGGCTGCAGAGGCGGCTGAGCCAGGCAGAACAGAGAGCAGCCACAGCATCCCAGCAGGTACCCAGCCCACAAAAAGTCTTATCCAGGCACTTGGAATGTGCAAAAGTACTCACCGTGCATCATTCCTGAGGCAGAGGTGATCACTCATGAGCATTATTACCAACACGACTTTAACAAGCTTGGATTTTGGACATGTCACCTTCTGACAGGATGTTGATTTGACAGCTTAGGTTTGTTTGTGGAATTTGATATGAATGAAACCTGCAAGGTTCAAAATGTGTGAATGAAGGTGTACATGGCAAGTTAGCAAAGACAAAAAAAACTTTAAATAACTGTAGCTCCTGTTTGCTGGGGTGCACCCACTGCAGTTACCACTGGCTGTGTGCAACAGCTGCAGCAGCTCCTGCAGCGGTAAAAATTGTGCAGACAGAGTAGGAAATGCTTGTTTCTTTCCAGGCCATTGGAGAGGTAACGGAGAGAGAGTGGATCCCTCTTGGTATTCAGTTTTTCCATAGTGTTTCAGCTGTACAACTTGAAGCAAATCCCACAGTGGTTTATACACTGAGTTCAGTTTTTGTGCCAAGGAAGTTCATTACTCAAGTTGGCCTCCTATTAAGTAAAGATGGTCTTTCTGCCTCCTGCTTTTTTTTTTACAGTGATTTAGGAAAACCATTTGCAAATTACAGCTTGTTAATGTGGGTGACCCCATGTGAGCTGCAGAGAGGAGAGATGTTTGGCTGACCTAAATTGCTCAGTTAGGACAAATGGCATTTTTTTTCTCAACAGCAGTGAATAAATGGGCATAGCTGCCAAGCTGTCATAACATAAGCTGTGGGTCCTGGCTCTAAATGCTCTCTGTCATGACAAGGTCTATTCAGCTGCTAAAGATTTGCTCTGAAAGATGAATTTTTTTTTTTTTTTAACCTCCTGTTTGTTATGTGGGTCTGTTTAGCTCTAATGCTTCTAAGATGCTGTCTTCCCATAAAATCCCAAACATCCTTATGTCACATTTCAAGGGAATAAACTCCTGGCCTTGGTGCCCACAGAGGAAGAGGTCTTGCTGTTCCTGGAAACATTGGTAATTAGCTGTTCCTCACCAGGTTTCTCTCAAGGATAACAAAGAGATTTGATGTTGTGCAGCCCAAATGCTGTTGCCAGACTTCAGAACTGCTGTGCCAAGCCCCTTCCTTTTTCTCTCCACCCCAAAAAAAAACACATACTGGCACTGTCCCTGCTCAAGGTCTCCAGTAGTGCTGCAAGAATGTCCCCTCTTCTGAGTCTGGGTATTTATTCTCTCCTAGGCCCCAGAGGGCTGAATGTTCACATGTGAATTCCATCAGAGCAATGATTCTCTCTATTCCTAACCTGCAGGCTGAGGGCTGCTTTCTTCATTGTGTGTCTTCACTACATTATCCACCTTCACTGTAAAATTGTATCAGATATAGAGCTGGACTAGGAGGGAGCCTAGAAATTACACTTGTATTGTGGTCAGTTCACTGACTGTAAATCCTAGCTTATTCTGAAGTAATAGTGACTCAGTAAGAAAGATAAAACGTACAAGACAATGTTTGCACAAATTTAAAACACCTATCCTGTAGGTGTCTTTTAAAGTGAGTTCCTGCTACCTATCATCTTGTATTCTCTGGGGTCTGAAACAAGACAAAAGCAGTAGTCATCTACAGAGTACATTGTAAATTCTGCTGTTTATCCCAAATTCACACTGCCTGTGCTTGTTCCCCCTCCTTCATGACACATTCAGTATGGAAGTTCTACTGTTACTCTTACTTTGATCCTACAAAGAATTATTATGAAGCTATCACCTGCTTCTGTTTCATTACAGCTCAGCCTGCTAACTACACAGAATAAAAAAGCTGCTTCCCTGAAGGATCTGGATCTGGAAACTATTTAAACACATGTTTTTATCATTCCTTTATCAACTCCCACTCATGTTGGGAGTTAGGAGGGTTGCTGGAGAAACTTCATATTGGAGCACTACAGTCAAAAGCGCAGCAAGGCTTGTAAAACAAATTCTGGTAAGAAAAGGAGTGGATGAAGATCCTGTCTCTGTATGGACAATAAAGATTGGAAGAAGTCTGCAAAATGTTGTCATTCAAGTCCTTTAATGTAGCAAATGAAAAAATCTGGCACAGTGCTGTGGCACATTCAGGGTTTTTGGTCTAAAATCCAGTAGCTCCAACTGTGACAAGATTGTGTACAGGGAGTACATAACACTTCTGTTGAAATTCATCTTGACTTTGCTCATGTGCAGTCAGTATCTTTTTAATTGTTCTGTATAGTGCAGGTAACTTGGGAACAGTTTGAAGATCCTTTGTGAATTATAATTAGACTCATTACAGCATGAGTGCCAGAGTTGCTCTCTGGTTGGTCAGTGTTTGAGTGCCAGAGTTGCTCTTTGGTTGGTCCATTGTTTGAGCTGCATGATGCCTCTGTTGCCTTCCAGTGTAAAGAATTCAGTTTGGTTTGGTTTGATTGCCCTAAGGTGCAGGTGATAATGAAAATGCTGCTGTGGCTACTCAGCTCATTCCTAAGCTCTGTCATCTTCCTACAGTTGTGCTTTTTCTTCTTAATGTACTATTAATTTCATAATTCTTTTACAATTCCTTGCTTTTCTGTTGGTCTGCTCCCTTGGTTTGGACGTATCTGGGAAATTCCATTCTCTTACTTCAATTTGCACCAGGGTGAAGTCACCCAGCCCTTATGCCCTTTGCAATAGTGGGTTTCAGCTGTACAGATGCCAAGATGTGGGAATCCTCTTGTACATGGGGATTTTTGATAGTTGAGACAGGTCATAGCTATCATTATACAATTACAGCCAAAGTCCATTTTCTCTTTTGGCATATAGTACAAGCATTTGATAGGTGTTGCACTGATTTTGAAGTGCTCACATCTTGGCCTTGACTGACATAATTGCTTGTCCTTCCACTTCAATGTGAAGAGTGCAGTTCTGGTTTCTGACCTCTCATTCAGCTGCTGGGTAGTACTTGATGGAAATGTCTCATTTGTGTCCATGGCAGTGGACCTTCACCATGTTTGCATTTCAGAGGACAGAGTTGAGCAGATCCCCCCTGTGGAGACAAGACTTTGTGCAGCCTCCTGAAATCTTGGCTGTTCAGGTAGAGCCTGCAAGATGGATCCACCCTCAGAAACAATTCCTGCTTGCTGCAGGGAATGCCACTAGTTCCTAGAGTGGTTGCTCTTTCTTCTTGATAGATGCCTGTATCCACTGCAATCTCTAAATCTCAATTTTGGTTAAAAGATGTGGAAGATTCTCCAAAACAACACGGATACATTTTTCAGACGCTCCAAGTGTCTGTTTGGGTGAGGTTTTCATCCATCAGCAGAGTGATACAGAGGCAGGCAAGTGGCAGGCACCTTGTTTCCATTTGCATAATGCACAGCTGAGATGACGACAGGCCACCTGGAAGATTTTGTGGGAGCCATTAATCCCCTTCACTGCTCAAAGGCAGGCTCTGGCTGTGAAGTGAAACCCGGCTGGAAGGGGCAGGCACTCCTCAGGATTTGGGTATTTGTTCCTGGAGGCCCAGAAGGGCACCTGCAGGCTTCCATGTTAATTATGGGAATATTCATTTCACCTTGGGGTGCAGCTCCTGCCTGGTGGCTGTTTGCCAGAACAGGAACTGCAGGGGTGACACAAAGCCAGGGGCAGCAGAGCAATTCCCGCAGATGACACAGCAAAGGAAAAGATTTCTGTCCTGGTCACAGAGAGGAATGTGGTGACATGGAGCTGATCACACACCCAACACCTCCTTTATTTCCCTGAGGTGGCTAGAGGAAGCTGCTCCTAAATTGGGAGATCTGTTTTTTTCAAGATGGATTGCTCAGGGTGTCCTTTCACAGCCTTTTCTTGCTCAGCACCAAGTCCATTCCATGTTTCTGCACCTGGAATTTAAAGCAATCCTCATCTGGAAATCCTGCTGTACAAGAAAATGTTCCCTCAGTAATGCATTACCCCAGCCAGTTCAGAGTATGGATGAACTTTCAGCCTGATTATCCCAAAGATCCACAGGTTCAAACCTCAGGTTCCTTTTCCAGTGGAACAAGTACAGAGATCATGGACTGTGCAAGGACATCCTCTGTCTACAAATGTAAATAATTTGAGGTAAGCAGCATCTCTGTGAGGATGCCAGGGGGAAAACCACTCAGTGTGCTGCTGATGGGATGGGCACAACTGTCAGTAACAAATAACCTTAAAAACCTTAAAAATTTACAAAATCTTGCAGTTGCAATGTGCATGGTGATACCAGTACTAATCCATGAAAGCTGTTCAGACCATTGCAGTGAAGTGTTTTTGTAAGAACCCAAATACAAATACAGGGAGGTCTAAACCACTGCTGCCAAGGATACTGCAAAAATGTACAGCATTTATTCACATACAGACAAAAGGCACAATTCTACTGAATATTTTAACAAAAAATACAGCTGTTTCAACTAGGTCTTTAGAAATACTTCAAAAAAGGGAGAAAATAAATACAGGATTGGGCCATGTAATATAAAATAGTCATCTCTACATATATTTTTTTATTTCTGTTTCTCTTCATGCACCTTTTTTTTAATTAATTTCAGCTGAATGGACACCAAAGCTAGGCACATAGTGAAAAATCTGTACAAGTTTTACAAACGTCATCACAATTGTCTCAAACTTCTGAAATCAAGATTTGTACACAACATGAACCCTTCATTTAGATCTGTGTGAGTTTATAACCTAACAAATGGCATTCCAGGCAACTCTACAGACGTTCAGCTAGCCTACGGTTGGACAGAACACACGGATCATATCAAAGATCTCTTGGTCAGTCAGCACAAGGAAAGGTCACACTTGGAAAGAGAAATCCAGCAAATCCCAGTAAAACACAGGGGTGGGTTTGTCACTGCAGTACCTGCAGCACCTCCTGCTGAGGGCTAAGCACAGGGACAAAAGGAACCTACAGAGCTGCTCGTACCACAGCCTTTTTGGTTTGGGGTCAGCTCCACTGGAAACCTCCCAAAGCTTCCTGCCCTCAGTGCCAGGGCACACAGCAGCTAAGGCATTCACTCTGCACAACACAAGTATCATCATATAGTGCAAATTAACAAGGTACCTCTGTCCAAGGGGGTGAGGTTAAAGGTTTACTCAGAATCCAAATTTAGGCTATTTCATCTATGGCTTGACAATTCCTGTGTGGTCATGAGCTTCTTTCTTACAGAAAATACCAGTGCCTGTCTGGAGAATGTTGCTGGATGTTGAGTAGAACTTACTGGCTTTTACCTTTTCTCTGTCTCCTGTTTATACTTTGAAGACATGGCTATGTATCCTCAGTCACCAGTGCCCTGCCTGACTTTCACCTCTGTAAATCATGTCTTTTATTCTTGGGACCAGCAACAGGATTTTGAAAGTGTATTATCTTACATAAAATTCCCCTTGCTCAAAAGGTTAAGACTTCAGAGTTTTAAAAGAGGGATGCATTCTGGTGAAATATTTAATTGATAACATTAACTTGCATAGCAAGATGGGGTGTTAAGCCTTTTTTTCTTTCTAATTGAATCCTCAGTCCTATGGCAGAGGAATTCTGTGTTGTCAGTGCTCCCTCCTGGGGAGGCAAGGGTCAGGCATTCCATGGTGAGTGGATGCCATAACAGCAGGCTGGGAGTGGGAAAGGGGAGGAGAAGGAGGTTCTTTATGCCTGTCTTTAACACATTGCTGCTGCTGCTTTTTCACCAGTACATACCTCTCCTACATCTATGAAAAATTCCAGAATGGACAGGCTCTTAATGCTCCACTGCAGTGTGTGCACTCAGTACAAAACAACAGTATCCTCACAACCTGTTCATGTTATTGCTCACAGCTTACTCATTATTGCCACTTGCAATTATTAAAAAAGTACACAGTCAGAATACAAGTTCCCTTTTCCATCAAATCTAATCCATCATAGAATGAAATAGTTTATTCTTTGCTTGACTGTAAAGAGCTAATCACAATGTATTGCCTTTGAGTTTTATTCTATTTAAAAATATATATTTGTGTCCATTTAAAGCAACCTTTTAGTGTCATAAGCCTGACTCTCCCAGTACATATCATTAGTGCATCTGTGGTGGCCTTTGGGAAATCCTCCTGCCTAGTGCCATAGAAAATTTCTGTCAGGAATTGTCATCACACTCCCTAAGGCAGATGCCTGACCATGGGTGACAGGTTATTCCATGGAGTGCTGGAACCCCCAGACCTGCCCCTTGCTCAGAACTGAGCCATTTGGGAACATCCTTTGTGTCAGTCCCCATCTCAAGCCCTGCCCCTTCCTCCTCCTCTTCCTCCTCCAGTGCAACAACTGGCTGTGCCTGGTCATCATTGACATGTAAACTCTGGAGCATAGGGAGGGGTTTGAGCTGCCACCCGTGCTCCAACTGAACACAACAGAACACATTCTGCAAAGAGAGGAGAGAGAGCAGCCCCTGCCCAGGGATGGGGAGCATTTGTCATGGGACTTACCAGTGCAGTGCAGGATGGCCTAACAACCATCTTCCATTCAATACGCACGAGTTAAATTAAGAGCTTGTGCTTTTCCAGAAGTCAGGGGGAGGGAGTAAAATTTTCAGTGCCTTTTAGCTAGAAGGGATGAATGCAGCCTGATTCCTTCTGCCTTCCCCCAGCCCCTTGTAAAAGATTTTTGTGAGTTGTGTGCATCCCAACTCCTGTTTTAGTAGCAATGTCACTCTTATGCTTACTCAAGAAAGTTGCAAATTAGGGAGATTCACCCTTCTCACAGAAATGGGAAGGGTGAGGGGGTGTGGATGGGGCAGAGAGAGGAAAAAAACAAAACAAAAACACAAAACAAAATCAAAGAGCTTAAAACAGCTTTAAGTGCATGTAAACATACTTATACAACTCAGGAAAAATGGGCTTCCATTCTGTCAGTCTGTAGCTCTAAGGATGCTCCTCTCTCCCACCGATGGGTAAGGTGAAGTTGGCTTGCAGGCAGTGCGACTCTGGTGTCCCCACCCTGTGTGCAGTCAGGTGGCCAGGATGCTCCTGCGAATGATGTCCGTCCTCCTGCCCATGCTGCTGCTGGGGCTGAGCCTCTGCTGCCTGCACTTCTTCTCAGCCACTTCGGGCTCCGAGTCGCTCATTTCGGCGTCGGGGACGTAGCCATCGTTCTCGCTGTCAGGCTTTAACTTGCTCTTTGTCCTCTCCTTGGCTGCAACTCTGCCCACGCTGCCCAGGTAGGGGTAGCCCGAGTTCTGGCGGCAGGCCTCCTCCAGGCTCTCCCCCTGCTGCTGCCTCTCCCCCTTCTTTGGAATTCGGAATCCGCCCCAGTTTTTCCCCGGGCTCGTGGGCGTGGTAGGCACTTTAACTACTGTCTGATTGGAGTTCACTTTGACCAGACCCCCGTTACATTTAGGCACTATATCCCTCCGAGTGCCAGGCGCTGCTGACCTCCCACCCGAGTGGTTGACAGCCCTTTTGTTTTCCAGTTGCCTCTGAGAGAGTTCCGTGGGTCTCAGGGGTTTGTGGTTGTGTTTAGGAGTCTTTTCCTTCAGCTCTGCCTTGGCCCCCTCGCACTGTGGGCGGTTGTCCCTTCTCTTCCTGTGCTCCGCTAGAACCACGCCGTTCTTCTGCTGTGCTGACCCGACCCGCGTCTCGGCCAAGGGCTTGTCAAAACCGAAAAAGCTGCCTGGAGCTGCACCTCCATCCCTAGGGCTGGGCTGTGCCAGCAGGGATTTGCTGTCATTGCCAGACCTGTCTCTTACCCTGTCCCTCTTGTGGGGTTTCTTCAAGGAGTGGGCCAGAGAAGTGCCCATCTGCTTCCTGAAGAACGCAGAATGCCACTTCAGGTCCTCGATCTTGGGCGCGTCGGGGCCCAGCGACGGGCTGTTGAACAGCACCGTGCTTTCCATGGAGGAGAAGGAGGAAGGCACACCTGCATGGAAGCAAAATAAGTTCAAGTCAAGCAATCCCACAGCTGTGGAGATAAACACCAGTTTGAAGTGTACCTGTTTTAACTCTGCTCCTCATGCCTGACGTGTTCACATCAGAAATGGGTATTTGGCTGCCTGTCCTGTACTTTTAGGTCACAGCTCTGTGGCTATGTCATGGTTTTATCTTCCTGTACCTGCTCCTAATTACACTTGTAGCAAACACAAGTCCTAACACTCCTCTGTCCTCAGAGACAGAGGCAAAAAGTAAACAGCAAGTGGATCTCCCTGATGCTATCTCAAATATGGTTTATTAGTTACTCAATAGTTCAAGGATAATCTGGCCACTGCAGGAATTTTGAAGGTATTCATCTTTCTGGGGAATGAAATGAGAACAAATGAGGCCCTGCTTGTCCTTCACAGCCTGTAAGCAAACCTTGTCCCTGTGCTCTGACACAAGGAAGGGAACACTGAGGCATACCTGAAACTCTTTCTTGTTCCAACTGCTTTGTGTAGCTGTTGAATATCTGTTCCTGAACTTTGCAAACAGATCTCTTGATTTTTTCTCTCCGTGTCACCATGTAAGTGAGGTTACGCACCTGGAAGACAGCAAGGGCGTGGGTTTTACAGGAATTGTATTCCCAGGATATTGCCCTACCTGTGTTTTGAATTAATTCAGCTGGAGTACTACACACCTTTTAAATAAATGGTGTACAATTAAAATTTAAACCATTTGAATTTACACAATTTAAATTTAACTGCCTTCAACACAATTCTTAGAGAATGAGTCTGTTTAACTGACAAATTATCTGTTGAATTGACAGGCAATTTAATTGACAGATTATCCCATCAGATTTGGAGAACCACAGCACAGAAGAAACTTCTACCAACACCTGAGTCACATACACATGAAAACTAGGGAAATGTTGGAAATCCTAGAATGTACTCAGTATTTAATACTTCCCAGGTGAGGGAATGACTGAGAAGCACAGGTGGATGATTCTAAGGCTCCTCTCTCAGTGGTGCAAGGTGGTGCCCTATGAATTACAACCCTGTGGCCTGATCTGGAGAAATGTAGCAAGTGTGTTTGTTTTTGTAAAGGTCCCTTTTTTAAAATCCAAATTATCTTGAACAATCAGTGGGAACAGAGTAATAAAACATTAAAATATTACTAAAATCACGTATCCTGTTTTAACATCACATTTAGAAATTAAAGGATTCACACACAGTAATTTAAGATCCAGAGAACATAGTTACAAACTCTAATTATTTAGCTGATCAAAGAGAAGATGACAAGAAAGCCTGAGCACAGGGAGCAGGAACCAAAGATCCCAGATAACAGCTAGGATCTGGACCATCTGAACAGCTACAGCAGGTCCTTGGGCTGGAGTTGAAACCAGGAGAAAAATCAAGAACTACAGCAATTCATTGTAAGAGTAATTAGGCATCAAGATCCCTTACAAAGGATGCAGTACATCCATGAGAACCTGCTGTCCTGATTTAAAGATTAGACAGTATTATGAAAGAGAGGCTCTGGTTCACCTACAGGTTACTGAGGTAGGACCTCCTGAGCCAGCTTTAGTCCATGGTGCACATGAGCCACGTGCTGCAGGGACGTGAAAAACTAATTTCAGTGTTCTTTCTGGCTCTAAGAGCTCTTAAATTACCCCAAAAAGAAAGGAATCCAGGATCAGATGTACTTATTGAAACACCAAACTGATCTTATTGAACTGTTCTTCAAACATTCAAGACCTAAATAAATCAAACATCATTTACCTCCCACACATACACTGATCATACCACTCTGGTATGCCAAAGAAAAACAGATCTGCTGCAAAACAAGGTAAGTTTCATCATCCTTTTCACTGGGTGAAAGGAGCATGGAAAGCCCTTAAAGGCTGAAAATGCTTCAGCTGGGGGTGCAGTACAGTCAGAGTTAATCAGTAAAAAGGCACGAGCAAAAACATGACAGCGCAGTTGCAGGTGATTGAATGCTACACGCCAAGACCCGCTGGCCCCGTGACTGACCTCTGTGTATAAAGGGCAATTGCTGTGCTCTGGAGAAATTTAGTGTTAATGGCCTTGCCTGACAGCACAGCTCTGAGCTGAGCTGCACTCAGGCTGAGCACAGTGTGGGAACTCAGCTAAGTGTGGCCAGCACGGGCAGCGCTGGGGCTTACCCGCTCCAGGTCCTGCCGGAGGTGTGTGAAGAGCTGCAGCCTCCTGAACAGAACATCCTGCTCCCGTTTAGCCAGATTGTCCTCCTCATCCTTCTTTGGGGTAATCAAAGGCTTATTGAAATTGGATTTCCTCTTCAGTTTCCAGTACTGGTAAAGGAATTCCACGGGCTCCTCAGGCAGCCGCAGCACTTTGGCCACTTCCAAAGACTCGACGAAGGTGTAGAACTCGTCCTCCAGCTGCTGGAGCTTCTGCTTGCGGAGGCTGACCCTGTGGGCCTCCTCCTGGTTTTGATCCATGCTGTGGAAAGGGTCCATGTGGGCAGGAAGGGCGGTGTCCTGAATCCCATTCCTGTTCTCCTGAGCTGGGCTTTCACTCAAAGTCTCAGCATCCCCTTTCTTGGTGGAGCTGTGCTTGGGACAGTAGGACTTGAACTTCACCTCGTCGTTCTCTGCCAGGATGGTCTTCATCTCCAAGCCGCGGTCGAAGGCGCACGTGACGTGAAAGGCTGTTCTGCAGTTCTTCACTGAACACTAGAGAACATGAATTACAATTAACCAATTAAATAGAAAAGTTAAGAAGCCACACTGCCTAGAGCTGTTGGAGAAGTTGGGGCTGCTTTGGAAGAACCTTGTCACCACGCCCTGCTTCTAGCTGCACGTGCTTCCCTGCTCCCTTTAATTGGGGTCATGACTTAGTGCCTTCAGGCCAGCCAACGATCAAGTGGCCCAGAGGGACAGGAGTGTTTAACCCCCCTCCAGCCCCAGCACACTATTCCATGCACAAAAAGCCACAAGAGGAACATTCCCAGTGACACCAGAGCCACTTGTGCACAGCACACCGTTACTGAAGTACAGCGTTCGCCTTTGGAATGTGCCAGCACCAGGGGGAAGAAAAAACATTGTGGTGGCTCCAGGCCAGTCTGAGAGTTTTAATTAAAAGTCTTTCCCAGCACCTGGATCCATGCTATCCAAAAGGCCTCAACCAAAGGGAATTTTTTCCCCATTATCCCAATTTTATAATGTCAAATATTAAATCACTGTCAACCATTACTTCATTTCACAGCCTTCACTTCACCTTGGAGAGGAGGAGAACAGGAAATTCAAATGTTGTCATTTTTCTTCCTACTCAGTGAATTCAGCCATCATAGAGTGATGGGCACTAGTTCAGCTGATTTAGCACTTCATTTCCATTATATCTCATTTCCTTTTGCAAAATTCTATCATACATACCACCAGCCACCAGCTGAAAGGTTTAAATACATATAAATATGTAGGTATACACAAACACATACATGTGTGTTTGGAGCCACTCACACCTCTGGTGCACAGGATTTGAAGTGGAAATGAGCATTAGTGTTTCTAACTAGGAAACAAAACTGTGTTTAACCCAAGCCACCGACCCTGAAAGAGCAATACAGTGCACTGGGATGTTTGCACAGTGCTTTGTAAAGTAGCCAAATCTCTCTCCCCTCTGGGTTTTCCTGCTCAGCAGCCAGATGGCTTATAAAGGTATGGCAGGGTTTAAACTGCACAGGTTTCAAATGAGCAGTCTTTAATAAAAGCAACATATAAAAGGAATTTAAAAATACCGAAGCATCTTTTGCCCTTTCCTCTCCTACTAACACAGGCCAGGAGCATCCCAACTGGAACACTGGGCAGTAGAGAGAAGTGCTTTAGCCATAATTAGCTCTTACTGCAGCTCATGTTTTGTTGGGAGAAGAGAGGAAAGCCTGTCTCACTGGGAGGAAATCTGCTGAACCTGGGGGAATAAGCAATCTTGCTTTTCCCAGCTTACTGCAGCTGCTCCCTGACCAGCCTGACACACTTCCAGCTGCCACTTTTCCTAATTGTTGTGCACATATCAGAAGGTGGCCTGGAGAACAGACAAAAACAGCTTCAGCTACCTAACAGCAGCCAAGAGGAAGGGGATGGCTCTGCAAGGAGGGATTATGGTTGCAAATTTATATGCTGTGGACAGATTTATTTTCTCTAGTTAACACTTACTATTTCATACATTCCTCACATGGAAGTGGCCTGTGATAGGTTTCACTGGAACTGCTGCTGTGTTGCTGATTTACAGCTCTTCCTGGCAGCTTCAATCAAATAATGTGGGGCAGAGGAGAAAGGGGAAATGGGGATAAACTCATTTCAAACAGTGTAGGACTTGAGCCATTTTTGTGTCCTAATGCTGGTCTGACCACCAGGCTAGCCCCAGACGCAAAAGCTCTACTTCAGCCTCCTTATGAGACTGTAGTACCATCCCTCTCTGTCTCTGGGAGCTTCCTGAGGATTGTTTTGCTGCTGGAAGTGCTCTGAGGATGAGGAGCATCACCAGAATGCTGAGCTACCTTTTACTGTCTTTTCCTACACAAGCACAACACTGCCCCAAATGGGTCACCTGTCCTTACACTCCCTCATCATTTATTCTCAAGTAAAGGAGATCAACATCTTGTCTGCTGTCCCAGTGTCTCCTCTTTCAAAAATCTGAGGTTTGGTAATATGTTTTCTCAGTCTTTATAGATTTTTAAATTTTTCTTAAAAGGATTATTGAATGGTTTTCCGCTGTAAAGGGTCTACAGGTGCCTTACAGCTAACAACCCAAAATAACTATGCACAAGAAACACTGCCCAGTGTAAAATGCTCTCATGCAGATCAGGTCAGTGAAGTCCACAGTAACAATGAGAAACACATTTCCTATCTACTAAAAACTGACAAAACACATGTGGATATTTATATGGTTAAATTACCTGTATAGAAGCTCCAACTTTTTCATTACAAAGGCTGCACACCAGTGCCCACCTACTGCTGGGAATGTGGGAAACTTTTGTGATGGGTTCCATTTTTTCAGGGCTTCCGATGCTCACCTAAGAGAAAAATGGTCAAAAAATTGGAGTGACTATGACACTGTTAACCTAATAAAAAATTTTATTAAAGAAGTCATATTCCTTGTCTGTATATATAACTTAGTGTGTCCCAAATTCCTCATTTAATCAGGATCTAAAACTCTTTTTTAAAAAAAAATCAGTTTCTCACTTTGTGAACAAACCAACCAATTTCAAGGTGAAGCCCACCAATTTAAGATTATCATACAGGATGAACACTTTGAATCTGACAGAATTCCTGTGGGTTCTCATAGTCAAACTTTCCTGATTCACCTTTAATGTTCTGTTTACAAAGTGAAATGGTATCTGGTGTCCTTGTTAAATGAGCTTTGCCAGCAGCAAAGGCCTCATTTTCCAAGGCCTAATTCTGATTGACAGAGGGGATTTAATTAGTTTCTTTACAGGTGAAGCATCATCCCCTGCCAGACTTTTTACCTAACCAAGAAGCTTTTATGCTTCATTTTGAAGTTGAATAATGCTTTAAGGAGGTTTTTTCCTCTCCCAGAATCCCAGGAACAGCACCTGTGGAGTCTTTGCTTCTTTTTTTACCAGGGTCAGGATTAAATGAGCAAGACCGTATTTCCTGTTTGCACTCAGAAGTTTAATAATTTTTATCTATATTACAGTCTCACAAACTGTGAGTTCTACAGCACTTCACTCTAACAAACTAAAAAATGCAGCTGTATCTCTCTCTCTACAAGGCCTTTAAGGATAAACTGTCCAATTAAGAAATTTGGACACCTAAATTATTTTAACTTTTAACCCAAAAACTAACCACTCGAAGTCCGCAATGCGGACTTTTCTGTCCAATTACACAAAACCACCCAAACCCATGAAGAAGAAGGTGAAGAAGAAGGTGAAGAAGAAGGACCAAACCTCCATCTCGCTTTATATATATTACTATATTCTAAAACCTTAAACTCTTAAGTTTTCCACCCTGTGACATTAAACACTTCTATTCAAACTACACGCCCGTAATCCCAGTTCTACAATTTTTACAATTCAATTTTGGAAACTTCGCCTCAGGTCAAAAGCAGTTTTCTCTTGGGGTTCAGCACAGAAGGTCTGCAATTCTCAGCATTCAGGGTTCCAAGAAGCAAGCAGCACTCACCTCTGGGATCCAGAGAGCACAGCTGACGTGCACCCACTTGGTGCCACTGCGGGTGGGCTTCATGGCGCCGCCCTTCTTGGGGCACAGCAGGCACTTGGGCCGCACGCCCAGCGCGCAGGTGCGGCACAGCCAGCTGCCCTCGGGCACCTTCAGGATCCCATAGCACGCCTGTGGGGCAAAGAGAGCGCAGCAAACACCTCAGTGATGCTTTCACACAGCCTCACACGTCTCTCCGAGTTATTTTTACTCACAGGGAAAAGTGGAGGATGGTAAATAATTAAGGGCAGGTTTTTCAAAAGGTCGCATCCTTACGGAGCCCTCGATCCCAATTACCATTGGCTTTAATGCACTTAAGTTGCAGGTTTGATGTGGTCAGAGAAACCCTACAGGTCTGAAAAACCAACTTTGCTCAGTGTATCTTGTGGCATAGTCACTTGTACACAGGCCTAGTCCTTTATCACAGAATGCTGAGGTTGGAAGAGACCTCTAAGATCATCAAGTCCAACCTATGCCCTAACACTTCAACTATACTATAGCACCAAGTGCCATGTCCAGTCTTTTATAAAACATATCCAGAGATGGTGATTCTAGCACCATGGGAAGAGCATTCCAGTACTTATTTTTTTGGTGAAGAGTTTTTTCCCGATATCCACCTATACCTTCCCTGATGTAGCTTGAGACTGTGTCCTCTGGTTCCGTCAGTGCTGCCTGGTGGAAGAGACCAACCCCAGCTGTGTACAGCCTCCCTTCAGGAAGGTGTAGAGAGCAATAAGGTCACCCCTAAGCCTCCTCTTCTCCAGGCTAAACAACCCCAGTTCCTTCAAATGTTCCTCACAGGGTTTGTGTTCCAAGTCCCCAACCAGCCTCATTGCCCTCCTCTGGATGTACTAAAGCATCTCAATGTCCTTCCCAAACCAAGGGGCCAGAACTGGACACAGCACTCAAGGTGTGGCCTCACCAGCACTGAGTACTGGGGGAGGATGACCTCCCTGCTCCTGCTGGCCACACAATTCCTAATGCCATTGGCCTTCTTGGCCACCAGGGCACATTGCTGGCTCATATTCAACCAGCAATGTTTCCAAAGACTGAATGACAACAGAAACTTGTTAAAGTTGGGAAAGAACGACAGGCTGATGGGAAGGCACTTGCCAGAGTAAGAAGCATCCATGGGAACAGGCTAAAACTGTATATTTTACATGAAGAACATTTCTGAACTACCACAGAAAGGTGACACACAGCAGTGCTTGCTTAGCACAGCTCTCTGGAATAAACCCCACCTGTGTCCCTACTGATTGCTCTTTTTTAGGAAAGTTTGCTACCACCTGACACCGCGCTGCTGCCATACCTGGTGCACACAGATATTGCATTTGTCACAGAACACCATTTCATTGCCATCCTCTCCATCTGGAGACTGGCACACGTCACAGACGACGTCCTCGTCGTACTCGATGCCCAGCCCTTCCTCCGTCTCGATGGCGTGGCTCATGTTATCGTAGCAGCGCTGCTCAAACTCCTCCATCACCCTTTCCATGGTGTACTCATCCAGCTCCAGCATCCCTGAAACACAGCAGCTGTTCACATACTTGAAGAAAAGAGTGATAACCAACACCGTAACCAGCTCCACCTTCTTTCTGAACAGCCAATCCCCATGCAGACACGTTTCATTCCAGTTCCAGACAATCATGCCTGTTCCAGCATAAACCAGGGAAACTGTTAAAAAATGGCAAAGTTGTCTTATAACTGTATTAAACTAACAAAAGTGGAGTGTCCAAATCTTTCAAATTCTAAGAAAAACTTTCCAAGACTGATTTTGTCCTAGTTTTGTTCTCATTTTTCCTTCTGGGACAGCACCATCCAACGACCAGAGCTTTTGCTCCAGTTCTGCCACCCAGATGTTGACTCTTTGATGAAAGATTTGGAAGTATTTTGAACCAAAAGTTATGGAGCAGGGGGAGAAAATACATGAGAAAACCTGCTATGATACTTGGAGGGAATCTGCAATTTCTAACAACAGTTGTTGGTTTATCACAAGTTCCAACCCCAACAAGATGCAATCCCAACTGAGGTCTCCATCAGAGACTACAACAATAAATTAATTTGTTTTAAAAAGTGAGAAACTGTAATAAAAGCAGCATCAAAATACGGGACAATAACTAAATGCAATATCTAAACTGAAATTTCCTCTTTTCCAACAGCATCCATCAGAAAATTATTCATGACACACAGTTACAGACCCATTATGTTGTGGTATTTTATAGTTCAGATTTGTTTGGAAATTGAAAGGCCTCCCTTCTCAAGCAGCTCCCCCAGTTTATATCCTGGGCATGACCTTCTGTCATGGAGAACATCCCTTTGGTCAGTTTGGGTCACCTGTCCTGGCTGTGCTCCCTCCCAGTTGCTTTTGCTCACCTGCTCCCTGACAAAGCATGAAAGAAAAAAGGAAAGAACAAGGAAAAAAAAAACCCTGACTTAGGATAGGAACAGACCCCAAAATATCAGTGTGTTATCAACACCATTCTCATAACAAATCCAAACCACATCACCTGGTAACAGCTACTGAGAAGAAATTAGCTCTGTCCTAGCTGAAACTAGTACAGAGAGGAGAAGGCAACCTCAGGATGGCTGTTTTAACAAGAAAACTCTCCTTTCAGCTTTCCCTGTGAAAAACTGAGCCAAAAAGTCCCACAAAACAAAGAATAAAAACCCTCTCTAGCTCCTCCAGATCAGAAGACAAACACTCTACAAAAGTACTTCCAGCTTCCCTTGCTGACAGGTAAATCCTTGCAGCAGGGATCAGTGCATCCCATGCTACCCAAACTGAGCAGTGAAAAGCAGCAAGAGGGAACATCCAAAATCCTGCTGATGAAAGGATTTTGCCCCGCAACCCAGAACTGCTGCACCAGCAAAGCAGATGATGGCAGGTTTTACACCAGCTTCCAACTGAATCCTATCTGCTCTCACTTTGTAAGTGACCCTTGGAGACGTGACTGACTGCCTGTGTTGAGTTTTTAGGGTCCCCAGGACAAGGGAAGAGATGAATCTGATTCCATGCTCTCAGCCATGAAGGCTGATTATTATATTATATTGTATTAATGCTATACTAAACTATCCTAAAGAAAGAGAAAGGATACAGACAGAAGGCTTAACAAGAATAAATGATAAAACTCATGACTGACTCCTCAGAGTCTGACACAGCTGATGGTGATTGGTCATTAAGTAAAAACAATTCACATGAAACCAATCAAATGTGCACCTGTTGGTAAACAATGTCCAGACCACATTCCAAAGCAGCAAACACAGGAGAAGCAATCAGATAATTATTTTTTACATTTTTCTCTCAGGCTTCTCAACTTCCCAGAAGAAGAAATCCTGGTGAAGGGATTTTTCAGAAAATTTGACAGTGACAGGCCTGTGCATTTGCAAGGGTCACAGAAAGGGGAGCAGGAGCAGCAGCTCCTGTTCAGATGTTCACAGTCATCCTTTTACAACAACCACTGCATGTTCTCAGTACCTGAAGCACTCCTACAGGGATCAAAGGAAACACAGGGAACTCATGGCCCCAGGGAGACCGTAAGGAAGTGCTCCAGGTGCAGATCAGGAAGCAGCTCACTTTTCAAATGCCCATTTGTAGTATCTGCAGTGTGGAGTGTCTGACCAAGCACCCATGTACATCTTTCAAGACCCCCAACACACTGCCTGGTACTGACATGAGCATTTCCTTCCCTCTGCATACAGCAGAACTGAGTGGGTAATGATTTAGAGCAAACAAACCCCAAAAAACTACACCAAAACCTGAGATCCAACAAATTCTAGCTGTTCAGTGTGCTATGTGCAGCATGTACCTTTAAAGGTTATGCTGGTGTAGCAGAATGGGGCTTCCCTGCAGAAGTACAAATCTGCCCCTCTTGTGCTGCTCACACTCCACTACAGGAGCCCTCATCTGGTTTTGGCAAAAAAACAGACTGGATAGAAGGATACCAAAGAAACAATTAAAAGTACATTTTTCCCCCAAGGAAAGCCAAGGGAACTTACTGCTGCTGTTCACCTGAAGATAACTGGAAAGGTAACCTAAACTCTGGAACCATAAACTGAAACCCTCTAAGCCCAACACTAAACCAGAGCAGGGCTGATGTGAGATCTGGAAAAAGGCCTGGCTTTTTACAAGACATCACCTGTTTCTTTCATGTGTTGGTTTAGAATGAGAAACAGAATTATAAATGGTCATTTTGTGGTTTACCAGTTCTTCAGCCATGCCAGCAATGGGCCACAGCCAGGTAAAACATGTTTGACTAAACTGCAGCCCAAAGCAGGGAAGTGCCACAGGGCCAAAACAAAAACCAAAGGTGTTCACCAACATGTCCAAACCTCTTCTACCTGGCACAGCATTTTCCCTCGGCCAAACAATGTTTTGGAACTACAGCACACAGTCACAGTGAGGTTTGGGAGCTCCCTCCAATAAATCAGTGCAGGAATTCCTCCCTGATCCATTCCTTGTGCCACTCAGCTGGCAGAGATTCTCTAAAGCTGCCAAACAACTTGTCTTGCCTTCTCTGCACTGAACACCATGAGCTAAAATAATGAAATAGGACTACCTGGAAAAACTGCCAGGGTGGTCTCTCTCATGCTCCCTTGGAGAACCAGGATGGCAAACTGGGAACTTTGTGAGATGGAAAGCAGCAGAGAAAAAAAACTAAAACATGTGACCAGATTCTGACCAGGTCTAAGCAGATACAACACAGGAGTTACCAACATCTGTCTTAGGGCTTAATCACATCAGCTCTGCCCACATGATTACTACCTCCTCATACATCAACTCCTTCCTACTGCTGCCTGTGGAAACCCAGGGCACTGGGAATATTTCTCTGTCTGTTCTGGAGTGTCCTGACCCCCAGGGGAGCACTGACTTTGACCCTCATTCATGGATAAAGTTTCCTAGACTTCAAGACACACTAAAATCCACAAAAGTGTGAAATAGATTATAGAGAGTAGTGTAAGTATATCACTTAGTGAGAAATTTAAATTTTGGGATTTTTAGTATGTTGTAAATAGAAGCAAGATGGAGGGCACAGGGTGTCATCCTAAGTTTCTTCTTCATGGGTTTGGGCAGCATATTGGGTAGCATTAGGCAGAAAAGTCTGCATTGCATACTTCCAAAGATCAGTTATCAGGTTAAAAAGGAAAATAAACTAAGTATCAGTTCTTAATTGGCTAGTTTAGTCTTAAAAGACCTCGTAACAAGAGATTGTTGGCTATTTTGTACCTTCTAATGAAAAGCTGCCAAACTCACAGTAATGAGACTGTTTTACTGGTAAGAAATAATAAACACCTGAGTCCAAACACAAATTACTGTCTCAAGCACCTTCAATCCAAACCCAAAAGAACCGACGACCGGTACCCCCTGAAATTATCCTTAAGACTGCCAACTTCAAAAAGAAACAAGAAGGCAGCAAATCCCTGAGTGCTCACCCATTTCTTTGAACTCCTCATTGGCCAGCTGCAGCCATGCCACGTCCACGTCGTTGAGGTCGTAGCGGCACACGCTGTCTGCCAGGGTCCGGATGTCCACGTAGCCCAGCTCTGGCGGCTCCGCGCCCGAGGACACGATGAATTTCCTGGGCCGTGTGAAGGTGACGGCTTTTGTCTCGGACACCACTCTGAAACAGACGAGGCAGGCAGCCGTGAGGAGTGCTGGGAGGCTCAGCTCTAGAGAATTTCAAATTCTTTGCTCTAAGTGACCAACAAGCAGCAGCGACTGCCACCTAACTGTCCCAGCAAACACCTGGCACCACTGAGGTGGGAAAACAGTTCCAGGCACTTCCAGAACTCATTGGGGTAAGAGTTTATCTGGAGTTGTCTAAAAATCCAATTCATTGCCAGAATTTTAAATTAAATTAAATATTAGAGGACAGCTGTGCTTGCTCTTACCTGAAATTCAAAATTTTAAAGCCAAAGCAGGGATGCTGTATTACATAGTGGCTGCCATATATACACACATTAAACTCTGGCTTAAGACTTTTTTTTTTAACTAAAATACTGACCGTAAGACCATTCAAGGAAAAAATGAAAAAAACCATTTCTGGCTATCTCAGTAGAGGACATTGCCCTTTCTCTTAGTCAACAGCACACACTGACACTGAGCTTGGATGAAACCCACCTCACAACACAACCCTAGTCCCTCCAGGAGCAACAGGCCACACTGTCAAATGCCTGCCTCCTGCACTACCACTGGAGGTGAATTTTTGGGGTGTTGGCGCCAAAAGGGAGGAGATTGCACCACCCTGTGTTGCCACAACTCTCCACTGGGAACAGCTAAACCCCACCAGGAGTAGGACAGCCTCCATACCCCGCTCTATTCTGTCCCCAATGTGTTAACTCCCAGCAGAAACCCTGATCTGCTGCTGCTGTATTTACACAAACAGATCTCTGTAAATCCTCTACCAATTTCAGTCTTGCATATCCCTCAAGCTTCTAGCTTATTTCCCCTCTTCTAGCTTATTTCAGAGAAATGGTGAGCAAGAGCCAAATGCTGAATTTGGAGCTTCTGAGGTGTTGTGAAAAATACAAATGTGAATGGCCTTGCCAGCCTAGCTGCGCTGCCCAAACTGTTTCTGGTCATATTACAGTGTTCAAATGTTACAGACTATTGTGCATTCACAATGTACTTTAAACTGGGCACTTCTCTCCAAATCTTATCATAAATTCCTTCCTGAGCACCTCTCTGTGGAAACCATAACCTCTGGGCAGCACCTTGCCACAGAAGTAGCACAGAAGAAACAAGCACAGTGACTCTGACCTCAAAACAACTCCCCTTCCTGGCTTTATTTCTGCTAGAAAGAAGTTAAAAAAAAAAGGCAACCCCTACTACAGACTGAAAGTCATTGAGCTGAATTGTCATTCTGAGCACATGTTCACAGTGAATCTCCACACAGCCTCACTTCTGTCTCCTGCTCATCTGCCCTCACCAGTCACGGCCTTTTATTCACTGCTATGTTCTCCCCGTACAGCCTTGGCTCTATGATCTGCCTATAGCTTATTCCATGCACAGAACCACCCTCTTCCCTCCCAAGCTCAGGCTCAGAGCTGTTCCTGCACTCCAGCAGCACCAGGGCAGGGCTCTCTGAGTGTTCTGTAAGGGAGCAAAGAGAACAATACCCAGGCATCAAAGGGCCCCTGTGACCAGCAGGTGAACAGTAGAAAACAAGGAGTGGTGCCTGCTGTGCCAATACCTACCCCTGTGCTGCCTTCTTTCCCTGCCTCTCACCATCTTAAACTTGGGGCAACATCTCTATTGCCTTTGGCAGAGAACAGCTCTCTCCCAAGTGAGTACCTGGGCCTGCTATAGCCACCAAAGCCCCTCCTGACAGACACAGGGCAGGGATCCCGTGGGAGATTTCTCCTCAGGAGTGTGTGGCCCTCCCACAGCCTTGGGAGATGCTGAAAGAGGAATCAAAGAGGAGCAGGCAGTGTGAGTGCACATGTACAGCGTGTGTGTGTGTGTCTCTGCAGGGACTGGGACAGCTCAGTGTGGAGCAGGGAAAGGGTTCCCATCTCCTACACTGCAGAGCAGAGGGCAAAATGCCACCTTGTCCTTGGAGCTCCAGGTCCAATCCTTCAGAAGAAGGATGGACAGATTTCCCTGATGTGCAGGTTAGCCCCTCCTAGTGGGGCACCCTGCAGGGGCTGCACAGAACAAAATCAACACTAACAAACTTTCCTGAGGCCTTCATCCAAGGCTAAAGCTGGCAGATACAGACCTTACAAGAAGCAATCAGTGCTCCATCATCACAATTTTTTTTGCTGTGTATCAAGGACTGAGCTGCTGTGGTCCCACCAGCAGTGGTGGGTTGTTTGGTAATGCCTTATGGGCCAGTCTGGACTGACTCAAAGAGATCTAGAGTGATTAAATGGCAAAAATCCTTGCTCTTATTTTCTCCAATCCCTACTAAGCATAAAACGGGCTGCAGCACACTCCTGCCCTTAGGACTGCAGTGTTTAATTTGCAACAGGAAATAGTATCTATGTGCAACAAACATGGCAAGGAAAATAAGGGGCTTTTGGATAAGAGCTAGAAAATCTCACATTATTTAGTTACATGAACATCTGGATGGTTTTTAAAACAGTTGAAATGTTGCACAATCAATTTCTTAGGTTAATAAAAGAAATCACAAAAAAAGCCCTATGAAAACAAAATAAATGCTGTGTTTTCTCTAGCCCTTAAGCCTGGTTTGTCCAACTGTTCCTTGAAAAGAACCTATGGCTTGGAAATAAGCAGAAGGAACACCAGCCAAGGGCTCTTCCAGCAATGATAAGTGAGCTCAAGTCTGGATTAAAAATAGAAGCTATTTTTAATGTTCTCTTATCACATCCCATTGCCAAAAACAGTCCTTTGACATTTGTGTTCCACATGGGCAGAACAGGCCTGACTCTTGACCTCTCTGACCACTCCAAAAGGTGATTCCAGGTTCATCTCTGAGAACCAAGACCTTCCTGTGCAACCAAGCTCAGGAAGCCAAGGTAATGCAGCACAAACATGTGTGTATTTATTCCCATTCCTCCAAATGGTACCTGGCTACTGGTTCTGGGATGGTCCCTGGGCTAACAGGCACCTGAACTCCCTTTTCCCACTCCTGCCTCCAGGGATCTGCCAGCACATAGTACTCATCAGGGTTCAGCTGGAAGGAGTCATGTAACTTCATGGCAGTGATCAGGTCCGTTCTGAACACCTGCAAAGAAAGACACCAAGAGAGAAAAACAAAAACAGAGACACTGACATTTGATACTGAGCATTGACAGCTTCAGGGTAACACAAGGGCACTGTGCCACCAGCCCACTGCAGAACAAGGACTGGCTTCATGGCAGGGAAAGGGGTGGCTGAGGGCACAAATACTGACTGCATGATTTCACCTAACTGCACTGCACGTCCTGCAGCTCCTCCTGCACTGCACACTTGCTCTAAAAGGTGTTACTCACTTTCATCTCCATACTGGCTGCAATAAAAGCTGCAGGAGCTCCAAGCAGCACAAAAAAAAAAATTCATTTTTGCTCCCAGGCTTTTTGGAATTTTTTTTTTAATTATTGGAGCTCTGACTCATACCAAGACATTCTAGAAATTCCCTGTGGTAGAAATCAAGGCATGACTCCACCATGACCAGCCTCAAGAGGAAATTCTAAGAAGGTGACTCTTTGTGCAAGTACTTATAAAAATAACCCAAAAGATAAAAAATAAAACCAAACTGGAATTCTGGAGGCAGCTCCCCATTCAGCACAGCTATTTATTCAATCAGCTCCAGACACCTCTGTGTCACAGCTGTAATTTTCCTTTGCAAAGGCATCAAGCTCTAAAGCTAGCAGGATGTTTGGCAACCTGTGGGTTAGCAGCCACCAATAAGCAGCCCATGCTGTCTTCAACAAGGCACGGAATGGAATAAAAAAGGGATTCACTCCTATGGCAGCTTCAGCCAAGTGCTGCTATCACAGGCATCCCAGCTACAAGCCTGCACTTGCTGGCACTAGTTCCAGCCCTTCCCACCTCCTGCTCCCTGCAAAAGGCAAAGCCCTCCTCACCTCCACAACGCTAATTTCTAACTACTCCATGCCTCATTCAAAGGAGAGGGTTAAAAAGCAAGGTGACAAGAAGATTAGCACCACCAGGACAAGAAGATGACAGGTAGAGCTCTCTGCAGACTTCTCAGTCAGTGGTGGTCAGAACCAGCATCCACAGAGCCCCACACTGCAGCTACAGCAGAAAAAACTCTGGATTTTCAGGGCAGTGCTCCTAGACTCCTTATGAGGCTGCTCAGGGGGCAAAGTGACCCATCCTCCCAGCCCCAGAGCAATGGCCATGCTGTCACCTCAGCCCCAGCTCACTGCTGTGTGTGGCTGAGGCAGAACCAGATGTGCACAGACAGCAACCCAGGCAGCCACTTCCATCACACACCTGAAAACTCAGGATTTTTGGGAAGTATTTTAGTCTATCTGATGGCTAATTACACTTCTGACAATGTTTTCAAGTGTGATTTGCCTTGCCACATCTCAAAACCTCTCCTCCCTCCCAACACACACATACTGTCCCACTTCTGTCTACATATGTTTCTGTTTCTACTCTGGTTTTGTCATTAAAATAGCATCAAATCATGACATTTTTCTTAACACTTGTCTTGACATGTTCAGGAAAAACTGCCAACATTAAAAAGTAAAGAAAAAGACTGCCATAGGAAGAACAGGGTGAATGCTGGTAATGAAATATAATGAGATGTTTAAAACAATTAAATTATGAGTCCTGTGAGGCTTCAATCAAGAAATGAAAAGTAAGCCACAAAGTAAATGGGCTCACAAAACAAACAAGCACAGCTGGCCAGGGGATTCTGCACTTTTAAGTGATTTGACTTAAAGCAATCAAAAGTCAAATTAAGAGAAGACTAAAAATATAAAATGGGACGCAAACCTTGCTCAATCTCAGAGCCAAAATAACTCAGGCTCTTGGATAAATTTGTCACAAAGCTCCCTCAGCAGCAAAGCTAATGCAGCACCTGACAGCCAAGAAACTCCTTTCCCAGGCCAGTGGCCCCATGACACCATTCTTTCTGCTCTGGCTGCTGATGCAATCAGAGTGCCTGGAGGAAAGCAGAGCTTACAGAAGCGCTGGCTCTCAGAAGCACTGAACACTTCAAAGCTAAAGGGTGAAACCCTGGCCACGCTGAAGTCAGTGGGAATTCTGCCACCAAGTTCAATGAGCCCAGGATTTCACCCAGGGAGTCCCTGAGTGTCACTTTGCTGCCAGCAGTGAGCAGGGACAGAGCAGTGGGGAGAGGCTGGAGAGCAGAGCTAAAGGGAAGCACAAGAGAAGCTCATCCAGACTGAGAAAACAGAAGAGAATAGCACAAAACTGCAGAGATTCTGACAGCAAAAGGTAAGGGAGAGGAGAAAGCAGAAGCACACAAAAAACCCAACAGCAAGACTCCTAATTATCTCAGATCATTTCTTGATAGCCTTTCACAAGGTGGTTCTCAAAAGGAGGTATAAGGGGCTACTTCTAAGAGATGCATGAAAGGTAACTAAGGAAAACAAATCTATTGTTAACAAGAATAAATTCACCAGGGATCTCCACATTGGCAAAAAACAAAAGGTCTTTAACAGCCAACAAGCAAAGGAGTTTGGAAACCACCAGTACTAGGCACAGTTCACACTGAATGGCATTCTCCTTGTGAAAACTCTTCTCTGAGACTCAGGTACACTGTCATTAGGGAGATTAATAAAGCAGTTTTTCCTCAACACCACCCACTAATGTGTAAGGAATACATGTCCTGGGCAAGTGCAATAAATGAGAAATTCCATCCCCCAGAGCTAATCCTTTCTTTGCAGCTTCTACAAAGTCTGCACTGTAGTATTTTGCCTGAAGCCAGGAAGATTCAGCAAGAACATTTCCAAAGAAATGGATCACATTTTGTGTGTTACTAACAGCTGATCCAACCTGGAAAGTTCAAAGATTTTTATCTCCCCTGATAGCATTTCTTCAAAGCACTAGACGAGACAGAACTGTCAAGAAGCAGATTTCTAGTTTGACAAGCACTTTAGCAAAGATCACACACACAGAGCCCCAGTACAAACTATGAAATAAATGCACCTAATGTAAATTTCCACTGTTCACAAATCAAGCTGCAAATAAACCCCGATGCTTAAAATAGCACAAGAAAGACTCTGCAGCTATGCTGAATGGGTGTGAGACTACAACAAAATTCACAGATAGAAACTGGTGCTGGCAGGAGCTGTGCCAACAGCTGAACTCTGTAATCTTCAGGGCAGGGGGTAGAGGGGAAGAAGGGGTGAGGGAGGGGAAGTATGTGCCAGCCAAAATGTAGGGAGGGAAAAAAATTTAAAAAATAAAAAAAAAAAGTAAATGAGAAAAAAGGGATCCATTACCAGAAAAGATGGATGGATATATTGTGTGTACAGACACTTAGAGAGATGTAACAAAATGCAAGCTAAATTCCAGAAATACCTCAGAAGGTTTGCGGTCCTCATCTCTGGAGCACGAAGTCCTGCGACGCTGAGATCTGGAATGCTGGGACCAGGTAGACAGACCTAGGATACAGAAATGATAATTTGCAGGCTTCTGTGACAAACCCCCAGGAAACTCTTTCAAAAGCCACTCAATCCTGAATTTCTGTGGTCACTCTCCTGGGTGTGTTTTGTTTCCCATCTCCCAGCTGAGGTGTGCCTGTCCTGGCTGCACTGCACTTTCCTGCCTTCCACCCAGCATTCCAAAAAAGCCACTTCAGAGCATCCTTCCCCCTGAGCATCAATAAATGACTTCCTGCAGATTAATAACTGACCAGGAGCTCTGCCAACAGCCTGGGATGTACTCTTTGAAGCTAATGTCCTAGATAGCTACACTGGTTACCTGATTTCTGCTGCAAAATGAAGCGCACTGCCACACGCACACAGCAGAAGCCCACAGAGCAAGCTGTTGTTTCTTCTCCCCAGCAAATCTCCCAGTGTGGCTGCATGATTTTTGTCTGCATAATTATCCACTACATTCCAAACAAATTATACCTTTTTGCCTTGAAAGTGTTTGACGGAGTCTCTGTCAGCTTTCAGAAATATTGTAACAGGAGGGAAGGAAAAAGAGAAAGAATCTGCACTCCTTTGACAAGATAGTGCTTTGACACCAGAATGTATTATACCTGTGCAAGTCAACCAATTTCAACACAGTAAGATTCACAGGTACAGCAGATATTTTCCACTGCCAACTACACAGCAGCAATGAAAATAAAAAGCCAATAAATCTTTCTGGGTTGCAGAGATGAAGGACTTGACTTCCCTATCTGATAGGGAAGCTAAGTCCTATGTCATTAACTCAGAATTTGCAGATCTGGACATTAATTGTAGACAAATTGAAGCAAACTGATGCAAAAGGCTTCCCACACTGCTCATTCCTTCACTGTCTGTGCATAAACATGGTAGGAGTAAAATGGGTAAGGCTACAGTCTGCAAGAGCAGCACCACCTCACACCAGCCCACAGAAACCTCTCGAGGATCAGAAAGCACAGGATGGGATAAGTTCTCTATTAAAAATGTTAGCAAACCATTGTAGAAGTTAAGTAGCTGTTCAACATCTTAATTGGAAAGGTATGACTGAAAACATTTTGGTTTTCGTTACCTGTTTGTCTTCTCTTTTCAGCTAGTGATTACATTAAGTAATCTGCCCTGATAAAACCTCTCTGGAACACAGCAATGAATAACAGACATTACACAGAATATGCATAATGGTCAAAATTGAAGCAATGTTCCCAGGAAATAGCTAAAAATCTTATCTCTCGAGATAAGAATACAGAGAGGATGCTTTTAAGCAAATATTAGTGTTTTAATATAAGAGACAGTGAAGTTATTGGCACACTTCCCTCTTTCTATGAAGGGGAAAAAAAGAAAGAAAAATAATAACTGACTGCCATTTTATTAAAAGCCAGACTTCCAAGATCATTTAACTACCAATTGTTCCCTTGAAAACTGAAGAAGAAACACAAGCAGGAGTACAAATTTCTTGTGAGAATCCTATCAGACCATCCTCAAACTCTCCTTAAGGTCAGAAGGGAATAAGTAAAATCCCTCACAAAAACTCTGAGATGTACAGCTAAAATGCATGACAAAAAAATCCAGATTTATTTCCTGTAATGCAGCAATGTAAATATTAACATTTTAACACTCAGACAGAAGTGATTTCTTTAATCAACAGCCTCCCTAGAAGACACACAGCACATACACACCCACACAGATTACTATTCAGTTCTCATGGGTTCTGATATTTTCCATTGGCAAGACATTAATATCTGGCCAACTAGCTGCCACAAGTCAGCACCTGGAAATTTCCAGTTCTTTTGTGGATCTGAGTGGTTTTGTACACTGTTGGACCTGGGAGAGAGAGCCTGCTCACAAGAGAAAGAATTAGGAACAACAAGTTGTATTGGCAAGGGGTGTTTGATTCAAGTTTTGGTGAGTATTGTAAATGCAGGCAACCCCAGCGAGGGGAGAGAATGATGCATGTGACTCCATCTTATCAGAAGGCCAATTTATTACTTTATTATGCTGTGTTATATTAAATAACACTACACTAAACTATACTAAAGAATACAGAAAGGATACTTACAGAAGGCTAAAAAGATAATGATGAAAACTCGTGCCTCTTTCCAGAGTCCCAGCACAGCTTGGCCCTGATTGGCCAAAGAGTGAAAATAACCCACAGTAGAATGCAGTGAAACAATCACCTGTGGGTAAACAATCTCCAAACAAATTCCGGGTGAGCAAAACACAGGAGAAGCAAATGAGATAAGAATTGTTTTTCTTTTCTCTGAGGCCTCTCTCGCTGCCTTTCAGCTTCCCAGGAGAAAAACCCTGGGTGAAAGAATTATGTTCAGGGAATGTGAATGCCATGGGTGAGAGATGAGTCTGGAGGCTTTAACACAGCTGTTCCCAAGTAAGGCAAGCATGTGGCAAAATTAGTCTAGTGGCAGTGTGATGTACTTCTGGGTCTTTACCAGTGTCCTTTAATTCAGCTCTGATGACAGCTGATCATAAACTGAATTAAAAAAGAGTATGGGCAGCTTTTTCCAGGTCTCTCTCATGCCACAAAGAAGCTACAAAGGTGAGGAGTAAGACAATCCCTGCCATATCACCCATCTCCATTTCCTCACTGTGTCATCTTACACATCAGAACAAGTGTCTTAAATGCATCCTTCTGTGTCCATGTACACAAGGGTTTGGTCACTGGATTAATTAACTGTTCCACGTTTCACAAAAGGGCAACTAACTCTTATCATCAAAACTACAGGAGCTTCACTTTAAAGGATTTTTTAAGTGGTGTATGAAAGCACACTACATAAAATTTCCATGCTTAAGAGACAAGTCAAACACAGCCAGCCTTCCTCAGCATTTGTTATAATGAAGGGGTTTTTTTCCACTGAATAAGGAAAGAAAGTTTCTCAGGTAGTTCTGTAACAGCCTCTTCCTTGCACACAACACTGGTGAACTCACAGTGGAAACACTGTTACTGAAGGGGCCGCTGGATTTTTCTGAGCAGTGCAAACTACATAAATGCTAGGAGAAAACAGTGGAAGAATTCCTCATGGGACTGAGGTTTTACTACACACTGCAGCTAGCAGATGACCTTTGGCAAGGGCTCCACGTCAACAGGGAAAACATTTACTCACTGAATAAACAAAGCCAGACTGTAAGCCTTGAATTCAGATTCAAACCAGCACCACTGCTTAGACAAGAAAGGAAGAAATTGAAAGAGCCAGCCAAATGACAGCAAAATATCCAGCCCATGAGAGTATTGAATCTAACTACTTCTGAAATCCCAAACAGAGTTTCAATTCTGCTTCCATCAAAGCTAATGGGAAAATGTCACTGTCTTCACCAGGGCCAAGCCCAAGGCACTGAATTTCCCAAAGCCCTCATTAATAAGCCGTCCACCCACTCTGCCTACACCAATAGAAGTGCAGGAGGAAAATTTAGGATGTTATTTGTCTATTAAGCATCCTTGCCATATTTTCAGACTAAATCCAGAAAAGGGACTTCACTGAAAGCAGCAATTCACAGCCCATTACACCTCCTTCAGTGGTTAATGATCTGATTTGTACATCTGAGTGCATGCAGAACCACCCCTGGATTATACAGAAGGCAGAATCTACTCTGGTCAAAACAAAACACAGGATTTAAAAAAAAAACAGCTCTTCTGTAC
Source organism: Melospiza georgiana (assembly GCF_028018845.1). NCBI lineage: Eukaryota > Metazoa > Chordata > Aves > Passeriformes > Passerellidae > Melospiza > Melospiza georgiana. Next base: position 38,161,247 of record NC_080434.1, on the reverse strand, counting down.
TGTAATAAGCACATGAAGCTAGCTCAGTGATTTCAGGAAGATTCCAGACACTTCACCAAAATCATTCTCTTCCATTAAGTATCCAAAATCACTGTGTTCATCAAGTTTTAAGAGTACTAGCCTAGTCCCAAACTGGATTAGGATCACCAAGACTAGAAAAGCACCTAAAGATCAAGACAAGAGTTAAACTCCGTTATGGTAAAACAGAATTCATTTTTTTTCAATAATCGTAAGGCAAGTCTGAATCACTGGGATTTGGAAGATATAAAAGTTGTGTAAGATACCATTATATACCTCATGGGAAGAATGAGTTTCTCAGCAGATGGAAAAACAGTGAGATGTTAAGAGAGCCCATGCTACCATAAGCCATGTGAGAAACAGTAAATATGAAAAATACACAAGTCCAAGGCATGAAGCCAAATACAGACATCCAAAACATGCATTTCCATCATTGTTTAGACATCAGAGATAAAAGGGATCTTATTAAGAGTTACATGAGTGGATGAACACAGTAGCCTACTGAGCATCATCACTCTAGGAGAGAGACCAAGATTATTTGGATTCTCTCACAGTTCAGATTCTTTCAGATAATCAATGTGTTTGTGCGTTTTAAAAGGATTTCATCACTGAGAACAACGGGAGAGGGATCCTACTCCTATTACCTGCTCTTAGTTCTCCTTTTGCATTTATCTACTTAAAGGAAAAAAGCAAAAAGGAATCCCAAAGCATGAAAAAGGTGTCATCCTCAGCAAGGGAGGCAGAGCTCTAACACACCACTGGTGCTGCAAAGGATTTCTCAGACTCAAACAGGAATTTTTTTCTGTTCCCCAAAGCTGCTATGAACACTTCACACTGTAAATACAGTGTTCTTATAATACTGCCACGGGGTGTATGTAACACACACGCCTCCTGATAATAAAAGAAAGCAATCAAGGAGTGTGCATTCTTTTTCCCCACTTGTGAAGAACACAGGCTTCCCAAAAGGAAAAACTTAATCAATTTTAACTGCATCATTTTATTAAATGATCTGTCAAGAATACGTTTTCATCCCAAGGAAAAAAAAATCCAATCAAAACAGAAAATTGCTTGGAACCAATAAAACAATTCAAAGCCCCAGGGAATTCTACCCCACAACTAATACACTGCTCAGCATGAGCAGAGAAGTCTCAGCTATTAGGTATCATGCACAAGGCTGTTGTAAAGCCACCTGTGAGGCACCCAGCTGTGTCCCTGCAGAACTACCTGCTGCTGCAGCCTCTGAACACTTCAAAGCCTCACTTCTTTACACTTCTCCCACGGTAAATCCACTGCTGCTCCCCTGCTCCAGCAGGCAGCACGACACAGCAAAGCAGCCCTGACACAGATCCATGTCTGCCTGTCACTCCTGCTTAGCACCAGCCCTTGCAGATGCCTGTGCTGCTTTGCAGCTCACTCTGAGACCAACGAGGTGCTGCTGCCAACGCTGTCACAAAGATCTACAGCCCGGGGAGAAAACAGAGGTGTTCAATCTCTCCATTTAGTGCTGGCCCACAGCTCCTTACAGCAGCACTTAGAAATATCTCCCTGCTTGGACTCAAATTCCAGCACAAAGCAAATAGAAGCAAACTATTCTGGGGGCAGTTTCCACTACCTTAGGCACAGAAGGAGCTGGCTGGGCCAAAGTCTTCAGAAAGCAGCATGCAAGAAAACACCACCTAAGACAGAATTTCACAAAGCCAAATTTCCTTTCTCACTTTCCTGGTGCTGGAGGGCTTGCCCATCTATCTTCCTTATCTTTATAGCACATTATAATACAATAATCTCATCCAAGATCAAAACACAAGAAGCAATAGCCTTTTATCTCTTGTCAACAGCAATGCTCCTTGAAATTCACCATCAGCTGACGACTCCCCAGTTGCAGCTGCTGAACAATGTGTGGATCCATGAGATCTCTGCAGTGCTTTACAGCACCACAGCACAAGTGCTCAGTCTCTGACACACATAATGAGCCATCCCTGCAGGTCCCTGCCACAGCACTTTAACACAAGTTACCACCTGTCATCCCTTTCCTCAGCAGCACGGGTTCAAGTTTTAGCATCTCAGAACACACACAGGCACAGGTCACTCTTATTGCAGTGTGGAATTCCTTGACCTCATCTTCTTTTTCAGCACAAGACCCAAGTGCCACTCGAGCCCCAGACCAATTCCCATGGTAGCCATGTTTTACCATAAGTTTTAAATCAAGTTTACCACAGGTTATCAAAGTCAATTTGAGCACCTCCCATTCACAGGCTGATAACATGATGTTGTCAAGGCCTTGAAACTCCAGTGGACTTAGGTGTACTCAAATCTAGCAGTCTTGTAGAGAAAAATGAATATGCCTCTCCAAAAATGAATCATGGCATCACAGAATGTGCTGAGCTGGAAGGGACCCACCAGGATCATGGAGTCCAACTCCTGGCCCTGCACTCCTCCCCAGGAGTCACATCATGAGCCTGAGAGCATTGTTCAAATGCTTTGTGAACTCTGTCAGGCTGGTGCTGTGACACTGCCCTAGGGAGCTGTTCCAGTGCCCAAGCACCCTCTGGGTGAAGAACCTTCTCCTGATGTCCAACCTAAACCCCCCTGGCTCAATTCATGCCATTTCCTTGAGTCCTGTCCCTGCTCATGAGAGGGAAGAGATCTGTACCTGCCCCTCTGCTTCCCCTCACGAGGATGTTGAAGACCACAATGTCTCTCCTCAGTCTCTTCCTCTGCAAGCTGAACAGACCAAGTGATCTCAGCCACTCTTCCAGACCCTCCACCATCCTTGTGGACCTTCTCTGGATGGTTTCTCATGGCTTAATGTCTTTATTATATTGTGGCACCCCAGAACTGCCCCCAGCACTGGAGCTGAGGCCGCCCCAGTGCAGAGGGGACAATCCCCTCCCTTGCCCAGCTAGCAATGCTGTCCCTGATGTCCCCAGGACAGGGCTGCCCTCCTGGCTGCCAGGGCACTGCTGACTCACATTCAACTTTCCATCAACAGGACCCCCAGGACCCTTTTTGTGGCACTGCTTTCCAGTATCTCGTTCCCCAGTCTGTCTGTACATCCAGGGTTGCCCCACCCCAGGTGCAGAATCCTGCACTTGTCCGAATTGCCATTCATTTGGTTGGTGATTGCTCATCTCTCTTATCTGCTGAGCTCTTGCGGGGCCTCTTTGCCCTCCGGGGAGTTGACAGCACCTCCCAATGAAGTGTCCTTGGCACAGCTGCTTAGCATTCCTTTCAGCTCCCTGTCCAGGCCATTTAGGAAGATGTTGAAGAGCACAGGGCGAGGAGGGAGCCCTGATGTCACCCCACTCCCTATAATCCTTTGTGCCTGAACCATGAGCCAGTGGCTCACCCATTCTGTGACAGGGTTATCCAGCTGTGTGTTGGACATCTAGTCCAGAAAGATCTTATGAGACACAGTGTGCAAAACTTTGCTCAACTCCAAAAAGACTGCATCTACTGGCTTTCCTAGATCAACCAAGTAGGTCACCTTGCTGTAGAAGGATTCAACAAGCAGGACTTTCCCCTCACAAAGCTGTGCTGGCTGGTTGCATTATCCTACAGCTGTTTTTCAATACCTCTCCAAATAATCTTTTCCATGACTTTACCAGATTAAACTGATTTTTTCCATGATTACTGAAGTGACACTGACAGAGCTGTAGTTTCTGGGATCTTCCTTCTCATACTTCTTGAAAATTGTGATGACATTTAACAGCTTCCAGTCAGCTGGGATGTCTCAGGATTCCTGAAACTGTTCAAAAATCATCAAGAAATGTTTTTCAGTGACATCAGCTAGTTCCTTGAGGATGCTGTGATGCCTTGTCCATGTCCCTGTTCTTGTTTGTGAGGTGACCATCCTCACCCTGTAACATGCTGATGCTATTTCAATACTGCCTTTTGCCATTGATGTATTTAACAAAACTCTTTATTGTTCCCCACATTTCTGGCCACCTTCAACTCCACGTGAGCTTTGGCCACATGAGTTTCTCCCTACAGTGGCAAGCAGCATCTCTGTGCTCTTCTCATGTCACCTGACCTCGCTGTACTCAGAATGCACCTCCCTTTTTTGGCTTACGTCCAAGAGGACATCCCTGCTCAGCCCAGCCTTCTGCCTCGCCTGCTGGAATTGCCTGCTCCTGTGCCCTTAGAAGGTGGTGTTTAAAAACTGACAAGCACTGATGGACCCCAGCACCTGCAAAAACATTTTCCCAGGGGACTTTATTTACTAATTCCTTGAAAAGCTTTGTGGCCTGCTGTCCTCCTGTCCAGAGCTGCTGTTCTCCTGGCACTTTTCCTCCTGTCAAATGATGGTGATCATTATGGCAAGTCCCTTTCTCAGATGTGATACCCTATCAGGCAAGATAAGCCTTTCAACCATTCTTCCAGATTGTTCCAGCAACTTCAGCACAAGCCACTCTGCCCCACTCTGAGTTTAATCTCCCAGTAAGATGCTGGTTCTTACCATCTGCCATCACTCACCAACCCTTTTTCAAAGGCACACAGTGACCACTCCTCTTGCTGCTTTGCCCGAATTCTGAGCACTGTGACTACATTACATTCTGTTGTTCTGTCACCATCCCTTACCCTCCTGGCAGGTTCAGATGAAAAACAAAAAAAGCTTCCTTCCTGCACAAAGCTCTGCACATGCAATCGCCACATTTCAGGCCAGCAGCAGCTGCAATTCCACAGTAAATGACACACACCCCCAAGGTTATGTACTCAGTAACCTTTGTGAAGGCACCCTGGGATCCATCTCAAACACTACAGGAACCCACTGGGATTCAAAGCCCTTTCTAAATCTAAGATTCTCCTCATTCAGTCAGTGCAATGGATATTGGCAAAATTCGTTTAACTTTAAAATAACATTTGTTTAGCAATGATACAATAAGGGTCTGCCTAAATTACAGAACTCTATTCCATAATCCACAGGTATTAAATCTTTCATTTCTCAGAACTCACATGAAACTCTGTAAATCTGGGAAGTATTTTTCATTTGCAAGTGTCTTCAGTTCTCCTCTTGGACACTCTGCATGTAGGAGTGTGATAAATTGATAACCCCTCCAAGAATTAATGAAAAAGCAAGCAAAGTCTGAATGAAATCATGCTTTGAATTCCTTGCTCATGGAAAACAGCAGACAAACTCTCTTGGACAGCAAGGAGTGCCTGGATTTCACACAATATCCCTCATACAAATGCCCATGAGTTTCAGACCTTTCTCAAAAACAAGCTGTCCACATGTCAAACCAATTTATGCAAAAAAGAAATGCCTTGAAGCTATAAATGGGAACTCCTCCACTGCACAACTTGATCTCACCAGGAAACAGCATATGGAATATTCAGCACAAACCACCTTTGCAGATTTACAGACCAATGAGACTAAAAAGCCAGGTGTCAAACACGGAGCAGGAAAGCTGAAACAGCTTCACTATCTAACATTTAATTAGAGTGAGACCCCAAACCATAAAGAGAAGGTTTAGCAACGGAGCAGCAAGCTGAAATGCAGTGTAACAAAATTTGCTTAAAAACTATCAAAGCCAGCCACCAGAAATCAGGAGTGTCATGGATTTGAGGTGAACATTACTGATCTCCTTTCTGCAGGCTTTGAAGAATGCAGCATGTACATCACAAGGCTTTTATGAAGGGCCTGGCTAATATGAATGTCCATTATAGCTGCTGTACTGCACTATCTGGAAGGCCACAGGAACAAACAAGCTCTGCCAGGTGAGCAAAGAAGAAAAGCTTTCAGGAGCAAAAACTCTTAGGCACTTCCCCAAGCCTCCTCTCTCAACACCATTCCTCTGTATTTAGACAAAAGTTCAACATCCAGAGCAATGCCTGCAGTCATTTTTCATTCAGTTATATTTCACGGGTAAGATGTTCAATAGTGACCTCTAATTTCAGAAAATGAAATCCCTGAGAACATGCTCAGATATCCAGGGACTCACTTCAGAACTGCCAGGCAAACCTGGCACTGACACCTCCTGCCCAGTGCTTCAAATATGCTATTTAGGCTTTGTGTTGAAATGAGGATTTAGAATTCTGATTCTAAGGGGACACAGCTTAACAAGTTCTAGTAGTTAGGTTGAAGTACATGAAAGAAATACTTTTTGGAGCTTAGCTTTACGAAAATAATCAAGTCTGAGGGCAAAGAAGTGATGAGGAAAGCAAGGGTACTGACTTTAGGTTGCAAGTCTTTAAAATTCTGCAAAAAACCACAAATACACCCACACTAAAATATCTTACATGAGTCAGTAAATACATGTACATACTCCAGGACTGTAGCCATGCTGTTAAGCTTTCTTCTCTGCTCTATTTTGCCCCTAAATGAAAGCCATTCTCCCTTCTTTCATCTCACAAGATGAGAGCACCTTTTTCTCCCTCTGAAGAACTACTGTATCTCCAGAATAATTTATTTTTAGCACTTGGGTATGAGCTTTGTTTCCTTGTGACTACCAAGGAAACTGATTCAGTTCAGTGATCTAATGAAAAACAACTTCCTTTTTTTTTCAATAAATTCCATTATTAGTAGCATCATTACTATTACATTCAAAATATTCAGGATCCTGAGCTCAAGAGAATAAAATGTAGATTTCAAAATATTTTCCAGGTTGCACAAGCCTAGTCCAAAAAATCACCATCATTCAGGTTAGTCCAACCACATTTCCTCAGTGACCCTCATGATGAATCTGAGATGCCTGATCACAGCCTAGTAAAGCATAGCATGCAGAAATCAGCTGCACAACTGCAGCAGCTGGAGGCACAATCCTCATTTAGGATGAGAGAGAGCAAGGCTGAGCCCTAAGCTCAAAAACCATGAAGCAACAAGTCCACTGGAGGGTCAGGAAACACCACTGACTGAAAGGGAAGCATGTATTTGCCAACAGGATTCCAACCAGGAATTGACTAAAATTGCAGATTTTCAATTAGATGATGTCTGTTTGAAACACCCAGATTAGTCAAATGTAATTGTTGTTCCAGAATAGTCAAATTTAATTGTTGTCAGGCTGTGGAAACTGTGAGAAGGAAAAACACCCAGTGAAAAACTTGGAACCTTCAATACAGACCACAAAAAATCAGTAGAAATTTTTATATTGTTTGAGGGGGGGGGGGGGAAATCTTGAAGCCTTCAATACATACCACAAAAAAATCAAGAGAAATTTTCATATTTTTGGGGGGAGAAACTTGCTTCCCCTTCTAAGACTACTGCAAGTACAGTGGATCAGAGATACTACTGGCAAAGTAAGAATACAGAAACAAACATAGTGAAGAGTAATCAGTAATTCTACCAAAGGCAAGAGAGATCCTGTGAAGGTGAAACCTGTAAGGGGACACCCTTGACATTCAAATAGAGTTGCAAGGAACCACTGGTATCTCCTGTAACAGGAAAAGAGGAAAGGACCTAAGCTAAGTCAGTCAGTCTTTTCAGGGAAGTCTGAATGACAAAAAGCCTTGGAAGTGCTGACCCCACATTAAACACTCCTTCTGAACATGTATATAGAAATAGAATGAGTATGCAGGAACCTATATCTTAATTCACCCAGTAACAAGAGGCAAAAAAACAAAAAAAATCCAAAAAAAACCCATAATCAACATAATCAAGGAAAGAACAAGTGTAATGCAAAGGAAATGGTATATATTCAAATAATATTTGAAAAAACTTTTAAAATCTCACTACCTTTGCCATGCAATTCATTCAGTGAAGTTATCTGCAATAACCAGGCTTTAAAATAGACATATCATAAAAGGGCAAGAGGTTTCCTTTTCTTTTTCAAACTCATTTTCTTATATCATGATCTATGGAACAGATATTGTGGAAAATATAATTCACTAAGTTGATAGCTCTATTCCAAACAGTCATACATCAAATGACATTACAAACAAGCACTGTAATCAGCAACAGGTCAGTCAATAGTATCTATTTCAGAACTTCAATTCCAAGATTAACTGCTTCATATTTTATTTGGTAAAAGCTGTTACACATGGCACATGAAGAGATCAAAGGCTTAAAGAAAATAGCTAAGAGAGTGAAAATAAAGATTAATAATATGAAACACTATTTTATAAAGCTGCTAAGGAATGAAAAAAGGGTGAAGCTAAATTTTAATGGAAGACATCATGTGCGCTGCTACTTTACCTTACAAATAAAAACACAACTTTGTTTCTGGGAAGTACATATCACCTTCAAGGAAGTACACAGATTTCAATGTTAATAACCTCAACTAAACTTCTAACCAATAAAAACATGTCTGATTGGTTTGGGGTTTCTTCTTCCAAAATCCCCCAGCTGCAGGTAGCTCTCCAAAACCAAGCCCAATTCCTCACCTCTAACAGATTTCGCTCAATCCTTATTTGGATGAACTCCTAACCAAACTGCTAGTTCTTACCTTCTCTAATCCCTTCACCTTTACTACTGGATTTCAGCACCAGTTTGCCCAGGGTTGTTTAGAGAGGCAGCTTTGGCCATACCTGAGCAGAGGCAGCACAGACACACCTATGAAATGCATGCAGGTGAAGCACATGGAGCCACAGTGTACCACAGGGGTAAATTCTCAGAGTGAAGCATTCAAAAGCACCTAGGAAACTACCCCAATCATTTTCAGACTGAAATTTTAGAAAAAAAAAAACCCCAGGCTTAAAGATGTGCATCCAGATAGGTCAAATGAAAACCACAAAAACCTCCCTGACAACTGGCTAGGCTGCAGTATTGCCAAGTGCAATCTACTTGCTCATTTGGGCAAATAAGACACCTTGGCACATTCCCCAAAATAGTATTTTGTCCCTCCCCTCCCCCCCCCACCCCTTGTTTTTTCTGCTTAAATGAAAGATTATCAGTCCCTGGAATCCAAACACAAGACAGAAAGAGATATCACAGTGTGTGCTAATTAAAGCAGAACAGGAACAGTTAAAAACCATAAATACGGTTCTGTATCCAAACCAGTGATTTGCTGAATTCTAATTTTTGTAAACAATTCCTCAAAGAAAATCTTCAAATGCAGTGATGAACAACTTTTATGTTCTGTTATTGTTTTCTACTTAAGCTTGAAGCACTATACTTGCCCAGTGTGTAAGAGGGTGTGGGAAGACTGAAGCAAATTTAAAATCCTTATGCAAACTTGCATGGACAACATCAGCAGATGTCTCTGTGCTCACTCTGTCCTTATAATGATTAAATTATGCTGCTTGCCAAGGTTTCCAAGATGACCACTGACTTTTTGTGGGACATGAATTTGTAGAGAATTTTTCAAGTTTGACAGAAGGTTTATACTGTACGTATTTGAACGGCAGAGTGTGCTAGTTACAGCAGTACAGGAACAATTAAAAACCATAAATATACTCTGTGTCCAAATTAGTGATTTGCTGAATTCAAACTCTTGTAAGCAACTCCTCAAAGAAAATCTTCAAATGCAGTGAGGAACAACTTTTAGGGTCTGTAATTCTTTTCTGCTTAAGTTTAAGCACTATACTTGCCCACTGTGTGAGAAGACTGAAGCAAATGTAAAATCCTTATGCAAACTTCCATGGGCAGATATCTCCATGCTCACTCTGTCCTTATAATGATAATTTATGCTGCTTGCCAAGATTTCCAAGATGACCACTGACTTCTTGTGGGACATGAATTTGTAGAGAATTTTTCAAGTTTGGCAGAAGGTTTATATTGCATAGCAAATGACAATATAAACAAGCACTGTAAGAAGTAACAGGTCAGTCAATGGTATCTATTTCAGAACTTCAATTCCAAGATTAACTGCTTCATATTTTAATTGGTAAAAGCTCTTCTTTTATTTTATTCTTTAAAGCTACATGTTGCAGTTTAGCTCTTGTTTTATCTTGTTCACTAAAATGTTAGTTCAATGGGGGATCCTGGATCTGCAGTCCACCTGTGCTCACAATGACCGAGATCATTACAACACCCATCGCTCCCAGCCCAACCAATGTGCACAATGCCTCTGGCACATGGAGCACTGCGTTAGGACACGTTTTTCCAGCTCGTAACCTCCTGCACTCTCCACCAAAGGAGCACTTACTGCCATTGTCGTCAGAGTCCTCACTGCTGCTAGGAAGCCGATGTCGTTTCATGATCTCCCCGGGAAACAGCAGGCAGCCTGGGAAGCAATGAGACAGCACTTAACCCCAGGTAATGACACACACTCAGCAGCTTGCGCTTCTGATGGCATGCGAGCATTTACAGCACACAAAGGAAAACAAACAACTCCAGCAGCAGCTGAAAGATGAACAGGGAACCTCTCAAGGGTGCTTAATTAGGCTGTTATCCTAGGAGCAGGTGAACAGCACTGGAGAGTGGCAGTGACAGTCCCACCCATGCTTTCCCCCCACCAAAAAGCTGAATTTTGTCCTGAGAGGCGTTAAAATCACTAAATATCCGCAGCCAATGTGCTTAACTTCCCCTGCCTATTCTGCCACTAGATTCGCAATACAATAACGTTTTTCCTGCTTGTGTCAATATTTACTTTGGCTAATATATTTTTGGAGCAATTTTGTTCCTGTTTAAAGTGCCAGATTTACGAAATCTGAGATTAAAGTCATCCATTTACACATAAAAAACAAAACATCAGCAGTAGCAAGCCCAGTTTTCCCAGATTAACTAAACATGCATCATCTATGCCCTGGAAAGCACCACCCTCTAAGATGAGAGGGTTACTTCCTCCTGCAGGGACATTTCAGCACCATGCCTAACACTAACTGTTCTTTGGGAGTAAGATTATTCAGATGATTACTCAGAGGCTCCTCCAAATTGCCAGATTTCTACCAATACCAAATTCATGAGCACGTGGGCCAAAAGTTCCAAATCTTTCTAAGTGGTGTTCTCATGGCACTGACATTTTCACGTGTATTCCCTGTGGAATGAAGCCAAGTTCAGTAAAAACAAGGAAACTGTAAATAGCTAGTCAGTATTTACATGTAAAAAGCTATAAAAAAGTGCAAGTTGGAGAGCAGGCAAAGACACGACAAGACAAGTCCAGAAAGGCATATCCACCATAAGTTAAACTGACAAGGACTCTAGATGCACATCAAAACCCCTGAGTCTTTGCTTATCACATATCAATCTTGGTATCACAGCAAGGTCTGGGCACTCTGCTGGCAGCAAATCCCTCATACCCACCTCTGCACACAGATTTGGAGATCAGATGCCAAAATATTCCTTTGCTTCTAGCTAAGTGCAGAAAATCTAACCTTATTTCCATGTGAGCTCAGACTTTCTCAAACCCTCTCAACAAAACTCCTTGCAGTGGTCCTTCAGTGCAAGAATTAACTGCTCCAATTTTGTTCACTGAGAGCACAGCTCAATTTTTGTAAGAAATTCAGTAATGCCTTCAACTTTTATAAGACTGATACCCAAAATAAGAAAACCAAAAAAAAAACTAAAAAAGCCTGACACTATTTACAATAAGGCACAAAAATATCTGCTTGCAGAGAACTTAATACAGTGCTAAGAGCATTGCAGGATTGCCTCCTTTTTCATATTACACCTGTAAACAGAGTTGGGGGGAAGCCTCCCTCCCACAGACTGACTTTTCAGAGTGGGATTTAACACACCTGTCACTGAAACATGTAACAGTTTTGAACTGCAAAGTTTGCTCACTAAAAAGAAGCTGAATGGTTCACATCACCAAGACCTTTTGTCACCACTTCATAGAGTAAAAGTTCACATACAGTGTCTGATGCCAGAGAATAAAGAATCATCAGTGGCAGCCTTTTACAGGGCTAAAAGAATTCTCTCCAAAAATTGCTTTGAAGCAGGCCAGAACTTTGTGTGTATGATGGGAGATGGAAATGTTGCCAGTGGATAAATACCCACACCAGCCAGGACCATCAAAACCCACTGAATACAGATCTGGTATAAATTTAAGAGATCCAGAGCCAAATTCCTATACAGTCACTTAGAAAGACAGAAAGCCAATATTCAGATCCAAAACAGGCTAAAACAGAGCTGAAAAATCAATTAGTTCTTACAAGGCCAAAACTAGAGGGATGAATATCTATCTGTAAGGTACTTGTTCTGTTAGTTCACACGTTAATAACAGCAATGTAAAAGAAGATATTCACTTAGCAAAAATCTCCCATAAACAAAGTAAAGGAAACTTGGAAGAAAATTCAGGAAATTTGTTCTATCTCAAAAGTGTAATTTGTATATTTCTGGTTCATTTCTTGGTTTATTTCCCATATGGACTGAAAAGCACAATACACTGATAAGCAAAACAACAGAGTTTATGTACACTAAGACACACCCGTGAACTTGCAACAAACAAGAAAATTTGGAGTTCTGCTCCTTCACATATTTCTGGACAAGTGCATTTTGAGTTGATCTTCTCCTAACATACTTTCTGCAAATTCAAAAAAAAAATAAAGAAAAAGATGGAACCTTCTTCTTCCTACCACGTGTCTTTAAAAAACCCAACATCTCCTTTTTGGTTGCTGTTTAAAGGAAAGAGTGGTAATCACACCTCCCACAGTTTAAGCACTCTCCAGAGCTTTTCAGGAAATAATCCAGAGCAGAAACCACTTTCCTGAGCACAGAGTATTAGATAAGGCAGCTAATTTGCTTGTCCACTCTAGTCAGGCATCTGAAGTTGGCCACACTGAAAAGCCTGTGTTCTCAATTGTAACATTAAAAGAAATATCCCATTTGATGAAACTCCTGGGAGATTGTTTTATAGATCTGTGTGGGGAAAAAAAATTAAACTTAAGAGATCTCATTTTCCCATCTTTGAACCTAACCTGAGTTTACAGGGAGCTAAATCACAGATGAGAAAACAGCATTTGGCTTCTTAGAGCAAGACTCAAACCTTGTAAGATTAACCCCCTGGAACTTTAGTCATTAGAAGAACAGCTTTTTTTCAACCTCTAAAATAATTTTAAACTGCTGCCACCAGATGTTCATATCTAACACATGTTCTAGAGGTAACACTGGAACAGCTAACAAGACGTACAACCATGCAGACTGAAATGCTCCTGGTTTCTGTCAGGTGGTGGCGGTGACTCAAAGTCACACAAGAAATATGTTAAAAAGTGCACATTAAAAACAAACATGGCTTATGGATAGTGAGTTAGATGCAGACTGATACTCCAAGTTTTTGCCCTGTTCCAGCAGGAAAACACTACAATCACTATGCCTGTAAGCAAAGAGAATTCCCATGTAAGCATAAAAGCCACAAAACATTGGAGGCCAGCTTTAATAGCAGGAGTAAAAGCTATGCACCCCAGCATGCAACACTTGCAGGGCAGGAAGAGACACCCAGATGACTGAGCTCAATTCCTAAGTGCCTGCAATCACATAATTGCTGTCCAGCCCTGAAGTTCCCACAAAAACCCTCTGCAGCCACCCAGGCCACAGAACGAGCTCCCCAACCCCTTCTCAGAATGAACCAAAGAAAGAATGTGACTTTCTCAGAAGAAAGGACACAGTCAGCCAAGCAGTGCTTGTGGGTGAACCCTGGATCTTCCATCAAACATTTGAGATTTTCCCAAATCCTTACACCAGCCCAAAAGGGTGCTTGCCCAACACACTGTTCACCTAAAGGGAAAGCCCAGCACTCCAAAAGCTGCTGCAGTCCAACAACCCTAAGCTGGCAAAGGCTGCCCCACCAAGCCACACTCTCTGTGAGTTTCCAGTGACTCCTGTGAATTCCTAATAACTCAGCAACTCTTATATATAAACTTTCAGTTTCATTTCCTCGAAAGAGGATTGTTTCTTTTTGTTAGAAGCATCCTTTCAGAAATCAGTCAGACCAAAACACAGCACGCCCGATGATGTTTTCCCCTGACACACCAGTGTAACATCCACCAATTTACTGGGAAGAAACCAAACTGGGCTCAGGCTAATGCCAGCTTTCAGCCAAACACAGCTTTTGAGAAACAGCCACGATTCTGCTGGCAATGTTACTCCAATTTCATAGGCAGCAAAGCATCCAAGAGCACTTCATGCAGTCACACCAGCATGATAAATGCACCAATGGGACACAGACCATGCCTTTTTAGCCCCCAGTCACCCTCAGATGAGCTGGCCACACCAGGGCAGCACTGCTGAGGCCAAGCACAGCTTAGAGCATGCCCTACTGAGCTGCTCCAGAGGCTGAAGGTGCTGCTCTGTTTTACAGAAACACATCACCAGTTGCTTTTCCACTCTTTTTAATCGTGCTTGCCCTTCAAGTCAAGCTCTGGGTTTTGCTCAATGATTAGATACAAACTTTAAACATAAGAATGTAACTCTGGACTTCCATGGTGCCTTTGCTCAAATTGGTTTTGAAGGCAAAATTACACCACCTGAAACTGACTTCTGTATTTTGGAGAGCATGGGAAGCCTTTTTCAAAACACTTGTAAATGCTGTGCAAATGAAATGACTGGACAATAATACAATATAATCAATGTCAGGCCACACGACAGCATTTGAATTTACATATTCTTGTGGAGCTGAGCAACAAGCATCTCAATCTATACAAACAACTAGATGCAGGTAGGCATGGAAGCTTTGCTGTCCAGTTCCCAGTATTTGATGACAGATGCAGTGCAATGGGTTAGACTCAGCAACCTGACACAGCACAGCAAATTCACTATTTTTAGCAGTGTCATTACCATGCTACTCCATCCTTACCTCTCCAAGAGATAAATTACCAAAAAACCCTAAGACCCCACTGGACATTGATGCCAAGACTTTTCCTTTTTCCTCCCACACTGGAGTCACTGGAGTTGCACTGATAAGAGTGTAAAAAATGCAAAGAGCAGAACTCTAGAAACCACCCCAAGAAACTAGGACAACAGTGTGCACACACACATCCATGTGCACAGTTAATAACCCCACATAGATCTTCACTCAGTTTGACCTCAAGTAGAGAGGCAATCAAAGAGAAAGATGTAAAGTGTGTCAGTCCTTGTTATGCAAATAGCTAAACAGAACCAGATTGTAAAAAAAAAAAATTATACATGGGAAAATCTACATCCTCAGGTCAAAGGTTTTCCACAGCACAATTCTTAGTGAAGTATTTTCAAGGGCTGCATAAACCCCTGGGTAAAAGAGTGTATAATTCAAACTCTGACAGACAATTAACTGTAACCATGTTAACGGGTGTCACTGTAACAAACTGCACTGAACAGCTGCACAGACAGAATGGGAAGAAAGCAGAGTTATGACAGATGTACACCCTGAAGAAAAACTGAAAAACTGCCTTTTCCTCAAAGTAACCCACTAACTGCAATGAAATGAAGACCTAATTATCTCTAGTACACAAGAAATTGCTCCAGAACACCTATTGTACAAATGGAAGTGAAGTGTGACACAGCTTAATAAAATGGGTAGAAGATGCAGACATTTGGCTTCTATTATTTGGCTCTTTTTAAATAGCATATTTATAACACCACCCCTTGTTCACTGACACCTGACATCACAAGAAGCTTTTTGGCTTCTACCCTAGACCTAAACCAAAAAAAAAAAAAAAAAGAAAAGAAGCACATCAGAAATAAGTTGTATTACTAATATCCAGCTAAAACTTTTCAATTTCATTATGGAGCACCATCCACAGTGCAAAGAGTCACAGACCTTAAATCTGGAGGATGAAAATCTTCCAAGTCTCACGAAACAAAGAAGTACTTGGCAAACAACGCCAACAGTGTTCTCCACAGGGAATATTTCTACTAAATTCAGCACACCTATTCAAAATTTATCAATACATGAAAAAAGCACAATTTGGCCATATCAACCAACACTCATAAGGAATCCATGTGCTCATTTATGCACCTGTGCAAGCCAGCTCATAATGTCAACTTCCTACCTGAGCAGTGCCAGAAAATTATTCCCAAACTGTGGGGGAGTGAGAGAACCTGACCATCCAAAATCTTGAGCAATGCATAAACTGGGTTCCAAGAATTAATGCAACCCAACCTGCAGCCACTGCAGTTCATCTCCTCCACCTTGGTCATCTCCAGCTGAAAACAGGAGCATGAAGCAGCAGTACTAAACACATGGAGAAATCATTTGAGGAAACACTGGAAGTTTGGATTTTTTTACTAGTTCTGTGAATTGGGAATGAAACCAGAGAAGCTGGAAGGGAAAACTGCAGCTGTGAGAGGAAAGGGGAGTTTATTATTATTATTTTATTTTAAACATATGTATTAGACATAGCTCAAAAGCAGGGAGCAAGTGGTATCTGAAGCCAGAGGGAAAATCCTGCCACTAAAACATACAATCCTTGCTGTTTCAACAATATCCCACTGAGTGTGAGAAACCTCTAGAAATAGAATCATAACAAGCACATTTTGGCATAACTTTAATGAAGGTTTTAGGTTTGCAAGTGTGGGCAGCTTCTGACTTAGTCAAAAGGCAGCACCTGCTTTAAAAGGAAATTATTCCAAATAACAGCTAAATGTTTCTCAGAAAAATGGGGCTGGCATAAAAGCATCTTCAGCCTTTGACATTAAAACGTCAACTAAGACGTGTCGCTAAATCCTGCTGGAATTTCGGCCTGTTTCACTGGGAAGGGGTGTGGGGGCTGACAGGATGCCCCGGCTCTCACCTACCGGGGTGAGATAATAAACTTTCTCAGAAGGAGCCGATGAGCCGGAGAGGGCCGGCAGGAGAAGCTGGCCGGCGGCAGGTGCGGGCTCGGAGCCGCTTCCCGCAGGCTGCCAGCAGCCGAGCCTTCGGGACTCACTTCCAAAGCCGCGCTCACGCCGATCCCCGGCTGCTGCCCGGCCGGGTGCCGCTCAGAGCGGCTCTCCTCATCCTCCTTCTCCTCCTCCCGCAGCGATCCCATCTCGGCTCCGCGCCCGCCACCCCGGAGCCAGCGGGGCACGGCGGACCGAGGTCACGGAGCAGCCTCCCGGCCGGGCTACACCTCCCCCGTGGGGGTGGCACCTTCCCGGCCAGCTGCCATGGGAAGCAGCCCGGCTCGCCCCCTCCTTCTCCTGCCTGCCGGCAGCCGCTCCTCCCCGCCGCCGGCCGCACCAATCCGCTCGGCCACGGCTGCAAATCAAACTTGGTGCCCCCGGCTCGCCGCCGCTGGCTCCAAGCGCTGTCACTGCCCAAAACGGCCGCGGCACCTTCCCCGCCCGCCTCCCCCCGGGGGCGGACGGGACGGCGGATGGAGCGGCGGCTCGGAGACGAGCTCATTTTCTCTGTCCGTCTCTCCTCCCACTCCCAGACAGTTCTGGAAACTGTGTTATCACCTCTTGTCACAGGAAACCAACCAGCAGGCGGTGCAAACAAACAAACACCCTTTGCCTCCACCCTTCCCAAAATCATCCTATCGGGAACGAACGGGCGGGCGCGAACGGGAAGGGAAAAGCAAATAATAAAAAAAAAAAATTCTGCAAATAAAACCGAAACAACAAAACATACCCCCTCCACCCCCTCCCCCCCAAAAAAACCCACAAACCGAACACCGCCAAAATTCTCCTGGGAGCTGGCGACTAGGCGAGCCCAGGGCCGGGCAGGGTGGCTTTGTCTAAGAGGAACAAGTGGAACGATGGCTGGAGCCGCACTCACCTCCCCGGGGAGAGCGGCCCGTTACACAGCAATGCCGCAGCCCCGCTCCGTCCCGCTCGCCGGGCACCGGGGCAAGAGCCGCACCGCCGAGCTGCCCCGACCGCCGCCCGAGCAACTTGGGGCGTTCGCCGCCGCTCCCCGCGCTCCCCCCGCGATGTTACGGTCGCGCCCCGATACCGCCGGCCGCCTTTCCGCTCCCTCGCCCACAAACTCCGGCCCGGCCACGCGGGTTCGCCCCTCGGCCTGGCCGGGAGGCAGCGCCGGGAGGGGCCGGGCCCCCCCGCGTCCTGCCCAAGTTCTGTGCGCGCCCCCCGCGCCGCTCCCGCCGCAGCCCCCGCGGCCGGGGGCGCCGTGCACCTGCCGGCCGCTGCCCCGATGCCGCCCCGCGCATTTCCCCGCCTTTTCCCACTCTCAAACACGTGCACTTCGGGGCTCGGGCAAGTCGCTCTCCAGCGGGAGACACCGCGCACCCGTCTGGGGGGACGGGGCCAGCTCTGACAGCCCGGCGCCCATCGAGCGGGAGGCACACCGGCTGCGGCTCCGAAAGGCAACTTCTGTTTAATTTCACCGATGAACAGTTTTTATGCTTTCCCAGCATTTTTCCCCCACACAAGCCAAATCCAACTGCGACTGGGGAGGAAGGGGAAAAGGGAGGGGGGGGAAGCAAAGCTGCTCCCGCACACCGAACACCTCCTCTCCCACGCACAGCGCTCCCCGCCCGCGGCGAGAGGCGACGGCTCTCGTGGGCATCTGGGTAACACGGTGCCACACAGTGGCCATGGCTCTCTCTCTCCCCCACCCCCTTCCTACACATCACTATCCGAGCAAGACTTGCGCTCTGCCATTGCCATCTGGCTACCAAGTTGCTCCAACGCTCCCTACTTTCCGCGGCGGGCGATACCCGGCGCTGCCCCCGCGGCGCAGCCTGCAGCGACGCCTGGGGCGCAGGGCCGGCGGCACGGCACGGAGCAGAACGGCACGGCACGGAACACCGGCGGCTGCCTCACTTGGCCGCCGCACCTGGGCAGCTGCGCGGTGCAGCGGAACAAAAAGGGAGCCGGAGCCGGCACCGGGCGGCAGCGCTGCCTCCCCTCCCGCCTCCGCCCCGCCACAGCCCCGCACAAGTTGCTTGTGGGATAGCGGAGCCGCAACTCGGCCGCCTCCCCTCGCCCCGTACCGAGCGGCGCGGCTCTTGGCGCCATGTTAATGACGTACTATCTTATTTCCACTAGGCAGCGACCTTCGGCACGAAACTGCTCTCCCGCCGCCTCCGGAGCGACAAAAAAACCCCATCAAATATGGCTGTGCTGGCGGCTCCGCGGCTGGCGCTGCGGCGGGCACGGTTACCTGCTGGCGGCGGCGCGGCGGCGGCGAGGGCGGGCGGCGCGGCCGGGCTCCCCCTGCGCGGAGGGCTCGGGGCCGCCGCATGAGTTCGGGCAGCGGGCACGGAGAGCGGCTCGCTGCGCCACACACACGCACGGCACACACACACACACACTCACTCTCTCTCTCACACACACACAGATTCCCTCTGACTGACGTTTGTACTTGTTATGGAGGAAGGACTCCGTGAATCAAACTCGTTTCTGGGTCACTGCTGCCACAGGGGGGAGCTGCTTTAATCCCCTGCCAAAACTGGAAGGCGAGGGGAAGGGGGGAGCGGTAATAATAATAATGCAGCGCCGGCGTGGGGAGGCGGCGGCGCGGCCCCGGGGGAGCCGCCGTTAACTCTTGGCGGGCCCGGCCGCACCGTGCGGGGCTCCCGCCGCCCCGCGGAGCCCCCGGGGGAGCGCGGCCGCCCGGCTCCCGCCCGTGGTGTTCCAGCGGGCTGGAAAATGCGGATGAGCGGCTGGGAAATGATACGTGTCTGCACCCGCATCCCGCCCGCGGCACTGCTGGCCTTACCCTGCGACCATTAAGGCTTCTCTCCAGAAAGATTTAAAGGCGATTTCGCAAGCAGGAATGGTAGCGCTGCGCTGGCTCCCCGCGCACAACGCGTGAGTCACTATTTTGTCAAGCAGAGGAACTGAGGGTACCAAGAGTTAAACGCCGTGGCCACATGCGTAGCGCATAATTGCCGGGGCAAGAATAAAACTGCACGCTCCCTATTCTCAGCCCCCAGCGTTATCCCTCTGGCTCGTTAACTTTGATACTTCTCAAAGACTAGAAAGAGCCAACACAATCTGCGGTTCAATTCACATCTCTGTAGCAGGAGAGGAAATTATCTTAAATTGGCACCAAATGACATACTAAACTTCCCATTACCTAAAGAGCGTGTTTGAATGCAGATTTCCTTATTTTTTCCACATAAATCGCTTTACCTCCCGCCATACACCTGTGCTCCCTGAGTGAAAAACTCCCCCTTTCGAGCAGAATTCCTGAGCAGAGCTAATAAACACCACAGAGAAGATTCAGCATCAGCTCAGACACAGAATGAAGGCGATCAGTGTAAAGTAATCCCCATAGTATGCAAATACAAATGCAGCCTCCACAGCAACATCAGGCTGCCAAGGAATCACACCTTAGTTCAGCAGAGGAATTGGGTCGTTACTCATCCCTGCAAACCGAGCCATTTATTCTGCTGTCTCACCCAGCCACCCACCCAATAATGGAGCAGTACTTACACTGAATCTGCACATCCTAAAAAGTTGTACTTTACTACAAAAACATCCTCCCCCCTGAAGATATACTTTCGCTGGGAAAATCAGACAGTCGTGGTTTTATTCACAGAACACCCTGAAGCACCTTCACATTTTCAAGTCTAAGACTTTGATTCCCTTGTTTTCTACTACATGAAAATACAAAAAGGCATGAATTCCCTACTTTTTTCCTGCTCTTGCCTTGGCATCCAGAGCTGTAAAGATACCTGTTGGCATAGCTTTCTGTACATCAGCAGCTTAATTAGGAACATCAACGATGATCCATGCAACACACCCCATCATAGTACCTGATAATTATAATAAACTTAGTGACACACCCCTGTCACCTTACCCTGAACTTCCAGGGCTGCTAGTTTTTGATACTGACTTCTAGTCTGAGTTGTTCTGTATTTCCTGAACCTGTTGCTGTGCCATGGTATAAACCCCAAACAGAATAGGTCTCAGTTTTTCCCCTGAGTGGTCTGCAGGCCCCTCAGGAGCTCAGGGACTGCTTCTCATAAGTTCATGAAGAGTAATCCCAGTTAGCAAAGCTACTGTCAATTGGCATTTATTATCCAGAGGCATGCGCTTCTACTGGGCTAATATGATGAAGTTTCTTCTAAATAATTTTCAATAATATTGTCCATTGTAAAAGACCGCAGAATCACAATAAATGCTATTTGTTCCACTTTCCTGAATTCTTTCCAAGAAGTTCAGAACAAGCTTCTGAGAAGAGCTTAAATGTGAATGGGCTCTAATTTCTCAAGAGGAATGACAGAAACTTTCCTGTCTCAAGCTCTTTGGATTTGAGACAGTAATTCTGTTTCCCTGCAATTAGTTTTCCTTTGCATATATAGCCAAGTTTGTATTACACATTGTATTTCAGGAAACATTTCTTTTGGAAGCCACATTTAAGATAACGTGATTGTTTTCACATTTAAGATAACATGAATGCTTTCATGGTACCATAAATGTTTTTTTAAAAAGTACCATCTCCATTACTGTAGAAATTTCCCCCAATTTCTCCACAAGCAGCTAGCTCAGTCTTTGCAGAAGGTAACACAACTGGAACAAAGACGCTATTTTGTCTCTCGGTACAGTGCATCCACAGAAACTCCTCTGGAATAATACACTTCTATGTTTTAAAAGGAAATACTAAAAAAACCAAAGGGCTAGGAGCTGGAAGAATAATTTTGGAAGTGACTGGAAAACAAAAAGGAAAGGCTACTGCTTCAGCACTACAGGTATGAAATTGTATACCATGGTCAAACGAGAGAGTAGTCTTCTCCTACCTGCACTGACTAAATGTCAAGGTGATGAGGAAAATTCTACTGTAAGTAGAGTCAGTAGAAGTTTTGACATCAGCCTTTGTCTCTAACAGGTATTTAGCCTCTCAGCAAAACAGGCACTTTGTTATAATAAATAATGTCATAAGGCTCTGTGCCTCTCTCACTTATCTTTCAGTGTTATCATTTATTCCAGGAACACTCAGAGAATATGTATCCAGCTTAGAGTTAAGCTTTGTGCTAGCACAGAGAACTTCTGGTCCCTTCTCCAAGTTGTTTCATCAGATACACTCACGGATATATTAAGCTTTATTTTAATTTTTTATGGTTTGATTAGTTTCTTAATATTTCCCTCTTGGATTGGTGAGTTTTTAGCAGATGCACAAATCCAAGGAAAGACTATGTGGCTTTTCAGCTCCCTTTGGTGGAAATCCGTTGCTGTAGCAGTGGCTAATAAAATTAATTTCCTTCCTTCCACCACTTTCTTCCTTCCGCCGCTTCCTTCCTTCCTTTTTTTATTTTCTATTTTGATAATACTCCTTTTACAATTGAAATATTTTCCATTAATTCCTGCAGTCCTCACACATGAAGGTGGAGCTAACAAAATTGAGTTTCTCCTCACTGTTAAATTCAGTCCAAGAATATCACTTAAAATTCAAAACTGTTTTGCTCTTTTGGCTCCAGCTTTCAGGAACTTCCATTTTCTCTTATTTATTCTGAAGATTAAAAACTTGAGGAGAAGTACAGTACAGATCCAAATTAGCACTGTCAACACTAGATTGTACTTAAAGAGTGGGATTTTCCAGAGAGCTTTCATATCTCCTATGATTGATAGATAGGTAGGTATTTTATAGAGCAGAGCCAAAAGACAAATGCAGAGTTTGGCCAATTCCTTTCAAGGTCCATTTTGTCTCTAGCTGGTCTAATCACACAAGCAAGGGGAAAAAAAAAATTGACTCATGCATATGTAAATCTATACCACTTACAAGTTGCATAAGTGCAATATTTTTAACTCCTGCAGAAATAAAAACTTGCTCAATGCAGCTCCTGTATGGGCCATAGAGGAACACAGTTGTCACAGTTTTGTCCAAACCAAATACATCATTTATGGCAAGGTGGCACCTGACTGCTTCACAAAATTATTCACAGAACCCCCCCACTGATTGGTGCTCTGGCTTTTTCATTCTTCTCATTATCTACAAGTAACAAAATTTGGTGTGGCTGGATTAGGCAGGTCAAAAAGGCTGAGCTCAGGTAGTAAATTATTGCCTTTGACTCTGAAGATGAGGTTTAACAGGATTGCCTGAGTGATTTGTTTATTCATACACCAAAGATGTGATTTGTCCTGTGCTCCCAACCCTCATTCTTCTGGTTTATAATTCCTTTGGTTTATTGAGATGAAGTCATGAGAGATCTCTACCTGGATGTATGGGCCAAGTAGTCCAGGAAGGGGAGGCTGTGCCAGTAAAGGATGAGGATGGAAAGGGATGAAAATGAATCCTCAGAGTTGAACTTTTTATTTAGTGGGGTTGCACAGACAGACTTGCATACTCTTTTTAATGAAAAAACTTGAGATTATAACACCAATTTTATCAGTGGGTAGACAGGGGCCTGCAAAGGTTGTATCACTCACGCAAGTCACATGTTAAGTCAGCATTAAAACCAAGAATAGAAACCTGAAGTAATGCCTTTCAGTCCAAGGTTTCTAATGATTAAACCATATCCTCCCCTTTGGCCTGGTCCACAGCACAGAACACAGTACAAAGTGTACCCCCATGACATTTTGCACATAGATATTTTAAAATGTTTCTGCCAGTCAGACATAATCATTGCATGGATATGCAACTGCTGACACTGAGAAGGAAGCAGGGACAGGTAGGCCCAATAGGTAAAATTAACTACATTCAAAAACTTAAAAGTATAGGTACTGAAATCACATGCTTCCAAATTGTTGTAATTGAAAAGTGGAAGCTGACTGGAAACCAGTAGAACAAGCTCAATGGAACACTGGAAACAGACCTGCAGGTTAAGCTGGATGAAGATGATGCATCACCTTTAAGGGAAATAACAAAATTTTGTACATGATGAGAGGAGTAATTAGCAGCCAAGGTAAAGCCCTAAGGATTATGAAAACCTCAGGCAAGTGAGAATTTAGCAGCAAGAGATCAAATCTCAGCTGAAGTATCTACACGTGCCTATCTGGCAGCTCATCAGGCAACATTACAACAGCTCATCTAAATGAACTTCAACATTAAATTGTGTTTGTGCAGGCAGAAATCACGTAGTGAAAGAAAGGTGCTGTGACAAGACTTGTGGAAGAGTTCAAAAGAATCTGATTGCAGATTTTCTGATTGCAGAGTGCAACCTGATAACTGGTTGCTAGAAGTGGAGCAGTGGTATCAATTCATCACAAAAGTACAGAAAAAATATCAATTTTTTTTTTCAGTAACAACTTAGTGGCAGAATTACTTTGAAAAAAAAATTTGCAACTCCGGATCTTTAGGAATAAGAGAAATATTAACTCAAAAAAAGAATGATCGGGTGTTCCAATTGCTATGAGCAGTTTGTGATAACATGTCTACAAAGAGCAGAAATCCTGGAAGTAACTTCCCATGTGGTCCTTTTGGGCTCCTTTTAGTACTTGATGGAATCACCACAGAGCTGCTCCTATTTGTGGTGTCTCCTGGGACAACTTCTTCCAAATGCAATGACTCACAGTTCACTGAATTTAAAGCTATTTGCAGGCCATGAAATTGAGGTTTGCCACAAGGGCCAAGAAATCCTGCAACCTCCATGGCAAAAAGCAATCCTAGCACAATTAGCCATAAGTTACAGCGCATAGGAGGTATTCTGTTTGTCCTCAATAGGTATAAATAAGCTCCTCTCCTCAGTTTCTGTGCTTGAAATCCCTCTTAGGGGTTGTGGCAATCATGATTTCAACAATTGGCAAATTTTCTCCTTAAATAGTCAGAGGTCCACTTATTTCAGATGCAGTTGTGCTGAAACCTACTTCAACTATTAGTAATTTAGCTCAGTAGCAGACAAAATAAAAGGGTAGAAAGAAGTGATCACTACTAGTTAAAGGAAATCTAGTCAAATAGAGAAGTGTTGTTTATTTCAGCTATTTTGTTTTACCAATTATATGTTTTAGAAATTAAGTTATTCAGTGTTTAACAAGTAGGAAAAAATTATTGAGAAAACTAAACTAAATATCTTTTTCTTGTGGCAATACCAATTGCTGAGCTTTTCCACTGTGTAAATAAGCACAAAAACCAGTTTGGGATGTTTTAATCACCATCAGTGTTATAAAAGCTGCCTCATGGACTTAGATTCCACTACTGTTTATGATCAGAGGTTCAATAGTATCCAACAAGACTCAGAAAAGAGGTTTGGGATATTCAGCAGAAAAGAATGTTTACAGAATAGGGGAAAGTTGAGCCCTTATCTAACTCTCCTCCATCTGTCACACCCTCCCAAAGAGGTGGGGAGCTGTTGGGATAAAGAGGGCAGTTTATGCTGTATATCCATGGGCAGAAATAACCCTGCAGACCCCAGAACCTTGCAGAAACTGGCCTGAGCTGACCCTGGCATAAACATATACCCAAACCAGCACAGTTCTCACTGTTACACTTCCAATTTGCTAAGAGCTTATCAGAAATACACACCCAATAAAAAATCCCCCAACATAAGAAAAGCCACAGTATCCTTATCAGGGAGAGAATTATTATCTCTTTTGCAAATAGGATACTGAGCCATAATTGGAAAGAGATCCAAATAAAAACTGCCCCTGGCAAAGAGACTCAAATTCATGATTCAGCCCTGACATGTTAGAGGAGAGTAATCCTTCAGTGCTGTTAGAAACACACACAGCACGGGGGGGAAGCTACCCTTAACACTGCATCTGCACACTGAGGGTGTCTAATCCCAAATTTCTGCTCCAGACTCTGCAAGAGCAGTGAGGGTTACAGAGGTGACACAGTTTTTAAGCATGAGGATGTCCACAGGCAGAACCCCAAACACTTGCATGGTAAATCATTTCATACCATTTATACTAGTAATTTTGAGGTTACTTTTTTTTTTTTTTTTTTTTTTTTTTTTGTAATGGACAAAGGAGTTTATTGCTTCTTTAGAAGTTACAGCATCTTTGCTCAAAGGTGAGACTGCCACAGTTATTTTTAACTAAGTACACCGGGAAGAAAAATTGGAAATCAGATCATTACTCTGGTTTCTGTGAACCTTGCTTTACTAAGCAAAAAAAAAAAAAAAAAAAAAAAAAAAAAGGCAAAAAGTAGTCTCTGACCTTCCAGAACAACATTAAAAAAAAAAGTCTGATCTGCTTATGTGGGCAGATTTTGGCACAGGGTAAACACCCGTGTTTGCTCCTCAAATTGCACAAGTCAGAAAAGATTCTCTCTGTCTTTCATCCAGGACATGCTTTTAAACCAGCACACATTTGTCTCTCTGACAATCTGAGCCAGGTCACTTTCTTCACATGGAAGAGTAAGAATTGGGACAAAGTAAACGCGCCAGCTGCCTGTAATCTAGTGTCCCTAAAGGGACATCCTACACAAATCCTTATGTAGCTGCCAAAACCCCATTTCCAGCCTGCTCAGCTCCTCAAGTGTTCATCCCCAGCAGCATCTCTGCTAAAGGGCAGCCCACAGTGCCTCAGATCTCTTCTGGGAAAGGGCTACTTAAGGTACAGCCTCAGGCCACAGCACCCAAGAGTTTACAGGAGATAAGTTCAGGAAAGGCTGAAAGAGTGCCAGCTCCATGCCATGCCAGGGTACAAAGTGTGCTGGCACTCTGCTGTGGTACTGTGGATCAATAAGGCGTGTAATAAAGCACATATTGACTGACAGCCTGGACAGACCCACAGACACAGCAAAGGGATTTTTGCTCTCCCAGCATGTTGACAGTGGAGCCGAGAGCCTCAATTTGTCTTTACTTTTCTTGACATGTTTATCTTCTGCAAGAGCTGCTCCTGTGGGTTCTTTGGGGTCTCTTTCTTTTTAAAGAAATTAGGCATCCTTAATAAAATGTTGGGAGTATGGTGCACCCAGTAGTGCCTCACACAAGGTTTAGACATCCTGGATCGCTTGTTGGCAGGAGTTTTGCCTCAGTGAAGGAAGTCAGGGATAGCAAAAAGGTCCCACACCCTGGACAAAGTAAAGAGAGCCCAAGGTCACTGGTTGTGTGAGCCCTGGCAGTTCAGGTGAAACAAATGAATAAGTACTGAAAATGAGGGAGCCTCATTGACCAGCTAAGCTGGTTGTCCTTCAAAATGCAATTAACATCACCTGCTTAAATGTTTTAAACCCCCTTAAAATTGCCAAAGATTCTCTAATGTCCCAAATTCTATATTTTTTTCCATGAAAAAAAAATATCGGTCCAGAAAATCAAGCTACAACATTCACACAAAATCCTTTCTTACTCCATACACACATGCTTTGTTTTCATAAGTATCTCAAAGCCTTCAGGTCTCCAAACCCAGCTAAGGAAAGAAGACACTGATGTTTTTCTTACTTTAAAAATGCACTTAGAGTTTGTAAGCAACCATTGAAACCAAAAGCATGAGTTGAAAGTCTCTTTTCTTTGTGTTTATGGGTGTTTATGCCACTAACATTTGTGGAGTTAGGCTTTTCCCCAGGCCTGTGTTTTATAATTACAGAGAATTCTATATAGCTTTGAATTTGTATATCAAACTGTATGATGCTTCTTAATAAACTGATGTATTACACACAACACTTTGTGCCCTGATTGAAAACCACCATCTCAAACCTCAAAATCCAGTGAGGAATTAGCTGACAAAGGGTTTAAAATGCATCTCATTTCCAACACAAGCACCAAACGAAATCCTACCTAGCAAGGTGTTTGCTGATCCTAACCCTGTTCACACTTCACAGCAGAGAAATAGACACTTTCAACCTCATGAAAAATCACACTTTTGTTCACAAACTCATAGGACACCAGCTAAAATATCTTTTTTGTACTCTATTAATAATTCCACTGCGTTCATCTGACAGTTCCTATTGAGAAAGCTTTTTGTTTCATATACAGGAAAATCTCCTGTATATTTAGGCCTCGGCTCACAAAAAGAAACAACACATTTTCTAATAGATTTGGCAGGTGCAGCAAGTTAAAACAAGGGACAGAGACACTCAAAACTCAAAGTTCCAAAAAGCTCATCTCAGCAGAGCCCCATCTAATTGCCATCCTGATTGGACTCTATGATCTAAAATATCTTTTCCAACCCTTCTGATTCTATGGTTAAGTTCCTAAAGTTTCTTATTTATGCTGCTTGACAGTGCCAAAAAAACCCCACAAGAATTTCCTCAAGAAAAAAAAAACAACACTTTTGCAAACAAGTGAAGTTGCAATTTTTTTTTTTTCTTTGCATGAAGGTCACGTCACTTATCTCTTGGATACAGATGACATTCATAACCATGGGCCTGGACCCCAGCTGAATTATCTCTTTCCCCTAAATAGTCTGAGAGAAGAAAAACAACAAGAGTTCTGTACAGGAAATTAAGAAGGCTCAATTTTGAGCTTAATTTTGAAAATTCTTTCAGTTGAGCCTCCAAATTTATTTTTTTTCCTATGGCTTTTCATATATGAAAGATTTATCATTTGTGCAGGCAGGCTCAGGAGCTGCAAGTGTAGCTGCCCAGCTGCAAAATGAGGGCACAGCACCTGCTGCAGACAAGTAGACACATTCCAGCTATTCAATCCAAGCATTTTAAATGATCTCCACCCTTCAGGAGACCTCTTTTCGCCTTTGTGGAAAATACTTTAGTGGACAGGTTGCTGCCCACCTGCATTCAGGTGCTATTCCTGATCAGAAATTCACAGCCAAATTCACAGCAGGTAGCACCAAAAGCATTCTAAGATTTCTACAGCAAAAATGTAATGACTTCATTTTAATAGGTAAACATGATGAGCTCCACAAATGATTGCTGAGGCATTAGACATCATTAGTCCCACAGAGAAAGCTTTAAAGTCCTGCAGTATCAAATTGTTTACAACTAATTTACAGAGGCTGAATTCACAAATACATTTCTATCATTTTGCAGTTGCCTAATTAATTACATATATTAAACAAATTAAACTGAAGGATGCAGCAAGTACTCCCAGGGCAACCAATGGCTGTGTCACCAGCAATTTGCTGCTTTTACATTCACACACAATTTTCTTTTAGTTGCAAAGACAATCATAAAAGGATAAAAGCAGGAATCTCACTAGTACAGCAGAAATCAAGAGAGATTTCTATTGCATTGAAATTAGTGAAATAACTCCAAGAGAAGAATTTTATAAAGATGTGCAGGAGTGAACACATGTCCAGCTCTTGAACCATGTTGTGCCTTTTGTGTACATGCATATTTTGTGTCACACAGACAACAGAAGCAATGAGTGAAATATCACCCCATTTATTTTAAATGTACACACATTTTTGCTAATTTTAAAAGAGACTGATTTTTCATGGTGATTCAAAATCATCAAAAATAATTACTGATACTTGTGGAGCTCTATATAGATGTTAAGAAAAACATTGTCATTCGTTTTTCCTCTACTACAAGAGCACAAGATAATTGAGGGGCACAGGCCATGTCTTCTATATCTTCACATACAGAAAAAAAAAACAACCCAAAACATACCCAAATCAGAAGGAAACATACACAAGGGCAATTCCACAGCTGTTTGGTGGTAAACGATAAACCACAATGTGTCCCTTAGTGGGTGTGCAGAATGTGTGATCCAGAGTTTGGAATGTCCTCATTTCCTGATATTTTTTCCCTTTTTTTTTCAATCTGTGGAAGAACTGCTGACTGCCACATTTGATAGGGAGAAGCAAACTTATTCTTTGATGTTTTAAGTGCCAGACTTAGGAATGACTAATTCTTCTGTTCTAGTATTACAGTAGCAATTCTGAAAGAAAGCAGACATAAAAAATTCCTCTACCTATTTTTCTTTTTTTAGGCCAATTTTGAGACACAATTTTTACAATCTTCTTGGAATACTCTGTGAAATCTTAAATGTGCCCCATGACACAAGGTCAAAGCCCTTCTCCAGTTATTGATAGCAGCATTTGTAGTTTGAATTAAAGGTCAAATAAATCAAACAAATCCCAAACAACTAAAAGAGCTCTTTCACTCCATATCCTCCAGACCCTTATAGTGGTTTTACTTCAAGGTCCAAGTCTATGCCATAATTACAGTAAATCTTTGTTGAATGAACAGAAAGTCCTCTGATAAACTGCAAGGGCAGTAAACTAAAGAATTCCATTGATACAGACCATAGCAATAACATTTTCAGGAGAAAACTGCTTGTAAGATACACCAAGCTCCAACCATCTAAGAAAACAATCTGCAATTTCTTTTCTTACTTCAAAGCAGGAGGTGGCTATAAAGTTTTTCTTTAAACTCAAAATCTGATGAGCCATCCCTTCCTTAAAGCGTAACAGTATTTCAGCAAAATATTTATAATCTACATGGTCAAAGTAGATAGCACTTTTCAAAGTATCTTTTCACCAGAAACCACAGGCTAACTCTGCCAGAACAGCCTTTATATTCCCTTAAAGGTTACTCTGCTGCAGTCAATACAAAGTTTCCCCTTCAAAATTCTTCTATGAATTGAGGAAAACCTGTCTTGAGCATTTTCATTAATTTTAATACTTATTTCCTCTTCTCCTGTTCCTCTTGGATATCTTTTATTTTGTTTCCATTCCTGGCAGTTGTTCCTCCCAGCAACTGCCCTGGCACTTGGACTGTGTTGGCCACTCAAAAGCATCACAATATCTAGGCAGTCTGGACTTGCTTGGATGGAACAGGCTCAAGAATCCTCTCACTCTTTGGCATCTTTGGTGCATGTCCAGAGCACTCACTAGCTCCCTATCAGTCACTTTTTCACGCAGTTTATACCATAGCCCAATTGCTGTTCCAAATCAATCAACTTTCCCCAAAATAGGCTGTTTTCTACACCCGTGCCTCAGGACACTCCAATTTCCAGCTCATTTTTTTTCAGGGAGCACGTAGTTACTGAAGAAAACTGATCCTTAACTCTGTGTGCAACATATCACCTGGAAATCTCCATTTTACCAACCACGTACAGTTTGCAGATTTAGCTTTTAGGAGTCTCTTAAATACATTCATGTGTGCACCAAACTGGTTCTCTAGAGTGTAAAAGACTTCGATAAAAGTCCTCTGAGTACACAATTATCCCTATTCCACACAGAGCTGCTTTCTGAAACAGGAGGCACACCAATCATCTCAGTGTACTTGTTTTCACCATCCCAAATGCAGCTGGCAACAGACCTGTAAATCCAGATTTCTTCTCATGGTATTACTCATCAAAGCCTTTAAGTTCCTTCACCTGCCAGCTGAGCCATTAGCTGTTTACCTGGCAGAATAGTCAGGGTTTTGGTTTGACCACTAATTCTGCTATAAATCACATTAGACTTGTGGAACTCTTCATAGAAGTAAAGCTGCAGCAAATTTATCTTTTGCATCCCAGAGCTGGCATTTCTCAATTATGGTACACTTGGTGAGAATGAAAGAGAATTCACCAAGTAAATCAAGTTTGCTAATTTATCTGTAAGTACTGATGTTTATTTATACTTTGGGACTACCTCCTTGTAAAAGCCAGCTGCAGAAAGAGACAGAAAGCAGCTAGAATCAATTTTGGTTTTTTGGTTAGTAACAAACATTCAGAGGAAAACCATAATGGTACATTTTTTGAAAGCATCCATGCTATGGTTTGAGCCTTGGCAATGTCATGCTATCCATATTCTTGCCGTTTAGAGGAAAAAAATTCTACTATGTATAAACAAACAGCCCAAATAATCAGGAAGGATTTTCTCTGGCAAAACTCTCTGGAGTTCTATAATGCCAGTGAGTGACATTCAGGTCTGCAAGTACAGTTCCATTAAAGTCATCAGCATTTAAGAGATAGTCCTCCTGCACTTCACAAATGTGTTCCTTCTATACAGATAAGAGTCCCCTGAGGTTATTTTAGTGGTGAAAATAAGATCTACTGCTCTTTTAATTCACCAATGAATATCTGTGAAAGAACTGAATTCTATTTCACTCTGGTAACCATCAACAGAATTTCCTATTGAAATTCTGTCCCATACATCTGAAAACACCAGGATTAAACAGATGCTTTAAAGACCAAGACATCAAACTACTGTACTGATGACCTGCACTTTTCAGTAGTAGCCATTTAGGAAGAGGGAAAAAAAAGCATTTGGTGCTGTTGAAAATAGCACCAAAATGCAGATATTTAAGCCTATTTTTAGGATTCACACCACACTTTTAATATTTTTATTTTAGGTGGATAGGAATACAGCATAATTGAGGCTATAGTTTCATTAGCAAGTGCATGTCTAAAACAGGTGTAGCTGTAAAATAAAACCTCATGCTTGCAGGTGTTACTGGAGGGAAGGAGAAATGTTCTCTGCCCTGCCCTGAATGACCATTAGCAGTTCAAGCACTATAAATACATGGTCCTGTAACCTGCCTTTTGTTTTAGTTTCATCTCAGAGGAGCTCAGTTTGTGCTGTCCGAGACAGTTTGACAAAACAAACCAACAAAAGACAGGGAAGGTGGATAAAAATATTCCTGTCACAGGGCATCCCCTCTCAAAACTAGCACATTAACACAAGTGTACCCTCTGATGATCAGCAGAAAAACTTCAGGGAAAAAATGTTTAAGAAAACCATAGAAAAATAATAGGGAAGAAAAGGATAGAGAAACAGCATGTTTTCCATGAGGGTTCTAGCCCTAGAAGCTCTCCTTGATTTAATAACCTTGAAGCTTTTCAGGAATATTACAAAGCCTGCTAACTGTGGAGTAGCCATTTAGGAAGAGAAAGCCAAAAAGGCCATTTAATATTAAAGCACTTAAGGAAATTTAAATGGGACAAAGGTAGAAAAAGTAAAGTTAGAATAAAATGTTGCATTTCTCAGACATTTTTTCTTTGAAAGAGAAGTTGTTTGTAGCAGTAGCACACAGATATTTTCAAATACAGAAATAAATACAGATGCTGAGCCCTAAGTGAACTTCATATCTGTATATGGATCTAGATTGTCTCAAGAAGAATGAGAAACAGATTCTGCTTTCATTTTCAGGAGTGCACCACCACGAAAGCATCAAGGAGTTTTCCAAGTTGTAATTCATTCACTCCATCTAACTACATTACATTTCCCATTAAGTCTGACCATTCAACATATATCTTCTCTAAATTTAAGGGATATAAGGAATCAGTGTAGTTAAACAGGAATTCTGACATACTGAGCCACTGCCATCTTGTCTCTCTAAACTGAACCCAGGCCCATGGACCTAGGCATAGTAAAGATATTAATACTATAAATTCTGAAACCAATAGACATTGCTACTTTTTGGTGTCAATATCCATTGGAATCACTACCCATTGATGCCTATTAATTTCAAAATTGTGATATTGACAGGCATTGATATTTGTACACATCCCTACATTTTTATATCAATAGGCGCTGATACTTCTTATTTTTAATGCCAATTTCAATGTCTATTTTGATGCATTGATAGGTAAAGTTATCAGTACCTCCTAAATTTGAAACCAAATTTCAATATTAGAATGCATCAAAACCTATTTCAATATGAATTTTGATGCCAATAGGCATTCAAAGATTAAGGTGGCTATTTAAAGGAATCAATACCCTTAAAATCAATGCCTGTCAAAATCAATCTCAATATTGGTAGGCACCCATAGCTATCAATTTCAATGTTGATTTTTATATCATTAGGTATGGATATTTACTGATACGAATAGGTATCAAAAGAAGGCATCAATACTTACTGACATCAATAGGTATTAAAAGATAGGAATTAATATCTATCAATTTCTGTAGTGATTTTGAAACCAATAGGCATCAATAGACATTGCTAGGCATGAAAATCTATCAATTTCAAAAGGTACTCATTTCAATTGTCACCTATACCTAATGATTTTGATGCTGATTTTGATATCAGTAGGCATCTATAGCTATTGATAATGATACCTTTAAAAAATAAGAGTAGTTAATATTTAAAATTTTTCATACCTACTGATATTGTTTGATACAGTGATCTAGATAAGAATCGATACCTTAAAATACTTTTTGATAAAGATACTTATTGTTATGGCAGTCATCAGTAGACATTAATACCAACTGATAAATATCAATACCTATGAATCTGATACCAATTTACTTTCATACCCATCAATATCAATCAATAACTAGGTATATTAAGAAGCATCAATTCCTATGGATATTTATATACTGGCCAAAGAGCCATGTGAAGATTTGGTGTGTAGGTTACAGGTTGTGTTATTTGGTAAGGAGCTTGTCCACTTCTGCTGCGCTTCCTGGAACAAAATGTTGAGGAAAAAGCATATTAGGTGTGCAAAATCCTGCATTTCAAGGTTCAGCGAGTGTGTGCCAAAATCACAGATGAAGGGGTCATTTGTTAATAACTGATTCTTGATATTTAGACAGAGGAAAAATATAGAACAGTCTTGCTATTTCATTGTATCCAGGAATTCTGAGTACTTGCCTATGGCTCAAATTAATTTTCTTGGAAGTCAGTTCTCTTTAAATCAGGTTCATCTTAAGCATGTCTCAAGACAGCTCAGTTTCAGCCCATGGAGATGCACTTCCTTTCTTCAGGTTTTGGAGAGTTACTAGTTCTACCTAGATTTCTCTGCACAGTTCTGGACCCTCTGCCATGCCCACAGTTTTATTTCTGAAGGCTGACAACACAGCCAGCCTTTCCCTTTTTTCCTTCCAGCTGAAAACATCGTCCCTCTGTCCCACACACACCTCCAAACCCGGCAGGGAGAGATAGACACACTCCCACGGAGCTGTCTAAGAAGCTGCAGTGCCACATGGAAAGGCAGTTGGATTTACTGGCATTGTTTCTAACTTCCAATATTTTGTCAGCTCTGGATTTGGGGTTTAAATTTACTTATGTGACTACAGAACAAATGATAGCTATAAAAGCTTGCTCATGTTCTCCTAGCACAGATCAGTGCTGCAAGGGGAGTGTCAGCATGTGTGTTGTCACTGGCACCTCCTTGAAGAGGCAAACTTTCAAAGTTCACCTCTTGCCTGCTGGAGAAGGATAGGATGCCCAGACTGACACTCCTTGCTGGTGGTAAATGTCACCATGGTATCACATTACCATATCTAGTTTTAAAAAGTCTGACATTTAAAAGATACCAGCTTGGAAATCTCCTCCCAGCTCCACCACAGATGCAGTACTGAGTGGCAAGGAGAAACCACTGTCTAGCAATTTAGGCCACCTTCCTTCAGCACTTTTGGTTTTTCCAAGGGCAACTTCCATGCAAACAGTGACTCTGCTCAAATTCTGTTACCTTAAAAACCTTGACATGATCACAAGATTGAGAAGCACGGCTGATGGCCAGCAGTGAATCAGGGAATTCAGGATGGATGGAACACATTGCAGCAACACTTGCTACACCAAACCTGAGAATGGAAACTGAGAGGTCCCAACTCCTCAGTAAAGTCTGTCAACATAAATGGGATCCCAACATCTGTGCAGCTGCTTCATTAACAGAACAGTCGTGATGCAGGATGGAGATTTTCAATTAAAACTGGAGTCATTTTCACAAATCATTATAGATCCATCAGATACAGAAAAAAAAACAACCAAAACAAACCAAGTTGGAGGAATAAGATTAAATAGCTCAAAAGACAGGGCCAGAACCTTGGCTTTTCAGTTATTTCTCAGCCTAAAGGAGGTTGGTGCTGAAACACCTCATATCTCCTTTATACTTGGTTCAGGAGGGTCACACTGGATCAAAGCAGGCCAAAGCATCTTCACAAAACTGCTCAAAACTTTCTGTAGGTCTGTCATCCTTCAGGGCTTCACAACCTAAACTAAGGCTCTCTCCATGCACCCTCTGTCTTCTCACTTCTTACAAATACTTCAGCACCACATTTATGCACTCACTTATGAATGCAGTGAGACACAAGGAAGAGAGAGGATCATTTGCAGCATTTGGGTGCCCATGGCTGTGGCATTCACATTTTCTGGAAAAATCCCTTTGCCCAGGATTTTTCTCCTGGGAAGCTGAGAATACTCAGAGAAAAGGAAAACAATTTTTATCTCATTTGCTTCTCCTGTGTTTTAGTCCTTTGGAATGTGTTTGGACATTGTTTACCCACAGGTGATTGTTTCCTTGGATTCTGCTGTGAGTTGTTTTTTCACTCTGGCCAATCAGTGCCCAGATGTGCCAGGACTCTGGAGAGAGTCTCAAGTTTTCATTATTATCTTTTTAGTTTTCTGTAAGCATTCTTTCTGTATTCTTTAGTATAGTTTAGCATTCTTTAATATAATATAGTAGTATAAAGTAATAAATTAGCCTTCTGAGAACATGGAGTCAGAGTCATCATTCCTGCCTTCATCTGGGGGCAACACAAATACAACACATGGGTACCACTGGATGGGCTACAGACCCCCTGTGACACTGGACTCTTGTACTGGGCCTGTCTGGGATGGAGTTCACTTATGAGACTGTCTTTAGCTTGTTCCACAATTTTTTTTTTTTTTTGCTTTTCATCTTCCTAATCTCTCCCTCATCCTACTGAGGGAGGAACCAAGTGAGTTATGTGGGTGCTCAGCTGCTGGGTGAAGTCAACCCACAGCAGTCATATTGCCATATATCCTTTTACCATCAAGCTACAAGAAAGGAGAGGTGAAAGAAAGCTTGACAAGAGCTGTTAAATAGCACAGCAGAGGGAAAATCAGTAACAGGGAATCCTGCAGCAGCCATCTTTGGTGGGAATGACAATACCCTCTCCCAGAAAAAAATCCCCTCTCTTCACCCCTTTTATTGAGGCATGAACTTCTGTGCTGTTTAATACCAGCCCCTCCACACACAAACACTCACACACTCAGACTTTGTGTAGCCTGTGCTGTAGAGGAAGGAGGTAGAAAATATTTCCCAAGAATAATTGATCAGGGATCTCAGCACAGCAGCAGAGCAGCCTCTTTGCTGGCAATCTGCTCAATCCCTGCAGACTAGGGAGATCCAGAGAATGATGTGGGCTGCCCACTCTGTCATTCCTTCTCATGCACTCATCTGTATCCCAAACTGGTAGTGCTGTGCTCCTGCATGAACCCAAAACCTCGTTTGGAGTAATGGCCTGACAGCACACAACAGCCAAGAGCCCTTTCTCTCCTTCCCACCCCATTTTTTTCTGTCTGTGAGCTCTTGGCTGAAACTAGGAACAACACAGCTCCCAGCCTCCTGAAACAAGGGGGATGACTGTGTCCTGCACAGCATTTCTGCAGAAGGGCTGTCACAATTGCAGATGGTCACATCCTTGTGGCTTCCCTTCAGGGGCTGACACAGGATGGGTGACACAGCAACTCCTGATGTTGAGACATGCAGGGGAGGGAAGGGTTACTGCAATCCACCAGCATCTCAGCCAATAACTGCTTTGTATGTCAGAAAAGTGCTACTTAATCTTGTGTTTGTGGGTCAGGGACAGGACAATCTCCACAAAGTTACTGCCCTGTGAGCAGGCAGTGAGTGTGAGAAAGGGGCTGCATTTCAGCACAGGAACCTCAGAGAGCTGTGCTTTTGCAGCATGCGTTAAAAACAGCTCCCCAACACTGGGGCTGAGCTAGGTGCTCACTCAGAGTAAAGACTGGAGAAGGAATTACTGAGCTAGCTAGCATGCAGGAATTTTTCCCCAGCTGATGGCTCTCAAGATGTTTTAAAGGTATCAGACCAGCAGTGCCCAGATCTTCATGGCTCTGAGCCCAAAGCTGTGAGCCTACCAGAAAGGTCAGGCTCTGACTTCTCTTCTTCCTAGAGCAACACAAAGCAGCTCAATTTATGGGGCTGGGATCCAGGACACTGACACAAAGGCTCACTGACTCCAGGACTGGCTGGAAACATGGAAGGAGGGATTTCTTGGCCTGTCCTTGCAGAAGCCTTCTATGTGGAACTGGGATCCTGGAGCAACGTCCAGGATAACCACTCTCTGGACTCTTCTACATGGTGCCTCTGTCAGATGTTGTTCTTGAGCCCTTCAAGGGCTCTACCCTTATTTCTTAGCTGGCTGAATTCCTCATTGCTTGCAGTGTCCTCTTTCAACAGCCACCATGAGATTAATGACTTCCAGATCAACAGCAGATATATCTGATGGCACAAAAATCCCAATTCTTGCACTGTCAGATCTTTGGGGGCCCCAAAGCTGCAGGTTTCTGAATTTCATGAGGAAAAACAGGCAGCTGTGGACTTGGCAGAAGTCTATATAGTCTAATGGCAGAAGGTGGTGAACAAAGTAGAAAAGGCATTCTACAAAATGGAAACAAAGAGAAATAGGAATTCAGCAAGAGAAGACAGGAAGAGAAAGATGGAATCCTTTTATGGAAGGAAAAGGATTTCAATTCCAAATAGATACAAATGAACGAGAAATGTTTCTTCAAGATGTTGTGAGAGCCATCAGCACTTGAGATCCTCATCTTGACCCTTCTGTATTCAATTTTCCAAGATAGCCTCATGGTGGCAAACCCCAAACTGAAGGATAGAGCCTAACCAACTCCAACACTGGAACATATTTGGACCTGAACTTCCAGGTCAGATCCCCCCTAGAGAAATCTAGTTGTTTCTAGATCCCTTTCATCACTGAATACATATGCAATAAATTGGAACAATCAAGGGCTTCACTTTAAAACCATTCATTTAAAATCCAGCTCCTAAATGTAGACAGTTGTAGTCTTCCCATTATTGTTCTAAACCTTGGCCAGGGATTTTCTCTCTTCTGTTTTCACTCACAAACAGGCAATTATTCTCTTGTACTTAGATCTGGAGAACCCAGTATTTGACATTTACAAATGTTTTTATCCACCACTAAATGAACTACACCCATTGCCTAGCCAGGAAACTTCCCTCCTGCCCATCACCACAGGTGTCCAAATGCTTGTTTAACCTCATAGCCTAAGGATTAAATAGACACAGAATATGATGTAAAAATCATGGTTTCTATTGAGAACAGCTAAAGCCTAAACCTAAGGATTACACTCCCTTTGAACCAGTCATTGGAATGTATTGGGCAGTGTAAGTAAACCTGTAAAATTGTTGCCTGTGCTATTTTAGAGAAAAATTAAGATTATTTCACCTTCTGTGGGGAAATGAAAAATCTTGAAGTTTCATTATAAAACAAATTTAAATCAATCCCTGTAAATCCTAAGGACTGTGAAGTCTAAGGTACATTCTCAGTTTTGTGGGGTCAAACTAGAAAGGGTCACATGCAATATTTGACCCACATAGTGACACCACATATGCATGCAGAAATGCTCCAAAGCTTTTCAAGGGCACAGGGTTCTGGAAAAAGAGCAAAGAAGGACCATCCCCATAGAATTTACCTGCCAAGTATAAATCTTCCCAAAACTACATGATTGACTATAGCTCTTGTGCACAGCACACCTGAGAAAACGTTTAATTGCAAAGCACTACTGATCTTTTTGTGGATTTAGGAGCCTCTGGAAAATGAAAACAGCAAGTTACAATCCAGCAGCTAATAAGAACACACACACAGAAATCATTCTCTTAATAAAGCTGAAAAGCTCACATAAATTTCAGTGTCCTTGAGATACTGTAACTGCACCTGAGGTCAGCTCCAGCTGATGTTGGTCCCACAGGGAGTTTTTTAACTGCTGTTCACTAAGCTGGAGTTATTCCTACTTTTCATGTCAATAAATCATGAGATTCTTGCAATCAGGTAGAACTCCCTGTGGCCTGGGATCCCCATCTCATCATCATATGGGGGTCTAATTTAATTTACATAACCAGCACAGTACAGGCCAAAATATAAGCTAAGGGAGTCTTGCCTAATTATTTTGTCCAGAATTTAGACTCATGTTTACTCAAATTCAGTAAGTTAATTTTTGATAGAATCCACTTCTAGATTCAAACCAGTATTTTCCAAGCTCTGTTGCAAGGCCAGGAGAGATTGACCATGGTTCTAACACCTTTTCCCAACAGCTCCCTTGTGATAATCCACCTTTTCCATTGACCTAAGCCAGTCCCAGGAATCTGAAGGAAAATTAAAGAATCAATCCTTTTGGCCCTCATGCACTCTCCCATTTGCTTACCCACTCTTAATTTGGGATCTATACATTTCTTTGCAAATACTTTGCTTCTAGCAATGCTTGGGACTTTACTACTATCATGGTAGCTTGCCCAGTCATCTGCATCATGTTCCTAATTGTTTGTCTTTCTTGCTGAATAACTGTTAAAGGCAAAATTCAGATTTGCAGTTCATACTTAGGAAGATTCTATCTGGCAAAATGCAGTTTTTTGTCTTAAGATGCTGCATTTCTACTAAGCTCTTTCTGAAAAAAAAACATTTAGAACACCACCCAGGAAAAGGTATGGGACTGTAAGAGAAGCACTCACACACAAAAAGACAAGCCTGTATCATTTAAAAACATCACAGTTGTGTCATTTATTCCAGTGATAAAACTACCACAAATTCTGGTTTATTCTGCAGCCTCCTAAACTTTGGGTGTCAAATGCCACATATTTTTTACCATTTTCTCCCTAGCAATGGTCTCTGTCAAATAATCCTGAAATTAAATTAAAAAAAATAAAAAGACAAGATAAGGGACTAAAAAACCCAACAGGGCATTTGTAGTTTTTGAAACACTATATCTATTTAATATTAGAGTTATTTCAAATCCTGTGAGCCATCTGGAACATTATGGCTCTGTCTTGACTGCCAGAAATGGCTTTCTTTTGTTTATTCACTAGTAGAGACAGCTTCTAGTCTACAGAGAGTCTTAGTCTTATCACTAAACAAACCAGATAGTCAGCCCTGAACAAATGAGCACAGTGAACCCTGTCCTTAAATGCCCCACAGCAACAGCCTGCCTGCCTCCCTTGGGATCTCACAGGAGGTGCTTCATCTATCTCAGGTAGGCAGTGCCTGAAAACACATGATTGTTGCTGGTAAAAATGGGTGTTCCTCGATGGAAATCCCTGCTTTCTGCAAATGCAAACCTTAGTGCTTGACAACTTGTAATTTCTAAAGAATTTTCTGGAGAAAATACTGAGCCTAGTAGAAGGAAAAGGATAGCTCAGTGTAGATGCACTTCAATATAAAAATGGGTCAATCAACCAAGGCCTTTTGTCTGTGCTCTCAAGAGACTTTATGTTAATATAATATGATGTAAATACATTTTGTGTATGTGGAATGGGTGTAACATCCCTGTTACTCACACTCATAGGAAATGAAAGAGTTCTTAAACCCCAGAACTTGTAAACTTACCACTTCTGACATTATTAGGAAGCAAGCATAGAAGGAAAATTCTTTCAAAAGGAAAACAAAAACAAAATCACACCTCAAAACTGTTCAGCCCCAAAAGTTTGGCAGAACCCTTGAGGTACCATTGGCCATACACAAAATGGAGCAGCCTTGTTTTACAAATCCCAGTACTTGAGAACTTGTAATTTCTAAAGCATTTTCTGGAGAAAACACAGAGCCTATGTAGAAGGAAAAGGATATCTCAGTGTAGATGCACTTCAATATAAAAATGGGTCATGCAACTTTTTGTCTTTGCTCTCAAGAGATATCTAAAACTTTATGTTAACATAATATGATGCAAATACCTTTTGTGTATGTGGAATGGGTATAACGTCTCTGTTACTCACACTTAAAGGAAATTAAAGAGTTCTTAAACCCCAGAACTTGTAAACTTACCACTTCTGACATTATTAGAAAGCAAGCATAGAAGAAAAATTCTTTCAAAAGGAAAACAAAAACAAAATCACACCTCACCTCAAAACTGTTAGCCCCAAAAGTTTGGCAAAACCCTTGAGGTACAATTGGCCATACACAAAATGGAGCAGCCTTGTTTAACAAATCCAGTAGACATCTGTTTGCCGAAGACAAGCCTGTCCTGCCCTGTACTGGTGCTCTCAGCAGCCTCCTGAGGCCTGATCTGATAACTCTGGAGCTCAGAGGGAATCTGTCTCACACCACAGCTGTAACCATGCCATTC
The DNA here is from genome assembly GCF_028018845.1 of Melospiza georgiana. NCBI lineage: Eukaryota > Metazoa > Chordata > Aves > Passeriformes > Passerellidae > Melospiza > Melospiza georgiana. Next base: position 38,119,755 of record NC_080434.1, on the reverse strand, counting down.
TCAAGCAGATGTGTGTTCTTATCATTGTTTGCTTGTAAAGCAACAAAGTCATTTACTCTTGCCTAATCAATCTCAGCTGTTCAGAGTAAACACATTTGCTTTAGACATGCTCTTTATTGTTCAGCTACTTTACTGCTTTTCTCTCTCTTTCACCTCCTTTAAGGATATAGGAATATTGTTTTACTTACATACTCAAAAATCAGAAAAATTCCCCTTTCTTTTTTCTTCCAGTAGCATCTATGCAATAATTTTTGCACATTTATTTCCTTTTCTCTTTAACCCTCACAACTTTGTACACAGAAACCTAATAAATTACAAAATGGGAAAAAACTGGGATATTGTATTGAATTTTAAACTTGCATCTACAAGATAGAAAAGAAGGAGCCAATGGATTTCTGGCCCAAATCAGAAATATATTAAAAGCTACAAGTTAATCAGTGTTTTGCTCTGCCATTGGACTGGCAGAGGTTACATCCTGAAGCTCCCAGCTACAATTTCTCCTTTGCAGGTAAACTATATGCCCAATTGAAAAACCACCTTCAAAGTGAGGTAGCATCAGCATCCCATTTCTTTTCAAATACATTTTTTGATCCTTTTTTCAACCTCTTCTGGCTATGACATTTAAGATACTTATTTTTGCCTATTAAGTTAGTAAAGTATTTCAGAAATTTGCCTTAAAAATATTTAAGAAAAGCATGCATCTACAAAAACCAAACCAAACAACAACTTCTTTGTACCAAACTGTGGGCAGCTGAGCACTAGGGCAGGAATGCCACTAAGAGACAGATGTGCCCTCTGTGCTGTTACCCCCTCCCCACCTCAGTTTGGGGACTTGCCCCCTCACCCCCTACAAACTAGATCTAGTTTTTTGACTTTTTTGGGGCACACTAAAAGGCCCATTTGTTCTCCCTAGCTGGGAGAAAACTAAGAGGACCTTGATGAGAGATCAAAAAATTGGCTCCATTCTCACTTCCAAGAGCAGTGATTTGGATGTTAATAGGAAAACTGAGGGAGAAGACTCTCCAGAGAAGCCTGTGTGTAAAACTATTCCCAAAGTGTATCAGAAACAGAGCTGGACACTTAATTTCTAAACATTTCTTTAGAAAGAAAGAAAGAAAGAAATCCATTCTGGTGCCTAAAAATAAAAAGGTCCCTTGTTTTCAGAGGTGCATAGCACATACATATCACACTCACCCAGCAGTCACTTGTACAGAACATCCCATTTGCTCAACTTTTTGAATTTGACTAAAAAGACAGGAAGATAAAACAGGCAGTCTAGCACACAACTTGGAACTGTGGGCAAATTAACACATAGGGTCATGATACCTTCATGAATTCAAAAAAAAAAAGGAAGCATTAAATATTTTTCTTTGAGCAACAGCATTAGGAACCTGTGTGAAGTGAAAGTGCAGTGGAAGAAAGGAATACAATTAACAATGAAATAAATTTTAAGTTTGAAAACAAAGATTTTTGGAAGCTGAATTGCATACATTAAATTCTTTTCCAGTCCTTGGGACTAATCATTTTAACTATGCTTATTTGCTGGTATGTACTTGACAAAACCCTGCACATACTACGCTCTAAAGAAAGAAGGGAATAAAAGATAATTGCCACAAACTTTCATCCCAGATCAAGGAACAGTAAAGACCTTCCCTCAAGGTGGCACATCAATGAGAGCCTGCTATAAAAGGCGTGGTACTACAACAAGAACACTCATTCTGCCTGAACAAATGTCTACCACAGTTTGCAAAGCTAGCTGTGCAGCCTTATTTAAATTAAAAATTGCAGTGGAAAGTCTTCTTTCAGTTAAATCTGAATATAAAAGTATCCAATTTAGCAATAATTGTGATGCTTTTTGCTTCACATATAAATGCAGATTCTCTCTCCTGGGTCATCACCAAATGGAAAGGAATTGTGTCACTGGAGGAGACTATGATGAATCCACAATGATGTACTGAATAATTAGAAATGCTCAGTTGACAGCACTAAACTACAAGTATAGGAGCTTTATAATGATTAAAGTAGACCAGCAAAATATATTTCCATTATAAACTGAACCTTTCCAAAGAGACAAAACCATGATGATAAAGAGGCCAATGTGGAATTAATCAGAGCTACAATGGCAATACTAACATTTATCTTCAAGAGATGATGGCTGAACTTGTCAAATAACAACAAGCAGAGAGTTCCTCACTGAGGGTAGATAAGTTCCACCTCTACAAACTGAATATTTTATAATCTGCTTATACAGCAGCTCATCCCTACAGCTGTCCCTTCATTTTAAATCCACCTGCTGTTTTAGCTGTGCAATAAAGTGCTGAATTCCATCTTCAGCATCCAGAAGGGTGAAAATTACACAAGCCCCTGCTCTTCTGAAATTAAAGTTTGCTTTTCTTTTAACTAAATGTTCTTTCTTTGTATCCCACTTCAGATACCTTGTGGCAGAAAAAGAGAGAGGAAAATTATTTGTAGTGGAACACATGATGCAATGCACTGCACAATGTAACTATCACAGAATTCAGTCTTCAGCGCCAAAAAGGGTGAAAAATACACAAGCCTCTGCTCTTCTGAAACTAAAGTTGGCTTTTCTTTTAACTAAATGTTCTTTCTTTGTACCCTGCTTCAGATATCTTGTTGGAGAAAAAGAGAGAAGAAAATTATTTGTAGTGGACACATGATGCACTACATGATGTAACTATCACAGAATTCAGTCTTCAGCACAAAAAGGGTGAAAAATACACAAGACCCTGCTCTTCTGAAACTAAAATAGAAAGCAAACTTTGCTTTTCTTTTAACTAAATGTTCTTCCTTTGTACTCCACTACAGATACCTTGTGGCAGAAAAAGAGAGAGGCAAATTATTTGTAGTGGACACATGGTGCAATGCACTGCACGATGTAACTATCTCAGATATGATGCTCAAACCCTTCCCTCAAGCTGGCAAACACCTCCATGCTGACAGACCCCACTTCTACCCAGCTGCAGGAAGGTCAGCCTAAGAACATCCCATTGTAGGATCTATTGTTTTTCAAATTAGTCACTTAAAGAAATGAAACAGTTACTTGGTTAAATGACTATTTCCCCTGGCTATTGGACAAAATATATTACATCTCCAGGCATATGATCAAATGACAGAGTCTGACCTAAATTTACTTACTGTGCTAAACAGCCATAGGGAAAAAAAATTATGCCTCACTGCCTACTGTCAGCCACAAAGAATATCTATCAGTCTGTAACTGCAGATGAAATACAGTTTTGTAGTTTTCTGTGCCAGCTTTTTGAAGCAATTGCAGGTCAGGTGACAAAAGACATTTCAGAGAGTTTAGGGCTTTTTCTTGTTGTTTGGTGTTTTTCTTCCTGGAAGCTTTATGCTAACTGTTTTTGCACTTTGGAGACCCTAAAATGATATGTTTTAGAGGTCCTTTGACTAAACTTTTGTGCAATTTCCACTTGAGACAAATGCAAGATGAATCCTTACAAAAATACCAATCTCAAATACAGCAGAAGTACAAACAGATCATAGTCTCACACATTTGCTGCACCAGACTAAAGACATGTGCACTTTTTAGAAATAAGCTTTCAATGGGAGGAGGGGGCATTCTGAAATTTCACAGATTCCCTTGATTTCCAGAGCACCTGCTCAAAGCTATTAATATGCAGCCATTTGAAAACAGGTTGAGTTCTTTTATCATTATGTCACTTAAATCTGGCAAAAATATTACGTTCAGTTAACAAGTCTGAATATTTCCAATTGAAATTCAAATGTTTTGGGCATCCAACTGTCTTTAATTCTTTTATAAATAGATATTCATCTTCTGGCAACAGTAGTTTTTCAGTCCATAATACCCCTGAAGAACATGTGGCTCATGGCCATTTTGAGAAGCTGCAGGTGATGAGAAAGAGGGCTAAGGGAGTGGTCTGCACCAACAAAATAGGATTTGTGTGCAAAGCAGAACATGTAGGTGAGTGCTATGGAATAACCTGCAGTTTTATAGAGGAAAAAGGAGGAGAACTAGGGGATAAACCCCATTGTATGGCAAACCTGGATGGCACAGCTGAGAGGAGCCCAATATGAGCAGGGACTGCCTCCACCAAAAGCAGGACCTGGGTGCTGTGTGTGAGATCAGAGGGTCTGGCTGAGTTTAATGGAAGCCCTTGCACCATGCCATGGCCAAAGGCTGTCCAGAGAAGACACTGCAGGACTAGAGGACTTCTCAGGTGCCACCAGCAGCAGAACAGGGAATAAAAGAACATAAAAAGCAACTTTCTGGTTGCTCATGAACGAGCAGCCCACAGTGACATGCTTGGCTGGCTCTGTGCATGTGTGGAAAACTTGTGAGCTTAAGGGACTGTCCTTATATATGCCATGTAGAGCACTGCCTCTCCCAAGTGTAGCTTCGCTGTTTGGTCTGTTACAACGTTCAAAATGACAAGGTGAATTCAGTGTCATAGGTGGTTTAACTTGACAGAAATGTAACATTAAAAAGTTTTATTCATATTCCTCCCTTCATCTCAGCACCTCTCACCAGGCTCAACTAAAAGAGTTTGTTCTTGGTTAGTCCTTTAACCACTTTTCTTTCACAAAAGCTGCTATCATGGGACTTTTAAATTTTTATTTAGGTTTTCTTCTTTGTTCTTTGTGAATATACCTTTTTACAAAAACAAATGCCTTTTATCCCAGAAGAACCAACTTTATTCCCAGTCCTAGGCACAGCCCAGCTTTATTTCACAAAATCAAGCAACAGGACATTCAACAAGAGGCAGGGTGAGGGGAAGAGAAACACATCCTGACACATTGAGAGCATGTTGACAAACTCCTTTAAACATCAAAAGGCTTCCCTCTTTTTGCAATTCATGTAAAGCTTTTGCTCCAAGGCTTTTGAACAAATTCTCCACTGACAGTCCCTTAAGGATTAGTTTTTGAATATTATAGCTAACCAAAAAAAAAAAAAAAAACAAAAAAAACAAAAAAAAAAAAAACAAACAAACAAAAAAAAAAACAAAAAAACAACAAAAAACCACTGCTTACAGATAAACCTTTGCTTCTGTGAGTCAAACCAGTGCCCTCATCCACAGCCACATTTTAAAGTCTGGAGAAAATGAGCATTGGAGTCAATGTTTTAAAGGCACTTTGAATATATGTGTCTGGTGGCTCAAAAATGTCTCAAGCCAACCCATTTTCCTTTCTCTGGAACCTGATGCAGTGACCATTTCTCTAATGTTTCAGATTATTAAACCTGGATAATAATTCCTTGTTGCCAGCCCAGTGAAGTTCTCTCCACCTGCCCCAGACCCCTAATCCTTCCCTCCCTCCCCCCCAATAATTGAAATCTCTGCTCTTCATGTACCAAATAAAGAACTGCAGCCGGAAACAAGGGAGTTGCAGCTGAGCTGACAGAGACAAACTTCAGGTTGTACAAAAGCTCTCCTTACAAGCTATGCCAAGCAGTATTACAAGCAGAGCCAGCAATCTGAATTCTCACTGCCTGCACTGTATTCCTACCTTCAGCAAAAAAAAATCCTTCAGGGCAGCAGGAATAGCAGCAAACCTGTCATGAACAGCCACGGTGCTGTCACATCAGAGACTCCCCCATGTCACCTACAGCCTTTAGCTCAGCTGTTTGCCTCTTTGGGGACAGCTTGCCCTGGCTGTCAGGAAATAGAGTGTGTACATTGGTTCCCTCACAAGCAACAAATAAACAAAACAGCCCTATTCTTTGGGAAAGCAAAAACTTTGGGATTTTTAGAAAAAGAAACCAAAAGCTGCCTCTGTGAACAGTCCTGTATATGAAGCAGCACAGAAGAACTTACATGTAAATAGATATTGTAGAATCACTGTGGTTTGTTTCCTTTCCCTGCACCAGCACTGGGAAAGAGAATGTTTTTAGCACATGCCTGCTATAGAAATGTGTTTCCAAAACACATCACTGAAGTCCTTGAATCACAGCCAAACAATTGGCTGAACCTCTAGAAACCTACCAATCATTGCCTTGGGCACTGGCATCCAAAAGCACAAAAAAAGGCCGAATTTTTAATGTCTCGTCAGCCTTTGTGCTGTGTCAACACCAACTGAAAACAACCACCACAGATCAGGGAACATATCTGTTCAACCACAGTCCTAGGTGCTACCCATTAGCTAGCAGCATCTGAAGAGAGAGAAACTTTATAAAAGCGACTTTTTGGTGCAGTGAAAGCATTTACACCCCGGCTGAGTTGTTGTAGTGCCAGACTTAAGGCATTCTGATAAGGTAACACTACTTCAGAGAAACTTGTAGCATCAAGACAAGTTTTGAGGTGACCAAAATTTTTGGAGTTTATTCTTTATTATTGTTTTGAGGTGACCAAAATTTTTGGAGTTTATTCTTTATTATTGTTTTGAGGTGACCAAAATTGTTGGAGTTTATTATCATCTCTGGCCACCTAAAATGCAGTGGCTAAGAGGTATCACATGGGAGTGAGTTGAGAAGTAACAAGTATCAAAACTTACTTGGTAATGTTGTTAAGAGGCAGAAGAAATAAAAAGTATAAGCATCTTCAAGTTACAAAGCTCCACAGAACTGAAATTGGCAGGAAATTATTTCATAGCATATGTCAGAAAGCTCAATTACCTAAGTACAAACAGAAATCCAAATTAATCTAATAAAATACTTAAACCACTAAATCCTCGTGTAGGTACTCTCATTCAGATTTATGCTGGATTTTGTGTTGCTCATCGTGAATTCTTTTTAACAATTAACCTGGAAGAACACACTTCACATCAACTGTAAGCCCCATTCTTACAATGATTTGCACAGCAAGCCCAAAAGGAGAAAAGGTGTGACTGAAACAACAGCACTGTGCACCTGAATATAAACCCCTGAAAAAAGAATAGATAAAAACAAATGTATGTGTGTCCCCCACTAGGCATGCTGGCTTTCATAGCATCACAAACCAAAGACAGACATAAACTAAGCCATATAAAAGTTGAGTTTCCACAGTTCAAAGATACCTTTACATATCCAGTGCTGACCAAACAGAGATTTTTTTTTTTTTTACTGTGGAGTAAAAAAAAGGATCTCTAAAACAAAGCAGTGCCACCAGCCACTGGACTTAAATGTACCATGATGTACATCTTCACTGCGATGAATTCACAGAAACTTTGTATGCCATGTACAAAAACAAACTACAAATCATAACCCACAAATAAGTCATACACTCAACATGGCTTGTCAAATATTAAACATTTTTAAAAGGTCTGAGCTTTGTCTGTTCCTTAAATCAGAACTAATTTCAAATAACTCCTTTGATAAAGCTTTAGTAGCGATGAGTTGCACAGAAGACAGAGAAAGGCAGAGAAAGTTCTAGACTGATCTAAGAGCCTTCCTGTTAGCACCATTCCAAGAAATATAAAATTTCTACAGGTTCTCTTCATTAGAATTGCTCAGCTTTACTTCAGTTTGGTTAAATTTCTGAAAAGGAGATTTCTCTTTTTACATCCCACTTCTCTGCCAACACTGTTTGCAGCAACCTCGTCTCTGGTGGTAACACAAAACCAGAACTGCAAGTCTATATATAAATATGCCATAAGATCCCCATATCTGTTGGGAAATATGAGACTCAAACATATTTGAAAGAAAGTTTAAAAATCACACATCATTTTTAAACAAGGATTTCATCTCACATTTTCTTCCTATTTGGTATTGCAAGCTCCTCTAAACTCACAGCATAGCTCCTAGACATCCAACCACCTTATTCTTGAGCCATCTCACCTATATCCAGATTATTTTTGTTGCCAAGACAGCCTGAACTCCTGGGATCCTGCTAAAAACAGGCAAAGGAGTGCCTCTTCCACAACAATTTACTCTGGAATGAACTTGATGGCGTTAGCAGCAGGTGGTGTGGGAGAAATAAAAAGCCTCAGAGGAAATCCCCTGCTGTTCTTTGTGTTCTTAAGGTCTCACTCCTCTGACAGCTTCAAACTACAAGCTGAACAACATTCCATGTCATTTGTTTGCTTTCCAAGACTGAGGAAAAACAGTTGTCACAACGGGCAGGTAAATGACTTTGACACATTTTCTTGCCTCCTCCCATGATTATACACAAAACTATGGGTTTTGCTTAAAATGAAAACCTCTATTTTGAATTCCCTGTGGAGAAATTCTCCATTTTTCATTCCTTTAAAAAAATTAGTTTCAATGAAGAATTTACTAAGCACTCCTTACTTGTGGGAAGTAGTCAATGCATGCCTGAAAAACAATTATATGAGGATCTGCAAGAAAGACTTGTTTGTTTTGGTAGGTAGAAGTAAAGAACCAAACCCTGAACTGAGAGACATATTTTCTTTAAAGACATTCAGCATGTCAAAGCTCTGCATCTGGAATTCCTCAGCAACTAAATGAGAATCAGCTTTTTTTAATGCAAAGAGTACAGTAAAGATAATATAGGTCAAATAGAGAGTTGCCTGCTTTCAGAAACAGTCAGCTGCTTTCCTACTGTATTAAAAGGTTTTGAAAGTTGACAAGACTGAAGGATCTACCAATTACATTAGAAACATGACTAGCAACCAAGACAAAATTATCTCAGGATGAAAGTAAATTATTTTCTTTTAATTGTGAGGTATGCGTCTGTAATCTTTTAGAGCAAGCTCTTTCTTTAGTGGGCAAAAATTTCAGATGATTGTGTGTAAATGCACACCAAGATTTGGCCTCTTTTGGTATTGGTATAACCTGGATCACCTACAAATGCTTTCTTTTATTTATCTGTCAGCAGCTCCCCATTGCTTTTCTTTTCAGTCTTGTGACTTTCATTTTGCATAGCTTGATATGAAAAAAAAGGAAAAAAATACAGTTTATATTGATCCAAGATGCTCACATCTGTATCATGGGATTAGTGGAATATGCCAATGTGGAAAATATGTAGAAAATATGGCAACAGAAGAAATACTTTCTGATACCAAGAACAAAATATGAAAGCTGCCACATAAGGTTTTGTGATGTAAAAAGTATTTTACAATGTCATTTGCAAACTATTCATGATGATAAGCAATGGCAGGGACATCAACTTTGTTTCAATATATGAATCTTGGATAAAAAGGAACCTAAAAAGCCATCTGCATTCATCTGTAATGTGTAATTTCACAGACTTGCATATTTGCTAACTGTCTATCAAAAAATTCAGAGTCAATTTTATGAAACGAAACAAACTGATAGATCTGGAGGCCAAGGAATGGAGAGCACATAGACACAGAACAGACACACAGCAGGAACTGAATCAGCACAGCCTCTGATGTTTTTGACTGGGCCTCAAGAAAACCCTGATGTATATAATTATAATTGTGATTTTCCTACATATTTATTGATTCTTGATTCTCCTACACCTTTATAGGCCTGTTCTCTATGTGATGGAAACATGTTACACCTTTTGTGATGATATTCATGTGCACCCAACAGCACATGGCTTAGGTCTGCATAAAGTACTAATCCAGTGCACACCATCCTTAAAATTCCCCTGCTAATATTTGAAATAGTGAAGAAAATGCTACTACTGTTATTTCCCTCAACTCCTTTCAGCCAAGGCAAGTCACTACAAATTATCACTGGAATTCTTACTGAGAATATGTGTTTCTTGGAGGCACTCAGCACCTAAGAGAAGCTGGGAACTTTTGGCTTTAGAGATGAAAGGAATGGAGAGCTGACAGCCAGGAGATGGGATTGCCTGGAAGCAGCAGCTCATGCTACTCTCCAGCAATTGTAAAGAGCATTTCACAGGAGTGCTCCCTATAAGTCACATGCTACCAAGAAGCCAGAATAGATAAAATCCTATGCATGGATGAAATATCCTGGAGATAAGAGCCTGTAACCTCTCCATCTAATGACTCACTGCATCCAGCTGTTGAAGTAAACTCAGTACGGGTCCACAGCACAGCATCCCTTTCTACAAAAGAAGGGGGAACTGGATTTCAAATAAGGCTCTGCACTATCATTTTTTTTCTCATATTTAGTCTTCAGAAAGAGAAACATTAGCATTGACTGACATAACCAACTTCTAGTCAGGTTTTCCTACTGCAAGATAAATTAGGCTGTTTCTATATTCTCTTCCCACACAAAGTTGCATATATCCTTTTTGCTGGGTGAAGAAATTGGAACTGGCTAACATTAGGCTCTTACATGACAATTAAGTTCAGCAGTGTTAAGAATGCCTTCAATTCAGTTATTCATATTATGGAGATTTGGTTTTCTGTAGCATAATTGTTGCTATTTCAGATACACTATAACTAAAAAAAAGGAAATGTTTTCTATTCCCTCTTTATTCTTAAAAATCATATTGAAGGAAAATTTCAGTGAAAGATTAATGCAAGACAGGGGGAGAGAAGTTTCTAAGAAAAAGCAAAATGTGAGCATTAATTATTAGCATGAATTGAGACAAAGTTGCTCCTCAGGATGTTTCTATCCTGAGGTTCCAGTGTCAAAGGGAAGAACTTGCCTTTCCCTCTTATCTTACATATTACACTAATTAATTTACTTTACACAAATTGAGAGGTGCTATTTCCCTGGCTCTCCCTCTCCCTATTGTACATTTCCTTGCACTGATTTTAATTCAGAGCTACATGCTTTGGGAAACATGTAGAAGGGCTTAGAGTTAGAGGGGGTTTTTTTGTGATTTGGGACTGACTCAGTAGCACAGTTCAATTAAAATTCTTTGAGTATTTACTAAAAAAAGTGGAAAATGCTCAAGACAAGTAAGGAAGAAGCTTTCCAAAGCAACAGGCAAGGAGAAATGCCTGTGTCATACTCAGGAAAAGAAAAGCCATTTTCCTTCACCTTATGAAGAGAATGAAAGCACACAATTTTCACATCACAAGCATATCCTGATGGATATCTTCCAGTGCATGTGAAGCAATGTATTTTAAAGGTGATCTACAATTAAAAAGACACCAAAACCTAGGGGAAAAAAAAAAAAAAACCAAAAAAAAACAAGCAAAAAAACAAGCCCAAAACATTTTGAACTTCCTTATAAAGGAATGAAGAAAAATAGAATTCTTTTTGAAGACTGCACTAAAAATAGCTGTCTCTGATCTCCATTACCTTATAACTTTTTATACCAAGGCTTCCCAAATAAATGATCCTTATCTCTCTCTCTCTGACCAGTAATTTCTGAATCAATAAACTAATTTCCTCAAAGACAGTGATTTTCATCAAGCATTATGATATCAGGTAGTTAAGCTGAGAAGGGAGAGTCTCAACACTTGAGCAGAGAGAAAGGCTGTAACTTTTGTTCCAGCCTTACCAGACAGACTAAAATGCCCATACAGCAGCAGGGTTGAAATCATCCTGTCTGCAAAAAGGCATCAGCTGGATCTCACAGCTTCCCAGACACCAAAAACTCCAGCTACTCAGACATATCTGTAAGAAACCAGGGTCTGTTTGTCCTGCTGCTGGTGGAGTGATTTGATTGAGAGCTGCTTTCACAGTTTTTGTAAAGGCAGTTCAATTAACTGCCTTAGCTGAGTAGTTCATCCAATCATCTGATTTAGTTAATCTAACTTCCTTTTATTCCTCTTTGAAGGCACAGGCAGCGTTCATCACATCTGCAAGACAACTTGAGATAAACAAACTCCTCCTGTGGAAAACATTCTCAAAACCATCCACGAATCACAACATAAAAGTTTATGAAAAAAAAAAGCCATGTAATTTAAGCACATGACAATTATGATAGAGTGCACAAAGTGACAGAGATGTCCCTTTCAGGTTATCTTCAGTCAGATATCTCAGATCTGAGGAGATCTGAGCGGGAAAATGCATGCAAAATCCTTACAATTACATCACAGTCATTTCTCCCTTGGTTTGTCATTGCAATACTATTGTTGGTAAAACTAAACTAATGGGAAATATTTTAAAAATGGAAATAAAAATCTACAATAGCCAAAGTATCTTCTTGCCAACCAAAGTGTTTTAGTTTTGGCAACCAGAGAAGCTCTAGTGAGCACTCACATGTGAATTGTTCACCCATTGTACACTTTGTTATTAAAATTCTGCTGTTACTGTTTGCTTCTTATTTCACTGCTGTTTTCAGTGCATTGTTCTTATCTCAACCAGTGATCTTTGCTTTTCCTGCCTCCAATTCTCCTCTCCATCCTGTCACCATGATATTTTCTGGAAAAATCCCTTTGCCCAGGATTTTTCTCCTGGGAAACTAAGAAGCCTCAGAGAAAAAGGAAGACAATATTATCTCATTTGTTTCTCCTGTGTTTTGCTCATGTGGAATGTGTTTGGACATAGTTTACCCACAGGTGATTGTTTCATTGGTTTCTGGTGTGAGTTGTTTTAACTCATTGGCCAGTCAGTGCCAAGCTGTGTCAAGGCTCTGGAAAGAGTCATGAGTTTTCATTATTGTCTTTTTAGCTTTCTCTATTCTTTAGTATAGTTTAGTACAGTATTCTTTAATATAGTATCATAAAATAATAAATTAGCCTTCTGAGAACATGGAGTCAGATTCATCATTCCTCCCTTGTCAGGGGTCTCTGTAAATATAAGACCATTCCACCTCAGAGGGAGAAAAACAGGGAGTGAGTGAGGGGCACATGGTTAGGAGTGTTTCAGTGGGAGCACTAAACTGGAGAATACCATTCCTAAACTACAACAGCCTCATGTGGTGCCCAATGCAGGCCTCAAAGGGCTGAGATAGCAACAGGTCTAACCAGAACAGGTTGGAAACAAATTTGGTCTAAATATTTGTTGTATTAGCTATGGACCTACTGGTTACAGAGTTGCTTGGTCTGTTCATGTGGCTGTGGAATTGTTTTTTTGATTACTAAGTTTAACAGCAGAGCTGGAGAAAAATACCATGAAAGGCAGTGTGATTCCACAAGCACTGGAGTTATTCTTTGGGTAAATAATTCATGGTACCTACTGCTTCAGGGAACTGCAGGCAGTTTGTTTTCCCCCACAACTGAGAGGACAGTTTAGCAAATGAATTAAAGCTTTCCATCCTGGTGTGCACTTGTGCAAGAGAACAGCAATGAATTCATAATTAGGTGGATAGGTTTTCTCTCACTCCTCCCTGCTCCACATACAAGCAAGACTAAGCCATTTGTTGAGCTTCATTTGGTTTTAGAACAGCTTTGATGATTCAAGTAATACTCAACTCAAATTAGTACCACAGTCTCTTATTCAGCTTGGTTGAACTAAAAATTGAACATAGTATTATTAGCAAACAGCAGTAGAAATCAGTCTGTTAAACATAACTTTTATCAAACACCAGAAAGACTTCCCTGTGATTTACTACTTAATTACAGCTGTAGAAGAAGCCTACTCTTTCTGGTTTTTCCTTATATTTATTTCTGTGGGTTTTTGAGAAGGTTTATCCTAGAAATAGGCCATGGATGAAAGCCACCCTAGCAGATTTGACAAGGAGGAAGCATTCCTCTATAGTAAACCTAAAGCATACTACACTTGTAGGCAAATTCAGAAGTACAATTTATCAAAATCTGTGAAAAGAACACAAATGCTGATGACAGGTTAAGGTCATCTGGTCACTTTTTAACTTTCAAGCAGTAAATTTTGCAAGCCTTTCTGTGCTTGCAGACACATTGAATAATATCAAATGTTTTGTGAAGACTTTGAGGAAAAAAAGTTACCTCAATAAGCCACGTGAATGCCATGTCATTTGGATTTCTCATGCCTTTCTTTCACTTTATTAATATTAACATACTAAAGTGTTTGTTCTCCAGTCATGGATGTGCACCTGTAACTTCATGTTCCCTTTGGGAGATCATTTGGGACAAGAGAATTAACAGTGTATAGCTATGAGACATTGTCTCTTGAAATAACAATTGTAATTTTCATGCTCCCTAGAAAGATATTAATTGACAAAGCCCAGCATAAATTTTGGAATCCCAAAGGGAAGAACTGGAAAGACAGACAAGACTCTACACTGGCCATGGTCATGTGGGCATTTAATTGCTCTGGTAATTGCTTCAACTAATGGAAGACAGCATTTACCCAGTAAGTTGATTAAATCTTTTCTTCTCTTTCTGCATCCTACTATTGCATTTCTTTTGTGCCAAGCTAAGAAATTGCAGGTAGAAGGCACCTCAGAATTACCCTAACTATATGCAATAAGGAAGAAAATGTAAAAAATTTGAATTGAATTGCAGGAGACACCTACAATCTCTACTGACTCTATAAAGTATCTGGAAAACATCTGGAAGGAAGAAGCCTAAATGTATCTGCCACAATTCTGATGCCATTCCTGTATCAAATCCTATTCAAATGAAGCTGTGCCCACATCACCTCGATACTGTGATATGTGTATATAATGACACACATTTCACAGACGTTGTCTCTCATTGCTTCTTCACTTTTTCCCACTCTCCTGCCCCCCCAAAAACCCAGCACTCACAGATGCACTGGATTTTACACTCCACTCCTCAGATCACTGGTTGTCACCCTCAGAACACACATGGATCTGACCCATGACTTGTCCTCTGTAACAGATTGATGTATTCCTGATTTTGGCATCCTCCATGCTCTTCAGTTTTGCCATTTAAAGGCAGACAAACAACTAAACAACATTTGTTACTCTGGAGTGTCTACCTGAAATTCCCATTGCTGCAAATGGCTTGGGCATTAAGATCACAAATGTGAATATTTAACACAGCAGATGTTTTGATAACCTTGGGTTTCTAGGGTTTCATTCTTTATCTTTTTCCTTACTTTACAGCAATGAACCACCAAGCAAGTGTTGCTTGTTTTGTTTAAACACACAAACTTATAGGAGCCACTTGTTTTGAATTCTCTCTCACACAGAAAGGAGTTTTCAGCAGAGTGCAGACTAAACACCAGCCCAGATTATCATGATACCATGATTTCACAGCACTGTATCACAAAACAGAATGTCCTATTCCAAAATACAATTGAAATATCTTTTTTTCTCTACTGACACCAAGCTTTCCTGAGGGAAGTGGTGAACCACAATCTGAAGCTACATTTCTCTTAATTGTTGTCTTCAGTCAAGGTATTCTCTACAGTCCCAGGAATGGAAACAAATCTGCAAAGATTTATACACCACAGAGACATCCAATTTTCACTATTCTGCTTTCCTAGTGCTTCAGATTTTGTTCTGTGTATTTCATAATCTCTCTTCCTTCCCATTGGCTTTTGGGATTTTGTCATGGTTTAGGAATGATATTCTCCAATTCAGTACTCCCTGGACAGAACCAGGACAGATTTTAATTTTAGATTCAGATTATTTAAGATCACTGCACTTGATAAGAAATATTTTAGGATGCTTGCCTCCTCTCTTCCCATTAAGGAAGAAACTCTTACCTGACATACATTTCCAGTTTGTGCACTTCATGCAAATGTTAGCTGAACTATGGTGCAAAACTGCAGTCTGCTTCAATGGTGCACAATTTAGTTATACAGTACTTAGATTTTCACTAAAAGCCTCCAATTACTGCCTAGTTTCCAACTCAATGGGATTTTGAATTGTATTTTTAAAAGGAAAGAAGGATTTTGTGATATTCCTGCAGGAGTGCTTATATACACACAGTAAGGGAAGACACTTGTGAGAGGATAGTCCCATAGTCCCATTTCCATCTCCTCTCAGAGATGGTTCACAACATTCCTACAGGACCCTTTCTCTCCACTAGCCTAAAGCAGAAGGGAACCCCTGAAATGAAGAGATTAAAGTGATGTGGTGTGACCATCATGATTTACATTTGCAGAAGTCATGTTTGTCTGAGCCCTGTCTTAAAATGTCAACAAGGAAATAGTCAAGTACTTCAGTGTATAGTAAACTGGCTATGTCAACACAAAAATCAGATCCAGAGGTGAACATACTCAATGGGCCTATTTTATGCTCAAAAGCTTTTAAATCTAATGCCAAAGGAAAAGATTTTTTTAAATAAATTTAACTTTCTAAGGAAACCAGAACCTTCACAGTAATTTCACTGTTTTCTGGAACAACAAAACAACAGAAGGAGAAAAAAAACACTTCAGCTTTCTCTGAAACTACAGATAGGGCAACACAGCTTGCCACTGTTAGAACTAAACATAAATTAGGCAAAATACATATCCAGTGTGTTGAAGCAACAGCTGAAGTTTGATATTAGCCTGGTTGAATCTCTGCCAGCATCTTAACATTTGGATACATATTTGAAACTTACTTAGACATCAAATCAAACATGTGTACCATGCAGATTTGCATGCATAACCTTCTTTTCAACGATGAAATGTTGCCTGAATAGCCTTAGATTTTAGAAATTACTCTCTTTCAGCTTAAAAGGAAAGCTCTAAAAGGCAAAACCACTTTGCTATTCAACTGTATTCAAATAGCATCCAAAGCATTTACACCCTGTTAAGAGAATCCAAATGCAAATCTGTACTGTCCCAAAGTGATTATTTCATATTATATTTCCCGCCCATGACCTGCTGTTCCCTGTGAATGGCCACCCTGAGCCAGACTCCGTGGCAGCAGCCAGCAGCAAATATCTGGATAAAGAGCACAAGAGGAGAGATACTGCACCAACACATCCCTCAGTTCTTCAGGCACCTTCTGCACCAGAGAGGACATTTTTGCCTTCAAAACACCCTCATGAGATTTCATTTGCCTTATCATTCTGAGCCCAAGCCTATCCAAAAGCATTTATACAACCACATGGCAACAAGTGCCCCAGGATCACCATCCTGGAACTTTGCCAATCTGCCACTGCCTCAGTACAGCATTTACATTCTCTGAAAAAAATCCCTTCACCCAGGACTTTTCTCCTGGGAAGCTGAGAATGCTCAGAGAAAAGGAAAACAATTCTCATCTCATTTGCTTCTCCTGTGTTTTCCTCACATGTGGAATGTGTTTGGAGATTGTTTCATTTAATTCTGGTGTGAGTTGTTTTCACTCTTTGGCCAATCAGTGCCCAGATGTGTCAGGACTCTGGAGAGAGTTGAGTTTTCATTATTATCTTTTTAGCATTCTATAAGTATCTTTTCTGTATTCTTTAGTATAGTTTAGTATAGTATTCTTTAATAGAATACAGTATTATAAAGTAAGAAATTAGCCGTCTGAGAACATGGAGACAGGTTCATCATTCAGCCCTGTAAATGCAATACCTCAATATCACTTGAGGTTTCTCCAAGTCTTGGGCTATGAGCAAATGTGTTTATTTGCTCCTGAGTCACCTTTCCCATGCCACCCAGGATTTTACAGTCTTCTGTGCTGTCCTCTTCACAGCCTGCTTTTCCTCAGCCCTAAGGAAGCCAGGTAGAGCACCTGGGGTTTGTTGGGAGCCATTCCCCATCTCTGAGTATCCCTGTGCCTGCTGCAGTGGGAAATGAGGAAAGGAATATCAGAAGTGCTCTGAGTTCCAAAGGGCAGGCACAAAGGTGTTTTAGATGGGTATGAGCCCATCAACTCAGGTTTTGAGGTTTTTTCAGTCAGGGTTAGAAACTTGGCAATCTCAGCCTAGAACTGGCTAATTCTAAATGAACTAGCCCAAAGACAGGAAGCAATTCAGCAACTTTAAGCAGCACTTTGCAAGTGCTAATTAACTTAGCTTAAATTTTTTAAGAAGCAGTCTGAGCTAAGTAAAACAAACATGTTTCATGCACATTCTTCTGGCCATCTTTTCTCCTAGTTTCCACTCTCCCAGAAAGCTGTCATAAAAGGCTCCCTCCCTGGAGTCGCGCCCTGTTTTAGCTCCACTCATTTTCCCTCCTCCAGACTACAACACACAGAGAAACAACTTCTGCAATTCCTCTTCTCTAGCTTTCATGCACCTGGCTGCTGCCCAATAATTTTATAGCAAGGAAAAGCCCCACTTAACTCTTTTCTGAGCTTCCAACTTCCAGATTTTTTTCCCATTTTCCTCTGTCCTACAGTTGTTTTCAGATCTTGAAAATGAGGAATATCACGGGAGAAGGAAAATAAAATTGAAGGTAGGAAGGAGAGGTATTTATATAGTCAAAGATATCAGGCAATTATTTCTATGACCTCCACAAATCAAAAAATAACTGAAAAAATTCAAGGTCTGTATCCTATGGAGACATTCTGAAGAACATAAATCACTCCCAGGGTAGTGTGGAAAAATGGGAATTGTGCCTGAAACAAGATAATGAGGTCAATACTGCCCCTTCCTAGGGTGAGAATTCAGGACTAGAAAAATTATCCTTATCTATCAGGAGTCAAGCTTTTCCTAACCATGTAGTGGAGGCCATAAAATAGCTTCTCAGATTGCACTCCTAATATAGAACTGATATTAAAGGAAGAATAAATTTCACAGTCAAATTTTCCAGTCAACATTTCATGGCACAAAGAAGGAAGACTGAAGTGCAAAGTGCACAAATCTCCATCAGACATATTCTGAAGGCATGAATTCTACCAGACCAGTAGCTGTAAAATGCTAGTAAAAAGCATGTAATTGGTTTATAACTTTGTGACCTTAAAACCCACTTCTGAATAGGCTTCTGCAATGGTCATCTCATTTCATTAGTAAGGAAATTATTCAGCTGTCTCTCCTCTCCTCAGTTCTTAAATTCACCCTGCAGTGCTCCACATGAAGACACACACACAGCTGAAATAAACACTGGGCATGCTTTTGAGCACCTCCACAGCAAGTAACTGGACAAAAGCAAACCCTGACTCTGTTCATACACTGGAACTCTCTGTTAGAGGCCCTGAAGATGCATTACCAGCTCTCTCATGTGTTTCTTGCCCTTCCACATGCAGCCAGTGAGAAGTGGGGATGTTCCATATTGCATTAGCTATAAGCAATACACACTGGGCACTCAACAGGATGACCAGAAATCTTGCAGGATTTAATTTTCAATCTTGCATGTTGTAAGCCCCTCAGGACAGGAAACTCTCATGGTTTTATGTATCTATAAAACAACAGGCATACCTATGACACTGTATAAATAACAGGATTGGATTAAAAACATCTGTAGTCACTCTGGCTGATCTATTGTCTTTCTGCCTGCTGTCTCTTCATAATTTCTGAAGGCAGGCAAGCCATTTCACACAACAGGAATGCTGGTGGTGCTGATGCAGCTACATATAAATCTGTTGCAACATGTTCATAAGAGACCCAATGAATAGAGAAATTAAAAGACAATAACAATCAGTCCTTCAGACAGGACCTCCTGACAGGTTTCCACTTGATTTTTGTTTACTTTTGGCCAAGAAAATATAGGAAACATGGATAACTCAAACAAAACAGTTTCCAAAATGTGGGAGGAGGTGGTAAGGACATTTCTTTGATTCAGAGCTGAGACTGTAGTGATAATCTTGTCTCTGCCTGTCCAGAAGTGTCAACAAGGATTCATGTATTGTAAACTGCTTCTGTGAAAGCAAAAAGAATGTATGTCCACAACATGGTGATAGTCACAGAAGATATAAAGAGATTCACACACTGTGCAACTACTGAGTTCAGAAATAATGCTAAAAGGGAGGCAGACTGTTATTGATACCAAGCAGGGAAGGGAACAACTACATTTCCAAGAGAGAGGCAAAGAGGAATCCTAAATTTAGAACAGAATTCAGAACTGAAGCCAAGATACTGTCACCACCAGAGCTGCGTGAACATCTCACAGAAAATCCTTCAACAGTTTTAAACTCAGCTCACTTAGGTTTAGAAGGGGGGGGGAGAAACAAAAATCAATTCCCTTCACGTGAATCATCTCTGTGTCCTTCAAATCACCATGTAGAAATTAAAAATGAAACACCTCTCTCCCTAACCAGCCATATGATTTTCTAAATTGATTACAAGCCTTTCCCTTTGACTCCCTAGTCCAACTTCTGGCAGCTGGTCACACGGTAGGTCTGCTGAATGCAGTGAGTCTGCTCTGGTTTTGCACTACACCTCAGGCTGCTCTCATCAAAGACAAGCACTAATTAAATTCACTCCATCTAATAACAAACTCCCTTTTTGCAGTGAGGAATTAAGAACAGTTTGAAAGATAGAGGAAAATGTCATAAGTGTGAAACTGCATGACAGATGTTTTCCTCAAAAATGAGTTGATCCAAAGATATTCAGTCTGATCGTTTCACATGCAAGTGCTTCCCTCCACCTTTCCATGTCATTCTCTCAGATTTATCCACATTTTATCTCATCCATTTTTCTCTGTCCTAGCAGCAAGTAAGTGATTTACTGATGATATTTCTACAGTTGTACAGGGTGTTTCCTATTTGACTTTTACCACTAATTTTCAAACACTCTGAAGCCTAACAAGAAAAAAGTGTTATGGGGCAGAACAATTCTCCTCTTACTACTCTGGGAAAAGAGAATTGGCCATATATGTACAGATGTATGAAGGAGTACATAGAGAATGCACTTAGTTTCCAAATTTAGAGTATGTGAAGCCTTTACACTGATAATGGTTTTTTGTCTCTTGTGTCACAAGTCTGGATACCAGAGACTTTTGCCCAGCAAAGACGACGGGATGCTCAGTTTGATCAGGACATTCACTTAATAAACATCATCCATAAAAGCTGAGATTGTCTAAAACTGAAATTAGAGTGTGATCAAACTGTACTCCTGCCTGCTACACAACCAGAGGGTGCCAGGCCAGCTTGCTAGCAAGGGCTTAGCAGGTGGAAAGCACATCTGTTGCAGCTGGCAGCATTTTATATGCTGCTGCTTCATGACTGCAGGTATACTTAAACCCTTCTTCCTCAACCTCCTCCCTGTGCCCAGGAAGGGACTGACAAGAAAATAAGTCAGAAGCTTAGCTAGTTTATTGCTTACTATAAGGGATTTTTATTAAAACACATGAACAGCAACAATAAAGCACCGTGGTGAGCAAGGACAGAATCAGGTTACTACTTGCACCAGCAAAAACAAGAGAGGCTCTGGCACCTTCCTGCTGCTGTGGAAGCAATTGGAAAAGGAAGGCACTAATGAAGGCAATTGAGGAGCTTTGAAAACATCAAAATCCAGGAGAATCCTAAACCCTAATCCCTTAGCACACTGTAACCTTTCCTGCTACACACCGTGCTCCAGCATTTACTAAAATCAGATTGTGCTTTTTAAATGTGGTCCACATTTGGGAGTATTATTTATTTGGAAGAACTGCAGACCATTAACTCTGAGCCTACTAATCTCTATGGATCCATCCTAGATGTGCTGTTGGTTTACCCATATAACTTTTTGTTCGTTTTTCAAGCTCTAGAGGAAAGAAAGCTCACAATTCGGAATTAAATTCTCAAGGATGCCAGAAACAGCTCACAAGAACAGTTCAGCTGTTTCATAACAAAACCTTATTTATAAAACACTCAAGTATCTCTTTGGACATCAGGAAATTAAACAAATAGATTTTTAATTGTGCCTTTTTTAGGGTTTTAAGATTAATTTCAACAAGGACTACAAGCATGTGTTCATTCACCCATTCAGACTGATAGGTAAGAGAATAGGTTCAGATATATTCTCTAGCATTCAGGAGCCTTTTTAAAATTGTATGACATTAAAAGTCTTCACAACTTCTTTTGAACACACTAGGAAGAAGAGCAGCAGCTGTGAAGTTCTTGCCCAATGTCAGAAACATTTTCTACTGACTTGGATGGTGTAGGGAAAACAAAATGGAACACCACCCTATATACACACACACCACCTCAGCAAAGCTATTTGCTGCCAAAACATGAAGGAAAATAAAACTATTAGACAAAATTGAGTCTTTTTCCCAGAAAACGACCTAGGAGAGAAGAAAGAAAGCAAAAAGGGTACAGGGCACCTACAGGAGCTGTGAGCATTCATTTCGAGTTTTCATTACCCTGAACAAGATTTTTGGTCTTGCTAATATGAGCAACTGCTGAAGAAAAACATTAATTGGGTATCAGTGTTTCCCCCTCCTGTAAGAGCAGTTAAAAGTTTTTTTGTTAGCTTTCTGTTCTGAAGAGAATGAACTCTGAAAATTCTCTTTTAAATCAAGCTTTTCAGCTAGGACTTCTTACCAATTCCTTACAGCTATTTTCCAAATAAGAGGAGGGAGAGAAATCAGAATTTTGTATTCTCTTTCAAAACTATCTTCCTTCTCCTTCCCCTAATACTCATTCAAAAAGATCTCAACCAGCTCTTCAAATGACTCAGACCAGTTAACAACATGCAGTCAGTTATTCATCCATTCACCACTACTGCACCTCTAGTCACTCAAAACAGCTGAAAATCTGACTCCCTGTGCCTTTTGCCTTTGAAGGTCTTGATAAGGAACCTTTTCAATACACAAAGGACTGGAGGTATGGGGTTTTAGGTAAATCATTTCCCTTTTGTCTTCGTTCTTAACCAAACCAGCTGTGTCCCACACTGTGTCAGCGCTTTCTCTTGTTGCTACTCTTCATGTGACTTGAAGGGGGGATCTCAGCTGTGCCTGCAGCACCCCCTGCCCCTCCTTCTGCACTGACCTTGGTGTCTGCAGAGTTGTTCCTCTCTCACATTCCTCCTCCTCTGCCCAGCTGCAGCTGCTGTTTCACAGGGTTTGTTTTTCCCTTCCTTAAATCTGTTATCCCGGAGGCACCACCACTGTCACCAATGGGCTCAGCCTTGGGTCCCCCCTGGCTGGCATTGGCTGTTGGACATGGGGGAAGCCTCCAGGAGCTTTCCTGGGCTTTTTCAGGGCTTTGTCACACAAACCCAATACACTTGGCATATATCTGCTGCTTGCTATTAATACAGAAATGCAAGGTAGAAATTTTATACAGTGAAAGGTTTCTGCCTTTTTCTAGAACAGCAAAAAGTTGTTGCACAAGCAGAGACAGCAAACCAAAAATTATCACAAGGATATTTCGTTTCTCACAAGGTACATAATGATCCCCATTCTGCACTGGCAAAATTTAAACATACCAAAAACTAAAAAAAATAAAGTATAGAAAACTCTAAGACATCCTCACTATTAGCAATAAATGATTAAAAACATCTGCATGTGAAGATGCATGGCAGGAAACACAAGGAGTCATACAAACAATGCTCTGCGATTTATCCTAATACTGGGAATTGCAGGATGAAGGCTTTTAATCAAGTGGCCTTTAGCTACAGCCCTGCTGCTTGTGAAGCAAACACACGCAGGAATGGTTTTTATAAAGGCATGATACAGCATGTGCCATAAGATGAGCTTTCATTTTGTAACAAAATAAGTTGACATTCATCATAGCTATATCCATGTAAAGTTACAAAGATTTTCGTGGTTTCAGTCCTGCTTGCAATGGTACTTTCTTTCTTACATTTCTGTGTTTAAATTTAAAGTACCAATTTCCAGAACACAGAGAAAGGCAGACACCAAAAGGATTTCCCAGGGAATAATTCCTACAGAAGGAGCATAATAAGCTCTTTGACATACAAATCTGTCTTTATTTTCATGTTCTATATAGCACAAAGCTACCACAATAAATCCTAAGAGAGGAAAAGAAGAAAACATGGCACTTGTTTCCATGTCAGTTTTCCTGGAAGAAAAGAATCACTGGATACAGAGTGGCAACACTTGAGGGAGACATAACTGCTACAAAACAAGCGAGAAGAAAAGCTTGATGCCACCCAGCTCCATCACACTTCAGAGTGAAGGAGGCTCTGCCTGCTCAGCTGCAATTTGGACACAGAGCAGAGGCTGGTGGGCTGGAACCAAGTGACAATCACTGGGATCCTTAATGACAAGCTGCCACATAAAACAGGACAATGCAAACTGATGAATCACACAGACTAACGAGGAGGGGCTGGAGATGAGCAGCCCAACCCCAAGCGTGAGGAATAATTGGCAAGATGAAAGGAAATCCCATGTACCGTGCATATGGGAAGGAGATGTGAGTACAATGCCTGGCTCTACAGCTTCCCAGTGGAAACACAACACCCTGCTAAGCAGGGCTGGGAAACTCTGTGACATGTTGTTTAACTGCTCCTTCAAGTCCAAATTCTGCACCTTCCATATCCCAAAGCAGTTTCAAGGAATGAAGATGCTCTGACTTCAGTGAACTCTTTCCCATTGACATTCAGACCACAGGTTCTCAGGATTTCTAAGCATATTCCTTTTTGTTGAATACAGTACCACAAAAATCCAGAGGCATTTTGAAGAATTTATTTTTGTTCATCCAACTGTAACCTCTAAACAGGTCCCTGTTCAGCAGTTTAAGCACCCTAGATGTGCTCTGTACATTATCAGGCCAGATACACTGTCAAATTAGATGAGCCCAGTGCAAGCCTTTCACTGACCAAGCTATTTTTGCCCAAAATTTAAAATTAAAGAACAAATTGCCATGTTTTATAACAGTGTCCCAAATCCCTATCTATCCAAACCGGTATCCCCAATGCCAATGACAGTTTTACACCTCAGGACCACCACATCCTTTAGCTGCAGTGAAGAAGGTTACTCACACTGTGTGCTCTGCACAGTAACAAATCATGAAGGAAACACTCGGCAGTTTCTTCCACTTGAGAATGTGTCTGTACCTTACATGACAAACCAGGATTACATGATGCACCATCACTAGATTTCTTTGCCTAAATGTTTAGCAATCTCAGCTAAATTCACTGCTACACTCTTATTAATTTGTACAATAGTAAAGCTGTCTTTTTAGCAACAGGATGCAGATTCAATAGCAAACAGGATGCAGTATTTAAAATAACAAAACTGGTTAATCAACCTCTGCAGAAGCTACTCAGACCACAACATCCATGTAGGTCAAGATCTGCTATTTTTGTTTGTTGAAGCAAAAGGACAAAGACTGGGACATTCGCATTGTTCCTTCACCAGCCAGCTAGACCTGTGACATCCTACATTCATTTTGTCAGGAAACTCCACTTCTGGATGCTGATGTTTCTGGGTATTGTCAGTGGAGAGGGTGGAAATGAGTAGTTTGGAAAATGCAAAAATGTCATATTTCTTTCTCACTCTAGCAAGAGCTGAAATGGTGAACTAGGTCAGGAAGATCATCAATTCCTACTATGGCAGCATTTGTTCTTGTCCAGGATGGGTCAGCAAAGGAGCTGTTTCCTTCCAGGTGGAGCTCTGGGGAAAGACTCATATCCACCCCAGAACTCAATAGCAGAGCTCTCCCTTTGTTTTATGAACAAGTGAATTCTCAAAATGGGTTATTTACTGAAAGAGTTTTAAAGCTCCAAATGGTGAAACTGTCTCGGTTTATGTGGTATGTTGAAGAAAGTCAGGCTTGGCACATGTTTCTCATTAACTGTGCTAAAGCAGCTCAGTTTCCCTAGAAATTCCCAGATTCTCTTTTGCAATAGTGTAATCTAGAAAGCCCCTAATTTTAGCTCTTGAGTCTGAAAGGGTGGCACATACATAAGTAGTGCTGAGTGAATGCTGCTGAAATGTCTACGATTGTGTGGAATGCTAAAGAAAGTGGGCTTTCTTGGCATGTAGAAAATCATTAAAATTTTCCAAATAATGTCTAGAAGCAAGGAATGCTTATAGATATTTGTAGAATGCTTCTCACACTGCCACCTTACACATCTGTCAGTGCAGCCAGGTGACAGTGTGAGATCCAGGATTCCAGTCACACAACCTGCTGCAAAATGGTCAGGGCTAAAAGATGCTCCCTCTGCAAACCCCTGTGTTGTGTGTGCCCAAAGTTTAGGGCAATGTTAGCACACCAGCAGGTTACCCCTAGAACCTGGATACCCACCATTTTTCAATTTCATTATTACTTCTGAACAGGGAGAAGTAAAATGGGCCAAAGACATGACAAAGTCAGGGGAAAGCACACAACGCTTTTGTTATGATGAGTGCTAGATAACCTATGTCATTTTCAGGCAGATTAAATCACTTTTGAACTGCTTGCTTATTTTTTAAAAACAGCTTTCAAGATGAGGTAATAGAAGGAAACCTATCAATGTAGTATATGTTTTTAAGTTAATAATGTTGACATACTGTTCAAATAAACCCCAATTTAGCACAATCTGTTTTTAGACAAGCCCTCCATTTTAACCTCCACATGGAAGGAAAACTAAGTGACTTCCTCATCTCACTTAATAGAGAACATATGTTCAAAGATAATGCTGTGGGCTTGCTCTGAGAAGCTGCTCCTCCTCTGACAGAGAAGCTGGGAGCTCACAGAGTAACACTGATACATAAAGTTGCCATAAATCTCACAGCAGAGCTCACTTCAGAAGAAAAGACTGCTGATCCAAAAAACACACACACAAACAAAAGCACCCTGGCAACAGGTGAAAAAAAGCAGCTGATATAGCCACTGGAAGGATCAGAACTAAAAGCCACCTCAACCCTAATTTTTTTGGAGGAGCTTGAGGGGTAGCGTTTAAAACACAGAGCACAAGAAGCAGCTCTGGAATAAAACTGTTTTAAATCCTTGCATTACAAACTCTCTGGTAAAACTTGAGGAGGAAATGTTATGGTAATATCAATAGTCATGTTCAATTATTTTATAAATATTTATGTAGCTCAGATTTACTTTCATAACATATAGAAAGGATGTAATTGTCACTTGCTTCTCCAAGTCTCAATTTTTCAATCTATAAAAGAAAGTCAATTCACCTGCCAAATACTTGATGCTGGAAAAGTCACTAATAAAACTCACATGCTTTAAATCCCAGTCAATCCACTGATTAATCAGGTTGTGCCCATAAAGAAGCAAACACTTTATTTGCATTTGGAGACAAATCAAAACCACCTCATTCTATTTTGCTCAATACCATGCCCTTGGTCATTAAGGTGGGGGCCAAATACAATCAATTACAGCCAGTAATAGAAGAAAAACAAAGATTCATCACCAGATATAATTAACATTTCTTTGGAAATAAATCCGATCCTACAAAGCCACCAAACTTTTCGAGTTCATCTCCACTAAATCATTGACAAGAATCACTGACCAATTTTTCAGTATGTTTTGTCACATCCCATGTTAGAGCCACTTGCCTAAAATCCAGAAAGTATAAATCCTCTTAACAGGAAGAAGGAACAAAAATACATGGGTAGAAACTGGCCACATGAGAAACCTGAAAACATTCTCTGTTCATTCTGTGCAAATCCTCATTCAGCTCACAGAAACACATCCAGGAGATGGATTTTAGATCAGAGGAACGCTACCCTGGAGGACGCAGCTAACACAGCCTAGATCTTCCCCTCAATGTCACCACTTAGAGCCAACCTTATCAGCTCAGGATCAGCCCTTGACAGATATCCCAAAACCTGAACACCTGGAACAAGTAAAGGTAAGCAGATGACAACAGAATCATGGGCTGAACAATGCAACATTCACTTACACATTCAGAAAATCAAAAAAAAAAAAAAAAAAAAAAAACAAACACACATCACAAACAAAAGACTGTTGACAAAGATTTTGCAAATAAGCCTTTAAGGGTGAAAAATGAAGCTATCCTTACACCTTGGAATTCCTGGGAAGAAACATGCTCAATAATCCAGTAATTTAGATGTTCATATAAGTCCAAAACCTTTCTTGGCCCAAGATCTGAACCCCAAGCCACTGGCTGGCTGTTGCTGCTGTGGCTGTGTATGTCCTAAATATTTATCAAGACACAAAGAACAAAATTTGATCTTTAACGAACCCTCAGCATCGATGCCACAAGATATGCATTCACTTTACAGACCTGAGCCAGAGCCTGAATTTCCTACAGTATTTATACACAATCCCTTGGTTGAGTACAGACTTGGTGCTCACTGCAGATCATGTCAAAGGGGAGAGCTTAACCTTATTATGCCAACCCCTGGCACAGCAGTAACAAAAGCTGTCGTGTGTTTGAAACGTGCATGCTCAGACCAATTCCTCAGCCACATAAATTTTGATGCTTCAAGTACCAGCATATGACAGACACGCAATCCTGAGCTTCCTCTGCATGCAACACAGGTTTGGAAATGAGGCAGGTGGAATACTTCATTCTGCATTCCTGGCTAAGCTTTGGACACAAGTTTCTGAAAGGTGACAACCTCAAATGTAGACATTGGATCATGGAAATGAAAGCTTCATGAAGAGCAGCAAACAGAAAACAGCAAACCTTCATCTGTGTATTCCAAAAGACATTTGTGGCTTTTTAAGCCTTGCAATATTTTTATGCCAGGCCACATTTTTTCATGGTGTCATAATTTCAGCCAGGAGAGGGTTAATTTTTGCAGTAGGCAGGAAACAGAGGACATTCTGTAGGACCTCATCATTGCTGGGAGCAGTGGAAAAAGAGCCTCTTCAGGAAGAAGGGACTCCATCCAGTTGAGAAAACAGAAATACTGGATGGGTCCATCTGCCACATTATCAGGGAGGTGTCCCTGTGTGAAACATTTCTTTTCTTACACCTTTTGTTATTATTATTATTATTGTTCTTGTTACTGTTCATTTCTTATCTCATTGCTGTTTCCAGTAAATTATTCTTATCCCAGCCCATGCTCTTTGCCTTTTATGCCTCCAACTGGAGGGTGGGGGGAGCAGCTGTGTGGTTTTTAGTGGGAGGACTAAATTGGAGAATACCATTCCTAAACCATGACACATGTGCATGTGTATTACAAAATTATTTTAAATGTAAGGTGTTTTAGTCTTATTGCTTGGAAATCCTTGCAGATCAGTGCACAATGAGTTGCCTGGGCTTAAAAACAAGGCTTGGAATATCAGGGTGAAGAGGAGATTAACTCTAGCATCAGAACATATGCAGGAGGAGTTATTGAAGAAAGAATCTATAAGCTCCAGCTGGTTTGTCACAGTTGTTTCTTCAGAAATACAAAATTATTCACCTTTAAGCCACAGATCAGAGTTCAACAAACATGAAATCTAAATACAGAAGTTATAATTTTTAAATTTTTCATCACTGACACCAAAAAAAATACAAGTCAGTTTGAAATGAAATTGCCATAAAGAACACCCTAATTTTCTATAACTCAAAAGACAACTTAAAAGATTTTTTTCATCATTTGGTAGAGATATTTGTTTTAGCAGAACTGTTTGCAGCCTGTCCCTATAAAATGGATCAGTCTGCACCAGTAAATATTACTAAGCAGAGGACAAACAAGTTAGGAGTAAGAAAGAAACTTAGCCAGCTTCAGCTGCCCCTGTACGCACAGTGAAAAACTATTTATTCACTGTCCCAGTTCTGAAGTAGCATTTTAAAGTTTGTAGAAAATTAAGTCCTGGGCACTCAACAATTGATGATTAATAAATGAGTCCTTGTCAAAGGACTTTGCCCTCGACAAAGTGAGCAAGAGAAAACACCAAGCAAGCTATAAGCAGTGCTGTGTCTGCAGAAGGCACCATCTCAGCTATCAGGAGGACTGAAAAGATTTCTTGCAGTCCTTTTTATTCACAGAGAGGTTCCAGGTCACTCTTTTTGCCAAGGCCAAAGACTCCCAGGATCCAGGAGTTCCCTATTCTAGAGTTTAGTCTCCTTAGCAGCTGGTCATACACTAAGTCCAGCAGGTCTCAGAGCACTGTTCAAAACACTCTTAGAAAATGGTACCATGGAACTCCAGTGACTGGAAGAGTATTTTAAAGAGAGCCAAGAGAACTGTTGTTTCATAAAACATTCTTTCCACTGTCTTCTCTATGATTGAACACAACCATAACTACTGTCTGAAGTTTAAGTAAGTCAATAAATGAGACATTCAGAATGTTTATTACTATTTATAGCAGTAGAAATTGTGACATTAAAAAAAAAAAAAGTCTTGGAAGATCTGGAATTCAATGCTTACAGATACCATCTTTTGTATCTGGTACTTTAAATGGAAATTAAGATAACCCAGAAAAGAGATGGAATAAACATACAGCTGGTAGTCAGATCTAGGGGATTTTTAATAGTGCTAGTATAATGTGAAGCAGCACATTTTCCAAATGCTGTTTGCATCTTAATATCATAAAATTTTAGCTGACCATTATGAAATATTCAAACACATTAAAGTTTGCAATACCCTTCTCAAAGCTGATTCCCAATCATTATTATGAATTATCCATACAGATAATTCCAATATTTACCAAAAACCTTTCACAACATTTTAGTTTTAAAAACCAACATCAGGAATCAATTATAAGCTTTAGCTCAAGCGACCTTATCTCTTCTTTTGCACAATACCACAATGGGCCTAATTCTCTCCCCTATCTGCACTGTCTGCTAAAGCCAAGCTGGATCAGCCAGCTGCAGGCTCTTCTGATTTAGAGATCTAGGGAAAAACTCACTTCCTTTTTGGAATGAATCTCTCTTGCCTTTCTCATTTTAGTAGTCCCAATGTAGCCACAAGGTTATTCTCCACTCACACCAAGATTTGGCCCTGTGACATTTTGAGTTATACTAAGTAGTCCATTTGTCTCTAACAAGATTATTTCTTGATTATCTCTTTGGAAGGCAATTGATCAATCAATACTAATTAATTCATTTAGACAAAGGACCTGGCATCCAAATGCATGTATTCAAAATTGAATGTCACATTTACCTTCAAGTTCTTCAATATTTTTAGTAAGGAATCTACAGAAGTGAATATCTTATTAGGTGCCAATAGCTTCATTACAAAATATTAATCACCTTTATGGCTTCTTCTTACTGGTGCCTGAAGTGAAACTGGTTTGAAATATGAACAGCAGAATTAGAAAAGACTGAATTCCTACAGCTTTAGCTCTCACACTGGATTCTCCCATGCCCACAAAAGCTGACAGAAGAACTGACAGAAGCAATCAGGGCAATTCATGCCATTGCTGCCACCTACAGATTATCTGGTAACAGATAAGGGCTGAGCTGACACTCACATTTTCCTAATGAGAGCACTGATAGATAACTGAGAAGGAGAGATGGATTGTATTTTCATGAAGCTCACAGAAATGAAGTGGCTTAAAGACTGATCTCCATCATCAGCTTTGGTTGAAATTGAGTGAAAGAAATAAAATAAAGCAAGGAAAGAATGGCTTCAAAAGTTATTAGGGGAAAGACAAGCACCAAGAAAGTACACTCTCAGTCTCATTTCCTAAAGAAACTAGGTTTATAATGTTTAGTTTATTATCATATACACACCTTTCAAACAGGTTAGATCATTATAAAGTCATACCTGCTGCATTTTTCACATTTTATTTTTGTCAGGAGAAACTGAGAACCCTGTCAAATGAGTATGACCTAGCAGCTCAAAGAGCCTTGCCAGGCTATACTCAGAAAAAAACAGTGAACTGTTGAAGTCCGCAGTCTGAGGGTTTTAATTCCCCTCAATAACACTGCAGAAAGACTGTCCTGCAAACCCTTGCAGTTTCCCCATCAGCTCACAGAAACCTCACAGATTACCACTTGCTTGTCATTCCAGGGGAGATTTTATTCCAGATCATCCCATCCCATACCCTGAAGCACAAGACCAGCGAGTCCCAGAGAGCATTTGCACCAGTTTCTCCTCCATTATTTTGAAGTGTGTGACCAGACCTGTTTTAGCACATTTATGAGGACTGCTTGGGAAGTCTGCCATTTACTAAGCTCCTGCTGTGCTGAGATTTCAATTAGTTTATTTCCCTTTTCTCAGCTGACAGCAGCTGATCTGGCTAACCAGCCTCAGAATCTCTGCTAAACTTTCCTGAGCCCTGTCCTGAAGGAGCTACTTTATGTCTTTGACATTAAAGGAAGCTTCAGCAGACTAGGATTCCAAATTTGTCCTGCTACTGACTGTACTGTAGCCATTTGTTAGTGATATATTTAATGAGGTCAGCATAACTCAGCATAATGTACTCCTAAAAATATTTAGTATTGATTTCCTCCTCTTCTCTAGCAAAGTAATGTTGGATGGAGTGCCAAAATATTAATTCATTTTCCAGGCATTTTTCTCTTCCTAAGGTTGATTCCAACAGTTAGATTTAGAAAATTTCATCTATCATCTCCAAGAAGGCACTCTACATCCAGGTGTCCTACTGTTTCTGCCTCCTGGTATTCTTTTCCTCACCCTAGAAAGCTCTGAGCTCCTGACAGGTATTTTCTCCAGCATTAAACTCTGCATTCAGCATTTGCCTCTCCTTTCACGTGCTGCCAGTGAAGAATCTACTTCTCCTCAGTGGCAGGCCAAATCAGTCCTCATCCAACTGACTGTGGGGACATTTTAAGCTCAGAACTGCTTTCCTCAAATACTCACAGAAGTATATTTTTCCCAGGAAACCTTACCATTAATTTCATTGTTTTTTGGCTAAAAACATGTCAGCTAGCATCTGTTCACAAGCCTGCATAAGGCACACTCCCTATTTTCTACAGATGGCATTACAATCTTTTTATCAGCCTTTGTATAAGACAGCACATTTTCATCCAGCTCCAACAAAACATTGAAGTGGGTAAACTGACCAATGTATTTCAGCATCTCCCAGATACAACAGCAGCTTGCTGGGAAGAATCTTCCCTTCAAAACATCTTGATCCACAGGTATCCCTTACAAGCCAGCTTAAGGTTTGCTAAGTTTTCCATAAGACATCATTAAACAGTACAAAAAAGAAGCAAAAACCAAAACCCCAAAACACAAACCATTTCTTTCTTTCATCCCACAGGAGAGCTCCAAATTGGAAAAGCATCATTTGGAAACAGCAATAATAGCATGCAAAGTTTCCTTTAAATATAATCACAAGCATTATTTATTTATGAGTATGGAAGAAAAAATTCCAAGAACTCAGGAAACCCAGTGGATATCAAACTAACAGTAATTTCAGTTTTGATGCTCTCCTTGCATGTAATGTTTTCAGTACCATTTGGTGTGCTAACATCAAACATAAATTAGAAATACAGTCAGTGCAATCAAATCAGTTTTCTGAAACATTCCCTTTCACTTTCTCAAATACACATCACTAATTGCATGTTAATTTTTGTACTTTTAATATAAACTAGGAATTTTCTCTCCTTGTTTACTAATTCTGGTGTATTTAATTAGCTGCATTGATAGACATTTGCTTCCATAGGATCTACTCTTAATGAGACTGGAAAAAGCTTCCAAAGCTCTGTGATAAAGTGCTCTGAAAGCACACTCTGCTTTTCCCAAATGTCTCTTCCCAGCCTCTTTTAACTGTCCTCTCCTTCCATCTTGTAGCTTACTCCTAAATATTTCTGAACTCATCTAGCAAAAAAAGCACAGTCTAATATTTCACAGGTGCACTGGTGCTCTCCAGGGTGAATGGATCACCCTGTCATCACTATGGTCAACACATTCCTCACAATCACATTATCAGCTGCTTGTGTTGTTCCTGTCCTTATGGAGTGCTTGGGAATGCACACAACTGCCATGTGAAAGACTTCCAGGTGCAAGGTTACAGCTTTGCATCTGTTTTGCTTCTCATGAGAGGGTTTTTTTTCCACTCCAGTCTTTATAGGACTTCCATGTGGCCTTATTATGTTATCATTATCACATGAAATATATACAGCCTTTAAAAGAACAGAAAATATTATGCAGAGTGAGAGCAATACTGGATGACAAGATTAAGGTGATTTTCCCAGGGTTTCACTAATAGAAACACTTTAAATAAATTATTGCAGGCTTATACTTCACAATGATTATGCTACCCAGTACTCTCAGCTATCCTTCATTGTCTTTTTTCTTCCAGTTAACTATCTCCAAACTGCCTTTTGCCTAAAACCCAAGAGCCATCTTCCTTACCAGACACCAGTGTAAAAGGCAATCATCACTTAGACAACTCCATATGCGAACTGCCAAGTGATTTCCAACAACACTTCCAATTCTCGTTTAATTTTAAGGAAAAAATATGTTATCTCTTCAGGACCTTAGTGGCAGTTGGGTCCACATCTGGACTTCACATCCTTATAAAAGACAGGAAACAAAATCTCTTCTACATCTGAATCCAACCCTGGAAGTTGAGGAGAGTCCTCAAAGCACACTATCAGCAGCAGATTCTGGATTAGATATTTCAGATTACAAATCAATAAGGGAGAATGACACTGTGAGTACAGATGCAATCCTCAGTTAATCCTTCTGTTATTACATTATTGTCACAGAAGGTTACAATTGGAATCTTTTTTAAAATCTTTTCTGATTCTAAATTAAGAGAAACATATTTTATTTTCAAGCCCTAAGCAATTCACTTGTTGCAAATGAAGGGGTTTTTGTTACATCTGAATTTACTTTTAAAGAGTTTCTTCTCATCAATTTCATTAGCACATCAACAGTATTAATTGCAGGTTTGCTTGGCTAAATACATAAATGGAAATTTCATGAAAAATCTTTAGGCTTTGTCACTGAGCTTTTATAGAACATCACAGTCTGTCTCTGTACTTGTCCCACCTATCCCAGTTAGTTTAATACAATTCTCTCCATCCTTCCCTGTGTGAAGTACTCAAGTACAAGAGCACTGGCCTTCTTTAACCTCTCCAAGTACCTTCATTTTCCAGAATTCATTCACATAAAGAAATTGAAAGATAAAGATTCTAAAATTACCCTATAAACAGGCCACAACTTCTACTACGTAGCAGAAAAAAACCCAACCAATTGATTTTTATAAATCAGTGTAAACAGGCCACAACTTCTACTACATAGCAGAAAAAAACCCAACCAATTGATTTTTATAAATCAGTGTATACTTAAATTCAGTCCAGTGAATATAGTAAACATCTCCACAATTTATTTGTAGGTAGCAATCCTTGCATCTCTTGTCAGTCAACTGAACAGCACATGCAGTTTTAGTAGCTGTTATGTTAGAAAACACAACTCAGGATTAAAATATGGCAAAATTGGAGTCCAGAAGATTTATACTCTGCCAGATTGCATACAATACTCCTGTTACAACTAACACACAAGTTCCAATGAATATATTCTTACTAAATGATTTTAAACTCTAACTTTAACCCTGCTTTGGATTTCAGCCTCTCTTAGTGCTTCCCAACAAGCAGCTTGCTGTTAAAATATCAACTGTGCCACTTTTTGAGTATAGAGTGATATTTTCTCTACTATTTAGAGGAAAATTTGTAGAAAGCCATAAGCCCAGAGGAAAAAAAACAGAAAAGAGATGTCCAGGGAGGTCAGTTTTCTCCCAGGGCTCACACAGCTTGATCAATACTCAGATTCATTGAAGAACCTGGTTTTACATATCAAAAATAGTAGGATAGAATAACCAGTAACCTCTAAAATAATTTAAAGGCAACTATTTAAGTTTTATACTTTGAACTTTAACTACAAAGGAATTTTGAAGATTCCTCAATATCAAAGTCATTTGAGAAGACAACTAAAGTGACTATTTTCTTAAGTATTTTTTATAATAAAACTTGCTAATTTAGTTAAAAATTAAGAAAAATGTGACATAAAAGTACTGTAAATTTAGGAAGAATATGTTCCATGTATAAGAGAAATATTTCAATAAAATATTTGAACATTTACATGCAAAATTGAAACTTCCTTCAGTAGAGACTTCTGAACAGCTTTACAAAGCATGTGTTAATAGCATCAAAATCCACTTTCTATTTTCTATGGACTCAAGCCATTAGAGAACAACTTTTTTGTAATACACCTAAAAACAAAATCTTTTGGAAATTAGTTTTGTTCATTTTGCCTACATTTCAACCTCAGTGTAACCATACTGAGATCTACCAAGAAGCACAAGAACAGCCAGGTATAAACACTAGTTTAGCTCTCCTTTCTAAAGAGATCAATTATGTAACACGTTGCTTTCTCACTAAAAACAATTTTACTTTCACACATAAAATAATTTACCATCATCTGAAGGAAAAAAACAAAAGCCCTCATATGACACCATTTTGCATTAAAATGTTCTACACTGACTTTTAACTCATTGAGGGAAAACTCTTACTTCTGTAACCTATCCCTTGGAGATCCAATTGAGTAGATCATGGATTCTGAAAAAACAATGGAAGACCAAACCTATTGTCTAGAAAACATTGAACAAAGCCAGCCATCACAGTAATTACATTGCTCCAAAGGATGGGATAGAGGTTCAGCACATGGGGTGGGATGGGCAGCTCTTCTCCCTGGTGGAAGGTTTGAGCTGGGTTAGAAGTTTGCTCTGGGAGCATGAGCTTTTGAGACCCTGAAATTCAGCAAATCAAAATACCCATTGTAAACTCTGAATAAACTTTCTACTCCTCATGGAGATCATGATCTGGAGATATTCAAGCTATTTCTGGGTTGAAATAAGGGGTTTGGGGACATTATTCAATGTCCTCAAACCTACTTTGACTACTTTATGAGCAAATTACCTCCAGCAATGCAGAGTTCCAAGTATCTGACCCAAAAATGTTGACACTTAGAGGCAAATAACCACAAACACTAACACTCCAAGAGTGAGGGGAGGAAACTGGGGAAGCACTCACAAAACCCAACCATTATTGTCTCACAAACCATGTGGCAGAGACAGCAAGATTTCCACACAAGAAGCAAGTTCTAAATTCAGTGCTCTTTGATTTATGTAGAAGGTGGAAGCCTTGCTCTAGAGATCAGGGCCATCAGCAGTGGACTCTGCACCTCCAATCAGTTATTGAGATGTGGTTTTTTTGTAGGAATGGTAAGAAAACTAACTCTATTTTAAGCTGTTTTATATTTGTTGATAACTGAGACAACACCAAGAGTTGTTGTAAAAGTGGGGTAAACTTAGCTGTGATGAAGGAGTATATGAAATTTTATCCCTTAGGAATTGATATCTGGCATTTTTATTGAAATAAGCCATGACACTGCAAATTTAAATTATTTATACTAGTGGCAAAATGATGCCCTTAATGTTTGCAATAAGTCCTGTTTTGTTCTCACAAGTCTTACACACAGGTGAGTAGACAGATTCTGACATTTGATCTGAGAGTGTATCTGTAGTGTTTCTCAAAGTCAGGATGAACTTCAATGGTGAGATGCCCATGGGAACACACAATGCCAAAGCTCTAATCCCCCAAAGCCCTGAAATACATGCTCAAAATCAAATATGACTTTTGTAGAGTGTAATAAATTTATAGATGCACTTACATTTAGGTGAGTGCCTCAGTGCATGGTTGAATGCAGGCTCAGATGGTTTTGCTTACTGAGGATGCTTTTTATTTCAGCATATCACTGATAAGAACTTTATCTGAGCAGATTTTTTATACTTTTCTATATGTGGATTATGCTTAGATAAGCAGACAGATGGACACACACATAGATAGGTATTTTGCCCAGATACATGAAACGCTGTCCTGTCAAGCTCTATTCTAAACCAATTTCTTCTGACTACCATAAAATATTAATGATGTACAAGATGTTTAATGAGAAAAGCATATGTGTTAAAATTATATATAGAAAATATCACAAAAGTTGTCACCTTTCAATTAAAAATAATGAACTATTAATCTGTAGGGAGAATGCCAAGATTTAGGGACTCAAAGAGGATGCATTAATGAAAGCAAAATTACCTAACAGGAATTGCTGAGCAATCACGCTAAAAAATGACCTGCATAAACAATTTGGTAATTATTGCAGAAAGCACCATTAAAATGGAAATCTGTACAAATAATCTGTCTGAAGCATTTCACTGAATTTGCATATTTACTGTCTCTTAATTACTTTTGAATAACAGGTGTAATTTTTACCTAAAATGGTATATGTTTATCTACAAATATAATTTAATTATTATCTTTGCACTCCTCACATTAGCTACACAAAAAACCAGAAAATCACCATGGAAAATTTATGTGATTACATTAATTTCACTGTACTTGTTGTTAACACCTGTAGGCTAATTTCTCCACAGATACAAATTGGGATAGTTCTCTAATCTCAATTAAAGCAGTTTTTTGCCAACTGAGCAGCTAGCTGTGTTCTTTTTGTTTTGTTTTTTTCAATAAACACGTAGAGGTAATTTGAAAATGCAGATATGAGATTTTTTTGTAGAGAAATCATTAATATTGCATTATAACATAGTTGTGGTTTTAAGCTGAACTGTAAAATCAGGCATGGAAACTCAGATTCTGGAGTTAACTTACTTTGGACTATTTCTAACATAGAATCCCCTTTCACCTGAGGCATTCAGAAATCCCCTTCATGTTCCCAAGGGTTTCCCCAAGCTCCGCTGTCACAGCACATCTGAAGTAACAGCCAAGCTCTGGATAGCGCTCTGGCTTCATTTCCCTAACAAGATACAAATTCTTGGATAGAGTAGAAGAGCTCAAAACTACTCTCAGGAGTGTGGGAGGAACTAATAACTCAAGGAATATGACATTTTTATTAAGCACCATAGCCTAAGTTTCCTCAGGAACTCACTTCAATAATTTGGTAGTACATTGCTCTGAAGGGATTAATATTATTTACTTATAAGCATGGCTTGAAGCAGGACTGCTAACACATCCTGTACTCTTTCATCAGCTCTGCATCTGATTTGGGCTACACATAATTCAGAAGAATCATCACAGAGTGATTTCCCAACTACCTATGTGTCTCCAAGCACAGGCAAGGGAAAACTCTACCATGCATTAAGAAAATGGTCTTTAATATCACAGCACATTTAAAATGCTTCCTTAAACTAATTCAGGAAATCAATTCTGTCTGTTTGTTCAGGAGAATATTGTCAATTTTACACTGTCGTGTATAAGAAGATCAAATTGGAGCCATCATCAGTATTAATCACTGCTCTCAATACAGATTTTATTTTGCATTCTCCATGGTTTTTTAAATATTTGGTAACAGCCCTGACTGCTCACTGTTGATAGTCAGAGGATGTCAGACTTTTAAGAAAATGACATAGCTGTAACACTTCAATACAGAGTATTAAGACAGAAATAATATATTCAAATGTGTTCCTAATGTGTCATTGATGAAGCTAATCTTATTTAAGTTGTAATAATTTCAAAATTTCTTTAGAAATACCTAATTTTAAAGGTATAGCAGCACCAAATTCTTACAGAATCTAACATGCAGTTATCAAGCCCTACAGTTATGACAACTGAGTAGAAGCCATCCTATTTTTTAGTTTAATTTTTTTTAACTATCAGAAGGATTCATGCCTTTTGAGATTCAGCAATAAGTTTAAGAATCCCACTTTTAGGCTCTTTAAGACTTAGGAAAGGGAAATCAGTTACCTTTCTCATAGTGAGAATTAAGGGAGGAATTTTATATTTAAATGACATAAGAAAAACTAAAAATATGTCAGAGGGAAAGGAAAGAGGAAAGGAGGAAAGAAACAGTAGTAAAGTTGTATTAAGGGTAAGTCCAGGAATACATGCAGACAATAAGAGCTATCAAAATGTTCCCTCATACAAAAGGAAAGTTCCTTTGAGATAATTATTAACTCAAGCATTAGGAGCAGGAGCTAGCTGGTCTCAGCCAAGAGCAAGGGAATCAGCTGGGGCTGATCAGCAAACAATTTCTTCATTTACATCACCTCAATCTACTTCAGAGAGCCACTCAGATGATTAACTACCTTGGCTCTGCTGCTGATCACAAAAATATTTTCCTTGACACT
This sequence comes from Melospiza georgiana, assembly GCF_028018845.1. Taxonomy (NCBI): domain Eukaryota; kingdom Metazoa; phylum Chordata; class Aves; order Passeriformes; family Passerellidae; genus Melospiza; species Melospiza georgiana. Next base: position 38,080,456 of record NC_080434.1, on the reverse strand, counting down.
TCAATAAACGTGGTTTAGAGATTAAAAATTTCTGGGATTTTCCATAGGAGAGAGCCAGAAATGAAAGAGATACTGTCAAAATAATGGCTGGTGGCAAGTGCTGCCTCTCTGTATTTAGGCTGCAGACACACCCCTGCAAACTGACTCTGGAGTAGGTGCTTTTGGTAAGAAGAGGATGGCTGCTGCCTGAGAACACCAGTAACAGAGTTCAGAACACTTCATAATGCTGAAAATTAATTAATTAATTAATTAACACCCAGTTGTGTAACAAAACTGTTAAACATGTTAGTGCACAACATGTTTAAAACAGGAAAAAGGATGGGAAAAGGGCATTATAGTCCTCCAGGTTTAGCACAGCCATTAATGTACCTGGTTCTATTTCATCAGTGACACATTTTGAGATGCACACAAAGGTGAGAATGTTTGGTTTGGCCTGAGTCAATATGAGAACATTAAAGCACCCAAAGGTTAAGATCCTGCTTTTCTTCCCTGCCTTTTATTCTCAGCCACAGAAGGCTCTTCAAGCCTGCTCATTTCAGCGATCCAGTTGACTGTGCCTCCTAAATAATGCTATGTTAGCAGGCAATTCAAACACAGCACACATGGAAACAAGCACTGAGGGAAGGAGACAGACTTTCCTAAGTTGGCTTTCTTGGGGGTAACCAATGTCAGGCAGCCCTGCACACTTGGCTCACATGTATTTTCAGAGAGCACAGAGTTTAGTTACTTCACTGGCAGCATAGCTTGGTGCTCATTAATTACCTATTTTGGCCAAATAAACTTTACTAATGACTGTTCTGTTTCTTTTCTGAGCCAATGTAACATCATTCTGCTATCTGGAGGAGCTGTCTTGCTTCCTTCACTCACTCTCTTCTTCCTTACACCACTTATAGCATTTGTGTAAGCCCTGTGAGAGGTTCTTCAGCCCCCTCCAAATCACAGAGAAAAGTCACTTTTTCTGCTGGATTAGCTCTCTCTGGGTTAGTGAGTAGGACTGGATTATAGTAGGATCAAACATACACAATCAGCAACAAAGAAGCAAACTGGAATATGTGTCCAGGAGAAAGGGGAAATTGAGTTGACCCTTTCAGCACTGCAAGCCACTAAACCAGTTCAACATCAGAACAAGAACAAAGTCTTCCTCTGACTGAAGATAATACCAATGGCTCAGTCACTGTTGGCTGTAATATTTACCCAAACAGATAAATTTAACAGTTTTTCAGAGAAACTCAGTTCTCAGTAAGATAAGCCCATCTTCCTGGCAATGAAAGCAATAATCTGCACCATGATAGGCAGCAGAGAAGATCACTGGTGTCCTTTGTCACCCTGATAGCCATCGATGAGGAGATACAGCTAAGGATGTGCTTTTTGGGCTAAGATCACTACAGAGGATTTCCTCAGAAGGAGGAGTTCCTCTCCCTGCCCCACTGCCCCACTGCCCCCTCTCTGAACTCCTTATCACCTGAACTGCCTTCTAGGACACACAAACCTCCACCCCCACCAATGCGTGGTGGCTCAGGGCTCTTCTCCTTGGGAAAAGCAGCACCACTCCTGGCCACGGGGCAGGGAGGGTGAACATTTCCATTTGAAAAAGACAACCACAGGGGGAAGGAGGACCCTGTGAGGAGGCCAAAGGGAACAGGAAATGGACAATAGAGGCAGAGTTAAGCTCAGAGCCTGGCTGTGACAGAGCACAGCAAAATCGAGTGCCACAGACACAATCCTGGCACACAGGTACCAGCAATGTATCGTGTACATTTGGAACTGAACCATCACCCTGTCTTACTCTGTGCTGGAACCACCCACCGCTAATGGCAAGGATCCTTCAGATGCTGTTTTCAAGCATGAGAAAGGGGTCCAGAATTGGCTGGGCTCTGTCTAAAGACTGGGGGGGATAAGGGCCACAGGAAAGAACCACAGCTGTTCCCATCTTCACATCTGCAGGTTTATTTCCATTATTGTGTGACTCCTCTGGGCATAAAGAGCCAACCTGATTAAATGGTGCCCTGCAGGTGCTTTTCTAAATACAAGATGATTTTACATGAGTTGTATCCTGGGGTTTTCTTAAGCAGAAGGATCAAGCAAGTCTTAATCTGGTTAAATTTTGTTATGGATCCAGGCTGATGCCAATTAAGCCATAAACACATATGTCTGATTTTTGTGGTACAGCAACATGCCATGTGAGACTGCAGCAAGAACCAGCAGCCCAGAATGCCGAAGTGTCAAAGGAGTATTTTTCAGACCTATTAAAATACTTAACTTCATGTGGTCTTGTGTAACTCTAGAAAATCCAAATGTAGCCACAAAAGGATTTATTTTTTAAGAACATCATCTTCTGGGGTGTGTTTGAAGCAAAGTGGCTGTTGAGCCCTTGGGAATGAGCACTGAATAGCTCCGAGGGCTCCAGGCATTCAGCAGTGCAGGGTGTGCTGCCACCTCTTGGCCATTTCCTCCAAAAAAATCCTTATCCTCATTTTTAAAAACCTCATTAGTGGTTTTAAATGTTGTTTCTTTTTCAATAAAATCCTTTTGATTTGAAAATTCTCTCTCCCTTCTTTAAATTTAGATATTGGATATTTAATATCTCTTGTTGTATTTGATTATTAGGCCATTTTCTTTTTTAACAATGCTAAGAAGACTTTCTGCATGATTAATTTGAAATAAAACCATTATTGCAGTTTTATTCACACTTGCAACAACACTGATATTTCTGTCTGCAATCTTTAGATATTGCTATCCTGGAGAGATATTAAATATGCCCTTCTTTAAAATAGGTGTCACAAATAATAATAACAACCAATAACCCTGCTCTGAACCATAAGACTGGAAACCAATATCCTCAGGAATCGACAGCTTTCAGTATGAGACAAAAAGCCACCAGCATGCATTCAGTCCAACAGATATTTAGCACAAGGGATTGATTTTCCACTGAGCAAAAGACCCACACCTTGCATTTTTCTGAAGTCAACAGGAATTCTGAATGCAAAGTCCTAGGTTGAAACTTTTCAGAACACATTTGCTACTTCTCTGTACGAATTACTGAATTTCACTTGACTTCCTATTCACATGCAAAATTTACACACAGCTCATGTTCTAGTGAGAAAAGGAAAAATGCCAGTTCTGAAAATTTCCAAAGGTCCTACCCTCTGGCAATAGGAATTGAAGGCGAAAAGACAATACCCTGCCCTGTCAGGCAGCAGGAGAGTAAACTAGTATGTTTACTTTTATATTTTTTAATCTGTATCAGTTTCAATCTTACAGCACTCAAAGTTACCACTCACCTCTCTTCTCTGAGGTCACAACATTCTCAGTAGGACCTGTTGCAACAGCTCAATGGTTAATTCATTATTTTGCACTAAAAGAGGACAGACTCACACTAGATATAAGGAAGAAATTTTTTCCCAGTGATCATGATGAAATAGCACAGGTTTCCCAGAGAGATGGTGGATGCCCCATCCCTGGAGACATTTAAGGTCAGACTGGAGCTCTGAGCTTCCTGGAAGATGTCCCTGCCGTTGGAATAGATGAACTTTGAAGGTCCCTTACAAACCAAACCATTCTAAACTAATGCTTTTGTGGAAAGGTGGGGAAACTGGGGATTTTCAGACAGGTTAAGAAGCAGACTTGGGTTCCTTCAATAATTTCTTCTCTTTCTCCTCCATTTCCCTAATAATCTTAGATCCCTCCAGCCAGAAAGAGAATGTTCATGCGATGATTCCCTAGGGTACAGGATATATTTTTAGTTTAGTGACAAAAATTTATGCAAATTGCTCTTTTTCCTCAGAGGCTAAACGGCCAGGGATTACTTTGACTGCTGCATTGGACCCTCATGGTTACATTTTCAAAGCTGTGCTTGTGTTGGCAACACAAATCCTGTTATTGTTACAGGATTAGTGTGCATAACTTTCCAAATGCAGCTTTGAGAATGGAGCCAAGGAATATCATTTGTGAGTACTTTTTGGAATTAATGTAGGCTCTGATTATTGGCCAGTCATTCAACAGCACTATCTTCTGATGTCCTGTCTCTAAACACACATTCAGGCTTGTCTAGATTTCTTTACTAGTTGGATATTATTAAATAAAAGAAATTATAAGGCATCAGTTACAACCTACCTCTTCCTTTGCCAATGATAAATACAATTTGTCTCAACCCTGCTAACACTATTCCTTGGCTTTTCCCTTTCTTTTAATCTCTCTTAGGAATAAAGACTGAAAATAATTGGGATCATAATCTTTTTTATTATTTAGTTCCACTAGAAACTTCAAGCCTGTGCTGCAGGGATGGAATAAATATGGCACTGACACTGCCAGTTCCCCAGTTGCTTGAGTCTGATTAAACTTTTCTGCTGTTCTGAACTAAAACAGGTTTTGTATCTTATCACATTTTACAATTGCTTCAGGTGAGAACTGGTTTTCTCCTTCTATTACTGGGCAGCATCTACTGCAATCATAGTGGTAATTTCAAACTGTAAATGCTTAACATTTCTCTATGCCTCTGTTATCAATTTTTAAATGAGAATGGGCACTTCAATCATGGTTTTAACCACTACAATCATTAATTATGGTCTTAACATGAAAACAGAGGAAAAGAAAATGTGCCTTATAATGGAGAGAACATCTAGTTTCTGTAGGTGGATTACACTGAGGCAGGATGTGCACTGCCTCTCCCCAAGCAGTTCCAGACATGCCTGGTGATGTATCACCAGGCTCCTGGCACACTCTGAGGAAGCCTAGCAATTGGTACCACATAAGCAGGCATTTTGAGGTTGCTAATTTTGGCCTCAAGTGCCCTTAGTTTGCATGTGTCATACCACAGACCTACACACTTCTCCTGATGCAGTTTTTATTCCTGACTTTGCCATTCTTTTTTTCTGTTTATACAATAAAGTAGGAAGTTGGAAGCTGTTGGTATTCTGTGCATCAGCAGGGTGAGAGGGACTCATTAGGAGAGTAATTCTGCTCCCTGTGGTGACTCCTTCTTCTGAATTGCCCTCTAGGTGGTACAAATCTCTTCCTCCAAACAATTTTGGAGTGTTCTAGGAAGGCTAATCAACCAACACAGGCACTCGCCTTGAAGTGCCTTGAATTAGAAGCAGCCACATTGCTAAATAACACCAGCCTTGCATGGGTCAAACAGCAATATCTGGTTTTTATAAAGAAAGGGAAATTGTGGTAGTTGTTTTATCAGTTATTGTCATGCTCATATCTAATACAGAGCTAACATGCAGTCAATATAAAAAAACATTTATCCCATGAACCACATTTCAACTACTTCAGGACTAAATCTTTCACTGACCTTTTCTTTCATCTTCACATTTTGTAAAAAAAATTTCAGGATTTAAAGATAATCCAGCTAGAAAGAACAGAGCTTATTTCTTTGGTAAGTAAAGATAATTTCTCTTGCGTTGGTGTGTTATAAATACAGACAGCATTCAAAAGTCTTACAGCCACTTGTGTAATAAAGTTCTTTTCCAGTGTGATTTGACATCAAATAGTTTTAAAGAACCCATTTATAAAATTTGAATTTCAAATGCTTATTTCGCTGTCAAAAATCTTGTATTATGTTCAGACAGCTGAACTATAAATCCCCCTAATTTTTAAACTGTACTGGCCAAAGAACTATATCATTCATTAGATAAGGACAGTGACTACCTTATTTAAAATGAATTCAAGTAGATGACAGGCTGTGGAGGGAATAATTTTGAGTGTGACATGAGCCAGAAATAGTTACCTAAAGGAAACAGCATTGAGGGGTAGTAGATATTGAACAGGGAAAATGCCTGCATTATGATGACTGTAGAAGGAGGCCATTCAGAGTTTCCCAACAAGCAATATTTCCTAGGTAATCTTGACTACAATCCAAGACTTCATACACAGATATATATATATGTATTTAAATATATATGTATTAAAAAGTGCACAGCCCATCTAGAGCTATATAATTTAAAACATAAATTACAAATCCTTATATACATTAATCCAGCAGCTGTGGGCCACTTACTCTGAGAGTCCACCAATATATGTTAGAGGAAATCATTATTTACAATATTATATTGTTTATTTTATTATTTTACAATGTTATTGTTTAAATACATTTATCTTGCAATTGATAGAAAACTGATGTTGCAAATCAGGATCTTATGTCTCATTTGGCAAGAAACAAACATTTCTAAAGATTTTAATCCCCTGAGGACAAAGTATTAATTCAGTTCCAATTTTTGCATATACCTGCTGCACACTGTATTTAAAAAACAGTGGGAATGTTCACATGAAGAGATTTTAGGCATAGTCATCAATTGGAAGAACTATGGCCTTAGTACGTACCTGGATTGAAAGAGTTGTACAAGCAAGTCAAGGAGAATGGTCTGTAATGACTACACATGTGAACCATTTCTAAAAGCAACTTAATTCTCAACAGCAAGATGGAAGGAGTGGTATGAGATGTGCTTCCAGTGCATGGCTAAGGCAGGAATAAAAAGCTGAATTCAAACTCAGCCTGGGAACACAAAGAAAATGCTTTCAGTTACATTTTGGTTTTGTCCAGGACAGTTCTGCTGACATTCAGTGTGCACTCCCAAATTTTAAGGTATGGGGTACCTCCTGTCAATTGTTCAGATGCATTTCAGCCCAGAATGCAGCAATAAGGTCAAGAGAAGTTTAGAATTTATTACAAAGAAAAGATTGCTGCTGTGGGACATCTCTGGCACCAAGCCCTGAGAGCAGCCCCCTGGAACTGCTGCTCTACACAACTTCCATTGTTCTCTCAGGTTTCACAGCTGCAAAGGTTGCTTCCTCTTCCAGAAGGCAAGAGCTCTCCTCCCTGCAAAGCTGCACAGCAGCCCCAGGACAGGAAGGATTTTGCTCTGTCTCATTTTGGGGAGGGAGGGGTGCTGGCCTTGCTGCTATCACCCTGCCCAGAACCAAATAACTTGGCCTGAATAGCCCAGTGGGTCTCAGGTGGCTGGGGCTTGATAAGGCATTTCCTCTCCCTGTGCTGCTCTGGATAAAAGTTATTTGAAGGACACACCTTCTAAATGATATAACATTTATTTATGTATTCAAAAAACAACTTCTGCCTTATAGATAAGAGTCTGAAAATAGGCCAGTAACATATTAATTGAATGTTTTAAAGTCTTGCTTGACTGAGTGCATGTCTCAGATACACTCCTGTTGGTTCTTAACAGGAACCTTCACCTAACATGGAGGCTAAGTTTCCCAAACTCCTTAATAACTTGATCCCTTCCTACACTGCAATTCCCCTGTGTCCCCTAGTAGGAATCACCTAGGATTCCTAGGCAGGATATTTGTGGCAAAAGGACACTACAGTTTGAACAATTCTTTTCGAAGTTCAAAAAGGAATCTATCCATGTTTAAGCTTGGAGCTGTAGGGCTGGTGTCCTGACACCCTGCTATGGGGTGGTGCCATCTCCTGGGCTACAGCAGCTCCTGGCAGAAGCAGAGGAGACAGGGACGATGGAAAAGAAGATGGAGACAGGACAGGTGTTTCAGGAAAAAAAACAACCCCATTTCTATCTGCTCTGCTCCTGATGTAGCACAGCAGTCAAAGCCACCTACAGGCATCTGATTATGTAATTATCATCACATACATTTATCCTGGAGTGCTTTCATGGTATTTTCAAGCAACATGGATGTGGAATTGGGGTGTGACCACTCCAGAAAGCTCAGACATAAAACATGTGAAGAGAAGGCCCAAAACCTGAAGTTTAGTGATGAGGAACTCTAAACAACAAAGGCAGTAAAAAGAAGCCCTTCTAAAATAAAAAAAATATCTAAGAGGTTAATACAGTCCTTCCATGTAATTATTATCCTCTCTTACTATTTGTACACAATTGTTCATATTTAATGCAGTTAAAAATAATTAGTTTACCCACAAAACATCTATGTAAACTAGGTACTAGAAAAACTTAGATTTTTTTTTTTATTTCACAAATTTGGTGGTCTGAGAAAGACAATATATCCTTGGTTTGTTTCTGATGAAGTGATGTCCAAATCACCCTATTCTACTCCAATGGGAAGTGAAACAATTTTGATTAATAATGATTTAAATTCACAGACTTTAATTGGGAATGTAATCTGACATGTTTCTGAATTCCCACTCTGGCGGTGCACAGACATTCTTTTGTCAGTACAGTAAGCTTTTAATTACTATACTTCCCAAAATAAATGCATCACTCATCAGCAACTAAACAGCTAAAACAACACCCAATCTGAATCTAACCTTTTATAATAAAGTAATAAAATATTATCTAGATTAAGAACTACCTTGTTTTCTTAGGTAGATCACAATTTCCTTCACTGCTTGGCTAATTTTTTTGTTTCTGACATGACTTGAAACTCTTTTGCTAAAAGAAAGGGATCTGCCTTGATTAGATGAGGGTTTGGCAGCAAACTCTGCAATACTGTGGTCTGTCATATCAGATGACACCAGGGCTTAAAACTTTTCACATTCCTTTTGTTACACATTGCAGCAGAGCTCTGCACAACTTCTCACACCTGCATTTTTAAAAAGCCTTGGGTTTGCTTCCTGCCTGATGCTCAAAGAGCACAAAACTGGCACTTTATTTTGTGGAATAAACTCAGTTGTTTTTAGAGTAGAAAAAAATTACCCTGGCTTACTTCCATCACTGATGCATGTGCTACAAGAAAATTCACTTTCTGGAAAGGTGCCTACCGTCTCCATAAAATGCAGGAAATTCAGGCATTCCAACCAGCAAGCTTAACACACTGACACCTAGGCTACCAGTAAAAGATACTCCCCCAAAAAAGAACAAAAAATATAAAGGAGAGGATCTAATAAACGCCCCACCAGTCAGGGACCTTCCCTTATTTAGGATTCTTAGCTACTAGCTCTGGCTCTCCTCTAGAACAGCTATGTCCCATCAGCCCTTCCTCATAAAAAAAAAAAAACCCAAACAAACAAAATAAACAAGCCAACAATTAAAAAAACCACAACAAAAAAAACCCCAACAAGACAAAATTCAGTTTCTCTATTTGTAATACTTGTAACTTTGCTTTTGCAGGGGTAAGGGTTTGTTTGAATTCCTGCTCTGGATAAATTGAAGCCTTGATATTTGCTCTTCCATAGTTGATGTGAGTTACCTGATTCTCTGGATACACCATCAATGTTTTCTCCCCTCCCTTTGGCTCCAAACAGAGCAAACAAGAGGTTCAGACCCTCAGCTCCAGGTAAAAGCCGTGACCAGTGTGTTCTGGGGAGACACATAGGAAAACTTGGCACTTATTGTTCTTGTTACTCTTTTGCAATGATGGATCTAGACTCAGTTGCCATGAAAAAAAAAAAAAACAAAAAAAACAAAAAAAAAAAAACAAAACCACATCAAAAAAACAAACAAAATACAAAAAAAAAAAAAAAAAAAAAAAAAACACAAAAACCAAAAACACCCATCCACAAAACCATAGACCTTCATGTAGCATTTCCAAGATACCTTAATATATGAGTATGACATCATTTCAAGCTGGTTTAGTGAACATTCATTATAAATAGATTATTTCATTTCTGACAAAAGTACAGAGTTGAGAAGGTTGTTTTCTCTTTTTTAAGAATGGAAAGCCCTGCTTGTCAGACTCAGTAAAAATTTAAAATGCTAATCCACTCTTGGAACATATAGCTGACACTGACAGAATGTTTTATGATGTGATCTCTCACACCCACTTCCAGCTAAGATTAATAAAGTCCTCACCTCCCCTTTGGCCTCCAGATCTTATTTCAGCAGGAAATCACACCTTAAAGTAACTGATCCTGCCAAAAACATCTTCAGCTTCTACTAAGAGGGAAAGGGGAAAGCATGTTCCATCACAGATCTTCCCAAATGTGTTGAAGTGAAAGAGTAAAAAGATTAGATTAAGAAATTAGATTTAAAAAATTAGATTCATCTTGTTTGTCTACACCTGTATCTTCTATTATTATAATGAATATCCTTTATCTTTAGATAATACACATGTAAGAAATTGGTCTACTCTGAAGTTTTATGCTGTATGTTTACCCCTGTATTACTGCAGCCAAATTTCATTAAGACCTACATTTTAAAATATCATCCTAATGTATATGATGAAATACTTAGATACATTTCTGGGCATTACTGCTCAGTACAGCACAGTGCATTTCTCTGAAATGCACCTAATTCCAGAAATATTAGCATAATTATTATAGTGGGTTTTAAAAGCAATCTAGTGGAGGGGAAAAAAGCCCAATTGGAGAAAGATTTTACAACAGAGGAGGGAAAGCTGTTGAGGGCTCCCTTCTCATCAGGACAGATTCAATGGGAGGACTGTATCCAATGCCATGTGGGACTGCCAATTTCAAGCATGCTATGACAAGGCAGTCATGTGCTCAATCAAGGTTTTGCATTATCTGGAAAGCAACATCAAATCTGTATTTTTCAGCCTTTTTTTCCTTTTTCAACCTGTAACATTGCCCAGATATAATTAATTTATTGTTCTACTCTCTAAGTTATTATTCTAGATTTCCAAGGGGAAAGGAGTGGTATTTTTCTCACCAGGGTTGCTCTAAGAAAACATCTGCATTTAGAGTAAGAAATTTTACAGAGCTATGAGATATTGTCCAGGGTGCAAGAAGAAATATTAAGAGTTATATCCCATCCGTGACCGAAATTAACGTATTTTAAATTTCTGTTTCACTTTTGCACATATGGAATACGTGAAATATAATTCTCAATGCCTGCAGAGTACCTTAAAGCCTGAGATAAATTTACTGTCAGAAGAAGGAGCTGGGTAGTCACACAGAAGTCATTACTTAGTCTTATTCCACATTTTAGCCTGAAATCTAATGAGCTTTTTTGTTATCACCTCAGAGGATCTGACATGAAGAAATCATCTCAAACTGTAATCCCATAACCTCTAACTTACTTCCATGCACAGCTGAAAATCACAGCTGGGTCATGGTACCCAGATTTTGCCAGGGCAACATATTTTAGTAACAATATTAGAAAATGTTTTCTAGTTTTATAGAACTTTACAAAGGATAGGAAAATATGGGGGCGCAGAACAATCATGTCCTCTCTGTGACAGTTGTCCTTAGCTCATTTTTCAGATTTGAGATAAGAGCACGTCGTGGGGTTTTGATACATTATTGGAGTATTTAAAATAAATATTGGCAGATAAGACACAATTTAGCAGTGCCACAAAGGTAATTCTGCCTGGGGGGTCTTCACTGTTTCATGTCAAATCTTTTGACTTTTGATCCATGCAAACATTTGGCTTTGGTCCAGACCTTCAACTTCTGAAACAAATGATGCTGTTCACAGGCTTAAAGCTCCTTCAGACCAATGACAGGAAATAGGCAACATCCTTCAATGCAATCACAACTGATTTCTTAGGATTACTATGAGGCACAATATGAAAAATAGAAAATTCTACAGAAATAAAGTTATTATTTGCTGTGAGTGAATTTAAGCCTGATGGCTTGGCTCATACATAGGACGTACTGTTAATTTGTCTTTTTCATTCAGACCACAACTCTTCCTGCTCTGACTCAGAAGCAAATACAGTTGGGCATTGTCACACTGATTCTCCCTAAGGTTTCTGAGGAATCTGCAGTACAATTTGCAAAATATACAAATTTTTATTACTGAAGCTTATGGATAATTCTTCAAGAACAATTTCGGTTTTTTTCTTTTTTTCTGATTGTCACTGACTGAGATTATTCCTCCTTGGTTACCTCTGATTTAACAGAAATATTAAAGTCTTTGTTTTTAAAATTATTTTCTGTTGCATTGACATGAAAATAGATTACCATATTATTCTTTAGTATATAATATATATTCATTATCTTCCTAATTTGCCTGCTTAAAGCTGTAATGTACTAACATTTGTTCTGATCTTATACTTCAGTTTCTATACCAACAGTATTTCAAAGATTGCTCATTATAATATCCAAGTACAATAGCTTTAGAGCCAGGAATTGAAGTACTTTGTATTTAATAGGTTCAGAATTCCTGTTTGAGCTAAATCCATGAAACAAGTTGTATGCATGTGCTTGTGGCCATGACAGAACAAGACACCCTGTAAATTTTCAGTGATCACTTTAGTGTCTAAGTTCTCTGTTAAATACCTTGGGCTCCTTTATAAAGAACAAGAGAAAGCCTTTCTTCACAGGGTATGGAAAACCAGCAAACCCAAGCAGGACACTAAATTCATCTCAGGGCTCAGCTGACATCAGAAACCACTCCATCTTTGCTCTAGAGACTCTTCATGTATTTATAACCCTGTCATTTACAGTTCCTTACCATTTACTCTGCATGGGTGACCTAGCAAATGTATGCACAGCAGCCAATATGCATCCCTTACATGCTGACTGTGAGCTGCCTGATGCTACCCCACTCCAATCAGCCTAGAAAATATCCTGGACAAAAATATTTACCATGGAGCAAAAATGAGAGGAGTTGCCTTTAAATACTGTCCATAGAAACGAAACTATTGGAAAGCCAGCCTGACAAGACACAAGCAAGAGTTCCAAGAGAAGAAGAATATTTGAGATTTGCATAAACACTGCTGGTTTTCTTAATCAATTTATTTCCATCACTGAAGTAAAAACAGAATAATTTTCTCATCTTATCCACAGAATAATCCATTATTATTCATGTTGAATAAAATCTTGTTTTCAAGTGGGTTTGGCACCACAGTTTCTCTTAACAGCTTTTCAGAAGTAAGCTAGGCCTTAGAGAAGAATAATTCAAATGCCACAGGACCTTTTTGATACTCTGTTGGGAAAAACATTTTTCTAGATTTTTTGCTATATTAAAGCACTCTATAGTTAAAATAACCCCACTCCCATTTCATTGGAGTCAGCCCTACTGCTTCAAAGCTAGTTTAGTTCCTTTGGTTTCTGCTTGTACCTTCTTTGACACAAACTTGCCCACAAAAAAAGATTCTTAAAGGGTACCCAAAAGTCCTCCAGCTTTGCTAAGATATTAATTGAGGGGAAGGCCAGGAGCCAGCAGCTGCAGGACCATACAGGAGCAAGCCTCCAAAGTGAAATAATTAGGAACCAGTTTCTGACTCTGTTATGCTGTCTCTCCAGTCTGCGCTTCATTCATAACCAGATGGGCTGTAAATATTCATGAAACAAATGTTTTAAAACTAACTTCTAACCTCATAACCAAATAGTAAGTGGACAAACCTCTGTGAAAATATAATTTAAACAGACCTCTGGATTTAAGTGTAAGGAATATGGAACATATCATAGACCCCAAATAGACTTTTTAAAAATTATTTTAGAATTTGAAAAACCTGGTTTTGCAAGCTCAGCAGTGGCAATTTTAGACTGAAAATAATGAAGATCTGAAATGTGCAAAACCCTGGAAAGGATTATAAAGGCAACTGTTGTACCACAGCATGCAGCAGTTATTATATGGTTATTTCACCATGCACAAAGTATCTTTTAGACACACTTCTGAAACTTTTTTGGGTAAAATTTATTTATGTAGATAAAAAAAATAAAACATCCAATTTTTTTTTTTTAAAGCTAGATTTAGGCTGGTGTTACAAAAGTCATTCTCTATTTATGCCTCTCCAGCCTATGCACTAAGTGAAGCAGGGCACCCCTAGGCAAATTATAGGCTATCATGTAATTGTACACTGTATCATAATGTATTCACTCTAGAAGGCAAAATTAAAGATACATTTACTTTCATGGGAAGAAAAAAGCCAGTAATGATGGTGAACATTTTAGAAGCCTGTGCTTGCTAAGAACAGAGAATTAAAAGGCTTTTAGCAAATGGACTTTTTCTAACTGGTAAAAGTATTCCATTGATATTCTCCACAGTTAAAACCCCAGCAGTGGTAGCAATAATGGAAGTGATGTTAGAATTAGGGTTCAAGGCACTGAGGCTCAAATTGCTGTCATCATCAAGGGGAAATGCTGCAACTAATCACAGATTCTCTGGCCTGATTTAGTCTGATGACCCATCAAAACTGGGGTCTTGATGCAAGATTTAAGCATGATTTTCTGGAAATTGTTTGTGTATAAATTTTCATGATGACTTCTGGAACACACTGTTCAGAACTTTTCACATTAAGATCTTTAATTACTTTTTGCAGTACCTTATGCCATTTGACAAAAAACATATTTAATAATGAAAAGCTGTAATTTCATGGAGATTTGCTTGAGTATAAACCCAAGCATGAGATCTAAGAGGACAACTCACAAAAACCAGTATTCACAATGTCCTCAGCTCTCTCATGTTCACAATGGCAATAAGGTAAAACTTTTCACTCAGCAGGTTCCTGTTCCTTGTTCTAGTAGGCAATTAATTTAAATACTAATAAATAATCATAAACTATTATCTTTTTCCTGCTGCTGGAATAACAAAGCAACTCCCAGTATTATTCAAAGGCTACTTTACAGATACATATTTACTTATCAGCAAAGGCTGATAATTCCAATTCTGCATTTCAGTTCATCCTCATTTCCAGTAATAGTATTAACTGCACTTCTTAATATACTAAATTGTACAAAATTGGCATTTACACTTGAAAATATGCAATTCCCACATGCAGCCACTGGATGGACTTATGGAACCAGTGAAACCTTTTGACTATAGGCAAGATGCTCAATTAAGCGAGCAACTGGCAAGAGATTTCCCTTCTGGCCAGGAGAAGCTTTCTGCAAAAGAGGGTTTGAGCCTAAAAAGTGAGGTACCAGTAGAAATTTGAGCTTCTCCTTTTCAGTCAAGTATTTGTTTTTCAACACAGTTTAAAGAACAACTAAGTTGTTGAAATGAACCAGAGCGATAAGAAAATTGGTTTATAGAACATACAGGTCAGTTCGAAATGTGATTATTTGGCATTCAAGTTTTAGGGTAAAAGCACTAAAAATGGTACTGAAAAGAAGCTAGTGGTTTTTGGATAGCCCAGTTTGCAAACAGAAGCAGATTATAGTTATTTAAAATACTGCTTAATTTTTTAAATGTATGCTATTTTAAAATGCTCATATTCTTTAAGAATAAGATAGAACAGTATTTGCTTAAGCTCTCTTACCCTTTTCTGGAATAGGAACCCACTATTCTGCATAGTAAGTGTAAAACAAGGTCTGCATCAAGAGTATGGTCATCCACGAATATAAAAACTTTATTTCCTTTTTTATTGCTGGTGTTAAAAATTACTCCTGAGTATTTCGTGTGTGTTATATTTAACTTACATTATTATTAATACATTATATTTATATTACAATTAATTAATGCATTTTTCTAGACCAGTTACCATTCCAGTGTATACAACAGTGATAAAACACAAATGTAATTCCATTCACTGTGTTTTTCTGTTGTGCAGGTAAGAGTATATCAGGTATTTCAGGAAGTTGTATTAGGTATCACTTGTAGCAGGAAAACTCAGTAAATTCACCTCCAAGGAAGCAAACAGGGCTGCTGTGGAGAGAGCTAAGTGAAAATGGGGAATGAAAACAGATGTATGAGCTCAGGAGATGAAGAGCTGTTGCATAAATCTCCCCATACCTGCAGTTGTCAGTCTGTGGGCAGTGACAATGACAAACATGGTCTCTTCACCCCCCCTCTGCAGACACTCTCAGTAACAGGATCTAAAAGGGGATCGTGTGGTTTTGTCATTTTGTCTGTCTGCCCTCACCCTATTCTGTCCCAGACAATTCAGAATGGCACCAAACCTAACTCCTCATGCCTGGATTTCTTCAGTCTTTGTGTTGTGAAGGTCATATGCAGAGTCTGTGTAGTGAGCGAATGTCCTCTGACTCTTCCTTTAATTGCATGGGATAGTCTTACTGAGTACCTATTATAGCCAGGATGAATGAGAGACAGTGAGAAAACAGCCCAGCCAAGGAAGGCTGGCTCAGGTTCAGTGCTGCTGTCTATTGCTGTCAGTCCTCTCCTGGAACAAGGCATGAAATGAGACTGCAGACATTTGTCAACTAACAACCCCTCCCCAGCTTAATTCACTTCTTCCCTGTGTGTAACAGCAACTCTGTGCATAATAAAACACCTGCAGGAAAAATCTTTCTGGATCCCACTGGTTTTGCTGTTTTTTACCATATTCTTTCAAATCCTGTTATTTTTTAGAAAAGCAAGTTGCTCACAGGGCCCAAAGAAACTAACTGAGCAGCCACATTTAAAGTGATGCATGCACTTTAACACCATTCTAAGTCAGGAGCTGACATCCATGAATTAATTGCCCACAAGGATCACACAAACCATGGAACAGGATGGAATAACACTCTTACAATAGTCATGGTGCCCATCACTGGGCACAGAATGCATGCAGTGTGTCCCTGGCATGCCAGGACTCCTGAATGCCATATGCTGTCCTGACCTCAGATGGGGGAATACCATCTGGCATAAAAGCCCCACAGTTGGCACTGCAGACTGCAGGCTCCTCTCTCTCCCACTCCATTTCTCACCCTACCCCTCCTGACAATTAGAGAAACAGGAATCCTGCAGGAATGAAGTCAGGCTACAGGAATATTGGATGCCTGAGTCAGAGACTAGGAATGGGGCTGGAAACTCCAGTGCTGCCTGGCATATATCATTGCCTAAAAGCAAAATTGTGACAAATCAGGTTCTCCTGTACCATGCACCAGGCAATGAGATCCCTTCCCTGTTCTCCCTACTATACAGTGTCATGGCACAGGTGTGTGCTTCCCTGCTAAAATCTTCCAGGAAACATCATCCCTCTGCCAGGAATGCTTTCCCCTGCAAAGCCCCTGAGCATAGCTTGCTATTCCTGGCTTCTCCTGACCTCCTTTAATTTCTTGACCTTGTTCTGGAACTAGGTGTTGGTCCACTTTTAACCTCAGCAGATCAAGCAAGCAGGAACCCTCCCATAGCAGTGTTGATTTGCAAAGCCTTTGCTAAGCTGCTGCACTGGGAATCTTCCACCCTGCAGAGATGAGGTCACAGACTTCCTTCCAGGGTAGGTGGCACCAGGAGCTGCCAGCTCTGAGCTAGGACAGTAAAATGGGTGGGGCAGCATTGGAATATGACACAGGGAGATGCAGACAGAGCCTGTGGAATTAGTGGTATCACTAATTTAACCACCTACATAAGCAAATCAAGTGAATTGTCTGCCTTACTGGTCTATCAAGCCTCTGGCACACACATGATACTGGGTATATAATGGGGGACTGGCTCACATGAATTATATTTTTAAAGCGCTTCTAAATTACATGTTACAATTCAAGTTGCTTAGAGACATGAGCTCAGTTTGGGAGTGGTCCTCCTTCAGACAGAAAATCTCAGCAATTTCTTATTCTGCCTGAACCACTGCATACCAAACTGTTTATTCCTATAAAGAGAATATTTGTCTAAAATTCTAAAACCAAGGAATTGAAGAATAATTTCATTATTCTACTGCTATGACAATTATTCCAATCTACTCTAGTTAGGAAATATGAAGTATCTACACCCATAATGCTCCTTTTATGTAGAGTACTGCCAGGCAATTAGCTGTTAGATTCCCCAATGACAAAACTGATGCAAAACTCAGAATCTTTCTACTGACAGATTGCCTGGTAAATTGGTTTATTTGCTTTGGATGCACCACTAAAATAATTCAAATTAGTAACCAATCAGTTCCTGTTACTGTACACCTGAAAGTGTAGTAGCAAATCTGTCCTGCTACAGCCAAATGACAAATAGCAGGAGAACTGGTGCCAAGGCTGCCTGGTTTTTCTGTGTTGAGGCCTGTGGATTCCCACCTGTTCTGTGCAATGCCACTGCTTATATTAAGTCACAGCACAGGCTAAGCACAGCTTGGAACACTGCAAGTGTGGACAACATGTGATATTCAATATGAATTCCCCTCAATTAATTAACATGGTGTACTTTCTTTGACACACAAACCAAAATTAGTAGCATATTCTTCAAATTTAGAGATTTAATTTCTCTCTGGCCATTTGTACATGCCATTCTGAGGAAGTAACAAGATAAAGTGCTCACAGTGTTTAACCTCAGCAGTTGATATGTCTAAACTTCATGCCAAATCCTTTTCTGAAAACCCAAAGTGCTTACACACACTCATGCTGATAGGTGTTTCTTATCTCCTGACAGTTCAGATTAGCTTTTTAAAGGACATTCTTCTACTACCAGGACATGCTTCCATGCATTCTGTAACACATTTCAGACTTTAATTTCTGATACCACACACACATAGGCTTTTCTCATTGAAAGCAAACTCCAATGCAAATGTAAAGGAAAAAGAAGAAATCTGAAAGAAAAATAAGAATTTGCAACTGCAGAAAAACAGATGAAAATTTTGATAAACATTCTATCCTGGGGAACAGCTCCTTTTATTAATGCATAATCAAATTCCAAAGCCAGAAGTTGGTTAGAACAGATTTGTCTCCCCACCAGCTAATGTGTGTATCCAGAGCTGACCAATTTAATTCATAGGCACAACGAAGCAGGTCCTCATCCAGGGTAGCCCTACCCTTATTTTGCTGTTCCTCAGTGACTCCTTGTCCTATGTCCCTGCTATCCATGCCTGACTTTGATCCTCACTGCTGTACAATGAGGTATGTCTTTTTATGAATTTGTTCTTTACCTAAACTCATGAAAATCAGATGTGGAAGGGTGTTACACAGTGTATTCCTCCTTAGAAATGCAAGTCTGATGTGGAGATTGCATGCTGTGCAGATTGCACGCCATAAATCCACCCTCATTAGGCAGCCAATCCAATCCTAATAAGGGAATGGATTCCTTGAAAAGAAGTGGGAAGGACAATGCAAGGTATTAATTTCATGTACCAATATGCATTGGTATGTGCCAATATGTATTCTAATTTCATGGATGCATTTCCTTTTCTGCCATTCAGAGCCTCTGGATGAGCTCAGAGCTAATGATGACTCTAAAAAATCAGTGGAATGGCCTTTATAAGTACATTTGAGACATATTGATGGAAAGAGAGGCCACAATTACATAGGGAAAATGTACATTCAAGTGTATGGTAATTAAAGAGGAATTGAGTGGTTCAGCATAAATTGTAAAACTCAGCACTAAAGAACAGAGAAGTGTACTGTGACCTTTATTGTAAGATGCTGTTCTTGCATTAAGTGGCTTCTAAATATAGCAGCATTCTGTAGTCAGACTACTTAGATAAAATGGAGTGGCAATGCTATTTCATCTAAAAATAGTGAAACACTTCTCCCTCAAAATACCTAGAACCTGTACCTGTGGTCTCACAAGGCAATCTGCTTGCACACTCATGGAAAGCAGCTGTCCTGTCTTCCACCCTCTGTTTGTCAGGATCTGCTCATGGTGATAACTCTCCACTTCACAAAATGGTGTTAAGCCTTGGTCAGAGGCAGGAGATTTGGCCTAATTTCTTCCTTGGCCAAATGCAGTGAAACACAAACCTCTCTGTGGTGTGCTCTGATCATCAGGCTAACATTTGGCTCTTGGATGAGGGCTGGAGCAAAGGGAATGGTCAGGCTCTGGTAGTACTTGAAGTTGTGCTGCTTGAAGGGAAACCAGAATTCCAAGCTCATTGGACAAGACAGAAAGCACTACACTCATCCTTTTATGTAACAAGAAACAAAGAAGGAACTCATCCTCATGACATGATGACCAGCTGTAGGTATGGGAAACAGCTCTACACATGAACAAGGGGGAAAAGAAGATTTAGCTTTCTCACATGTGAGCTGCTAGCTACTGTCAATTAAAATCAAAACAAAAACCCCAACTCAAACCACAGATCTGTCCTCTAAAATTTTAAAAGTCTGGGATTTTTTTCATACATCCAGGTGGAACCTGCATGTTTATTATTAAATTTAATTTGCTTTATCAAGTATTATAATATTAATTTACTTCACGTTCATTTACTTTATCAACTCTGCAGTTCCTGCTGCAAGGTAGCACTCATACAGAAGCCCCAATTTCCATCTCAAATTCCTTCCCAATTTCCAAAGCTATGTGAATAATGACAATGACAGATATTTCTAAAACATAGCTTATATTGTTGTCCACACAATTTGGATTCATTACCCACTGTGCAACAAGCCAATAATTACACACTCAAAAGAGACTTGGATTATTTAATTCAGAGTTGCACAAGCCTGGCTGCTCAGTGGTATTCCACAAACAAAGCACACCAACTACCAAAACTTTTTTACTATTTACACATTTTAGCAAGCAAGGGAATTGGTGTTCATTGGCTACAAGCCACATAGTGCTCTTATTAATTAGTAGTCCATCTTCTATTGGTTAATGATTCCCTCAGCTCTAATGCTAATTAGCCTGCACGCTCAGACTCTCTTCTTTTGGATTATGTGTTTCTTGGACTGGTGATCTATGAGTTGGTGGCCACAGATCTACTCCTGCCAGAGCTACCTTTCAGCCACTTGGAGCTGATTACAGCACAATTTCTCACTTGGCTTTATTAGTTCCTTCCTTATCTTGGGGGTTCTGCTAAACATCCTCACAGCCCCTGAATTCTGCCTTCTTTGTGTTCTCTATGAGTGGTACCTCCTTCTTCCCAAGCTTGGTTAACCTCTCCTAAGTCTGAGATCATTGAAGCATGTCCAGCCCTAAACCTTAACAAGGCAATTCTGCAACAGGTAATTTGTCTTTCTAACACCTGGGCATCACTTAGATCTTGCTAGGTGCTACCTGCTTCACAGATTAAATCTCCTTTCTTGCTATTTAGGCCTGACACCATACAAAGATCAAACATATAAGAACACCCTTGCTTAAAAAAAAAAAAAAAAAAAAAAAAAAAATTACATATTCCATATTTTGCAACAATCAGCTGTGAGATTTTTTGAAAAGGTACAGACATCACCAGTCCTATTTTTGAGTTCCTCTTCCCTGAATTGTACAAAAGAGTGATGAGGCTACAGAGCCTCATTTCTACTTTTTTCCCTTCCTATGGGCTGCAATGATTGCCTTTCATTCTCAAGATGTTTCCAATTGTTAATACCAAGGGAAGGAGAATTGCTGTTACAAGACTGTAAACAAGGAGACTGATTGAAACCCTGTGTCATCTTTCCACAGACATCACACACAGAACTTTCATCCTCAGCCTCAAAAGCCACCTGAAGACTTTCAGATTGGGCTGTCCTGTTAAACCAGTACCTCTGCTGCTCCTTACCAAAGAGCTTTCTCATGAGTTGACACTCAGTCACCTGAATTTTCAACTCAAAGAGCTGCCATGCCCTCCCATATCCACAGCAACCCTCACACCAAGGCAGAACATCTCACTCAGATGAACCCCCAAGTGCCAATCAACAGAGAGGATACAGAAGGAAAAAGTAAGGATTGGCCACAAACCCTGCAGATCCCCAGCAAGACAATCATTAACTGCCCATTCCAGTTGAAATCTGCAGTAAGTCACAGAACTTTCCTTTTTTCTGGATCATGAAGAGCAGTTGCAATATGGATATTTCTAAGCCTTTCAGGACATGGAGTAGGAAGGTACTTAAACAGGGAGACAAGTCTGTATCAGCTGCTCTTTGAAGCTGGCTATAAAATAAAGTAACACTTGGATTCCTACCTGTAAAATGTCTGGAATTCAGTCTGGTTTGAACTCTGTGTGCATATGTGGGTCAGTTCACAAGGCAGGACACTGCAAGTTGTTGGCTGTATCTGAGAAATGTATTGCAGGTCAAAGAGAAAGAAATAAAATGTGCAGGGTGGCCAGGTGGCTGCTGGGAAGTGCTGGCTGAGAGGGCATTAGTGACACTGCAGCATCTCAGAAGACAAGGAACTGTTTTCTAAAATAACCTGTTTCAGCTGGGAAGGAGGAAGGAAAGGGAACTGTTTGATTTTCAGTCTGCTGTTCTTGCAAGATCTCATTCTGCTTCTTCACTTTTAACTGTGATCTACTTCAGAGTACAGAAAGAGTAAATATAATCAGCTATAGATGGGGCTCCTGCAGCTCAGAAACCTGCTATTGCCTGCAGCACAGCTAAAGGCATGGAAAATTCAGCTGAGATGTGAGATTTTATGATTGCATTAATCAAAGTGCCACTGAAGACACACACTCCATGAGTGGGCTGGAATGGAACCGTTCACAGCTGATTGCAGGAGGGGAGGAGCACAGGTACAAATTACAGCAAACACGGCTCTGCTGATGCATGGAGGGGCTGTACCCTTGCTGGGCCAGCAGGTGACTGCTCCCCTTCCCTTTTTGTACAGAGGGACAAACAGATCACAGGTATCCACAAGATGGGCTTCTTTAAACTCAAACTATGCCTGATAGCACAATTAGAACTTCTGATTTTTCATAGGCAAAAATATTTTTTCAATGTTCTTACACTGAACAATGCTTTTACAAAAAAAAATATCTTTTTTTTAATGAAATCAAAGAAGAGTATGAAAGGGTGCCATAATGAAGCATCCAATCTAAGAACTCTAGTTGTGCTTCATTTTCCAAGATTAATTGTCAAAAACTTCTAGGATCTTGCAAGAAGAAACAGAACTTTTTGGGTTTTTATAGTACTAGATCAAGTTTTCTTTCTTAACAAATCCTTTCCTGAAAAGAAGAGTGTTTTTTCCTCTTCTTCTCTTTAATTAGTCCGTTAGACAAAAGCAGTATTAGCTAGACTCTGTCACAATTACCCACATTCGGTAGCTAATTACTCCTTGAACAGTCTTAAGGCTAGCAGCGATTTCAGTCCAATTGGCAGCCTGGGGCCCCCAGGAGCTGTTCCAGCAGCCAAGAATAGCTGGAAAAAGGGGGCGGGCCAGCCCTGACCCTTTCTCCTCAGCCACAACCTAACGTAGCTGCAATGCCAAAGGCAAGAGTAACACAGAGATGAAAATATTCCCGCGTGGCTAAACGTGCTCTCTTTATAGCCTTTTTAAACTAATGGAGTGGCATAAAGGGACTACGGGGAAATAGAAAATAGGACCTTTTAAATGCTAAAGCATTGGCAGGACTACTAATGATTTTTCAATTTTGCAATGTTCCATTAAAACAACGGTACTAAACACTTATATGGGATCAAATTCTGACAAGAGAGTTTGATTCTAGTGCAATTTTATTCACTGATGCCTCGTATTGCAGCAATTTACATCACTGCAATATGGGTGTCAAGACAATAAAAAATGCTGACTTGATTTAGTAACACTTCACATGCATTTTACACAGGTAGAAATTACTTCACAAGGGACACAGCAATGTCTGTGATTTCAGTAAAATTATTCCTGCTGTACACTTGTGTGACACCAGTGGAAGACTAAAATTAACATAAAAATTTAAATGAAGACCTCAGTTTTAAATACATTCCTAATTCAGATTCTATTCCACAACTGCAAAGAGCATCAGCAGCACTGTGCTTGTAAAGAGCCAGGAATTCCTTTTAAAAAAACTTCACCCATTTATGAGGCATCCCTTTCCACTACATTCTTGAAATTTAACCTTTAGCTTGCCACTGCTGATGAGCAAATTGTTAGGAGTACCTGGATGTGGCAGCATTGCAGAGGCTGACAGTAAGATGGACACAACAGCAACAGCTCAGCTGCCAGCAGCACAAGGCTGTAAATTTGGACAGACATTGCCTTTGGCAGCAGGATTGACTTAAGATATCTCCAAATTTTCCTTCCTTGCTGCCTGTCCTGTTCTCTCAAGGGCCATATGACTTTTATCAACACAACTATCTGTAAGGGCACCCTGTGAATCAGGCTCAGGGAATTTAGCAAGTATTAGAGAATTTTTTTTTTAAAAGCATTATTAGTCAGTTTAACCTGAATCAGTTCCCAAATATAAACACATACAGCTGTGTTGGCACAGCTGAAAGGGTTTCAGGAACAAGCAGCTGGCAGTTGAGGTGGGTCCTGGCAATTCCTGGAAACAGGCTGCTGCTGGCAAAAGCGTGCATGGAACAATACATTCACTGCTGGCATTGCTTACCTGCATGTGCACTGGCCACTTACAAGGCTGTTGTCCACAGCTTTAAGTACTGCAGGAAGTTGAGGTAGCAGAAATCCTTTAGCAGTGTTTGGGAGGGAATCTGCCTGCATTTCTGGGAGCAGAGCAGGGATTGGAGAAGCAGCAGTGCTCCTAGCACTTGACTGCAAATCACCAGCCTAAAGGAAAACAAAAATAAGGCATCAAATTTGGGTTGCAGTCAAGTGCAAACCTTGACCCTCCTGACTGCCCTTAGCAAAAGGTATTCCTCAGTGGCAGTTATACTAAAACCTTGTCCAAAGCACTGCACAAAATCCTCTCTGGTTTTAAAATCCAGAAGGATCCCCATGATAACTCTGTGGTGGTCTGATTCAAGATTTCCTGCCCGTTGTGCCCCGTGAACATCAGAGCCCAAGACCTGAAGAACAGACAAGTGCAGCAGATTCTGAAGAGATAAAATTACATCCTAAAATGGTCTTGGTCATAGATTAGATAATAGGGGAGATGGATTGTAGGCCAGACAGAACAGCTACTGTAGAAAAATTTTAAAAAACCCAAAAACCAGAAAATATAGAGAAAGATAGTCCAACAGGTTGTCCAAACGTGTCTGTGGACTCTCCATCCTTCAAAACTCCACAGGATAAAGCCTCAGCTAATGTGATCTCAAATGGCCCTGCTTTAGTCGGAGATTGACCAACTGACCTCCAGGATGCCTTCAAATTAAATTATTCTGCAATTCTGTCACCAAGGAGTCCCATGGGCATGACTGATGAGGCTCTAAGAAGTTCAGCTAGGTAATAGTTTAGGAACAATGCCAAAAAGTGGTCCAAAAAAAGCAAAGCCTCAATCCTTTTTATCACTAATCCATTTCCTCAAGCTCTTAAGGTCACAAAAAAAAAAAAAACAAAAAAACTTATTTTTAACTTTAATTCCCCACTAAATTATGACAGGTAAGCACTTGATAGTAACAGGTGGTTTGGAGAAGCTCAGTGTTTAGAAGCAACACCAGAAGGGTGAAGAGTTCTGTTCAATTTCAGTTTTGATAGTAGCAAAGGTTTTTAGCCTCTTTCCTGACAACGCAGCTCACATGTCTTTTCCCACCTCTCATTCCAAATGCTTTGGAAATTAAGGAAACACCCACAGCTCTGTCACTGCTAGTAGTTGCATCAGAGCAGTGAGGGAAACAGCAGCTTGTTTTTAGCACAGGAAATGCTCTCACTCTTTCTTAGCAACTCTTACAAGAGTAGAGAGCTTATGGGAAGCCTTGACATTAGGGAAGATTAAGTGCAATTCAGGAAAAATTGAGCAGGATAAGGATAAGAAAAAAAGCATTATCTTTCCAAACAAAAAAAAAGTTGCAGTTGAGATGGCCACCATACACAGAGTATCACTGTACAGTTTCAGAAATTTTTATGCATACTGCCATACACAGTAACACCCCACCTCATCAGAGGGCTTCTGGTGTCCGCCCACACAGAGTAACATCCTGCCACTCCAGAAGGCTGCAGGCATCTGCTTATCTCATTCTTCAGCCCAGCCTTCTATCCCCTCCTGTTGATGCCCTGCACCTGTGTGCCCTCTGCTCCCTTTGGTGGTTGGGCAGTGCCCCTGGGCTCTCGCTACCTTCAATGCTGCTCACTTGCTGCTCACAGCTGTGGCCCATTGGGGATGAGGCTCTGCTGCAGTCCCACTCCCAGTCACCACAAACTGTCTACAAAGAAAAGAAGTAAAATAAATACTTTATAAGAACAATATTATTATTTTCTGTAAGGCTGGACAACGTTAGGAGACCTGCTCAGAAAATCAGAATGTGGTTTTGCCTTGCATTAGAGCCTTTCCAAGCACTTTTTGTTTGGGGGAATTCCTTTCCTATCATCTGTGGACAAAGCCTAAGTTAGGTGTGTCATTATCATTGCTGTGCAATGAGATCTAAGCACACTGGGAGTTAACAGCATAGCAATTATAATAATTGCATATAATTATAAATTGTGTGAAATGTTTCTGTGCATTTTGCCTCACTAGTGCAATGTGAGAGCTATGGGGTTTTTAGAGATTTCTATCTAAAAAAGGCTAATTAGACCTACACAAAACCTGTACACATGACATGTTAAAAGTATACCAAAAATCCCTTGGTATATTCCTCAGTCACATCCCCCTATTCTCCCCCATATTGTCCATGTCCAAAATTGAAGAGTAAAGTGTCAATGTATTTTTTAAATATCCTGTATATTTTGAATTCTGATAAAGGCCCAGCATGTGTGAGTTTTCTTTTTGGGAATCTTCACATCTTCTGCTCTAATGTAATGTTGCACCAAGGCCTGTGACCAAGCTCAGTTCACAAGTGGCCTCAGAAAATTTGAATTCTAGTCCTCCCTGTACTTTTGCCTTTTCTATACAAAAAGCAAGAACACTTAGGTGTTCAGGATAGCATTAATGGGAAGGGCACCAAAAAGGCAGAGGAAAATTCCAACTCTTAGAGTGTGATGTTACACAGATTTGCCATTATTTTACAGGAAAATGCACCAAGAGAAATCCCATGCACGGAGGTTTGTTGTGTTTTTTTTTTTTTTTCCACAACTCTGATTCCCATCTGGTTTACCCCAAAATTAACAGGTCCTATCATTCAAGGAGATTGGATCCTCTTGGAGTATTGAGCCATACTCAACAATCTTCAGCAATTCCTTTACTTGAAGATTTGTGGTCAGTCCTGAGAGCATCCACAGCAGCCTGCCTAAAAGAGTGCCCCTATAAGGCCTGCTGCTCAGCAGCTGGATCCATTCCTGGAATCACAAACAGCACAGCAGGTCTTTCTCTTGCAGGTAGAAGTCAAATATATAAATCACTTTTTGGCTTAAGTATTCTCATATGCAGCAAAGTGCTATGTATCATCAGCCCTTAACTTGGTATATTTCAGCAACTATCGCTTGCAAGTGTTTTCTGTTGATGAGCTTTTTGCAAAATTCAACCCCAAAGGATGTTTCAAGTTCTTGTATATGTTTAGTACTTGCACATAATGTAAAGTGATTGCAGCTAAAATGGCACTGCTGGTGCAGATTCCCTCAAAACGGTCTGGAGTCCAAGCCTGTGTCTGTCTGGAGTGAGAGGTGGGAGTGCTTTGTAGGAATTGCATTGTGTTGTGCTGCCAGGTTATTCCTGCAGAGGAAACTGGATTAGAAATACCAATCTCTCAGTACAGTCTGGTCCCATCTGGAGAACAAACACAAGCTTTTAAGAGGTAATAGTGGTAGAAGTAGTAGTAATGGAAGAATGCTAAAGATGCTCCAGTTGTGCCAAGACTGCTTTTGGAAAGTTCACCAAAATGTATGCAGGGAAGTAAAATGGCTCTTCAACTTCTAAAAGGCAACTTCTGCATTCTCCCACAGTGCTAGCTTAGTAGAATAACAGCTCTACAAACTCAGACCTGCATAATGGGAATTCCTGTTTAATTGGGGTGTGCAATGTTTACAGTAGATGGGTATTTTATTTATTGATTACCGATTCCAATTTTTAGGGATGTTATACCTGTAAAAGTTTCATTAGCATCACTCTCTCAGTTAGGAGGAAATTTTTATTAACAATGATACCAGCACCACTGGTATAGATGTAGTCATACAAGGACAAATCTGACATACAGCCCCCAGTGCATGCTGTACTTTTCAAGTGTTCTTCTATCTATATGAGTGCATCTATTCAGGATATCTTTACCTGCTGGCAAGGAGGTACAGCTATGCTCTTACCTCAAGTTTGCTAGGGATAATACTCCTTTCAGTTTATTCCACACTGCCATCATACCCTTGTGCCAGGTCTGCTGGAAGTTCTCAGATCCAATTGTTTTCATAGACTGGGTAGTTTGAAGGAAAAAAAAAAAAAAAAAAAAAAAAAAAAAACAACAACAAAAACCAACCAGTGATAGTGCCAGCTGTCATAATTCCTGCTACTCTTCAGTTAAATCAGTTCCATAGGCTGGCCTAGCAAGCATCCACTGCTGTTCCAGCCCAGTAAAGGCTGCAGTACAGAAAAAGGTAGCCAGGGTGGTTTGAACAATGCTAAGCAGTGCTGTCATTGAATGTTGCACTGCAGTCACTCACAACTCCTGGCCAAAGACTGACAATGGTGCAGTGACAAAAATAAGCTAATAAGTTCTAATGAAATTTAAATGAAAATTAACAAAATCCCAACAGAAATCTTACAGGACCTCAGCCAATTTTATATCCAAATTGGTAAAACCTGCATGTGCTTACTGATGGATTCAGCCCTCCAGCTTAGGAGATCTCAAAAATCACTGGGTTCACTCTATAATGTTCTGGTTTGCTATTTTTACTTCCCACAACTATTGTCATGACAATTCAGCTTCAGAATGAAATGCCAAGTATTCATAATATGGCATAGAAGCTACATGTTTTAAAGATGAAACATGGTGGGACACACAAAATCAAATCCTTTTTCTTTCACAACATGGGCCCAAACCTAACCAAATAATTTCAAGAATTATGTTTCTAACTATCACTATGACTCATTTTTTTTCCCAGCTCATTATTTACATTTACACATGAGTACACTCAAAATTTCTATACAAATCATATTCTGGAACATTTCTGTACTTGCCTAAGGTGTAAAATATAATGTGAGTTTGTGACTTTCCCCTCCTTTCCCTCTGAGGAAAAAATTGTCAGTCTATTTACAGCTAATCAGCTATAGACATGCTTTGACTTTAAACAGATTTTTCTAAGGTCTATGCAGGGTTTATAGCATATTAGGGTGGTAGGCTATCATTCTGTGTGATTGTAAATAGCTTGAAGAAATAATTTTGTCCCAAGAGAGGTCCTATCAGATGAGATACTGTCTGTTTGGACCACTCTAACTTTGTGCTGGATCAAGCATAATTTATCAGGCTCAACTGACAGAAAGCTGGCATAAACCCTGAATAAACAATGTAACATATGCTCTGGCTCATTTGGTAAAAATGCAGTCGTGTGCTCACACCAATACAGATCAAATTTCAACTGCCAGGAAATCCCACATTCACAAATTTTATATGACTTGCTGCAGAACCACAGCCTTACACTGCTTTATTTTCTTCTACATATTAATTAGGTTTTAATTACTTTGTGGTGGTCACAAATAAAGAATAAATAAAGAATACAGGTATTTGAAAAAATAAAATAAAAAATATTTGAAAATTTCCCTGATAATTATCTTGTGGAATGAGTCTACTATAGCATAATGGTTCCTCAAGTAGGGAAAAACATGATTTCCAGAGTCCCAATGTCCCTTCCATAACACTGGTGGACATGATTGTGCACCTTTGTGGTTTGTACAGAAGTTAACTCACAGCAAAGCAGGCTGTAACATCCCTCAGCAATAAAGATGTTGGGCTGGCAGTGTATCTGCACCACTGGAGACAAACTCATGTGTTCTTTTGGGCTACTTTTCACCTCTTTGCAGCCATGAACAGCACTGGAATAGAGGAAACAGGTTACTCTGGCTTCCAACAGCTCCAAGTCCTGCACAGGCTCTATGCTGTGTCTGAGCTCTCCTGTGCACCTCTGCATACTTGAATCCCTTTTCAGCACAAATTAATACAAGTGCATGGTTGCTGTTACCATTGGAGGAAAACTTCAGGCTCTGAGATGACTTCCTCAAGTCTGCATCAAACACAGATTTTAACAGCAAAGTTCCCAAATCCTTACCTGTGTTAAAGACAACCTCTCTGACTCTCTCCAGGCTTTGTTTCTGCCTAATGTCTGTCCAGCTTCCAATTCTAACAATCTGATTGTTAAATTCTAATATTGCATTGCCTCTTTGGAACATGGATTTCTCACTCAGTTTCAGCCTAGTCCTGGTCAGTACTCCAAATCCAAAGGAAGACATAGGGGTACAGAGATAACGGATATACACACACTAAGCCTGCTTTTCCAGTGTTTTGTGTTTTCATTAGTCACACACAGGCCTGCCAGGTGACTGCAGAACACAGGACAAGGGCTCCTGTTTTAATCTCTTAGTATTATTTACTTACTTGCAAAAAGGTTTTAATAACCAATGAACTTAAAGCTATCTAGTGTATCTCACTTGTGAATTAGAAACTGAATCTAGCCTTGGATATTCTCATAAATATTTCTTGAGAAAACATAACAAAACACAAAAATTATGTTGTTCTTCTTTCCAGTTGTCCTTCAAATTTTTAAATACTTAATGTATTTATTATATGCACATAATTACACTCCTCTCATCACAGGATCTAGATTACTCCTAAAAGAATATGGTTGTGTCTTCTCAAATAAGGTTTGTGTATATCAACTACCAGAGGAAGTACTCCACCTCCAGAAGAAATATAAGTCCAGTTCTGAATGTCTTGAGGAATTTGGTGACACCTATGTCAACACCACTATTTTCCAGTGCCAACCACTGCAAGGACAAACTGGAGCCTTGTTCAGAACCAGTGGCATTGCTTGCAGTGAATTAGCAGTTGTTAACATACTTGGGTTAACCTCATTTACCTTCTCCTGACATTATTTTAGGAGCAAGTCCCAGACAATGTGAGAGCTGCAGAGAAGAATCAGCCATTGTTCTCAGCCAGTGCTGAAACAGAACATGGGTTTGGCAGGCAGGACAACACGTCCTTTTATGCTATCAACAGTTTACACTCATTTGTAGCCAGCTTCACTTTGCACCTCCACTTGAGAAACTGAAAGTGAGGACTCTGACAAGGTTTGGATCTTGTAAACTTTCTGTTAGGAGTTGATTTGAGCTGACTCACACTTTTGGGAAGCATCCATGCTTTTGAAAAGAAATCAGGAAGACTAAAATTAGAATGACTACGTGTATTCAGATGAGGCCATTTTAGGGAGCAGTTTATGGCTGACAGACAGGGTGGTTTGGTGCTAGGAAAATGGTTTGGAACCACCATGCCTGTATGTTATGAGGCTTTTGTAAACCTGTGCTGCTTATTCTTTAACAAGTTTTAGGTTAGATGGCCATAAATCTCAGCTTTATGGTGCCAGAATCATTGTAAGGTTTCCATAGGGTTGATTGCTTTTATAGATGGCTTGTCAAATTAAACATAAATCTTGGTGTGCACTTTTCTGTGAGCACAGGGTGCTGTTACAGCTGATCTCACAGGTTAGTTGCTTTAATTGTCTTCAAAAATTCTGAAAATGGCATGATGGCCATTTCTTTATTATTAAGTGAACAAAAATGTCTAAACAAACAACTTAATTAACATTTAAAACATTTCAAAGGAAATGTTTAAGAGCAAGGCTATCAAACCTCCTGTCAGCTAGCAAAACCCTGGCTTTTAACTACCTAGTGGAGTTTGGCAGACCAAAGCCAAAGTGAAATCTGTGAAAATAAACTCTATAAATGCACTGTCATAACTTTTATGTGCTACACTACACAAGTTATTGCTCAGGGACCTTGTAATTAGTCTTTACAGAATTTGTATCTGCACATAAACTTTAGATGCTGGAAACTCTTTGTTGCCCTTCTAGCAAGTGCCTTATTCCCTCATTTTTCCTCATGCCAGAGTATCTTATTCTTTGTTCCTGTAGTATACCCGCTGCAAGTTTGGAATTTGGTTCCTCTTGTGCCTCTCCACAGCAATGTCACTGGGAATGAGATACAGTTCCTTGCTACCTGTGGCAGAGGCTTTGCTCAGCCTCCTAACTGGCCCTTCCATTCTCTGAGTACCTGCAAAACTGGAGAAAGAGGATTTGTTGATCTGAGATTTCAAAGAAAAATGTTGTCAGGCTTGTCCCTGATAAAGGCCCCAATTTGCAAACTGAAACACAAAGGCTGTGCTGTCTAAGAAATGAAAAGGTGTCATGTTCCAGTACAGCAATGTCCTCAGCCAGTGAAAAGGTTTTGTAGACTCTGTGACAGGACCATGTACCAGTGAATGTGAATCCTAATACCAGAAATTACCCAGAAAAATTAACTTTATTCATCAAACCAAAATCAAAATTCTGGCTGTGTAAGAAGTTCACATTTTATTAGAAAGTGGGAAAGGCTACTGATGAGCTGCTGATGTGTGATCCTACCTGATACACAAAACCTGACTGTATTCCTCAACTTCCTCCCCTTTCTTCATCAAAAATAGACAAATACAAAGGGCAAACCCTGAAACAAACATGGACTTTGCCACAGAGGACTTCAGCAATTCACTCCTTGCTAGGACGGCTTGCCAAAGAACGGGAGCTGCATGTGTGCAGTTTCTACACACACCCCTCCCAAAAAGGAGAAGGAAAAAAAAAAAAAAGACAAGGACAGACAGACTTTGGTGACTTTGAACCCTGACAGGCTTTGTCCAATGAAGAGGTCTGATTATCATGACAACTCTATCTCGATCTATTTGCCACTATGTGTGAATGATGCAGTTCTAGATTCTGCCAGCACACAACAGCAAAGGCACCTGAGAGTATGAATGGTGCCTATTTAAAATATATAGGTCACTACTGTGACACATTTCCACTTGGCTGTGTATTTACCATTCTCCCTCCTCCACAATCAGCAGGACTTGGAGATGGAAGAGAGGCCATAAACTGGTGTGTAAACTCAAATGGCTTTTGCCCTTTACAGAAGCTGATCTCTCCAGGAAAAACCAACACTGTAACAGATAGGGCTGAAAAAAATGGATGTTGGCTTGGGTTCCTCCACTTTGATCCTGTGGAACATGTCAACACAACAGCATTTTACAAGGACAACCCCAAGAGAGAGTTAAAATTAAAAACACCATTTGTAAAAACTAAGAAATAACAGTTGATTTGTTACCAGTGAAAAACTGAGCTCCAGACCAGCAAGTCTGAAGAATATTAACCCTCTCCTAGCCCAAACCTGCACAGTGGGCCAATTCTGTTATGTGACTGTTCATACTGCATTTTCAAATTTTTTAATGAAATTCCTGAACAATTCGGCAGCCCTTCTTTAAAAGACATGATATTAAATGATTTTTCATAGGTCTACCTAGTAGAACTTGAAATAAATATGTGCAAAGGAATTCAGGCAGGTACTATCTTGAAATAAGACCTCAAGCATTGCATTGACCTCATCAGTGTTTTCAAGCTGTATCAGCTTAAAACAAAATGGTTGGTGCATCCCACACATTAACTGGGTTTAAAAATACCCCAGATCAATGGAGCTGATTGATTGTTCTGTGACTCCAAATTTACTGTGAAATCCCTGCATTCCTTCACACACAGTGCACCTCCTATTCCATCCTGTGGCCTTGTCCTTGCACAGTAAGAGATGTCTCTTCAGCTCCAAAATCAATGGGAATAGGCCTCAGCCATGAGAGGGGTTGGCAGCAGAGCTCAGTTTCTGTCCTGGGCTCTCCTTGTGCTCTTCCCTGAGTTCTCTTCTTTCCAGAGGCTGTAATGAGCAGTGTTTGAAAAGTAAAAGTGAGCAGCATCACTCTGAGTCAGGGCATTCACCTCCTAATGGATAAGTTATCCAGAAGATGAAGCAGAACAAGGTGAGACTGAGTGTGAATGCAGTGATGAGTTATTCACTTTCTAGGTGTACTCTGAATTTTCTCAGAGAAAAAAAAAAAAACCAAAACAATAAAATTAAGCAGTTACTCAAGAACAACTAAAGCTATAGCATCTGTAATTAGAAACTTCTTTCATACATTTTTTCAGGGCTTGTTAAGCACTTTATGGGAAACTGTCATATGTAAATATTATTACTATTATGTGAATGAACTAACTGTGCATGGATCTCAGAATCTGAAACATTGTTTTTTTCCCCCACAGAGCCCAACTTTCACTCCTTTAATCATATTCCTGCAATTACATACATTATACCTGAGCTTCCCAATCACAGATCAGCATCTACAACAGCTGGCTGTCAATCAGATCAAAATAAAATATTTATCACCCTGAATAACCTCTGAGGAGCAGAGGGAAAGAACAGCAGAATGCTGAGAGACTTCTGGAGACCATTTATCAGTTGTGTAACTCTCACACTGTGCAGGGACAGACTTCTCATCTTGGCAAACCAGTCAGGCAAGGAAGAAACGCTGGGAAAAGTCACAGTGGAGAAACTTTCCTGGCATTTTTCTTTGGCAGGTCAAGCTAACAGCACTGTAACATTTGAGAGGTTTGGAAATGGACTAATCCAGATTTATTTCGTGTTTGCCTATTTTCTACTGCTTCATTTCTTGCAAGTACAACTCTTCTAAACGTGGTGTTTTAAATTATTTAGTGTCCTTAGGGCGGGTTCCTGAAATTCCTCTTGGTTTCCAGCTCTTATCTGGGGATCAAAAAGAGCCACCATGGCTCACAGAACTAAGCCAAGGTGCCCCAGCCAAGCAATATAATCTCTTAAGAAGGCATCCAGAACAGGAAAAAATGAAGATTAAAAGGAACTATTGCAGTTGCCACACTGATTTTTTTTAAAGTATTCCTGCCAGGAATTGCCACACCACCACATTCATGCAGTGGGAAACCACTGGTTTGCAAAGAAACATGTAAAATGATTTAGCCTCTCTGGGTGGATTTAGAGGCAAGATCTTTCTAGGAAGATGGGTGAAAGTACTTCACATCTCTTACCATTTGTTTTTGTTTTCTGAAATAAAAAATACAAACGAAGTTAACAGAACACTTTAAGACGATGTGGAAAAATCTGTATTAAACTTAAGAGGGAAGGAAATCCAGAGATAAGACTGTGTCTTTTTCTGATCTGCACCATAGCTGTGCCCAGACAATTTACACGTTATAATTCTGTAATAAAAACTGCTGTTAACCACAATCAAGCTGTGACTTGCTCAGATAAAAGGACTTTCTTAATAGTGTTTACTTAGACATATAATAAATAGAGCCAGCCAGGTTAAGGAGAATAGTGATAAGTATTTTAATTGCAGGTCTTTAACTAGCAAGAACTTTATCCTGTTTCCTCACAGAGGTAGTCATTACCGAACCGGCTCAGAGGGCAGAAGATTAAACACCTAATCATTATATAGGGTGTTGAAAACTCGGGCCTTCACGAAAATGCCAAGTATCCTTAATGTTATTTCACACTGGGTTTAGTCCCCCGTGCTGTCTTCCCAGCTTTGTGAAAACGTTTGAGTTACATGATTGTAAATTACTCCCAGAGCTGGTATTGGGCAGGGATGGAGTTACGTGGGGTACGAGCGTTTCTCAAGCCCGAGGTACTCCCTGCACAGCATTCCAGCCGCAGGGAGAGTGGCCGAGCCAGGCTCACATTGCCAGAGCCCTGGTGCACGTCCATGGAGTGGCTCTGCCGTATTACCCGATGGGATGGTCCGTGCTGCTCGGGAACACCTTCACCAAGTGAGAGGTGCACCAGGGCTCCATTCTGCTCCCAGGTCTTTGCCTTCTCTGCAGGTGTGCTCCTGAGACAAGCTACAGCACCATCTCTAACCTCTGGAAATAACAAAACCTTTAAGAAGTCTTTCTCCTCACGTAACCGAGCAAGCAACTGAGGAGCACGGGTGGTACGTAACGAGGTATACGAGAGCCATCTATGTGCTGCCAGCGATACATTTCACAGCACGGGACGCCATCCTACTGCACCAGCCCTATGCCAGCAAGCACCCCGTTTTCTGACAGCCAGAAACGGAAGAGCACATTCACCCTAAGCACCGAGCAGCCCCCAGAGCCGCCTCCGCCCCACAGCCCGGCCCTGTACCACCGGAGCGGGCAGCGCCGCCGCCTCACAGCCCTGCGCGGGCAGACGTGTCGCTCACTCGGCAGCTGCCCAGCGGGCCCCACACGACGTGGCCGCACCGTGGGGGCCCAACGCCGCGCCGGCCGGCCTTCGAGCCTCTCGCCGGTGGCGGGGATGGGCGCCGGTGGCGGGGATGGGTGTCCGCGGCTATCGCGGCGCCCTCAGACCCCGCCGCGGTTCCCGGCGCTTTTCCCGCCCTCAGCCGTGAGGCGACGGCGCGAGCGACCCCCCCCCCCAACCCCGCGCGCGCCGCTCCCGCCAACGCCATCTGGACGCGCGGGGGCGATGGGGGGGGGGGGGGGGGGGGGGGAGGCGAATGGCAACGGGGGGGGGGGGGGAGAAGTTGGGGGGGGCGCATGCGCGCTAGGGGTGGCCGCGGCGCCTCTCGCGCGAGCGGCGCGCGCGCGCCGTTGGGCCGGGCGCGGGGCGTGCCCGCGTCCCGATTCGCCGGCGGGGGGCGCGAGGCGGGCGGGGGCGGGGCCGGCTCGGGGCGGCGGCCAATGGGAAGCGGGAGGGGCGGCGCGCAGGGGGCGCGGCCGCGGCCGGGCGTGTCCCGGGCGGGCGGGCGCGCGCTGTCCGGGCAGCGATGGCGGACGATGGGCAGGGGCGGCTCAGGACTGAGGAGGGCCCGGCGGGCGGCGCGGCCCTGGCGGGCGGCGAGATGCTGCTGCTCGGCGTGGGGCTGCTGGCCCTGGCGCTGCTGGCCGCCTACCGGCTGTACCTGCGCTGGGGAGCGCGGAGCGGGCCGGGGGGCGCGGCCCGGCAGGGCGAGGCCGCCGCGCTGCCGCGCATGAAGCGCCGGGATTTCTCCCTGGAGCAGCTGCGCGAGTTCGACGGCGCTCGCAATCCCCGCATCCTCCTGGCTGTTAACGGCAAAGTCTTCGACGTGACCAAAGGCAGCAAGTTCTACGGGCCCGGTGAGACGGCGGGGGGATGGGGGGAGCCCCGGCCGGGGACCCACCGGCGCTGTTCCACCGGGGATGATGCTCAGCGGGAATGGGTTCTCCTCAGGCAGCCGTCGTTTGCCCAGATGCCTCCATTTGGATGTGCCGTGGTTAATTCTATTTTTTTTTCTTTTTTTCCCCCCCTTTCTGTCTCCTCTAGTAGGTTTCCCAAGTGCAGCTGAGCAGTGCTTTCTTCGTTCTAGCGCTTGCGGCTCAGGAGAGGAAGGCAACCGGCTGGTTATTTGTTTAGGTGTAAATGCCATATTGAGTGGGACTTTTAGTCGGGATAAAGATAGGCAAGGAGAGCTCTGGCACTAGTGTGGTGCTGCTGCTGTTGGGAAGAGTGCAGAAATGAAGCCAGTCTCGTAAACAGCCAGCCAGCCAGCACTCCTCTTCGGAGACGAAATGTGTATTTCGAAGGTTCACAAAAGCAGGCTTCAGAGAAATGTTCTGGTTTTGTATTCACCTTGTACTCTGTGAAACTGCAGCACACTTTGTCGTGATAAGCAGCATTCTTAATGATGAGGTGGGTAAACTTGCTGCTGAGCACTGTGCTCACGACTGATGCCAAAGGAAATGAGGCTTATGAGTGCTGATAATTTTCTTCTTTAAACAATGGTGGTTTGGAAAACTTGCTCTAATCAAACTGTGCAGGAGTTTTCATAATAACCGTGGCAATCTTCCTTGGGAGAGGGGTGGAGGGGAGAGAGGATATTTCCCACTCCCCCAGGAAATAGTTCAAGTTAAGTAATCATTTATTACTATTTAATAATTGAGGTTCCAAAAAGAAAAATACAAAGCTGGCATGTTACAGGCCTTTGGTTCTTGGCAGGGAAGGGACAAGCAGTTCTGTGGTTGAACTGGGCTAGAATTTTGTAACTACTTCATGCTCCAAGTTGGTGATACCAGCTGCAGAAAGTGAACCTGCTGTAATTGAGCTGAAATGCTTTTTTGGCTGGGTACTGTAAAAGTTCACAGTGGAATCCCAAGTACCTTGCCGTGCTTTATGTTGTTTATTAACCAGTAAAGCTGAGAAAATGCAGCCTGGTGAGCTGCAGCTTGCCTGCCACTTAATCAGGCTAGTTCTTTTGTCTCTCTTATTTAGGGGTTTTTAAACTGAGACCTGTGTGCTGACATGAAGTGCAGGTAACACACATTTACACATATACAATAATACACATGCAGCATGAAACTTCAAACACCAGTGAGCTGCCAGAGTGCTCTGTGAAATAATACTGAGCCCTGATGTAAACATTGGCTTCCTCCCTTTGGTGTATCAGAGTTAAATGTTGGGCTCTCCTCTCCAGATACCATCAGTGGTTCACACTGTCAACCTTTGGAGGCCTCTCATTGTGAGGAAGCTAAAACTTCATGTTCTAGGACATCACTCTGCTAGCTGATAACTGGGAGCAGCTGGTTTTCCTTAGAAGCAGTGCTTCTAGCTTTTCATCAAGAGGGACAAAGGCTTTTTTTATTTTTTTGTCCCTGTAGTGAAAGATTGCCTTTTTCTAACAGGAGTGACATGGTTTTCAGATCTGTCACTTGGGATGGTGCATGTGCTGATGTTTCAGGCTGTGGCTGTGAGCCTTTAGCAGATTGTGAGGTGCTGATGTGCAGAGAGTGCCTCAGCTTGGAGGGCAGTGGGGAGCAGAGCTGAGGGCTGGGTTAATGTCACATAAAGTGGCTGCCTCAGGTGGCAGGTCACTGCTCATCTCTTCATAGTAATGTCAGCTTTTCCTCCTCCAGTGTAGTTTGGATGCCAAGGTGTTCCTTTTTCTTCTACTTACAGCAGAAAGTTTAAAATGCACAAAACTGTCACCTAGTCCAGATTTTTGTCCAACTATTGAGATTCCATTAAAGCTGCCACCAAACTTTTGGTTTTATTCAGAGTTCTCCTGACTTTAAGTTTCCATCCAGCAAATCCTGTTATACTTTGGTCCATTTCATTGAAGAGCCCTTTACATACACACAGTAAAGGTATTTTTAAATAATGATAGACTATTGAAGCCCTCCTTTCAAACAGCCATGACTGAAAACTTCATTTTTTTGAACATTTAGTCCAAATGTTTCCCAGTTTTTATTTTTTTTTGTTTTTGTCATGCTGTCTTTAAGCCTTCTGCAGTTTATCTCATTGGTATCATGTTAGTCTCTGTTATCTCTTAATGTATTTTAGCTAAGAATAAAGAAAGGCTACACTGTACATATAACAGTCTGTGCCTCCAAAAACCACTTTAAAATTTTATTTGCCAAGTTCTTTTCCAAAATGCTGCCCTGTCCTGCAAATACACCATTTGTTTCAAGACTTCACTTAGGTGTATCCAATTCCACCTCTGCTTGTGTCCAGATGAGTAAGTGACATAGAATGCTGTTACTGATTATTAAATCTAATTCATTGCCTTTCCCTTTATCACCCACAAACTCCAAAAGAGATAAAGTCAACAATTAGTCGTGCACTATTAAAAATATCACATAAGCAGACTGTTAGAGAACCTCTGTTGGGATGATTTCCCATCTGTAATCACATCTCATGACTTAGGGTCTAGTCATTAATACCTTCTGAGTGTGCTGTGTTGGTTTTATATCTTACAATGAGAGACAGTTTTTTACTTTTCATTTGTAGTAACATTGAACTTTGTGTACTTGCATCAAGGTTTCTGGTTGTGTATCTGCAGTAGAAGAGCATTCTAAGAGTTAGTGTACTTTATGTCAGCAAATCTTAATATTTAGCAGTTAAATTTGCATGCCAAGGTAATGCCACAAACAGGTTTTGATTAGCTTATTAAATACTTTGTGTATTTATGAAAAATACACATCTTTGAGCATGACAAAGCAAGATCGTGTGCAACCCTGAGTATGCAACTGTTCACGTCACTTCTGTTTCTTAATGTTTCATGATCTTAAAAAAATCAATTTCCTGACTTTCCTTCACTGCAGTGTGTTGTCACTGTCAACTCCTCTCTCATCCCACTTGTCTTTCACCATATCATGAAGATCTCTGATTTTCCAAGAAGAATAGATTAGATAGTAGTAGTTCCTTCCACAAAAAATATTCCATCACATTTCATTTTCCAGGAAGAGAAATCTGCCTTTATTTCATTGTAATAAACAGCCATCATTCTTTCTGATAATTTGTATAAAAATAATCTGATGCTGTTAGACTTTCTTTGGAATTGAGTGCCATAAATTTCCCTGTGTCTCTGTTGAGCACATGGCAATAGTGCTTTTCCATACATCCTTTCCAAGGGTATGCTTAGAGTGAAATGTTGCAGGAGGGACTCTCCAGATGTTGTATTTGGAGAATACTGTTAAGGGTGGCCTTATCTGGAGAACACAACAGGCTGAGGGGTTACAGATAAGTACAGAGGATAAGACTGGGGCAAAGAAATGTTTTCTGTAAAGTGTGAGAGGTCTTCTCAGTGGTTCTCATGTTTGTCACCACTTTGTCTATGTAGTGGAAGTGTCTCTTGCCCTGGGATTCAGCATTTCTGGACAGAGAAGAGGAGTTCCAGCCAGAAGCAGTAAAACTAAAAGGTGTATGCACACATATTTGTGAGAGATTGTTTCATATTCTGGTTAAAGAGAGTGGTGCCTCTGCTGCCAGAGTGGAGGTTGTTCTGAGCCTCCAGGCCATGCTCATGGAGAGCAGTGAAGTGGTTTTGTGCAGGAGGATCAGCACT
Source organism: Melospiza georgiana (assembly GCF_028018845.1). Taxonomy (NCBI): domain Eukaryota; kingdom Metazoa; phylum Chordata; class Aves; order Passeriformes; family Passerellidae; genus Melospiza; species Melospiza georgiana. The sequence goes on along the minus strand of NC_080434.1, from coordinate 38,040,282 downwards.
CTGTCTCCTCTGTTTCTGCCCTGTGTGTCTGTCAGCTCTCTCTTTTTGGTTTTTAATTTTTTTTCCCTTTTTCACAACCTCAGTCTATCCCCTAAAACTTGAACAACTGCATGTTTCATAAGAGCTGTGTACAAATTCCTAGTTCCTATTTAAACCAGTCATGTTCCAGTCACAGAATTGATTAGGCTGGAAAAAACCTCTGAGATCATTGAGTCACCTGACATTTGAGGGTCCTGATCAAGCAGGTGTGCTCCAAGCAAGAGAATATGAAATGTGATAGTGACATCACAGGAATTGTTAGTTAATATGAATTGTCACATGTAGATGTTAAGTCCAGTACACAGAATGAAAAAACCTGGCCAGCTTTGCTTATTAGGAAATAAACTGGTGGTCAGAGCATTTTTCACTAAACCAAGATGTGGAACCTAGGTCATCCTTAAGAAAGCAGCTATCTTCCAAAAAGCTCCTGTGGGCTCTCTTACCAGTGCTTGCTGTCTGCCCCTTTAGTTGAAATTGGGTCATTGATTCTTGCACTTTTTTTCTTTTTCACAGAGTTAAAAAGCAAGTAAGCAAAAGAGAGAGTGAGACTGTCTGGCCTTGTGGTGCCTGAGGAGTCAGGTTTAGACCCCTGTTCTGGGCAATTCCCATCTTAGATCTACATTTCACATCTGTAGAGTTCCCTTTGAGCATGTGGATTGGTCTCCTAAGGACACATCCTTTCCATGCAGGCTGTAAGTTAAAATTGACCCACATCTTCCCTTTCATGTGAATCTGGAGCAGTAAAGTTAAAATTATGTCACCTTGAATTCCCAGTGATAAATGTTATTAGAAACCTTCTGCTTTCAAGCTACATCTCCAAATGGCTTAGTGTAACTTGCAGTTTTTCATTCTCTCATGAAAGATGCAACACTGAGCAAACACGTGTCAGGATTCAGATACAAAATTTGAAACAGCTAGTGAATGTTTCACTTCAGTGTGGAGTGGAGAAAGTAAGCAAAGTGATAGAATAATGGAGTTGTTAATAATTTTGTAGCCTGTCTCCCCTTGCCCTTACTCAAAGGGAGATTAGTCGTTATTCTTGTCTGAGATTAATGAGTGTTATCCATGAGTATCTAAACTTCAAACAAATCTGGGGTTTATTTCCAGTGCTGTATGGACCCACAGATGCACATTTGGTGATTGCTTCAAAGTGCTTTTTGACTAGATGAAGAAACCAAAGCTGCTGCTTTAACACTGAACTTTGTTGTTAACCTGTGTGCCTTCTTTAGAGAGATCACATGGGCCTTGTGAAAAGGAGCACAATTCTGAGCTCAGCTCTCACTTCATTAGCTGTAGAGTCCACATGTGGCTGTCTGTGGTGTATTCCCTGTGCTGCCCCTTGGAGCCATCCAAAGGTCAGTGTGCAACGTTGCTGCTGTTGGAGCAATAGTCTGGGATGTTCCACAGAGCTGCTCCCAAACTGAAATGCTCAGGGAGCCTCTTGGCAGCCAGGAATATGCTCTGAAGTTGGATCCAGCATAGCTTTTGCTGGGGGAACTATTGGCCAAACTGGCTGAAAATTGAAATAGGTGCTGTTCCAAGATCCAGTTCACCCTGTTTTGGAGGAAGTGACTAGAAGCAGTACTTCCAAATAAAAACTTTGTGGTTCAAAATTTTTAATATGTTGCTTTAAGTTGAACAGATCTTTTCCTTGTCTGCAAAGAGAAATTAAATTTTCATTAGAGAATCAAACCAATGCTAGGGGATGCAGAAATCTTTTTGAAGATTGTATTTTTATGGTCTGAAGAGACTTTGACTTTACCAAATCTCAAGGTTTATTGTGAATAGAGACAAATATCAGGCAGAGCAGGATGTCAAATTCATCCAGGCTGCTAAATTCTTAACTGGATTGTGAAAGGAAGTGAAGCTGTGCAGGTGGTGGGTAGCAAGGTTTTGCATGTGTTGTAGCTGAGAGAAGGGTGTACTTTATCCAAGGTGGAGTTGTAAGGTAGATGAGGACTTTATCCAGGGGAAATGCAGAGTATGGACGTGGAGGTACAGATGTGCAGATAGGCAGGCAAATCTGTGGGCTTGATAACTGCTCTCAGGGCTAAGATAAACACAGGCTCTGGAACAGAGCTCTTGAAATGTGAAAGCCATGATGGGAATAAAAGCATTCTTCAAGGAGCAGCTTTCCTTTGTGGAAGACTTGTGCCTCCATATACCCAAGTAACCTATAGCAGACATGTTTTAATTGGTTTTGACACTTCCCTGACTCTTGTTGTTGTACTATCCCAAATAGGAGTGGGAGGAGAATTTTTTAAAGATATATTTGACTGTGAAATGGGTAATTTGGGAATACAGCAAAAAAAACCCCACTGAAATGTAGTGATATGTCTCAGAAGCTTGCTTTGGTTTCCATACCTGTGCTCCAAGCCACTGTTCCTGCCTCTCTTCAGCCTGTCTGTCATGTCATGCTGCAATCAATTATTTACAGCAGCAGCCAGGCTAAATAGGTGGGCAGACAAAAGGAAAGGAAAGGAAAGGCAAGGCAAGGAGGACTGTGGGTAGGGCCTGCAGAGTAAATTGCATCAGGCCATGAAAGAGCTCTGTGGGAGGGTGTCTGGGGTTGCACTGATGTCTCCACCTCAAGCATGTTCCTGAAAGATAGTTTCTCCCTGGGATTTTGTGTGCTGGCACCTTCCTGGACACTTCCCCAAGTGCAGTGAAATCTGATGTGCAAAATGGCTTTTTCAGGCTGTTGCACCAGTTCTTTATATAAAAGGGAGTAATAGACTAGCAGAGCATAACCCCAGAGCTGTATGTTTTGTATTAATATATTAATATTTGTACTTAAACTCTGTGTAGAAGCACCTGAATGGAAGCTTTAAATCTTGAAGTAGATCTTGCTCATACTGGGATTGCTGAACTTCTGCTTTAGGAAGCAAGGTGAAGCCAAGCTTGCACCATTTACTAATAATCACAATTCAATATTTACCTTTTAGTATAGGATTAAAGAATAGAACACATTTCTAAATTCCATTTGCAGAGCTGGAATTTCAAATGCTGTCTGCTGAGTCCAAAGGTTGGTTTTTACAAGTTAGCATTCCACTGAGTGCTTGGATGTGGCTTGATGAGTCCTCTGTGACTTCTGAATACTTCTGGAAAAATCATTCTGCAATCTTAAAGTTCAAATTCAGTTTTAGGAAAGAAAAAATCATTGGTGTGGCATCTGAGATTACAAGATGCTTGCAGAAATTTTGCATCCATTGATTTTAATGCAAGCTGATGTATTCTAAAAGTTTTCATGCTTTCAATTAAGTGTGTTATTGAGATTTAAGAATGTTCAGTGCTTGATACAGATAAATATCATTCTCTTTTTAATAGAAGTCATTGGAATCAAGCTGGTGGACCAAGAGGTGGCATCTCAGCAGGTTCTGTGAAACTCCATAAACCACTAAATGCAGGGTAGAATGGAAGGGCAGCAGGGTGCTACTCTCTGATTAACCAGAGTTTGGAAAACACCTTGTGCAAATAGTAGGATTCATGGACATTTGCTTGAAACACTTCAGAGAAAGGAAAAAATGGGGACAGAATACTGTTAGTGGGGTCAGAATGTAACAATTTCTAATTGCTTTTAAGGATTTACTAATTGTGATGTTTGTAAGAGCTGTTTATACAAAAATCAGATCACTTGAGTGAGCAATCATTGGGTTTTGCTTGAAGCAGAACTTTTTGTTTGCAGAAACTCTGTGCTGTGTTGCAGATGATGGTCATTGGTGCCTCTCAGCCTGTCCTCTGGAAGTGACCAGGCATGCAGAGTGCATTGCCATAGGATTGATTTCAGTCTCTAAATCCTGCTTTTCAAATAAATAGCTAATTCAGGATGCAGATAGGAAAGGGAGCCCTCTTGGCTTTGTGTCCCTGAAGCACTGTACCTGTAGTCCTGATCCCTGATGGATCTCATGGGTGCTGTTCTTGAGCTAAATACCTGAAAGGATGAGCACAGAGATGCTGTTCATCACTGTGGTCAGACTGGTACAGTGCGAACTTGCAGCTGATAGTTCATTCTCTAATTCCTCCTTCTGGTGAATGGTGCTTTGAAACCAGTTGGTTTATTTGCAGAGAGAGGAGGGAATTGTCTTTGGCACCCAGGACAACCTTCTGTTCTCAGGTTTGACTGTGAGCAGCTCACAGTGCCAACACTGTGGGCTGGAGAGACAGCAGCAGTTGTGGTGAGGACATCATTTCTCCTGGTCCACATGGTGCTGAGCTTCCCTGCTTCAGGAGCTGGCCCAGCAGGAGCAGATAGGTGTGGGAGCACCTGGGCAGAACCAGCCCTTTGGAATGATTCCCCCTGGCTCATCCTGCTGCAGAGGAGCTCTGAGGTGCTCCAGCAGGCAGTACAGGGGTGAAGGACAGTGTGGCGCCACTTGCTGGTGTTCATTCTTGCCCCTGGGTGCTGCCTGTTCTTCAGGCTGGTGGCCACTGTTGAGAGGTAAGCCAGAGAAGGGTTCTGGCCTTTTACCACTCTGTAGCAAGCCTGCTGCTGCAGTTACTGCAGAAAATGTTAAAGTGTATTGTTATGATTTTTGAGGTTTTTTGTATTGGTTTTGTTTTTTTTATTGATCTGAATTTAAGGTATTTGGTTTTAGGTCAAGAAGATCTAAGATAACAATATGCCTAAAGTTGAGTTACTTAAAATTTGGGAAAGCCAGTTACTGATCCTACCCTGCAAATTGTTGGTTTACAAACCATCCATTTCTCTCAGTAATAATATTTATTTCACAGTCATTGCTCAGAATTTTATTGGGATATTTGTGCTGCTTTGCATTGGTCAGAAAGCACAGAGGAAGCAGTTGCTTTATATTCCTAATTTGACAATTTGTACTGGTTTCAAGAGCTTTACACCCTAAGGGTATAGGGGATCTGCTGCCCAAAATAAGTGAGTACTTCCTCAGAAGTGAGAAATGTCACAAAAGATGTAGAAAGTTGTTGTGATTCTGTAAGTGAAGTGAAATCATTAATTAGCCCTCTTAAGTTCTATTTATTTATAATAATGGATTTCTAATTAAGATGTCTATGCAGTTTGCTTCTGTTCATATCTGACTTGTAAATATTCAATGTATTGCTTAATAGAAGTGTATTTCTTTTGAATTCCAGCCTCTGGTCCCTTTGGAATTTGCATCAACTGGCTTGCATCAACTGACAGGGATTTTTCCAGATATCCCTTCAAAGCTATTTTCCTGGTTCTGCTTGTCTCAGCAGACTTTATCTCCTAGTGATATTAAAGATTGAATTGCAGTGCTGTTGAATGTCAAACAGCCATGGCATTGAAAGTGCTGCTGTTCCCATCACTGCAGAAATTTCATGTTTGGCTTTGGCAGACTACATAAAGAACTGAGCTTTGGTCACCATAAGCAAAGACATGAAGGTATCAATTTTGTCTTTTTGTTTTCAGAGGGTCCATATGGAATATTTGCTGGCAGAGATGCCTCCAGGGGACTAGCAACTTTCTGTCTAGATAAAGATGCACTCAGAGATGAATATGATGACCTATCGGACTTAAATGCTGTACAGATGGAAAGTGTAAGAGAGTGGGAAATGCAATTTAAAGGTAAATTCTGAAATTATCAGCTTAAGGAAATGCTTTTAATAAAAATGATTGATTTGGGCTTGGGGAAGCTTTTAAAGAGGTGTTGACAGTAATATTGTCACAGAATATGCTGAGTTGGAAGGGACCCCCAAGGATCATTGATTTCAACTCTTAGCTGTGCTTTCTTCCACAGAGGATTTCACTGTATATCACTACAGCTTTTATAAACTTTTATTTTTATACAAAAAAAACCTGTTCTGTTAGCTCTTTGGCACAGAATTTCACTCCCAAATTTCATCTGCTTAGCTGGTGGAACTCCTGCTCAAGGTTGTTAGCTTTGGATGCCATGGAATTATCATTGGGACTAAGAGTTGTTTTAACATAAAGAGTTGAATGAGTTTGTCTTGAAGTAATTTCTAACAAATAAGGAATTATGCCTCTGGAGGGAGGGGGAATAATTTTTCACACTAATTGGAATCAAAACAGGCTGAAGGATTGGAGAGCATTGGTTTTTAGCCCTTGGGTGATAAATCTTGCCTGATCAGCTGGAAGAGAAGGGAAAAAAAGTACTCACAGTTAGAGAAAATAATCGTAGAAAGATGGCTTTAGGAGGCTGAGCTTGCTGCTGAATTACCATCAGTTTCAGTGATTGAGATTTAGAACTGTAGTGTGTAGGAGAAAATTGATTTTGAAGTAGTATGGGCTAGCAAGCAAATGCAGCTGTATTTAATTGTAATGGAATCATAAATCTCTTTCAGAAAAATATGACTACGTAGGTAGACTCCTAAAACCAGGGGAAGAACCATCAGAATACACAGATGAGGAAGATACCAAGGATCACACTAAACAGGAATGAACTTTGTAAACAACCAAAGTCAGGGGCCTTCGGAACTGCAACCTCTTATTCCCCATCACAGAATGTCCTGCATCTTTGGGTACAGTTCATCTGCTGCGAAAAAACATTCAACAGGTTTTGTACAAGGAAAATAATATACTCACAAATGAAGATTTGAATACTAGACATTCTTTGTGCTGCCAAATTTTTTGTTGCAGTTTATTTGTAATGTCTGGTTAGGCTTCGTTAGTGAAGAGGGGCCAGGGATTTAAAGGTAAAAATGCTATTCCTTTTTATCAGTAAGCTGAAGCCTTCAACTAGTGTACCTTACAAGCTCTCTAAAAGATGAGTCTTCAAGCTCAGAGGAAGGTTTGAATCTTGTTTTGTGTGTGTCTTCTCCTTGAGCATTAAAAGAAAGATGTGCTCATCCACATCAGCAGCAGTAGGTGAGACTACTGAGGCTGGTGTTAAAATGTGAATTTCCAGTTTTGTTTTGTGTGTGGGTGTCAGAAGCCCAGCAGAATCCTTCAGTTCTCTAAGAGAAGTCCACGTAGATTAGGATGGGGATTAAATTCATCCTTTTCTCAAAAGGATTGGGTAAAAAAAAGTTTCTTCTACAACAACTATTATCTGAAACCTGCCTCTCCCCTTTTTTCCCATCCTCTAAATCAAATCAAATATTAATTGTGCCTTATTTAGCTTCCATAGACTTGAATTGTTTTAAGGGACAGCCCCCAAATTGCGGTTTCATAGTCACTACAAGCAGCAGTGAGACTGAATTGGAATGTTGTGTTGACTGGAAAACCTTGATGTCATTCTGTGTATAGAATGTAAAAGAGGAGCACTCAGTGTTACTGCCATATGTTAATACTACATATACTTCAATTAGCATTGTGATGGCCAAATGCATACTCCCATGCTTCTTTTTAAGGAATTACAAACACACAAAAAAAAAAAAAGTCTCCCTTCCTCCTCTTCCAGAAGCTGCCTAACTTTTGGGAGCATAGCCTTCACACCCCCGTAGAGTGAAGGCGTTGCGCGTGTGTCTGTGTGTGTGTCTGTCTGTCTGAATGCAAGACTTGGGAGGGATTGGTTCTGCAGATATTGTAAATATGAGTACCATTTTAATAAAGCATGTACAATACCACCTGTGCTGTCAGACTCTGTGTGGAAGCTGGAATGTGGTGCAATAAAAAGGGGGACAAGTCTTGGATAGATGAAGCAGCCACTGCTCTTTGTCCTGGTGGAGTTATTTTCCCTTTCAAGTCCCAGCTGTTGAGGAATCTCAAAGACTTACCCAGGTAAGCTGTATTTAAGAGACTAAACCTGTGCCAGTGAATTTATGGTGGTGGGGGAAAGAGTGATAAAAATAAAGCATTGTAGTAACTAAGTGCAACATAGAGTGTAAGGAATATGTCCCATGGCATTAACAGGACAAGAGCAGCAGCCTCATGGCTTGTGTTTGTACCTCTGGTTGCAGATTTCACCTGTGCTAAGTCTACAGTAACAATTTATATATATATATATATATACATTCTGTTGAAATGTAAACTGTGAAATTCCAGGGATGGCTACTTTTTTATTCCTATTTGAAAGAGATTCATATTGATGTAAATGAAACAAATAAACAAAAACTGCTCTGTGGAATCGTATGTAACTCACATGTCCTAGAAGGCAGGGTGAACTCTTGTTTCTTGCATCTCCAGCCTTGAAATAGAACTGTTTTGGCCTGGAAGCAGTAACAGAAATGGAGCTGTTTCTCCATAGAAGTGTTTGCAGGCTGGACACTCCTGGAGGTGTGAATGCAGCAAGCACTGGCTTCTGTTTGAGTCACATCCTTATAAGCTGAGCAGTGTCCAGGCTTGGATTGAGTGTCTGCTAATCATCTAACTCTGCTGAAATGCTGGGCATGCTGCTGGAAATATGTGCTTTAGATGGAGCAGTGGGAACCAACAGGATAAATAAAAGCTCCCTTTAACCATAGGACAGGGGCTGGGAGTAATTAAACACCAGTTCTATATCTGGATGCTTGGCTAGGGAATTTTTTTCTTTTAGGCAAGTCTCACTGTAAAAGGTTTTACAGTATGCCTTTCACTTTTAGCTATTGCACAGCTGTTGCAGCTCATCATGGCACCCAGCTTGTCTAGCTGTGGAACAAGAAAAGGCAGCTTGCCCAACATCCCTTGGGACAATCAGATAAGTGTTTGTCCCCAGGCTTGCACGTGAAAATACATGTATGTGTTACAGCTTCTGCTGTACTGAGCCATAGCTGCAGGTTGTTGGCTCTGAGTTTCTCTGCTCTTCACTCAGTGCAGCTGTAGCATTAGCTGCTCCTCCTGCTTATATCTAATTTCCTACTGCTGCAAGAAAGGTAACTTTTGAAGGGAGAGTAGTTTTGTATCTGCTCTGACTTACTAGCCCAAGTGCAGTCTTCTCCTTTCCCTTGCTTTTAGAAATTCAGTGAAGCTTAATCCCAGTGAAATTACATGTAGTTCTGCTGCTGGAGTTTTAAAATTGCTTTAGGAGGACAATGTTTAAAATTTAACTTTGAGGATTAGCTGAAAAACAGGATGAGTACAGGGTGAGGTTTGCTTTGAAGCACCATAATGGTAACTGAAGGATACAAAACTTGTCCCATGGCAGCAGAACATTGCACAGACTTAATGTTTAGTGGATTTAAATTAACCTCATCCATCCTACATACTAGTGATCTAAAGCTGACAACCTAAAAAAAGTGCTTTAAAGCACACTGTAGCTTTCATATTTATAAAAAGTTGACACACATAATTTAGCATAACATCAGATCCATCCAAACTTCAGTGCAATTATAAAAATTTGATGGAGGCGTTCAACCTTGGAACATTGTATCAACTCTTGGTCAGAATTCACTGTTGGGTAAAATGACAGGCACGTTGATGCTGTGGTAAATGTTTAAGCAACATGAGGGTCTTGATGGAAAAATGTCTCATCTTCAGAAACAAAATACATTTCCAGTTTAATATATTACTTGTTTTCTTAGGCTAGATTTGATGTTAAATTCGTTTTAGTCATCATTTGTTTTGACATTTCTACCTCATTTTGTACACCACTTCCCAAAAATGCTTCATTTTGGCAGTAGATGTATTTTCAAACCTCCTTGGTTTAAGCAGAATAAAAATACCATGTTGTTACTTGATCTGAACATTTTGAATTTCCAGTAAGGACTACAGAATTATCTCACATGCTTGTACTTGTTTGTATCTTTTTATTGAGCTAGATCTACTTTTCCTTGACTAAGGCTTAAATTTTCTATTATTCTGAGTTGGACACAGCATATAAAATCAGTTTGGCACTCTCCTATGGATGCTGTTGCACTTTAAATTTCTCAGTGCTGAGCTATTTTCTAACTTTTTTTTTTCTTCCTGCAGAATCAGTTTGATTTTACTGTTTTTGCTGTAAAGGGCAGGGAGCAGTTAAACCTTTTAAAGGTTTTGAGTCTCTTTGACAAAATTCTGTTTGACAACACAGCAAGAGTTTATGAGGTTTTATTTCCTCTTGGAAGAGGTACTATTCCTGTGTATGGAATAGTAGAAAAGATTTGGCTATTTATTCCTTTCACCCTAAAAATCAGCAATAATGTAACTCTGGCCTTGCAAGCTGGCTTACAGATGGAAGGCAAATCCTTCTCCTGGCTTTTAATTGATGGTTAAAGGTGAATGTTTCTTAACAGTTGCTCACAGCTTGGCTTTAAGCTTGCTCTGACACAACCTGTGTGCCAGGTGAAGGGTTGTTTACCTGAAATCCCAAAAGCACAGAGGCTGAGGGCAGCAGAGAAGAAAACTCCTGAGGTGACAGATCAAGCCTGGTGTAGCTGTGGGATTTGTCAGATCCTTGGCCACTCTGCAGTGTTCCTCTCCCAGGGAGTGTCACTTGTCACCTCAGCAGTGCCTGAAGCAGAGGCTGCAGCATGGAGGCTGCCATGAATACCAACTCCTCTCCATCCATTCCAGTGCTTTATCTGCCACAGAAATCCCAATCCCTGCTAAAACACAGACAGGCTGCTGCTGCTTAGTGTAGGAAAACATGATCTGCTCTCCAACAGCAACAAGAGCCAGCTTGAACCTTCCATTTTAAAAAGCTGTTTAGAATCCAGTGTTTTTTGAGCATGACAAAAATCTGGGTTTAGGCAGGGTAACGCTTTGAAGTGTTTGTATGGTTATTTGTTAACAGAAGAAATAAAGACAAACCTGAAAATTCTTCAGCAAGCACATGGGAGAATTTTTAGACAAAGTCCAAGACTTGCAAAGTGCTCAGTTACAGATCACTGTCCTAATCACTGTCCAGACATAATTAAGGTTGGAATAAATGGACCTAAGAGGATGTTGGATCCACAAACTCCATCAATTCCTGAACCAGCCAGTGAAACCATCAGCAGTGCAAGGATTGTTGTTTCCACTGTCTGCAAGGAATGAGAAGGAAGATTCAAGCCTGTAGGAAGTAAAAGGGGCATTCCTGAGAGGCAGCCGGAGCTGTGGATGGATGAGGTGGTGGTTTTGTCCAGCTCACTAAAAGGACAGCAGGTGAAATATTCACTCTCCTTGCCCTGCCCCATGTTAATCATTCACCTAGCATATTTTTGACAAATACCCAATCATATGACAAAAATAAGTCAATATTCTTCTCTGGATTCTTTTGAAGAAAGCTGGCTTGCATTCCAAGAAGCACTTCTGCCTTTACGAGGCAACACCTCAGTGCAGCAGAAATTCCCATGCAAATCTACAGCCTTCCACTCTTTCAAGTTGTTTTTCTTCACACTTTTAGGGGGAAAAAAAACTTGATATAGAACACTGTTAGGGTTTTTTGTTGTTTTTATAAAATTTTTCAAGATATCACAAAATTACACACACTAAAAGCTTAATCTGAACATTTTCCAATGAAAAATTGAAATATCTTAAATTTATTACTCGTATATACAATTTCAATCCAAATTTACATTCGCATTTTCATGGGTAGCAAAAGGCATGGATCAAACACAGGATTGAGATGTGTCACTTCAGCATATTTATAGGATATTTACTTCAAATCTTGGTATGCGTTCATTTAAATTTCTTTAGAACAGGCCACTGACAAAAGGCTGGATTTTGTGCTGAAATGGTAGAAACTGTGGGGAAAGTCACTGCTACCATCCACTCCTTTCAATGCAAACATCCATCATTTGTTTCAGTGAGATTCACAGCACAATGATTGAAAAATTAACAGATTCACTATAACTTCTGGGAGCTGTTAGTTTAAAGCTCCATCTATGGCTGTGCTGTCAGTTTAAGGCATCTGTGCTAGATATCACTTTATAACTTTTTTTTAAATTAACTGAAGTAATTCTGCAGTTAACTAACCAAAAGCTGGAATTCCTCTCACCTATCCCAGAAGAGAAGTTATTCACTTGGTTCTTCTTGAGTCTTTAAAAACAAAGTAGTGAAGTTAATAAGACATGACAGGTTATAAACATCCCCCTCTTTCAGCTACAAAAATGGATTTGTATTTGAGTAACTTACATTCAGTGAAATTGTCTTGAGACCTGTTTGAAATCACTTAGGCTTAGCGAGCACAATTTAAGCAGAACTTCATTCAGATATTGCAAAACAAAGCAAATTAAAATTAAAATTTACAAGGAATACTTCCTTTCCCTCCAAACTAATTATTACTTGAAGAATGGAGAAAAAATAAAATTCAAAATTATGCTTCTCCTGCTAGACTTCATAATCATAAGAGAATTCAAATGAAGACACCTCTCAAGCCCAGAGTATGAATAGTTGGCTATTTTAACAATCTGCACAAACTGTAGATACTGAATGTTAATTTAAGACACTACAAAATCAAAAGCTCAATTTTCCCCTGTAGTTTTCTGTTGCTTGAGTTATTAAAGAACCAGCACTGAAGGAAATACCTGCAAAACTATCCCAGTTATGTCCACTCAAACTCCATACTTAATAAAATACTAACTATGGAGACCCTGAAAAAAATAGAAACTCTATCTTTAAATAGAATCCAGAAATGCAGTTTCATATACAGCTGCATGTTCTCCAATGTGCTTTTGCAGAAAAACATACTTTTTGATAGTTAGCCTTGAAAGCCAACCTGTCACATAGATCCTTCCTTTCCATTTAATATTCTACATATAATGGAATATTTTTTTTGCTTTGGTAAAATACAAATAACAGGGAAATATGGGTAAGGAAAGCACAGTAAATAACATGGGTATACATCATACCTTTTTTTAAGAAATCTGAGCTGAAATGTAAGGCATCCCTCGAAGTATTTTTTTGCATATGCAAGGAATGCAGTTCTTTGTAAACAAAAGCTTGAGGAAAGCAATACTGAAGCCAAAGAATCTTCCCTAGCATCCTTCCAATGATCCCATAACCAAGAGCAACTCTCCTAGGGCAAGTGTTTTGGAACTATATCCTGCAAAAAAGAGCATCCCATCCTCTGTCTTCCCACATTTTTAATCACGCAGTAGAGACTGCCTCGCCTTGAAGATCTCCAGATTAGGGGAGTGATGCCAAAGTTGATTCTCGAGGGCACAAGCTCATCCAAAGTCTTATTTTTCTGGTACATCACTTTCTATAGATTTTGTGGCTTGCACAGTATTCCCAGAGGAAACACTTCCCAGTGCCCTGGACTGACAGGCAGTGGTGGGTTTGGTGGTGGGAAGGGTTTTGGAAGAGTTGGGCTGATGTCTGTGGTGTCCGGAATCCTCACCTGCTCTCCTCCTGCCAGATTCTTCACCAAGAGGAGGCTGAAAAGAAACATGGGCAGCCTGTTAGGTGTTGTGCCATAAAGCCAGGTATGTTTTACCTCCCCGCAGACTTGTAGGACTGAAAGGAGTACGCTCTTTGAATTTATCAGGCTGCCATTTCATCCAAGCACTGCTCTCAGATTACCTTACAATGAAAATATACCAAATATTATGTAAAATAGGCATTGAAACTTAATCAAATATTATGTAAAATAGGCATTGAAACTTACATCCACCCTGAAGTCCTCCAATCTCTTAAATTTACTCAGGTATTCTTGTAGTTTGGGGTCAACAGCTGGAGTCTTGTGCTGAGAGTATTTTAGGTAAGCCCAAAATTTTTCCAGTCCATACAGCTGACCTAGCAACAGGAAAAGATAATTTTACTGCTTTGCAAAGGTCGAATTTAATTATAAACTTAATTATTCATTGGTAACTATAATTTCAAGAGAACTGAAGATAAAAAGAATATGAATAAAAGCTGTTCTTGGTTAGTTAACAGGTCAGTGCCAAGGAATTGGGATTATCCTCAACTAATGTTACCACATTGTGAGCAGTGACAGGCCTGTGATAATTACCAGCTTCATAGTCCCTCTTTGTTTCTTGTTGGAAATCCTCAAATATTTCTTTCCTGAATTTCTTTTCCAGGCCATAGCTGTAAAATCTGAACAAGCATTCCAAGCCGTACCTGGAACAGAACACAGAGATACAAGAATCCACCTTGTCTCTTTGCCTCAGAGAAACAGAGGTGGGGAACTGGGTGCAAGGAAGGGAATTCCATCCAAGAACTAAAGGGCAGTGACAATTTCCTTTGTGGTCATTTTCCTGGTATTTTTGTGAGGCAAGAACCAGTTTGAACAAGTAAAATGAGGTTTAAGAATATCTTCACCTACAGAAGGAAGAATGTGAGGAGAGTTAGTACAGAACTGACTCGTCATGGTCAACATGTTACAGGATTTTGTAGAATTCAGAACTGATTACAGGTCAGGAAATGCTGCACAGCCAGCTATTCATCTGCACAGCACAATTCTATACTGATTTTTGCTATTAAAATAATTTATACACACTGCTATGTTAAAGAATTACAAAAAGTCAGGTGCAGCACTAAAAAGGTTCACTGCAGATGTATGTAAACTTCACAGTCATTGAAAGGAATGGTAAGGCCTCAGGAAAAAATACCAAAATACCTGTAGTGTTCTTTTGCATCCTCTAGAGCAAGCTGTTTGAATTCTTCATACATCTTCTTGTTGAAGTGATCTCTCAGAAAAAAGGACCAGAAACGAAAAAGTGTGTTCATTTCTTGGGACTGGCCAATTCCCAACCGTTTCCTCTCTGGAAGAAAAAAAACAAAGGGAAGAACAAAAGCACTATTTTAATTTTTCACCAGAATATTTTAAAGTGTCTTGTCTTTAGTAAAAAAAACACACCAGATTTTCTGGTAACTTCAGATTTGAGGGTGAATTTTTTTGTCAGGGAATGTAAAGTAAATGGAAAGCAGGGTTCCTAAAACAGAGGCACCAAATAAATTTTGCTTGCCTTTCCCAAGGATGAGGAACAATGGGAAGAAAACTGGTTTTAGACAACACCTGGAAGCTTCTAAAAGTTTTAGGAAGCTTACCTGTTAAACACCTCCGCCGGTATTTGTGGTACACCTGCTGAGTAAAGCCATTTTCCTTTAACAGTTCGTGAGATGGGTGCTGGAATTTGGGAAGAGAATTTGGAGTACAGCCATATCCTGCCAGTGGAGCTCCTTCTGAAGGTGAGGCATTGGAACTGCTGGAGGAAAAACCCAACATATTTGATGCCTTTTCTGCAGAGTCAGTTCTCACCCACCCTGACCAACACAAGAGCTGCAGTACGGTCACCTGGGGATGGCTGCACTGCACCTGGGTTTGAGTGCCCCTCAAGAAAATCAGATTTTGTGCCAATACGGCAAAAATAAAACAGCTTTGGACAATAATTAAACATTACTGTCCTGCTTGATTTTAAATGACCGCTGAAGTGAACATCAGTGCCTCTAGTAACATTACTGCTGCTGTATCATGGATCAGACAACACTGTGAACACAAATCTGCCTAGCTTGTTTCCAGACAGCTCTGCATTCCATGTTTTTGTCTTTCTTGATCATTCTTTTCTTGCTTCCATTGTATTTATAAATTGCCTTTTATAGCCTGCTTCTCCATTAGCAGTGACAACTACCTGCCAATAAATTTTGAGTAACAGCAACAGCATTTACCTCACGGAGGAAGTTCTTGGCCTGTGGTCTCTGGAATCCATCACCCAACCAACATGGCATTCCAAGGGAGGATTTGTACTGTGGCGAGTTTTTCTTTTTCTTGGAGCCTAAGAAAGTAAATGAAGGATTTATTTCCCTAATTTGACTCCATTCATTGCCTCCTTTTTAAAACAGACATCTAATAGTTTTCTATTCTGTTATCTAACAAGTTACAAAGTCACAAGACCACAGTTTCATAACCTGAAGATTAGTCTTATGTAACTAATCAAAAGTCTGAAGCACTACACTTCTTTCAGTAAGGACTTTCAAGGAAGAAGACTCAAAAAGCATTTAATAGAAATAAATAAGTGAGTATAATAAATATTTTGGAGTTAAGCAATAGGAGTAGAAGCATTTAACTTTTTGCCTTTTAATTTTTGTTAAACCTGTACACACAAACATGAGTTTTATAGGCTTTTGCTCTTTTGGTTTTACTTTTAAATATGTTTTTCCATTTACCTTTACATCAAAGGATCTTGCTTCTTTAACCACAGGGTAGAACCTGGGTGTTTTGTTGGGATCCTGGAGCCTTGGGGTGCGAGGTGTTCGTGGGATGAAGCCGGGGTGGAAACGGGGGGAATCTGGGACTGCTGTTGGCAGTGACCGAGCCATTCCTGCTGTGGGAAGTGCTTCAGCACTTGGGAAATTGCAGGCCAGCTCCTCTGCTAAATATGGAGGCAGGGAGGAGAAAGTGAGGTGGTTTTACTGAGCTCCTTTACAGATGCTATTAGCATGTAACCCAGTAAATGTTAATAGTATCACAGTATCAGAAATACCACCAGAGATAAGATTTGGATGTTGTGACTGCTCAGTAATGTTATGACACAAGTAGTAAATTCTTCTAATCTCATTTCCTTCCATCCCTGTTTCCCACAAAAAAAAAAATACTGGTTTCTATAAAATGTTTCACAGCTTCGGTTTAACTTTACACATTGTAAATTCCAAGTCAAACAAAGAGCACCTGGTGCTGGTAGAGAGTGACAACAAAGCAGAACGAGCACCAGCTTCTTGTCATTCAACTGAAGCCAGACTACCCGTGAACAGTTGGCAATTTGAAAAATTAGCAAAGAAAAAGCCCCCTCAGACTGCGGACTGAACCAAAATTAAAATACTGCACAGGCAGAAAGAGCCAAAACTCCTACAGAGTTGTTCTTTATTACAGAGATACTGAAAAACAAATACTTCCATACTTACCTTTCTGTAACCCTGGAGGTCTTGGAGGAACTTCTTGGGTTGGATCAGCAGTTTCAGGTGCAAGACTAACAAATTTATCCTTATTAATGAGGTTCAGCTTCTTAAAGTTCTCAATCTCTTGCTGAATTAGAGAAAGCAAATTGTAAATGTAAAGCAGGGCAATAGATACCATCCTGAGAGACAGATGCATTTCATGAAGAGAAAATAAGCCAGAACTGATACGCAAGTACCCACACACCTGTCTCAGGTGGGGCATGTCCATGGTGGGTGTTAAAAATCTCATCAAATCATTGTCAAGTCTGTACCAACAACAAAAAAGGAAAAATTCTCCCTTGAAGCTTGCTATTTCTCACTGCCCTCTTCATGTTTGCTGGTTTTCTTGGTGCATTCTAATCTGTATTCTAAATTCTATTTATTCTAAATTCCATCCACTTTATTTCTTGCTCTTATTCTCAACAAGCTTTTCCACCTTTCTCATCTTGCTTTTGTGCAGACATGCTCCATTTGTCCATGCAGCTGCTTCCCCCTCTTTGTGCACAGATGAAGCCCCTTTCCCTCACCACTCAGTGTTTAGATAAACTTCATCCTAACTATTGTTCTAACAAACCACAAGGCCAACAGAACCTTAATATAAAACTATTTTAAAATTACTCCTCCTCATCCTCTCATCTCTCTCATGTACCCCCCTTCCCCTCTGGGTAAGGGTTTGCAGTTGTTATGAAATAAACTCACAGAACAAGAAAACATTGGAAAACTTGAACCATCTCCAAAACGTTACAAAAAAAATATTCATTCAGTGTTTTTGGTCAAGTCTGGTTTTTTTGCAAGTCTGGCAAAACTTAGGTTTGCTTTCAACTGTAAAGACAATTCAGCAGACCTGCAAATTACTGTCACTTTGCTGTAGCATTTTACAACTACACAGCAGAAGGCTGAAATTATTGTGGAAACTGTTTGGACAGGCACGGTTTTCTAGTCAAAAATTGAAGAGAATTACCTTCATCATGGCATCATTTTCACTCTGATCCATCCACAAATCCTGTTCATAGTAGTACAAGCCATCATTAATGACTTTAGCAAGTTCTGATGTAATTTTTGCACGGCACGCACGGTTGCCAGCACGGTCTCCACAAGGATGTTTTTTCACAAATGGTGGTGTCTGTGTTACAATTAAAATCTTGTTTACATCCTGATCATCAATTTCATAATCAGAATCACTATCTGACCAATCAGTAAATTTATTTTTCCGACACTGATTTTGTTCCATCTCTTCATCAAACAAAAATTCAAGTTCTTCCTGTTCTTGTTCCTCCTGAGGTGGGGGTGGCTGGTGTTGATCTGGTTTTTGATCAGGTACAGGAACAGTCTCCTAAGTTGGAAAAGGTTTTACATTTGAATTGGATAATGATTTTCCAAACTTTATTGCATTCTCAAGCATCACATATGTTAAGATGTTTAAACCTTGGTTTATAGTGTAACCTCAAAGTTGGTTTTGCATTTGTTTATTTAAACATAACATAAAGGTTTTGGATTTTACCTTCAGCTTGACAGTGGATGCACGATGCCTCTTCTTCACTTCTATCCAAGGTTCAGAGTCCAAATCAGGCAAACTTGTGGACAGTCCTTTAGACATTGTCTGAAAATTACTTGATTCAGCGTTTTCCTTTGGACTCAGAGGGCTCCCCACTCTTGGAGAACTTGGTGCAGACTCTAGCAGTAGAAAACAGTAGTTCAGTTCCTGTTGTGGACTGCTTTGGTTCTATTTTGTTTGTTTTTCAATTGTTTCACTGGTCTTTCTTTTAACCACAGCTACCATTTTCCTACCTCTCTGGATAAACACAACACTGATCAAAGAATTTTTCATTTTTAAGAGACAGCTTTTCACAGTTCACTCAGCATTTCAGAACAAAATCAATTCTAAGAATTTATTTCCACAGAAAATTTCTTCATAGCCTGTGAGACATTACGTGTTGTTGAGGAGAAAAAAAAGAGCAGCATCATTAGGATCATTAGGATCTTGTTTTCTCTGTGTCTTTCTCTAGCTCTGTGGATGGCTGCCTAACTTCATTCTTCCCATTTAATTTCAGCCAACATTTTAGGAAAAGATTCCCTTGCCAAGGGTTGTCAGCAAACAAATGCATCTCCCTATTAAAAATGTGAATGAGTTTCCCATCCAAAACAAGGATGCCCCAAATAAAGAGTGAACTTCCACAAAAATGAAGCAGAGTTTAGGACTAGTTTAAGATTACTATTACTAATTCCACTGTAGCCCACCATTCTATATCCTGGAGAATGGTCACAGCCATAACACACAAGAGACATTTTTATCTACTTCACATCAGCCATGTGACTTGGCAAGTGCAAGGCTGGCAGGCAGAGCAGCTGAATAAACCATTACCAAAAGTACAACTTCTATTATGAAATCAGTATCATGAGGCAAATTTCCTAAGCTAGACAGACAGCCCTAAACTTATGTTTCTGTAAAATAAATCCTTTACCAGTATGAGAGCCAAAAGTTTGGCCTGGTATGAATTCTGGACAATTGATGAGCTGGGAAAAGTCAGTTGGAGGCAGGTTGCATGGAGGAGGACCTGGAATTGGCCACTTTTCTGGATCAACCCTTTTTCTTAGTTTCTGATCCACAGTTTCAACTTCTGTACTGTCCTTTAGGGCCTGTGTGACAAGCATATAATATCATTAAAATTATCAAAAAAGGAAAAAAAAATAAACACCAACTTGGCCACTTATAGCCTTGTTATAGAATCCTTGTCATTACAAAGAAAAATTTTTCTTAACTGCATAGTTCTGAAGCTATGAAGCTCTGAAAGCACAAAATTAACCAAGGAACTTTTCAAACACATGCTTCTGAATGATTTTACCTCCAAAATGAGTGCAGCATTCGTGGTCAGAGCTTGCATCCGACGGAAACTGGCGATCAGTGACACAGGCAGAAATCCTTGTTGGTCCATCTTCCTCCTCAGGAAGAAATCTCTCTCCAAATTTTCTGTGCTGAAATAATACTCACTGCAGAACAAAACACACAAACCTGAGCTTACTCTATGGTTAAAGAAAATCCTAAAGCAGCAACCTAGATTCCTTGTTAAAGGCTTCCATTAAAACAACAGAGTATTTTGACATCAACAAAACCATTCTTCAGCAGAAGACCGAGAGAGCAGCAAGGTTAAGACAGATTTATGACTCAGTACAGCACAGAGGGATAAAAACCAAAGCCTCGTAACATTTGCACAACCAAAAACTACTCTCCAGTTTTCCTTCACCCACCCCCTCTCTCATTACTTACATGGACTGAAGGGAACAACACTGTCTTGGCCCCCATAGAGATGAAGGACAAGAACTGCAGTCCCACACAGCAGTACCAGTTCATCCTGAACTGAACAACCTTTTATTGTCCCAGTTTCCAGTGCATTGGAAGGCTTAAGTATCCTATCTGAGTGCTGAGGCACAGATAGATACCCTGAACCATCAAGCATGCTTGTGGGAAGATGAGAAAAAAAATCATGTTGGTTTTGGCATGAAACTGTACCAAAAAAAGGCACAAGTTCATGGAGGAAAAAAGCCTTAAAGAATGGATGATGTTGAAGGACAAGGACATTTCTGGAGTCTGGTAATACCACAGAGATGAGGGACAAACAGCAGAAAGACAAATTTTCAACAATGAAGCCGCTCTAGGAAATAATCCGGGTGTCAAAGATGTTTTATACTTAGTGAAGACAAAAAGCAAAGAATTCAAATCATGATCTGTCACACAGAGCAAGGGAATGAGAAAAGGTCCTATGGAAAAGAATGGAAACCCCCCTCAATTGACATGGCAGCTGAAATCTAGGCCTTTCATAGAGCTTACACACCACAGCATGATTTTGCACAGTACATCCAAGGAAGACTAACTCCTCATCACATTCAGGAAAACACAGGTAAGGAAAGACTTAATGGAAAGCAGTTCAAATTGTATGACAAAAATAGAGGGAGCACACAAAAGAAAATGAGAGGGTATTAAAATGCCGAGGAAAAGAGCTGCACATGCAAATGGAAATAAAGATCATTCTACTTTCAAAAAAGAATAAAACAAGTCTCTCCACTGAAGCTGGGATCAAGGCCAAAAAGTCTCCAAGAGCAGGGCACTCTGATGCCATCACTGACCCCAGCAGCACCTTGATACCATTTCTTTCTCTAATTTTTTGCCCTGAAGAAATGTGAAGGAAAAGCTGGCTCTATGAAACACACAGATCACACAGAGAATATTCTGAGCTGGAAGGACCCACAAGGATCCTTGAACCCAGCTCCCAAGTGAAAGGCCCATGCAGGGATGGACCCTGAGACCTTGGCAGTATCATCACCGTGCTCTGACCAACACTCAGCTCCAAGGCAGAATGAATTTAGTCTCAATGCTGGACAAGACAGGACAAATGGAAACACTGCAATTAAATCAAAGAAAACAGAGAAGAGAACAAGGCTTTTGGAGAATTAAGCTCTACCTCAGAGCCAAGTATGATCAGTGAAGCAACTGGGCACAAAGAGATAGTTTCTTTCAAGAATATCCTGTCTACTGTTCTGAGCTGCTACAATATTTTTCCCCTCCCTAGAAGATAAGCAAGCACAAATGCCATTAACCAACATTTTACTGGCGTTACCTTTACAATCATACAGTAAAGGTAAAATCCTGTAACGATTCACCTAGTTAAAAATTCCACAAGCAGAAATGGACAATGACTGAACTTGACTCAAACTGCCTCACTTGATGTCCATCACTCTAGAAAAAGGAATGTGAAAGACCATTAATGATAAATGAAGACAATGCATAAGTTTGCTCCAAGTAGAGGGACAAACCTAAACACACACATCCCCCCAGCTTTTCTCTTCTGCCTTTTCCTCAGAGTCCCTTTCCTTATTCTTGAATTGATGTTTGAACTTTGATTTGTTTATTTTCTAAAGCAAGAGGACTTTTTAAATGGAGTTCTGCTGCATGCTGCAGAATGAGGAGCTGCTAAGCACTGAAACTTTTCAGGCTGACAACTTCAGCCTCTGGTTAAAAACATAGAAGATATTTTTGTGTGCAATCCAAACTTTACTCTCTTGTATATGTAGCTGGTTCTTGGGACAAGCACAAATTGCTTGATAGCAATGTGTTTCTTCCTGTAATTACACATCAACTCAGTTGGACAGTGTCTAATATTTTTCCTCTATTAAGCAGGTAAACTTTTAAAATTTATTCATCCAATAGGATTCAATCTCACTTCTTTAATACATCCTGATTTATCTTGGACTCCAATAGGATCTCTGAGACATAATGATTTTGTTTATCTTTATTCTGTATATACTTCCTTCTTTGGCATAGTCACTTTCATATTTTATAACTAAATTATGAAAAGCAGACAAAGCCACCCCAATCTAGAGGCTAATAACAGATAACTGAAGAATAAAGTCTGTTTCCCATCATTATTAATGTGATAAAAGAAGGGAATAAATAAAAAACACCTTCTTTTTTTTTGTCTAGGGAGAATAAAGTAGTGAAGTTCTGTTCTAAATCTGCTCAGGAATCTCCCTCTCATGGAAAGCAAACTCCATAACCAAAAGCCTTAGGAGTTCACAGCAGGCAAGCAACCAATGGCCATGCCAAGTCTTCTACCAACACCTGCCAACCTGTCGGTGCCAAAAGGGAATACCAAAATACCCAAAGTCAGGTGTGACCAGTGCTGTAACTGACATTTTTTCTCAGCAGAGGGGACATCATCATGTCCTACCTTAGCAGGTCTGGATTCTACACTGCATGCCCAGAAATCTGGCCAACAGTGGAGTGGCTGTGATCCTCCCCCACTTGTCTGAGCACAGTGAAGGCCGAATATCCTGACATGGGGGTACATGTCCACTGTCAGGTCTCCTAGGGGCCTGGCAGCAAGAGCAAAAAAAGACTGCAATAGAAGTTTTGAAGTTGATAGCCACATGTCAGATACTTTCTGCCCTTTAAAGAGGCTTTTTCTCTTCCTTTTTGCGTCAACTGTAACAAAAGAAGCGAGAATAAAATGAGCAAGTTGCTGCACAGAACACGAGGGCAATCAAAAACCACCACAGAGGCATCCTGAGAAATGCAAGTACAGAGGATGAAATATCTGCCAGTGGTGGAAAGTGTCTCTTTAAAATGAACTAGTGCTTTCCAGGCCCTTTTAGACTTGTCTCCTGGTGATAATCAGCCTTCCAGATGGTTTCTCATTGCCTAATGGTATACACGAGAAAGTAAACATTTCAGATTATTGAAAAATCAAGTTTCATTGCAAAACTACTCTCTCTCAGTTACATGTTTCAGGTGAAACACACTGAAAACATCAAACTAACGAGACTTCTCAAAGTGAAATTGAGAGCAAATAGGGGGAAACATCACCCAAGAAGAGCTTTACAGGCAAACAGACCAACAGTACTCAAAAGCACAAGCTCAGAGACATCCATATCTCAATTACATGACAACATAAAGAGGGCTGTGTACCATAAATCAAGCAGTTATACGAGTTAGAGCCAGACTACAGCACAAGATGTAGAAACAGCTTCCTTAAAACTCCTCCCCATTACTCAAGATTTTCCACCCACCAGTCAATAAATTCGAGTTGACACTAGTAATGGTGTCAAAGTTAACCCAAAGTGCCTTAATCTTCAATTTGACATGGATAGAAAGGATTCAACACCGTTTGAAATGAAAATATTTATACATTAAGCAATCTACTTACATTTGGTGTTTGATATATTCCTTGAGAAGTGCTTCATCCACAGAATACATCTGAACTCCTGTTCCATCACCATAGTAATAAATCACACCAGGGTTAAGCTCAGGCTGAAACACTTGGTCAATTCCTTCACCATACAGCTCTTGATAACCAACTGAATAGTCAAAGTTCACTTCAACACAAAAGAGAACACAAAATAACAAGATCAGAAAACTAAAACAACATTATAACCACAGCTTTGATAGTTTTTGCCAGGTATCTGTTGGATTAGCATACTGCTGGGGTTTCCTCTGCCTCGTCCTCTTCCTCGGCTCCTGCCCCTTCCTCTGCCTCTGGAGAAGCCTCGGCCGCCGCCGCCGTCGCTCCTCACGCTGCACACCTCGTCATGGTCCTCCCTCTTGTCCCTGTCGCGGCGCCAGCCTTCAGGAGAAAAACAAAACACCAAATAAATACCTGCAGTCACAAAGAAACAGCCTGGTGGCTCCAAGGCCATGCCAGCCATGGTCCTTCATGGCACCAGAGTTCTCAGCCTGAGCCTCAGCCACGCTGAGGTTTCAGAAATTCTGAAACCTCAGAAGCTGCAGGAGAGGAGCAGGAAAGGTGTGCCAGCCCTGCCAGAGGGCTCAGGAGGTCTCAGCAGCAAGGAGGTAATGGATGGACAGGCAGTCAATCCCAAATGCTTCTGAAGCAGCTGGGTGCCAGGGTACCAGTTGTTTTTTGGGGGTTTGGACTGAAGGCACTTGAGACAATATTTCGTGTTCAGACTTATTTCTTATCAGTAAAACAGTCTGACAACCATGAGTTCAGCAGCTTTTCATTAGAAGGCACAAAAGAGCCAACAATCTCTTGTTACAAGGTCTTTTAAGACCAAACTATCCAATGAATAACTGACACCGGGATTATTTTCCCTTTTAACCCAATAACTGATCCCAACGAGCCGCAATGGGGACTTTTCTGCCCAATTACAAAATGCCACCCAAACCCATGAAGAAGAAGCAAGAAGCAGCATGAAGAAGAAACCCAGGACAACACCCTGTGCCCTCCATCTTGCTTCCATCCACAACACACTAAAAATCCCAAAACCTCAATTTCTCACTAAGTGATACACCTACACTGCTCTCTATAATCTGTTTCACACTTTTGTGGATTCTAGTCTAACTTGAAGTCTAGGAAACTTTCTCCATGAGTGAGGGTCAAAGCCAGTGCTCCCCTGGGGGTCAGGGCACTCCAGAGCAGACAGAGAAATATTCCCTGGGTTTCCACAGGTGGACACCCTGGTGCCAGCTCAGAGGTCACAGCGCCCATGAGCAGCTCAGAGATGGAAGGAATTATCACAAAAGCTCAGTCTCCTCCTGTGGACAACTCCCACCACTACTGGAGTCTACTGGAGTGAGATGGGAATCTCAGAATTGCAGAATGGTTGGGTTGGAAGGACTCTTAAAGACCAAATGGTTCCAGCCACCCCTGCCATGGGCAGGGACAACTTCCACTGGACCAGATTGCTCAGAGTTTCATTCAGCCTTTCCTTGAGCACTTCCAGGGATGGGGCATCCACAGTTTTTCAGGTAATCCTACTGGATCAAACTGAGAGCTTCTAAATTTAACAAAGGACTGGCTAAAGATATGTACTAAAAATTGTATTAAAAATCTTGCTTTAGTGAGCCCTACACATGTGTGCTCACACACTCAAGCCCTGTCAAATAAGGCTCTGAATTTACAGTAATTATATTACAGAGAATATAATCTATATGTGTGTGGCTTTCAGTCATTTGACCATCCTAATAAAAAACTGCTGAAGGAAGTAGTGATAACTGGTAAAAATCCTCCCCCCACCTCTATCCATCCTTCAGACATCCAGATCTAACTCTTACATCCACATTCCTAAAATGACTTCATAAATTCCTTATCAGTAACATCCAGTAATTATTATAATGAGCAAACATTCAAACTGGCAATGTATACTGCAATTTTCAAACTTAAACCAACAAACTTCCACTCAGCCTAAGATTTCTGCCACCTCACCAGCTGTGTTCCCAGCACCTGAGGACCAGAAGCAGCAGCAGTTGTGATGTTAGTGCAGCTTTTTGCATAGCTGTGCTGAGAAATAGGTCAGGGAGCTGAGGGAATCGGTCCAGCTCAAAGGAAAAAACAACATCAGCAGAACTGCCAAAGCAGAGTTCAAAGTGTAGCTCCACAAGCAGCTGCTCTGGTAGCAACAAGCTGTGGGAATAGCAGCAGAGCAGGACTCAGCAGACGCCTTCTGAGGCTTTTTCCCAAACTTTCTGCACTGTGAAATTGTGGGATGAGATGGTGTAGGCGCCATGAAGAGGAATATAATATAATAATTCTATTCCTGCTGGTCACTGGCAAACATAAACATCAGGTTTTACCTAAGTTTTGACACAAACTGCCAGCTCACTGATATTACACTTTATTTGCCACCACCAGCAAGACCCAGAGAGTGAGAAGCACTTACTTCTTGCCTCATTCCTTCTGTTGTTATGAGGTATTAACTTGTTTGCTTCCAGCACAAATCTGGAGCTCGTTCGAGAGCCCGCTCTGTCTTGACTGTCTGACCTCACGTCGTCCAAGTGCAGGGGCACCCATTTCTGCTTGTTACCTTGAAAAGTTAATATATTACTCTTTATTATACTAATACTTGAGGTTTCAGCTCCTGAAAAGACTCCATAGAATTTTCCTTGCAAAACTAGCAACAGTTAAATTTCAAATTTTAAAAAGCGGGAGAAACTTAACATGGAAATTTTAATATCTTACAAATACTAAATCAAAGCAGTAAACAAGAATTTCTGAAACTGCAATGAAACCTCACCTAAACCTCAAATATAAGAAATAAAGGCAAACACTTTATTTAATGGCTTTTCAGATGCTCTATGATCAAGGATTTACAGCTATGTCAGTGTTAAATACAGACAGTAAATTCCTTGCTATATAATTTCACAACTTGTATATGAAACTTTGAGATTAAAATAAAACATATAAAATTAACCACCCCAATAAAGATTTCAATTACAAATCATACAAATTTTCCTAAGAATTTAGCTGTGGTACTGTACTTGCACCTCCAGATATTCAAAGTTCATTCACATGCATCAAAGCTTTTTTTTTGTTTCATTAGCAAAGCTTTATTTTGTTGTATTTGCAGGCTGGCCTAAAGTATCCATTAACAATTTATTTAACTAAAATATTGATTGGTATTGTGGGGTCCATTCTTTTGTGGCTAAGAAATATAAGCAAGTACATAAAAAATGTCTTCTCTGCACTGGGTGGGGGGAAAGGAAAACATGTTTTACCTGTGGAATGCTTTGCTTTAAATTTCCACTTAGACTGAAAAAATTTAAAGCAGTATAGGTTTTTAAAATATATATCTATGTATATAGGAAGATTAATAAATCTGAACAGCAAAGGTCTGTAGGATCTGGAAAAACACCAGCAGGGAAGCAAGAAAAAAACAACTGATATTGATACACTTTCTGCTGTTTCTCTAGCCTATTCCAATCTCCTGACCAAAGGAGGTTTGCTTCCGATTCTGAGTGTAACAGATTGGATCAAAAGGAAGCAAATAATCTGGTTTTGTTTACAAATGATCATGCTAATAGTAGAGCATGAAAATGGAAGTGCTGGTGTATATGCAGTAACACACACACACACACACATATATACATATATTTTTTTAAGTTAATTTAACACAGTGCTACCTATCGAGGGAAACAAAGATATCAGAGACAGAAATGGCTTGTACAGCCATGATAAAATCTTCCAGAAATCCTCAGAGCTCCAAGGACCATCAGCAGAGCATGAGCTGCTTTTTCCCCAGAAATCTGACTGAACAGAAGGCTCCAAACCCTGAGGGAGGCAGCCTGGCTGAGGCTTCTATGCAGACACCAATATATTCTGTATTCACCCAGCAAATGCACATCATGAGAAGTTTTATTGAGTCACTCAACTGGAATCAATGCAGCTGTATGAACAGTGCCTTACTGCATTATACACAGTGCCTAAACTCACCTTTTTTCCTTTGGTTATTAGTTTGAGCTTCATCTTCACTAGTGTTATCTGCTGGACCATCTGGCTTTGCCTCAGGATTGTCCTTGATTCCATTATTGCTTTTTTGATCAGATTTCTCCTCCTTTTCTCTTCTATTTGTTGGCTTCTTACTATGACTTCCAGTCTTACACTGTAAGAGACACAGGTAATTATTTCTGTCAGTACAGCTGCTGATAGCAGGAGCTGTACATTTCCTTCAGCTATTAAAATTCTTTTTTATTCCTGTTCTCAGCCTCTTCAGCAGGGTGAACTTTAAGAATTGCCTTTCTTTGTAAAGTCCCTTTATAAACAGCTTTATTTTCTGCTAACATGGCAACAGCATAAAATGAATTTTTAGATTAAGAAAGTCTTTGGGGATTACAAAAGGGGGACAGACCTTTTAGCAGGGCCTGTAGCAATAGGATAAGGGGGAATGGCTTTAAAATAAAAGAGTTTCAGACAAGGTATAGGAAGAAATTTATCACTAGGAGAGTGGTGAAACAGTGGCACAGGTTGCCCAGAGAGGCTGGATGTCCCTGGAACATCCTGGGAAATATTCAAGGCCATGCTGGAGGAAGCTCACTTGATCAAGTGGAAGATGTCCTTTCCACTTGGGTTGAGGGAGCTGGATTAAAGACCTTTAAAGGTCCCTTCCAACCCAAATAATTCTGTGATCAGATATAAATTTTTACCTGCAACATGAGACATTTTGCAGACATTTCTGCTAAAGAGAAAGAATTTTCCTATGTTGTGGAGACAGCTTTGAACTTGCTGGAATACATACAGTAGATACTGCAGTAGGATGCTCTAATTAATTTGAGCACAAAGCCTTCCCCTAGACAAATAAACTAAATTTAACTACAAACTGAATGTTATTTTGTTTTAGAGACACTACATGAATTTGGACCCTTTCAGCTATAAAATGCATGTGGTTGAAGCCAGATGTTGTGGTTTTCCTGCCCAAGAACACAGTAAAAGCACCACAGGGATGCTGCTGCAGAGCTACAGCACCGTGAAATGGCACCTCACCACTTGCAATAATCTGTGCTCTCTTCTTCTTTTAAATAGCATCAGAGAGGTCTAAAATACATTATGCACTTATCACTTGAGATAAAGAGGATAATTTGACAGAATAGATGTTAGCTTAAAACCCAGAAGGGGAAAAATACATCAGAGGAATAAGGTAACTAAGAATAACTAAATTGTGTTCAGACAATGGGCACTAAGCACTCTGAGCCACAAGAGAGGGCAGCGTGTTCACAACTCCAAAGGCCTTTTCATCTGTGCAGAAACAGATGAAAACATCAGAGAAGGTAAATGAAACTTCTTTAACAGTGGAGTTAAAAAATAAGGCACTATTTAATGCACATGTCTGTGGCACACCACTAACAAATTCCAGTACCAGTGCAGACAGCACACACCAGTATCCTGAATTACTGACAAAACTTCTACTGAAACCCTACAACACCCAAAGCACATTCTGGGATATATAGCATGAAACAGATAAGCCAATATGGTTAAAAAAAAATAATAATCCTGAGGATTCCAAAGGACACTTACTTCATTGTTTGCTATCTCGCTCGGGGTCGGCCAGCTTGTGATATCACCCAAATCATCAGCCTGAAAAAGTGACAAACAAAAAAAAGTTTATATTCCTTCCTTGGCACAGCCCTTTTAACACAAGAAAGATGTCAGTCATGGCTCAGAGAGCCAGACTAACCCCTGGAGCAGAGCTGTCAAAAGTAGCTATTTTTAAAAAAGCAAGTAATACAACAGAAAACAAACACACAACTTTTGAAAGAGTTTTGAGCTCACATCAGACAATTGTCAGATTAAATGCTGTCCTACACATGTATGATTAGAAGGTGTCTACTGCTCAAGGCTTTCAGTTTTTGGAAAAACTTGACAGCTATTTACCAGCCTAAAAGGGGTGGCTGTACAAAATTTTAGGAACTTAATGTTTCAATGAAAGGACTTGCTGTCTCCTGTAAAGGTAACTTTATGCACATAAAGTACACTCATCACATGAGATGCAAAGAGGATTTCCAAAACCAATCTAGCATCTCTTCTACTCAAGTGATGCTGGGTTTTTTGCAGCCCCTTCACATATTTATGGAATCCCAGTGATTATTTAAACAATAATGCCTTTCTTTATCCTTCATCCATACACCAATTTAGCAACGCTCCTAATTTTAATTTCCCTTTTTTTTTATTTCTCTCGGTTTTCTATTACCAAGGCATAACATAACACTTCTGGTTGGAACTCCAAAATATCTTCTATCCTTTTATTAGAGCAGTATCAGCTATTTATCATACAAGCAAAAATACAGACCTTGCTGCTTTTTCTTGACCTGGGTTTTCCCGCTTTTATCACTTTAGTGGAATTTTGTAGTTCTGAAAAGGAAGAAAAACGTTTTCAGGTGGAGAATTAGGCTGCACTTCTAAAGAATAAGGCAGGTGTGTGTTAACAACTCTGCCATGCTCTATCATAGTACACCAAAGTGTTTCTGAGGGCTTGATATCAAAGCCAATGAACCTTTTTTTTCGTGAATAAAGTCACTAATAGTACATGACACTGAAAACTCACATTCATAATAAGGGCAAACACTCTTGCAAACCAGGTGTACAAGATGCTGCCTTACTCTGTAATTAATCTTTTTTTTTCTACTAATTTTCTACTTTTTTTTCAACTAAGAAGTTCAAGGCTATGTAAAAATGGTGGTATTTTAACCTAACAAGTGGCTAAGAAAATCCCTGATACACATTTAATAAGTCCTCCTATTAAAAGCTATATTTATAGGGCAGAATTAATGAAATATATAATTATGCAAGCAAGGGGGAAAAAAACCATTAAAACAATTATATATTCCCAAATTCCTAGTAATTTTCTAAGTAATTACTCAGAAGCCAAATAAAGTTTAGCCATATAGCTCAAAATCAAGCCATAGTAAAAAACAAACAAACAAACAACAAAGGAAAATATGCAAAGAGGAAAATATTACTTTGTTAAAGCCTAACCATTATAATAATGATCCCATCTGATCTCCTGAGCAAGAGGAAACCATCTCTTAATTTCTTCAATGCTCTCCCATTGGAGAGCATGCCTTCCCATACAGAGGGAGTCACAGGCATTCCTGGAAACCTCCCATTGGGTGTTTTATTGAAACGCTGAACGTGTGTGAAATCACAAATGGATTATTTTATATGGGGATAACATCACCTCCTCAGCCCTTATCTCTTTCACATCCAGTGACTAATCTCCCTTATCAGGGCTCCACACTGGGAACCCCACCCTTGTGCCCCAGTGGCTCTGGAAAGCCTCTCTGGCTGCTTCCTGGAATACACAGCGAACGTTACAACACAAACTAATGCTTACTCCACACTCCAGCCTCAATTTTAATATCATTTATAGCCATATCAGTGATGAATTTCATGGATGTGCTTCCTACAACCTGGACATCTCACCAGACACAAATCCAGTGAATCCTGACCAGCATCTGCCAGCAGGTTTTTGCCTCTCCTACAGATCTGCTCTTTAAAACAAAGACAAAACACACATCTCAATTAACTTCAGACTGAGAGCTTTAAGAAACACACAGTGACCATGTAACCCTAACTTTCACTTGCCACTCAGTAGTAAATTAATTACCCTTCTACAAAACAAGACAAACAACTGCAGGGGTGGAGCAGCAAACAAATTTGTAATTCTCTCCAAGAGAGCTGCCAATTAGCCATGCAGGTAAACTGAGTGGCTGTAAACACACATCCCTGTCCAATTACCTGACTGAAGCCCTTTTTCCACCTGACAGCACTTTTACTCCAATTGCTGCTGAAGGATTGCTCTGCCAGAGCTGCTGCTCTGCCTGTCAGCAGGGCGTAGCGAGGCACCCACAAGTGCAAGGCTCATTGTTGCTGCACTCTCTTAGTCATGGGATATAATTTATTCCAGGTGGCAGGAAAAGCTGCCTGAATGGAGCAGAATGAGACCCAACTCGTTTGAAGGAATCTCTCTTATCTGAATGGAGTAATCCAAGACTTGGAAGATGTATTTGCAAACTAAACAAAAAGAAAATATTGGGCAATGCACTGCCTGGTGGATGATGCCCTTTTGGAACTTGAGATCTCATCTCACTCTGTGCTTCCCCACCTCCACAAAGTTCCTTGTCCTGCTAAAAAAGCCATGCTGAAAAGCAAATTTACAACCAAATTTACCAACAGGTCCTTCCTGGGCAGCTTTCTGGGGCTTATCACGTGGGAGCTGGACTTCAGTGTGAAGCATGAAAGGGAAGATAAAGGGGAGGGAAAAACAAGAAGGAGGGTGGGAGAGTAAAAGAACATAACATGACAACACTGAAAGCTTTTACCCAGCTCACACCTTTTCTGTTGTCATAAACAGGCCTAGAGCCACAAAACACCTGAAAAAGCATCTGGACACAGGCAAAGCACGTGTTCAGATAAAAGCCCCCTGCTTAACATCAGCCTGGGGCTTGGTTTTAATATCCCATAGCACCCCAAAATGGCCTTTTTAGTCCAAATAAACTATTTCACTTGTTAATTCCAACACAACACATGGTTTATTCTGTGGTATGCTAGAAGGAACCTGTTAATAAGTGGTGTGCTGTGCTGATGAAAGAATTCACTGCTCTTCAATGATTTTACTCGCTGGTTTCAGAGTTTTGAGGGTGTGAGAGAGAGAAATAAATTATGAATTTTAATTGCCAATGATCATCTTTCAATCACTGAGCTCCATCCAGTAGGGATGGCATTCAGATGAAAACAGGAATCAGCCTCCAGAGCCACTTTTATTATGGTTCTTCCAAGTTTCCCAACAGACCACATCCTAACAGGAGGCAGCTCCTGCAGAAAGACAAGGCTGTACAAGCATGCCATGAGCAGCATGTCAACACAAACGGAACAACAGCTCTGAAAAATGAAAAAGATGAATTTTGGAACCACTAAAACTGCAGCAATCCTCAGGGACAACAGCAACAGAGAAGGAAAAGCAGAGTGGATGGCCGAGGAGCAAAGTTTGTACATAAGAACTCTCACCAAACTACCCCTGATCACAACCTCAATAGGGTCACAAGACAATAGGATCACAAGTTATGGGACTGCAGAAAGGATGGTTTGAAGCCCTGCAAATAAATAGCCAGCAAGTAATTTTTTCTGATGGAAAGGGAAGATGATACTGCCAATTTCCTCGAAAAGCAAAGTCTATCAATAC
Source organism: Melospiza georgiana (assembly GCF_028018845.1). Classification (NCBI taxonomy): domain Eukaryota; kingdom Metazoa; phylum Chordata; class Aves; order Passeriformes; family Passerellidae; genus Melospiza; species Melospiza georgiana. The sequence continues at coordinate 38,007,635 of NC_080434.1, read as the reverse complement.
AGGTGGTATTAATTCTGATTTTTGATACAAACGCTGTTGATGCTGTGAAGCTTTCTAGACAATGCTCAGGTTTTACTTTTACTTGGACTGTACGTGTGTTCCCTTTTGTGAAGGAACAGCACCCCATAAATACCAGAAGTGCTTCAGGGAGCAGATAAAATCACCCAGCTCTTCAAAACTTTATTGGAGCCTGTGTGTTGAACTTGTACAATATTTTTCTTTCAATGCTCAGTTTGGAACTAGACAGTATATTCAATTTTTAAACAAGGTAAGCTATGCTTATATCTATTGTTTTAACAGATGAATTATTGCAAATGTAACAAAAGTTATTCCTTGGAGAATATCATTAATTAAAATCCACAGCATGGATTAGAGCAGAGATTCTGCAAAGCAATAATTTAAAAAAATCCTAATTACTATTCTAACATTCTGCCCTGCAGGAGTTCTAGAATTTTATATCAAAAGCTACATTAGATTGTCAATCTCCACAACATTTGAACAATTAACCAAGGCAGTGAGTTATGACACCTGCATCCTTCCACTTATTTATGCTCAAAACCCATCAATTTTTCAATACAACAAGCAATAGGGGGGGAAATTCCCAATCCATGATTGATTCACCATGATGCTATTTATTTTCTTTAAATTTAATTTCTCAGTTCTTTTTTTTCTTAGCTTCTTCATAGAAAACTGCAACCTGTGACTCAATTTCTACCAAAGTTTTCATGGTTAAATGCAGCACATGCCATAGCACAGGGAGGTGGGTTTCAGTTTCATAACAGGTCTCCAGTTTAGAAACAAAAACCTCAGACAAAAACCAGCTGTACAAAATTACACATGCTGTTATGTACAACTAAAATACTGGCAGCAGCTTTGTATTGATAACATTTTTAATCCCTTCAGGGTTGGAAAAATTGTCAAGGCTGAAACTTCTAATAATGCTTTGAATAATTTTAGACACTGCTATTAAAACACTCCATGAATTCATAAGAACTAATGAGAACAGCTGACTTAAATACACCCAAAAGAGTTGATAATCAGATAATTTATGAATGTACTCATCTAAGGTTTGCTGTTGATAGCAACACAGTGTATCTTCATTAAACTGTACTTTATAACCAGTTTTACTATCAGGCTAAAGCAAATTGATTTACACAACAGCACTACAGTGAAATGGTTCTGCTACCAAAATATCAAACTGATAAAATGTACTCTTTGATACCCCAAAATAAACACAATAAGAACAAAATAAAAGAATTAAGTGTGCACTTCTTTTAATTAACTACATCATTCAAGCACACACAAACCCACTTCAACCACTTCAGCAGCACGAGTATTTTGCTTCACTGAATATTTTCACAAATTTTATAAACAACTTTTGAATAATCATCTAATAACTCATTAGAGACCCACATCAGCTATACAAATCACATAAGGATTTGAGAACTTGTCATTCAGATTCCCTTTTTGCAACCTCACAAAAAGGACAGTGCTGAAGGTTTCATCAGATGAAGAGGTGGGAGAACTTTTGAAATAAAATTATTTCAGCCACTCAATCCTGGGTGATGCTTTTTTATGTGCAGGATGGAAAACTCACAGTTTCAACTAAAGAAGTGAGGACTTACTACAATACATTGGCTTGGCACTACAAGGGGAGGGAGGACAGGTGAGAAGCACTTTCATCACTTAGCAGCCTCTGTTGAAGCTCACTCCATGCAACCACCGTCACCAGGATTAGAACCATGGAATCACCAAGCTTGGAAAAGACCTCCAAGATCATCAAGTCCAGCCTTTGACCAAACACCACCTTGTCAACTAAACCCTGGCACTGAGTGATTTCTTGAACCCCTCCAGGGACTGGCACTCCACACCTCCCTGGGCAGTGTGCTTCAAAGCTCAACCACTCTCTCAGGGAAACAATTCTTCCTGAACTAGAGAGAAGCCTATTAATTTCACTAGCAATTTTATACCTGATATGAGTCTTTCCTCACAAATTAAAAGCAGATGAGGATGTAAAAGCAGCTTCTGAAGTTATTCTGCTTAAAAGCAAAGTTTAATGCAACTCTTGGTCAGAAATACTGAACTGTGGTGACAAACATGCCATGAAAAGTTCAGGTATGTTTGCATTGGGTGTTTGGTCTACTGCAATGACTAAAACCCACTATGGTATCTGAGACAAAAATATAATCAGTTCTAGCTACAACACTTGGACCAAATTCTTCAGCCAAAATTTTACATTTTCTTGGTAGTATCAGCTGACATTAACAGTTTGTTTCATAACAAGAGCCAGGTTTGCCTCTATCACAAACCAATCCCATGCTAAATTGAAAGTCCAAAGATGACAGGCTGGAGCCAATTTTCTCAAGTCTGTAACTATCACTGAACATACCATAGGTGCACGTCTCAGGAAACTTTGAACAAATTACACCAGGATCAACAAGTCTAGCAGGATCCAGCCCCTGCTTTGATGTGAGATCCCTGTACATTTTATTATCCTCTTTACGGATAGTTCTGCATTCCATCCCAGGAGTATTTCTGCTCATCCACTTATTATTTCACATGACTAATTTCCATACTACAACATTCATCAGGGCCTAGTGTGACAGATTCTGCTTTGCCAAGGTGCAATTAGTTTCTTCAAAATACATCCCTTGTTGCGGGCGGAGGCACATGGCAATTTCTTCCTTCAAACAGCCACCAAGGACCAGCTGCTTTGCCTTTTACAAGGGTAAGAATGGTGGTGGCTTCCTCACGGTGCTTCTGGAGGTGGCCAAACCAAAACACACCCTCCTGGTGTGTGTTCTTCACCAGTGCCCCTGCCAGCAACGCTGACTCCTTTATTTGCTCAGTTACACACCTGGCCGCTGAAAATTATGTTCTAGTACAACTCCTCAGCTTAATTATTAATTCCATAAATGGCAGGCACAACTTCTTGCAGGAGAAAAACAATATAAGGCTCTCCTAAATAATGAAATGAAGCAGACAATGTGCACAGTGTATGAACACGCTGCTTGCTGCCTCCTCCTTCCTTCAACACCTATTTGTCTGTTTTATCTTTGCTGGGAAAGCAAACTTCACCGAGGTGAAGCACTCAAGGTGCTAACACAACAAAAGCAGCTTTCCCACTGCTTCTGATGCAGCACTGCTGCTATTGCTGCCACAGCAAGGCAAACGAGTGACAAGTCCCCTTTCGTGCATGAAGCAGACCACAAGCTTCTGCCCAGCCAGTTGGATTTTGGAAGCTGGGCACAAGCAGGTACTTAGGAGAGCGTCAGTACACCTAAACAAAACAGTGCAGATAATAAAGATGGGTATATAGATGTTGCCAAAAGTTCTGCTCTTCAGCCAGGTAAGAGATTCTGTGGTCTGGAATGTGGGCTCCGTTTGTATGACCTGTATCCTTGAAACTGTAAATTATATATTTCTCTTTGTCAAGGAAGTACGTGTTTAATTCAAGGATAAAAGTGACTGTGAGATCACAAAAAAGGTTTGTCAGGTGCCCTCAGGAGCAAGTGCTGAGACTGAAATTCTGGGGAAGCGCTGGTTGAAGTATTTATTTTGAGGTCAGCAGTTTACTTGCAGCCAAGAACAATACTCCAAGAAGCTCCAAACTTCTAGGAACTCTTTGCTAGCCTAAGCACAAAGCCTGGCAATTTCAAGTTAGGTCCTTGATGACCAGCTTTGTAAAGCCGTGTCAGCGTGCTGCCCATAAAGCAGCTTTATCTTCCATGTAGTGATTTAAGGCCAGGAAATTATCCCGTGGCTATGTAAACACACCAAATCCCACCAGCGAGCGCACTGTCTGCCTTGGTCAGTGCTCAGAGCCTCCGCAGCCCCATCCTGCAAGCCAAACCCAGCTAACGGATCCTTCCCAGGGCCTTGCTGCACAAGCAGCCAAAAAGGAGCTGCGGCAAAGCGGCGTGTCTGAAGGAGCCCGAACGAGACGAGTGGGCGAGCAGCGCTCCCTGCGAGCGCCAGGGCCGGCCGGAGGTCACCGCGGGCCCGGGGTGGCCGCTCGCAAGCCCCGGGAGCTGCGGCCAGCCGGGCGCTGCTGTCCCCGGCCGCGTCCCCCGCCCCGAGCGCTGCCTGCCGTGCCCATGTATGTCAAACCCGGCCGCGCCGCGCCGCGCACGGGCCCGGCTCCGCGGCCGCCGGCAGCCACGCGCTTTTCCTTCCTAAAAACGCCAAAAAAACCCCAAACCCAAACCCGCCCCGCTGCCATGGAGGCGCCGCGCTCACGCTGCCGGCCCCGCACCTGGTTCCTGCGCTGAGAGCCGCCCGTCCGGCCCCGCGGGCGGGGAAGCGCTGTCCCGCCGGGCTCTGCGCCGCGTCCACGCGTTCTCCTTGGGCGCCGGGGCTTCCCTGCTCCGGCCGCCCTCGTCCGCCGCCTCCTCGCCGCGGGGCGAGCCGGGCTCGGGCTGCCGGGGCTCCTGGGCCGCCCCCCAGCCCCGCCGCTCCGACACCTGCGCCGCGGACATGCCCGGCCGTGCGCCCGCCGGAGGGGCCGCAGCCGGGGCGGCCGAGGCGAGGAGCCCGCGGCGGGGGAAGGGGAACCCGCCTCCTCCTCCTCCTCTCCTGGCCGCCCCGCCCCGGAGCCGCTGGCAGCGCCCCCCGGGCCGGCCGAGCGCCGCCGGCTCCCTGCTGCCGCGGGGGGCGACGCGCCGAGCGAGGCACAGCGACAGCGACCGCGACCCGCCGGGGCCGCCGCCGCCGCCTGCGGAGGGACGGGCGGCGCTCCGGGCGCGCTGCCCCGGCCCCGCCTGCGCGGGGGAGGGACCCGGGGCTCTCCCGGGCTGCGCCGTGACCTCACGCGGCCGGGAGGCTGCTCCAGGCCCTCTCGGACGTTTCGGCTCCGCAGGCCTCGGCCGCACCTGCACGGCGAGAGAAGGGTCTGGGTAATGCGGGCAGGAGGATGGGAGCGTCTCGTTGGTGAGAAGGGGGCGCAGCCTTGAGAACACGCTCAAGAGGCACAGGACAACGTGCTTGAGGCGCCAGCAGCCAGGGAATCCCGTGTCATTTAAACATTCCAACAGACAGGTGCCTCTGCCATCACACCATCCTCCTCTGCTAAAAATCGCCCAGAAAATCATCTCACGGTAGCACATACACTCGTTCCACACTCACCCATACTCGGGTCACAGGATGAGGAAAGCCACCACAGCACATTAATCACTCCTTTCCCTCTTTGCCAGCCCCTAGTGCTCCCACAATTCTCCTTGATTACACCCTAAGACACCTGCTCCTCTCCCATTTCCTCCATTCATCTCTCAGCGGTGTTTTACTCCCTTTCTTACAAAATGCCTTCCAAAAAATAACACTTTTCACTTCCAACACTTCTTTAGTGAACTAAGCAAATTCCCAAGTAGGCTTCTACAAAGCTAGTAAAATATTTTTGAGGTAGTATCACCAAATAAACAAATTTGCTGGGTTTTGCAGCACTAAAATATGTTCTGGTTGGGGTAATGCTCTTTTCTGCTATAATGAGATCATTTGGAGTTTTACCCCTTCATCAGGAAAAAAAAAATCCACCATAAATCAACCAAAACCTCAAGCAACTCCCACCACAGCTGGCACATCAGGCACTGAAACATTTTTAGGATTATTCTGGAACTTTGTGTCCAGTAGTAGCAGATCAGTCCCAGGCCAGCTGGGACTTCAGGAATTCTACAGGTCAGGAACTCAAACAGAGCAGGAAAAAAACAGGAAATTAATTAGGGGCTAATTACTTGGGGGGTGAAAAAGCACTAAATTTTGATCAGTTACGTGGTACTTGAGAAGTTTTTGACCATACTTGCTTTGCTAGCTCTGTAGGATGGAGCCTCCTGCAGACTTTGTTGGATGGACTGGGACTGCAGAGGACATAAATGCTGTTACAGTTGCTAGGACTCATCCTTCGCATTTTCTCCACTTGTATCATCCTCCTTGTTACTTTCTAGCAGTGTTAGTCAGACTTCCTTGCAAAACTCTCCTTCCTTAGGGAACACAGTACTTACAATGCTCCTGTTTGGAAAAAGGGCTGATTTACACCAAATGAAACCAGGAAAATAACAATTCTTATTGATGTTTTAATGCTCATGCCTTATCTTATGTGCCTAGCAAGGAACACTGCAAATTCCAGGATTGCATGGAATAGCAGCATTTTACTTGTAGAGGGTGAAAATTCAGGAGGAATTACAGGGTTACAGACCACCCCAAAGCTCCTTTCTGTGCTGTGTAACTTATCATCACTGCCAAGCTGCCAGAGAACCTGACAGTCTGAGATAAACAAACTTCCCTGCCCAACCAACAGCAGCTCAGAACAACATTTCAAAAAAAACCAACACAAGACAGAAACAATTAAATTAAAAAAAAAAAATACCTGGCTCAAAGTGTCAGCAGCTACCAAGCATAAATAGTATTCTGAGGATCCAAGGATTTTCACTTTTCTGTTTTTTAGAAAGTATCTTAATGAGAAGCATTTGACATTCCAGTAAGAAGTAAGAAAAAGCAGCAAGACTCCATTCCTTCATATAGTGTTTCCTTTCTGGAGTAATAAACCACAAGTGATCTATCCTTGCTAAAAAAAAAAAGAAAAAAATCCTGAGTGGTTCCTTTTGAGTTGTTTGGGGGGGTTAATTTGCCTTGAGGAAAAAAACAGATAATGCTCCATCAATTATTAGATGAGTTCTGCACTGGCAAGTGTAAAACTGGAATCACAATGGTATCTTAATTAGCTGATACAAGCTTATTTTCTTTACCAGGTTTCTAGGCATGTAGAAAAACATCAAAGCAGCAGCAGTGTTTGTTGTGAGAAGCTTTTATCATGCCCTGTAGATTACCTGCTCTCCTTGTGCTACAGCCCTAGTAGGGATGGAAAGGATTACAGGATGACAGTGGGATGCATTTTGAACACCTGTTAACAAGAGAGAACAAAACCCCACCCACACCTAAATGTTTTTAGGACTTTTATTGAAAAAATTTAAAACCAAAAAATTACCAAGGGCAGTTTTACAATAAATTTAAGACATACAGAATGGTTTACCTGTTACACAGAAGAAACCTTATTACAATATTTCTCTCATGCAACTCCTGGATTAAAACCATGTTCTCATTTAACATCAAAATGGATTATTTATACTTTCTTAGGATTTAACCTTAAAATATGATTTAAAAAGTCGATTTTCCAAGGGTTAAATACACATACACAGCAAGATTCCCCCATTCCCAGACCATCTCCCTATGTCTGATAAGTGGCAGAAATAAACCACTGAGCTCAATTTTCCTTTTTTTTTTTTTGTTATTCTAACCTGAGAAATCCCTTAAATAATGCTTACTGGGCTTTCATATTTGGCAACACAACTTCAGTTACAAAGTGCAATTCCTTATTCTTGTCAGAAACCTGTCTTTCAGTGCTTGTCCCAAAAGACACTGTCAGAACCAGGAGTAGCATTTGTCCCAAAAGACACTCTCACAGCAGGATGGCATTATCCTAAACCTCCCCCTGTGCCCTTTTGGTAGGTTAAACCTTGTTAGTAATAGCACTGGGACACTAACCTCAGGATGCAGAGTTCCCATCAGTTGTGTAATTCCCAGTATTGTGCGCTTTGAAAATATTGACTTTGGCATGTTATACTTTGTAGCAGAGTTGATTTTTTTTTGTGCTTACTCCTGGCCTTTACAAAATCTGTCTTTTCTCTCTTGCATTTATTCAAGCCTTTTCCCTTGCCATCAGTTATCTCCCTTTCTCATAGCTGCAACAGAAGCTGGACACAAAGCACACAATTACATTTAAAAAGTCAGAGCTCCAAAAGCTGCTGAACAGCAGACAGTGCTCTGGTAAAGCACTCTCAGTTGATGAATATGCTTGTAAACCCTGTGAATCTTTTAGTCAAGACTCAATTTTAAATTTGTAAGCTTACTAATATTTAATTTCAAACAAAATTTCAAATGTTTGGTGTTTAAATGTGCTAGTCATTTCACACTTGCTCCCCATATACAAAACCAACACTGTCCAAAGAAATAATGAAAAACCACTTGAAAGAAGCAATTTAACTTCCAACAGACTAGAATCTCTTCTATATTTTCAGTAAATTTGTATGTTACATCATTTGGGTTATTCAGAATTGTTTCTCTTCAGTTTTATCTGAACACACCTGATTTTCAAATGAACAGTGATTACTAGTCCTATCTACCTGACTAAAATCCAAGAGAATATATAAACTGAGCTTTGTTTGCTCCATACTCTGCCTACCAAAAACCTTTACAGTAACCATGGAGATGAAAAGTGCTTGATTGGAAAGGTGCAGAAGTCACATATCCTGAGAAATGGCTGCATTTTTTCTGTTTGTTTCAGAATAATCCTGGTTGTAACTGTTCTAAATACTGAAGTGTTTCAGTTTTCAATTTCTCTGCAGATTGGTTTTAAAAGAATGTCATAGGAGATTACCACAAAAAAAAAAAAAAAAAAAAGATGTGGAGAGATACCCACACAGTTGGTACATGACAACCTTTTATTCTGCTGTAATTTGTTGGCATTTTTGATCCCAAAAGAGGAAACAACAGACTTTGGATTTTCTTAAATGTGTTCAAAATCCAAATTTCTTTATTTTCCATCAAATTAAATTAGACAAGTGTTGAAAAATAAGGAGCAAACCTAACTGTTTCAATAACATTTAGTCTCACATTTCTTTTAAATTATACAGTGCAAGTGTATTTTGCATATCAGCACTGAGTGCACTTTAGAAAGGACATCTGTTGAAGTATTTCCAACAGGTCTTTATAGCACCATATAATCTGCTGTCAATTTAACTGCTTAGAAAGTAAAATGATATTTCTATTTCATCTATCAATCCAAAAAAAGAAAATAAACCTGAAAGCTTATGTTATCCAACTGAATTAATGTAAACAATTAATTACCAGACACTTGATTTTCACTTATTCCAGTTTGTTGTTGATGAATTGCTACATGATCCTTCTGTAATGGCACGGTTTAATTCAGTAGCAGGAAAACTTCACAGACGTATTGAATGAAAACATCTCTCTCTCACTTTGACAATCCAAGGAAAAGTCTCTCTTTCCAAGATGTGGTGCTGAGCCCTCTGCTGAGGCTCATTTTCAATTCATAATTGAAGAGAAAAGCAGTGACAAACACAAGAGGCTGAGTGCTGGCAAAGCCACGGTACAACACAACAGGAACAGCAAGGCCATGAGGAAGCGAGAGGTAACCGAAGTATCTGGAACAAACCAAAACTGCACCAAACACAAGGGAGCAGCTTAGCCCACAGCACATTTTACATCCTTCCAATACTTAATTGGTTTGTTTTCTATTGACACAGGATTCAGAATTTATTCAGAATTGAAGGAACACACACCTGATTAGACATGGAGTACATGAACCATCCATGCACTGACAAAATCTGCTGCTGTTTTTTCACAGGTAACGCTGAAGCAGCTGTGTCAGAATGGCACTGGGTTGTAATGAAAGCAATGCTGGTACTTCACCACTTCTGGTATTGTTACCTACAACAGTCAGTGACCATCTGCTCAACACTACAAGAGGCTTGTTTTCCACACATGAGTTCCAGTAAGCTGAATTACAAATGAGATCAGTCTGAATGCATTAGAAAGATCACATGGTGTATTTCTGGAGGAAGCGGTCAAATGCGTCGTAAATTGCTTGTCTGGAACAGGAAAAGAGAACAGAATTTGTATGATCTGGGAAAAGGCAGATAGAAGTGGCATTTTTCCATATATTTACAAATATGTCTACAAAGCTATCATCACAACTTCAAAACAGTGTTCAGTAAAAATGTGGTATCAGGTGGTATTTTCTCCTTCCCTTATTTCTAGGATCTCTCACTTCAATCTAGTAATACATTTGTGTTTCAGGAATGAATGGGACTCTTTTCCAACTTCAATGCAACTGGAAATGTAGATGAATTAGGAGTTTTCTACTCAAACACATCATCGACATACACAGCTTGAAATTTTTGAGCAACTATCATAAAAGTGAGGCTGAAGTTTTAAATAGCAATAAATGACTGGTTAGCATACATTGACCTAATATAGTGCTATTCTTTTTGTTCTCGTTTAGACTTCCTAAATTATGTGTACAGTCTTCCTAATTCCTTGTATTTTAAAATTACCAGCACAAGTATTTAACTTTTTGAAAACTACAGAACTGCCCTCATAAAACTGATCTACATAACTGTCTTTAGAAAATCAAAGCTTGACATTGCTAAGGCACAAATTCATGCAAGTACTACTTATTGAATTTAGGTTAAATCTAAAATTTAATTTTAACCCTTTCTGTTCACCTCACCTGAGGAGTCCTTGTTTGAAGAGGTAGGCACTGACATGACCTCCATCCAGATACCTGATTTCACAGCCTGGCCAGATCTCCTGGCCAGAACTGCCCTCACAAAACTGATCTACATAACCGTCTTTAGAAAATCAAAGCTTGACATTGTTAAGACACAAATTCATGCAAGTGCTGCTTACTGAATTTTGATGAAATCTAAAATTTCATTTTAACCCTTACTGTTCACCTCACCTGAAGAGTCCTTGTTTGAAGAGGTAGGCACTGACATGACCTCCATCCAGATACCTGATTTCACAGCCTGGCCAGATCTCCTGCAGGCTGCGCACGCCGGTGCGAGGGATGTACGCATCCTCCTTGGCTTGGACCACTATGATCAAACTTGGGTCAACTGGAACTAAGGGACAGCAAAGCACAACTGAATTCATCTGGGCTAAGAAATAGAAACACAGCTGAGATTTCTGTTGTCTGAATGCTGTTTTCACAAAAAATTCAATTATTTGAAGCTTTAATAAAATTACATGTTGTAAAGTCTCCAGCAGAATTTATCTGGTTTTGGATGTTACAGTGGTGAGGCCATCAGTGGAAAAACAAACTAGCTTTTACCCTTCCCACCCCTAGAGCAGAAATTCCTCCACGACTTGTGAAGTTGACAGGAGAATTCTCTTTCCTCTTATCAACAAAACTCTAGAGCATTCCTGTCAGTTCTTTGAGATCCCTTTTTATTGGCAAAAAGAACTATGGAATTCAACAGAGTAGAAGTTTCATATATTTTTTTCCCCTCAAGGAGGAAAAAAGACAACTTTTCATACAAGAGGTCAGAAAGTACAGCCCATGTTCACTTCCTTTTCTGTTTCCTACATGGTTTACTTGCAATATAAAAATCCCAACATATTGTTATACATATTTATTACTCATAAGCAGAACTGCACCAATCAGATTACTAGCAGGATGATGTTGAGAAAAATAACACCAAAATTATGTTGAACACAGAACATTTCTCCTTCAAAAAGAAAATATGTGATAAGTTAAAGGGTGACCAGCCAAGATGTCTGGCATTGGGGTATCACAAATAATTTAAACCCTTCCTTCTTTCATACTAAATCATATATAGAGAATATGCAAAGCTAAGATAAATTCAAGTCTTCCATTCAATTTTCCATGAAATTTGAGCATTAGGCAGATTTTCTGAAGCTCCAAGGATACCCTGGCAGGGAAAGCAAAGTCTCCCAGAGAATGACAAAACCTGGGAGACTACTGACACAATAGACTCCATCACTGACAAGTGCATCAGGGTCATAGATCCTTTTTAGTTCCCAGAAAGGTCAGTGCTTAGCTCAGTGATACCTGGGCAAGTCTAGATAAACAGGAAAGTCTGCACATGGAATAAAACTTACAGGGCTTTTTCTGTCTACTGAAATAACTTTAAAAGCTTTAAGGAAAGCACTTCACTGGTATTCATCACAAAACATCTCTGGCTAGCAGTGAAAGAATCTACACTGGTGTAGATTCCTTTTATTTTGTGTTTCCTTTTATTTATTTGGAACACTTATTTAAATCTAAACACTTGTACAATGGAGTACAGAATGCCAGGATTAAGAAATGAGGTGGCACAGGGGCTCAGTACCAAGAAAGCTTTGACACTAAAAGACAACTGTGTCTGAAGTGAAAGCACGTTGTAGGAGATGCCCTCAGCATCAGGTTCATGCACAGCCAAACCACAAAAGGAATTCTGAGCCCCCACTCCAGCAGAACCTTTTAAGGAGGCTGTAGGAGCAATCACTCATTTGCATTGCTGCAAAGGGTTTGGCCAAGGAATGCTGGACTACAGCTCCCCCTGTATGCTGTGCCAGTCCTGGGAAACATTCAGCAGCCTGCAGAAGTACCCCCAAAATGTTTTTACTGGCAGTACCATTCAAACTTGAGGCTCAGTTATGCAGGCTGCTTTCTATCCTAAGTCAGGGTGAGATTTCTGCTTGAAAAACCTTATTAATTAAAATTTATTACTCCTAGGTATTACTCACATCACACAGGTGTTTTCTTCCTTTAGATAATACAAATTTGCACTAATTCATATCTGAACAAAGCCACTGCAAGGAAGAGGAGAAAAATGTGCAAAGATACTGAGAGGCAATTATTTAATTAACTTTCTCATTAGCTGGCCATCAAGAAGGAACAGACAAACAATTAGGAAATGGAGTAGTAAATAGACACTACAGAATAATGCTCACAATATTTCCATATGTCAGCAAAGATGCCATCGGGTAAGAAAATGCCTTCCTCCCCAGTGTATTGTATTCAGCTTTCCACACTGAAACAAAGAGATACATACCTGGGAAGTTTGCTACGTGGGTACATTCATCCATTACTCCCTTCATGAACATTAAGGATTCTCTCTGTAAAGTGTCACTCCTTCTCCTTGTGTTTATCCTGTGTCCTTGTGGGCTGGTTAAGTTTTTATTGCTACTGCTACTGGTGGAAAAGGTTTGATTTATGCACTGCATTTTAGGAGCATCTTGCATTAAGAGTCCTTCTGAAGAGGCACTTAGAACACTTCTATTTGTGGCAAAGCTGGGAACAGATTCCTTAGATACTGTGTCATTCAAGGACTCAAAGCTGAATATTCTGGAAGTCATGTCCATGTCTGCCAGACTGTCCACACTGTCAGGGAAGTTCTTCACAAAGTCTTGGCCCATCTTGAAAGAATCCGTCTAAACAAAGACAACAGTTAAGGGTTTCTTCCTTAAATCAGTTGGTAATTTTATTTTTAAGATGAGGTCATAATTTAAAAATTTTTTTTAAACTTTAAAAAGACACTACTAGCACTCCTCATTTCTATTTTCAGCTTGCAGGTCATTCAATGAAATCCTGATCATCATAACCTCTTGATAATTTCATTCTACATTTCTGTCAGTTTAAAAGAATGCAGGAGGGTACTTACATATATAAAAGTTTGTGATATAAACAATTGTTTTTCTTTCTATATTAAACTCTGAATTTGAAATTGCAGTCATTTAAGCTTAAGTGACCTAGTAATAATAATTATAGAAAAATTAACATATGCAACCAGGTCTAATCTTACGTTTAAGACTGAAAAATTGACAGTCTCTAAATACTAGAGTGACACAAGCTGAACATCTTGAAAAACATTTCTTCTTTTCATTTTGTCTTCTCCATCAGTGTTGGTGGAGTGCATTTAACTTAAAAATGACAAGTGCCCAAGTAACAACTATCTGCTCCTCTTCTGCTGCTGTGAGGTATTAGAAAAAGAACTATGACAAAGGCAAGAATCTTAGGGGAAAAAGAAAAAAAAAGGCATTTATCAGAATTTTGATAGAACATATTTTATGTTGCAGATTACACTGTGATCAAAGGAAAAGCTTGTAGCAAGGGCTACACTTTAAATTCATTATACAAGTAAAATATTAGTTTTGTTTTTCAAGTTTTTCCTGCAAAGACTAAATTCATCAAAGCATAAAGAAACAACATGCCAGTATGTTCTAGCTAAGAACTGTCTGCTTTCAGTGGAAGTAAAAAGAAGTTGCATTATTTGCTAGATTTGCACGTGTAAATATTAGCAGCTGGGTAAAATAAACCATACTTACTCCACAGTATTCAAGCATTTGAATGATTTCTTCTTCATACACAGTCTGTGTGAAATACTGTTTCTCCAGCTCTCTCCAGTTCACTGCCTTACTCAGCACACCCTGAGATGAAAAACAGAAGTATTCAAGTAAAGTATTACTGGTAAAACCCAGAGGTCATTCTAAAATAATGATACAGGCAGGAAATTCACCTGTTCCTGTCCTGATTTTTTCAGTGCAATTCTGTTCCCAGACAGCCCTCAGAACTATTGCAATCAAAGCACAAGCACATATTATAACACAAGACATGGAATCCCACCTCCCTTGTGGCCAGCCCAAATATTTTAATTTACATTTCTGATAATAATCTAGCATATTAACAAAAAATGTATTTTGGAATTTGTTAATTACCGTAGTGAAGACTGCAGAGGCTGTTGACCAGGAAAGACATGGGATCAATGGCAATGGTTTGGGCCAGTTTGTCACTGCCAGTGAAGCCATCTAGAATCAAAGGCACTTATTACACATTTTAATATTGAATTCACAATATGGTAAAAAGAACTCTCTCATCTTCAGTTTCTTTGTTGACATGGTATTTATGAAACATGTGGTGCCAAAGAGTTAAGGACTGTGGCAGTTGGATACACTTTCACCTGTTTAGAAGTTACTATCTACTCTCCAATGATATTTTAAAAAATAAATGTTGCTCTGGAAAGGACTCATTTCAAGGCTGAATATCATTTGTTTATAAGAATTTCCAATTGAATATTTACTAAATATTCCATTTATTACAATTAAAATTCAATTAATTATATTTGTAATCCATTAATTATCATTATAACTATAAAAACTAATACAAGCTATTACTAGTTTAAAACCATAAAAAAACTTCTATAAAGCTCTCCACCAAGCTCTTGCAAGTTTATTTCAAGGCAAAACAAAGGCAGTCTATGAGAAGGACTATTTAAAATTCTTTACTTTCAAAATCTGTATGCAGGAAACAAAATTTGAAGGAGAAGTAACTCAACATGTTAAGAGCACTCTTTTTATGTTCTTTAAGTTTGAATTATTCCTTTTTAAAATTATTATTTATTATTACTTACTTTTGCATTAGTTCTCAGAACATATTTTTGTGACTATTCTGTTTATCCCAGAAGAAGCCAAAGCAAGTTCAATGTACAAAACTTCCCAATATGATATGTTCTTGACAAATTTTATTTTATTAATATGAAACACCTCGTGTCTGTTCTAGATGTTCCAATAAGTGGATTTATGCAACTGTACTCTAATTCTATTCTAATTATTTTTATTAATAAAAAGTTACAAGAACCACACATATCTATATTCTGATTCTGTCCAGTAGAAGTCTCTTCCCTTTAGTGGAACTGAATCAATGCTTACAACCCTCCATTGTAAAACACACTCTGTAGAGGATCAACATCAAATATCACCTATTTCACAGAATTTTCTGATTCAGCAGGGTGATGTTGATGTAAACCAAACGTGCTCTGTACATTTATGACATTTACAGTTATAAAACTGTGCTTTAGGGGAATATTTTCCTTTTGGGAAACACTACCATTACCATTATTTACTGAGTTCCTAACAAACAAAGGTAGGTATGTTGTTTTAATCAGCTTTGCCCCTGTGTCTCACAGAGCTGTGAGAATCTGCAGAGACACAAGCAGTAACCTTTTAACTGTGCATTATTCTTTCCTTAGTGATCCACTGCTGGTTTAGTCTGAGCATGTACAGTGTCACACAGAAAATGTTATCCACCTCACCACAGAAATCCCTGATCAGTACCAATGATCACTGACACCAAAAATCACCTCAATTACAACATGCCTACAAAGAGGGGGCATTTCACACAATGCATTCAAACACAAAGGTTTAAGCAAGAAGAAAGGAGGAAAAGAGGGAGAATTAGCAATCGATCAGTGCAGACTTTCTTTCAGCAAACATTTCTGCCCCCCACCCTTGTGGAAAAAAAAACAATTATGTGAGAAGTTTATATTCTTATTAAGCCTGCTGGGAGCTGGCTGACAAAGGGCTCTATGATTTGTCAGTACATATTAAGGATTATACTAATTCAGCACCACAGAACAGGAGAATTGCCAACAATTTGTTTCTCATGACTCCAAGTGTTTATTTTAAAGCACTTCTGAGATCAACACTGTAAAACAAATTATTTCCGTATGCTACATGATCAAATGAGAAGTTAAAAGAAAAAATTACTGAACAGGAGATATAAAAGCTTACATGTCCTCCCATGGATATTCCAGTCATCCCTAGGGGTCCATAGCCTTCTCTCTCTAGCCAGTGCAAAAGAGCTGCCGATTCTAGAATTAGAGCTCCTCCCATCACAAACAGGTCCGAGACATTTTTTAAACATGACCGTCTTTTCTCCCCAGAAAAGGAAAAGAGAGGGTTTATTTTCTAAGATTAGACTCTGACAGTTCTTATCATTCTATACAGACTTTTATACACAGCTTCAGCACAATCTCATAGAATTTTGGAGCTGAACTCCTGTTGATTCAACAGGAGGAAAAAGCAAGCCCAGATTTTCTGACACCTGTAAATTTTGTCTAAATGAGGACTAGAGATAGACACCTGCCTATGCTTTTAATGTAATATCACTGACAGCTTTGTCTTTTGGAAACAATTACCAACATTAGCACCTCACTAGCAGCAATATTCTGTCCTGTAAAGTTGTAACAGATATTTTAGAAATAGAATCAAAGCGATACAGTCCTAGGCGTACACTAGCTTGTTTGCAGAAACAAGGATTTTTTTTTTCTTATTTACCTGTTTTACACCATTGAAAAATTGCACACAACATTTGAAGAGCAATCAGAATGTCAGCTTTGGAAGCACTCATCAGTGTCACTGTAAGACTGAAACTGTAAAGTGGGAAGTTTGTCACGGTATTGAGAATTCTGCAAAGCACTAAAACACAGAAGACACAAAACAAGTAGAAATCTATTTGGCTGAGCCATCAGAGGGACTCTAAAAATAACAGACCTCTAACTTGGGGAGTGGGGCTGAGGATTTTCAGTACCACAGCCAGGTTACAAAGGGCTCCTGGCCTCTCCTGCCAGCATGCCAGCGTCACATTTGCGACACTCTGAAGCACAAGGACAAAGCTCACTGTGAAGTCACACAGAAATGAGCAGAGCTGCTGCAGAGCAGCATTTACAGCCTAATGCAATTCTCTGCTACAGCTCAGTGACATTCCTCAGCCCTCTGCAGCTGCTGTATTTACTGAGCACTGTCACCTGTTACACTGGGGCTGTGTGACCCTGGATTGGAGAGTGACAATCACCTACTGGGGCATTAGAGTCCCCAATACTGGAAATTAACCTACCAATGGATGTATTCCAGCACAAGCTTCCTCCTGTCATTGTCCCATAATCTTACAAAAAACACCTTCTCTGTGTCTTCTAGTCATGTTAAATGTTTGAGTTAGGATTAAAAAGGATTAAAACACCAACTCATGTTTGGACTTTCAGAAATATTGGGAGACAAAGCTTTGCCTCGGACACGCATCCTGCTGAATTCTGATAATAAATCTGTGGTTTGAAAAATGTAAAAACTAAAAAAACCAAGACTGTCAATTGCCAATTACAATTTAAGAAACTGACTGAAGAAATAAACCCTGTAAAATACTGAATATTGCATAGTGTCCTGACTAACAACCAATCAACACCAGGTTTATATGCCTGCAAATTGCTAAAAGGTCTTGGAAAAGCAAAATCATAGCAATTATCATTTATTATGTAAATGATAATGGAAATATGCTATGTGAGCAAAGATTATTCAGAGCTGACTGAAATATAACAGCAGCACTTGTACTGCAGTTGTGAGTCAGGAATATAAAATGGCCCTGGCTTTTACTCACACAAGATGTTTGCATCTCACTCATACTGCAAGTGCATCTTGTGCAAACTTCCCTGATCCCTGAGATCTCCTAACACAACACCCAAAGCAGTTTAGCAAAGAGCAGACAATTTCCAATTTCACACAGGCAGGCTACAAGTCGTTTTTGAAATGCTTTTTTCTTAATAAGCCATCAAAGTTTAAACAACTATTGGCTCAAAAGAGAAGAAAAGAAAAGCAGTATTCGAAACACATGGTATCCATAAATGTAACAGGAATACTTACAATTGATCCTTAGGTTTTCTACAGCCATGTAAAAGATTCCAGTTAAAGAAAGTAAAAAAGGTTTTAAATAATATGGATAAATAGCATGAATTAATTGAAATTTGGAATTTAAACTCCCATTGTTTAACTGTCACTGCAATAAATTCAATCTATTTCAATGATGCAGTTTGCAACATTTTACTGCTGTCAGATATATGGGTAGGAAAAAAGTGTAACTTGAGATCCTATTTAATGAAACAGAATAATATTGCTATACAAGATGACAGAACAAAACTTGATTGTTTTTAAAAAAACCCACCTAAATCTGAAGTGGTAACAGCAAGTTTCTCAGAAGTTACCTGAGGCACCATAGATTTGTGCTTCACATAATGGCCATACTTTCCTAGCTTCTACCCACTGCGTACCAAAAAGTTGATATTTTATGAGTGTGCTAACTCTTCTAGCTTCCAGAGGGGACATTAGAGTAACTGCTGTGTTTTCCACAAAAGGATATAGTAAGGATTTTCTAGCAGCAGGGAAGCCATAGAGGCTTCTTTGATCATTGGCCGTGCCATTAACGTGCGTCTCCTCCAGAAGTGCTGAAGACAAGATGCACAAACAACACAGATAAGGCAAAATTTATCATTTCATTTCTCAATAACAATTAATTTTATATTTTCTACACTCACATGGTCTCCAGTGCCTGCTAAATGAATGCACACAGGTCTGTGCTTGCCATTCCATCTTCTGGGTATGATGAACTGAAATCTGTGAGAAAAAACATCTATTTTAGCAGAGTAAGAATATTTATTAACAAGCTGCATCGAGAGAAATTAATTAAAAAGCAAAACCAAAACAACAGAAGTATTTGTAACCCATGCAGGCAAACTGCCAGCAATTCAGCAACATCATTTGTCATGAACACATTCAGCAAACAAAGGAATCTGAAAGTAGGACAGAAGAAAAGCCAAACAAGAAAAGGAGCCAAGATGAAAGATCATGTTCCTAAAAAAGACTACTACCTCATCATCACAATTTAAACTTTGCAGAGTGGAGAAATGCAACTTCAGATAAAGAGCAGCCTAAACAAGCATGTCCAGCTCTCCTAGGCATCATTGCTACTTTTCTCCTGAAGGCACAACAGCTGAAATTGAAGATTAAGATGAGTAATAAATAAAAAAAAGATCAAAATCCCAGCATACAAACCATGAAATTATTCTATACACTCAACAACAATCAATTAATGTCTTCTGCTGCTACTTATTCACAATTTAAACTACTGAAAAAAAAAATCCCTTCTGAGCCACCACTGTTTTCCCCACAAGATGGAGCACTGTTACCTACAAGAGTGTTACACTTCAGGAAATATTCATGAGGGAAATTGGTACATCTTGAGGGAAATTTCAGGGAAATTTGTACATCTTGAGGGAAATTTGTACAACTTTCCAAACTGCCACAATTCTGGCCAAAGTAACAATTATCATAATTGGCTAAAAAGCACAAGAGAGCAGAGATAAGGAAACAATGAGCATATTGCACTGTCCAGTGTGGCATTAATTAGTTTGGTAATGTTAACAAAGTTTCTTTCTCTAACTAGTAGAGGTAGAACAGAACTGATTTCTTGAATCAAGATTTTTCTCACATTCTTAAATGTTCCATGCTTAAGCACACATACAAAAACCAACCAGAATTACTGACAAAATTTCCAATGTCAGTATCAGCTCGATGTTTACATTTAAACTCAACTTTTATGTTTATGTTATGAAACAAACAAAGTCTGGGAAAAAAGATTCATCATGACAGTTCAGCACCAAACTAAAAGCAAACAGAAATTCTGCTCCATTTGCAAACCCACTCCTCATCTGCAAAGAAGTGTTAGTGTGAAACCAGCACTGTTAGGGAGCCTCCAGTTTTCTGTAAGAATGCTTTTTTTCACTTTCTTTTGTTTGTATGCCAAGTAAGAAAGGAACCAGATTCTCTGGCTACAATACAATAAGCTTGTTACTTTATCACACATACAAAATTTTTGTATTCAATGGAAATGGAAAGCTGGAAAGGCTCCTTCAAATACAACACAATATGCTTTGATATGAACAGCTTCTCCTGCTACATATAAAACAATAATTACTGTTCCTCATTTCCAGCATCCCCCTCATTTGCAAAACCCAAACCAATAATTCAAAAAACTCAGGGTATTCCACAGCTTTGTGCAATATGATTTCTACACTAAAAAAAACCCAACAAAACAACCAAAACCAAATCACCAAAGCAAAAAAGTAGTACTTTGCTAGTGGATATATTTTTTTAAATACATAGATTGAACTATCACATGAATAAGATTTATTTTAAAGATTGTTTGCATTGCAATCAATTAGCTGCACAATAAAACTACTTACAGACCATTATTTCCCTGCAGCACTAATTTCAGAAATACCTGCTGGTTTCTCTTACCTTGCTACAAGAGATTCCACTGGCAGGATACCTGGCACACAATGAGCCAAGGGGGAAATGAAGTGCCCTTCAAGGATTTTACAGTCTGATTGCCCCTCAACCTGCAGAAAGAAAGGGACAATAGCAATAAATATTCTGTCAGTCTTTAACTTGCTCTGAAAGCAAATTTGCTAAAGTAGGATTTGTTATAGCATAAAAAACTTGCTTACAAAACCCCAAAGCTGAGGCCTACTCTTAAAAATTTGTTATCAACAGGGTCAAAACACTTGTTTTCAACTTTGCTTTTATTAAATAACCTTTTACAGGAATCAAACAAAGGTGTAATGCTGCCTCATTTTAAATACATTTGATAACAGACTAAGTTTTGAACACTTTTTGAGTTTTAACATTTGACATCTCACTGCCCAACTATTGTGGGGAAAAAAAGTATCTGTGCAGGCACTGCTTTAGTCTCTATTTCCTTCCACTCTCTTCTAGCAGCCTATAAAAGTAGCCTGGTGTTAAGCTTCAAGTTATTTCACCTTTATATACCCTTAGGAAAATAAATGTAGTTAAATCACATCATCTCTTGCTTTGAAGTACCTTGTCAATGAACACTGGGTAATCTTTGGAAACCAGCTTCTGGCATTTTTCCCTGTTTCCAATAATCTTTCTGAATTCAAATATTCTGTTGAAAGGAAACAAGTAGAGAAGATTCAACTTTTAATCTAAAAAAAAGAAGAGACATATTTATATAAAGTTTCAGGAGCTAAAGTAAGCCACAAACAAAGAAAAGTTATGAAGCCAGCATTGCATTTACAGATTTATCAGGCCACCACAGGATGCTTTTAAGTTAAAAAAAGTCTCAGGAACCTTGCTGGGAAACAGAAAACTAAGAGGCAAATCTGGTTGCTTTCTTCTGCTGGTTAAATGGGCTGCAGAG
Organism: Melospiza georgiana; assembly: GCF_028018845.1. Classification (NCBI taxonomy): domain Eukaryota; kingdom Metazoa; phylum Chordata; class Aves; order Passeriformes; family Passerellidae; genus Melospiza; species Melospiza georgiana. The sequence continues at coordinate 37,986,238 of NC_080434.1, read as the reverse complement.
CCACACAGAGTAAATAAAACAAAACCCTTCTCAGAGGTACACAGTGAGAGGACAAGATTACTGAAGGACATGAACATTCAAGAGGCAATGACTGTGTGCTGCAATGTAAGAAATCCCTCCTGGAGCAAAGTGAAAGATTGCTTTCACAGTTAAGCACATGAAAAAATAACCCAGGGAAACTATAAATGATCTTCATCCTCAAGGGATGAAGTGCCAAGAGACTTGAAGAAACAAAGTCAGCTTGGTTTTGAACAGGGATGTTGACTTGATGCCCTCACATTGGCCCCTTCAACCTTAAATACTCCATAACTTGCTCATTCCTATGCTCATAAATACACATTTTACCTCACAATCTGAGTGAAAAGTACAGAGAAATGACCTCTTCACCTCCCCAACACCATAGAAAACCCAAAGAATGGAAAGAAAATCCAGTTTATCAGCACACAAAAAATAGCTCTAGTTTTTAACCTTTGCTTTTCTGATGGAAAACAGCAAGTGCATTAAGTATTTCTGAGCAAGCAAAGGTAAGGATGTGAGATGTGAGTGTGGAGGGTAAGCTAGATGAAGAGATGCTTTGTTTGACAATAAAACTTCTAAAAATACTGCATTTGTTTTTTCTAGAGTTAGGTGTATACTGAAGGCTAAATCTCACCTCTGCTGAGGAATTTCAACCCTTGCTAATGAGTTGAAGACAAAGAGTTTGGATATTACCATTCACCACATCAAGGGTGTGCACACAAAATTTCAGATTAGGCAGAGCAGTCTGTCACTCAGTCTTGGATAAGACTGAATAATGATCACTCACCATCACAGTGATGGGCTAACAAACAAAAATAAAACCCCTCCTCCCACGAGGCAGTGTGAGGAGTTGGGAGAACACTGCATTCCTCCTCCTTCATCCAGGTGAAGCCAGGCTGCTGGGGAACAGCTCATCATCCTTACAGTCAGGGCCAAAATAGAACAAATCTCTTCCTCTTTTCAGACCAGCTAGCTTGCCTCCTGCTTCCCCCTCACTTTTGATCTGCTGGGAGAGGGGTTTCCCCTGGATGAAGAAGGAACTGTAGCTGCTATCACTGCTGCCACCAGCAACACTCCCCTGCTGCTGTTTGGTGTGGGTGTGATCACCCTGCAGAGCCCAGGCAGGCCTTAAACTGGGGAGCAGCAGCATCAGGCAGAGGCTCCCTGCATGGAGACACATTTGGACTGGAGGGAGATGGAGCACTGCAACTTGCCTGTGTCTCACCAGGAACCCCAAGGTCTTTACAAGAGAGGGGTTGATAACATGAAAGCATCCCATTTTGGATACACACATGGAACAGAACACAGAAATGCTGCAATCAAAACAAACCTCACTGGTTTTGGTTATTCCAACCAAAGCCAAGATTCCCATTTTGCAGGAAAGTCTGCTCTTTAAGAGAAATATCAACTGAAGAGACACACAAAGCAATCCAAGTGCCATTTCCACATCAGATCTTGCACATGGACTTAAAAACTAAAAAAAAAAACAAGCTCCCATAAAACTCCACTGCTATCCAGTGCACAAAATTTTATTTCAGTAGTTTTCAAATGTTTCTTTATTGATTTTCATATACATAAAAGTGAGCTTATTAAATGCAGGTTTATAATTTCTTATCTAAACACTGCACAATGCAGAATATATATACTGTCACTTCATTTTTATACTCAAGAAATACAAATGCTCAACTTTATATACTTAAGAAATACAACTTCTCAACTTTATCTCAATAGTAATTAATAAAAATAATCAAATGCTTAAAAAATTAAGATACTTCAATTTTTTCCTTATTTTAAAGAGAACTAAAAAGAAAGACTTTGCTACTTTGGGCTGGGAGAGAAACTTCTGATTAAATCTTACACTTTTAAAACTAATTAGGAAGTTACAGAAAGATAGCAAGAACCACTTTAATATTAAACAGAAACAATTCTTCTGCAGAAATTTGTCAAGTTTTGCTTTTGGAAAACACTTGCAGAGATGCTGTTTCAAGTATGTCATCAGATAAACACCAGTAAAAACTTAGTTGGACACACAGACATTCTCTCAAGAAGATCCTCATTAAACAGGAAAAAAATCCTTTAAAGGCTTCTTTTAAATCCAGTTACTCCCTTGGTACAGAAACACACGATTTCTGGAACAGAACCAACTTCAACACTTTTGCTATTTTAAATACAGGATAGCAATTACTGTTGGTACTTCAAGGGTTGGGTTATTTTCCTTTAATGTAACATTTCATTGATGCTGTTACTTTTGAACAAGTCACCTTTTCAGATCCTCTGGCTTTCCCCATCCTCTGATGAACAGTTTAGTGAGGAGAAGCTTTCGGTACAAGACATCTAATTTACTTACACCCATTAGCAGCACACTGTCATCTGGGGAAAAAGCAGAGGTAAAAACAAGGCAGTTAAAATCCACATTATTTTATTCATTGATTGTAAGAAAGAGGAAGGAGGGAAGCAGAAGAAGCTTTCTGCTGCAGAGAAAGTTCATTTTTGTAACCTTGCCTTCCTTGGTGCGGTAAACATTCTAATGCTTATTTTATGTGTTCCTTTCCAATTTTGATATTTCTTATCAAACTGATGCTCCTCCCACTCCTTTCTGGGAAGAAATCACACCCTCAAAATCCTTGCCAGGACCATTTCTCTTTCTACAAATACACCAGCTCAAACAGAGCTAAATCTACCAAGATTTTAGGCAAGCTGAGTATTATTTTCAAAGCAATACTTACTGAAGTGAACAGGGAGCCACTGCTGAGCTCTTCCAAGGAAGAAGGAAGAAAAAAAACCAAAACAAATACAACTAAAAAGAAGAATTTAAATCTGGTTTCTTGGTCAGCAGGATACAGGTTACTCAGTTAAAGTCCAGGATCTGTGTGCACCTAAGAAAAGAGCAGATTTAATAATCAAACATTTGATTACTGAGTTCACTTCAGGTATTTTCTACTATTTCCAGATCTCTCCATACTAAATGTACTCCATAAGCTCATCACACTCCAAAACAGTGAAATTTAATTTCTGGGTTTTTGAAATTTTAGTTTCATCCAAAAGCATTTATTCTGCCACACTCCAATATGGTCATTTTTAAAAATAAACTTGTTTGACTACAACAAGTCAAAATTGTGATCAGATTAACAAAAACATTCCTCTGCACTTCTAGAAAGCGAGCATTTAAGAATCAATATACAGCATAAAAAGGAGAACTCTCTTTCTAGAGAAAACCTAGAAAATATTACTATTAAGAGAAATTATAGTCACTTGAATTTTAGAACAAGCATGCTAGAAAGCCACAATGGCTCTAGGATGGTTCAATCACTACAGGATAAAAACAAATACATGAAATGAGCAGAAAGTCACAGTGGGGATGCTTTGTTTTAAAACATGAAGATGTAGATTTTGCTTTGAGTCCAAAGTCTGGTCTGACAAGCTCTCTGCTGCACCAAGGGAGTGCCAAAACAACTTTCTAGGCAAGTGCATTATATTTAAATGCAATATTGATTGAGGCAAAAGCTTTCTCTCATCCTCTCCTCTGCTTCATTGATGGAATGGAGCCTCTGAAGTAACTCATGATATTTCAATTAATCAGAATCAAGATAAAAGCACTACTGGAAAGAATACAGGAAACACTAAATCAAATAAAAAAATATTCCTAGTATGTGTAGTATGCTGCACAGAACTTCTCAGAAATATCAGTGAGATAAAAAAATTTGGGAGGATTGCCCCTACTGTATCTCTGTAACAAAAGGGCAGGACATGCTCCAGTCACTGCCCATCCATGCCTGCATGGCTAGACAACTACAAACAATTTTAGTGCCAGGAAAGGCAAATCCAGCTGCGGGAGGCTAAAGTTTTATAATTTCACATCAACAGGAGTATTTCAGCAGTGAGGATTTGAAATGAATGAGAGAATCAGGAAAGGCTGTTTCAGAATTCAGCTTGATTTCCTCCACTTGGCAGCTCCCATGCCACATCCCGATCCCGCTGTGAGACAGGTCAGCTGGAAGCAGTGACCTGCTAACGATGCTGTGGAGCTGTGTGGCCCTAGAGACACGATCTGTGCCATGAATCTTGAATGAATATACTGTTAACACAGAAAGCTTTACATAACTGCCAGCTGTGAATGGAAACCGCAGCAGATACAAAAGCACGCTCAGAAGAAACATAGAAACAGACACATAAACTCATCCAAAACCCAGCATGTAAAAGGTCAGCTCTTGGTTTTCATCCGTGCAAAGAGCTTCGGTTACAAGAAAATCAGCCCTGCAAAGTACAAGGCCCATAGTGTAGTTTCTATTCTATACATGGATGTGAAAAAGCCAACCTGAAAAAGCCACCGAGGCTGTTTTAGAAGGCGGAGCTGCCAACTTCCCTACCCTCCCTCTCTCTATTTAAAAAAAACCTCCCTTACAATTAACGCCAGCTCCTTTTCTGATAGAAGAAACGCCTGCTCAGGAATGAAAGAAATCACACAGAAGTCACGCCAAGGCAGACACAAGCCCCACAACAACTCCACAAAACGGGACGGGCACGCAGGAGCCGGAGCATAAACAACGGGGCCTAAAGCAGGGCTGCGAGCAGCTCCCTGCCAGCCTGACCCGAGCACTGCAAGGGGGCAGGTGCGATCTCAAACCTCTGCCATTCCCCGATCTCAAACCTCCGCCATCCCAAAACTCCGCCATCCCCCCCAATCCCAAACCTCCGCCATCCCCCCGATCCGTAGCCCCAGCCCCCGCAGGAAGGGGCGGCAGGGGGCAGGACATGGACACGGCCACCGCCACCCCTCCGCCCGCCTCAGCTCGTCCCGGGCCGGGCAATGCCGTGAGGGGGAGCGGCTCGGGCAGCTCCCTCCTGCCCGCCCTCCGCGGGAGCCGCTCTGGCATCGCTCCCCCAGCCCGGCCCAGCCCGCGAAGGTCACCCGCTGCTCACCCGAAGCGCTGCCGCTGCTGAGGCACCACAGAGGAGGGCGGGAGCGGGAATTGGAGGAAGAAGATGAAGAAGAGGAGGAGGAGGAGGAGGAACAGGGGAGGGCGAAGGGCGGGACGGGGACGGCGCGGACGGGACGCGGCTCACGCGCCCATGGCGCTCGCGTTCCGGCGCCCCCTGGCGGCGTGCGTGAGGCGGCCGCGGGCGGGGCCCGGCGCTGCGGGGCTATGGCGGCCGCGGGCTCCGCTCCGGAGGCGCGTCCCGACGGGCGGGAGCCGCTGCTGGGGTCCGCAGGGGTCGCGGCGGATGAGGAGGAGGAGGAGGAGAGCAGGTAAGAGCTGGTTCTGCTGTGCAGGGGCGCTGCGGGTGCACCGAGGAGCCGCCCGTGGGTGCCGGGTCCTTCCCCGCCCGTCACGGGCGGCCCGGGCCGGGGGGCGCTGCCCGGCCGGGGTCCCGGCCCAGCCGCCGTCCCCAGCGCTCCGGAGCTCGGAGCCCGTGTCCCGGAGCGCCCCGGGCCCGGCTGTGGGAGCGGGCCGGAGGCTGCTTCCCTCTGCGGGAAAACACAAACGCACTGCCTTGGGAAGTTGCTAAAAAACGGCCAGCGGGATTAATATACGGCAGAAGTCTTGGGCTTTAATAGCAGCCTTCGTGTGTGGGCAGCTGTTCGGCGTTTGGGGCTTTTACCCCCTTCTGACAGCAAAACAAATGTCATGAATTTAAAATCGCAGATTTAAGTCTAGGTACGACTCGCATAAACAGCGTTTGTAAACTCTGTTTAGGCATCTATATCTATAACCTGAGTCTGCATCATCTGAATAAACATTACTTTGTAACTTAGTTTGTAACTTCTATTTTAATTTTTTCCAGCCCTTGCAATCTACAGCAGTATCTTTTACACACAGCTTTTACGTTGTATGTTGTTATTTTCTCATCATAAAAACAGACGGGGTGTAGCTTTTAGTCAAATCAAGGGTTGTTCAGGTTTGTGGTTCTTATAAGGTTACAGCTGTGAGAGGTTTAACACCCACTTTTTAAAAGTTTTATACTCCAAAGTGTCTATACAGAGTTTGCAGAACTGAAGACCTGCCTAGATCAAGATCTCTCTGTGTGACATTTGGTGTGTGATAGCATTTCTGTTATTTTGTTTGATTTGTCAATCCAGTATTTTTCCAGCAAAAAATATATTCTTTATAGTCCTTGCTGAGTGGAAATCCACTCCTCCTTAACAAGTTACACAATTGCATTGAGAGATTGGTGAAAAATGTTTGCAGTGCCATGTGGGAGCAACTAGAAGAGGATCTGATAATGATTTCTTTCTCCCTCTTGCTTTTTGTTTGAAAACCAGGGATGTTGTGGAATCACAGGAGCATTATAAGAGCAGGTGGAGATCCATCTGGATCATGTACCTGACAATGTTTCTCAGCAGTGTAGGTGAGTAAATACACGTGGAATTTGGTGTTACTTGTTTAATTAATATACTTTGGTTTGAAAATAACAGGGCTTGAAAATTCCAGCTAGAGAGCTTCTTTGATGCCACTGTTCTAACCTCAGAAAAGGTGCATTTTTTGATTCTTTAAAAGAGAATGTCTGAATCTTAGCAAATCAAACAGAAAGTTACATCTGGTAAGTAATAAAACTGCTTTTACACAAAGAGATGGATTACATAAGCCTGTGGCTTATGACTAGTTTGGTAGTGGCAAGGTAAGGGTATTGCTCAGAACCCAGCAAAACAAAGGTTGCACTTTTATCACCCAGAGTGAAACTTCTGGGCAATGAAAACAGAAATAACATGGAGTTCTTAAGTAAGATTTTTATGGGAATGTATGCTGTCTATTTCAAACATGTATCAAAACTTGTTTTCTCCTACTGGCCTTTGCATCTCCATTGCAGGACTAAATAACTCCCCCCAGAAACAAGAATTGATTTTTGACCTTTGATGATTTTCTGTGGGCCTAGAAATTATCTTGAAGTTCATAGGATATTTCAGTAACTCTTTTATTTATTATTATTAGCTAAAATCTCTGTGACTAATGAATACAGATATGTCAGTATATCAAGAAATTCTTTTTACTTCGGGGACCTTGTTTTCTTTCCATTGGGAGGACAACATAGGAGGTTTTTTGTTTAGTGTGTATGCACCTATAAAAATGAACTTTTGAAGATAGTTCCTCCTGATAGGAGGAATTAGCACTCCTTAAAAGAAGCAGGAAATGCACAGGTTTATTCTATAGGGGGTATAATACAGAATAATGGACTTGTAATAACTGTTTCAGAAAATAAAATTATTGATAAAAATGGCAAATAAAATAACTTCATTTTTTTACTGTGTTACAGGTTTCTCTATTGTAATTATGTCTGTGTGGCCCTATCTCCAAAAGGTTTGTAAATATGGGGTGTTTTTTAAAATAATTAAGAACAGAAAACTCCTGCTCAGAAAGTAGATAATAGAAAACCTGACATTTTATTTAGGAAAAGAAGAAGTGGATGGAGGTGTGTGGCTTTAAGAGACTTTTATTCTGCCATCCACTTAGACAACTTTTATTATTTCTTGCAAAATTGTTAAAGGTACAATTGGTAAAGGTACATCATAATCCAGAAATGTTTGGTTTTCCAATATCATGATTTTCAACAGAAGTCTTGTTATTAAAACCTAGTAGACAAGACTTGTCTGTGTTTTGGAAAAAAAAAATAATAAAAGAGGAAACTGAAGGTAGAAGTTGCTCTGTAGATATCACATTGTTGCCCAGAGATCTTGGTATTCCTAACAGGGGATGACCGTGGTTTATTTGGAGGTCTTAGATCTTAAATCTAAGATCTTAGATCTTAAACCTCTTAGATCTTAAAAGCAGCACAGAAGTCCCTAAAACTTCAGTTTAATCTGTGCTAGGATTTCAGTGCCCCTGGAACTGTAGAAGGAACTTTTCAAATGCAAAATTTGGAGAGTATAACCTGGGCAGAGACCTAGAGGTGTCACTGAAGGTGAGGCTGATGCTGAATTCTTGCAGAAAACAAGAAAATGCATTGCCAGCTGTTGCTATAGGATATGAAACAACACAACACGCACACACTGTTGTTTTTAAGGTGAAAAAAGGGAAGTTTATTTTTTGATTTAACACTTACAGATTTTTAATAGTGACTTTGGATTGGTGGGTGAAAGTGCCACCTCTCCAATGACACTGGACAAACAGTTTATCAAACTTCTTTTCTTCTAGAAAAGAAAGCAAAATAATAAGTTATTTACAAAAAGTGTGTGAGAAAGTTTGCTACAAGAATGTAAATATCAGAGAATCTTAAAAAATGAGAGTGACAAGCAGTAAATCAGGACAGATTGAGGCATGTGCAGAGACAGTGACTCCTTGCTGCTGGCATGGAAGGTGCTGCCGTGCTGCTCAAGGTCTGTCTCTACCAGAACATCAAAATCTCCTGGAGTTTGCTGCCAGTGAGCCATTCCCAGGAAGCAAAGAGGGTTTTATTGGTTGGGTGCATTGCTGGAGAGAGTGATCAATGCAAGGTTTATTACCCAGAGATAGCATGACAGTGCAGAGTCCTTGGTGTGCCAGGTACTCATTCTCAGAGGGTGTTGCTGGTTGTGTCAACACTGCAGTGCTTTCCCCACAGATCTGACTCTTGTGTTCCTGCAGATTGATCCAACAGCAGATGCCAGTTTCCTGGGCTGGATCATAGCTTCATACAGCATTGGCCAAATGGTTGCTTCTCCCCTCTTTGGCCTCTGGTCCAACCACAGGCCCAGGAGGGAACCTCTGGTCATTTCCACTGCTATTTCTGTAGCTGCTAATTGTCTCTATGCCTACGTCCACGTGCCCCATGGCCACAACAAGTACTACATGCTGACTGCCCGTGCTCTCGTGGGCTTTGGAGCAGGTAAACACAGCAGGATGTACATTTCTGGAAATTGTTACATTCTGTGTCTCGTGTAGGATGCTTAATGTTAAGTTTTAATACCAGATTTATCATTATGTGAATGAGAACTCAATATTTAACAAAGCAAAGGGTTGGCCTGTAGTGGTTTGTAACAAAATTGTGTAATTGTGCTGTTGTGTAAAAAGACCGGAGGGAGTGCTGGCTTTTATTACCTTGCAAAATCAGAATCCAACCCCTGAAATAAATGTCACTCAACATTTAACAATATGAACTTGATGCTTACATGAACACTTGCTTGGTTTTGGGGTTTTTTTGAAGGCAATGTGGCTGTAGTTCAATAGTATATTGCAGGTGCCTATTCTCTGATAGAAAGAATGACTGCTATGGCCAACACCAGTGCCTGCCAAGCAAACCAACCCCTGAAATAAATGTCACTCAACATTTAACAATATGAACTTGATCCTTACGTGAACACTTGCTTGGTTTGGGGTTTTTTGAAGGCAATGTGGCTGTAGTTCGGTCGTATATCGCGGGTGCCACTTCTCTGACGGAAAGAACGAGTGCCATGGCCAACACCAGTGCCTGCCAAGCAGTTGGCTTCATTTTAGGCCCAGGTAAAGCAAAATCTTCTCTCCTCACTTCTCTTACTTGAAGTTGGGCATTGGAAGTAGGAATCCTCAGCAGCTGTATGCAGGGGATTTTATGGCATAGTTTTTCAGTGATATCACGATTGAATAAATGGGGTCCACTAATCTATACTTCTCTAAGCCAATATAAATGAAACATTCTTGTCCAATTGCTCTGCACCAATCTAAAATTTAATTTAAACCTCACCCACTGCATCTTTTCTCTCTAGTTTGCCCTTAGCATGAGGGATAATCCAGTCCCAGGACCAATGTTTTCCATTAAGAGCAAGAAGAAAAAAAAAAAATTGTCTGTCTGCCAAGAAAATTAACTATTGGTACAGTCAGAATTCAGTTCTATAAGTGCCATGATGCTGTTTACACTGTTTATTTTGTCTAATCAAGTACTTTCCTTGCTAGCTGAGATCCCACTGGTATCCATTTTGTTTATTTAGAGTATAATTCCCAAAATGTAAAAGGTTTGACAGGTATAATACTTAAATTTTACTTGACAGTTAGAACTTTTATTATGTGTTCTAATGTTTTCTTAATGATTCTCAAGATTTTCACAGTACATTGATGTTTTTAAGTTTTTCAGACATGTTTTACACTTATTGGAGAAGAAGGAGTAACGTGGAAATTCCTTTGTCTTCAGCTGAACATGTACACAACACCTGTGTTATTTGGAGCTCTCTTAGGAGTTATTAATATTATTCTCATCTTTGCCGTATTCAGGTAATCAAGTAAAAAAAAACCTTATAAATACCTTACCTTGTTTTGTGGGTGACTTGGAGCAAATAATAGCTGCTCTGCAGGAGGAGTAATAAACCTGCTAAAACTGTAAGTTGTTATTCATTTTTTAAGTGTTTCTACCTTCTTTAATACTGTATTTTTCTGCTGCTCATAAAGGCATCTTGGTGATGTTCTGGGTAGAATGTAAACTGATTTAAAAAGTTAAAGATATTGGACTATTAGGCTTGATATAGTTTAATGTTGGTAGTTGCTGCCCATGTATTTTCTCTAAGGAGAAATTAGGTTGTCTGTAGGGATCTCAGTGTCTGTCTTTCCTTTAAGATTCTCAGGGGACTTTTTTTTTCATCATCACACTGGTGCAAATGCATATGGATATATGATATGCTCCCACTAGAATATTTCCTTTCTTGAACAGTGTTCACTGCAGTCAGGTGCCAGCTTTGAAGATGATGTTTAATGGAGCTGCAAATAATTATCCTATAGATGATACCATTTACAATTATTTTAATAGAAACAGTAGATCAAATAAATGTGTGTATTAATAAAAAAAGTTTTACATTTCTAGGGAGCATCGAGTGGATGACATGGGACGCCAGTACAAAAGTATCAATTCTGATGGAGAAGGTACCAGTGTTTCCTTGAAAACTTACTCTGTGATTTTAATTTTGAAGTACTCTCTTATTACATAGAAGCATTTATAAGTATTCTAAAGTTTGATGCACTTGGAAGCTGATGTGGAAAATAGGCTGCATCTCTCCCTAGCTGGTCCAGAAATTGCTTCATTTGTTGTGTTGTGCCCATGGTGCTGTCTGGTAACAAAGAAGGAAAAAAAAATAATTGTATGGATCCTTCCATATTTTCATCCTGAGAATCCTGCTATGTAATTTTGACCTGGGAAGAGAACTTTTTGGTTTCCATTGTTCAGATATTTCAAGAAGTTTGCTTATTTTGCTGTCACCCAAGATTCATTGGGAAAACAGACCATGTAACCAGTTTGGAAATTATTTTCTCTAATTGACAGTGGAATTGAAATTTGAACAGCTCCATTTTGATGTAAAAACTTTATAGTTTGAATGTCAAAGTGTAACTGCCTAGCTGCCCACCAACTTACATGCTAAATACTTGGAAGACCAAAGGAATCATTGCTGTTTGTAATTTTTGATGGTATCAGAAAAAGCTCAGTGTGCAGTTCAGGTAATTCTTTTGTGTTGCTGCAGGAAGTGATGTTCTGGATCAGAACACAGAAGGAAGCATTGACCACGTTGCTGTGGTAGCACTCAACGTTCTCTTCTTTGTCATCCTGTTTGTGTTTGCTGTCTTTGAAACGTGAGTTTGTCTGTTTTCTCTCAAAATATTCAGGCATGTAGAGTAATTAGAGTGGGGGTGCATGTAAAGGCTTTCCTGTTCCACTCATCTTCCTAAGTAGAAATCCAAAACCACAGGCAATCAAGCTGATGTGCACTGATAATGTATCAAAGGTCAGTGATAACTGAAGTAACAAATTAAAGGTCAGCAATAACTAAAGATATGTACAGAATAGTACATACCTTTACCATATCTACCATATTTGTGCTAGAGAAATCATTAATGTAAAAGCTTTTCAATGGAGGCAAACTTTTTAACCCATATCCTCAACTTTTTAAGTACTGAAGAAAAAAAAGCTTAACTTAGGCTGGCTAAAATCTGCAGAGAAAACATGTTTTCCCTTGAGTACCTTATTCTTTATTTTTTATTTTAGTTTTGTGTGATTTCTTAGTATGATTCTGATTATCTCCAAAAGCTTCAGTGCATCTTTTTTTTCAGTAATGATTAAAACAATTTTTTTGATAGAGTTAATACAGTTGTATTCTGAAATACACTGTTTTGTATGACTGGGGTTTTTTTAGCTTAAAGATGTATGTTATTTACTCCCAAATTTTCTGTCTGTAAGAAAAAAAGTAAAACATAGCATCATTATCTCAGGCTCAAGTGTGTACTTCATTTTTTTATCTTAGGAAATACTTTGAATATATATGATTTATTCTGCAAGTTTTTTGAGCTCTAATGTAGTTAAAATTTATTTTACAATTTGGCTTTATCATGAGTTGCATTATTTTTAGAAAACTGAGGTTTCAGACTGGTTGGTTGCTAAAACTTAAACATTATCAAAATTATAATTTTTGTTCTCACAGGGTCTAATTTTTTTTTTGTGTCTCTATTACTCTTGCTTAGTTTTCACTCCAACATTGTTTCATGAACTATCAAAAATAGATTAATGATGCTTCAGAGTATATTTGGTGTATACCAGATACTTGCATGGACACTAATGTATGGAAGAAGGTTTTTATGCTTACTGTATTTTTGTTCTGTCATTCCAGTATAGCTACTCCACTGACAATGGATATGTATTCCTGGACCAGGAAAGAAGCTGTTTTTTATAATGGAATAATCCTTAGTGTGATTGGCATTGAATCAGTTATTGTTTTCATGGTGGTTAAAACACTATCCAAAAAGTAAGTTTTTGGGATTTTGTTTCTTATGTTGGCTAAATATAAAATGTTTTATGGCAGGGCCAAATCTCTTACTCAAGTCTCTTACTGGCAATGAATCTGGGTTTGCTATGATAATGAAATACTTCCAATTCTGGCACAGCCTTGCTGTTGTGGTTGTTCTTTATTCTGTTAACATAACCCCCTCTTATTTGACTGTCTGTACTCCTTGAATCACAAGAAAATTTGGTTTTAAGTTACTGGGATTTTGTAACTTTTCTTGCCAGTGTTTTGGTGTGTGTCATGGGGTGTGTCATTAGCAGCTACCTAAATTTTACATTAAATTATTTGATACATTTAACTGCAATTTGATTGTTTGGCAGGACTGGTGAGCGTGCCATACTCCATGCAGGCTTACTGATTGTCTTGGTTGGATTCTTTATCTTACTGCCTTGGGGCAAGAAACTACCAAATATCCAGTGGCAAGGTATAGTTCAAGTCTTACCAACCACCTTCTTTTGAAAGCCCTTCATTGCACTTTTGTTCCTAATGATATGAATAACTTATTTTTACAGAAATAAAGAACAACTCCATTCCCAGAACAGCCCCCAGTGAAATGTTAGCACCTTTCTGGAGTCTGCCAGAGCTGCAGCTGCCATCCAACCACACAGCAGAACCTGTGGGCTGCCCTGTCACACAGTCCTGGTGCCTCAACACTCCCATGATCTACCTGGCCCAGTACATCAGCTCTGATGTGCTCATAGGCTTGGGCTATCCTGTTTGCAATGTCATGTCCTACACTTTGTATTCCAAAGTCCTGGGACCAAAGCCTCAGGTAAGCACCATCCCTAAAAGCTTTAATTCACTTGCTGTGCACTCTCTTTATTAGAATGAGAGATCTAGTGAAAATTCCTTTTGTCATCAGCCAAATAATAAGCAGGGCAGGACTTTGCAGGGCAGAATAAGTGTTTTAAGCAGGACAGAACTTTGCAGGAACTCCAATCTTTTTCAAAATCCAAGGCAAGTCTCTAGGGGAATTAGAAAGCAAGGCTTGTGCTACTCATGCAAATCTTACAATGTGAAAATTTCATTACTCTTCTGGCAGAGTCCTCTTCCTAAATACCAATTATATATTTGGAATACCAGCATGGAATAATGTCTCTTACTAATTTTATTATATAAACTAAGTTTATTCTATAGACTACTATAAAGACTACTACTAGACCCCCCCAGTATGGGCAGTTTTTAGTATACACCTAACTCTAGAAAAAAAGACATAAATGCAGTATTTTTAGAAGTTTTATTGTCAAACAAAGCATCTCTTCATTTAGCTTGCCCTCCACACTCACATCTCACATCCTTACCCTTGCTTTCTCAGAAATACTTAATGCACTTGCTGTTTTCCATAAGAAAAGCTAAGGTTAAAAAGTAGAGCTATTTTTTGTGTGCTGATAAACTGGATTTTCTTTCCATTCTTTTGTGGTGTTGGGGAGGTGAAGAGGTCATTTCTCTGTACTTTTCACTCAAAACTGTTCTAGCTTGTCAGGTAAAGTGTGTATTTATGAGCATAGGAATGAGCAAGTTACAGTGAAACAAAATAGCAAACTTACATTATTGCTTAACAGAAAATTTTATCCCCCTTTTGCCCATTTTTTTCCTGTTATATTTTGGTGAAAGAGACTTAATGCTTTGAGCCAGAGCACAGCCAGAACTTATTTTTTGTTAGAAAGCAGTAGAGTACCTATGAGTGGAGCCTTGGAATAAAGCTTGGAGAGGCTCAGCAGTACTCTTGGAAACAAAGTAATCAGTGTCTTAACTCATTAAGACAGATAAGTGGTTGTTTAAATACTTCTACATTTTCTAGTTAGGCTAATGGCTTGGAATTAATGGCAAGCTAAATAATGCCAGTATCACTTACATAAGCTTTTGATCTGCTGCAGGGTGTCTACATGGGATGGCTGACTGCCTCTGGAAGTGGAGCAAGGATCCTTGGGCCTGTGTTTGTGAGCCAAATCTACACTCACCTGGGGCCACGCTGGGCATTCAGCTTGATCTGTGGAGTAGTTGTAGCCTCTCTCTTACTCTTGGAGATAGTGTACAAGAGACTAATTGCATTTTCTGTCAGATATGGGAGGATGCAGGAAGAGAATTGTTAAATATGTATTTTTATAAAACCCAAACAGTACAACCAAGCAGAAGTAATAGTTTATTACTGCTTTTGAATGAGGAGTACCTAACCACTGACCTTGTTGGCTGTGTGCTAACAACTGTACACCTGTACTTACACATTGACAGAACATTTAACTTGGTCATACCCCAGTACTGGTTACCCCTGCTGCAGCTGGCTTCTGTGTCCTGCTTTTCTGGCAGCAGAGGAAGGAATGTGACAGGTCAGAGCAATACCATGGCATGTTTGAAGTGTGTACAGTTTATGTGATGTACATGTGCACTGAGTGCAGCTGTGAAGGTCACAGGTTACGTGCATCCTTTCCCGAAAGAAGTAAATGAAACATTATCTTGATTCTGTGAATCAGGATTAGTAACTCTTTTGCAACTACAAGATTAGTTGAGCTGCATGCACTTTGTATGGAGACAGCACTACTTGAGCAAACCTGATGTTGGGTTTGTTGGCTTGTAAGCACAGGTTAATACAGACATCTGGTTCTGGAGCCTGTTACATCTCCCCCAGGTGACAGAAACAGAGCAAGGGAGGTGCCCTGTGGCATTTGGGTCTTTCAGTTGACCAAGAGCCATTGAAAATCACTTTCAGCAGCTGTTACTTGAACTACAGAGAACCAAATGTGCAATTTTTCCTCTACTGTTTTGCTGAATGCCTTTTTGTAGCAAGAAGAAAAACCTGCAGCATTGAAATATGCACAGCTTTTCTTAACTACAACAAAAAATGTCTAAGCACAATAGTTTACACTTTTGTGCTTGGTGAGAATGAATGCACTGTGCTGAGCAGTGGTGGTTAATTAAGAGGAAGGAGAAAACTGGCTCCTGGGTGTTCACTGCTATTTCTTCTGATATTAGGGTACAAGAAACAGTGTAAATTCCTGTTTTAGTCACTCAGGCTTTATTTTAAAAAGTGAGATCTAATTTTCCTTCATAATGGGCCTAAGCTCATCTGTATGGGTTTGTTTAGCCCTTTTAATGCTACTGGGGAAAAAACCTCTGGAGTAACTCCAGTATGAGAGTTGTGGCTGCTGTCTAATGTCTCAACTGTTTGAATTTAATAAATGTAATTCTTATTCCTATGTACTCAATTGTTCAAACACTAAGAAACTACTGAATTAAAAGATGATTTTTTTCAATACTAACTGAAGAGGATACAGGAGTTTTATTCTTATGGGTTTTCATGCTACAGAATCACAAAATGTTGTGAAGAAAGACTTTTTTATAAGCTAATTCATAGCAAGTGCTACTTGTATATTGTTCTGAAACGTTCCTAGTACTAAATTCTTTATTTGCAAGCTATTTCCTTGATTTGGACATGACAAAGCAACCAAAGTTCTGTCTTTTAAACAGCAGCTGAACAAGGAGAACTGGCTTGGAGCAGTTCAGCTGTGCTGTGCTTGCACACAGCCAGCACCAGCTCCTCTGAAACTCTTCATCAACATCATTTTGGATTCAAGTTCTTTTCCTGCCTGATAAGGAAGTCCTAGAGTATTTAAGTGCAGATACAAGCACCATCAGGAGAGTTAGCACACCTGAAGCCAAATGCTTGGGAGAAAAGCTGCTGTTAATGCTACTTCAGCTGTTTTAAGTATTACTCAATGGTAAAACAAGGTAAAACCACCTAAAGTTATTAACTCTTCTCCTTTAACATTACTTGACCATGAAACAAATAAATAGATCCAGGCAATTACCACTGCATTTATTTTTTTTTTTTTTGTATAACATGCTTGTGCAGGGAAGTTTTAAGCTGCTGCTACAAAAAATAAAAACAGACTTATAAAACATATACATATTTACATATATTACTTGTAAGACATAAAAATATAAGTTATTTACAAATACAAATACTTGAACAGCACAGATGCATTTTCCTTGATTGTTGGCACTGAGTAAGCAGTGGAGTAAGAAAAAAAAATAAAACAGATTCAGATTATTTCCAAAGACTTAACACAGTCAAGAACTAAGTTTCTCAAAGCTTGGCTTGAGTGAGTTTATCCATCACTTTAATGAAAAATATGTTTTGGATGAGACTTCACACACAATTTGCTACACATAAAGAGAGCAACCCTCCCCTTCCTAGCTTTTTACCAGATTTTGGAAGAATCTCTGCATAGGCTGAGTAAGATCAGTCACTTGACTGGGAAGCCAGTGAGTGAGTTTATTAAGCTCTTGTGCCATGACACCCGGTGTCCTTGAATCAGTGAGGACCAGCAGGATTGGTAAACATTACAAGAATAGAAGACAGACAGTGCAGCTTCTCTTTGATGTATTCTGGCAACTTATCATCTTCTCCATACCTGGAGTGGCAAAGCAGCATAGAAAAATTGAGATGCTTAAATACTTTATTTCATGACAATATAGTTATTTCAAAACATGACTTTGCTCAAGCTCCCTGTTTTTAATACTACACATGAATAGTGGCTGCACTCTGGAGACCAAGCAGATGCACTCCCAGCTTGTTTTAGTCATTTGTTATCCAGATAACAAATGAATATTTATTTGTTATCAGTTGGCTATGGGTGCTTCTCTTTCTTTAAGGAGCTTACATAAGCTAACCAACTATGAAGTGATGGCAGTGCTAAGGTTTAAAATCTACAACCAGAGTCAGGAGCAGCTATGAAGTTGCCTGAGGTACAGCAGCCTTGCACTGAGTTAGCTGGATGTTTTTGTGGCAGGAACAGACTCACCTGCTTGTCTGGCCCTCTGGAGAAGTGTAAGTGATGGAAGAGACACCTGCTTGGGCTACCAGCTGGGATCCATCATTGAACTGAACCCATACTGCTCCACTGGTCAGCTGAGGAGAGAGGTTACATTGTGGTTTGAGCATACAAAATACAAAATTACAAACCTAGAACTCTTCTAATAATGGAAACTGAAAGCTTTTCAAATTCCTAAAGGGACTTAGGTATTTTGTCAGTCTTCCAAAGAAAAAGATGGCATGGATTTTACTTTGGAGGAAGTAGTCTCATGCTGACTTCCTCAGGTTTCAGATGCTTGGCTTTAGATATCCTTGTCAATACCAGATAAATGAAGCATTACCTTTAGCTTAACCACTCCTAAAGAAATCTTATGAAGGGCCAAACACTAAAAAGAAGCCCATTTGTGAGAGATCACAGCTATACACAATTTAAACTTTATATATAATCAAGAGACCTTTTTCTGTTAGGAGAGGAAGCTTACTTTATCTGGAGAGCCAAGAAAGTTTTAAATTTAAAGCTTATCCAACAGAAAAGCAGAGGGAAGATGGCTTTGCCAAGAAACAGCTTCTCCTGCTGTAGAGGAAAATACATTTCTCTTATATAGATCTGGTCTGTAGCTATTACAAACTCTGTCATGACACCTTTGTATCTGTATTAGTGAACAGAGAAGTGAAACAGTTTCAGTTTTTTACTAGAGTCAAATTTAAATGACAAAGGACACTGAAACAGGCAGTAATAGCCACAGGAAAACTGTGCTAACTGAGATACTGAACTATTATTTTGGTTTCTTCTAGTTATGTAGATCACTATGGTTTTTATCTAAGACACTTATTTAAAAGTATCTTTATGCATACAAATTTTAGACTTAAGCTGTAGTGCACAACTGAATGATTCCTCACAAATCAAGTTTCAATAAAAAATAGATATCTCAACCTCATAGGAAAAAGAACAGACATGCCCCCTTTATTAATTTCTCACCTGAGAAGCCCAACCAACATTTTTCACAAAAACAGATTTGACAAGTTGGGCTGAATTTGGGCTGCATTCCGTTGGATGAACAGAGGAGCAGGTCTTTTCAACAGTGTCAGTCAGAAACGTAGGCTTTTCACAGGGCACCACCTAAAAGCCAGAGATGCACAGAATGAACAGAATTAACAACCTTGGCATTAATCCTCCTGAGGGGCTGCAGTGGTCAGTGCCACCTGTTCATGTGTACAGACAGATTCAGCCTCCATGCTTCATTTCACAGCATTACAGTAGAAAAACCCCACAGGGACACAACTTTTTGTTGTCAGTTCACTTCAGGCAGGTGGAAATGTGCAGGATTCTGTACTAGGGACATGAACTGCACAATCAAACAGATGCAGATCCTACAAATGTAGATTGATGTATATTCAACAAAGCTCACAATACAAACTCAGTGTGCCAAGGCCCCAGTATGATTCAGTCAGCTGAGGAAGTTTTATCAGGGACCAAAGCCTGGTGGGCCTTTTAAACAAACCAGATGAAATTGCTCACAAAGCCTTATTGGCTACACATATATTCTCACTTACCCTTTTCTTATATACACATTCAGACTTGATAATTTCAGAACAACAACATCAATTGCCAATACCCTTTGTGACACCATTTGTTATACAGCACTGAGGGCACATCAGAGCTTTCAAACTAAAGACTGTTGTCTAACACAAATAAGCAATTTTCAAACTCTGTTCCCAGGGGGATTTGTAGCAAAGTTTTGGAGTGTTCAGATTTTTCAGATGCTCTTAAATCCAGGTATCAAAATCCACATTCTAGTCAGTATGCTCACAAATGGCTAATAAAAGCCCACGGCCATACAAATGTAATTCCATTAATTCAAGTAAAACAGCAACATGGGAGACTGGTTGGTACATGTAATTCCATTAATTCAAGTAAAACAGCATCATGGGAGACTGGTCTCCATGGTACATCCTTCTGTACTTACAGGAGCACAGTTTGGAGTCTGAACTGGAGTAGAACTGGCAGCTTGATTTCTATCCAATGCCACAACTTCTTTTGAATAGTTTGTCTTGTCCAACAGTGGAGGTGCTACAGCCAGTGGTGATTCAGTATTACCAGGTTTCCTGGAAAAATAATGAGAAAAACAGGGAAAAGGTCTGTACAAAAGGGATTAAAGAAACAAATGAAGAAACAGCTCTTCCTTCATTTTACTATGGACTGTCCAAAGCACTTGATGGCAGGAGTTTTCTACAGAACTGTTTTTCAGTTCATGTACATAAGTATGCAATAAATATTCAATAAATACATAAATATTCAAATACATCAGTATTTTGAACTGAAAGATATTACCTTCCAACAATTATTGGAAAAAATGGAGCACTTCCACTCCTTTTCTCTTCTTCCAAAACAGCACATTCCAGTGCAAGGCATATACGATGTCCCTGAAATGAGGAGTTTATTCAAGTTTTAAACTGAGACTTGTATAACTATTTCATACACATTTTGTGGCAAGGAAGGCCGCCTAAGGAAACTTCAACAGTACTGAATTTTTCAAGTTGTATAAAGCAGCTTCATTTGTAGTGTCTAATCCTTTCACCAGACAGACAAACCTGCTTTACACACTAGTAAGAATTTCCCCTCAGTCTTGCTTGTGAGGGATGGTAACCATTACCTCTACTCTGATATTTGTTCTTCCAGAAACAACACCCTCCCTCTTTAATAGTGTAATGAAAAACATGCAGAGCAACACAGGAGGCACATTTGTGAAAGGGAAGGTGAATTTTCAGGAAGATGCTTGGAAAAGGTCTGTGTAAAACACCTCACCTCATTGGCATGATCCATATAAGCCTGGATTTCCTTCTTCAACCCTGCTTCACTTTCTCCTTTCAAAGTGAAGGATTTCCCTGACTTTTCAATCACACGAGTTACACCAGCTGTCTTATGGATCTTTGCTCCTGCAAGAAAATGTGAATACTTTCAGTGTGAGCTGTATAAAATAACAGTTCAACCATGGAAATAAGAGTTCATGAATAAAACCAAAGTATAATTCAAATTACACTTTTGCAACACGTACTTCCTAAAAAAAATATCACTAAGGAATTAAAGAATCAACTAAATCTACAAGCGCTAAAATAAAGGCAGGGTGTCCAAAAAACTGCTTATAGTGCACTATTTTCTTCAAACTGGAGTGGTGGTTATTTAGTGTTAGGCAATATTTTAGTGCAGCCATAAAATGATGATTTAGCTATTAGTATAACTGCAAAAATGAATACATACCATCATAAAAACAAATTTCAACATCTGCAGGGGGTGAATTTTCCATCAACATGCACTTGGCATATCTTGTATAAAACGTCACTTTGGGGGTTTTTGTTCTCACCAACTGCACAAATTTAGCTGCATACTGGTATTTTTTCCAGTACTTTTCTAAAAAAGAAAATTTAGAATTTAGCAGATTAAACACTCATGCAGCAGCTTGAAGAGAAGTAATTTAAATTATATATTTGATAGCTGAAAGTTGTGAGTAGTATTTAAGTACTTGACAGGCATGTTTAGAGAAACTGACTTATTTCCACCAACAGCTCCTGGTATGAATGAGGAAAATATTAAAAGAGTTTTAATTTTAATACACTACATTATAAAGGGGAGACTCCTTAAAGCTTCCATATAAAAGGAATTAAAACCTGTGGGTTACACTTCCTTGTGAAGTTTCAAAACATTTTCCAGTTAAATTGTAGTTTAAATCTAATTCTGAAAGGAGTTTTACTTCAGAGTTATCTGAAAAGTAATAGACGAAAGCTATAAAGTCACAAGATTCACTTAAAATATCACATTAATCAAGATAATTTTTAAGTAAATTTCAGGTTACCCGGCAAGTTGTCAAAATTATATGTGCAGATGCCTTCAGGAGGAGGAGGAGGTCTGTCATCAAGAAGGAAACCTCTTCCTTCATTTGGATGATAAACTGCAATCTACAAAAAGGGAACAAAAATTGTGCGTAGTTGCAACTTACTACAGCATTGTGCACTTTTAACAGGTATGGAAATAACTCACATTTTAATTAAGCTCTATTCCTCTAAG
This sequence comes from Melospiza georgiana, assembly GCF_028018845.1. NCBI lineage: Eukaryota > Metazoa > Chordata > Aves > Passeriformes > Passerellidae > Melospiza > Melospiza georgiana. Next base: position 37,964,638 of record NC_080434.1, on the reverse strand, counting down.
TAATTATTTAACAGCAGCACTTCTTCACCAATACTTCACCTATTCCAAAAGTCAAGTCCAATTTTTTTCTGAAATAATTGCTTGCTCCTTGTATTTATATGGCTTTATTATGGAGGGGCAGAGTTTACAGCTGTGCATATATAAACAGAGGATTTCAAAAGAAATAATCACTTAAAAAGAAAAAATCAGCTCTGAATGAACTCCAAGCACTTCATAAAACTGAAGAAATCAAAATTGTACTCACCACATTTCCATCACAAGATATTCTGAGAACTTCTTTCACAAGTTCCTGTGAGCGGTGTTCTTTCAGAAACTCCATACACACTTCCCCAGTATCTAGAATGCTCACCTAAAATATATTAAACATAATTTACTTTCTGCAAAAGGGAAGATACCACTTTTTTCCCCCCCACAAATGTTTTAATAAATGCTTTTATTTTTCCTTAAATGCCCTTCAAACAGATAAATGCTTCTTACAGTAACTTTTGTTATTAGTGCTCTTTTTTTAAAAGCAGAGCACTTCGAGATGACTGGAGGGTATCAGCCTGGTAACTGAGGGTGAGGCTTCCTAAAAGCAAACACAGACAAGTCTGCTCTATCATGCTTTAAGTATTCTCTATACAAAAGCTAAGATGCATCTTACTACTATGATTTTAAATGAAATTATCCTAGATTCAGTTTCCTAAAAACATCTATTTCTATTTTACCAAGTGATTTTAAAGAGGCAGTCACACCATACTAAGCATTTCAATTGTTCCCATTTTCAGAACTGATACTTACCACTGCATTTTTGGTTTTCTGCCTGATGGGTTTCAGCCTGTGTGCAGTGAGAGGTGACACAACATTCCTCAGTGTAGGTTTCTGGTGTGCTGATGGTTCTTGGCCACAAGTTTGCTTTTGCTCTGGAGCTGACCAAAGGCCACATGTCACTCTGGAGTTCAGCCAGAGGCCAGGCTGAACTTTCTCATTTTTGCAGACAACTCCAGGGATGCATTGCTTTGGGTTTCTCTGGTTTAAAGAATGTGGGCAGTCCCCAGATGCTCCGTGGTTCCTGATGTCTTTTAGGGTGTTCCATGCATTCCTTGGTGCATCCTGCTGCACATCCAGGTGGTACCGAAAGCCTCCCTGTGTGTTACTCTTGGCACTCAGGGCTGCAGGTGGCCCCAGCGCATCTGAAAGCACCACAAAGGACATTGCAGATTCAGAGTCAGAGCCAGAAGGAAAAAACTCTACTATAGCTCAAAAGCTTTTTAAGGGATTGTATAGAAGGCTTATTTAAGGGAAGAATGGGATTTCTTTAATTCTCAGTCCAAATCATCAGGCCTTTTACCAACGGTAGCAAAATTACAGTGCTACTTTAAGCTGCTCCTACATTGCAGTTATGATGGTCTTCAGTTTTTATACATCAAATAATTTTAAAGAATAATTTATAAACAAAATTCTAGGACTTCAAGTAGATTCTTATACAAGAATTAGTTTCATTTGTTGAAAAACAGCTTACTTACCATTCAGATAACCAATAGTAGCAGATTTCATATAAGTTGCAGTTGATCTAACTAGTGTTTTTACCATCTACCAGAGGTCTTAGTACTCAAAATGTTAAATGCACACTACAAAACCCTTGTTTTATTTTTAAAACACTTGTATTTATTTATTTTGAACATCTGTTTTTATATTTAATCTTCCTATAACTCCTTCCCTAGTTTTGATATTTAAGCCCTTGATCAACTTTCACCTCACCCACATCATTATTTTGCTCCTTCTGCTGTGTGGCTGAACAGTTGAGAAGGGACCAAAAATTAAATAGGATTATTCAGACCATATGTTCTCTGATTCCAAATCCCTGTAGACAGGAAGGGAAGGAGTCCAGTAATATCAAACCAAAAAAGGCTAGAATGGATTTATGGTTTATTCTTATGATTAAATTACTTGATTTGTAAATGATGTAATATGATGCACAACAAAGAACACCTCCTTCCCTTCTGTGTCTTTGTCCTTTCCTCCACCCATCCTTCTGTAGCCTTATTATTTTTCTCATTCATTGAGATCCCATCTTCTCTTATTTAATTGTAATTGCACAACTAAATCAACAGGGCTTTCAAGTCACCTGCTAGTATTTTGTCATATATTTACTCTGACATATTTACACAACAGGGTCTAAAATTCTGATTTCCTCTTTGTTTTGGTTTTTTGTTTGTTTATTTTTTTGCTAAAATACTAGTAGAAAACAACAAGCTTGTTTTAGGAAACTATACATTCAAATTCAATGTACAAAGAAATAAAAGAAGAATAGAAAATTTCACTGAAACTAACAGAAGTCTTTAACTTGACTGCAAAAATACAGAAGTGATGAGTAACACACCATTTGTTTGCATGCTTCCAAGCCACTGCTGCATGGTCTCAGCCTGGGACTTCTGCTCTAACAAACCAACCTGGGGCTTCACTGGGCACAGATAATTTGGGCTACAAAATAAAAGTTACACACATAATCAAGCTTGCATCAAAGACACTTGCACAACAAAAATTAAAATGCTACAGCTGCAGAAACCACAACACTTAGAACATTTAGGAAATGCAGGTGGCATTTTGTAGCTCTAGGCAGCAAAGAAGGTGCTTCTTTTTATTTTATTTTCAAATAAAATCATTTCCAAATGGAATGAAAAGTGATGATAATGCTGCCAGCAGTAGCTGTTCTTACATCTAGCACTTAATTCACAGCCTTGGAGAAGACACAGTGACGGCATGCATAACAAACATGCAGCTCAAAGATGCCAATCCTACCACCCAAAATAATCTGAATTTGTATAAAATACAGCCAAACCCAGAAATTATAATGATTTTTTACCAGTTTTTTAGATGATCACATATATGTAGCCACAGGTGATAGAATGCATGTGTTGAAGGATAAAGAATACACACAAAACCAGTTACTGCAGAGTCACTGACCTTTTGTAAATTCACACTAATCTCCTGTGAGTTTTTTTTATCTCCATAGCCTGAACCTATCTGCACTTTCTTGAGTGATGATGACTGCTTCACCATTGGCAAGGGCTCATTTATCAGCAAAACCACCCCAAAACCACAGAATATAAATCATCAAATTCAAGTCTTAGGACTTGCATTTAAGATTTTGCTGTGCAAGCTATCTACAGGTGTAAAAGGCTTTCCTATAATCAATTATTATTTTAAAAAAAGTTTTAACCATTAAGTTAATCCCACACATTGATATCCTCTCATGTTTACATTCAGCATGGCTTTGTGAAGTCATGGGGAACAAAAGTAAGAATTAAGTAACATTTGTATAAACTTTTGATTTATCAAACATTTCTCATACTAGAAAGAATGCACATGCCCACAGAACTTTGCTTATGTCATACACCTGACAACAGTCAAGAAAAACTTCTTACTCCATTTACTTTTTTTTCACTTTCTTGTTTGTCTTTTCCTTGAACTGATTTGCAAAGAGAAAACATAGGAAATTATGCCAGTTCTTCATGTGGAAAGAAATGCAGGAACTAAGATATGGAAGTCCTTATATTAAAACAGAAAATTATTCTTTTGATATTCTGCTCATAGAAAATCTATAGAAAAGGAGCCAGGATTTTCACAGAGAAGTTACAAATAAGTACAGGACTCAATTTCAGATAATTATTTATGATTGACACCTTCCTTCTGACACATCTCTATAATCTATTGCCTAATCTTTACTAAATTTTTGTTTTATCCTCTCCAAGCATAAATAAAAATCACCTCAACAGATGAGCAAGTAAAAATGTTGATAATTGCACTTTGAATGCCTTCTCCCTTCATCTGTCTCTTCTAAAAAGAACAATCAGCAAGACTCTCTACTACAATTACTGTGGGGAAAGAAATCATCAACTTGTTGCAAGTGGAAAGAAGACAATAAAGGAGCTCTAAATTTCATCTGAATAGAAAACTGATTCTTACTGTGGCTGATCTTTTACAGGTGGAGATATCTGCTCTTCAAAAGAACCATGAGTACTAGAAGTCTTCTCCTTAAATATTTCTCCTATATCAGAATAGCTGTTGGCAGGTGAAAAGCACTCTGTGTTCTCCCTTGCTCCTATTTTAGGCTGGGAAAGCACTTCCAAGGAGTGACAGCGATCCATGACGTTGGAGATGCCCTGAGTGTGGCTGTGGGACGTCCCAGACCTGTCTGAGGAGTGGGCTCTTCGGAGGTAGCGCGAATGTGGCCTCTCCTCAGCAGCCTGTGTGCTTCTTCCCCTGCCACTTACTCCAGTTTCCTTTCCCTGAATTCCCCACTGCTGGAAAGAACCACTTCCATCTCCTGATGAATTTGTACTGGAATTCTTGTTTGTAGGAAAAAAAGTGATTTTATTTGGGAGCGGCTGTCCAACTAACAGCTTCTTCTTTTCCTTCAAGCTACCACTGGTACTGATGCTGGAAGAGCCCATGAAGGTCGTAGAGATGGTGGCATTCCCACTGTCCATGGAATCTTCTGAGCTCCCCAGATCTCTGCTCCGTGCAGAGCCACCCCTGGCCATGAAAGGATGATCCAAGACGGAGGAAAGGCTCAAGCGATCGGCGGGGTTTTTGCGCAGTAGCCTGTGGATGAGGTCCTGTGCCTCTCTGGACAGGAAGGCTGGCATCTCATAATCTGCCAGCACCACTTTGTTCAGTGTGTTCCTGACAGTGTCTGTGTCAAAAGGCGGCTTGCCAATGAGCAGGGTGTAGAACATGCAGCCCAGAGACCACACGTCCGACTCCAGCCCGTGCGGGCTCCTCGTGGCGATCTCCGGGGAGATGTAATTGGGAGTCCCACACATGGTGTAATGCTTCTCATGAGGCATCTTCAGCTGAGTGGCCAAGCCAAAATCAGCAATCTTGACGTTCATGTTGCTGGTGAGTAAGATATTGGAGAGGGTGAGGTCCCGGTGCAGGATTCCGTGGGAATGGAGGTACAGCATGCCCGTGATAATCTGGTGCAGGAAGTGTCGCGCTGTCAAAACAGAACCACACGTTGCACTCTTAGATTTGAAATCCTAGCTCTGAAGATAACTCAGCTTTAAGCCTGCTATTTGTCTTGCTTCTATTTTTTCTTAGGTGTCAGACTAGTGAAGCTGGAATTACCTTTGTACAACTTTGTTCTTTATTGTAACACAGGAAACGGGACTGGAAATATTTTCAATTGGCCCAAACTTTCTCAAATTAGATTCTTAAGAATCAGAGCCAGATACAAATTAAAGTAGTGATGCTTTTATAGCAATACCCCATTAATCCAGTCCTGTGGCCTAGGTCCCAAAAAATCCCTATCTATAGCAGAGTCATGGAATTAAATTAGAAACTGATAGAGAAGCAGGTAAGCAGGAAACTTCTTAAGCAAGTAAGAAGTTCTTCTCAGTAAGAAGAACTGAGTGAGAGGTGAGCAGTGAGGTGAGTCTGGAAGCACTAAAGGCAGAAGTTGCCAATTTTCCTGTTCTTCTTTCCTCTTCCAATTTTAACCTACATTTCAACAGAATTTTAAGTACTAAGGTAAGCTCTACTTTCTCTCTTTATCTGCCTTCTAAGATCACCATGTTTTTATACTCCATATAGCACAAAAAGAACCAAATGTATATAGAAATACAGGTGAATACATACACAATAATAATCAATCTTTAGATTATCACTTACCACAAGATTTTAAGGTATAGAAACTGTGATGGCAGGTTTAAACACTCTTCCTCTAGAATTTAATAGTTATTAATATTAATAATTAGTTATGCAGACAGCTCCACAGACCAAAAAAAAATATCTCACCTTCATCTTCTGAAAAGGGTTTCTTTCTGTTCTTTATGTATCTGCTCATTTCGCCATTGTGACATATCTCAAGTATCAAGTACACATAGTTGCTATCTTCAAAATAGTTATAAAGCTGGAAAAAAAAGACAATGAAAAAATGAAATTCCATTTTGTAGACCCTGCAGCAAGTCACATATACAGCCCTCTCCACAAACCCCAAGGTTCTTACCTCGAGTATAGATGGATGCTTTAGCTGACAATGTATTTTCACCTCATTCTGAACCCTCTGTACCATTCCAACTTTGTGCATGGCTTTTTTATCTATCTGTAAGTAGATCACAGCATAACTTAAGAAGTTCAGTGCATGTTTGCCTGGCAATTTTTAAATATAAAGTTTTCACATAGTTTAACTTAATGAACTCTTTTAATGATCAAGTCTTATAGATAATTGGAGGAACACCACAACTGAAAGCAGTCAAGTGATAACATTATCAACACTAACACTTATTAATATTTTTCTGAAATACTTAAGCAGAGAAACCTAAATCTCATTTTGCTACACAGATAGGCTAAATGTAGCCAACACTAAAAAGTATTTCTATTAGATATTAAGTCTTTTTCGTTGTGGTCCATCTTTCAGGATCGAGTCGCGATCTTAATGTCCGTTATTTACAAACATTCAACCCAAACACCAGTGCCCAACTGCATAACCCCAACCTGTAGCAACTCTGCATTCGGTCTCTAAGGAGACGGATACTTTCTGGCCGCCTGCCTTACCATTTTGATGGCCACTTCCAGGCCGGTTTTCAGGGACACTGCTCTGTAGACCCCCGCGAAGGAGCCCTTGCCCAGGAGGTTCCCCACCTTGAAATCCTGCAAGACCAACAAACCGCGCTCGTTAGCCGGGGCTTTGTCACTCAAACCTCGCAGCTCCCCTCTCGATGCGGAGTCCCCGCACCCCGAGATCCGGCAAACCCGAGGCGAACCGGGGCTACCTGCAGGGAGCTCTCCGGGACGCGGCGGCGGCGGGGCCCGGCCGGCCCGCACAGCCACCCCCGCCGCATCCTCCTGCCGGCACCGCGCTGCCGCTGCCCGGCCCGGCGCGGCCTTCCCGCCGCCGCTCCCGCCGCGGCTCCCGGGACGCGGGACACCCCCGCCCCCGGCTGCCATGGCAGCGCCGCTCCCCGCCGACACGTGGGGCCGGGGCGAAGGCGCGGGAGGAATGGCGCTCCCACCAACCCGCGCCCCGAGTGGCTGCGCGCCGCACCTCTATCCTCTCGCCGATGCAGGTCGCCATGGCGCCGGCCGTTCTCCCTCGGGTCCCGCTACCGGTCGTGCCGAGAGCCTGGGGCGCGCTTAACCCATCAGGGCGCCCCGGGCCGCCCGCCGCGGCGCAGCCCCGCTCGCTCCCGGGCCCGGGAGCGGCCGCTCCGCGCCCCCCCCGCCGACATTTTGAAAAGTCGCGCCGTTACCCCCCGGCCCCGCCCCGACCCGGGACGAGGCTGCGTCTGACGCAAGCGCGTCACGCCGCGGCCGGGCTGGGAGGAGGAGGAGGCGCCGCGCATGCGCGGGGCGGGGCGTGCGCGGTCAGCCGTTAAAGCGCGTGCGCCGTGAGGGGAGCGCTCGTCCTCTCAGCTTGGGTTGTCCCGGTAGGGGGGAGTCCTGGAATATTTTGGGCTTGTCCTGAAGGTCCTCTGGTCACAATCCTCGCTGCCAGGGGCAGGGACATGGCCCCTAGATCAAGTTTTTGGAATTGGTTTTGGGCTGGGGAAAAGATTTTTATTTTTGTTGGTTTCGATTTGCCCCCTGAGTTATCCCGCCTCATAAACATCTTGTTGTCTCCTGTAGCAGGGGAATGCTCCCGATGTTATTTTCGCTAGGGATGCACGGAGTGATGTAGCACTTCAGCTTCTCCAGTGTTTGCCAGCTTGTGGCTGTAAACTCAAGCAGGTCCTCCACGACCAGTCAAATTTCATTGTTGAAATAAAATACAGCTAAAATCAAGCTGCACTTTCTCCTCCTTGCACTCCTTCGTGGGTGTAAAATGGATTGTGGATAAGCGTTTGTGTAAATCGCCGAGAATCCTTACAGATAAACCAGGAGCTGTGTGAATTAACATCACTGGCTTGTGTAACTAGGGTGGAAGATTAGTAAAAAGAGACTTAATTTAATTTCAAGGCTAGATTATTTCCCTGAAGAGTGAAGAAGGTGCACCTCCACTGATTGTCCAGCCTGCAACATGCAGTGAAATGATGTTTCATTAAAAAGGAACTGGAATCACTCTTCTGTTGTTGGGTTGCATTTATGACTGCAGGGGTCAGCATCTGCCGCGAGCAGAGCTTGTGAGACAAACCAACCATGTAATAAATCCTTTGCTAACTCTTTTTATCACAGAGCACAGATACCTCATCTTGTTCTCAGGGCTTAAGCATTGAAAGAAATGCTATGATAAATTCTTCTTTAAAGAGTTTTAGGAGAGTAAAAGGGCTCCCTTAAAACAGGGCATGCAGGCCTTCCTTCTACTTTATTGCATGACCAAAAAGTAAAGATTTAGGACATCATCAAGTGGAGAAGCCTGATGGGCAACAAAAGTAAAAAGGAGCTGAGTAGGAAGGATGATAAAAAGCAAAAGGCAGCATAAAGTTACATTTTATGAGTCGTAATACATCATCATTTGTTGCTCTGCAGCTTTGCTTGTGTCTTGGCCACAGGGTTCATGACACTGGTAGTTGCACTTATTTCCCATAGTTGTATTTCTTTCTTATTGCTGCTTTTCACAGACACAGGGAAGCTTTCTGAGATGCGTCTCATAGTGCCAGTCTAGACAACAGACACTGAATCTTGTTGAAAACATCACTGGTGGATCCTGGGTAGATGATGAATTGTGAACATATAATGATCCATCAGTCCTGGCTTCTGTTTGACCACTAGGACTTAAAAAACCAGTTAATACATCAAATATATTTGCTTTGGTGTGTTAACCTTGTACTCTAGATATTCAAATAAATGTTGCCTTGCCTTCCCCAGCATCTGCCCAAGAGGTGGCTGTGACAGGGTGTGTGTTTCAGTGGCACGGCAGGATGAGCACCCAGCAGTCCTCAGGGCCTGCCAGGGTGTGTCAGCAACGTGAGACACTCAGTGCAGTTGTTGCCAACTCCTCTTGTCAAGAACAATTTATTTTTAAAAATTGGACTTTGTAGTTGTAAACTCACAAAACTTCAGTGGGGTATTTTCCTGCCTAACACCACTGAAATGCATGTTTTGTTTTCCTTTTTCTCATGACCACCCTGTGAAAGAGGAGCCCCATTCCAGGTGCTGTTATAGATTGTTTTCTTCCATGTTATTCATTCTGGAGGGTAATGCTAGAAAACTTAGGGAAGGAGAGATTTACCCAAACCAAAACTGAATCAAATCCAGGTTATGTTTGCGGTGGGTTTATTGTGTATTTTTTGTTAATTTACTGTATTAAAGGGAAAATACGTGATCATGGAGACTTGGCTGCTTCTGTCTCTTCTTCACTAAGAATTCTGTGTTTCTACAAAGAATATAAAATTTTATCAAATGAGAATTTGCTTTGATTTTATTCTCACCCATCCAAATGCTCTTGGAGCTCACCTTTCAGCTTTGCTTTCAGAAATGTGAAAGCTTGCTCTTGTCATTTAGAATCACCTGTCTGATTAAAACTTGAGTGCTGAAAAGCAAAATTTCTGTCAGTAACAATTCATTTCCAGGCACTTGTTTCAGTCTGGTGTTTCAGCAGTTGATCATGAATTTTGGAACATACTTGCTGGGTGTTCACTGTTTACAGTGGTCTGCAGTTTTCATACCCTGCTTCTTAGGTTAAATGTAGCAATGTCATAATTGCAATAAGTACATTTTAAAGATGAGCATAAAAAGGGATTTCCACTCACATACTTTATCTTAAAATGCACTGGGCCAGAATTTGTGAGAACAAAACCTCTCTGTCTTGATTATGCTGAAGCTTGAAGTAAAACTCATTAAAAGTTTTGGCTTTGACTGTGCTCCATTTCCTAATGGATATGGTATATGACCTATTCCTTGTGGGTATAATCCACACCTTCACTGTCTGTAAATTTTTTTTGTGCTCTAAGTTACAATCCAGCCAAATGATTTAGTGTTCTTCTATGACTCAGAAGATAACATGGGAAAGAAACCAAACCAAACCAAAAAATGCTCATGCAAGGCACATTCCACCTCAGACTTAATCTGAGCTGAATTCAGCCTGGAAAAATGAGAAGACTGCAGCATTAATTTATTGCCAATGCATTTCATTCATGTTAAGGCTTCAGCCTACTGTTTCTCTCTCCATCTTGAGCATCACAATATCCAGAGGTGATGCTGGTCTCCAGTTTATCCTCAGGTGGAATTTTACCTGTTTGCCTCCTGCTCTGCACACCCTTTCTCCTGTGTTTCTTTGCCTTTTCTCCTGGCAGCTGAGAGCCATGGTCACTGGAAATGCAGCCCTGCAGATAGGCACTGGGTGAGGGGTGCACTCAGTGTGGTTTGGTGTCTGAGGATTTGCTGCTCTGCTGGTTTTGTCCTTGCCCAATGCCAGCATTGTTTCCACCTTCCTTGGAGTTTATTTAGGTGGTGGCTGGAGTTTTCCTAGGTCTCCCTTGATGAATATTCAATTGCCAGCAGTGGGTGTGGCTGCCTGTGTTGACAGCTAGTCTTACCTGCAAAGGTGGACTGCTCCCTTAGGCACATTTCCTTTGTTAATGGTGTTTCCAAGCCATATCAAACTGTGCAACAGTCATGACAACAATTACTGTCTCATATTTTAATCATTTTTTTAATTAGCACTTCTTCTTTTATATGTTTTCAGAACTAGGGATTAGCACTTACCTGCACATTGAGCTTACTGTGAGCACATGAATTTTGTCTGTATTTCACAGAATGCAAAAAGACCTCTGAATAAATAACAACTGGTTTTGAATGGCACTTTATTGCCTCCATGCAGGAAGACACAGTAAGAAACAGTTTTTATATTAAATAAATGGAGCATTCATATCTCAACAGTCTTTTAGAGCTAAAAAGCTCACATCTTATTGAGTACACATCTTCTTTCAAGACATCCTGGGTAAAAAGATTGAGTTAACCTGCCTTGATAGAGCTGTTTATTCCTTCTTCTGTCAGAAGAGAATGAATGGATTTCCTCTTTGTGCTTCACACAAGCAGCAAAGGAGGAACCATCTGTACCTGTCACAGGCAGCACAGTGTGAGGTGTGCTGTGAATATATAGGATTATTCAGGCATTACCTGGTGTCACATGAAGCACAGGAGCTCTGTGGTGGCAGTGAACAAGCTGAAGTGACCATTGCTGCATTCCTGGGATCCCAGACAACCTGTGACATTTACATAGCTCCTGGGCCATAACAAGCTCAGCTTCCTCTTCCTCTAAAATAAGAGGAGCTTGGAAGAAGAGAATTAAGATTTCTGTCAGTTTTAGCAATAGAACCAATCACTAACTAAATGAATGTGGTTATTTGCCATCATCTTGGCTGAAAATAAATTTGCAGTGCCTGCTTAGACCATGCAGCTCCTCTGAAGCAATCATAGGACAGCATTTTCCAGGGACAGAAATTGTAGTGGACTATTTTCAGCTGTAAACATAAGCAGCTGTAGATCCATTGAAATTAGAGAACTTGTATAGCTTTGTACAAAGGTGCAATTTGATTCCTAGGTTGGGATTTAAATTTTTCAAAAGCAGGGTTGTTATATTTCTTCTGTGACATTTGCACCTCAATAGTGAACAGCCTTGCTCATATTGAATAGGAGGGAAAATTAGAATAATGGGAGTTTTTCCCCCAGTGAAATTCACATTTGGTTTGTTTGTGGTTTTTTTTCATGCATCTCCATTCTCAGAAGTACTTTGAGTTAATTGCTTCACATCTGTGTCACTTCCATGACAACCAGTGTGCCTGGTTTTACTGGAGCCAGAGGCTGGGCCTGTGTTTGAAGATCAAGTAGCCTGTGCTGAGCTTTGTGCTGCTGTGGCGGCACCAGGACTCAGACAAGATGCTTTCAAACTGCCTGGGGTATATTTGCAATGTGCCTCAAGTTGGAGGTACGTGAAGCAGTTCAAAGCTTAGCTTTGAAACTCCTTTCTTAGCCAAAAGTCTATGCTCAGCTTTAATTATTGAGCTCTTAGTTCTCCTCCCTGATATTTTCTCCTGCCAGGCAGACCAGACTGGTTTCCTTGAGAACTTTCCATGACATGTTTATTGCTGAAGTCTGACTAACAGTAGCATAGCTGCAGTGCAGTACAGTCTCTATTTTCACTTGCAGTAGCCCAGGTTTTGGTTGTTTGTTTTTTAAAAACTTTCTCCACTTCAGATTCCTCATGTATCTGCTTGTAGCTGCATCTCTCTTCACAGAGAAAAACAAAGCACAGCTTCCCAAGGATATTTTCTGAGGTTCACATTCTCTGAACCTCAGAGAAAGAAAAAACAATTCTTATCTCAATTGCTGCTCCTCTTGTTGTTCACAAGTGGAATACATTTTAGAAGATTGTTTACCTAAGAGAAATTAGTAATTAGATTCTAGTGTGAGTGTTTTGATTCATTAACCCATTAAATCCATGTGTGTGTATTGGGACTATCAGCTGACAGTCACGAAATTCTGAGCAGTGGAGTGAGGTTGAGTGCTTGTACAAATTCAGTTTAAATGTAGTGTAATATAGTATAGAATAATATAATAATTAATTAACCTTTTAATATCCAGAGTCCTCTTTGTCATTCCTCCCCTTTGTTGGGGTGCCCTAATTTACAATAGCTGCTCAAGAGAATGGCATTTCTCTCTTCAGCATGCTCGGAGGAAATGTGATTTCAGATGGCAGAATCTTTGTGTTGAGACAGGCTTGGAGCTGAACAAATATCCTGAGACCTGGATCACTTTTGATGCTTTGCCTCACACAGGAAAGGACTGCAGCTCTCATCTGTCTGTATGATGGCAAGTTCTCCAGAGGGAACATGTTCCAGACAGAAAAAAATAACTGAAAGCTTCTTCCTCCTGGAACTGACTGTGCCACTGCTGTGCTGATCGAGAAAAAAGATGTGGAAAAAATTGTTTCCTCACCTCCCCTACTTCTTTGGTAGTGAAATTCAGTTTATTTCAGAGAAAGAATGTTTTATGTAAATCTGTATCTTTAAGAAACAAGTTAAACTTGTTAGCCATGTGATTTAGTTTACTCATCTGTAAAAGTGACAACATGTTTCATCCTTGGCTGAAGGGAAGTCATTTGTAAAGTAAGTGAAGAAGAAAAAGTCTGTTGAAAGAATGATTCTGAGAAGCTGGTCATTAAATATAATCTGTTTTGAGTAAAATGCTTGGTGTGGCAGAAGGCTTTGTTGCACTAACACACTTTTATGGACATTCCAGCTTTGAACCCTCCTATGAAGTTACTGGCCTTAAGCCTATGCTACAGGAGCTTTGTGTTGCTTGTGTCAGTGCTGTCAAAGGCAGGTGGGTATTTTGTTTTTACTGGTTGTGTTGGACTGTACTGGCAGCATTTGGTAGCCCAGTGGGACTTTACCATTTATGCCAGCATAAGCTTCCCCCCTCAGATCTTGTGTCCCTGTTAGTGAAGTTAGAGCAGTTGTGACTGTGTGGTACATGGAGCCTGTCCCTGTGGATACCAGGGCTGAGCTTAGGCAGGGACTGAGCACCGGAGCCAGTCCCTGGGTTATGGAAACAATGAGCTCGTTGGAAGGATTTGCTCATTTGGCTGATGCCTCTCGTGTAGGTGTCTGTGTTTGTTGCTGTACACAGCCCCAGATTGTGCCCTGTTCCTGAGCAGGACATGAACCACTCTGCAGGTTTTTCCAGATGCCTTTTCTGTGATTGTTTTGATTGTACTGCACTTGTGAGCACTAAGTGATAGTTTCTAATAGAGAAAACTTTTGCAAGTCAAAATAAATTCCATTAAAAAGGGTGGTCTCAGTATGTGAACTGTTTATTAAGACCTAGCTTGGTCTGGAATTATCATTAAATCCATCACACAGTCTGCACACTTTGCATCTCCACTCTCTATGCTAAAACCACCATATAAGAGCATTTTGTCCTGGATATTGTAGACAAGGCAGCACAGGTAAATGATGGACTAGGTGGGGAATATTTATTGCAACAGGAGCATTTGAAAGATGTGAAAAGAATAAGTAAAATGGGAAAGGTTATTTTTGGTTGAGAAAGGAAACTTCTTGGGCCACATCTTCCTGTAGTATTGTCAAGACAAATGTTTCCTGTTTTGTTTTGTCATTTTATTTTCCAGGAGTAGTTCTGCTGGTTGCTGCCATGCTCCACAGGAGGAACTCAAAGCTCTGGCTAGGATTTTTGTGCTGGTGTGTTGCCTTCCTGGTGGTGTTGGCTCATTTTCTGAAAATGTAGCCTGAAACATTTTCTGAAAATGTTTTTCCCCTGCAGTCAATATTCTGTGACTTGAATGCATCACTTGAATGCATCACTTAATTTCACTGTCCTTCAGAGGCATAATTAGTAACCCACATTTACTTCTGTCTGTTCAATGCTTATCAAATGCTCAGTTTTATTCCTGGAGTGTTCCCTCATGTGAGGATAAGGCTATTTTCTGAAGAAATTTGCAAGTAAAATGCTCTTGACCGGTGGTTTTTAAACATTGTGTTTGCTGTAGAAGGTGTCATTTTTTTCTTTGTAATTGTAAATGCTTCAGCATCACTGAAAATCTAATTAACCTTATGAAAGGAAGAGCACATTGGTATTT